>NC_090925.1:973422656-974708489 GCF_040938575.1 Ambystoma mexicanum
ATAAAGTCTATGCTGGACAAACTGATAGCTTTTCAGCTTCTGGAGATGAGCGTAATTCTCCAGCCAATCCCATAGCTCTATGCGTTTGACCAGAGCCCTTTGCATTTCTACAGTGACACTGCCCACCCTAATTTGCCACCCAATGGTCATCAGGAATTTAGACATTTGCTCCTTCAAGGGGCACGAGGATTTATCCTTCGTAATCTCTAGGTAGACCGCATTGAGAAGCCCATTCTTAGTCTCACCACTCATTCTCAGGTAGAGTAGGGCTCGCTTTTTTAGTACTATAGCTTTCAATGAGGTCAGCCCCAGTTCCAATCTTAATATTGCCATTGGGATTCCCGGTGGTAGGCCCTTTGTTCCAATGTTCAACTTTGAGTGACCTGAACTGTGAAAGTTATGTGTTTTTGTTATATATCCTTGAGAATTATTCCATAACAAATATTATTTGTGTTATCAGCTGAACTTAATTTTTACAATTTTACAGTTTGGTTGCATACATTAGTGAGTTTATATGTGTTTCGTGCTAAAAATGCACTTCTTCAGGACCCAAAATATAATTTAGTAACTCTGGCCCCCCCTGTATGTTCCCATGTATCTGGTCTCGGTCTCATTGTGCCTGCAGGCTACTGGAAACAGTAAACAAAAATCAAAATCACAGTCAATATGATCTCATCTATCACAATGTCTACATTTATTGTACTTGGGACTTTCTGTCTTAACACCACCCTATTAAATTGAAACCATAAAGTACCATTAATCTTATTGAAGTTCTTTACCATGCATCCTTATTGTTCCAAAAAGAACCATCCTTTGTTAAATAGATCCTTTATTGTGTAGCATTTCAAACTAGGGATCAGGCCTTACTTGCAGTGTCTATGGCTTTCCACCCTGAAGTTGGAGATTTCACAACATGTCCGTTAGTATCTAAGAAAAGATTGAATCCTGATGTTCTGGCACTTTCAGAAGGTTCATCTACCAAGGGAAGGGAAGGGACTTTGCACCTAACATTGCCCCAGCTCTCCTTCACTCTCTCTGATTACATAGCTTTAGGCTTGTGACAAAGTGACTTGAAAGTGTCATAAAAATTCAAAAAGTAGGGTTACTTAATTCTATAGGGCCCTTTAAGGTGGACGTGGGGGACAGGACCACTGCAAATACTGTTATTCTTGTCTTGGGTGTTCAAAAGTGTTGAGATGGGTGTCTTTGTGCTTTTCTGTAGTCTAGTTGGCGTAAAGATAGTGTAGTTATGTTGTTCCAGTTTTGAGGCAGCATTGAGTTGGCTTTGAGAAGGGTCTCTCATTGGATCGAGGCGGAGGCCGAGACTGGTCGAGTCAATGGATCACAACAGTTTGGTCGAGATGACACTTCACTTGAGTTGAGTCAGTGCACGCGATGTGGCAATTCAGGTGTTCCCACAAAAGCAAACCATTGGTTGATTCACGGAAATGATGAGCTTCACTGGAAGTCTGCATCAAAAATATCGAAGGAGCAAGTAATGTATTTGAACTTTATAGAGTGTCAAAAGCGGCACCACAGATCCTGTCAAAGTGACTTGAGTGCAATCAAGCTGCTTTGAAGTGAATTAGAGGTGGAACAGTGGGTTCCGAGCTGCTGCTGGACTTCTCAGTTGCTGGGAAGCACATTCCAGCATCTCCAGGGACCAGATGAGTCCTTTGTTCTGCACCACCACTCCAAGAAGACTGCCTGCAAGGTGTCTGCAATTCCAGTGAGCAGGTTCCTGGATCCAATGTAGAGGCAACAGAGAGGCCTTGGTCCACAGCAATGCCACCACAAAAGTGTTCCTCAGCTGGGTTAGGAGAAGAGCTTTCCTCTTCATTGGAAGCTTCTGTAGTCAAGTCTTTGGTAGTGGAACTTTGAATAGATTGTATTGTCAAACTAATTCCAGATGAATCTTTATTGCCTTGAAGTGAGAGGTGAATCAATTGGGGGCAGCCCCCTTCCTTTTATGAAAGAAAAAGCTACAGTGGATTGGTCTAAAGTAAGCCTGCTGCTGGGCGCCCAATCCAGGCTGCTGTAACAAGTGTATGTTGCCTTCTGATGTCCTATCCTGAGTGATTTGTCTTCAGGATGTTTGGAGGGGGCAAGAAGTGTAGAGAGCACAAGCAGAATCCAAGATGGTAGATCCCCTCTATTGGCCTAAACTTCTAATTTGGGCTAGTCTAACTATACCCCTTTTCCATTACTGCCTACTTTAAAAGGACTCTAGTAATGAACACCTTGGGGTGGGAGTGATTTTGCTTAGTCACGTCTGTCCTTGGAGAATGGGATCCCATTGAAGTTCTGAAGGAGGGTCCTAGTGCTATGGAGGAAGGTGTCAACCTCGCTCAGGTAATCAAAAGAATTAGCTTCCAGGGCAGGGTCCCATGTGATTGTTATTGGCACACCCAGGCCAGACAGCTAATAAAAATCAGCCCTTGAGTCTCCTTTCCAAGCTAACAATAATGAGACTTCCAAATGCTGTGGGTGTACAGTAGTGTGATCCTAGTAGCCATTATTTCATGACAGGAAATTACTTATTTTTACAGTTCAAGGTGCCTCCAGGCTGATTAGGATACACAATGATTATGTTTGGGGCCAGGTGTGCAAATAATTGATATGATATGATATGTTATTTGTAACACACTTAATACCCAGAGGTTTCTAAGTGTGGACCTGGGGATCAAACCTGTGTTGCTCTGTGTCATCTTGCTTCCGAGGTGAGCACATTGCCCCCTGAGCTATCCTCCCGAGTTAAAAATCCATCTCTGCCTGTTGGAACTATGTGTTACAGCAGCTGTCAGGAATGCACAGCTGATCTTAGAATCTGCACTGCTGACAATGCAGGGCAGTTTTTGGAGATGCCAGGAGATGGTTGCAGCAAAGGCACATGAGTACACTATGATTTTGGCATGGAACGTCATGAAAGGAGAAATCTGATTAGCAGACCTCCTTTTCAAAAAACAGAATTACCTACATTGTTTTATTTCTAAACAATCAAAAATGTTCAGGCTATACTGCCTTCATCAGATGGTATTCTGTTTCAGACCTTGTATATAAATGTATCCTTTAGTGATAATAAACACAACAGGGAAGGTAACTATTCTTTATAATACACCCCAGTGAGCTGGGGTGGTGTCCACTATCTTAGATTCCTGGTAACAGTATCACACAAAACAAAAGGACACGTGAGGCTATCATTCTGCCAAAAGTTATTGCACTACTAATGTGTACCCTAACAATTGCCCTGCAGGAAAGAACACCCTCTCCCTGGGTGGTGTAAACAAACCCTAGGAAGCGCTGTGGCATCGCCTATCTAAAAGGGATAGGTAAGAGGGAAAACTTACCCTATTGCTACAATGGATGCTATACAGGGCAAGGTAATATATTCTTGTGTGTATTTCAAATGTTAACCATTAAGAAACAGTATTATTCCATATACTGACTGACTGAATTGATCAAGCAATTCGCGCAGGACTGTTGGTCAGAAAGGACAATTTATTTGCCCTCTGTGAAGTGTGCCTGTATCAATTGAGAGTGGAATGAAAATTTATAAATGTATGAGAATCATTTATTATAAAAAACACAATGTATATAAAAAATTTGTCAAAATTGTCATAAAGTGCCAAAATGGTGAACCATCTGATGCGGGTGTGAAGAGTGAATCTTGCTACGTTAAATGTTCTCAATCGACATTTATTTTGGAAGAGACATTCAATCTTGTATATTTGAAAACCCCTACTTGATTTTTTTTTAAAGGGGCGATATTGAGGGTAAATAAGAGAGAGAAAGGAGACTACACCACAAGGTTTTTAGTCCTCTAAGGTGGTCTATGTATTTTGTGATTTTCTACAGGTCTCCCTTGGTTATGAGACTTCCAAGGTAGTGGTCGACCAGTTTCGATGACATTTATCTTCGTTCGTTATCTTCATAGTACCCAATTTCTTCCATCAGAGAATGTGAATCTGTAGACCCATCAGGGATGACGCAGCAACTTTTGTATGGGAATATCGAAAATCTCGAGTGACTCCTCTGGGCTCAATAGGATAGGGCATGAATAATTTGAACGCAACATATGCAGTTGATTAAAAAAGGGGGCCCATTGGGCATTTGTACAGGTAGCCTCTTCCCACCCTGGCGGAGGGAAAGGGAAAGGATGGCGGCGGGTTCGAAAGAAGGGATTTTGTCCTTAAATAAAGGACACTTTGGTATCGGCCTCTAGTTGCCAGATATAACACAGGCATTTACCATTTTGTTCCCAATGGCATTCGTTTTTAAAGGTTCCCAGTAAGGGGTTCACAGCAATTCGATTTACCTGTTATTCACACTTCAGCGAGGTGTTGGCACAGCTGCTTGTCGAGCTGCCTCAGAAGTGTGGTTCCCAGGTCTTTTTTGACATGTGCATGGTCAGTATATGCCCTTTGCGCTATGGGAGACACAGAAAGGATATGTATGGGTCATAGCTTGGAAGCTTAGCGGTCCCTGTGTCTGAGTATATCATTATACAATCATCCCTTATTTATCTGAAGATGAGGGCTTCTAATAGCGGTTCAATGGTTGCTCTCAGTGTAGGCTTTCAAGATTCTTTTTCTGTTTTCTGCTTCAGGTTTATGCGGAAACTTCACACAGAGTGATACTTGAAAGAAATATTGCAGTAATATAAATGTAACGCCTCTACAGTATAGATTGCACTGAAAGCATTGGCACCAAGGAGTGTATACAAGCGTCGGTGCATGCATCCACATTGTGGTGCACAATGTAGGTGTGTACCAAGTTTTTCAATTTTGGTTCATCTATTGTGCCCCAATTCCCATGGTGCACGTGGTCTGTCATGGGCCAGAGCCTCCGTCCAGCCATGTATATAAAACATGGATGGATAGGCAGTCTCTCCCAGTATTGTTCTCATAAATAGTCATGCACAGATACAATGGTTATGCGTAGTATAATGGCTACTGTGAGAAGGTAACTTCAGGATATTAGTTCTACAGGTCGTAGCGTACTCGCCGCAGTGCTAGTCTGTAACGAAACAGCTTACTTACTTATTTCCTCTGCGTCTCTCAATGAGCGGGTAGCGAGGCTCCTACTGCGGAATCTCGTGCTGCTCTTGGCGATGTAGATGAGACCTCCCAGGGGGGACCATGTAATATCCTTGTTTATCAAGATCACGCGATTGCGGCTTGCATCACGTGATTGTGTTGCGGTTGCATTTGAGATGGGCTCACATTGTATATTCAAATTACGCACAGTAGTGGCCTTCCATATTTTTTTGCAAAGTTTGGTGATGTTTGGTCCAGGGGGGGGAAAGTCATAGGGGGTCCCAAAACGTCTTTCTTCTCCATAGACTGAATGGGGGAAAAGTTTTGTGCATGCCTACAGGCCAAACCGCTGGATGGATTTTCACCAAATTTGCGGCAGGGGCAGCGGCTTGATCTTGAAAGTGTGCTTTTGTAAATTTGGTGAAAATCCGTACAGTAGTTTCCTTTAAAACGATCAAAAAGTAGGTCAGAACAATTTTGTGATATCTATGGGCCTCATTACAAATCGCCCGGTATGGAAACAACGGTGGCGGTAAACCCGCCTCCACCGTTGTTTCTATGCCGGGCGATCACAACTCCTGCAGGCGGGAGGTGATGTTCCCGCCAGGTCTGACCTGGCGGTTTTAACACCTCCCGCCTGCAGGCGGACGAGGAAACACCAGCAGCATTACGAGATGCTGCCGGTGTTTCCATGAACCCCATTCCCATCGAGTCCTATAGGATTCAATGGGAATGGGGATTAACACCATTCCGCCTCTGTGATTCCCGGAAAACTGGGGTTGTAATTCCCCGGTAATTCCGGGAATCACGGAGGCGGAATGGTAATACGAGTCCGGTGGTAACGAGGCGGTTTTACCGCCGCGGTTACCGCCGGCCTAGTAATGAGGCCCTATGTCTGCTCCGTGGTCACACTTCCCTGTTCACTCCGTGGTTAAGAAATCGATTGGCTAATCTGTCGCGTCATGTCTGTGGACATGTGACATTTTCACTGATGGCTGTGGAACAGCGTGAAGTGCGTCACATTTGTTCGCAGCCTCTGCAATCTTTCGTTCATGTTTTGGTGTACACGGACATTGCCGGTAACACCTACAAAACAAGATACCTATGGAGGTGCTATACTTATGAAATACTGTTTCCAAAGGTGAGCTTCAATTAGCCTGGGATGGAATGTGGCAGCGCAAACTGAAAAAGTGGTGTTTTCTTGCCACCAAATTCTTACGGTAAAGTGAAAGTTGGTGCTCAATGTACGGCGCCCAATGCCTGCGTCTGTGTTACAATGTTTTCAGATTAATATTAAAGTCGGACTGGCGTCCTACATTTTGATTTCTGAGCCTGCCACCGGGAGTGTTTGTTGGAAACAGTGGTTCTGGAGGCGCATGGGAGTAGCAGTTCTCATGATTGGATTTTCATATGTTGTTGAAAGTGAGAATGTATTTGCCTTCTGAGTGAAGGTCAGTTCATTTGCTTTTTTGCTTGCGAGCTCAGTAGGCCCACGCATCCAAGTCCATCCATAAGGGGCTATTGTTTTTTTGACCTTGAGCAAAAGGAAAACTTCAAAAGGTATGCAAGTAACGAGAGCTTGGAAGAACATATAGTTTGATAAGGTTATGTTTTAAAATCGTTTGTAAGAAACATGAAATATCAGTTCACAAAGATTCTTTGCTGCAAACTCATTGCTGTCTGACTTTGCAAAAAGCAATGGAGGCTGTCAATATTATGTAAGTTTAATTTTGACGACTCTACACCGACCCGCGTTTTAATTTTATATTACCCAACAGTAATTGTGACAATGTAACTGAAGTATTTTGTTTTGGTGCAGTTATATTTTCATTCAATAAGAGGGAGTGCCCATTGTTAGCGTTTGAAGGCTATGAGTAGAGTCTCCCTTGTTGACCGTTATTTCTTCTTCTTTGAAATGTTATGCTTGCCCACATAGCTTTGTGTTTCAGGTTGCATGTATTTTTGGTCTTGTGTAACATCAAGACATGTCATTTTTTCTTCCTTGCCCATTCATGCTGGCTTCATAACTGAATTATTCTCTTACTGTGTAGTTGGCATTTTTTAACCCTTACGGCGACTGTTGTTTTGTGGCCTTTGTAGGATTGCACTATATGGTTTCCTTCAATAACAGAGAGTGCCCATTGTTAGCGTTTTAAGGCTATGAGTACAGCCTTACTTGTTGACCGTTATTTCTTCATCTTTCAAATGTTATGCTTGTCCACATACCTTTGTCTATCAGGTTGCATGTTTTTGTTGGTCTTTTGTAACATCAAGACATGTAATTTTTTCTTCCTTGCCCATTCATCTTGGCTTCATAACTGAATTACCCTATCACTGTGTAGTTGGCATTTCTTTAACCCGTACGCCGACTGCTGTTTCGCGGCCTTTGTAGGCTTACACTATATGTACCCACAGTCAATGCCAATAATTCCTTAAAATGTCATGTTTGTCCACTTCCATTTGTGTACTACTCTCCACAATGTTTGTGTCTGTTTTGAAATGTTTCCTAAAGGTTGGTTATTGACACAGATTTTATTTTACGTTTTCCGCCTAGCTACATATTGCCGTACTGTGCGTGCCATAGTTTCCAGCTACCAAGTGACGGCTTCTTTCCACGCCAGATGCAACTGCTTGTGACTGGCTGTTTGTCCATTATAATGTTATGGGATGACAGGCCTGGCCCCCTCTGTCCCTACGCTGAACTAGCGATTAGGAGTGACGTTGCATCATATATGATGGTGTAAGGCAACGGTCATGGCGGCGTATTGCAAATACCTGTGCAAACAAAACGGTTGCTTCAACAGAAATGCATACTTTGTGTATGCGAGAAAAGGACAGCGTGTGTTTCACCATAAACATTGTCAATGTTGCCATTAAAGTAGAACGAATGTTAATATGTAATTGGAAATGGGATTAGTCTGTTGGTCTCTGACAGTTGCTTGTTAAATAAAAGTACTTTACTAATTCTTAAATGTTAACGTTTTCTTTTAAAATCCCGTTTACTTTTTCGAAATGTAAGGTACTACATTATATGTCTCTGATATTTATTTACAGGTTCTGCATCACAGCACGTACCGTTGCTTTTTGGAGGTTGTCATGGAATGTGAAGAGGGGCAATGTATATAACAACCCCTTTACCTTTTTATGGTGGCCATCTTGAAAAAGCATTTGTTTTTGTAATCGTTGAATGTTTATGTACAGGTTCTGCGTTTCACCACATACTTTTGCTTTTACCTTGCTGCCATGGAAAATGACGACCGGCTATGTATGCAATAACCGCCTTATTTACAGGTTCTGTTCACGGCACCTACTGTTGTTTTTTGGAGGCTGTCATGGAAAGCGAAGAGGGGCAATGTATGTAACAACCGCTTTCCCTTTCTATGGTGGCCATTTTGAAAAAGGATTTTCATTTGTAATCGCTGTATGTTTATATAGAGGTTCTGCGTCTCGGCACAAACTTTTGCTTTTATCTTGCTGCCATGGAAAATGAAGACGGGACATGTACGCAAGAACCGCCTTTCCTTTCGATGATGGCAATCTTGAAAAAGGATTTTGTTTTGTAATCCGGCCTGGATTTGTGATGTCATCTTTGATGTCCTGGGTGTTAGTGTTAGCAGTGCACAGTGGTGCAGGCAGTTATGGTTGCTTAGCCTACCATAACTGTCGAATTTTAGGATTTTTTTGATTTTACTTTGAACCATAATGTCAGGTTCATAAAGTTATTTTAGTGAATTTCACAGGTTTTTAGTAGTGCAACTTAACCATAACGTCCCTCTAACAACTTTTTTGTTGTTGTTGTGAATAATGATATACTCAGACAATGGGACCGCTAAGCTTCCAAACTATGATCCGTGCATATCCTTTCTGTGTCTCCCATAGCACAAAGGGCACACACTGACCATGCACATGTCAAAAAAGACCTGGGAACCACACTACTGAGGCAACTCGACAAGCAGCTGTGCCAAAACCTCACTGAAGTGTGAATAACTGGTAAATCGAATTGCTGTGAAACCCTTGCTGGGAACCTTTAAAAACTAATGCCATTGGGAACAAAATGGTAAATGCCTGTGTTATATCTGGCAACTAGAGGCTGAAACCAACGTGCCCTTTATTTAAGGACAACGGTCCCTTCTTTTGAATCCCCCCCCCGGCCACCATCCTTTCACTTTTCCCCCATCAGGGTGGGAAGAGGCTACCTGTACAAATTCCCAATGGACCCCCTTTTTTTAATCAACTGCATATGTTGCATTCAAATTATTCATGCCCTATTCTATTGACCCCAGAGGAGTCACTTTAGATTTTCGATCTTCCCATACAGAAGTTGCTGTGTCATCCCTGATGGGTCTACAGATTTGCCTCCTTTAGTGATAGCCATGTGAACAGGAAAGACCTGTCTCCCAACACTGCTGGGGGAAGAGGGATAGAAAAGGAATGACTGTTACCTCTTTGTCCTAGTCTCTTTCACACGTTGCTCTATAACTATACTCTAACTCACTTGTAGTCCCTGTTTCTTTTTTTTTTGTCACCAGTCTACATTGTTTTACATCCTCACCTACTGCTCTTCCTGTCATCCTACTTCCACTTCCTCCTCACATAGCTGCTACTTTCTCCATCTCCTCTACGTTGCTTTGAAGCAGCATGAAGAGTTTAAGAATTATATGAAAATCATAAATATTGGAGAAGGTAATTTAAGCTCTGCGCTCATTCACTCTTTGATATTTCAAAACTGAATGCTAACAGGAGTGACAATGTTGTGCCAATCTAGATGATTGTAATGTGAAAGTACTTTGTTGGTTAAATGTTACAAGGCAGAGCAGGCAAGATACAGAGTTATGATTGCAAGGACAAGGGGGAATAACCCTTCATCACTAGGATTTCAGAGCAGGCTACTTGGATTTTTGTGTAGGTGGAACGGAAGAGTAGTAAAATACAGGGTACAATGGCAAGGACAGGTTTCCTGAGCATTTTGAAGGAAATTCAGTAAGAAATGGAACATCTTGAAGACATTGGCCCTCATTACAAGTGAGCCAGTCTGTAATTAAGGTGCCGGTAACAGCGGAATGGGAATGGGAATTTAACGTTCCGCCGCCGCCCGTTATATCCCGGTAACACAGGCGGCCTACCAGTAACCTCGTAATAAAGCCTATTGTCTGAATTGTCATTCAGCTATATGTGATGAATGGCCATGTTAAATGTATTTTTGGCTAGACATGCTTAGTACACCTCTGTAATGATGTGACAAAGAGGGATGTACACAAACAATCCATTTCGTTTCGATTTGATACATACTATTCCAACCGCAGCGGCCTTCATCCTTTTACCAAAGAAGACAGAAGGTGAGGCAACCAAGTGCGATCCTTTCAAGTATCTCTCTTGGTCCACAGTACACTGCATGCCAGGGATGGACTGTGAACATGTATCTATGTGCTAGTATGTACCACAACCCAACATCTTTGTGTAATAGCCTCTTGCATGCCTGTGGATGTGAAATTAGTGCACCCGCGTTGATGTGCACTATGTGAATGTGCAACCACTTTTCTCAGTTGATCATCACAGCATTAACAGCACCTCCATGTAATACTTAATTTAATAGATAGCCAGATCCAAGAAAAGGCACCTCTGTGTCCTATTACAAGTTACATTAAGAGATAAATGTTTACTCCTTGCTTGGGGGAGAGGGATACAAAGCCCCCCCCCCTTCCACTCCCAAGCCCCAAAGATCATTAGCTATCTATAACTACATCTAGAGATAAAGATATGTTTGCTAGGCATTGAAGGGGTAAAAGGATATTTCTGGCTCACTATGTTGGGTTGTTAGGGTTACATAAGTAATAGACTTATACTTAAGTACATTTGGAACCACAAACTCAATGCAAAGTTGGGTTAATTCCTCCTTAAAGGAAATTGTAAAGACAGTATCCTATCCACCATGTCAATATAATTGTATTAATACCACCAGTGGGTCCCTCAGGGCCTGGCACTAATACCGCTTATATATAGCATTTAAGCATCCTCTTGCCTTCAAACACAAGAACTCTGCAACAACCCCTCCACCTTCATCATCAAACAGTTGGTAAAATCAAAACAGACAGGAACAGATTTATTTCACTCTCCCGAATAGCCAATACAATGTCTGATCCGAATTCATCCTTGAACGCATCCCAAACTGGTCACCCTCCTAAAGTGCAACTTTCATGAAGTTGTAGAAGCAACTACAAAACATCTTCTAAAATTAATGAGTTCAGCAAGAGATGTAGGCAATAAAGCCCTTCCGCCAGTTTCGTCATATTTGCTGACATGCTCACCTTTCCCACAACCGTGTTCCTCAAAACCTCACTCACCACTGGCCCTTTTACCAAATTCCAGATGAATATTCACTGGAAAGTGGCAGGGAAACACGGCGGCACTGAACTGCTGCACTTGCCTAAATAGCAAAGTAGTTTGATAATGTCACAGCACAAACAGACAAACAAACAGCCTAGCTGAAATCTGATGCAGAATGTTGTAAGGTCAAAGAGTCATAGGTCATAAATAATAACGATTCCCTTTTGCCCTAGCTTGAAATCAGTCTCTCTCACTGTTTGTGGCTACCAGAAAGAGTGACCTGACAATGGCTGTCTGTGGACCCCACTGAGCTCAAGTGAATATGGTGAGTAAGAGGTATCTCCTATGAAAGCTGAAAATGCTTCTAGGACCAGTTTATCAAAGATTTGCACTCGTTCAAAAAAAGCTTTGCAAATTAATTTAGCACCAAATTGTGTGTTAATAGAGAATGGTGCGAACATAATTAGCCCCTATCAGTATTATCTAAAATGTTTATACACAAAGAAACTCTTCTTCCAATAAACTTGTATTTGTTAACACCTTCACCAACTTGTCATACAAAACCAAAATTGGCATACATGCTTCGACAGGTCCTTACAAACACAGTTGATTGCATATAAGAGGAGCGCCAACATTAGAAATGTAATAATCCACAATGACATCCAACAAAGTGTTAATAAACCAAAAACTATAACTGAATTGTAGGGCCTTCCATGGGTGATTGGACACAGGAGATGTGGGTCATGCTCTTTATGTGATTTAACTTACGAAACATTGAGGGGTCGATTCATGGAGCAAACGTGCGCCGAAAATCCCAGCGCAAGCAGGCGCAAGGTAGCGCAAGCGCTAGAAACGCAGCGCACGTGCAAGTGTGCGATTCAAGGAAGACGCTGCGTGTGTTTCCCGCTGTCCGTGCGCCCAATCCTGCCATGGCGCACGCAGGCACACGGCGTGCGCTACGCGCACAGCAAAAGCGCACATAGCGCGGCGCACACAACCAAAGTGGGCGGAACAGTGGGCGTAACACGCGGAATGGGGAATAACGTGTGAAAAAGAAGGCATAACTGGGGAAGTACTGCAGGGAACTACACGGAACGCCCACACGCACGCCAACAACCCATATTCATGGATTCGAATAAGGGAAACCCGCGCACGGCAAAAGACGCACACAGGCGTCAACGCGTCCGCCACACGAAAACAGGCGGAAGCGTCCCCGCGCACAGTATAAAAGTGCACGCAAACAACAAACACGTATATACAGCTATGATGAATGCCCCATTTGTCGCAGCACTGATCGTGGGACACCGCAGGAGGAGGAGAATAGCCAGGGCATGCATTTTCGCACCACGGACAAGCCTTTTTGGGATGCCTGACGACCAGGTCTACGGCAGGTATAGGTTTCCACCCCACATCATCCTAGACCTGGTCAGGGAGTGGGAAGATGACCTTACATCCCCCACCCTTTGCTCCCAAGCATTGAGCCCCTTGGAGAAGCTTCTCAATGTCCTGCATTTTTTGGCCACTGGGTCATTTCAGCGGACTACTGCCATAGTGGGGAGGGTCTCACAGGCCACGCAGTCACGCTGCCTACACCAGGTACTGGCAATCATGACAGCGCGCCCCTCAGTCCGCAGACACATATACATGCCCAGAACACCCGCAGAAAGGCAGGCCGTTGTCCTGGATTTTTTCATGGTGGCACACTTCCCCAAAGTGCTCGGTGCCATAGATTGCACCCATGTGGCCCTACGTCCACCTAGGGCCACTGAGCACATCTACCGAAACCGCAAGCACTGGCATTCCATCAATGTACAGGTGTTATGCGATGCAAAGGGAATCATCACCTCTGTCTATGCAAACTACCCTGGCTCCACCCATGACAGTTTCATATACAGAATGTCCGCCCTGAGCCGGGCCCTGCATGGCGACACCTGGCTCCTAGGTGAGTACAAATGCCCTTGCACATGCATGCATGTCACACACACACACACACAAATAAACAAACCCCAATAATCACAACCATTTACACCTCCCCAGGGGACAGTGCCTACCCTCTGAGCAACCACATGATGACGCCAATCCGGAACCCCACCACACCACCGCAGGTAAGATACAACGCCGCAGATATTGCAACCAGGGCCATAGTGGAGCGCACATTCGGAGTGCTCAAGTCACGTTTCCGCTCCCTTGACCGCTCTGGCGGGCAGCTACTCTATGCACCACCAGTAGTGTGCAGGATCATTGTGGCAGCATGTGTTCTGCACAATGTTGCAACACGGCAGGGCGTCCCGGTGGACATGGTGGTGCCCCCACATCCCCAAACACAGGCACAGACGCTGCCCATGGGAGGGTACAGGGCATGTGGCGAGGAAGACCGGACCCAGCTTGTGGCCACATTTTTCACCTAAACTCCCACCCCTGCGGAGTGCACACAGGCCTGGCACATACCAGGTGACAATCGATGATGACAACGAGACAGTC
This sequence comes from Ambystoma mexicanum, assembly GCF_040938575.1. Lineage (NCBI taxonomy): Eukaryota > Metazoa > Chordata > Amphibia > Caudata > Ambystomatidae > Ambystoma > Ambystoma mexicanum. The sequence continues at coordinate 973,436,498 of NC_090925.1, forward strand.
AACTGTCACAACCCTACCACCCTGAGATAGTTGCCATGGAAGTGCCACAAGTCTGCATCCCTAGCTACTTAAACACAAGCTATCCTGTGTGACCAAAAGGCACACATATGACATGACATGATATGGCCTATACACAAGTATTTCAAGGTGCGATGAGGCAGGGAGGGGGGAACAAGGGAAGACAGACAATGGTACTACTAGGCCAGGTGTCATTTAGATTGTGCAAGTGCAGGGGTAGGGGGAAGGGAAAAGTGCAAAGGGAAGGGGAGGGGGGGAGTGCAGTACAGGGTAAGTAAACCAAAAAACAAATACATAGGCCAGCTGGTGGCAACTGCAAAGGTAAGTGCAGACAAGTGCTGGGAAGGGGGGGCTGTAGGGATAGAGAGACAGTTCCACAGTGCAGGGGTTGCCAGGGAGGCAATGCAAGTGGAGAGTGGCTGGGCCAGGGACCGAGGTCAGTGAGAGTGGCCCAGTTGCAGATCCAGTGCAGTTCCAGTGAAGAATTTATCAAGGGAGAGGCAGAGAGAAAGCAGAAGCAAAGAGGAAGGTCTCGAGGTGCTTCCCGAACCGGAGATGGTTCTCCTCAAGTTCCAGTGAGGCAGGAAGGCTGTTCCAGAGGGAGGGCCCTGCCGCGGAGAGAGATCTACCCCCAGCTACTTGCTTTGAGAAGCGGATGACCCTGACATGCAAGGTGTGAATCACACAAACCTGCAAAACAGGCCATGGCCATCACAGTTATGTCACTCAAACCCTCCCAAACCACAACATGACATGGCAAGCAATACCCATACACCAACACAGTAACAATAAGGTACACATTGCCATGTCCAAAATGTACAGTGGCATCAGACAATGAAGCCTGACCTGGAATAAGATGAAATGACTGACCAACAACCTCCCACCCAAAATAAGTCATTTCCAAATGCATTACAAGAGTTGTAGACGTAACATAGCAGTGAATGCCTGTCTAAATGCACATTGTGCATTGCAAAATCAACACTGCAGCTTCTGTGTGCTGTGTCCTACTACTGCAACACACTGCCCAGCGCACAGCACAGTGAACAGCCATTGTGTGTGATGCACACCCTGAGCATCACATCTAAGCGACAGACCACATAAAAAAGCAAATTAGGCATGTACAGGATCCATAATTGTTCACAGAACATGTGCTGCAGGGACACAGTGGGCACCAGAAGGCAAACAGTGTACACGTGGATATGCAAGGGTGGTTGTACATGTAGTGCATCAGAGTGCAAGTGCGTGGATCAGCAAGGACATGCACTCAACATATGCATGTGCAATCAAGTGACCATCAGTGTTCTCTACACATCACATGTGAACATTGACCATGTGTACACCGCAGCATGTCAAACCACAACTATCCCCTCGCACCTGAAAGGTAAACACAACACATGAACAGGCATTGATCAGCAGAACACAACATGTACATAGGATACCACCATTACAATGTCAGGGTTCCCATCACACTGCAGGGCAAGGCAACTATCAACAACAACCCCCCCTCCCTCACAAATGACCATGACCCACTGAACAACTGCACCTGGGTCATGGAGCCTTCAACCCTCAATTCCACCTGGCCACAGGATCACCTTTCCCCTTCGTCACCATCTCCCACCTTGTGTGTAAAAAGGTGCCTGCACCCTCAGAATCCACACTCATTTCCAAAATCAAAAATCCAAGCCAGAAAAACGAACTAGAACACCCTCCAGTAGATGACTTGACGTAGCAGTACCTCACAAAGGCCAAGTACTACCACAATGATGCAACAACCAAGGTAGCACAGTAAAACAATGTCACAACAGGATGTGAACCATGTGTGGTACATAACATAGAATGATGCACCATGAACGGATGTGTACTGTCACAGGTCCCGTGTACAGGCGCGGGAGTGTCACGAAACAACCACCCCCACTGTGTCCCGGGTGCCTGCAAGCTCAAACTCACACAGGCCCCTGAGACCCTGGTGGGGAAGGAGGGTCAGGGATATGCAGTCGGGACAGGTGTTGGCACACTGGATAACTGGAATAGAGTGGCAGGAGAGGGGAGGAGGAATGACACATGAAAGTAGGGAATGCACGAAAATGTACTGCCTGCATGAACACATACACAATCCAAACAAACGTTGCTTGGATAGGTACGGGAAGCAGGAACACCGGGTAGAGGGTACAGGGTTCAAAATTGCATAGGATTCCGGGTGATTATCGGGAAAAAAAACATACCAAATTGAATTACACATTCATCCATGCATTAGTGCACCCCCCAGCAAGCCTATGCAGAGCAGTGTGAAAGAAAAACAACAAGACACTTAGCTCTGGTTTTGAGTGCTGGCCTCCTGCCTGCGCACTCTCAGGTCCGGTTACAGGAGCACTGCAATGATGCAAAGAGAGCCACAGTCAACAACCTGTGCGTACCAATTACACAAAAACACACCACCAAACATGCCCCATAGCGATTAACTACTCTACAAACAGACAATTTGGTGTAGATGCTTCGTACCCATTTATAACATTACCCCTGTGATGGGTCATACACAGTCAATGCAGTAAGTCAGCTGCCGGTGGGTGCGTGGCAAATGGAACACCAATGTGTCACAATTCACACAACATGCAATGTTCCCTGGGTAAGCAGACATACCCATATAGCAAGCCATGACTTCAGAGCAAGTTGTGTACCACCATGACCGAAACTAAGTTGGCAGTGCATTTATCAAAATGTACATGGAAATGAAATGCACTGCACCCGAGTATGTCCCTTGCTGTATGTCCCTGTGAGTTTCCCCTTTCCATGTCTCGGAAGGCTACATGGTTGATACAAGTGCCTCAATGGACCTTGGTGTACCGGAGGGTATGTGCCACTGCCCCTGCAGGTGTCCCAGACAACCTTACAATCAACAGCCATCAGTCCACCAACACATCTGAGCTGCAATGTGTGCTTCAACACCAATATCCGTCCAAGCTCACCCTCAGTGCTGTGACTAAGCCTGCATGTGCAACTCGCCTGGTGCAAGCGTTGCTGTGTTGTGGCCCCCCTGTGCTGCTCACCTTGCCTGGAGTTCCTTGGAACACGTCAGCATTTCTAGGATCTAGGTCTGCAATCCCTGTGCCTCTGCTTGTGCACACATGTGCATGTGGGCACCAACAAACGTGTCCAGAATTCAGACGTCCAATGGGCCATGTCTGCTGCCAAAGGTGCTCTGGAGGCTCATCCCCCTGCAGAAAGGGCATGAAACACATGATTAATGCTTCAAAGTCATATGTGTGTGTCTCTTCAGGCATCTCATTACTTGACCATGTCAGAGAGTCACATCAGAAATCACACCATCAGTCCGTCTTTCACATCCAAAGTGTGGAACACTATTTACGGCATGAATTGCAACAAGCATGTGTACAGTAAAGATAAGAAACATACTACACAATGCATAGCCATGAATGTACACATTAATCATGAAACACCCCATCTAGCAAAAGCTGAACAGTGGACAATAACACCAAAATCATCCACACTAGGGGTGTAAACACAAGTCACACAGCACCAGACATGCCACAGATATGACAGTCCAAAGCCCTTGTGTAAAAGGTTGTGACACCGAACCATACTTGCGAGCCCATGGATAAGGGAGGCAGGAGTGGCATATGTGAGTCAAGGACCCCAAGCAGCAAACACATACACAAGACAAGTCTGAAGGGCCCAGCTGGAGCAGACAGTGGATGCCTTCAAAAGCCACAAAGCACCACACCGTGACATGAAAGCACAATAGACAAGCAATTTTAAACTATATTAACTAATTACACTAACTATGGAAAACCTACATTACCTAATTAAACTAACTATCAAACAGAAACGTAACTAACTAAACTGAAAGAAAAATCAAAAATGGCCACATACGACCCAGGGGGGTGGGGAGGCACCCAGGAGGAGGGAGGTACAGGGTGCTGCTCAACATCCACATGCGATGATGTTGAGCCAAAAAAAAAACCTCCATGGGCTCAACGCCTGCACAGCCCGACCTATGTGGGAGATAAATGGTCGTCCGAGTCTGGCTCATCCTATAAAGGAGGACGTGGCACAGTAGCCTGGCCACGCCTAGCCGCAGCTTGTCCCTCGTCGGCAGCAAGTCTGCCGGACGGGTGAATCTGGTTCTGTGTGTCGATGTGACGTAGGTCTGCATGCAGAACCTCACGTGATACACGTGCTTCCTCTTGAAAGGTAGCATGTGTAACACGGACTTCCTCCTGCAAGGCCTGGCTGGACAACCGCTGCACCTCCCGGCAAGCCTGTAGCTCAGCCGAGATGGTACACTCAAGCTGTGCAAACCTCTCCTCTGCCCGCTGCCTCTGGGACATCATGAGGACACGCAGAGTGGATTTGAGGGAAGCATACTCCTCCCTCAGGGCATCCATGTGCGCCTCTGCATGAGCAGCAATTGCTTGACGCAGAGACGACATTTCAGCCTGGCGTGCCTTGTCTGAGGCCGCCATGCCCAGCCTGAGCGAGCGGGCCGTGGACCGTGCCGCCTGCTGCTGGAGAAGCATCTGCCTAGCAGGGGGGAGCACAGATCGGGCCACACGCTCCATGCTCTCAGCGATGTTCTCCATTGCTGCCCCCTGCCGTTCAGAATTGGCAGTCATGTCTTGCTCCCACTCAGTATACTGCGGTTACGCGCTGCGACCACGTTGCCGGGCTTGACCCCTGCGGGACCCAAGGACCGGGGGTCCTCGCTGTGTTGGCACCGCCCACGGCTGCACGACTACATGCCCCCGTCGACGTGATGTCCCAGGCACATCAGTGACTGGTGTGGAGGGTGACCCTGCGTCCCGATCCACCACGGGCGGAGGAACCAAGACTGTCTGATCCCTCAGTGCAGGTGTCGCGGACAGAGGAGTGTCCACATCAGAATCACTCACCCCTGACACATGGACTTGATGCTCATCCAACTCAACATGGACGTCAGAGTCGTCATCAAGGCTGGACTCATAGGCAGCCAGAGACAAGATGGACTGTAGCACTTGGGGGTTTTCATGGCCTACCACCCCACGACCCCCACTAGTGCCGGGTTGATGTAGCGGTAACAACCCTGTGTCTGGCATGACAACATCATCCTCCGCCTCCATTGCGTCATCACCTGAAAAATAGAGAGAAAAAAGGTCACTACACATGTCAGAAGCACACAACACACACAGACACACCGACAGCAAACGCATCAGGCAGAAATGTGACACACAACATATAACCTGGCATGCATGCTGGGTCAACTTTGAATTGCTTCTGTGATCCGACCTGTTGAAAGGTGGCAGTTTCCATGGAAGTGGGTCTATGCAGTGCAGAAAATGTGTACGCCACTCACTACCTTCATGTACAAGGACTCCATGGTGTGTGCCAGGAAATGTGAAGGCAGTGCAATGTCAAATTCAGACATCACGTGCATTGTGCATTCAATGTGTACTATATCTAGAAGCCAAGCACCCCTCCACCCCAGTACCAAAGCAGGGATGCGTAGCATGGTATCAAAAGGCTGACCATACACCTGTTTATTGACAGGCAGTGTTGACTGGCATCAACAGCTTAATGTGATTCAAGTGACAACACTGCAAATGATGCTGGGACAGTAAGCAGGACACATGATGAAAACTCTGGATGCCGCCCATGTGTGAAGAAGACACAACAACAGTTGGACAGAGACATTGGCCATTGAACAGGCTGAGGCCTGTGAGACACACAGATTGTCAGACCCTAAACATGTGTGCAATGCAGGACTGAGCCACAGTTGACATGGGGAGGCTGATGAGATGCCAGGCAATGTATGTAACCAAGGACTTGTATTACAGTGATCATCCAGTCAAGGACACATAGGGGCATGCGTGCAATGCACATGGAGCATGAATGGGCACTCATGTCCCTGTGGGACATCTGACCTATGCACAGTACAAGTGAGATACCGTGCATCAAGTACTAAGGCTGTACCACACAGCATATGTCTGGCAGATTCTACCTGGAAGTTAGCATCTACACAGGACGCATGAACAAGAAAGTACACATTGGCAAGATTGAAGCAGACCAGTGCAAAGGTGGAACTGGGGTGCAGAGTGGTGGAGGAGGGGCAAGGGAGCATGCCTACATGGAGTCCCCGCATGCAGGCAGAGGAGACATGCATCACGGAAGCATTGCATTACTTACACATCAGAACCATGTACACGTCACATGTAGTGGCAATCATGCACAACACATCCCACAAGTGAAACACACACGTCCTCAACAAACACGCATCAACACTCACTGGACTGGGCATCAAAGTCCAGCATCTCTCCCACTCCTTCGACCAATTCAGGTGGTATGAACTCCGCAACGAGTGCCTCATGCAGAGTGAGCACTTCCTCCTCTGGTGCAGGCCCACCGCCAGTCACCAGAGTCAAGTTATAATTAGAGGCACGCTTAGCCTTAGTGCTGCGTCTGATGTCATTCCGACGCTTTTTGCACTCTTGCGCCGTGCGCACCTCATGGCCGAATGAACTGACATGTTCCGCAACATGCTTCCAGTGGGTGTCACGTTGGGCAGCCGTAGTCTGACTATTGGCACCCACTAGCATGTCACGGCTGTGGCCCCGCACGTAGTCCACGAGGAAGTCCAGTTCCTGCTTGCAGAAAGGCTTCTTCCTCAAAGTGCAGGAGGTCGTGGCTGTGTGTGGGGTCCCAGCCTGTGCTGCAGGTGCAACCTTCCTCCTCTTGGACTGTGGCGCAGACCCTGGCTGGCTAATTCCGCCCTGACCAGTATGGCCAGTGGGTTTGGTGGATTGAGCCGAGGGAGTGGCAGGTGGAGGGACGAACAAAGGCCTGACTTGTGTCAGTGGCAGCTGGGTGCCCTCTAATGGACCCTGCGCAGCAACATCAGCTGTGGCAGGGTCATTGACCGCAACAGTCCTGGTTGGCAGACTCACAACCGGGGTGTTGTTGGGTGCATCTGCCCCTGCACTTGCCAACACCCGGCTGTTCGGGGCAGCAGATGACATGACTGCCCCAGGGACACGTGCCTTGGTCTGAGCAGCCCGGCCTGCCCCTATGGTTTCCCTCCTGGCCTGTTGGAGATCTACCAAGGGCTCCTCAAGCGCTGGCAGACCCTGAGCCTGGGTGGCGGTGTCCACAGCTGCACCTGCAGCTACCACTACCCTTGGGCCCGTGGCAGTCGATGGAACAGACTGCCGGGTCACACGGGCGCCAGTGCCAGATGCAGAAGCTGCATCCCCCGGAACCACAGGGGGTGGTGGCATGACTGCACCGACACATGGCACAACATTGTGCTCAAGTGGCGCACCCCTGCCTCTTCCCCCTCTGTGGCCGCCCTGGACACCCTGGAGTCCCCCTACTCCCTGGTCACCACGGCCACGTCCCCGACCACTTCCGCCACGAGGAGGATGCCCAGCTGAGGCGCCCCTCACCTTTGGTGGCCTCCCAACCATGGCACAGATGTAGTAGTGCCGGCACAAATGGAGTGGTGACAATGGGCGGTGTAAACCACAATTGACCTGGGCAATTGGGGTGAAGGGGGTGGGAAGCAAGATGTTAGCAGCCCCCCTACACCTGCAAGGCTGTATGTGACCCCGGTGATGTAGTGACGGGTCACGCAACGCTCAGGCACCCCAAAAATGCAGTAAAACCGTGCACGCAACCCTGCAGCCTACGTGCATGGATTCAACCTCCCGCAGTACGCGGTGGCACCCAGTAACACGAATAACGCGTACGCGTGGGACACGCAGGGCTACTATGACATCGAAAATGCGCAGTGGGAAAAAGAGTGTGTGCGTCTCACCGTCTGATTAGCCGATGCAGAAAAACACGCGTAGCGAATACCCCCGCCAAAAGAAGAGATACGTCCTTGATAGCTGTGAAGTTGTGATGGCGCGCGAAACAACAGGAAGCAGCAACACACGTCGGTCTCCACGAAAGGCACGTACAGCGAACTGCTGGGCCCACTCACCTTTAACCCGTACTGAGGGAAACGCCTGCACGCGTCACGTCACTTACGCGCATGGCCCCTTTCCTCAGATTACACAAGGACGTGCAGTTTTTCACGCGCGCGTCACGTCACAGGGGCGCTTGCGTTTGAGGGGCCTTCTGTCCAATGAAATTGCATATGCGTGCAGACGCGCTTACGCGCTAGGGGCCTTTCCTCGAATTACACGCTGACGTGCAGAATTTTCACGTGCCAAATCACTCCGTATCAAGCTGGCCACACATAAGCACACGGAAGACCATGCTCCTGCCCAGAAGGCCGAATTACTGCCTCCCAGAGCCCCGAGCACGCTCCCACCTGCCATCTGCTGCTGCATGACTGCCTGCTTCCCACGTGCCCTGCCATTTGCTGCCTGCACATCAGCCAGGGGTGCTGTTGCTGTGACCACCCCTGCTGGAACCGAAGACTCCCGACTGGGATTCCATCGCTCCACAGCCCAGCCCCAGGACCCAGTTGCCCACCCACTCCTGCCTCTGGGGTTGTCATGTCGGGCACTGCAACATCTGGCACCACTGACAACCCCCGGCCAGAGAGGCACCAGCTTCAGTGCCAGGGAAGTTGGTGTCCTGGTGGAGCAAGTCCTGGGGCAGTATGATGCCCTTTTTGGAAGTGTGCGCGCCGACAAGGAAGGACGGACTCGGATCTGGACGGACATTGTGACTGCCATCAACGCGGAGGGGGTGGCAGTCCGCGACTTCGAACATGTCAAGAAGCGCTGGGAGGACTTCAGGTCCAGGACCCTGAACAAGGCCTGACGCCTCTTGAAGGCAGCGGATGCTAAGGGGCGCCGGGGCCACTTGTCGGAAGATCAGATTAGGGTCCTGGAACGCATATCCCCAGCACTCCACGTCCAGGTCCTTGAGAGGCAGACCCGTCTGGAGTCGAGCGGTAAGTGTACATGCATCCTGATTGTGAGCTGTGCGTGTGGTGATGTTTCAGTAGTGTGCAGGTTGCACATCTGTTTGTATGGGGTCGAGTATGGGTGGGGGTGTACAGGGCAGTGAGGCTAACACATGCGAGGGCTGTAATGTGTGAGACATGGATGGTGCTTGTGTGTGTAGGCTTGCATGCCAAATGCAGTTGTGTGGGCACACATGTTTGGATGAATGTGTATGTAAGTAGACATGTTCCTGAAGTCATGCATGTATGTTGTTTTCAGCTGCATGTATCAGCACTGTGTACATGTGCATTTGTGTGTATTTGACAAGGGTGCAACAGTGATGAAACATGGATGCATGTGACAGCGGGATGTGGAGGCCTGATTGGCAGATGTGACATGGATGCCCATCTGAACACTGCGACACTTGCCAGAGGTGTACAGATGCATGCAAGTGTGGTGGTGTGTGTACATGTGTAGTGCACTTCCTGTGTTGCATGTGATGTCTGGCTCAGCTTTGCCTGCTCATGCTGTTGTATGTGTATGGATGGTGCTGGCAGTTGCGATATGGCTGTGGTATGGCACATGCGTGCGAATTGAAATGACATGTGTGTTGGGGATTGTGATGGCATGTCTGAGGTTTGCCAATGCCACTCATGTACAACTGTCATGTGTGTATGTGTCCATTGTACAGTGCCCTGATGCCTGTGTTTTATTTCTCCCTGTCTGCAGCGTCAACTGATGAAGAGGGCGGAGAAGGTGCTGTGGAGCACAGCGGCGGGGATCCCACCGCCAGCCGGAGACGCAAGGCCCGGCTCCCCTCCCAGGTTGTGATCTCGTCGGGGAGTGAGGAGTCCGGTGCCGCGTCCCAGGCCGCAGCTGCCGAGGGGAGGTCCAAGAGGCGTAGGTTGGAGTTGGACTCCTCGGCAGCAGAAGGGGCAGCTGGGACCCCACAGGGCCCAACGGGGGAAGATGGCACAGAGTCATCCAGGTTGGTGGGGGGTTTGGTGGAGGAGGAGGCCGTGCAAGCAACAGAGACGGGGTCTGGAGGTGGGGATTCCACTGGTGCTAGTGGTGCAGTGCAGGACCAGGGACAGGAGGCAGCACAGGCCGCCGCGGAGGTGCCTGTGTGCAATCCTGTCCCTGATCCTGTCCCTGCATCATCTTGCACCAGCAGGGATGCCTACGTCCAGACCCGTTTTCAGGCAGGGGATGAGCTCACGACAACTGGCCTTCCTCTGCCTGCAGACGTGGCTATCCGGGTCCGGGTTGAGCCTGTCCTGACTGGTGTGGCGTTGCATCAACGGGCCATGCGAGGTGACCTGCAGTCTTTTCATGAGGAGACTGCACGTCATCTCGAATGGCTCGTTGACCGCGTCGGCCTACTGGGACAGGTCACCCAGGCCGGATTCCTCCGTTTGATGGGGCTTGCTACGACCCCCTCCTCAACTGAACCCCCTATGCGCCAGTCGTCCTCCGTGCCATCTTCCCACCCATCAGTCATCTGGGTGCCCTGTGGAGCTGCCTCTGACGGTGCTGCCAGGCTGGTGGAGGAGGCATTCCTGCCACAGTCGGGAGTCGGACGTCCAGCAGGGGTGGCCACATCAACGACTGCACCCCAGCCAGCGCAGGATGTGCAGGCAGCAGGAGGCAGTGCACGGGCAGAGGCACAGCAGCAGCAGCAACGTGGTGGGAGCCATGAAGGCTTGGGGCCTTCGACATCAGAGGGGCAGACATCGGCCGGAGGGCAGGAGGACCAAGGACAGAAAGTGTCTTCCGTGTGGCAGAGGTTGGGCCACGCCATAGATGCGGAGCGGCAGCGGGTGGAAGAGGCACGGCTCACGATGGTCAGGGTGGAGAACTCCATGCGGAGGGCCCTGAGGTGGGCCGAGTGCCTCGAGGAATTCCGCAGGGGGTTGGAGGTGGACACGTCGACGGCCCTGCGGTCCCTCGGGGCCATGGAGGAGGACCGCCTCCGGGACATTGAGCAGGAGTTCGATAATGCCTTAGCCCGGGACATCCAAAAGTGAGCCGTCGGACTAGCCTGCTGCCCTTGTACATAGTTCTGTAGTTAGTGTTAGGTTTCCTTTGGTTTTGCATTTTTTTTGGACAATGGGCCACATTTTTGTATATAGTTTTTTTTTATTAGGTAGTGTTATTAGATTGGTTTCATTTCTTCTGCTGGGATCATGGACCCTGGCTTGTTCATCTGTACATAGTTGACTGTTGGATTGTCTTTTTTTTTTTACAATTTACCCATGGAGCAATGGCTTTCAATTATAATTTTCCATTGGATTTTCTTTTGTGGACTGTGACTTTGGACACCATTCCTTTGGATTATAATTTTTGGTTTTTCATTTTTTCACGGACATGCTTCTTTTTATTTTTTTGCATTGCCATTTCTGTTTGTTTATTTTTGATTCAATTTATGTTTCCTTTAATACATATTTTTTGTTCAAACTTCAATGTGTAGTATCATCTCATTGGTTTCATGCATATCATGATATGGGTTTTGAGATTCACTGACACTCATTGGGTGTATGTGAGGGACATGTGTTCGTTTTCAAACTTGCAATTGGGGTTCTATCATGTTATTGCCATTTCTAAGTGGGTGGATGCAATACTCGGGTGGGTGTTTTGCATTTGGAGGCTGACCATAGGGACCAGGGATCTAGGTTGTGATGACATGTTGGCTGGGGAACATGAGTTGGGGCCTGGTGGAGGGTGCACCACAGTGCTGGGGGGTGGGGGTGCAGGGGGACATGAGTTGGATATGTGTGGGGGCCTGCTGGCAGGTGCCCCACTGTGCCGGGGGGTAGGGGTGCAGGGGAACACGAGTTGGGGCCTGGTGGAGGGTGCACCACAGTGCTGGGGGTTGGGGGTGATGGGAGTCATGAGTGGGGGCCTGGTGGAGGGTGCACCACAGTGCTGGGGGGTGGGGGTGATGGGAGACATGAGTGGGGGCCTGGTGGAGGGTGCACCACAGTGGTGGGGGGTGGGGGTGCAGGGGAACATGAGTTGGACATGAGTTAGGGCCTGGTGGAGGGTGCACGACAGTGCTGGGCGGTGGGGGTGATGGGAGACATGAGTGGGGGCCTGGTGGAGGGTGCACCACAGTGCTGGGGGGTGGGGGTGCAGGGGAACATGAGTTGGACATGAGTGGGGGCCTGGTGGAGGGTGCACCACAGTGCTGGGGGTGGGGGTGCAGGGGAACATGAGTTGGGGCCTGGTGGAGGGTGGCCCACAGTGCTGGGGGGTGGGGGTGATGGGAGACATGAGTGGGGGCTTGATGGAGGGTGCCCGACAGTGCTTGGTGGTGGGGGTGCAGGGGGACATGAGTTGTACATGAGTGGGGGCCTGGTGGAGGGTGCACCACAGTGCTGGGGGGTGGGGGTGCAGGGTAACATGAGTTGGACATGAGTGGGGGCCTGCTGGCAGGTGCCCCACAGTGCTGGGGGCTGGGCGTGCAGGGGAACATGAGTTCGGGCCTGGTGGAGGGTGGACCACGGTGCTGGGGGGTGGGGGTGATGGGAGACATGAGTGGGGGCCTGGTGGAGGGTGCACCACAGTGCCGGGGGGTGGGGGTGCAGGGGAGCATGAGTTGGACATGAGTGGGGGCCTGCTGGCAGGTGCCCCACAGTGTTGGGGGGTGGGGGTGCAGGGGAACGTGAGTTGGGGCCTGGTGGAGGGTGCACCACAGTGCTGGGGGGTGGGGGTGATGGGAGACATGAGTGGGGGCCTGGTGGAGGGTGCACCACAGTGCTGGGGGGTGGGGGTGCAGGGGAACATGAGTTGGACATGAGTTGGGGCCTGGTGGAGGGTGCACCACAGTGCTGGGGGGTGGGGGTGATGGGAGACATGAGTGGGGGCCTGGTGGAGGGTGCACCACAGTGCTGGGGGGTGGGGGTGCAGGGGAACATGAGTTGGACATGAGTGGGGGCCTGCTGGCAGGTGCCCCCCAGTGCTGGGGGGTAGGGGTGCAGGGGAACATGAGTTGAGGCCTGGTGGAGGGTGGCCCACAGTGCTGGGGGGTGGGGGTGATGGGAGACATGAGTGGGGGCTTGATGGAGGGTGCCCGACAGTGCTTGGTGGTGGGGGTGCAGGGGGACATGAGTTGTACATGAGTGGGGGCCTGGTGGAGGGTGCACCACAGTGCTGGGGGGTGGGGGTGCAGGGTAACATGAGTTGGACATGAGTGGGGGCCTGCTGGCAGGTGCCCCACAGTGCTGGGGGCTGGGCGTGCAGGGGAACATGAGTTTGGGCCTGGTGGAGGGTGGACCAAGGTGCTGGGGGGTGGGGGTGATGGGAGACATGAGTGGGGGCCTGGTGGAGGGTGCACCACAGTGCCGGGGGGTGGGGGTGCAGGGGAGCATGAGTTGGACATGAGTGGGGGCCTGCTGGCAGGTGCCCCACAGTGTTGGGGGGTGGGGGTGCAGGGGAACGTGAGTTGGGGCCTGGTGGAGGGTGCACCACAGTGCTGAGGGGTGGGGGTGATGGGAGACATGAGTGGGGGCCTGGTGGAGGGTGCACCACAGTGCTGGGGGGTGGGGGTGCAGGGGAACATGAGTTGGACATGAGTTGGGGCCTGGTGGAGGGTGCACCACAGTGCTGGGGGGTGGGGGTGATGGGAGACATGAGTGGGGGCCTGGTGGAGGGTGCACCACAGTGCTGGGGGGTGGGGGTGCAGGGGAACATGAGTTGGACATGAGTGGGGGCCTGCTGGCAGGTGCCCCCCAGTGCTGGGGGTAGGGGTGCAGGGGAACATGAGTTGAGGCCTGGTGGAGGGTGGCCCACAGTGCTGGGGGGTGGGGGTGATGGGAGACATGAGTGGGGGCCTGACGGAGGGTGCCCCACAGTGCTGGGTGGTGGGGGTGCAGGAGGACATGAGTTGGACATGAGTGGGGGCCTGGTGGAGGGTGCACCACAGTGCTGGGGGGTGGGGGTGCAGGGGAACATGAGTTGGACATGAGTGGGGGCCTGCTGGCATGTGCCCCACAGTGCTGGGGGGTGGGGGTGCAGGGGAACATGAGTTCGGGACTGGTGGAGGGTGGGCCACAGTGCTGGGGGGTGGGGGTGATGGGAGACATGAGTGGGGGCCTGGTGGAGGGTGCACCACAGTGCTGGGGGGTGGGGGTGCAGGGGAACATGAGTTGGACATGAGTGAGGGCCTGCTGGCAGGTGCCCCACAGTGCTGGGGGTGTGGGGGTGCAGGGGAACATGAGTTGGGGCCTGGTGGAGGGTGCTACACAGAGCTGGGGGGGTGATGGGAGACATGGGTGGGGGCCTGGTGGAGGGTGAACCAAAGTGCTGGGGGGTGGGGGTGCAGGGGAACATGAGTTGGACATGAGTTGGGGCCTGGTGGAGGGTGCACCACAGTGCTGGGGGGTGGGGATGTTGGGAGACATGTGTGGGGGCCTGGAGGAGGGTGAACCACAGTGCTGGGGGGTGGGGGTGCAGGGGAACATGAGTTGGACATGACTGGGGGCCTGCTGGCAGGTGCCCCACACTGCTGGGGGGTGGGGGTGCAGGGGAACATGAGTTGGGGCCTGGTGGAGGGTTTCCCACAGTGCTGGGGGGTGGAGGTGATCGGGAACATGAGTTGGACATGAGTGGGGGCCTGCTGGCAGGTGCCCCACAGTGCTGGGGGGTGGGGGTGCAGGGGAACATGAGTTGGACATGAGTGGGGGTCTGGTGGAGGGTGCATCACAGTGCTGGGGGGTGGGGGTGCAGGGGAACATGAGTTGGACATGATTGGGGGCCTGCTGGCAGGTGCCCCACAGTGCTGGGGGTGCAGGGGAACATGAGTTGGGGCCTGGTGGAGGGTGCACCACAGTGCTGGGGGGTGGGGGTGATGGGAGACATGAGTGGGGGCCTGGTGGAGGGTGCACCACAGTGCTGGGGGGTGGGGGTGCAGGGGAACATGAGTTGGACATGAGTTGGGGCCTGCTGGCAGGTGCCCCACAAAGCTGGGGTGATGGGGGCACAGGGGAACATGAGTTGGGGCCTGGTGGAGGGTGCCCCACAGTGCTGGGGGGTGGGGTGATGGGAGACATGAGTGGGGGCCTGGTGGAGGGTGCACCACAGTGCTGGGGGGTGGGGGTGATGGGAGACATGAGTGGGGGCCTGGTGGAGGGTGCACCACAGTGGTGGGGGGTGGGGGTGCAGGGGAACATGAGTTGGACATGAGTTAGGGCCTGGTGGAGGGTGCACAACAGTGCTGGGCGGTGGGGGTGATGGGAGACATGAGTGGGGGCCTGGTGGAGGGTGCACCACAGTTCTGGGGGGTGGGGGTGCAGGGGAACATGAGTTGGACATGAGTGGGGGCCTGGTGGAGGGTGCACCACAGTGCTGGGGGTGGGGGTGCAGGGGAACATGAGTTGGGGCCTGGTGGAGGGTGGCCCACAGTGCTGGGGGGTGGGGGTGATGGGAGACATGAGTGGGGGCCTGATGGAGGGTGCCCGACAGTGCTTGGTGGTGGGTGTGCAGGGGGACATGAGTTGTACATGAGTGGGGGCCTGGTGGAGGGTGCACCACAGTGCTGGGGGGTGGGGGTGCAGGGTAACATGAGTTGGACATGAGTGGGGGCCTGCTGGCAGGTGCCCCACAGTGCTGGGGGCTGGGCGTGCAGGGGAACATGAGTTCGGGCCTGGTGGAGGGTGGACCACGGTGCTGGGGGGTGGGGGTGATGGTAGACATGAGTGGGGGCCTGGTGGAGGGTGCACCACAGTGCCGGGGGGTGGGGGTGCAGGGGAGCATGAGTTGGACATGAGTGGGGGCCTGCTGGCAGGTGCCCCACAGTGTTGGGGGGTGGGGGTGCAGGGGAACATGAGTTGGGGCCTGGTGGAGGGTGCACCACAGTGCTGGGGGGTGGGGTGATGGGAGACATGAGTGGGGGCCTGGTGGAGGGTGCACCACAGTGCTGGGGGGTGGGGGTGCAGGGGAACATGAGTTGGACATGAGTTGGGGCCTGGTGGAGGGTGCACCACAGTGCTGGGGGGTGGGGGTGATGGGAGACATGAGTGGGGGCCTGGTGGAGGGTGCACCACAGTGCTGGGGGGTGGGGGTGCAGGGGAACATGAGTTGGACATGAGTGGGGGCCTGCTGGCAGGTGCCCCCCAGTGCTGGGGGGTAGGGGTGCAGGGGAACATGAGTTGAGGCCTGGTGGAGGGTGGCCCACAGTGCTGGGGGGTGGGGGTGATGGGAGACATGAGTGGGGGCCTGATGGAGGGTGCCCCACAGTGCTGGGTGGTGGGGGTGCAGGAGGACATGAGTTGGACATGAGTGGGGGCCTGGTGGAGGGTGCACCACAGTGCTGGGGGGTGGGGGTGCAGGGGAACATGAGTTGGACATGAGTGGGGGCCTGCTGGCATGTGCCCCACAGTGCTGGGGGGTGGGGGTGCAGGGGAACATGAGTTCTGGACTGGTGGAGGGTGGGCCACAGTGCTGGGGGGTGGGGGTGATGGGAGACATGAGTGGGGGCCTGGTGGAGGGTGCACCACAGTGCTGGGGGGTGGGGGTGCAGGGGAACATGAGTTGGACATGAGTGGGGGCCTGCTGGCATGTGCCCCACAGTGCTGGGGGGTGGGGGTGCAGGGGAACATGAGTTCGGGACTGGTGGAGGGTGGGCCACAGTGCTGGGGGGTGGGGGTGATGGGAGACATGAGTGGGGGCCTGGTGGAGGGTGCACCACAGTGCTGGGGGGTGGGGGTGCAGGGGAACATGAGTTGGACATGAGTGGGGGCCTGCTGGCAGGTGCCCCACAGTGCTGGGGGCGTGGGGGTGCAGGGGTACATGAGTTGGGGCCTGGTGGAGGGTGCTACACAGAGCTGGGGGGGTGATGGGAGACATGGGTGGGGGCCTGGTGGAGGGTGAACCAAAGTGCTGGGGGGTGGGGGTGCAGGGGAACATGAGTTGGACATGAGTTGGGGCCTGGTGGAGGGTGCACCACAGTGCTGGGGGGTGGGGATGTTGGGAGACATGTGTGGGGGCCTGGAGGAGGGTGAACCACAGTGCTGGGGGGTGGGGGTGCAGGGGAACATGAGTTGGACATGACTGGGGGCCTGCTGGCAGGTGCCCCACACTGCTGGGGGGTGGGGGTGCAGGGGAACATGAGTTGGGGCCTGGTGGAGGGTTTCCCACAGTGCTGGGGGGTGGAGGTGATCGGGAACATGAGTTGGACATGAGTGGGGGCCTGCTGGCAGGTGCCCCACAGTGCTGGGGGGTGGGGGTGCAGGGGAACATGAGTTGGACATGAGTGGGGGTCTGGTGGAGGGTGCATCACAGTGCTGGGGGGTGGGGGTGCAGGGGAACATGAGTTGGACATGATTGGGGGCCTGCTGGCAGGTGCCCCACAGTGCTGGGGGTGCAGGGGAACATGAGTTGGGGCCTGGTGGAGGGTGCACCACAGTGCTGGGGGGTGGGGGTGATGGGAGACATGAGTGGGGGCCTGGTGGAGGGTGCACCACAGTGCTGGGGGGTGGGGGTGCAGGGGAACATGAGTTGGACATGAGTTGGGGCCTGCTGGCAGGTGCCCCACAAAGCTGGGGTGATGGGGGCACAGGGGAACATGAGTTGGGGCCTGGTGGAGGGTGCCCCACAGTGCTGGGGGGTGGGGTGATGGGAGACATGAGTGGGGGCCTGGTGGAGGGTGCACCACAGTGCTGGGGGGTGGGGGTGATGGGAGACATGAGTGGGGGCCTGGTGGAGGGTGCACCACAGTGGTGGGGGGTGGGGGTGCAGGGGAACATGAGTTGGACATGAGTTAGGGCCTGGTGGAGGGTGCACAACAGTGCTGGGCGGTGGGGGTGATGGGAGACATGAGTGGGGGCCTGGTGGAGGGTGCACCACAGTTCTGGGGGGTGGGGGTGCAGGGGAACATGAGTTGGACATGAGTGGGGGCCTGGTGGAGGGTGCACCACAGTGCTGGGGGTGGGGGTGCAGGGGAACATGAGTTGGGGCCTGGTGGAGGGTGGCCCACAGTGCTGGGGGGTGGGGGTGATGGGAGACATGAGTGGGGGCCTGATGGAGGGTGCCCGACAGTGCTTGGTGGTGGGGGTGCAGGGGGACATGAGTTGTACATGAGTGGGGGCCTGGTGGAGGGTGCACCACAGTGCTGGGGGGTGGGGGTGCAGGGTAACATGAGTTGGACATGAGTGGGGGCCTGCTGGCAGGTGCCCCACAGTGCTGGGGGCTGGGCGTGCAGGGGAACATGAGTTCGGGCCTGGTGGAGGGTGGACCACGGTGCTGGGGGGTGGGGGTGATGGGAGACATGAGTGGGGGCCTGGTGGAGGGTGCACCACAGTGCCGGGGGGTGGGGGTGCAGGGGAGCATGAGTTGGACATGAGTGGGGGCCTGCTGGCAGGTGCCCCACAGTGTTGGGGGGTGGGGGTGCAGGGGAACATGAGTTGGGGCCTGGTGGAGGGTGCACCACAGTGCTGGGGGGTGGGGTGATGGGAGACATGAGTGGGGGCCTGGTGGAGGGTGCACCACAGTGCTGGGGGGTGGGGGTGCAGGGGAACATGAGTTGGACATGAGTTGGGGCCTGGTGGAGGGTGCACCACAGTGCTGGGGGGTGGGGGTGATGGGAGACATGAGTGGGGGCCTGGTGGAGGGTGCACCACAGTGCTGGGGGGTGGGGGTGCAGGGGAACATGAGTTGGACATGAGTGGGGGCCTGCTGGCAGGTGCCCCCCAGTGCTGGGGGGTAGGGGTGCAGGGGAACATGAGTTGAGGCCTGGTGGAGGGTGGCCCACAGTGCTGGGGGGTGGGGGTGATGGGAGACATGAGTGGGGGCCTGATGGAGGGTGCCCCACAGTGCTGGGTGGTGGGGGTGCAGGAGGACATGAGTTGGACATGAGTGGGGGCCTGGTGGAGGGTGCACCACAGTGCTGGGGGGTGGGGGTGCAGGGGAACATGAGTTGGACATGAGTGGGGGCCTGCTGGCATGTGCCCCACAGTGCTGGGGGGTGGGGGTGCAGGGGAACATGAGTTCTGGACTGGTGGAGGGTGGGCCACAGTGCTGGGGGGTGGGGGTGATGGGAGACATGAGTGGGGGCCTGGTGGAGGGTGCACCACAGTGCTGGGGGGTGGGGGTGCAGGGGAACATGAGTTGGACATGAGTGGGGGCCTGCTGGCAGGTGCCCCACAGTGCTGGGGGGGTGGGGGTGCAGGGGAACATGAGTTGGGGCCTGGTGGAGGGTGCTACACAGAGCTGGGGGGGGTGATGGGAGACATGGGTGGGGGCCTGGTGGAGGGTGAACCACAGTGCTGGGGGGTGGGGGTGCAGGGGAACATGAGTTGGACATGAGTTGGGGTCTGGTGGAGGGTGCACCACAGTGCTGGGGGGTGGGGATGTTGGGAGACATGTGTGGGGGCCTGCTGGCAGGTGACCCACACTGCTGGGGGGTGGGGGTGCAGGGGAACATGAGTTGGGGCCTGGTGGAGGGTTCCCCACAGTGCTGGGGGGTGGAGGTGATCGGGAACATGAGTTGGACATGAGTGGGGGCCTGCTGGCAGGTGCCCCACAGTGCTGGGGGGTGGGGGTGCAGGGGAACATGAGTTGGACATGAGTGGGGGCCTGGTGGAGGGTGCATCACAGTGCTGGGGCGTGGGGGTGCAGGGGAACATGAGTTGGACATGAGTGGGGGCCTGCTGGCAGGTGCCCCACAGTGCTGGGGGTGCAGGGGAACATGAGTTGGGGCCTGGTGGAGGGTGCACCACAGTGCTGGGGGGTGGGGGTGATGGGAGACATGAGTGGGGGCCTGGTGGAGGGTGCACCACAGTGCTGGGGGGTGGGGGTGCAGGGGAACATGAGTTGGACATGAGTTGGGGCCTGCTGGCAGGTGCCCCACAAAGCTGGGGTGATGGGGGCACAGGTTAACATGAGTTGGGGCCTGGTGGAGGGTGCCCCACAGTGCTGGGGGGTGGGTGATGGGAGACATGAGTGGGGGCCTGGTGGAGTGTGCACCACAGTGCTGGGGGGTGGGGGTGCAGGGGAACATGAGTTGGACATGAGTTTGGGCCTGATGGAGGGTGCACCACAGTGCTGGGGGGCGGGGGTGCAGGGGAACATGAGTTGGACATGAGTTGGGGCCTGATGGAGGGTGCCCCACAGTGCTGGGTGGTGGGGGTGCAGGAGGACATGAGTTGGACATGAGTGGGGGCCTGGTGGAGGGTGCACCACAGTGCTGGGGGGTGGGGGAGCAGGGGAACATGAGTTGGACATGAGTGGGGGCCTGCTGGCAGGTGCCCCACAGTGCTGGGGGGGTGGGGGTGCAGGGGAACATGAGTTGGGGCCTGGTGGAGGGTGCTACACAGAGCTGGGGGGGGTGATGGGAGACATGAGTGGGGGCCTGGTGGAGGGTGAACCACAGTGCTGGGGGGTGGGGGTGCAGGGGAACATGAGTTGGACATGAGTTGGGGCCTGGTGGAGGGTGCACCACGGTGCTGGGGGGTGGGGATGTTGGGAGACATGTGTGGGGGCCTGGTGGAGGGTGAACCACAGTGCTGGGGGGTGGGGGTGCAGGGGAACATGAGTTGGACATGACTGGGGGCCTGCTGGCAGGTGCCCCACAGTGCTGGGGGGTGCGGGTGCAGGGGAACATGAGTTGGGGCCTGGTGGAGGGTTCCCCACAGTGCTGGGGGGTGGAGGTGATCGGGAACATGAGTTGGACATGAGTGGGGGCCTGCTGGCAGGTGCCCCACAGTGCTGGGGGGTGGGGGTGCAGGGGAACATGAGTTGGACATGAGTGGGGGCCTGGTGGAGGGTGCATCACAGTGCTGGGGGGTGGGGGTGCAGGGGAACATGAGTTGGACATGAGTGGGGGCCTGCTGGCAGGTGCCCCACAGTGCTGGGGGTGCAGGGGAACATGAGTTGGGGCCTGGTGGAGGGTGCACCACAGTGCTGGGGGGTGGGGGTGATGGGAGACATGAGTGGGGGCCTGGTGGAGGGTGCACCACAGTGCTGGGGGGTGGGGGTGCAGTGGAACATGAGTTGGACATGAGTGGGGGCCTGCTGGCAGGTGCCCCACAGTGCTGGGGGTGCAGGGGAACATGAGTTGGGGCCTGGTGGAGGGTGCACCACAGTGCTGGGGGGTGGGGGTGATGGGAGACATGAGTGGGGGCCTGGTGGAGGGTGCACCACAGTGCTGGGGGGTGGGGGTGCAGGGGAACATGAGTTGGACATGAGTTGGGGCCTGCTGGCAGGTGCCCCACAAAGCTGGGGTGATGGGGGCACAGGGGAACATGAGTTGGGGCCTGGTGGAGGGTGCCCCACAGTGCTGGGGGGTGGGGTGATGGGAGACATGAGTGGGGGCCTGGTGGAGTGTGCACCACAGTGCTGGGGGGTGGGGGTGCTGGGGAACATGAGTTGGACATGGGTGGGGGCCTGGTGGAGGGTGCACCACAGTGCTGGGGGGCGGGGGTGCAGGGGAACATGAGTTGGACATGAGTTGGGGCCTGATGGAGGGTGCCCCACAGTGCTGGGTGGTGGGGGTGCAGGAGGACATGAGTTGGACATGAGTGGGGGCCTGGTGGAGGGTGCACCACAGTGCTGGGGGGTGGGGGTGCAGGGGAACATGAGTTGGACATGAGTTGGGGCCTGGTGGAGGGTGCACCACAGTGCTGGGGGGTGGGGATGTTGGGAGACATGTGTGGGGGCCTGGTGGAGGGTGAACCACAGTGCTGGGGGGTGGGGGTGCAGGGGAACATGAGTTGGACATGACTGGGGGCCTGCTGGCAGGTGCCCCACAGTGCTGGGGGGTGGGGGTGCAGGGGAACATGAGTTGGGGCCTGGTGGAGGGTTCCCCACAGTGCTGGGGGGTGGAGGTGATCGGGAACATGAGTTGGACATGAGTGGGGGCCTGCTGGCAGGTGCCCCACAGTGCTGGGGGGTGGGGGTGCAGGGGAACATGAGTTGGACATGAGTGGGGGCCTGGTGGAGGGTGCATCACAGTGCTGGGGGGTGGGGGTGCAGGGGAACATGAGTTGGACATGAGTGGGGGCCTGCTGGCAGGTGCCCCACAGTGCTGGGGGTGCAGGGGAACATGAGTTGGGGCCTGGTGGAGGGTGCACCACAGTGCTGGGGGGTGGGGGTGATGGGAGACATGAGTGGGGGCCTGGTGGAGGGTGCACCACAGTGCTGGGGGGTGGGCGTGCAGGGGAACATGAGTTGGACATGAGTTGGGGCCTGCTGGCAGGTGCCCCACAAAGCTGGGGTGATGGGGGCACAGGGGAACATGAGTTGGGGCCTGGTGGAGGGTGCCCCACAGTGCTGGGGGGTGGGGTGATGGGAGACATGAGTGGGGGCCTGGTGGAGTGTGCACCACAGTGCTGGGGGGTGGGGGTGCTGGGGAACATGAGTTGGACATGGGTGGGGGCCTGGTGGAGGGTGCACCACAGTGCTGGGGGGCGGGGGTGCAGGGGGACATGAGTTGGACATAAGTGGGGGCCTGGTGGAGGGTACACCACAGTGCTGGGGGGTGGGGGTGCAGGGGAACATGAGTTGGACATGAGTTGAGGCCTGGTGGAGGGTGCACCACAGTGCTGGGGGGTGGGGCGCAGGGGAACATGAGTTGGGGCCTGGTGGAGGGTGCATCACAGTGCTGGGGGGTGGGGTGCAGGGGAACATGGCTGGACATGAGTGGGGACCTGCTGGCAGGTGCCCCAGAGTGCTGGGGGGTGGGAGTGCAGGGGAACCTGAGTTGGGGCCTTGTGGAGGGTGCACCACAGTGCTGGGGGGTGGGGGTGATGGGAGACATGAGTGGGGGCCTGGTGGAGGGTGCACCACAGTGCTGGGGGGTGAGGGTGCAGGGGAACATGAGTTGGGGCCTGGTGGAGGGTGCCCCACAGTGCTGGGGGTGGGGTGATGGGAGACATGAGTGGGGGCCTGGTGGAGGGTGCACCACAGTGCTGGGCGGTGGGGGTGCAGGGGGACATGAGTTGGGGCCTGGTGGAGGGTGCCCCACAGTGCTGGGGGTGGGGTGATGGGAGACATGAGTGGGGCCTGGTGGAGGGTGCACCACAGTGCTGGGGGGTGGGGGTGAAGGGGGACATGAGTTAGACATGAGTGGGGGCCTGCTGGCAGGTGCCCCACAGTGCTGGGGGGTGGGGGTGCAGGGGAACATGAGTTGGACATGGGTGGGGGCCTGGTGGAGGGTGCACCACAGTGCTGGGGGGTGGGGGTGCAGGGGAACATGAGTTGGGGCTTGGTGGAGGGTGCCCCACAGTGCTGGGGGGTGGGTGTGATGGGGGACATGAGTGGGGGCCTGGTGGAGGGTGCCCCACAGTTCTGGGGGGTAGGGGTGCAGGGGGACATCAGTTGGACATGAGTTGGGGCCTGATGGCAGGTGCCCCACAGTGCTGGGGGGTGGGGGTGCAGGGGGACATGAGTTGGACATGAGTGGGGGCCTGCTGGCAGGTGCCCCACAGTGCTGGGGGTGCAGGGGAACATGAGTTGGGGCCTGGTGGAGGGTGCCCCACAGTGCTGGGGGTGGGGTGATGGGAGACATGAGTGGGGGCCTGGTGGAGGGTGCACCACAGTGCTGGGGGGTAGGGGTGCAGGGGGACATGAGTTAGACATGAGTGGGGGCCTGCTGGCAGGTGCCCCACAGTGCTGGGGGGTGGGGGTGCAGGGGAACATGAGTTGGACATGGGTGGGAGCCTGGTGGAGGGTGCATCACAGTGCTGGGGGGTGGGGGTGCAGGGGAACATGAGTTGGACATGAGTTGGGGCCTGGTGGAGGGTGCACCACAGTGCTGGGGGTGGGGGTGCAGGGGAACATGAGTTGGGGCCTGGTGGAGGGTGCCCCACAGTGCTGGGGGGTGGGGGTGATGGGAGACATGAGTGGGGGCCTGGTGGAGGGTGCCCCACAGTGCTGGGGGGTGGGGGTGCAGGGGGACATGAGTTGGACATGAGTGGGGGCCTGATGGCAGGTGCCCAACAGTGCTGGCGGGTGGGGGTGCAGGGGGATATGAGTTGGACATGAGTGGGGGCCTGCTGGCAGGTGCCCCACAGTGCTGGGGGGTGCAGGGGGACATGAGTTGGACATGAGTGGGGGCCTGCTGGCAGGTGCCCCACAGTGCTGGGGGGTGGGGCTGCAGGGGAACATGAGTTGGGGCCTGGTGGAGGGTGCACCACAGTGCTGGGGGGTGGGGGTGATGGGAGACATGAGTGGGGGCCTGGTGGAGGGTGCACCACAGTGCTGGGGGGTGGGGGTGCAGGTGAACATGAGTTGGGCATGAGTTGGGGCCTGGTGGAGGGTGCCCCACAGCGCTGGGGGGTGGGGGTAATGGGAGACATGAGTGGGGGCCTGGTGGAGGGTGCACCACAGTGCTGGGGGGTGGGGGTGCAGGGGAACATGAGTTGGACATGAGTTGGGGCCTGGTGGAGGGTGCCCCACAGTGCTGGGGGGAGGGGGTGATGGGAGACATGAGTGGGGGCCTGGTGGAGGGTGCACCACAGTGCTGGGGGGTGGGGGTGCAGTGGAACATGAGTTGGACATGAGGTGGGGCCTGGTGGAGGGTGCACCACAGTGCTGGGGGGTTGTGGTGATGGGAGACATGAGTGGGGGCCTGGTGGAGGGTGTGTGCACCACAGTGCTGGGGGGTGGGGGTGCAGGGGAACATGAGTTGGACATGAGTGGGGGCCTGGTGGAGGGTGCCCCACAGTGCTGGGGGGTGGGAGTGCAGGGGAACCTGAGTTGAGGCCTGGTGGAGGGTGCACCACAGTGCTGGGGGGTGGGGGTGATGGGAGACATGAGTGGGGGCCTGGTGGAGGGTGCACCACAGTGCTGGGGGGTGGGGGTGCAGGGGAGCATGAGTTGGACATGAGTGGGCGCCTGCTGGCATGTGCCCCACAGTGCTGGGGGGGTGGTGGTGCAGGGGAACATGAGTTGGGGCCTGGTGGAGGGTGCCCCAAAGTGCTGGGGGGTGGGGTGATGGGAGACATGAGTGGGGGCCTGGTGGAGGGTGCACCACAGTGCTGGGGGGTGGGGGTGCAGGGGTAAATGAGTTAGACATGAGTGGGGGCCTGCTGGCAGGTGCCCCACAGTGCTGGGGGGTGGGGGTGCAGGTGAACATGAGTTGGACATGGGTGGGGGCCTGGTGGAGGGTGCACCACAGTGCTGGGGGAGGGGGTGAAGGGGAACATGAGTTGGACATGAGTTGGGGCCTGGTGGAGGGTGCACCACAGTGCTGGGGAGTGGGGGTGCAGGGGAACATGAGTTGGGGCCTGGTGGAGGGTGCCCCACAGTGCTGGGGGGTGGGGGTGATGGGAGACATGAGTGGGGGCCTGGTGAAGGGTGCCCCACAGTGCTGGGGGGTGGGGGTGCAGGGGGACATGAGTTGGACATGAGTGGGGGCCTGATGGCAGGTGCCCCACAGTTCTGGGGGGTGGGGGTGCAGGGGGACATGAGTTGGACATGAGTGGGGGCCTGGTGGAGGGTGCACCACAGTGCTGGGGGGTGGGGGTGCAGGGGAACATGAGTTGGACATGATTTGGGGCCTGGTGGAGGGTGCACCACAGTGCTGGGGGGTGGGGAGCAGGGGAACATGAGTTGGGGCCTGGTGAATGGTGCCCCACAGTGCTGGGGGGTGGGGGTGATGGGAGTCATGAGTGGGGGCCTGGTGTAGGATGCCCCACAGTGCTGGGGGGTGGGGGTGCTGGGGAACATGAGTTGGACATGAGTGGGGGCCTGCTGGCAGGTGCCCCACAGTGCTGGGGGGTGGGGGTGCAGGGCAACATGAGTTGGACATGAGTGGGGGCCTGGTGGAGGGTGCATCACAGTGCTGGGGGGTGGGGTGCAGGGGAACATGGTTGGACATGAGTGGGAACCTGCTGGCAGGTGCCCCACAGTGCTGGGGGTGGGAGTGCAGGGGAACCTGAGTTGGGGCCTTGTGGAGGGTGCACCACAGTGCTGGGGGGTGGGGGTGATGGGAGACATGAGTGGGGGCCTGGTGGAGGGTGCACCACAGTGCTGGGGGGTGAGGGTGCAGGGGAACATGAGTTGGGGCCTGGTGGAGTGTGCACCACAGTGCTGGGGGGTGGGGGTGCTGGGGAACATGAGTTGGACATGGGTGGGGGCCTGGTGGAGGGTGCACCACAGTGCTGGGGGGCGGGGGTGCAGGGGAACATGAGTTGGACATGAGTTGGGGCCTGATGGAGGGTGCCCCACAGTGCTGGGTGGTGGGGGTGCAGGAGGACATGAGTTGGACATGAGTGGGGGCCTGGTGGAGGGTGCACCACAGTGCTGGGGGGTGGGGGTGCAGGGGAACATGAGTTGGACATGAGTGGGGGCCTGCTGGCAGGTGCCCCACAGTGCTGGGGGGGTGGGGGTGCAGGGGAACATGAGTTGGGGCCTGGTGGAGGGTGCTTCACAGAGCTGGGGGGGGGTGATGGGAGACATGAGTGGGGGTCTGGTGGAGGGTGAACCACAGTGCTGGGGGGTGGGGATGCAGGGGAACATGAGTTGGACATGAGTTGGGGCCTGGTGGAGGGTGCACCACGGTGCTGGGGGGTGGGGATGTTGGGAGACATGTGTGGGGGCCTGGTGGAGGGTGAACCACAGTGCTGGGGGGTGGGGGTGCAGGGGAACATGAGTTGGACATGACTGGGGGCCTGCTGGCAGGTGCCCCACAGTGCTGGGGGGTGGGGGTGATCGGGAACATGAGTTGGACATGAGTGGGGCCTGCTGGCAGGTGCCCCACAGTGCTGGGGGGTGGGGGTGCAGGGGAACATGAGTTGGACATGAGTGGGGGCCTGGTGGAGGGTGCATCACAGTGCTGGGGGGTGGGGGTGCAGGGGAACATGAGTTGGACATGAGTTGGGGCCTGCTGGCAGGTGCCCCACAGTGCTGGGGGTGCAGGGGAACATGAGTTGGGGCCTGGTGGAGGGTGCACCACAGTGCTGGGGGGTGGGGGTGATGGGAGACATGAGTGGGGGCCTGGTGGAGGGTGCACCACAGTGCTGGGGGGTGGGGGTGCAGGGGAACATGAGTTGGACATGAGTGGGGGCCTGCTGGCAGGTGCCCCACAGTGCTGGGGGTGCAGGGGAACATGAGTTGGGGCCTGGTGGAGGGTGCACCACAGTGCTGGGGGGTGGGGGTGATGGGAGACATGAGTGGGGGCCTGGTGGAGGGTGCACCACAGTGCTGGGGGGTGGGGGTGCAGGGGAACATGAGTTGGACATGAGTTGGGGCCTGCTGGCAGGTGCCCCACAAAGCTGGGGTGATGGGGGCACAGGGGAACATGAGTTGGGGCCTGGTGGAGGGTGCCCCACAGTGCTGGGGAGTGGGGTGATGGGAGACATGAGTGGGGGCCTGGTGGAGTGTGCACCACAGTGCTGGGGGGTGAGGGTGCTGGGGAACATGAGTTGGACATGGGTGGGGGCCTGGTGGAGGGTGCACCACAGTGCTGGGGGGCGGGGGTGCAGGGGAACATGAGTTGGACATGAGTTGGGGCCTGATGGAGGGTGCCCCACAGTGCTGGGTGGTGGGGGTGCAGGAGGACATGAGTTGGACATGAGTGGGGGCCTGGTGGAGGGTGCACCACAGTGCTGGGGGGTGGGGGTGCAGGGGAACATGAGTTGGACATGAGTGGGGGCCTGCTGGCAGGTGCCCCACAGTGCTGGGGGGGTGGGGGTGCAGGGGAACATGAGTTGGGGCCTGGTGGAGGGTGCTACACAGAGCTGGGGGGGTGATGGGAGACATGAGTGGGGGCCTGGTGGAGGGTGAACCACAGTGCTGGGGGGTGGGGGTGCAGCGGAACATGAGTTGGACATGAGTTGGGGCCTGGTGGAGGGTGCACACAGTGCTGGGGGGTGGGGATGTTGGGAGACATGTGTGGGGGCCTGGTGGAGGGTCAACCACAGTGCTGGGGGGTGGGGGTGCAGGGGAACATGAGTTGGACATGACTGGGGGCCTGCTGGCAGGTGCCCCACAGTGCTGGGGGGTGGGGGTGCAGGGGAACATGAGTTGGGGCCTGGTGGAGGGTTCCCCACAGTGCTGGGGGGTGGAGGTGATCGGGAACATGAGTTGGACATGAGTGGGGGCCTGCTGGCAGGTGCCCCACAGTGCTGGGGAGTGGGGGTGCAGGGGAACATGAGTTGGACATGAGTGGGGGCCTGGTGGAGGGTGCATCACAGTGCTGGGGGGTGGGGGTGCAGGGGAACATGAGTTGGACATGAGTGGGGGCCTGCTGGCAGGTGCCCCACAGTGCTGGGGGTGCAGGGGAACATGAGTTGGGGCCTGGTGGAGGGTGCACCACAGTGCTGGGGGGTGGGGGTGATGGGAGACATGAGTGGGGGCCTGGTGGAGGGTGCACCACAGTGCTGGGGGGTGGGCGTGCAGGGGAACATGAGTTGGACATGAGTTGGGGCCTGCTGGCAGGTGCCCCACAAAGCTGGGGTGATGGGGGCACAGGGGAACATGAGTTGGGGCCTGGTGGAGGGTGCCCCACAGTGCTGGGGGGTGGGGTGATGGGAGACATGAGTGGGGGCCTGGTGGAGTGTGCACCACAGTGCTGGGGGGTGGGGGTGCTGGGGAACATGAGTTGGACATGGGTGGGGGCCTGGTGGAGGGTGCACCACAGTGCTGGGGGGCGGGGGGGCGGGGGTGCAGGGGGACATGAGTTGGACATGAGTGGGGGCCTGGTGGAGGGTACACCACAGTGCTGGGGGGTGGGGGTGCAGGGGAACATGAGTTGGACATGAGTTGGGGCCTGGTGGAGGGTGCACCACAGTGCTGGGGGGTGGGGCGCAGGGGAACATGAGTTGGGACCTGGTGGAGGGTGCATCACAGTGCTGGGGGGTGGGGTGCAGGGGAACATGGCTGGACATGAGTGGGGACCTGCTGGCAGGTGCCCCACAGTGCTGGGGGGTGGGAGTGCAGGGGAACCTGAGTTGGGGCCTTGTGGAGGGTGCACCACAGTGCTGGGGGGTGGGGGTGATGGGAGACATGAGTGGGGGCCTGGTGGAGGGTGCACCACAGTGCTGGGGGGTGAGGGTGCAGTGGAACATGAGTTGGGGCCTGGTGGAGGGTTCCCCACAGTGCTGGGGGTGGGGTGATGGGAGACATGAGTGGTTGCCTGGTGGAGGGTGCACCACAGTGCTGGGCGGTGGGGGTGCAGGGGGACATGAGTTGGGGCCTGGTGGAGGGTGCCCCACAGTGCTGGGGGTGGGGTGATGGGAGACATGAGTGGGGCCTGGTGGAGGGTGCACCACAGTGCTGGGGGGTGGGGGTGAAGGGGGACATGAGTTAGACATGAGTGGGGGCCTGCTGGCAGGTGCCCCACAGTGCTGGGGGGTGGGGGTGCAGGGGAACATGAGTTGGACATGGGTGGGGGCCTGGTGGAGGGTGCACCACAGTGCTGGGGGGTGGGGGTGCAGGGGAACATGAGTTGGGGCTTGGTGGAGGGTGCCCCACAGTGCTGGGGGGTGGGTGTGATGGGGGACATGAGTGGGGGCCTGGTGGAGGGTGCCCCACAGTGCTGGGGGGTAGGGGTGCAGGGGGACATCAGTTGGACATGAGTTGGGGCCTGATGGCAGGTGCCCCACAGTGCTGGGGGGTGGGGGTGCAGGGGGACATGAGTTGGACATGAGTGGGGGCCTGCTGGCAGGTGCCCCACAGTGCTGGGGGTGCAGGGGAACATGAGTTGGGGCCTGGTGGAGGGTGCCCCACAGTGCTGGGGGTGGGGTGATGGGAGACATGAGTGGGGGCCTGGTGGAGGGTGCACCACAGTGCTGGGGGGTAGGGGTGCAGGGGGACATGAGTTAGACATGAGTGGGGGCCTGCTGGCAGGTGCCCCACAGTGCTGGGGGGTGGGGGTGCAGGGGAACATGAGTTGGACATGGGTGGGAGCCTGGTGGAGGGTGCACCACAGTGCTGGGGGGTGGGGGTTCAGGGGAACATGAGTTGGACATGAGTTGGGGCCTGGTGGAGGGTGCACCACAGTGCTGGGGGTGGGGGTGCAGGGGAACATGAGTTGGGGCCTGGTGGAGGGTGCCCCACAGTGCTGGGGGGTGGGGGTGATGGGAGACATGAGTGGGGGCCTGGTGGAGGGTGCCCCACAGTGCTGGGGGGTGGGGGTGCAGGGGGACATGAGTTGGACATGAGTGGGGGCCTGATGGCAGGTGCCCCACAGTGCTGGGGGGTGGGGGTGCAGGGGGATATGAGTTGGACATGAGTGGGGGCCTGCTGGCAGGTGCCCCACAGTGCTGGGGGGTGGGGGTGCAGGGGAACATGAGTTGGACATGGGTGGGGGCCTGGTGGAGGGTGCACCACAGTGCTGGGGGGTGGGGGTGCAGGGGAACATGAGTTGGGGCTTGGTGGAGGGTGCCCCACAGTGCTGGGGGGTGGGTGTGATGGGGGACATGAGTGGGGGCCTGGTGGAGGGTGCCCCACAGTGCTGGGGGGTAGGGGTGCAGGGGGACATCAGTTGGACATGAGTTGGGGCCTGATGGCAGGTGCCCCACAGTGCTGGGGGGTGGGGGTGCAGGGGGACATGAGTTGGACATGAGTGGGGGCCTGCTGGCAGGTGCCCCACAGTGCTGGGGGTGCAGGGGAACATGAGTTGGGGCCTGGTGGAGGGTGCCCCACAGTGCTGGGGGTGGGGTGATGGGAGACATGAGTGGGGGCCTGGTGGAGGGTGCACCACAGTGCTGGGGGGTAGGGGTTCAGGGGGACATGAGTTAGACATGAGTGGGGGCCTGCTGGCAGGTGCCCCACAGTGCTGGGGGGTGGGGGTGCAGGGGAACATGAGTTGGACATGGGTGGGAGCCTGGTGGAGGGTGCACCACAGTGCTGGGGGGTGGGGGTGCAGGGGAACATGAGTTGGACATGAGTTGGGGCCTGGTGGAGGGTGCACCACAGTGCTGGGGGTGGGGGTGCAGGGGAACATGAGTTGGGGCCTGGTGGAGGGTGCCCCACAGTGCTGGGGGGTGGGGGTGATGGGAGACATGAGTGGGGGCCTGGTGGAGGGTGCCCCACAGTGCTGGGGGGTGGGGGTGCAGGGGGACATGAGTTGGACATGAGTGGGGGCCTGATGGCAGGTGCCCCACAGTGCTGGGGGGTGGGGGTGCAGGGGGATATGAGTTGGACATGAGTGGGGGCCTGCTGGCAGGTGCCCCACAGTGCTGGGGGGTGCAGGGGGACATGAGTTGGACATGAGTGGGGGCCTGCTGGCAGGTGCCCCACAGTGCTGGGGGGTGGGGGTGCAGGGGAACATGAGTTGGGGCCTGGTGGAGGGTGCACCACAGTGCTGGGGGGTGGGGGTGATGGGAGACATGAGTGGGGGCCTGGTGGAGGGTGCACCACAGTGCTGGGGGGTGGGGGTGCAGGTGAACATGAGTTGGACATGAGTTGGGGCCTGGTGGAGGGTGCCCCACAGCGCTGGGGGGTGGGGGTGATGGGAGACATGAGTGGGGGCCTGGTGGAGGGTGCACCACAGTGCTGGGGGGTGGGGGTGCAGGGGAACATGAGTTGGACATGAGTTGGGGCCTGGTGGAGGGTGCCCCACAGTGCTGGGGGGTGGGGGTGATGGGAGACATGAGTGGGGGCCTGGTGGAGGGTGCACCACAGTGCTGGGGGGTGGGGGTGCAGTGGAACATGAGTTGGACATGAGGTGGGGCCTGGTGGAGGGTGCACCACAGTGCTGGGGGGTGGTGGTGATGGGAGACATGAGTGGGGGCCTGGTGGAGGGTGCGTGCACCACAGTGCTGGGGGGTGGGGGTGCAGGGGAACATGAGTTGGACATGAGTGGGGGCCTGCTGGCAGGTGCCCCACAGTGCTGGGGGGTGGGGGTGCAGGGGAACATGAGTTGGACATGAGTGGGGGCCTGGTGGAGGGTGCCCCACAGTGCTGGGGGGTGGGAGTGCAGGGGAACCTGAGTTGGGGCCTGGTGGAGGGTGCACCACAGTGCTGGGGGGTGGGGGTGATGGGAGACATGAGTGGGGGCCTGGTGGAGGGTGCACCACAAGCCTGGGAGTGGGGGTGCAGGGGAACATGAGTTGGACATGAGTGGGCGCCTGCTGGCATGTGCCCCACAGTGCTGGGGGGGTGGGGGTGCAGGGGAACATGAGTTGGGGCCTGGTGGAGGGTGCCCCAAAGTGCTGGGGGGTGGGGTGATGGGAGACATGAGTGGGGGCCTGGTGGAGGGTGCACCACAGTGCTGGGTGGTGGGGGTGCAGGTGAACATGAGTTGGACATGGGTGGGGGCCTGGTGGAGGGTGCACCACAGTGCTGGGGGGAGGGGGTGCAGGGGAACATGAGTTGGACATGAGTTGGGGCCTGGTGGAGGGTGCACCACAGTGCTGGGGAGTGGGGGTGCAGGGGAACATGAGTTGGGGCCTGGTGGAGGGTGCCCCACAGTGCTGGGGGGTGGGGGTGATGGGAGACATGAGTGGGGGCCTGGTGAAGGGTGCCCCACAGTGCTGGGGGGTGGGGGTGCAGGGGGACATGAGTTGGACATGAGTGGGGGCCTGATGGCAGGTGCCCCACAGTTCTGGGGGGTGGGGGTGCAGGGGGACATGAGTTGGACATGAGTGTGGGCCTGGTGGAGGGTGCAGCACAGTGCTGGGGGGTGGGGGTGCAGGGGAACATGAGTTGGACATGATTTGGGGCCTGGTGGAGGGTGCACCACAGTGCTGGGGGGTGGGGAGCAGGGGAACATGAGTTGGGGCCTGGTGGAGGGTGCCCCACAGTGCTGGGGGGTGGGGGTGATGGGAGACATGAGTGGGGGCCTGGTGTAGGATGCCCCACAGTGCTGGGGGGTGGGGGTGCTGGGGAACATGAGTTGGACATGAGTGGGGGCCTGCTGGCAGGTGCCCCACAGTGCTGGGGGGTGGGGGTGCAGGGCAACATGAGTTGGACATGAGTGGGGGCCTGGTGGAGGGTGCATCACAGTGCTGGGGGGTGGGGTGCAGGGGAACATGGTTGGACATGAGTGGGAACCTGCTGGCAGGTGCCCCACAGTGCTGGGGGGTGGGAGTGCAGGGGAACCTGAGTTGGGGCCTTGTGGAGGGTGCACCACAGTGCTGGGGGTTGGGGGTGATGGGAGACATGAGTGGGGGCCTGGTGGAGGGTGCACCACAGTGCTGGGGGGTGAGGGTGCAGGGGAACATGAGTTGGGGCCTGGTGGAGGGTGCCCCACAGTGCTGGGGGTGGGGTGATGGGAGACATGAGTGGGGGCCTGGTGGAGGGTGCACCACAGTGCTGGGGGTGGGGGTGCAGGGGGACATGAGTTGGGGCCTGGTGGAGGGTGCCCCACAGTGCTGGGGGTGGGGTGATGGGAGACAAGAGTGGGGCCTGGTGGAGGGTGCACCACAGTGCTGGGGGGTGGGGGTGCAGGGGGATATGAGTTAGACATGAGTTGGGGCCTGCTGGCAGGTGCCCCACAGTGCTGGGGGGTGGGGGTGCAGGGGAACATGAGTTGGACATGGGTGGGGGCCTGGTGGAGGGTGCACCACAGTGCTGGGGGTGGGGGTGCAGGAGAACATGAGTTGGACATGAGTTGGGGCCTGGTGGAGGGTGCACCACAGTGCTGGGGGGTGGGGGTGCAGGGGAACATGAGTTGGGGCTTGGTGGAGGGTGCCCCACAGTGCTGGGGGGTGGGGGTGATGGGAGACATGAGTGGGGGCCTGGTGGAGGGTGCCCCACAGTGCTGGGGGGTAGGGGTGCAGGGGGACATCAGTTGGACATGAGTTGGGGCCTGATGGCAGGTGCCCCACAGTGCTGGGGGGTGGGGGTGCAGGGGGACATGAGTTGGACATGAGTGGGGGCCTGCTGGCAGGTGCCCCACAGTGCTGGGGGGTGCAGGGGGACATGAGTTGGACATGAGTGGGGGCCTGCTGGCAGGTGCCCCACAGTGCTGGGGGTGCAGGGGAACATGAGTTGGGGCCTGGTGGAGGGTGCCCCACAGTGCTGGGGGTGGGGTGATGGGAGACATGAGTGGGGGCCTGGTGGAGGGTGCACCACAGTGCTGGGGGGTAGGGGTGCAGGGGGACATGAGTTAGACATGAGTGGGGGCCTGCTGGCAGGTGCCCCACAGTGCTGGGGGGTGGGGGTGCAGGGGAACATGAGTTGGACATGGGTGGGAGCCTGGTGGAGGGTGCACCACAGTGCTGGGGGGTGGGGGTGCAGGAGAACATGAGTTGGACATGAGTTGGGGCCTGGTGGAGGGCGCACCACAGTGCTGGGGGGTGGGGGTGCAGGGGAACATGAGTTGGGGCCTGGTGGAGGGTGCCCCACAGTGCTGGGGGGTCGGGGTGATGGGAGACATGAGTGGGGGCCTGGTGGAGGGTGCCCCACAGCGGTGGGTGGTGGGGGTGCAGGGGGACATGAGTTGGACATGAGTGGGGGCCTGATGGCAGGTGCCCCACAGTGCTGGGGGGTGGGGGTGCCGGGGGACATGAGTTGGACATGAGTGGGGGCCTGCTGGCAGGTGCCCCACAGTGCTGGGGGGTGCAGGGGGACATGAGTTGGACATGAGTGGGGGCCTGCTGGCAGGTGCCCCACAGTGCTGGGGGGTGCAGGGGGACATGAGTTGGACATGAGTGGGGGCCTGCTGGCAGGTGCCCCACAGTGCTGGGGGGTGGGGGTGCAGGGGAACATGAGTTGGGGCCTGGTGGAGGGTGCACCACAGTGCTGGGGGGTGGGGGTGATGGGAGACATGAGTGGGGGCCTGGTGGAGGGTGCACCACAGTGCTGGGGGGTGGGGGTGCAGGTGAACATGAGTTGGACATGAGTTGGGGCCTGGTGGAGGGTGCCCCACAGCGCTGGGGGGTGGGGGTGATGGGAGACATGAGTGGGGGCCTGGTGGAGGGTGCACCACAGTGCTGGGGGGTGGGGGTGCAGGGGAACATGAGTTGGACATGAGTTGGGGCCTGGTGGAGGGTGCCCCACAGTGCTGGGGGGTGGAGGTGATGGGAGACATGAGTGGGGGCCTGGTGGAGGGTGCACCACAGTGCTGGGCGGTGGGGGTGCAGTGGAACATGAGTTGGACATGAGGTGGGGCCTGGTGGAGGGTGCACCACAGTGCTGGGGGGTGGTGGTGATGGGAGACATGAGTGGGGGCCTGGTGGAGGGTGCCCCGCAGTGCTGGGGGGTGGGGGTGCAGGGGAACATGAGTTGGACATGAGTGGGGGCCTGGTGGAGGGTGCCCCACAGTGCTGGGGGGTGGGAGTGCAGGGGAACCTGAGTTGGGGCCTGGTGGAGGGTGCACCACAGTGCTGGGGGGTGGGGGTGATGGGAGACATGAGTGGGGGCCTGGTGGAGGGTGCACCACAGTGCTGGGGGGTGGGGGTGCAGGGGAACATGAGTTGGACATGAGTGGGCGCCTGCTGGCATGTGCCCCACAGTGCTGGGGGTGTGGGGGTGCAGGGGAACATGAGTTGGGGCCTGGTGGAGGGTGCCCCAAAGTGCTGGGGGGTGGGGTGATGGGAGACATGAGTGGGGGCCTGGTGGAGGGTGCACCACAGTGCTGGGGGGTGGGGGTGCAGGGGGAAATTAGTTAGACATGAGTGGGGGCCTGCTGGCAGGTGCCCCACAGTGCTGGGGGGTGGGGGTGCAGGGGAACATGAGTTGGACATGGGTGGGGGCCTGGTGGAGGGTGCACCACAGTGCTGGGGGGCGGGGGTGCAGGGGAACATGAGTTGGACATGAGTTGGGGCCTGGTGGAGGGTGCACCACAGTGCTGGGGAGTGGGGGTGCAGGGGAACATGAGTTGGGGCCTGGTGGAGGGTGCCCCACAGTGCTGGGGGGTGGGGGTGATGGGAGACATGAGTGGGGGCCTGGTGAAGGGTGCCCCACAGTGCTGGGGGGTGGGGGTGCAGGGGGACATGAGTTGGACATGAGTGGGGGCCTGATGGCAGGTGCCCCACAGTTCTGGGCGGTGGGGGTGCAGGGGGACATGAGTTGGACATGAGTGGGGGCCTGGTGGAGGGTGCACCACAGTGCTGGGGGGTGGGGGTGCTTGGGAACATGAGTTGGACATGATTTGGGGCCTGGTGGAGGGTGCACCACAGTGCTGGGGGGTGGGGAGCAGGAGAACATGAGTTGGGGCCTGGTGGAGGGTGCCCCACAGTGCTGGGGGGTGGGGGTGAAGGGAGACATGAGTGGGGGCCTGGTGTAGGATGCCCCACAGTGCTGGGGGGTGGGGGTGCTTGGGAACATGAGTTGGACATGAGTGGGGGCCTGCTGGCAGGTGCCCCACAGTGCTGGGGGGTGGGGGTGCAGGGCAACATGAGTTGGACATGAGTGGGGGCCTGGTGGAGGGTGCATCACAGTGCTGGGGGGTGGGGTGCAGGGGAACATGGTTGGACATGAGTGGGAACCTGCTGGCAGGTGCCCCACAGTGCTGGGGGGTGGGAGTGCAGGGGAACCTGAGTTGGGGCCTTGTGGAGGGTGCACCACAGTGCTGGGGGGTGGGGGTGATGGGAGACATGAGTGGCGGCCTGGTGGAGGGTGCACCACAGTGCTGGGGGGTGAGGGTGCAGGGGAACATGAGTTGGGGCCTGGTGGAGGGTGCCCCACAGTGCTGGGGGTGGGGTGATGGGAGACATGAGTGGGGGCCTGGTGGAGGGTGCACCACAGTGCTGGGGGGTGGGGGTGCAGGGGGACATGAGTTGGGGCCGGTGGAGGGTGCCCCACAGTGCTGGGGGTGGGGTGATGGGATACATGACTGGGGCGTGTTGGAACGTACACCACAGCGCTGGGGGGTGGGGGTGCAGGGGGACATGAGTTAGACATGAGTGGGGGCCTGCTGGCAGGGGCCCCACAATGCTGGGGGGTGGGGGTGCAGGGGAACATGAGTTGGACATGGGTGGGGGCCTGGTGGAGGGTGCACCACAGTGCTGGGGGGTGGGGGTGCAGGAGAACATGAGTTGGACATGAGTTGGGGCCTGGTGGAGGGTGCACCACTGTGCTGGGGGGTGGGGGTGCAGGGGAACATGAGTTGGGGCTTGGTGGAGGGTGCCCCACAGTGCTGGGGGGTGGAGGTGATGGGAGACATGAGTGGGGGCCTGGTGGAGGGTGCCCCACAGTGCTGGGGGTAGGGGTGCAGGGGGACATCAGTTGGACATGAGTTGGGGCCTGATGGCAGGTGCCCCACAGTGCTGGGGGGTGGGGGTGCAGGGGGACATGAGTTGGACATGATTGGGGGCCTGCTGGCAGGTGCCCCACAGTGCTGGGGGGTGCAGGGGGACATGAGTTGGACATGAGTGGGGGCCTGCTGGCAGGTGCCCCACAGTGCTGGGGGTGCAGGGGAACATGAGTTGGGGCCTGGTGGAGGGTGCCCCAGAGTGCTGGGGGTGGGGTGATGGGAGACATGAGTGGGGGCCTGGTGGAGGGTGCACCACAGTGCTGGGGGGTAGGGGTGCAGGGGGACATGAGTTAGACATGAGTGGGGGCCTGCTGGCAGGTGCCCCACAGTGCTGGGGGGTGGGGGTGCAGGGGAACATGAGTTGGACATGGGTGGGAGCCTGGTGGAGGGTGCACCACAGTGCTGGGGGGTGGGGGTGCAGGAGAACATGAGTTGGACATGAGTTGGGGCCTGGTGGAGGGTGCACCACAGTGCTGGGGGGTGGGGGTGCAGGGGAACATGAGTTGGGGCCTGGTGGAGGGTGCCCCACAGTGCTGGGGGGTGGGGGTGATGGGAGACATGAGTGGGGGCCTGGTGGAGGGTGCCCCACAGTGTTGGGGGGTGGGGGTGCAGGGGGACAATAGTTGGACATGAGTGGGGGCCTGATGGCAGGTGCCCCACAGTGCTGGGGGGTGGGGGTGCCGGGGGACATGAGTTGGACATGAGTGGGGGCCTGCTGGCAGGTGCCCCACAGTGCTGGGGGGTGCAGGGGGACATGAGTTGGACATGAGTGGGGGCCTGCTGGCAGGTGCCCCACAGTGCTGGGGGGTGGGGGTGCAGGGGAACATGAGTTGGGGCCTGGTGGAGGGTGCACCACAGTGCTGGGGGGTGGGGGTGATGGGAGACATGAGTGGGGGCCTGGTGGAGGGTGCACCACAGTGCTGGGGGGTGGGGGTGCAGGTGAACATGAGTTGGACATGAGTTGGGGCCTGGTGGAGGGTGCTCCACAGCGCTGGGGGGTGGGGCTGATGGGAGACATGAGTGGGGGCCTGGTGGAGGGTGCACCACAGTGCTGGGGGGTGGGGGTGCAGGGGAACATGAGTTGGACATGAGTTGGGGCCTGGTGGAGGGTGCCCCACAGTGCTGGGGGGTGGAGGTGATGGGAGACATGAGTGGGGGCCTGGTGGAGGGTGCACCACAGTGCTGGGGGGTGGGGGTGCAGTGGAACATGAGTTGGACATGAGGTGGGGCCTGGTGGAGGGTGCACCACAGTGCTGGGGGTGGTGGTGATGGGAGACATGAGTGGGGGCCTGGTGGAGGGTGCGTGCACCACAGTGCTGGGGGGTGGGGGTGCAGGGGAACATGAGTTGGACATGAGTGGGGGCCTGCTGGCAGGTGCCCCACAGTGCTGGGGGGTGGGGGTGCAGGGGAACATGAGTTGGACATGAGTGGGGGCCTGGTGGAGGGTGCCCCACAGTGCTGGGGGGTGGGAGTGCAGGGGAACCTGAGTTGGGGCCTGGTGGAGGGTGCACCACAGTGCTGGGGGGTGGGGGTGATGGGAGACATGAGTGGGGGCCTGGTGGAGGGTGCACCACAGTGCTGGGGGGTGGGGGTGCAGGGGAACATGAGTTGGACATGAGTGGGCGCCTGCTGGCATGTGCCCCACAGTGCTGGGGGGGTGGGGGTGCAGGGGAACATGAGTTGGGGCCTGGTGGAGGGTGCCCCAAAGTGCTGGGGGGTGGGGTGATGGGAGACATGAGTGGGGGCCTGGTGGAGGGTGCACCACAGTGCTGGGGGGTGGGGGTGCAGGGGGAAATGAGTTAGACATGAGTGGGGGCCTTCTGGCAGGTGCCCCACAGTGCTGGGGGGTGGGGTGCAGGGGAACATGAGTTGGACATGGGTGGGGGCCTGGTGGAGGGTGCACCACAGTGCTGGGGGGCGGGGGTGCAGGGGAACATGAGTTGGACATGAGTTGGGGCCTGGTGGAGGGAGCACCACAGTGCTGGGGAGTGGGGGTGCAGGGGAACATGAGTTGGGGCCTGGTGGAGGGTGCCCCACAGTGCTGGGGGGTGGGGGTGATGGGAGACATGAGTGGAGGAATGGTGAAGGGTGCCCCACAGTGCTGGGGGTGGGGGTACAGGGGGACATGAGTTGGACATGAGTGGGGGCCTGATGGCAGGTGCCCCACAGTTCTGGGGGGTGGGGGTGCAGGGGGACATGAGTTGGACATGAGTGGGGGCCTGGTGGAGGGTGCACCACAGTGCTGGGGGGTGGGGGTGCAGGGGAACATGAGTTGGACATGATTTGGGGCCTGGTGGAGGGTGCACCACAGTGCTGGGGGGTGGGGAGCAGGAGAACATGAGTTGGGGCCTGGTGGAGGGTGCCCCACAGTGCTGGGGGGTGGGGGTGAAGGGAGACATGAGTGGGGGCCTGGTGTAGGATGCCCCACAGTGCTGGGGGGTGGGGGTGCTTGGGAACATGAGTTGGACATGAGTGGGGGCCTGCTGGCAGGTGCCCCACAGTGCTGGGGGGTGGGGGTGCAGGGCAACATGAGTTGGACATGAGTGGGGGCCTGGTGGAGGGTGCATCACAGTGCTGGGGGGTGGGGTGCAGGGGAACATGGTTGGACATGAGTGGGAACCTGCTGGCAGGTGCCCCACAGTGCTGGGGGGTGGGAGTGCAGGGGAACCTGAGTTGGGGCCTTGTGGAGGGTGCACCACAGTGCTGGGGGGTGGGGGTGATGGGAGACATGAGTGGCGGCCTGGTGGAGGGTGCATCACAGTGCTGGGGGGTGAGGGTGCAGGGGAACATGAGTTGGGCCTGGTGGAGGGTGCCCCACAGTGCTGGGGGTGGGGTGATGGGAGACATGAGTGGGGGCCTGGTGGAGGGTGCACCACAGTGCTGGGGGGTGGGGGTGCAGGGGGACATGAGTTGGGGCCTGGTGGAGGGTGCCCCACAGTGCTGGGGGTGGGGTGATGGGAGACATGAGTGGGGCCTGGTGGAGGGTGCACCACAGTGCTGGGGGGTGGGGGTGCAGGGGGACATGAGTTAGACATGAGTGGGGGCCTGCTGGCAGGTGCCCCACAGTGCTGGGGGGTGGGGGTGCAGGGGAACATGAGTTGGACATGGGTGGGGGCCTGGTGGAGGGTGCACCACAGTGCTGGGGGTGGGAGTGCAGGAGAACATGAGTTGGACATGAGTTGGGGCCTGGTGGAGGGTGCACCACAGTGCTGGGGGGTGGGGGTGCAGGGGAACATGAGTTGGGGCTTGGTGGAGGGTGCCCCACAGTGCTGGGGGGTGGGGGTGATGGGAGACATGAGTGGGGGCCTGGTGGAGGGTGCCCCACAGTGCTGGGGGGTAGGGGTGCAGGGGGACATCAGTTGGACATGAGTTGGGGCCTGATGGCAGGTGCCCCACAGTGCTGGGGGGTGGGGGTGCAGGGGGACATGAGTTGGACATGAGTGGGGGCCTGCTGGCAGGTGCCCCACAGTGCTGGGGGGTGCAGGGGGACATGAGTTGGACATGAGTGGGGGCCTGCTGGCAGGTGCCCCACAGTGCTGGGGGTGCAGGGGAACATGAGTTGGGGCCTGGTGGAGGGTGCCCCACAGTGCTGGGGGTGGGGTGATGGGAGACATGAGTGGGGGCCTGGTGGAGGGTGCACCACAGTGCTGGGGGGTAGGGGTGCAGGGGGACATGAGTTAGACATGAGTGGGGGCC
Organism: Ambystoma mexicanum; assembly: GCF_040938575.1. Lineage (NCBI taxonomy): Eukaryota > Metazoa > Chordata > Amphibia > Caudata > Ambystomatidae > Ambystoma > Ambystoma mexicanum. The sequence continues at coordinate 973,477,184 of NC_090925.1, forward strand.
TGCTGGCAGGTGCCCCACAGTGCTGGGGGGTGGGGGTGCAGGGGAACATGAGTTGGACATGGGTGGGAGCCTGGTGGAGGGTGCACCACAGTGCTGGGGGGTGGGGGTGCAGGAGAACATGAGTTGGACATGAGTTGGGGCCTGGTGGAGGGTGCACCACAGTGCTGGGGGGTGGGGGTGCAGGGGAACATGAGTTGGGGCCTGGTGGAGGGTGCCCCACAGTGCTGGGGGGTGGGGGTGATGGGAGACATGAGTGGGGGCCTGGTGGAGGGTGCCCCACAGTGCTGGGGGGTGGGGGTGCAGGGGGACATGAGTTGGACATGAGTGGGGGCCTGATGGCAGGTGCCCCACAGTGCTGGGGGGTGGGGGTGCCGGGGGACATGAGTTGGACATGAGTGGGGGCCTGCTGGCAGGTGCCCCACAGTGCTGGGGGGTGCAGGGGGACATGAGTTGGACATGAGTGGGGGCCTGCTGGCAGGTGCCCCACAGTGCTGGGGGGTGGGGGTGCAGGGGAACATGAGTTGGGGCCTGGTGGAGGGTGCACCACAGTGCTGGGGGTGGGGGTGATGGGAGACATGAGTGGGGGCCTTGTGGAGGGTGCACCACAGTGCTGGGGGGTGTGGGTGCAGGTGAACATGAGTTGGACATGAGTTGGGGCCTGGTGGAGGGTGCCCCACAGCGCTGGGGGGTGGGGGTGATGGGAGACATGAGTGGGGGCCTGGTGGAGGGTGCACCACAGTGCTGGGGGGTGGGGGTGCAGGGGAACATGAGTTGGACATGAGTTGGGGCCTGGTGGAGGGTGCCCCACAGTGCTGGGGGGTGGGGGTGCAGTGGAACATGAGTTGGACATGAGGTGGGGCCTGGTGGAGGGTGCACCACAGTGCTGGGGGGTGGTGGTGATGGGAGACATAAGTGGGGGCCTGGTGGAGGGTGCACCACAGTGCTGGGGGGTGGGGGTGCAGTGGAACATGAGTTGGACATGAGGTGGGGCCTGGTGGAGGGTGCACCACAGTGCTGGAGGGTGGTGGTGATGGGAGACATAAGTGGGGGCCTGGTGGAGGGTGCACCACAGTGCTGGGGGGTGGGGGTGCAGGGGAACATGAGTTGGACATGAGTGGGGGCCTGCTGGCAGGTGCCCCACAGTGCTGGGGGGTGGGGTGCAGGTGAACATGAGTTGGACATGAGTGGGGGCCTGCTGGCAGGTGCCCAACAGTGCTGGGGGGTGGGGGTGCAGGGGAACATGAGTGGGAGCCTGGTGGAGGGTGCACCACAGTGCTGGGGGGTGGGGGTGCAGGTGACATGAGTGGGGGTGCAGGCTAGTCCCCCGTGGTGTGAGCTGCCTGCAGGGGCCATGGAGGTTGTGGTGCGAACACCTGGGAGGACCCACACGGCCAATTCACGTGTAGTACTCCACGGAACCCCTGAAATACACGTACCCTGCTGATATCGCGTGTGAAACTTCCCGCGCACCCCAAGATACACGTACCCAGGACACTCACATGTGGAACTTCCAGCGCACCCCTGAAATACACGTACCCTGCTGATATCGCGTGTGAAACTTCCCGCGCACCCCAAGATACACGTACCCAGGACATTCGCGTGTCGAATTTCCAGCGCACCCCTGAAATACACGTACCCTGCTGATATCGCGTGTGAAACCTCCCGCGCACCCCAAGGTACACGTACCCAGGACATTCGCGTGTGGAACTTCCAGCGCACCCCTGGAATACACGTACCCTGCTGATATCGCGTGTGAAACTTCCTGCGCACCCAAGATACACGTACCCAGGACATTCGCGTTTGGAAATTCCAGCGCACCCCTGAAATACACGTAGCCTGCTGATATCGCGTGTGAAAACTCCCGCGCACCCCAAGATACACGTGCCCAGGACATTCATGTGTGGAACCGTAGCCAGGACATTCACGTGTGGAACTTCCAGCGCACCCCAGTAATACACGTACCCTGCTGATATTGCGTGTGAAACTTCCCGTGCACCCCGAAATACACGTACCCAGGACATTCGCGTGTGGAACTTCCCGCGCACCCCTGATATACACGTACCCTGCTGAATTTACGTGTGAAACTTCCCGCGCACCCCGGATGTACACGTACCCTGATGGAATCGCGTGTGGAACTTCCAGCGCACCCCTGAAATACACGTACCCAGCTGGAATGACGTGAGGTACTTCCTGCGCACCCCAGTGATACACTTAGCCCGCTTGACGTGCTGGTACAGGGTTAGCGCAGCCCTTTGCGCTGGATTGGGGATTTCAACGGCTTTTCCCTGCGCAAGGGGTGTTCTTGGGGGCGTAACTGGTGCTGCTGCAGGGTCGCTGCGCCACTGTGCGCCACGGCTGGTTTTGGTGGCTGGAATCCATGAATACGCTGTGCACGGAAATGTATTTTGGCGCACGCGGATGGCGCAGGGATTCGCACGCGCACACTGTGCACCAGCCGCGTGCACCACTTGTGCGCTGAATTCTATGAATTACCCCCTGAATGTCGATTTGGTTATGGCAGGATTATGGCAACTAAAGAATTTCACCAATTGCAACAATGTTGTATATATGATCAACTGCCTCTGTGATATAATGTATATTGGTAAGACCAATCGCACATTTAAAACACTCATGATTGAGTACCCTAGCTGTTTATACAATCAGATTGAGACAACACCGTTGGTCAAACATTTCATGGCAAAGGGGCATTCCCATACACAGCTGCAATAGGTGATATTAGTGAAGATGTGTGGCCCTTGTCAAAATTCCATCAATCATAAATTGTTACAAATGGAACAGAAATATGTTGTTGACACAGAATCACATCAAAGGATTAAATGATTGTATTAACTGGAGGGCTGCTCAGTAAATGTGTTCATATTTTGTGTCCCTGATTCAACACTCACTGTTAATTGTGATGTTGTTATCTACTACTTTGTATTTCATCTGGGTGGATTGACTCTAGTAGGGTCTATCTTGAACGCTGTAATTTGGATGTTGTCATTCATCACTTTGTATCTCATAGATTTCTTTATAGTTTGCGGTTGCCTTTGAATGTTTGCTAATGCTACACATTGTTTTACAATTTGACTGTTGTTGGCCTGTATATCGGTGCAATTTCTATGGACTACATTATTGTGCCTTTATTCTTATGTACCAATGATATATGTACTCAGAGGCACATTCAAATGTACAGTTCGTAACTGTTTTTGCCTTTTGAAACATAGCAAAGGTTTTGGTGCCTGGAGAACGATTTGCATTCCACTCCAGGCTTAGGGGTCTCTCCGTTGGTTCCCACTACTAACCGGCGCGCCCAAGTGACCGTCCAGAAGCTTGATCGTCATTGCTCACACGTAGGTCATGTTTATATGTACAATCACATGACTGCTCCGTTCCCATATTAGCATTCACTTGTCTAGCTTCTGATTGCTTTCTACTCTCTGATTCGCACAGCACTAAACCTTCCTTCTCCTTAATACTGTTGAGTGTGGAGGTCGTTTGATGCATTTGTTTTAACGACTCAGGGGGTGGAGTCATTTTGAGTCATAATGTGACCCCTGTCCTGTAATTCAATTGTTTCAGGTGATTAATTCTTTGTAATGGGAGCGGCACCGTATTAACTCTTGATCTGATGAATATGGTGAGTGAGGTAGCTACTTATCCATTTTACGAATACTTTCAGCATTGTTCCTTTTTGGCCCCAACTTGACTCCGTGCCTGGTATACAATTGATTTAGGTGATCCGTTCCCTGCACGAGGCTGGTGTACAGGGCAATTTTTCCTATTTTCAACTATTCAGCCTTGAATGAGGGTAAAGTTGTAAGCGCTTTTTGTGCTTGTTGGATGTCAACTTTGCGGTGCCCATTGGGGTGTAGTAGCCTTCACATGGTGATGCAAGGTCATATATAACATACATCATCACGGTGCGTGCTGATCAGAAGTGTATACACTGCGGGTAGTCTGTGGTTAGAGAGATGTAACACTTAGCAAGTGGTTGTTGTATGTGAAATTTTGGAGCGTACTTGACGTGTATATATTTGGTTGCTAGTGAGTAGTCTCAGAAGACCATACTGACAAGGTGAACTGTTGTGTTTTTGATGTGTTGCAGATATTGGTTGCACAATTCTTTGAAATGTTCAGGATCAATTGGAAACAGAAACATTCATGGTGTTATTCATGATTTATCATTAATGAATTGCCCCCTGATAGACAATAATTAAAGGTAGGCATTGAGTACAAGAAGGTCAATTGTGTGATTTAGAGTGTTTCATAGAATTTTGGCACATGTGCCAGGGCTCACATGGTAATGATCAGGTCTATTTTTGTTTTTGGTACAGTTGGTTGAACAGAGAGAATTAATTGGGCGTCTACACAATAGATGAAGACGGTTGCGTCTTTACTAAGAAGGATACACAATACAAAGCGTCTACTATACTAATATGAATTGTTTTAAGTGTACCCCTGAAGAATGTCGAGCAAATTTGCAGTATCGACAGATATATGTTGGGTTTGATGTATACACTTTGTATACAGTTGCATTAGCGTTGAACATGCAACGTAGCATATCCTCTTTTTTGTTGTGTATGAATTATCTCTTTGGACACTTCTGGTGGTCATTGAATGTATGTGTTGTCTTATGTGGGTATTGTGTTTGAATTGTGTATATGTAAGCAGTTTTTTAAAAATAATCTTTGCATTCATACGTGAATAAATATTATATTTGACTCCTGGCTGGTCAGTTATCATAAATGGCCTTTTGTTTGTCACAATATTGTTATGGAGCGATCCAGTAGGCTGTTTTAACCCTTGAGTTTTTTTCTCTCTTCACCCGGGGAAAAAAGGAACAGGCTGTTTATTTATTATGTGTAACATAAAAAGAAATGTAGTAAACACATTTTGTTGAATGTTATGTAGCAAACATAGCACACAAAAAGCAGCCTGATTAATGTTTGCATGTGTGCAGAAATTTTTAGATCATATGGATTGTGACTAAACCTGTTTGCTCCATTTTGTATTATTCACGCATTTGCTCACTTTTTAGCACCAGGTCACATCTTTGATGATCTGGCTCATGGTGTTTTCCTCTCCAAAAGTGACCACAAAAGTGATGGGTGGAAGGTTTTGAATGAATCTGTACCACTTGCATTTCTCTGGGCAACCTTCCATGCCACAGTTTTTAGCCCATCTGCGCCATTGCAAAAGGGGTCCAGCAATATGCAAATCAGTCTGGTACTGCCACCAAAGGTAGCAGCCCAGCCCGAACTGCTAGGCCAGGTCCTCTCCGCAAGGAAACACAAGCAACCCCAGACATGTTTCGGCCTTGTTGGGCCTCCTCAGTGAGGTGCAGCCTGGTTCCCTATGGCGCAGTGAGCAAGGGACCCACGTCTGGGCATACCCTCTCTCACATAGTGAGACAAACTGTGACCCCAAAAGTGATGGGTGGAAGTTTTTGAATGAATCTGTACCACTGGCATTGCTCTGGGCAACCTTCCACACCACTGTTTTTTAGCCCGTCTGCGCCATTGCAAAAGGGGTCCAGCCATATGCAAATCATTCTGGTACTGCCACCAATGGTAGCAGCCCAGCCCGACTGCTAGGGCAGGTCCCCTGCGCACGGAAACACAGGCAAAAGTGAACAGAGTGTGAGATGGGGTATCCTTATCTCACACACCAGAACACTCCACTATGGAAGTCATCCACAGTTTGCCTCTGTCTCCACTTATTTTTAATATTTACATGAATCCACTGATTAACATGCTCAGCGAGCAGAGCTCCTTTATTTCCCCTACATGTAAATCGTAGCAAAATGCCAACGGTTACGCGAAAGAGAGGACCAGTTATCCACTGTGTCAAAGGTCTTAGAAGCTAATGAAACCTGGATGAGCTCCAAGAACCTAAAACTCAACTGACTCGAAAATAAAACCTTGGTTACAGGCCTGAAGCACTCGCTCAAAATAATTGGTACTATTTGCCCCACACCTTCTTCAGAGGAAAAGTACACTTCCTGACCAAAGTGGCAAACCCTTGGCAACATGGGGACTGCTGAAATATTGCTCACTAAAAAATAGATGATCATGTGGACTGATGACATGAGCAACAATATACAGATCAGCAAAGTAATTATAGCAAGGTTTTTCGAGCTCGGCTGCAGATGAATATCCTCTCCTTTATGCTGTGGGGGACTGGCCCTGTGGTCCATGTTAAACTCCTCAGCTCGCTACTGGACTAACTCAATGTATTGTGAGCCAGTTATCCATCCAACTAAACCGAACAGGTCCTGAACATCCAGAAAGCCACTGGATGACTGATATTCAGGCTAAAGAAATGCAGAGTCTGTAGTCAGGCTACCAATGATGTAAACTTCACAAATACTGTCACTTACTGAAGACTTTGTTATTACACGCCAATTATCTGGGACACAACTTCTGATGAAAGAGACGATTTACCCTCTTTGGCAAATGTCCCCAGAATGTGTGCTCTTGTCATTAAGGTAAAGCAACTCCCTAATGCAATTCAGTAATTGTATCAAAACCTTCCTCTCTGAACTCCCTTTTCCCATGCTAAGTGATGCACCTTACCTGCTTGCTGTGTTCCACCCAATGACCTTTGCCAACCTCTTTCTGAGTCCCTTTCCTGCCAGCTAATTCTGGCGAGCCTGTAACCCTCACTTTAGCCCCTTATGTTGAGTTACTACAGTGCCAGCTCTGTGCCCAGTAAATTTGAAGAGCACTGCACTCTTCTTGCTATACACTGAATGTCAAGCACCTGGATGCCAGTTGGCAGTGAGGTGTCTATAAATAAACATAGACAGGATCCTAAACTTTGGAGTAACAAAAGAAATAAATTCTGTGAATGTTTACAGAATGTAAACATAGATTGGCTTTACACTTTGCCGCTAGTGGATTCTGCAATTCTGAGAGAATCTAGAAAGGCGATCTACTGTCCAGGCCAGGGACACTACTACATGCTGTGACAAGAATATGACTTCTGTATGGAAAGACAAAGGTCCCCATTATGAATGTGTTGATAGTGCCTGACATACTATGGACTACTTGCCACATGTAGTAAATACCACCTGATTATGATGTGAAATAGATTATAGAAAGTACTGAGATTTTTGCCTGAACCCAAGATTTGGAAGCCAAAATGTTAAAAACTCCCTTTCCATTTAAAAAGTGTTTTTTACTGTAGTGAACGGTTGCATAAGCTCGACCCTCCACCACATGAAGCTAAATCCTGCGTGCGAACCCACTAAGAGCTTGAAAAACCAGGCCTCTTGTATGATCACTTGTTCTAACTGCTTTACAATGTAATACAAAAAAGGGGACGTTGTTGAGCTTCCTATGCATTAAAACAATTTTACAGCCACCCGGTACCTTTCCCCAGGTAATGCCATCTTGATTGTGGGGAGGCAACAGGGAGCCCTTTTTCATCCCTAATCTCATCCTGTCCCCTCCACTCAAAAACATCCTGCACCCTTCTCCCACTCCCTCCTCCTCAATTACCTGCTGGACCGGAGCTCTGTGCTCCGGTCCCGGTGCTCCTTCCCGCCTATGGTCACAACCACAATAGAAATGGAAAAGGGACCACATTTATATAGAAGTATGGGCTCACGGAATACTCGCTAAACCAGACTCCCATGAAAAAAAAAAAAACTATTCACACCGCATACGAACCCCGGGGTTCTGCCTTGTATGCCCCTCTAAGCGGAAGTGGCGGGGATTGCTACATTCATCCACTATGATCACACCTATGTTCACATTGCACAGCACTAACTCTGCTTCCTTCAAAACCAAAAATTCCCAAAGCACAACATAGTAAAGTCTGCACTCTTTACCATTCACTAAACATTAAAATTCTTGATAAAGATGCCCACATCCAAATCCAGCACTTCCTAGAAACCAACGGCATCTTAGGAAAGAGGCATCGGGTTTCCACCCTGGCCACGGAACCGAAACAGCATTACTGGACTTAAAAAAAAAAAAAAAAAAAACTAGCAGTAATCTGTCATGTTCCGAGTCGGTAGACGTCTCTGGAACCGCTGGCGTTTTTACAAACCTGGCAGTACGGCTTACTCCCCGGAATCACGTCCAGCGGTCTAGTTGTTCCGACGCTGTCCGCCGGCAGGTTTTTCTCTCCTCTCGTTCCGGCGGACAGTGCATTGCAACCCTTAGCTCGGCGTTCCGTCTTTCCTCTGTGGGAGGCATCGCTTAGTTTCTCTCCACTTCTGTACACACGGTACTCTTCTTTGTGTCCCCTCTTTCCTGCTTTTGGCGTCTTTTTCTTTTCTGTCCGTTCCCATTCTCCTCTTCCTTTTCCTTCTGCTCATCTGCTCCGGGTTCCGGTTATTCTTTATTTTCTGCCTTTCCCTGGCTCTCTGGCCACCCCTCTCCGCTTTCGCTCTTCCTTACCTTTTTTGTTTTACCTCCTTCCTGTTTAGCGTCTACGTCTGTTTATCCCACGCTCCTGGCTTCGCCATCGGCTACTTCCACGGCGACTTCCTGTGAACCGGTCTTTCCGGTTGTTTCATCCGTGATCGATCTACATTCTACTAAGGGTTTTTTTTGTGCCTAAGGGCTTTTTCCCCTGTTCCGGCTGTTCCGGAAGGGGGCCCCTGGGTTGTTGTCCTCAACTCCCACGTTGGCTTCATTCCGTGACAAGCCACACCTGCAAATAAAAAAAAGGAGCCTATGGGAAGGAAGATTACAGAAGTTACAGCAGGAGGACTCGGATTCAGGTGAGGAGGAGGGGTATTAACCATCAATAAGGGCGGCAACGCTGACAGTTTGCAACGCCAATATCCTACCATGGCAACTCCTGAACAGATTCAGGAATTGGTAGCCGCAGTTCAAAACCTCAATCTAGAGGTACACAATTTGAAGACTGAAAATGCCATCCTCAAGCAAATGGTGACAACCCGAGAGGTTCACCCCACGGATATACCTCCCATGGCACTCTCTTCAGGGAAATATGATGGCACTCCTAAGAAGCTGAGGAAGTTATCGAGGCCTGTCAGCTATATTTCAAATTCCGACCCAATACATACGCTTCTGTGAACACGCGCATAGGGTTCATGGTCTCCAACATGACGGGAAATGCGCTGGCTTGGGCAACTACCCTCGTGAACAGTGACCCTGTTTTACAGAACTTTGAAGCATTTCTACAAAGACTGAAAGATACCTTCGAGCACGCTGAGATTTCCTTCACGGTTTGCGAAGAGTTACTGAATGTACGGCAAGGATCTATGGATCTACTGTCCTATATCTCTACATTTAAACAACTTGCTACCGAGGCTGGCTGGCCAGACCAGGCCCAGTATATGATCTTCCGGGGAGGACTTAAGGAAGAAATCAAGGATGAGCTGGCTAGAATCCCTAGACCCACCACATTATGTGACCTATTGACTGCTGTCCTACAAATAGAGCATCGCTTAGGCGAACGCAGAGCAGAAAGAAAGAGAGCTAGACCTCCTCTACCGGCTCTTCCCTCCTCCTCACCTTCCCCACCGGCCACGAGGGCACAGAGAGAGGAACCAATGCAAATTTGTACTAATTTGTACTGCTAGGGCCCCCCCTAACCTCAGAGGAAAGGAAACATCGACGAGATTCCGGTTTGTGTATGTACTGTGGTTCTGATAGTCACCTTCTGAGAAATTGCCCCGATGTCCCGCCCAGGCGGTCGGGAAACGATCGCCCTCGGACCAGTTAGGGACCGGTATCCAAGGGTCTTTTCAGGGTCCCTACGTTTCCTTATCTGTGATCCCCCCGCAGAACGAAGATGATTGTCGACTCATGGTTGTATCCATTCAGATCTCAATATCAGAACAAACTCTAGACACACTGGCACTCATCGATTGCGGTGCGGCCGGAAATTTCATGGATACAGTATGGGCAGAGAAAATGGGATTACGCTGTCTCCGAAGTGACGAAGAACAGAAGGTGTAAGGGGTTGATGGTTCCCCTCTCAGTATGGGGCCGATCACACATTTCACAGAGCCTCTTCAGGTTTGTTTACTAGGTCACACTGAAGCCCTTGCCTTTGACGTTATTCGGGTGGCTCATTTTCCCATCATACTCGGAATCTCTTGGCTAAGACGACATAACCCTACCATTGATTGGGCTAGGAACACCTTGTCTTTCCACTCCAGATATTGTCATCTGAACTGCCTTTCTGAACTCACACCAAGAACAGTGAAGATAGTACCTACTGAATCTACCACATTCAGCAAGGTTTGTTGCATTCCTCCTGAACTCGACCTATATCAAGAAGTCTTTATGCTCAAGGAAGTCTTGGATCTGCCACCACACCATCCCGAAGACTGTGCCATTGACTTACTTCGGTATGCACTAGTGCCCTTTGGGCGTATGTTCTCTTTATCTTTGACCGAAATAGAGGCCTTACAAAAGTACCTGGATGCCCATTTGGAAAACGGATTGATACAACCCTCGAAATCTCCTACAGGGGCACCTTTATTCTTTGTAGCCAAAAGGGATTCGAATGAGTTAAGACCTTATATAGACTACAGAGGGCTCAATAGGGTCACGATAAGGGACTGTTACCCCATGCCGTTAATTTCAGATATCTTAGAGGCGGTCCATGGATGTTCCATCTTCACCAAACTGGACCTTCGTAGCGCCTACCATCTTCTATGGATCCATAGTGGAGACAAATGGTAAACGGCATTCCGCACGCCCTATGGTCTCTTTGAGTACAAGGTAATGCCTTTTGGTTTAGTAAATGCGCCTGCAATTCTTCCGCGATTTATGGACCGTATTTTTTCAGACAGCCTCTACGTCTACACTATTGTCTATCTGGATGACATCCTGGTCTTCTCATATAACCCACAAGAACTTACCCAGCATCTGCAGACAGTGTTTCAGCGTCTCAAGGACAACAAACTCCAGGTAAAGCCTGAAAAATGCCTGTTTGCGGTCAACACTGTTCCATATTTGGGTTTTGTTCTCTCCGAACAAGGTGTCACGATGGATTCGAAAAGGTCCAGGCAATAACAGCATGGCCATCCCCCACTAATCTTAAGGAAGTCCAGATGTTCCTAGGACTGGCCAACTTCTATCGAAAGTTTATTCCGACCTTTTTGAATGAGGTAATTCCTATAACTGCCCTCCTAAAGAAGGAGGCGAGACCATTTAAGTGGACCGAACAAGCTGAATCAGCGTTCCAACATCTTAAAATCCTCTTTTGTTCAGCACCCATACTCAAACAACCTGATCAGAAGAAACCCTTCATTATCGAAACTGATGCTTCTATAGGAGCTATTGGAGCCGTTCTCCTTCAAGAGTCAGATGGTAAGGAACATCCTATAGCATACAAGACACTCAACAGCAGTCAACGGAACTACTCAGTGATTGAAAGGGAATTGTTGGCCATCAAAACCGCTTGTGAAGAATGGAGACACTTATTGCAAGGCTGGGCTACACCGTTTACCATTTCGCACCGACCATAAGAACCTACAGGTGTTACGTAACCTGGATTGTATCAACTCCCGCCAAGCCAGGTGGGCCCATTTCTTCAGTCAATATGATGTACATCCCTGGCAGTCAAAATATCTTGGCTGACGCCCTTTCATGAAGGCACCTTCATGATGCTACGGTTATGTCACCCAACAAACTCATGTTTCAAAAAGAACGTATTATCGGTTCTGTTACTGCTGAATCTCGGTAGGAACCTCCGGACCTCGATAAAGGACAGCCTTATTTTTATCAACCAGAGACTATACGTTCCTTCTTTGCCCCTCCAACAAAAGGTCATGGAATGGTGTCATGATCATCCTACTGCAGGACACTGTGGCGTAAAGGCCACAATCAAACTCATTACTAGACATTTCTATTGGCCCAGTATGTCCACTGATGTTAAAAGGTATTGTCGTACCTATCCCGTGTGTTCGATGAGCAAGAACTGCTCCCAAAGACCTTTAGGTCTCTTGAAGCAACCCTAGATACCAACCAGACCCTGGTCTCTTATATCATCAGACTTTATTGTAGACCTTCCACCCTCCAATGGACATACCTGTATAATGGTTACAGTGGATTCATTTACTAAGATGGCGCACTTCTCTCCACTAATATGCCTACCATCAGCATCGACTATGGCAGAGATCTGTATCAAGGACATATTCCGGTTACACGGCTTACCTGACAAAATCATCACAGATCGCAGGCATCAATATACTTCTAAGTTTTGGAAGACGTTATGTAGCCGTTTAGGGATTGAGAGGGCATTATCCTCAGGTTTTCACCCCCAAACAAACGGTCAGACAGAGAGACTGAACGCATCACTTGAACAATACCTATGCTGCTACACCAACCACCTTCAGGACAACTGGCTAGCCCTTCTCTCCACGGCAGAATTTGCCTACAATAATACGGTTCATTCTTATACTAACCTTAGCCCCTTTTTCTGTACCTACAGTCTGCACCCTTGTGGCATAATACCCACAATGCTACCCCCAAGCAACGTTCCAACTATTGAGTCCACTTTGGCCAACATCAGGGATGCACACCAGACTGCTCGGAAGAGCCTTCAAGATACACAACATAAGTACAAATTGCAGGCTGATAGACATCGACAACCGTGCCCTGGTTGGGGGGTGGGCACCAAAGTCTGGCTTTCTACCAGGTATCTTCCGCGATGGGTTCACCCATCCAAACTGTCTCCTAGATTTATTGGGCCATTCGAAATAACAGCTGTGGTTAACCCCATAGCCTATCGTCTAAGACTACCCAAATACCTGTCCCGTATCCACCCTGTATTCCACTCCTCCCTTTTGAGTCCTGTAGAACCATCAACAAGACCCCGACGACCCATCATTAGCCATTGAATACCTGACCCTTCTCCTATGGAATATGAGGTCTCTTTGATCCGTGATTCTAGATACAGAAGAGGTAGACTGGAATACCTGGTGAGCTGGAAGATGTACCCCGCTTCTGAAGATTCTTGGGAAGCCTGTTCCTTTGTACACACTCCCCGTCTTGTACGAATGTTTCACAGAGCACACCCGGGCAAACCGGGAGGGTTTGTCCTGGAAGGGGCCATACTGTCATGTTCCGAGTCGCTAGACGTCTCTGGAACTGCTGGCGTTTGTACAAACCTGGCAGTACGGCTTACTCCCCTGAATCACGTCAAACGGTCTAGTTGTTCCAACGTTGTCTGCCGGCAGGTTTATCTCTCCTCCCCTTCCGGCGGACAGTGCGTTGCAACCCTTGGCTTTGAGTTCTGTCTTTCCTCTGTGGGAGGCATCGCTTAGTTTCTCTCCACTTCTGTAAACATGGTACTCTTCTTTGCGTCCCCTCTTTACTGCTTTTGGCGGCTTTTTCTTTTCTGTCCGTTCCACTTCTCCTCTTGCTTTTCCTTCTGCTCATCCATTCCGGGTTCCAGTTATTCTTTGTTTTCTGCCTTTCCCTGGCTCTCCGGCCACCCCTCTCCGCTTTCGCTCTTCCTTACCTTTTTTGTTTTACCTCCTTCCTGTTTAGCGTCTACTTCTGTTTATCCCACGCTCCTCGCTTTGCCATCGGCTACTTCCACGGCGACTTCCTGTGAACCGGTCATTCCGGTTGTTTCATCCGTGATCGATCTACATTGTACTAAGGGTTTTTTTATGCCTAAGGGCTTTTTCCCCTGTTCCGGCTGTTCCGGAAGGGGGCCCCTGGGTTGTTGTCCTCAACTCCCACGGTGGCTTCATTCCGCGACAAGCCACACCTGCAAATAAAAAAAAGGAGCATATGGGAAGGAAGATTACAGAAGTTACAGCAGGAGGACTCGGATTCAGGTGAGGAGGAGGGCTATTCTGCTCAAACCATCAATAAGGGCGGCAACGCTGACATAATCATGTATGAAGGCAAACCAGCATTACTCCTTCTTTATTTATCTGCAGTGTTTGACTTAGTTGGCCATAAGACCCTATGCAGACAACTCACTACATCAGCATAGTTCACTCTTGAGGCCACTACCTGGATCACTTCCTTCCTCAAAGGGAGAGCCAAGAGGGTTTTTCTCGAGCATGCCTGCACAGCACCCACCACCATTTGCTGCAGAGTTCATCAGTGCTCATATACCTCACGCACTCTCTACAATATATTTACTAAGCCTGTCTTTGACAAATCTGACGCCCTCGGCATAGCATACACCAACTATGCCGAAGACATCCAGGTCATCCTCCCACTCTCTGGCTCATATGAAAGTGATGGCAAAACACTTCACCATACCTATGCCACAATTCAAGCATGTATGGCAGCCTACGGGCTCTGCCTAAAAGGAGAAAAAAACTAAATCATCTTAGCCGGCCACTATGAAACCCTTAACAAGCTTAATACACAATACAACACCTTCACCATAGACAATACAAAAATCAAAGCCTCACCTTCTGTAAAGACACTGGGGTGTACCTCGATGCCACACTCTCCATGACACGGCAGGTTAGTGCCAGTGCCTCTTTGTCTACATTCACCACAAAACTGGTCAATGCAGTCAAACCCTACCTATCTACCCAGAACTGTCTCTCAATAGCCAGAGCCACCATAGGAGCAAACCTTGACAATTGCAAGGTTCTCTTTGTTGGCACATCTGCAAAAAAATATAAACAGACTGAAAATTAATCAAAATAATGTGCTCAGAGCACTTATGAACATCCCCAAGAGGGAGCACACCTCCAATGCTAGGTGCGCTGCACTCAGCGCCCTATCAAAGAACGCATCCTCTTCAAGACCCTAGCCATAACCCACAAATGCCTCTCCCTCACAGCCCCATCTGATCTCTCTGAGAAGTAGTCAGAGCCAGCTCCTATAGGCCTAAACAGTCACATTGCACCCACCAACTGAACATCCCCACCATCAAACAGGCCAAAGTGGGTGGCACCAGCTTCCCATTCATATCTTCAAGACAATGGAATGCCCTCCCAACTAGGAATGAAACCTTGTGCATGTCCTTCCCCAAAGCCCTCAAAACAAAGCTTTTTAAACTAGTTCACATTTCACCCTCAGACTCTCCTCTTTGATACATGTGCTCATGAAGGTATTAGTTGTAGCTGGTTCACCTGTAAACATCTGAAGCGTAGGGTCCCCCCATCCTCTGTAATGGTATAAGTTTACCAATACCTGTCTGGTATTTGGTTCACTGTAGCCACAAACCACAGACAGGCTGTCACTCACTAGGAACTAAGTAAGCCATGCATTTAACAGCGCCATGATGCACAAGGGTTGCTCTGTGCGCTTTATAAATGTAAAACATAAATAAATACATAACCAAACAAATATGTCTGTCCAAATGAATACTGAAGCGAAAAGCGGACTAAATGTCAGGCAATGGACTCTTTCGTATGCTATGTAATGTTCCAGATAGGACCACATGTGTTAAAATGTATTATTTCTTTCTCATCTCAGCTGTCTTCCCATATCTCCTAAAATTCACTGGGTCCTGAAAAGAGACTTCATTGTCATCAGATCAAGTTGTAAGTGATTCAAACTGTCCTACTGTCATACATCACAAACACATGTGTCCAGAAGTGCATTGAAATGTACAATATGCTATTATTCATGTGTGCAAGCCCATTGTAAGCATGAGAGTTGTATGCCCATGCCTTTTGTTACATAATAATCGTACACCCCCCACCAGCCACAGGAAGGGGGTAAAGCATTGACTCTGGAATTCTCCTGGCTAACAGACAACACCTTTTTTTTGCTGAAATGGTGGTTGGATGCGCCTGCCACCAGGCCCAGGACACTCTCAGAACACACGCACATATCCTCGATGCCAAGCTGTGATTTATACGGACAACCCAATTCTCTTCTTCATTTCACAACACTGTTTAGTCTTGTCTAATTGCTGTCAAATCTTGGATGGCCTCTCGATTTTTACATCTTAACCCCTCTAAAACAGAGGTTCCTTTCTTTCCTCCATCTTCTCCCTCTCGTGTTTCTCCTCCACCTGGTCTTTTTCCCCCACCTTGTCTTCTTCCATTTTCTTCCTTTGCTCTATATCTTGGTGTCATCTTTGACCCTTCTCTCTCTTTGTCTCTGTATCTGTAACACTGCTCGTTTCCACCTCTATAATCTTTGGCGCACTCGTCCTTTTCTTTTGTTTCAGGCCACTAAACCTTCGATTCATTCTCTTGTTTTCTCATGCTTAAATGAATGTTCTGTCCGTTTACTAGGTCTTCCTATATCTCACCCCTTTACATTCTGTTTTTAATTCAGCAAGGTGTCTCCTTTTTCAGTTACCTTTTCGTTCCTCTGTTACGCCTTCATTTTGTGCTGCATCTCTTCTTTGAGTTGATCTTTTTCTTATTTTTCATTGTTTGTGTTTTGTCTGCAAGGCTCTTTATGGCCGTTCTCCTGCCTATCTTTGTTCTCTTGTTTCTTTCTACTCTTCTTCTCGTCCTCTTAGTTCTCTCTGTCCCGAAACCACCTTGTGCCTCCTCCAGATTTTGTTCTTTGTCACATCTTGCCCCTAAGCATTGGAAAGCTCTTCCACTTTCTATGTGGGCTTCTTCTCTTATTTTTCATTCTCAATTAAAAGCTCGTCATCTTCTTTCTCTTTCCTGCACTTAGTTCTGCTTGCACATTTTTGTCATCAATATCATTTTTATTCTACTGTTCTAATTCAATTGGCACCGCACTTTGGTGAAAGTACACTTAATTTTAATAAATTAAACAAATACAAAATACAAAAACAAGAGCAGGTCCTCACTAACCAATAGTACCATATACTTGATGGAAGTGCCTGCAGTCTTTTATTGATGGTAATGCATGAAGTGTTGGTCGAGATTGTCATCACTTACCCATACTGGTCCAGGAAGAACACCTGAGGGATTGCCTGTCTCTAAAAGAGCAGCAGCACTCACAAACAAATACTTTAAAAACAGAATGGGAGCAAAGGTGTCAATCTAAGGATTTCTAGCACTCTCTGGGCTTGATGGACAACGGTTTGTATAGACGCAAATGAGGAAAAATGTTTGAACGTTTCACATTTGCACCCGACACCTTACACCTGAATGGCAAAGTCCATAACTGGTGACGATCTGGAAATGCCTGCAGCACCTTTGAGATGATCACCTGCAAATTCAAGCCAGAGAGATTTGCTGAAATGCATCTCAGAGATGCTCCACCTATCTCCAGATTCCCTCCACATGTAGGCTTTGTGAATAAGGTAAAAGGTGCAAACCCGAGAGACCCACGGCAATGTGATATGGGCTACTACAAGTCTATGCGAATCAGGACCACTTCGTTTTTTGTTTGAAGTCGCCTGCGTTGTTTGCCGTTTTACACTCAAGAAGAATCATTTTCAAAAATATTTTCTAGGGCAAATTAGTGGATGTCAGTGAGAATATCAGAGTTGCACCTGCTACCATACAACTGATTTACAAAGCCTAAGATCATGTCCTTGTGAACATCTTTGAGAAACACGTGCATTTAAGCATCTTAGAGCAACTTATCGATCCTCAGATGTGCTTTGGTTATAGGCTTTGAGGCTCCAGTATAGGGTGCCATGTGCAAATCAGAGATGTTCACAGGCATTGCCTACTTGACTCCATTGAAAATGTTTGAGAATTAGGTTTACTTATTTATATACAGGAGGAATACTGCTCTTTTGATCACAAAAGAATGTACAATAAAAAAGAAATCAGATTTCATGGGAAACAGCGAGCTTGTTACAATGGGGTAAGTTTGAGGGACAGTCTGACCAGGTTGTGGAGGAGAGTAAAGGGAACAGTCACAGGGGACAATACGTGGGTGGACATCCATAGATTAAGGACAATAAACAGTGGACTTTTTCAAATGCAAGTAGGTGGTACGGCCAGCTGTGCTTGGGATCGGGCCATTATCGGTGAAGTGCTAGAGTGGAGTCAGAGGAAGTGAGGGACTGAGGCATGTTAGAGGCGGGGGAAATGTTAGCTAGCAGGCAGATGAGAGGTACGTTAAGAGGGTAACTCAGACGCGCGGAGGTAGGCTCGATATATATTATGGCCACTGAATTTGGCAATGAAATACCCATTTCAGCTGAGTTACTCAACTTTACCCGGTAATAATCCATCACTCAAGTACAACCTGAAACTCTGGACATATTGGCTTGGGAACTGAGCTTAAGAGCTTGGCCTCATCATAAGGCAATGCCTCATGCTGCCAGGTCAGGTGCCATTGGAAAAGGGATCTGATCTCCTTGCCTTCCAGGTACAGCAAACGGAATCAGTAATTGCTCACAACGTGATCCAGCCAGAGTCAAGTGCTGCACAAATAATCGCACTGATTAAAAACCAAGGCACACATCTTAGGGTCGCTTCAAAAGGAGCTTTTCAAACGTTTCCAAATCTGTTCCAAATACGCGTCCCATCTGCGCACGCTGGGGTATCGGAATCATGATCCCGGGGTAAACCGAAAGAAGAAACAAAACCGTTCAAAGCGAAGGAGCGCTTGTTGGTACTGAACACCTGTATAAATACATCTTGTTTTAATAACGTCAAACCACAGACCTGTACTCTGTTTCCCAAGTAGGGGCCTTTGGTCTAAACTGCTGTGCAGCGAGTGGCTTTGATTTTCTCTAGAATCAATTTTCATTTTTTTTTCAGATGATGCAGCATTAGGTTTCAGTGATTTTTGGTTTTCACGCCCCACTTGCAATGCGCCTCAAGGTAGAGATTTTTTTATTCCTCCTAAAAGATATTTCATTTCTTAAACGAATGGAGGAAATTATCCCTCGCCTTGAAACAAACACAACAAACAAGATGCTTCAGAAATGGCCTGTCATGAAATCACTAACAGAGGTCATGATCTGGTAACCGACGAGCCGCAGGGCAAGGTGCATGTGCGTGCAGACGCGCACACACACACGAGCACACATGCACACACACACACAAACACAAATATGTAATATTTTCATTTAGCAAGACAAATTGTTTACATGAAACTACATTTTGTTCACTATATTTTTCTTTCAAAATCCAAAACATATGCGTTTCATTTCTGATATATTTGTACTGGGGAGGGGTTGCTGGGCCTTTGTACGGCAGCCCCCACCGACTGCCGCTCATTTAAAAAATAATACAGCTGCAGGGGCCCTAGGGCAAGACCTGGCAACCACACAGCAACTATTGCAGGGGACATCCCCCCTCACCATCCCTCATAAAAAAAGGGAAAGGCCCGCGGACCACACAATTGTTGCTGAGGGGTCACCAGACCTTGCCCTTGTGCCCCCCCCACTCATTTTTTAAAAAAAAAGCAGCAGCATGGGTTTATATGGCAATGGTTGCTGGGGGAGTCACCAGGCATTGCCCTTACAGCCTCTCAGGTAATACAAAAAAAGAAAAACACCAGTGGGGGATGCCAGGGCAAGACCCAGCAACCCCAAAAATTGTTTTAGAGGGAGTTTGTTGGGTTTTTCCTTGGCGGTTCCCCAGATAATTAAAACAATGCTGCATCAAGGCCAGCTCGGGCAAGGCCCCGCAACCCCGCCCCCCGCCCACACACACACACCATAAAAAATTACATGGGTCACCGGGTCTTGCACTGGCACCCACCAATGCTGTTTTATTTTTATTAACCTAAGGGGCTGCTAGGGCAAGGCCTGGTCATCCCCTAACCCATGCAACCCTGTTACAGAGTTTTAAAATACAAAACTGTAGAGGAGCAGGTAGACGTCATCCGGCCAGTCCCCGCATGCTCACCCTCTATCATATTGGACAGTCGGAGAAAAGCTATAGGTGGAACCCTGTGCATTTTTCCTATACCGCATTGAGTGTATGGAGACTTTATGCACTCAGACAGCCATACAGAATGCACCCTCGCACTGAAAGTGTGGAAGGATATTGCATGGAACAATGTTACACTGTCGAGATATCAGAGTGCGCTAGTGGACATTGTTGATGGAGGTTGAAATTAAATCCAATGAGGACAAAGTGATGTCATGAAGAAGATAAATTAATCTATGCTGACATGATATGAAAATACTAAGTAACTAAGTAACAGGAGCACTAAGAGCACTAACATGAACCTGAAGCTAAAGTAATCATGAATCTAAAGCAACTGAAGTAACTTACTGACCAATAACTGTAAATACGCAGTAACGCAAGGTAGAAAGAAAACATATAGAAGTTTGCTCTTGAGGTATATATAACGTGGGAAGGACGGCCATATCAGGAACATGGACGACAGATCATGTAACCAAGCTACCTCAAAAACAGGTGGAGGCTGAGAGAATCAGGAGATATGGCAAAACAGACCTGTGAGCAGACCCGATGATGAGTCAAGGTTGGCCCAGAGCGTAGTTGCTATATTCAAAGGATAAGCGCAGAGCACAAAGGGGGTACTTAGAGAAGCTCTGAATGTGAGACATTCTTCATAGATGAAGGAAGACAAAACAATCTGGGAGAGCCAAATTGTTGGTCAATTAAAAGATACACAAAGTTCATATGAGATAGAGTGAGCACGTCTCTAGAGGTCGGAAGGAGCAAGATCACCCTGTATACTTAAATCAAATAACAGTAAATAGAAAGTTGAAATTGACACATTTGTGGTCCACTCACACGTAACTCGGCGGTCAAAAACAAAGTTCCAATTCATTAGATCCTGAAGTTAAGATAGTGGTGTGCTCACAATTCCTTGAATGTTCCAGGACAGTGAGCAGTAACAAGGTCAACTACAAATGAAAGACTTTGGCTTGTGTCCTACCAATGAGAGATGATGGAGTAATTGGAAAAATGGGGAGTAGTGTAATGGGATTCAAACATGTAAGTGTTGTTTCAAAAATGTGCTGCTAAGGAGACGAAAGTCCAAGGTTGGGATAGTATGCCAACCTATCAGTGGTGTTGGGGGACAACCTAACAAACATTGTTGCAGGAGCCAATCCACTAATGTTTTGTCTTCTATAATCAGTACTGTATGCACTTTAGAGGTAGTTCAAGGTGTGTCCTACAGACCAGGGGTAGCCAATGAAGTATTAACCATGATATGTTATACAGGTAGATATGTTCCCATCACCAATACCTACCCTTCATTGGTTTTGCCACATGGAATGACGTCATAGATGATGCATATTGAGGTATAACACCTCCACACAATCATACTTGGTGTGAATGTGCATGCATCAGTCCGATGTCTGCCGGTTGTCCCTTCTTTATTAAACTGGAAAAAAAGTAGTACTTCGCCACATTCCTTGAGTCTGTCTGCATATTTGATTTGTGACCATTATTGTAATTTCATCCTGCACAAAAGACGCTACAAGGTGGTACAGCACAATTTGGTAGCAGAGGATGGTTACAGTCTAGTTGACCATGGCCATATTGAGGCCCTCGCACGCTTGGCTGCTTCCCACCACTAGCCAGAAGACTGCAGTTTCCTGTAGAGATCGGCGCTTAGAGTCACATGTGAAGACGATTTGGTCAGCAGGTCCCTCTTTGATGAAATTCCTGTCTGGTCCCCGCAAGTACCCATGGATAGAAGGCAAACTCGTTGGTTGAGGGGAGAGATGATGCCAGAGGACTTGAACTGAGTCTCAGTTGTTACTAGAACAATGAGCATAATGCAGAAGTGAGCAAGAGCAGAGAATCCAGGGAAACAGAAGTAAAAGACAAAGCTAAGCAAATAACAATAGTACAGAATTAATTGATGAGAGGGCAAATATTTCTTAAGCTAGACGATAAAGGCATTGATTGTGTTTGAGAAGGAGAGGAGAGAGAAGAGCAGGGAAAGAAAGAGAAGGAAAAAGAGAGATCATACAAGGAAGAGAGGATATAGAGCGCAAGAAAAGGGAAGAACACAGGAGATAGAAGGCAAGAAAAGAAAAGGAGGGACTAGAAGAGAATAAACGAGAAGAGATAGAAGCCTATAAGAATCAAAGTACGTAAGGTTGTAACAAAGGCTAGTGGAAGAGGAATTGAGGGGGATGAGGAGAAGAGAAGAAGAAATAAACAAAAGTAGGGGATTAAAAGATGATGAAATAGAATATTTATGCCATAGGAGCATAATGCCGATTGAGGCACTACAACAACAGGAGGTAGAGAGAGTGTCACAACAGCCCTGTAGTGAACTGCAAGGAATGCTGCGATCAGCTTTGGCCGGTGGGCAGGATTCAGAAGACATAGAGCAGAGGATTGGGAAGTTATAAAGGCACATGAGTGATAGAGGAAGGTATGTAACTCAAGAGAATATAGAAGGATCCCTATTAAAGGGAACCAAATGTCGATCAGGTGACGTCATAACAGATGAGTATGGAGCATTGTCTTTAAAGAGATTAGGTATTGATACTGCGGAAAAAGACAACAGAAGCTGCGGAATAATGATGGCAGATGAAGAAAGGGAGGAGAAAGAAATGATGCAGAGACAGGGCGCATGCAGGTTTTCAAAAGAATCAAGCATAGGAAAAGGTGTACAATGGTCAGTTCTAGGTGACCCTAAAGAGAGTACACCAGTATCAACACCATATACTGAGCTACCACCAGAATGACTGCGTAGTACAGGGAAAATGATTTTTATCCTACTCTGGCCATGGTATATATTGTGGTTGTCCTCCTTTCTCGAATAATGGGAATTGTGAGACTCCTGATTCAAAATCAAATTAACTTATGGAAACAAATGTGTGAGGCTAGCTCTGCATTGAAGACAAGGAGCGTAGGTAAATTTGATGAAAGATGAGTTTAACTTGTTGTGCAGTAAAATTGATTTATAAATTAGAAAGGATGACATCAGGAATGAGGTTAGGTATAGGTGACATAAAAAGACTGCTAGCTGCTATTCTTGGGGAGACAGCTGACAACCTTTGGGAGCGAGCAGGATACGCAGGTGTGACTGCACAGAACATGACACATGATGGAGCACCATTTAATAATTGCAGAGCAGACGTATGGAGAGTGCTCAGAGTGAAATATCCTGATACATCAGACAGGGGTGCGATAATGACTCGGAAAATGGGTGAGGATGAAGATCCTGTTGTTTATCTTCAAGATATTCAAGACAGATGGAGGCAGGAGATTGGCAAGATGTGGGATAAACAATATTTTACCACATTTTGTGTCAGGGGCATCCAAAGGCAGTGCAATGGCAATAGGAAAAATAGGTGGGAATTCAAGAGAAGCCATGGCCAGAAATACAATTGACAAATGTGCATAACTGCCAATTAATGCTGAGAAAAATAAATAGAAAGCTGAGAATAGAAAGCAGGAGGAATCAAAGTTAGTTCAGAAGACGGTGTCTAAAATAGCCAACGAGGGAGCGGTATTGACAAGTAATGAAGGAGAGGTGACACTGGAGACACATCCAGAACAGCAGTATAATGCAGGATTCCTGGTAGATCAGAGTGGGTAAACTTTTGGCCGAGAGGAAGAGGGAATGAGCTTAGAGGAGGAGGATGAGGTGGACTTTGAAACTTTCAAGTAAGTGGAGGATTTAATGGTGGACATCCAAAACAATGTTGGAATTGTGGGAGAATGGGACATATAGCTAGGACATGCAGAAGCATAGGAGGCATGCAACAGAATTGTCAATCTCAAAGATGGGGGGTAATGTTATGCTCCACAATATAATACAGAATTACAGGAATATTATGCCCAAAATCACATGTATGCTGAGGCTTTGGTGTAAAGCACTATATAAATAAATAAATACAAATACAAATACAAAATACATATGCACCGCAACATCAACAAATGCAGCCAGAACCATTGCAAGTGCAATCACCCCATGGGAAACCACAGCGGGCACCCATGCAAACAAAACAAGCACAACTAAAGCAAGCACAGATGAAGCAGCCTGTGGTACCACAATGGAGCATGACCATGGGAACACAACAGGCACCTGCACCTAAAATGGGAAGTGTGACCATGATAAGAGGAAATCCTTTCACAGGTACAGCGATTAATTTATATCCACAATAGGAAAGCCCACAGAGTGACTCTATGTATTCAGTACTATTACTGACACCAGACCTCCAAGTGGAAACAAGGGTCAAGGTTACGATAGTAGGCACAACATTTTCATTCTTAGTAGACCAAAGAGCTACTCGTTCTTGTGTCCATGAGGGAAAATACTGAATGTCAGATACTGCCATGAATGCTCAAGGGTTATCTGGGGCAACACATTTAGTTCCTTTTACAGATGAATTACCAATTTCAATAGGAGAAGAGGGCATGCCAATGCCATTATTATATTCCAGGCAGACTCCTTTCAATATATTGGGATGTAACTTAATGATGAATTTTAACATGACAATGGGCCTCATTATGTGTCCGGCGGTAACCATCCCGGTAAAACCGGCAGGTAGCCGCCAGACTTTAAACAGTTACCAGCACCTGGCTTGCCAGTAACACCGGGGTTTTAGAACCCCGGCAGCTGGAAAGTCAGGCGCTGGTAACATGTTGTTCCCTATTCCCATGGAGTCCTATAGGACTCTATTGGAGTGGGGACCACGGAAACACTAGCACCGGTAATAACGGTGCTGGTGCTTCTGTGAAAGTCTGTGGGCATGTGCTGATCTGCCCCCCAAGTCAGAACTGCCGGGCAGGAGGGCCCCAGACTTGTACTTTGCCGCTCCGGAAACAACGGTGCAGTAAGCTTACAGGCAACATTGTTTGTGGACCAGGATGGTTACAATGGGGACCAATATTTTTTAGTGATGGAGAACAAGTGTGTTCTATTCCAGGGATACACTACATGAATGTTGGAGAGTTTAAACTAGCTTTTACAGGCCAGAAGACATTACGAAGAATACCTTTAGATCCAGAAATATGCTTGCATGGACTGACCATTCTATTATCCTGATTACCAAGGTTGGAAGGTAAAATATTGAGAATACCTGATGAATTTTTGTTCAGACCAGAAAACCCCATGGACAATGATGAAGGGCAGATATTTCCCTTAGAGTTAGAAGCAGCAGTGGTCAGAGAAGAAAGGGCGATGTTGCATGGAACAGACGATGAGTTAAGGGGATGGAGGACAGTGATAACCCTCTGTGAAGGATACACGTTGACAGATTTGGCATATGAAGAACTTTTTAGAGATGGCTATTCTGATGATGAACTGGTGTTTTTTTTTTTTATAATTATCTCTTATTGGATTAAAATGAAAAATA
This sequence comes from Ambystoma mexicanum, assembly GCF_040938575.1. Lineage (NCBI taxonomy): Eukaryota > Metazoa > Chordata > Amphibia > Caudata > Ambystomatidae > Ambystoma > Ambystoma mexicanum. The sequence goes on from NC_090925.1 coordinate 973,502,252, forward strand.
TAGAGATACCTCAGAGAATGGCTTTGGTAAAACAAAAGCTGCCATTTTTTCCAGGAAGACCTACAGAAATTGCCCAATAATTTATGGACTAAGAGCCAAGATGATGTGCGGCTATTAAAAGGGATAGGCACAGTTAAAATTAAATTAACACCAAGAGCTCTTTTGCCATGAGCAAAGCAATACCGCATGTCCAGAGAAGTGGATGAAGGCATATTTGAGACCATCTACACTTTAATGAAGCAAGGCATATCGTTACCATCAAGCACATCCTGTAACATGTCTGTGTACCCTATGAAAAAATCAAAGGGGGGGTTGCAGAGATTTATACAGCACCTTTACCTCCTGAAAAATATAGTTGAAGCTGAGTTTCCTTTGGTTCCAAAACCTGCGAGGATATTATGCAATATCCCATCCACGGCCAAGTATTTTACAGTTCTCGATTTAAAGGACACATTTTTCTCGATTCTGCTTCATGAAGACTCACAAGAATTGACCTCCTTTTCATATAGAAAAACACATCTGAAACATACTAGCCTGTCTCAGGGGTACTGTGAGTCCTGCCCAATTTTTAACAGAGTCCTCCAGAAGGGCTTGGGTAATGTCAAACTCGAAAGTGCAATAATTTATTATGCAGATGATTTTCTGGTGTGTAGTGAGACTGAAGAAATGTGCAGGGAAGTTTCAGTAAAACTCATGACCAAACTCTCAGAGAAAGAATACAAGGTAGACAAGTATAAACTATAAGATTGTCAGGAAGAAGTCTTATATAGGGCAGTTGATCTCTCATGAGGGGACAAAAGTGACATCTGAAAGAGCAGAGGCGATCATGAAAATAGTAGCACCAACAACAGTGAGGGTAATGCAGCCGTTTCTAGGCTTATGCAATTATTGCAGGGCTTGGGTTTTTGATTATAGTACATACATTCAACCACATTTAAAAGAGCTTAAAGATTCACAGGTAGACAGAAGCACAATAACATGCACAGATAAGATGACTGAATGGTTTGAAGAATTGAAAAAAGCAACCAGTACATTCCCTGTGTTGGGAATCCCAGATTACAATGAAGAGTTTTATTTATTCTCCCATTCAAATTGAGAAGTCACGACAGCAGTCCTTACACAGAAGATAACATTAGGGAATGGACATAAACCACTCGCATATTACAGTGGGATTCTACATCCAGTAATGAAGGGACATTATCCCTGTGAGCCATCTTTAGCTACTGCTGGATTAACAATTGAAAAAGCTTCAAGTATAACAAAGAAGTGTAGTTTTAGAAGATTTGCAGAAGAAGTTTCACGCACACCATGAGAAAGGTATTCCTCACTTTACAATGATATACAGTCATGAGCAATGTGTATAGAGGACGATTTGATTTAGGAAATGACATTATCAATTGAGTCGGAATAAGTGGGATGTTTGCTACAGACGAGGATATTCAATTTTAGCAGTGAACGCAGCAACCTATTGACCAATTCAGTGTAATACCTTGCTATATGAAGAAAACTAAACAGCATCAGAATAGGTGAACATAGACAGTTCTTCACAGATATGAATCTGAATTATTGGTGCAACAATGGTCTTGTGATCACATACATGTATTAAGAAGCATACTCACCCTAATAGTGTGCACTGTTATGATGGTGACAATCAGGCAAGGCTGACCTACAATATGTTTTACTATTTGCTCTTTTACTTAAAGTCTACTCACCTTGAGACCAAATGTACTTTTGCAAATACAATCATGAATTAATCACTGACTAGAATACAAAGGACTCATCATAGATTCCTTTCTCTATTTTTCCTATATTGCCATCTTTGTAGTTCAAATGAGGCTCAAGAAGAAGAGTTGTTGTAACTCAAAACGCATCAGCCATATAAATTGAACTTGACACAGGTAATGTTGGAATTGCCATTATAAACTGTTTGTTTTGGACTTTGAATTTGCATCACAGTTTTATTTCCTATTTTACATTAAATCATCTATGTGACAATAATCTAGTTTTGTTGTTTCTGATATTTACTATTGTTGAATTCTGAAATGTATACTATGTTCTTGAAACTTTAAAATAGTGTTAACCATCTTTTTTATGGAGAATTATAGTGTGCAGGGGATGGGAGCATTCCAATCTTGGATCCTCTTTTCTTGTTTGGTTCAAAGACTCTCTGGTATTTCCCACCTAGGAATTTTTCTCCAGAGCTTAGCAGGGCATGCTGTGTGCTGGCTGGGTATCAGTTCTGGAGCTGCTGAAGGGTCCTCTGGATTCAATATCTCCCTCTGTTCCCTGAGAGATGTTTAGGGGAGGGTTCTTGTTTCCCTCTTGGAGGTCCTGGCCTTCCTTCACTGGTGGAAGATGTAAGGCAGACCTTCAACCAAGGTCCAATGGTGAGCTATTCTTGTTATTCCTTGCAAAGTCTTCAGATGATCTGCCAAAAGAGGGGCTCAGTCCTCTTTTAAAGCTAAATGGACCACTGGGATTGGAGCAGGCTAAGCCTACCTTAATGAACCAATCCTGGGTCCCCACCCACAATCTCCTTTGTGCATGAGGTCAGAACCAGAGTACTTTGCAACAGAAAGAGGTATAGGGGAAAAAGCAAGTCACACCCATATTCCTGTCTGATGTGGATCAAAGGGTCTCTCTGGTTAATGGAGCTCTATGTGGTTCCTGATTAAAGTGGCAGGTCTCCCTTGAAGCTAGCAATACCTGGCTTTCTGGCTCTGTCAAACCACATACTCATACCTTCTGAATGGGGTCCCTGTGTGGGGAAGACTACTGTAAACATGCAGTCTCAGACATGATATTTCACTGTGAATCGATACTGAGGGTGTGAGCTGGCATCAGTTTACACAGTTGCATGTGAAAAGTTGTTTTGCTTTCCCGTATCCTTTTTTAGCCTCTGAAACCAGGTCCCATTTGGCTTGTTTGAATTACATTCTGATTAGTATGCACATTGCTGCCACCACCAACAGGGCCCAACAAAAGGACAGGGTGGATTCCTTAACTTTTGTTAGTTAATTAGGCTGGCCATGGCAAGGGGAACGTCTGCCCCTCCCCCTTCTGGAGATTCATTGTGTACTCGGCTGTGTCCACCCAGAGTAAACTTGCCTATGCGTATGTCGTGCAGTGGGCATAGGAAAATGTGTGCATACTAGCCCCACACATTTACCGGAGATTAAACTACCATCATTCAATTTCATTTACAATTTCAAAATTTCAAAAACACCCAGGTGTGCGCACACCCACCGTGCAGATGGTCGAATCCCTCACAGCCCAGGTAAGAAGGCAGTTAAGGGAAATAAGGAAGATTATAGCATTATGTGTTTTTTCAGTGCTCGATGGACAAAAGACATTTGGTGTCTCAGGGTGACATGTCTTCCTGCATAGAAAACTAGGATGTGCCACCATAGATTAAGAAATCAGGGCCTTTGGAACTTGCCAACTAGCATCATCTGACCTAAGAACAAAACATGAGTTATGGTGCATTATCTAGGACCTTGATAGGACAAAACTGTTGAAATATTAAAAATATATCTCATGGTGTCTGCCATTAGTGGCAACGTAGACACCCTTCCCATGCTGAACAAATTGCCTAACCTCTCTTGGAAAGAATGTGCATAGATGTGTGTGGATCATGGAATTCAGGATGTGTGCCACACTATGTGCATGTCTTAATCACCCAATCTTCCAAATGAATTCATTCATTTTTGTCATTTGTATAGCCTTTCACCATAATTATGGTCCGAACGTGCTGGTGTTTGATTGCCCTCGGAGGGACCGGAGTCCACATTTGGGAGGTGGTATAATCTGTGTGTTCATTTCAGCCATTACAGTTATGTGAGGGTAGCCAAGACCCTGCTGGTCACCCGTGTCTGAATGGCGTGTGGGTGGGGGCAGCGTATGTAAACTATGAACTAAACAGTGGTGGGTTGTATTTAAGTAGATGGAGAATTATGCGAGCAGCTACAATTCCAATGTTTGTTGTTAAATGGGCAAAGGTTTGGTTTACAGTAGATGCTTCAACATAATTCTCCAATGGGATGGTCGTCGAAACGTCATCTTTTCACCTTTTGTGGCATGCAGTTGTTCTCACACAACATGGAAAGATAACGTAACAGTAAAATGCTGTGTGTAGGTTCCTTCCCTATCACCTCTGGATGAATGCCAAGGATCGCCTAGGAGTTGTTTTTTATACACTTTAATATTGAATTATCAAGTGGAAAGGCTCATTATATTTGGATGGCGCGTTGTAGACAGGATTGTTCTGCATAGATACTATTTGTATGCCACTCTTATAAGAATTCCTTTAAAAGTGTAAATGAGAATCGACTGAGACAAAGTGATCGAAAATGACGTCAATCCTACATTACGGTGTGAGAATGGGGGTTTGGGGATAAACAAGTCAAGGGTGTTTGAATCAATGTTAACTTGCCCAGAAGAATGTCGAAAGATGGGAAGTTGGCAGGTGTGAGCAACTTTTGGTTTTCCCTGGAAAAAGACTTTGACCAGTAAGTAAAGCATTCATTCTGACCAGCCCAGTTGGCTTTTAGCACTCAGCCAGCGTGCTAATAAGTAGGCATTTAGGGCACGTTGACTGGAATGCGCGAGAGAGATGTGGATGGACGTTGGTATTGTGTGCTTGAAAGGATAAGGGATTTGGAGCCTGCACTGTCAGAGTGACTTCAATGGTATGTACTCTTGTTTCAACCGTGCAAAGGTTTAAGACAACTTTATTGTTTTGGACTGCGTTGCCGCTTACTTGATTTTTTTTCGGTACAAGCAGATCTCAAAGAAAACCACAAACCCTAAATCTACAGATAAGTGTGTCTCGAGCATGTATGACTTGCTCCCAGATCTCAGGGCTCCCGAAATCCCTGATGTTTAACATAGCTTGTTGCTCATATGAATAGGCCTAGGTAGCATGTGATCCTCGCCCGCTGCATTTGCCCTTTCACCCTGGCATCTGTCAGCAGCCATGGATGTCATAAGATTACTCCCTATTGTATCTGTCCAAGGAAATCCACACAGAGGGAGCTATTGCCTAACTTACGTTTTCTTTTCCGTTTTTTTCTTGGCGCTGGAGGGCAGCCATGCAAAGCAGTTCACAGATCAGTATGCAGCGGGCCCTGAATTGCAGAACTGAAGATTTCAGACCTCTCAAGAGTGTGTACTATATTTCCATGCGCACATTTTAACGCTAGATGTTATTGGGGGCAGTGGCATGGAGCATACCTGCAAGTTATGCTGGTGACTGGGGCTCGAGGAAACGCTGTTTTCGTCTGGTGAACAAGATTTTGTCCAAAAAAACCTGTAAAATTTAAAATTGAGCCAACAAAAACGATTTCCTTTTTATGGATGGATTAGATTAGCGAGCAGCAATTCTCCTTTTTTAACCAACCAATTAATGTTCATGGCTAAAAGCTGAGCTTTTTTAAGCATTTATTGTTTTTTGACACATTTTTTTAAGCAACTGATTGGTTTCTTTGGTAACTTTTATTTGTATGATATGGCATTAATAATGCACCTATACACAAGTGTTTCTAGGCGTGACAAGACATGGAGGGGGAAACAAAGGGAGGACAAAAAAACAATCTTACTATGCCCTGTGTCTTCAGATCACGCAAGCGCCGGGACGGGGGAGGGGAGAAGCGCAAAAGGGGGGGGTGGAGAAGTGTAAACAGGGGAGGAGAGATGGAGAAGTGCAAGTAACAGAGTGCAGCCAGCGGGTGGCTAAGTGCCGGTAATCAGAGGGTGCAGCAAGCGGGTGGCTCATAAGTGCAGAGGGAGGCGACTGTGGGGTTACAGATACAAACCACAAGTGCTGCTTCCTCGGACCCCAGCTTGCATTAGTGCGTGTGCACTCCTACGTGCACCCCTCACTGCTTCCTCGGACCCCAGGTGAGGCGCATTTCCTAGCAACCTCCAGAGCCCATACATTTTGTATTTTGTTGCCCCCAGGCCCCGCGTGCCTACCATGACCCTTTCCCGACCTTCTCTTCTGCATCCCGCTTCCCTTCCCGCGCACAGCCCGCTCTCTCCAGGCCCTCTGCGTTGCTCCATTCCCTTTTCCACCCTCCTCTCAGCCCTCCCACCTCCCTTGATTGGTCAATACTCCGGTCATAAGCCATCCTCCCAGGGCATCCCTCTGCCTGGCAACCCCTTCGGCTACGGGCCCCAAGGCAAAGGGCGGCTCCAACAGAGGCAGCTCCAGAAAGTGTCAGTACATGTCCACAGGGGAAGCCAGTGACCAGCCGTCAACCAGCAAACAACCAAGGACCAGTAAGGTAGGAGTGGCTTAGGGTGGGTAGTGGAGCAATAACTCCATCCTGGAAGCCCTACCACCTAGCAAATCTATCTAAAACACCTGAGATGAAAACCTCTTCTCCCTTCCTCAACTTCAGGCTATTAAACCTAGCTGTGCCTATTACAATACCCATTTGTTAGGCATAGGCCTCTCTCCCACTATACAGGACTCTCAAATCTAGATGTGTTTAGGATTGTAATCTTTTTCACCTGTTAGGCGTAGGCCTCTCTCCCACTATACAGGACTCTCAAATCTAGATGTGTTTAGGATTGTAATCTTGTCACCTGTGTTTAGGATTGTAATCTTTCCACCTGTTTAGGCGTGGACCTCTCTCCCACTACACAGGACTCTCAAGTCCAGATGCACTCAGGATTGTAATCTATTCACCTGTTGGGTGTGGAACTCTCTCCCACTGTGCGGGTCTCTCCAACCTAGCTGCGTTTAGAATTGTACTCATTGGTTCACTTGTATCTCAAACTTAACCATATCTGTCACTGCACCCACTTGATCTGTTGGGCATGGGCATCTCTGCCACCAAGCTGGATGTCCACATCTAACGGTGCACTATTCCAAATTGCACTGTCGATTGCTGGCCGCTCTCCCACTACACAAGATGCTCATAGGTGACTGACATACTCACATCTAGAGAGCATCACTTTGGAGTAAGACAAAGATAATTGGCTGATTATTGTAGAGTGATACGGTGATGATGGGCACACACCTCATTAGATGTCACAGTGACTGTTAGTTACACCCACTAGGACAACCCTGTAGTAACCAGCTACCCTTCCTAACCCCACTTAGCTGGCTCACTGCAGTGAACTTCATCCAGGGAGACTCGTATTAAGGACAGCCAACATTAACCCAACGATATAACCCTAAATAACCTCCCAGCAGCGACTGAACATGTCTGCAACACCAGCTGACCTCCTACAGACAGTACCCAAACTTGTAGCAGACAATCCCCAACACCCAGTACTACATCTCAAGACATCCAGACCAAAAACAAAACAAACAAGAAATACCAAGAAAACTCTCAACCTCAAAAATGCTGCGCAAACGACCTGTACAGTGGGAAAGAAAAAAAGCAGCAAAGAAAACCACACCAGAACAGCACCAAGGACTTGCAACTGCAGAACATACTCCGAGAGACAGGAACAACAACCAAACCAACGCGGCGAGGAAAGAAAAATCCCTCTACTTAACTCCATACCTCGCAAACAACTAGTCACCGGAATGAACCAACCCAACGCGAGAATCTGCAACGACAGACAACCAAACACAACCACACAGAAGAAGAACAGACAAAGCCAGAAATAACAAAAACATAATCGACGCAATAACACCGTACATAACAAAATCTAGACTATATACCATTCGACACCATCAATCCTTGAAAGAAGAACCTGATTAAAACAAAAACCCAAGATTGAACCTAGAAGAACTTTTCAACAAATCAGACACATCAGTACCAACACCTGAAATAGAGACCGACCTGAAAGGAATCCCCAACACTGATCAGAAGACGACGCCAACAATAAAACCCAAACCAAACCACACCTCTAAACTATACTGCAATCTAGTAAATTCAAGATCCATGTCAAAACACTCAACAGAGATCTTTTACCTTCTCTATGACAACAGCATTGACATCTTATTCATCACAGAAACATGGCTGGACGACAACTCCAAAATCACACTCCAAAGCTGCCTCCCAACCAACTTTAAATGCCTTCAAATAAACAGGAAAAATAAAAAAAAGAAGAGGACTCGCAATAGCATTAAAAGGACACCTGAAAATAAAAACAGACAAACCTCTCAACATCAGCAATTGTGAAACAATGGTTCTACACCTATCAGCAAACACAAAAACCAACATCACATGAATCCTGGTGTACAGATCACTGTCATACGGTGCAACCTTCGTCGATAACTTCACAGAAGCCATCACCAACATAGCCATCAAGCACGAACACCTAATTATCCTGGGGGACTTCAACATCTGGTTCGAAGCAAGACATTCCAACTCCCAAAACTCACTGATTGGACAACTTACAACCATGAAACTATGACAGCTGATCGAAGGGGCAACACACTCGGCATGACACACCCTGACGCAATCTTCACCAAGGAAAAACGTATCACCCTTGCATCACCGAAACAAATTTTGAGGAGCGACCACTCAACATCCCATTTGTCATCAGAGTACCAACTCTACTCTACAACCAGGCCCCCAAACTCACAACCACCACAAAAAGAAAGTGGAAAGTCATCAAAGCAAGCAACCTATTCGAACAACTGGAGACAACCAAACCCTCAATTTCAGAACTAAAGCTCGCTGAACTAGACAAGAAAGTGGAGCTACTACACAAATGGATCGCTGACACAATTGAAAAGATCGCCCCGGAAACACCATTCACCCCATCAAAAAAAAGGGCAATGGTAAAATGGTTCACCCCACTACTTAGCGCCATGAAAGAAGACAACAAGAAGATGGAGCTGGAGGAAAGAATACAACCCAGAACAAAAAATACTGTTCCAGAAACAAATCCGAGCATACAAGAAGGAAATACAAAAAGAAGGCATTATGATGACAGAATCACCAATGCGATAAACACACAAAAAGAAATGTTCAAAATCATCAAAGAAATGAGAAACCCACCAGACACCACAAAACCCTCAGAGAAACTTTGCAATGACCTGGCAGACCACATCCGGAACAAAATCAACAACATCCGACAAAGCATACAAAACAGACCAACCAACCATAACATTCAACCAACTGGACCAAACACAGAACCACAACACAAACTCCAAAACTTTCTGAAAATAACAGCAGAGGCTTTCGTCTTGCTGCTGAAACACAGCAAGAAAGCAGGCTCACCCATGGATCTGTGCCCACCAGACATCTACAAATCAATCCTTGCACAAGGAACGCCATCAGAGTACTCCCGATACCTCCTAAATCTCTCACTAGCAACAGGAAATGTACCAAGAACCTTCAAATCAGTATATATCAAACCACCTTTAAAAAACACAAGTGGGGACATAGAGGACCTCTCCAACTATAGGCCAATCTCAAACATTTCCTATCCAGCAAAACTCCTGGAAACCTACCTATACAAATTAACCCAAGAACACATAGAAAATCACCATCTACTAGATCAAGCTCAAGTTGGCTTCAGACCCGCAAGAGAAACAGAAACAGCACAACTATCCATCTGGGATGACCTAAAAACAAACGCGGACTCTGACACAACTTCAGCCCTGATCCTGCTCGACCTCTCTGCAGCCGTCGACACAGTTAGCCAAAACACCCTAACAAAAAGACTAGAAGACATAGGCATAACAGATATGTCACTCCTCTCGATGAAATCATTCCTAGCAGACAGAACAGAGACTGTATGGATAAAGCCCTTCAAATCTACCCCACGAGTTAACGACTGTGGAGTACAACAAGGGTCCCACTATCACCGCTTTGCTTGAACATCTACCAATCTTCAGTAATAAGAATCTTCAAAAAATACAAAATTACATGCTACAATTATGCAGATGACACTCAAATCCTGTACAAAATCGAAGATACTCAAGCAGACCACTCTACCCTAATCGTATGTCTTAAAGAAGTCTTTAACTGGATGAATGCCAACAACTTGAAAACCAACCCAGGAAAGACAGAAATCATGATCATATCCAAAAACCAAGAATCCATGGCCAACGGAAATGGGAACCGCACCAACGGCATCTAAGGTAGTAAAAAATCTGGGAGTCCTGATGGACAACACCCTAACCTTAGAGCCACAAATAAATGCTATAATCAAGAAATGTTTCTTCCTCCTCCACACAGCAAGAAGAATCTTACCTTACCTCTCCTTCTCTCACAAAACTCTCACAGTTGTGGCCCTCATCATGGCAACAATCGACTACGCAAAAAGCGGGATACTAGAATACCTCCTGAAAAAACTACAATGGATCCAAAACACAGCAGTAAAACTACTCCTCAAACTATCCAGAAGAGATCACATCACTCCAGCCCTAAAAACACTGCATTGGCTCCCAGTCAAACATTGCATCACCTTCAAGACAATGGGCCTCATTACAACCTTGGTGCTAAGTGCACCAACTTTACCACCATGGTGTAAACTCCGTTTACACCATGGTGGATGGCGGATTTACCGCCCCATTCCAAGGTGAGTGGGGCGGAAAATCCCCATTTCCCATTTTCCCTTCCCCATTCCCATTTTTGCCCCATAGGGCATAATGGGAGTGGGGAAGGCGCTAATTACGCCGCCGTAAATTACGGCGGCGTAATTAGCACCATGGCAGGTTAGCGCCATGGATTTTAACGCCTGCTAAAAGCAGGCGTTAAAATCAGAATCAGGCGTTAAGGGTTAACGGTGGCGTTAACCCTTAACGCCTGAGTTGTAATGAGGCCCAATGTCCATAACACACAGGACCATTAGCGGACAAGGAGCCGAATACCTACAAAAAACAATTAACAATCTACAAACCAACAAGACCAACAAGATCAAGCAACGAAATCCATCTGGAACAAAAACCATACCTTAAGAAAAAACTTGAGGGTGCCTGAATGAGGCAGACTTTTTTTTAAACTCTTTATTAGCATTTTTAACAACACCCCAAAACTCCAGCTCCCCCTCCCTCCCCCCTCCACAGCACACTCCACCTCCTCCCCCAACACATTTAAACTTTAATATTGACAACATCAAAAGAATCCCAACTTCACCCTCCCCCCCCCCCTTCCAGAGTCCGGCTCTGTCCAGCAAGCTTCCTTCTCTCCAGCGGTCACAGCCAGCGCACCTCCAAGTATATGAATCCTTTCAGGGCTAAGTGAGGCTGCTACCAATCCCCAGAGTGGTATCCTCCCCCTCCTTCCTTCCTTCCCTCCCTTTCATCCACACCCGTATTACTTCACGGCGGTCGTAGGTCATTATCCCTCAATAAATCATTTAACAACTGGGTCCAAGAGATCGTTAACCCCTTCCGCTTCCGGGTCCACTTCCCGCAGGTCCGTTAGTACCGCCAGATCTCATCTCCGCACATCTTTCCGCCACTGACTGATCATTGGGTCTTGTGGACATTTCCACGCTATCGCCATTCAGCGCTTCGCCAACACAAGTAGAAATTGGCCCATTCTATTCCGTACCTTATGTCTTTTTCCCCCTGGGAGCTTCCCCCATAGGCACATTTCTGGACTCCGTTCCTATTCAGTCCCCAGTAACCCATTCACTCCTCGAATAACCTCATCCCAGTATTCTATTATTAGACTGCACTCCCATGTCATATGTCAAAATCCTGCCTGCGCCTCACGGCATCTAGGACACTCGTCCGAGCCTTCCCTATTCATTGCCCGGTGCATCACCGGGGTCACATATGTCCTATGTAAAATATTGAATTGGACCAGCTGGAAACGGGCATTCCTGGAGGTCTTCCGGACCAATTCCCAGACCTGTGCCCATTCCTTCCCCGATATTTGGTGACTCATATCCACCTCACATTTCTCCTTAACCTACATTTCCACCCTTAGAACCCTCTCTCGCAGGGCTCTGTAAATTCGCGAAATGCATGCTCTTCCCCCGTGCAGTCTAGCAGTACCCGAAGCAACGGGCATACTGCCGGTTCCTCTGGGATTCCTGGCCATAGCTCTGCTAATCTATCGACCACCACCCTGTACGCCAAGAAAAGCCCTTGTGGTAGGTCAAACTTCTGACACCATTCCTGACAGGTTAATAGTTTCCCATCCTCAAATAAATCACCCACCATGTTGCAACCCTTCTCCTTAAGTCTCTGAACTCCCACCCTCCCAATCGCCTGTTAGAGCTTCTGATCCGCACCCCATGGGATACTACCCTCATATCGGCCTGTCACTCCCTTACAACCAGCATACTTCCTCCACGTCTCCCTCACCGCCTCAAAGACTACCTTTCTGCCTGTATTGCTCAATGGGTGCCAGAGTAGTTCAATTGGCCTGCAATTGGGCGGTAAGGCCCCTACCAAACGTTCTAGGGCCTCCCCCCCTGGCTGTTCCCACACCAATACCGACTGCAATTGTGCCGCCACAAAATATCATTCATAGTTCGGGAGATCAAGACCTCCCTCTTCCTTGGGTCTTCGTAATATCTCCAAAGACACCCTTCTCCTCCTCTTGTCCCACAGAAGTTTCCTAATTTTCACATCCAACATTTTGAAAAAGACTCTTTTTGCAACATATGGTATACTGGCGAAAAAGTAAAGCAACCTCAGCATTTTACATAGTGACACTCTACCTATCAGGGAAAGAGGTAAGACCCCGCAGAACTGAATCGAGTCTCCTATTTTAGACAATAACCTCCCCGTGTTATGCACGAAGGTCTCCTCCATCTCATGAAAAATACATACCCCCAAATAATGAAACGACTCCATGTCCCATTTTAACCACAACTCTGGAAACTCCTCTAATGGACAATCCCGTAACGCCCCTAATGGGAATAACACAGATTTCCCAGGATTAATATGGAAGCCCAACATGTATTGGAAATTTCACAATATTTCCAACAGTTCCGATTATATACCTTAGGATCCACCACATATAACAATAGGTCATCGGCATAAAGGGATACAACGTGTTTCCGCCCTCCCACCTCAATACAGGCCTACTCCATTTCCTGTTGCAAAAATGCTGCCAACGGTTCCAGGGCCAAGGCAAACAAGATTGGGGATGCTGCACACCCCTGCAACGTCCCCCTTCCCAACTCCCATGTCCCGACACCCAGTTATTGGTCCTCACCATTGCCAAAGACTTCTTATATAGAAGGACTAACCACCTAAAAATATTCTCCCCAAACCCAAACTTCCGCTGTACCCGGAATAACCACCTCCACTCCAAAGAAATCAAACGCCTTCATGGCGTCAAATGACGCATTTGTCATGTCCCATCTCTGCAACTTCACAGAGTCCATAACATGATGATACGAGAAAGGTTTCCAGACGTGCTCCTTTCCCCAATAAACCTGCATTGGTCCGGATGAACCAGGTTTGGCGCCACTCTTGCCAACCTGGCCGGGAGAATCTTCCCTAGGATTTTTCCATCAACGCTCAACAGGGAAATCGGTCAGTATGCCACACAATCCCTTCAATCCTTCCCCTCCTTTAAAATAACCGTGATCACTGCCTCTCTCATTGACTTCGGGAGACAACCCTTTTGAAAAGCCTCTTCATATACTTTCACTAGGTGTGGCACCAGGAGATCAGCGAACTCTGAGTAAAACTCCACTGGGAGTCCATCACTTCCTGGCGCTGTACCTCTCCGCATTGTGCGGATTTCCCAGCGAACGTCCCCCTCCTCAATTGGAGCCTCCAATTCCCCCCACACATCTTCTCCTAACCTCGGAAGTTGCAACCTTTCCATGAGGTCCTCCACATCAGCCTCTACATACCCACCTTCACTTGTGTATAACTCTCTATATAATGCCACAAAAGCATTGTTAATCCCCTTCTGAGTGTTCACCGTCCCCTCCGTACTCAACCTGAGCTGGGTTACCACCCGATTCGGCTGCTCCCTACTAATCAGCCAGGCCAGCAGCTTGCCCACCTTGTCCCCTTCTCCATGTAACCTAACATCCCGCCTGCTGCTATCGAAGTGCGATAGCTCCTCCACAGCTTCCTGGTGGGACTCTAGCATTTGCGCCAGCACCTCCCCAACCTCCACCCCCTTTACCGCTTCCCCCTCCAGATCAGCCACCTTGGCCTCCAACCACCGCAACCTTTGCCAGAGCTGCCCACGCATCCCCACTATCATGGACAGGCAAGTCCTCCTAATGGTCTCCTTAAAGGCATCCCATTCCACCCCGCTTTCATCCACCGAGCCCTCATTCATCTCGAAGTATGCCCTGATACCTTCCCTGAGTTTGCTCACAAATGCTCCATCTTTCAGCGCCTCCCTGTGGAGACGCCACAGCCGCTGTGGAGACCGTTCCTCAGTTCCAAATAGCGTGGCCACCAGGGGGGAGTGATCTGACCGAGTGCGCCCCAAGTACGCTAAATACTGGCAGTGTTCAGTTCCCGTTATAATATAGTCCAAGCGAGAATATAAACTGTGCACACCCGAGTAATATGAATAGCCCCTTTCCTCCCCGTGTTGCTCCCTCCACACCTCCACCAGATCTAATTCCTCCATTATCCTGCGGAGAGACTCCGGCATATACTTCTTGGGCACCCCTCTGCTACCCAGCCCATCTAACCTCTCCTCCAGGTGACAATTAAAATCTCCTCCCCAGATGACCATGTCCCCCCGATATGCCCCCATCATGTGAAGTACCGAGGGGAAATAATCCCTATCATCCATGTTCGCCGTGTACGAATTGACCATAGTGACCATCCTTCCCTCCCATAAGCTTTGTACCAGTACTGTCCTACTGGCCTCATCCTTTACCACCGCCGTCACCATCAATGGCATCTGTTTTGCCACCCAAATCAGCACACCTCTCGCCTGGGTTGAGTATGTTGTGCCAAATACTTGCCATCCCCACATTCACCCCAGTTTCCCTAATATTTCTGCTCCTGCGTGTGTCTCTTGTATCAGGGCCACCTATATCCCCTGCCTCTTCAGAAACTCCCCCACTCTTCACCTTTTCTGATAGCTTCCCAGTCCCCGGACATTCCATGGCCCAATTCTCAAACCTCCTAACCTATCCATCTGAGACCCTGGACCCTCACTCAAGTTATCCCCACCTCTCTTCCAATCCCACAAAAGCCTGCACTCAGTGCCTCTCCTATCACCCCTTCATCCCCGATTGTCGCTTTGCCAACCTTACCTTCCCCCCTGAATCCAGACTCCCTCCCTCTCACACCTGTCCCCAACTTGGTGTGCTAACTCTGAGCCCTTCCTTGTCAACACTCCCCCCCTCCTCCTTGGCCACTTCCCCCTGAACTCTTCAGCTGCCGTGGGTCATTAGGTCCCCCTTCGGAATCAACCCTCTTCACCTTCCCTCACCCATCTAGTAGACCCCTTGACTCACCTACCCCATCCTCACCCCATCTTATGTGGGTAGTAGCCAATAGTGTCATAAGATCTGGGGGTGTCTCACCCTCCTGGTGTCACACCTCCAATACCAAAGATCCCCTACCCCTTTTTGCCCACCTCAGCCCCTAGGTGACTCATACCTGAAAGTCCCTCCTCTACCCCTCAACACCTACTCCCTCAATCCCCCGCCTCCTGTTGCCGCCCCTCCTTAGACCCCCTCCGGCTGGGATTCCGCACCCTGTAACCTCCTATCCAGCCAGTCCCATACCTCCCCCGGGGACATAAAGAACCATGACTGCCCTCCCGATATCACTTTCAGCCTTGCCGGAAAGAACATCATATATTTTAAGTTAAGTTCCTGGAGCCGCCCCCTCACGGCATCATACAACCTCCTTTGCCGCTGTACTTCCAATGTAAAGTCCGGGAAAATCTGAAGCCTTGCTTGTCCAACTTCGTAGCTGCCCTCCTTCTGCGCAGCCTGTATAATAGCATCTCAATCTCTAAAGTTCATGATTTTAGCCACTATTACACTCGGCGGTGAGCCCGGCGGTGGAGGTCTTCCCAGCACACTATGGGCCCTCTCCACTGTGAAGAGCTTGGACAGCCCCTTAATGCCCAACACACAAAGGATCAGGTTTTCCACAAACGGTTCTGTACTGGGACCTTCTTCTATTTCCGGAACTCCGACCAGCCGGATGTTACACCGCCTGAAGCGCCCCTCCGCGTCTCACTTCCAACATACGGGTCACCCCCACCAGGCTCGCCACCTGGTTTTTGAGTTTCTGGACCTCATCTTCCACCGTGGAGACCCTCTGTTCAACCTCCGTCACCCTCTCACATACTTTACGGAGATCCGCTCTCACCAAGGAACTATCCACCCCCAGCTCCTTGATACTCTCCTGGAGAGTGGCTTGTGAGGCCTGTATTGCTGCCATTAATGAGTCCAAAGTTAGTGCCCCTTCCTCGCCACCAATAGATCTTTCCCCCACCTGCTGCTCCAGTCCATCTTGCTTAGGCAGCCTGTCCTTTTCCTCTGTATATTTGTCCATCCGTTACTGAGTCTTTCCCATGATGGACCAGTTGTAGAGGCACCACCCTCTGGATTCAAACTCACCACCGCCTGAGTCCCCGAGTCCGGTCTCACTTATTGCCCCAGCTGATATCCAACCTTGACGGAGTACAGCAATGTAGGCAGGCTATCCTTTGTGTCCTCTCTGGCAGTAAGGGCCTCCCAACTTCCTCAGTCCTACCGAGCGGCCCCCTATCAGGGTCCTCCCCTGCTATAGGGTAGCTGCTCCTTTTCCGCCATCCTAGCATCACCTACCGGGGGGTCTGACCCTCACTGCATCCGTGCTGCCCAGGTCGTCACTGCTCTTCTCCTCAATTGGCCCACTCTTTGGCCATAGTCCGTGCTATCATGAGAGGCCCGGGGGTCCTCGCCCGCTCCAATGAGACCTCCCCCAATGTGGTGGCCTTCCCTCTCTCCCCCAGTTCACCAGTGCCAGGCCCCCAGGGGGATACCCCACACTGACCTCCATATGAAGGCTCCTCAATGCACAGTTCTCTGACCGCTCCCCGGGTTCTCCTCCTGGCTTCAGGGCTGGGACACACAGGGCTCTTCACCGCTCGCCACCCCCTTCTGGCACAGCCTTCCCAGATCTCGGAGCTCTGCCCTGCCGTTCCCAAGGCAGTTGATTACGTGCTGCCACCGCACCTATGGGGCTCCCTCCTCTATCGTGGAGATGATCCTCCTCACCCGAGTCACTCTCCCGTCTCGGGCTTCATCCGCATTTGCATTCAGGACTCTTCCCGCTGGTCCTGGACGGTCCAGAGCTGCACACCGGGCTGGTTTCCTCCCTGCTCCTGCTGTGGTCCTCCCCGAGGGCTCACCGTAGCACACCTCTACCACCGGTCGGCTGGCGGGTCGCTTCCAATCCCACCGCTGCCGGTACCTTATGCAGCCGGGCCATCTCCTCCCTTCCCCCTGAGGCGGATGTCCACCGCTTGCCTGCCTCTCTCCTTCACCGTGCCGGGTGAGCACCTCAGAGTGTTCCAGCAGCCATCTTCGACATGTCACGGGCCGGCACCCAACCAGTGGGCCACTGCGTCGTTTCTTCCCCGCTCTCACCTCCCCATGGGCTGCAAATAAGTCACCAGTACTTCAGCTTCCAAGCCCCCCGTTTCAACACCAAACCATGGGGATCTGCCGTACGGAAATCCTCGGGATTTACACTGCAACCCGTGAGCACCGAAGACCTACGTCTGCATTGCTCCACCGCTGGCCACGCCCCCCGAATGAGGCAGACTTAATTCCAAGCATTTGCATTTGCCACGTCTCGAAGGGGCTGGGATCTGTGGCATGCATGAGCAACTGACTGAGATGATGAATGCTGAGCGGCCGCCACATCTGGAGGGAGTGACCCTGGCTGAGAGATGCCATGCACCCACTAGACTGGAAACACTTTTCTGGGCCAGATTTGAAGGGACGCACACAGGGGCGCATACAAACAGGTGCCAGGGAGGTGGCTAGTGCCCAGCTTGGGCTAGGTTATTAATGTAAGTGGTGGGATGAATGTAAGTGGTGGGATGACTGGTGTTACGCCTGTGATTGTCGGGCAGGCCCAGATATGGACAGAGACGCAGAGATGCTCACGCACCCCACCTTAAGGCAACACAGAAGTTTAAATGCCTTGCTTCCAGACAGCAAGGCCAATTTACCAACCCACTAACAATTTTGCCCCTCTGCATACACCTCTCAAACTCTAAAAAAACACAACCACAAATCTGCAACACAACAATCCACACAAACTTCACTACACTGCAACAACAAAACAAAACAAACCACACATAGACCCACACAACAGCACACCACACCTACCAAATGTAAAACACCCCATGCCCAGCCAACAGACTTCCGGGCGGAGGCCGTCAACAGCACATCACTGCTCTCTTGCACTTTTCCAGCTTATTCCCACTAACCCACCTCCCACCCCTCCCTTCTTTCAGAGCTGCCAGAGTGCCAAGGGACCACTCCGGTGGTGATAGTGCGCGGTACAAATATCCTTTAACATTAACATTAACATGTTCAAAAATTGCTCCTTTTACCTCAACAACGTTCCCTTATTCTCCAAAATCAGTTAGATTGTCAGCACATGCTTAATCTACTTTCAATAGTTAAAGACAGTTCTACCAAACCGTTTCTGTCTCTATGTAGTCATTGCTGTTTTCTGAGAATGAACTGTAGCAACTGCCTCCGTCCCAAACCTTTCATCTACAACCTCTTCTATGTACTGAGAGTATAGAGGGACGCAATACGTCTACTTCGCAAATATTTCAGAACATGTAATGTGCTGTCTCTGCATTCTTTTTGCTTATAGCTACAAAAATAATACAGGTGAAATCACTGTACAATGTCCATTAGCACCCTTATAATGGTAGACAGCTAATCATCAAGAATGGAGTGTGGGCTGACTCCTTACATTAATGTCCATCTTCTCCACTCTACTGTATTCTTCTCCTGGCTGCCATGATTTTCTCCACTCAGGACCTTATTTAAGGCCAGATCCTCATTGCCTGCTGTTTCTTTGTCCCCCTCCCAGGAAGTGGACTTGTGGTCACACACCTCTTCTCAGCATCACACCTCCTTTCATCAGAAGCTATCTCTTTACCTGCTGATCCATACTCCTGCCCACATTCAGCTATGTGACACCTGCCTCCCATTACCCTATTGGTTACCTTCATGACTACCCCTTTTTTGATTGACTTAACATACTCTCCGGCATTGGGTGCAAACTGCCTCAATGACTGGTGGTCTTACCCTGTCTAGAATGACCATAAGATAATGGGTGAAGAATTGCAGATTTTCCTTTCCCCTTGGGCTAACAACTGAATACCAATGCACATGCTTTTAATTCACCATTGAGTGTTAGATCTACAACAAAAAAAATCCCCCTTCTTACTTCACATCCCACAACATTATCAGAGCAGGTCCTTTAGCAATGCATCCCCTCTAGGGTTTGGTGAAATTTCCGACTGTGAAGCGATAAGTGCAAAATTCACGCTGGAATCCGCTTCTGCCCATTCTGCGAAATCAGCATTACGGTCCAACTGACAATGACATTTCTTCACCAAGGTGATTTCACCTGGTTTTGTGCGGTTTCACGTGTAGCACTAGGGACACAACGAAACAGCGAAACAGTTCTGTTTTTGCTATTGCGCCTTGTGACAAAACAGCATGGTGTTTCTTTCCCTTGTTAGTTTTTTGTAGCGAGACGAGAAACTTTGCACAGGTTTTTTTTTTCGATCCTTGCTAGGTTTGTGCAACGAAATGAGAAACTTTGTGGGGCTATTTATGAATCATGTTAGTTTTGCACGGCGACATGAGAAACTTTGCATGTTTTTTAAAGTCTGTGCTAGGGTCATGCAGCGACTCGAAACATTTTGCACAGGGGTTTTTCAATTTCTGCTAGGTTTGCACAGCCGTACGAGAAAATGTGCAGGGTATCAATAAACGGCCGTGGCAGAACAGCAGGATGAAGCGGAACGAAATGTGACAGATTTTGCTTTTCTGGCTGGTGGAGCAGAATCTAAGATTTTTGCCCATTTCTACTCACCCCTCTTCAGCTCAGCGGTCAACTATGGAACTTTCTTCTAAATGTGCAGCCGTGCCCCAAACACACTATCACTGATTTGTGAATCCAAGCACCCTGGACACTGATACAATGTCAAAGTATATCCTTAACAAACTCAAATAAGGAACACATGACTTACCTGTAACTCCTGTTCTCCAGCATTGGTATTGTTCATGGATTCACATGCTCATTAACATTCCCCGTCATCAGACTGGGAATCCTCAGTAATAATAAAGCCCATTTGCTATAAACTTAAAAAAAAAAAAATGTTTGTTACTTGTATAGTCTATTGATGTGACTTTGGGTCATACTACACAAGCCAATGACAGCGATCCTCCTTAGGTCCACCCCTGTTTGCAATCGTCAGATTTAAGAACACACATAATGTGGCAGTAGGGACAAATGAAGAGCCATAAAGGGGTAATGGAATGGTCGCATGTCAATAAATGAATGATACCAATGCTGGAGAACAGGAGTTACAGGTAAGTAGCTTGTTCCTTCTCTATCATTGGAACTTTCATGTATTCACATGCTCATGAATAGCATTATATAGTAGTATATACACAGCAACCAATGGGCGGTAGTATAGGTCTCAACAGAAGCAATGGAAACACACCCCTATAACACTCACCTCAAGAAAAAAAGGCCAAGTCTACTCGGGCCACCTACTGCACCTTGTGGAACTGAAGGAGGCAGACACTGCAATTCAGTGACCAAAGTTTTTAGAGTAGACAAAATGTCTACAGACAGGTCTCTGTAGCATTCCCTTAGCAACTGTAGGCACAGCCACTGGTGTAACAGCCACTGGTGGAACAGGTACTGGTAGTGGAAAAGCCACTCACGGCTGGGGTGCCGGCAGAATTGGGTCTGGTTCTTCCTTCAGTTCCTCATGCTTAGAGAATAAAGCCTCCCAAGGCTTTTCATCTCTTGAGAATACAGGAGTGTTGTGCATCAACTGGCCAGGAGGTCTAGCTGGCAGCAGGGTGAAGAGTTGTTTTGTTTTAGTTGGCTGTTGTAGGGAAGAGAGAGGTGGTCGTATCTCTTGGTGTACACTCATAAGAAATGAAGTGAGCACTGGTGCTTGTGAAGTCGAAGCAGAACCATTGCACAGAATTCGACCATCCACACAATGCGCTCACCTGGACTTTTTTGAAATTGTATATGAAATTGAATGATGGTAAATCAACCTCTGGAAAATGTGTGGGGCTAATCAGCAAATATTTTCCTTTGCTCACTGCACGACATACACATAGACCGTGTACTCTGGGTGGACACAGCCTACAGGCTCAGTCCTCCCTGTAATATTTAGTTGGGTTCTGACAGGGGAAGAACACAATGCATCTCAGAAGGGAGAGGGCCAAAACCTTCATTCTGCCATGGCCAGCCTAATTAACTAACAAAGACTCCATGGTTCCGCCCTCTCCTGGAGGCAGAATTGCATACTAATCAGAGTTAATTCAAGCAGGCCCACAGGAGGCCTGGTCGTAGCTCTAACAAAATCAGGAAACCCCCAACAACCTTTGTTAGCTACTGTGTCAAACTGTAGCCAGCTCGCCAGCTCCCGCATCTCAGTATCAAGGGCACTGATCTGTTATGTCTGGGACTATGTACTTACAGTGGTCATCCCTGGACAAGGACGCCATTCAGAAGGTGTGAGTATGTGTTTTGGCAGCAGCCACAAGTCTGTTCTCTCTGCAGCCTTTCACCTCTTTACCTTTTCTGTTGCAAATAACTCTGGTTATGACCTCATGCATACAGGAGATTGTTGGTGGGGACCCAGGATTGGTTCATTAAGGTAGGCTTAGCCTACACCAATAATTGTGGCTCATTTTGCTTCTTAAAGAGCCCTCAGCCCCTCTTTTTGGAATACTTTTCAGGGAGTAACAAGAACAACTCATTTGTACCCTGGCTGAAGGTACAGTTTGCCTTACAGCTTCTGCCAGTAAATGAAGGCCAGGATTTCCAAAGAGGGAACCAAGATCCCTCCCCTTAACATCTCCCAGGGAGCAGAGGGAGATACTGAATCTAGAGGACCCTCCAGCAGCTCCAGAATTGGCAACCAGCTAGCACATAGTGTTCACTGCTATGCTCTGCAGCAACCTTCCTAGTTGGGAAGTGCCAGAGAGTCTCTGAACCAAACCAAGGACAAGTTGCCTGCAACACTCTCCTCAGATTTGGGCCATTCACTTGAAGGACGACACATGCCCTGTGAAGAAGCTAGGAGGAGTGCATCGACAAGCATCTACCAGCGGAAGCCCTAAAGGACATTTTCAAGCCAGTCGAGCCCCTTGAGCTGCAACCTACTACACTGCCGACTGTTGTCACACTGCAGTCACTAACATCATCACAGATGCCTCAACCAGTGCTTCAGACCCACCAACTAGCAAAAAGACAGCGATTCCTGATCCCGAGCGACCGTGTAGGCCAGCCTGCAGCCATCCATTCACCCTCGCTTGCCGAACTGTCTGCCGCCTGATACCCACAGCTGTCTCCCATCTTGAACTCTGTTGCAGAAGCTGCAAAGTGCCCTGACACCAACTCTACACTGTCAAGCACCAAGACCTTCTATAAATACAAGGTATATTGTGGTTCTGTCCCCATGGTCCTTCTCCGAAGGCCCCTAGTGACATTTTACTACCCATTGCTCCCTTTGTGATGAAAGCGAATATCCTTGAACTATTACAATTGTTTACTTTACCAACTACCCTCCTGTCAGTATCCAGAGTGCATCCCTTTTCCTTCTTGAAACTGTCCTCTGAATTCCTTTACAGGGTGGGTTGTATTTTGTAGTGTGCTAGAACTGTCGGTTGTGATAATAATAAAGTAGACATGTTTATACAACCTTGACTGGAAAGTCCCTTTTATCATTGTGTAATAATTGTATTTTCACTGTTTTGAAATTAACCAACGATCCACAACCTTGCAGAGATAAGCCTGCAGTTCTGTCCATGTTAACAACATTGGACTAGGAGGTTTATAATTTGCTTGTGTTTCAGATCTGTTCAGAGCCTTTCTGGTGTACTAGAGGTGTCAGGCTGATTGATGGTTTTGAAACCAATATTCATCCGTGGACCACTGGTGCCCCGCAATTTGATTTGTCACAGCCATAGACGCCAATGGTGTAGATGCTGCCCTTGGAGGCAGAGCAATCTTGGATATTGTCGTAGTCATCGTTGAAGTCTTCAACGAAGGATCATGGATGGAGTGGTAACTTTTGACTGATGGACCCTTTTCAGACTGTCATTGACGCGGTCATGATGTGGTATCTGGCGTACATGACAATGTTTGCATATGGCTCATAGATGGGGTAGTTGTTGTGGTCATCAAGAGACTCCTCATCTACAAAGAGTGGAACACGTGTTTTGTTTTTGCCATAGTCATGATCATAGATGACGCAGTCATTGATGGAACCGCAGATCGGGCTACTGCCGATACTGTCAACGGGGAGGTAGTCGACCCCTGAGACTTATAGCCCCTTTTAGGTTTCTCACTACAATAAGTGTCCTCATGGGATCTCGACTTCTTTGCATAGGGTGTCCAATTTACAGATCTGCCAACCCTGGCAGAGGCATGATTCCAGACAGAGACCAAGTCAGAGACCCTGTCACCCTCTTCCAGCCAAACTATCAACCTTCTATGGTGATCCTTCCGAGTCTTCATGGAGAAGGCTTGTTAAATGGAGCAGTAGTCCACCTCATGCGGTGAAGGCAATAGAGGCATTTGTCATGTCGATCACCTACAAAAATGTTTTTGAGGTGACACTTAGAGTAGGGCCGGAATAGTCTCTTCTTAGGGGCATCCACCATGCATGCGTGTTGTTGGCCTGAAAATAGAGAAGAGGGCCTCTCTGAAGACCATCAGATATTCAGAAGATTGTCGGATGTTCAGCTATTCACCTGCAAAGGGATCCCGCTACAGGCAGTCACAGCCATGACTGATGATGAAGACAAAATGTTGGACTCCCAACATTTAAACGTGCAGTAAAAATCTGAAGATGCCCACCAGGGGTGGAGCTAAAGAGTACCACTATCCTTAGCTGGTGCAGTATGACCCAAAGTGACAGCACTATACACATACCAAGAAATTTAAAGCAAAGATGCTTTATTATTAGCGAGGTTTCTGACCCTGACGACGGGGAATATTCATGAGCATGTAAATCCATGAAATATCCAATGCTGGAGAACTCACAGAAAAACTTTGCTTAAGGGAAGTTAGGATTCCCTCCTAAGGTAAAGTAATAGGATAGGTTCACTTAAACCTTTTCGGGTGTACAGAGAACATTTTTAGAGGATCAGAGAACATTTTTTGTTGATCATGCCTACACATGGCATCACACATAACATCAATTGCAGATGAAATGAGAATGATATCCCTGGTAAGCATGACTTTAATGATGACATCCCATACAACTTCACAAACGACATAATCAGTGCCACCATTTAGGAAGACTTTGGGTGTTATGCTTAACATTGCGTGCATGCGAGCATAAGTACAGGAGGGCATCCCCCATGGTTGCGATGTAGGATCAAAAGGCCATGACCACTGAGGATGAAAATTATTGTGCAGTACCACACCACACGTAGATTAAAAATGTAGGAGTCGTGGTAAAAACACATCTTTTCCCATTTAAATAGCTATGGCCAGATGGATTGACAGTAAACTTATTTTACATACTTGGATGACAAGCTGGCAGGTTGGGTCAAAGTGCCAATGCCATGGTGACAAGTCATGCTCAGTTTGCAGTGCAGGCAGAGCTGCTGTGCCCAGAGGAGAAGTGAAGGTCATGCCATTGGCAAAGTGAACACAAGTAAGCGAGCGCTGCAGGTAAGGTCACTGTGCCTGGGGCATGCATGCCCATTAGTACCCGGCACACTCTGGACTACATTTTCCCTTTCCCGGTGGCCATTTTATTAGACTTGTTTTTTCTGTTTCGAAACACTGCAGCATTTCGGAACCCAAAAAAAATGGAATTAGTTCCCTGGTCTAACGGCCCGGGGTACTAATGGCTACAAGACCATCGGAGGCGGGCCAATACTACCTACGGCAATGCCCCCGGGGCTTCGTTAAGGCCCTTGCTACTGTTGGGCCTGTAACTACGGCCCCAGGGGCATTACCTGGGGCGGTATTGGAACGCCACCTTGGGTCTTATTGCCACAATAGTTATGGCAAGTAGGATTCAGCCAGCATGGCTGCAAAACCTGCCCTGTTGGCACTTCAGGAATGGTGCTTGCACAATAAAGGTTTAATATTAAAAACATAAGTCACTTAAAAGAACATTAAGAAAAGTTATAATTCTCTGGTAGGCTGATAAAATAAACTATGTTAAAAACATAAAAAAGTGTTACAAATTAAAAAAAAAATCTAATTTCCGTTGGAGAGACTTAGGGGTCGATTCATGGAGCAAACGTGCGCCGAAAATCCCAGCGCAAGCAGGCGCAAGGTAGCGCAAGCGCGAGAAACGCAGCGCACGCGCACGTGTGTCATTCAAGGAAGACGCTGCGCGTGTTTCCCGCTGTCCGTGCGCCCAATCCTGCCATGGCGCACGCAGGCACACACGGCATGCGCTACGCGCACAGCAAAAGCGCACATAGCGCGGCGCACACAACCAAAGTGGGCGGAACAGTGGGCTTAACATGCGGAATGGGGAATAACGTGTGAAAAAGAAGGCGTAACTGGGGATGTACTGCAGGGAACTACACGGAACGCCCACACGCACGCCAACAACCCGTATTTATGGATTCGAATACGGGAAACCCGCGCACGGCAAAAGACGCACACAGGCATCAACGCGTCCGCCTCACGAAGGCAGGCGGAAGCGTCCCCGCGCAGAGTATAAAAGTGCGCGCAAACAACAAACACGTATATACAGCTACGATGAATGCCCCATTTGTCGCAGCACTGATCGTGGGACACCGCAGGAGGAGGAGAATAGCCAGGGCACGCATTTTCGCACCACGGACAAGCATTTTTGGGATGCCTGACGACCAGGTCTATGGCAGGTATAGGTTTCCACCCCACATCATCCTAGACCTGGTCAGGGAGTGGGAAGATGACCTTACATCCCCCACCCTTTGCTCCCAAGCATTGAGCCCCTTGGAGAAGCTGCTCAATGTCCTGCATTTTTTGGCCACTGGGTCATTTCAGCGGACTACTGCCATAGTGGGGGGGGTCTCACAGGCCACGCAGTCACGCTGCCTACACCAGGTACTGGCAATCATGACAGCGCGCCCCTCAGTCCGCAGGCACATATACATGCCCAGAACACCTGCAGAAAGGCAGGCCATTGTCCTGGATTTCTTCAGGGTGGCACAGTTCCCCAAAGTGCTCGGTGCCATAGATTGCACCCATGTGGCCCTACGTCCAACTAGGGCCACTGAGCACATCTACCGAAACCGCAAGCACTGGCATTCCATCAATGTACAGGTGGTATACGATGCAAAGGGAATCATCACCTCTGTCTATGCAAACTACCCTGGCTCCACCCATGACAGTTTCATATACAGAATGTCCGCCCTGAGCCGGGCCCTGGAAGCTGCGCAGCATGGCGACACCTGGCTCCTAGGTGAGTACAAATGCCCTTGCACATGCATGCATGTCACACACACACACAAATAAACAAACCCCGATAATCACAACCATTTACACCTCCCCAGGGGACAGTGCCTACCCTCTGAGCAACCACATGATGACGCCAATCCGGAACCCCACCACACCACCCCAGGTAAGATACAACGCCGCCCATATTGCAACCAGGGCCATAGTGGAGCGCACATTCGGAGTGCTCAAGTCACGTTTCCGCTCCCTTGACCGCTCTGGCGGGCAGCTACTCTATGCACCACCAGTAGTGTGCAGGATCATTGTGGCAGCATGTGTCCTGCACAATGTTGCAACACGGCAGGGCGTCCCGGTGGACATGGTGGTGCCCCCACATCACCAACCACAGGCACAGGCGCTGCCCATGGGAGGGGACAGGGCACGTGGCGAGGAAGCCCGGACCCAGCTTGTGGCCACATTTTTCACCTCAACTCCCACCCCTGCGGAGTGCACACAGGCCTGGCACATACCAGGTGACAATCGATGATGACAAAGAGATAGTCAATTGTCACAACCCTACCACCCTGAGATAGTTTCCATGGAAGTGCCACATTGTCTTCATCCCTAGCTACTTAAACACAAGCTATCCTGTGTGACCAAAAGGCACACATATGACATGACATGATATGGCCTATACACAAGTATTTCAAGGTGCGATGAGGCAGGGAGGGGTGAACAAGGGAAGACAGACAACGGTACTACTAGGCCAGGTGTCATTTAGATTGTGCAAGTGCAGGGGTAGGGGGAAGGGAAAAGTGCAAGGGTAAGGGGAGGGGGGGAGTGCAGTACAGGGTAAGTAGACCAGAAAACAAATACATAGGCCAGCTGGTGGCAACTGCAAAAGTAAGTGCAGACAAGTGCTGGGAAGGGGGGGCTGTAGGGATAGAGAGACAGTCCCGCAGTGCAGGGGTTGCCAGGGAGGCAGTGCAAGTGGAGAGTGGCTGGGCCAGGGACCGAGGTCGGTGAGAGTGGCCCAGTTGCAGATCCAGTGCAGTTCCAGTGAAGAATTTAGCAAGGGATAGGCAGAGAGAAGGCAGAAGCAAAGAGGAAGGTCTTGAGGTGCTTCCTGAACCGGAGATGGTTCTCCTCAAGTTCCAGTGAGGCAGGAAGGCTGTTCCAGAGGGAGGGCCCTGCCGCGGAGAGAGATCTACCCCAAGCTAGTTGCTTTGAGAAGCGGATGACCCTGACATGCAAGGTGTGAATCACACACACCTGCAAAACAGGCCATGGCCATCACTGTTATGTCACTCAAACCCTCCCAAACCACAACATGACATGGCAAGCAATACCCATACACCAACAAAGTAACAATAGGGTACACATTGCCATGTCCAAAATGTACAGTGGCATCAGACAATGATGCCTGACCTGGAATCAGATGAAATGACTGACCAACAACCTCCCACCCAAAATAAGTCATTTCCAAATGCATTACAAGAGTTGTAGACGTAACATAACAATGAATGCCTGTCTACATGCACATTGTGCATTGCAAAATCAACACTGCAGTTTCTGTGTGCTGTGTCCTACTCCTGCAACACACTGCTCAGCGCACAGCACAGTGAACAGCCATTGTGTGTGATGCACACCCTGAGCATCACATCTAAGCGACAGACCACATCAAAAAGCAAACTAGGCATGTACAGTATCCATAATTGTTCACAGAACATGTGCTGCAGGGACACAGTGGGCACCAGAAGGCAAACAGTGTACACGTGGATATGCAAGGGTGGTTGTACATGTAGTGCATCAGAGTGCAAGTGTGTGGGTCAGCAAGGACATGCACTCAACACATGCATGTGCAATCAAGTGACCATCAGTGTTCTCTACACATCACATGTGAACATTCACCATGTGTACACCCCAGCATGTCAAACCACAACTATCCCCTTGCACCTGAAAGGTAAACACAACACATGAACAGGCATTGATCAGCAGAACACAACATGTACATAGGATACCACTATTACAATGTCAGGGTTCCCATCACACTGCAGGGCAAGGCAACTATCAACAACAACCCCCCCCTCACAAATGACCATGACCCACTGAACAACTGCACCTGGGTCATGGAGCCTTCAACCCTCAATTCCACCTGGCCACAGGATCACCTTTCCCCTTCATCACCATCTCCCACCTTGTGTGTAAAAAGGTGCCTGCACCCTCAGAATCCACACTCATTTCCAAAATCACAAAATCCAAGCCAGAAAAACAAACCAGAACACCCTCCAGTAGATGACTTGACGTAGCAGTACCTCACAAAGGCCAAGTACTACCACAATGATGCAACAACCAAGGTAGCACAGTAAAACAATGTCACAACAGGATGTGAACCATGTGTGGTACATAACATAGAATGATGCACCATGAACGGATGTGTACTATCACAGGCCCCGTGTACAGGCGCGGGAGTGTCACGAAACAACCACCCCACCGTGTCCCGGCTGCCTGCAAGGTCAAACTCACACAGGCCCTTGAGACCCTGGTGGGGAAGGAGGGTCAGGGATATGCAGTCGGGACAGGTGTTTGCACACTGGATAACTGGAATGAGTGGCAGGAGAGGGGAGGAGGAATGACACATGAAAGTAGGGAATGCACGAAAATGTACTACCTGCATGAACACATACACAATCCAAACAAACTTGGAAATCATTGTCATGGCCTTCTGTACTCCAGGCTTAGGAGTGGCACGAATCAACCACCCCCTCTAGGGTTTTGGCGCCTGCAAGTTTGGGGCTTTCACAGGCATCTGCAACCCCAGCGGGGAAAAAGGGTTAGGGAACGTTGCTTGGATAGGTACGGGAAGCAGGAACACCGGGTAGAGGGTACAGGGTTCAAAATTGCATAGGATTCCGGGTGATTAGGGGGAAAAAAACATACCAAATTGAATTACACATTAATCCATGCATTAGTGCACCCCCCAGCAAGCCTATGCAGAGCAGTTTGAAAGAAAAACAACAAGACACTTAGCTCTGGTTTTGAGTGCTGGCCTCCTGCCTGCGCACTCTCAGGTCCGGTTACAGGAGCACTGCAATGCTGCAAAGAGATCCACAGTCAACAACCTGTATGTGCCAATTATACAAAAACACACCACCAAACATGCCCCATAGCAAAAAACTACTCTACAAACAGACAATCTGGTGAAGATGCTTCGTACCATATATAACATTACCCCTGTGATGGGTCATACACAGTCAATGCAGTAAGTCAGCGGCCGGTGGGTGCGTGGCAAATGGAACACCAATGTGTCACAATTCACACAACATGTAATTTTCCCTGGGTAAGCAGACATACCCATAGAGCAAGCCATGACTTCAGAGCAAGTTGTGTACCACCATGACCGAAACTAAGTTGGCAGTGCATTTATCAAAATGTACATGGAAATGAAATGCACTGCACCCGAGTATGTCCCTTTCTGTATGTCCCTGTGAGTTGCCCCTTTCCATGTCTCGGAAGGCTACATGGTTGATACAAGTGCCTCAATGGACCTTGGTGTACCGGAGGGTATGTGCCACTGCCCCTGCAGGTATCCCAGACAACCTTACAATCAACAGCCATCAGTCCACCAACACATCTGAGCTGCATTGTGTGCTTCAACACCAATATTCGTCCAAGCTCACCCTCAGTGCTGTGACTAAGCCTGCATGTGCAACTCGCCTGGTGCAAGCTTTGCTGTGTTGTGGCCCCCCTGGCTGCTCACCTTGCCTGGAGTTCCTTGGAACACGCCAGCAGTTCTAGTATGTAGGTCTGCAATCCCTGTGCCTCTGCTTGTGCACACATGTGCATGTGGGCACCAACAAACGTGTCCAGAATTCCGACGTCCAATGGGCCATGTCTGCTGGCAAAGGTGCTCTGGAGGCTCATCCCCCTGCAGAAAGGGCATGAAACACATGATTAATGCTTCAAAGTCATCTGTGTGTGTCTCTTCAGGCATCTCATTAATTGACCATGTCAGAGAGTCACATCAGAAATCACACCATCAGTCCGTCTTTCACATCCAACGTGTGGAACACTATCTACGGCATGAATTGCAACTAGCACGTGTACAGTAAAGATAAGAAACATACTACACAATGCATAGCAATGAATGTACACATTAATCATGAAACACCCCATCTAGCAAAAGCTGAACAGTGGACAATAACACCAAAATCATCCCCACTAGGGGTGTAAACACAAGTCACACAGCACCAGACATGCCACAGATATGACAGTCCAAAGCCCTTGTGTAAAAGGTTGTGACACCGAACCATCCTTGCGAGCCCATGGATAATGGAGGCAGGAGTGGCATATGTGAGTCAAGGACCCCAAGCAGCAAACACATACACAAGACAAGCCTGAAGGGCCCAGCTGGAACAGACAGTGGATGCCTTCAAAAGCCACAAAGCACCGCACCGTCACATGAAAGCACAATAGACAAGCAATTTTAAACTATATTAACTAATTACACTAACTATGGAAAACCTACATTACCTAATTAAACGAACTATCAAACAGAAACTTAACTAACTAAACTAAAAGAAAAATTAAAAATGGCCACATACGACCCGGGGGGGAGGGTAGGCACCCAGGAGGGGGGAGGTACAGGGTGCTGCTCAACATCCACATGAGATGATGCTGAGCCAAAAAAAAAACCTCCATGGGCTCAACGCCTGCACAGCCCGACCTATATGGGAGATAGATGATCGTCCGAGTCTGGCTCATCCTGTAAAGGAGGACGTGGCACAGTAGCCTGGCCACGCCTAGCCGCAGCTTGCCCCTCGTCGGCAGCAAGTCTGCCGGACAGGTGAGCCTGGTTCTGTGTGGCGATGTGAAGTAGGTCTGCATGCAGAACCTCACGTGATACACGTGCTTCCTCTTGCAAGGTAGCACGTGTAACACTGAGTTCCTCCTGCAAGGCCTGGCTGGACAACCGCTGCACCTCCCGGCAAGCCTGTAGCTCAGCCGAGATGGTACCCTCAAGCTGTGCATACCTCTCCTCTGCCCGCTGCCTCTGGGACATCATAAGGACACCCAGAGTGGATTTGAGGGAAGCATACTCCTCCCTCAGGGCATCCATGTGCGCCTCTGCGTGAGCAGCAATTGCTTGATGCAGAGATGACATTTCAGCCTGGCGTGCCCTGTCTGAGGCCGCCATGCCCAGCCTGAGCGAGCGGGCCATGGACCGTGCCGCCTGCTGCTGGAGAAGCACCTGCCTAGCAGGGGGGAGCACAGATGGGGCCACACGCTCCATGCTCTCAGCGATGTTCTCCATTGCTGCCCCCTGCCGTTCGGAATTGGCTGTCATGTCTTGCTCCCACTCAGTATACTGTGGTTGCGCGCGGCGACCGTGTTGCCGGGCTTGACCCCTGCGGGACCCAAGGATCGGGGGACCTCGCTGTGTTGGCACTGCCCGCGACTGCACGACTACATGCCCTCGTCGACGTGATGTCCCAGGCACATCAGTGACTGGTGTGGAGGGTGACCCTGCATCCCGATCCACCACGGGCGGAGGAACCAAGACTGTCTGATCCCTCAGTGCAGGTGTCGCGGACAGAGGAGTGTCCACATCAGAATCACTCACCCCTGACACATGGACTTGATGCTCATCCAACTCAACATGGACGTCAGAGTCGTCATCAAGGCTGGACTTGGGGGTTTTCGTGGCCTACCACCCCACAACCCCCACTAGTGCTGGGTTGATGTAGTGGTAACAACCCTGTGTCTGGCATGACAACACCATCCTCCGCCTCCATTGCGTCATCACCTGAAAAAATAGAGAGAAAAAAGGTCACTACACATGTGAGAAGCACACAACACACACACACCGACAGCAAACGCATCAGGCAGACATGTGACACACAACATATAACCTGGCATGCATGCTGGTCAACTTTGAATTGCTTCTGTGATCAGACCTGTTGAAAGGTGGCAGTTTCCATGGAAGTGGGTCTGTGCAGTGCAGAAAATGTGTATGCCACTCACTACCTACATGTACAAGGACTCCATGGTGTGTGCCAGGAAATGTGAAGGCAGTGCAATGTCAAATTCAGACATCACGTGCATTGTGCATTCAATGTGTACCATATCTAGAAGCCAAGCACCCCTCCACCCCAGTACCAAAGCAGGGATGCCTAGCATGGTATCAAAAGGCTGACCACATACCTGTGTATTGACAGGCAGTGTTGACTGGCATCAACAGCTTAATGTGATTCAAGTGACAACACTGCAAATGATGCTGGGACAGTAAGCAGGACACATGATGAAAACTCTGGATGCTGCCCATGTGTGAAGAAGACACAACAACAGTTGGACAGAGTCATTGGCCATTGAACAGGCTGAGGCCTGTGAGCCACACAGATTGTCAGACCCTAAACATGTGTGCAACGCAGGACTGAGCCACAGTTGACATGGGAAGGCTGATGAGATGCCAGGCAATTTATGTAACCAAGGACTTGTATTACAGTGATCATCCAGTCAAGGACACATAAGGGCATGTGTGCAATGCATATGGAGCATGAATGGGCACTCATGTCCCTGCGGGACATCTGACCTATGCACAGTACAAGTGAGATACCCTGCATCAAGTACTAAGGCTGTACCACACGGCAGATTCTACGCTGGAAGTTAGCATCTACACAGGACGCATGAACAAGAAAGTACACATTGGCAAGATTGAAGCAGACCAGTGCAAAGGTGGAACTGGGGTGCAGAGTGGCGGAGGAGGGGCAAGGGTGCATGCCTACATGGAGTCCCCGCAAGCAGGCAGAGGAGACATGCATCACGGAAGCATTGCATTACTTACACATAAGAACCATGTACACGTCACATTTAGTGGCAATTATGCACAACACATCCCACAAGTGAAACACACACGTCCTCAACAAACACACATCAACACTCACTGGACTGGGCATCAAAGTCCAGCATCTCTCCCACTCCTTCGACCAATTCAGGTGGTATGAACTTCCCAACGAGTGCCTCATGCGGAGTGAGCACTTCCTCCTCTGGTGCAGGCCCACCGCCAGTCACCAGAGTCAAGTTGTAATTAGAGGCACGCTTAGCCTTAGTGCTGCGTTTGATGTCATTCCAACGCTTTTTGCACTCTTGCGCCGTGCGCACCTCATGGCCGAATGAACTGACATATTCCGCAACATGCTTCCAGTGGGTGTCACGTTGGGCAGCCGTAGTCTGACTATTGGCACCCACTAGCATGTCACGGCTGTGGCCCCGCACGTAGTCCACAAGGAAGTCCAGTTCCTGCTTGCAGAGAGGCTTCTTCCTCGATGTGCAGGAGGTCGTGGCTGTGTGTGGGGTCCCAGCTTGTGCTGCAGGTGCAACCTTCCTCCTCTTGGACTGCGGCGCAGACCCTGGCTGGCTAATGCCACCCTGACCAGTATGGCCAGTGGGTTCGGTGGATTGAGCCAAGGGAGTGGCAGGTGGAGGGACGACCAAAGGCCTGACTTGTGTCAGTGGCAGCTGGGTGCCCTCTAATGGACCCTGCACAGCAACATCAGCTATGACAGGGTCATTGTCACAACAGTCCAGGTTGGCAGACTCACAACCGGGGTGTTGTTGGGTGCATCTGCCCCTGCACTTGCCAACACCCGGCTGTTCGGGGCAGCAGATGACATGACTGCCCCAGGGACACGTGTCTTGGTCTGAGCAGCCCGCCTGCCCCTATGGTTTCCCTCCTGGCCTGTTGGAGATCTACCAAGGGCTCCTCAAGTGTCAACGCAGCCTGCGCTGGCAGACCCTGAGCCTGGGTGGTGGTGTCCACAGCTGCACCTGCAGCTACCACTACCCTTGGGCCCATGGCAGTCGATGGAACAGACTGCCGGGTCACAAGGGCGCCAGTGCCAGATGCAGAAGCTACATCCCCCGGAACCACAGGGGGTGGTGGCATGACTGCACCGACAAATGGCACAACATTGTGCTCAAGTGGCGCACCCCTGCCTCTTCCCTCTCTGTGGCCGCCCTGGACAACCTGGAGTCCCCCTACTCCCTGGTCACCACGGCCATGTCCCCGACCATGCCCGCCATGAGGAGTACGTCCAGCTGAGGTGCCCCTCACCTTTGGTGGCCTCCCAACCATGGCACAGATGTAGTAGTGCCGGTACAGATGGCGTGGTGCCAATGGGAGGTGTACACCACAATTGACCTGGGCAATTGGGGTGAAGGGGGTGGGAAGCAAGATGTTAACAGCCCCCCTGCACCTGCAAGACTGTATGTGACCCCGGTGATGTAGTGACGGGTCACGCAACGCTCAGGCACCCCAAAACTGCAGTAAAACCTTGCACGCAACCCTGCAGCCTACGTGCGTGGATTCAACCTCCAGCAGTACGCAGTGGCACCCAGTAACACGAATAACACGTACGTGTGGGACACGCAGGCTACTATGACATCGAAAATGGGTGCGATACACAGGGGCACCCGCAGTGGGAAAAAGAGCGTGTGAGACTCACCGTCTGACTAGCGCGATGCAGAAAAACACACGTAGCCAATACCCCCGCCAAAAGAAGAGATACGTCCTTGATAGCTGTGAAGTTGTGATGGCGCGCGAAACAACAGGAAGCAGCAACACACGTCGGTCTCCACGAAAGGCACATACAGCGAACTGCTGGGCCCGCTCACCTTTAACCCGTGCTGAGGGAAACGCCCGCGCGTGTCACATCACTTACGTGCATGGGCCCTTTCCTCGGATTACATGCGGACGTGCAGTTTTTCACGCGCGCTGAAATGCCCATGCATGCCTGCACGCGTCACGTCACAGGGGCGCTTGCGCTTGAGGGGCCTTCTGTCCAATGAAATTGCGTATGCGCGCAGACGCGCTTACGCGCTAAGGGCCTTTCCTCGAATTACACGCTGACGTGCAGAATTTTCACATGCCAAATCACTCTGTATCAAGCTGGCCACGCGTAAGCACACGGAAGACCACGTTCCTGCCCAGAAGGCCGAATTACTGCCCCCCAGAGCCCTGAGCATGCTCCCACCTGCCATCTGCTGCTGCCTGACTGCCTGCTGCCCACGTGCCCTGCCATTTGCTGCCTGCACATCAGCCAGGGGTGCTGTTGCTGTGACCACCCCTGCTGGAACCGAAGACTCCCGACTGGGATTCCATCGCTCCACAGTCCAGCCCCAGGACCCAGTTGCCCACCCACTCCTGCCTCTGGGGTTGTCATGTCAGCACTGCAACATCTGGCACCACTGACAACCCCCGGCCAGAGAGGCTTCAGTGCCAGGGAAGTTGGTGTCCTGGTGGAGCAAGTCCTGGGGCAGTATGATGCCCTCTTTGGAATTTCCCGCGCCGACAAGGAAGGACAGACTCGGATCTGGACAGACATTGTGACTGCCATCAATGCGGAGGGGGTGGCAGTCCGCGACTTCCAACATGTCAAGAAGCGCTGGGAGGACTTCAGGTCCAGGACCCTGAACAAGGCCCGGCACCTCTTGAAGGCAGCGGATGCTAAGGGGCGCCGGGGCCACTTGTCGGAAGATCAGATGAGGGTCCTGGAACGCATATCCCCAGCGCTCGACGTCCAGGTCCTTGAGAGGCAGACCCGTCTGGAGTCGAGCGGTAAGTGTACATGCATCCTGATTGTGAGCTGTGCGTGTGGTAATGTTTCAGTAGTGTGCAGGTTGCACATCTGTTTGTATGGGGTCGAGTATGGGTGGGGGTGTACAGGGCCGTGAGGCTAACACATGCGAGGGCTGTAATGTGTGAGACATGGATGGTGCTTGTGTGTGTAGGCTTGCAAACCAAATGCAGTTGTGTGGGCACACATGTTTGGATGAATGTGTATGTAAGTAGACATGTTCGTGATGTCACGCATGTATGTTGTTTTCAGCTGCATGTATCAGCACTGTGTACATGTGCATTTGTGTGTATTTGACAAGGGTGCAACAGTGATGCAACATGGATGCATGTGACAGCGTGATGTGGAAGCCTGATTGGCAGATGTGACATGGATGCCCATCTGAACACTGCAACACTTGGCAGAGGTGTACACATGCATGCAAGTGTGGTGGTGTGTGTACATGTGTAGTGCACTTCCTGTGTTGCATGTGATGTCTGGCTCAGCTTTGCCTGCTCATGCTTTTGTATGTGTATGGATGGTGCTGGCAGTTGCGATATGGCTGTGGTATGGCTCATGTATGCGAGTTGAAATGACATGTGTGTGGGGATTGTGATGGCATGTCTGAGGTTTGCCAATGCCACTCATGTACAACTGTCATGTGTGTATGTGTCCATTGTAAAGTGCCCTGATGCCTGTGTTTTATTTCTCCCTGTCTGCAGCGTCAACTGATGAAGAGGGCGGAGAAGGTGCTGTGGAGCACAGCGGCGGGGATCCCACTGCCAGCCAGAGACACAAGGCCCGGCTCCCCTCCCAGGTTGTGATCTCGTCAGGGAGTGAGGAATCCGGTGCAGGGATCCCTACGTCCAGACCCGTTTTCAGGCAGGGGATGAGCTCACGACAACTGGCCTTCCTCTGCCTGCGGACGTGGCTATCCGGGTCCGGGTTGAGCCTGTCCTGACTGGTGTGGCGTTGTGTCAATGGGCCATGCGAGGTTACCTGCAGTCTTTTCATGAGGAGACTGCACGTCATCTCGAATGGCTCGTTGACCGTGTCGGCCTACTGGGACAGGTCAGCCAGGCCGGATTCCTCCGTTTGATGGGGCTTGCTGCGACCCCCTCCTCAACTGAACCCCCTATGCGCCAGTCGTCCTCCGTGCCATCTTCCCACCCATCAGTCACCTGGGTGCCCTGTGGAGCTGCCTCTGACGGTGCGGCCAGGCTGGTGGAGGAGGCATCCCTGCCACAGTCGGGAGTCGGACGTCCAGCATGGGTGGCCACATCAACGACTGCACCCCAGCCAGCGGAGGATGTGCAGGCAGCAGGAGGCAGTGCACGGGCAGAGGCACAGCAGCAGCAGCAACGTGGTGGGAGCCATGAAGGCTCGGGGCCTTCGACATCGGAGGGGCAGGCATCGGCCGGAGGGCAGGAGGACCCAGGACAGAAAGTGTCTTCCGTGTGGCAGTGGTTGGGCCACGCCATAGATGCGGAACAGCAGCGGGCGGAAGAGGCACAGCTCACGATGGTCAGGGCGGAGAACTCCATGCAGAGGGCCCTGAGGCGGGCCGAGTGCCTCCAGGCAATCCGCAGGGGGTTGGAAGTTGACACGTCGACGGCCCTGCGGACCCTCGGGCCATGGAGGAGGACCGCCTCCGGGACATTGAGCAGGAGTTTGATGATGCCCTGGCCCGGGACATCCAAAAGTGAGCCGTCGGACTAGCCCGCTGCCCTTGTACATAGTTCTGTAGTTAGTGTTAGGTTTCCTTTGGTTTTGCATTTTTTTGGACCTTTTGGACAATGGGCCACATTTTTGTATAATTTTTTTTTTTTTATTAGGTAGTGTTATTAGATAGGTTTAATTTCTTCTGTTGGGATCATGGACCCTGGCTTGTTCATCTGTACATAGTTGACTGTTGGATTTTCTTTTTTTTTTTTACAATTTACCCATGGAGCAATGGCTTTCAATTATAATTTTCCATTGGATTTTCTTTTGTGGACTGTGACTTTGGACACCATTCATTTGGATTATGATTTTTGGTTTTGCATTTTTTCACGGACATGCTTCATTTTATTTTCTTACATTCCCATTTCTGTTTGTTTATTTTTGATTCAATTTATGTTTCCTTTAATACATATTTTTTGTTCAAACTTCAATGTGTAGTATCATCTCATTGGTTTCATGCATATCATGATATGGGTTTTGAGATTCATTGACACCCATTGGGTGCATGTGAAGGGACATGTGTTTGTTTCCAAACTTGCAATTGGGGTTCTATCATGTTATGCCATTTCTAAGTGGGTGGATGCAATACTCGGGTGGGTGTTTTGCATTTGGAGGTTGACCATCGGGACCAGGGATCTAGATTGTGATGGCATGTTGGCTGGGGAACATGAGTTGGGGCCTGGTGGAGGGTGCCCCACAGTGCTGGGGGGTGGGGGTGCAGGGGAACATGAGTTGGGGCCTGGTGGAGGGTGCACCACAGTGCTGGGGGGTGGGGGTGATGGGAGACATGAGTGGGGGCCTGGCGGAGGGTGCACCACAGTGCTGGGGAGTGGGGGTGCAGGGTGACATGAGATGGACATGAGTGGGGGCCTGCTGGCAGGTGCCCCACAGTGCTGGGGGGTGGGGGTGCAGGGGAACATGAGTTGGACATGAGTAGGGGCCTCGTGGAGGGTGCCCCACAGTGCTGGGGGGTGGGGGTGATGGGAGCCATGAGTGGGGGCATGGTGGAGGGTGCCCCACAGTGCTTGGGGGTGGGGGTGATGGGAGACATGAGTGGGGGCCTGGTGGAGGGTGCACCACAGTGCTGCAGGGTGGGGGTGCAGGGGGACATGAGTTGGACATGAGTGGGGGCCTGCTGGTAGGTGCACCACAGTGCTGGGGGTGGGGGTGCAGGGGAACATGAGTTGGGGCCTGCTGGTAGGTGCCCCACAGCGCTGGGGGGTGGGGGTGCAGGGGAACATGAGTTGGACATGAGTTGGGGCCTGCTGGTAGGTGCACCACAGTGCTGGGGGTGGGGGTGCAGGGGAACATGAGTTGGGGCCTGTTGGAGGGTGCCCCACAGTGCTGGGGGGTGGGGGTGCAGGGGAACATGAGTTGGGGCCTGGTGGAGGGTGCACCACAGTGCTGGGGGGTGGGGGTGATGGGAGACATGAATGGGGGCCTGGTGGAGGGTACACCACAGTGCTGGGGGGTGGGGGTGCAGGGGAACATGAGTTGGACATGAGTTGGGGCCTGGTGGAGGGTGCACCACAGTGCTGGGGGGTGGGGGTGCAGGGGAACATGAGTTGGGGCCTGGTGGAGGGTGCACCACAGTGCTGGTGGGTGGGGGTGATGGGAGACATGAGTGGGGGCCTGGCAGAGGGTGCGCCACAGTGCTGTGGGGTGGGGGTTGCAGGGGGACATGAGTTGGACATGAGTGGGGGCCTGCTGGCAGGTGCCCCACAGTGCTGGGGGGTGGGGGTGCAGGGGAACATGAGTTGGGGCCTGGTGGAGGGTGCACCACAGTGCTGGGGGTGGGGGAGATGGGAGACATGAGTGGGGGCCTGGTGGAGGGTGCACCACAGTGCTGGGGGTGGGGGTGCAAGGGGACATGAGTTGGACATGAGTGGGGGCCTGCTGGCAGGTGTCCCACAGTGCTGGGGGGTGTGGGTGCAGGGGAACATGAGTTGGGGCCTGGTGGAGGGTGCCCCACAGTGCTGGGGGTGGTGGTGATGGGAGACATGAGTGGGGGCCTGGTGGAGGGTGCCCCACAGTGCTGGGGGGTGGGGGTGCAGGAGGACATGAGTTGGGGCCTGGTGGAGGGTGCCCCACAGTGCTGGGGGTGGGGGTGATGGGAGACATGAGTGGAGGCCTGGTGGAGGGTGCCCCACAGTGCTGGGGGGTGGGGGTGATGGGAGACATGAGTGGGGGCCTGGTGTAGGGTGCCCCACAGTGCTGGGGGGTGGGGGTGCAGGGGAACATGAGTTGGGGCCTGGTGGAGGGTGCACCACAGTGCTGGGGGGTGGGGGTGATGGGAGACATGAATGGGGGCCTGGTGGAGGGTGCACCACAGTGCCGGGGGTGGGGGTTCAAGGGGACATGAGTTGGACATGAGTGGGGGCCTGCTGGCAGGTGCCCCACAGTGCTGGGGGGTGGGGGTGCAGGAGAACATGAGTTGGGGCCTGGTGGAGGGTGCCCCACAGTGCTGGGGGTGGGGGTGATGGGAGACATGAGTGGCGGCCTAGTGGAGGGTGCCCCACAGTGCTGGGGGGTGGGGGTGATGGGAGACATGAGTGGGGGCCTGGTGGAGGGTGCACCACAGTGCTGGGGGGTGGGGGTGCAGGGGGACATGAGTTGGACATGAGTTTGGGCCTCGTGGAGGGTGCCCCACAGTGCTGGGGGGTGGGGGTGATGGGAGCCATGAGTGGGGGCATGGTGGAGGGTGCCCCACAGTGCTGGGGGGTGGGGGTGATGGGAGACATGAGTGGGGGCCTGGTGGAGGGTGCACCACAGTGCTCCAGGGTGGGGGTGCAGGGGGACATGAGTTGGACATGAGTGGGGGCCTGCTGGTAGGTGCCCCACAGTGCTGGGGGGTGGGGGTGCAGGGGAACATGAGTTGGACATGAGTTGGGGCCTGGCAGGAGGTGCACCACAGTGCTGGGGGGTGGGGGTGCAGGGGAACATGAGTTGGGGCCTGTTGGAGGGTGCCCCACAGTGCTGGGGGGTGGGGGTGCAGGGGAACATGAGTTGGGGCCTGGTGGAGGGTGCACCACAGTGCTGGGGGTGGGGGTGATGGGTGACATGAGTGGGGGCCTGGTGGAGGGTACACCACAGTGCTGGGGGGTGGGGGTGCAGGGGAACATGAGTTGGACGTGAGTTGGGGCCTGGTGGAGGGTGCACCACAGTGCTGGGGGGTGGGGGTGCAGGGGAACATGAGTTGGGGCCTGGTGGAGGGTGCACCACAGTGCTGGTGGGTGGGGGTGATGGGAGACATGAGTGGGGGCCTGGCAGAGGGTGCGCCACAGTGCTGTGGGGTGGGGGTGCAGGGGGACATGAGTTGGACATGAGTGGGGGCCTGCTGGCAGGTGCCCCACAGTGCTGGGGGGTGGGGGTGCAGGGGAACATGAGTTGGGGCCTGGTGGAGGGTGCACCACAGTGCTGGGGGTGGGGGAGATGGGAGACATGAGTGGGGGCCTGGTGGAGGGTGCACCACAGTGCTGGGGGTGGGGGCGCAAGGGGACATGAGTTGGACATGAGTGGGGGCCTGCTGGCAGGTGTCCCACAGTGCTGGGGGGTGTGGGTGCAGGGGAACATGAGTTGGACATGATTTGGGGCCTGGTGGAGGGTGCCCCACAGTGCTGGGGGGTGGGGGTGATGGGAGACATGAGTGGGGGCCTGGTGGAGGGTGCCCCACAGTGCTGGGGAGTAAGGGTTCAGGAGAATATGAGTTGGGGCCTGGTGGAGGGTGCCCCACAGTGCTGGGGGTGGGGGTGATGGGAGACATGAGTGGAGGCCTGGTGGAGGGTGCCCCACAGTGCTGGGGGGTGGGGGTGATGGGAGACATGAGTGGGGGCCTGGTGTAGGGTGCCCCACAGTGCTGGGGGGTGGGGGTGCAGGGGAACATGAGTTGGGGCCTGGTGGAGGGTGCACCACAGTGCTGGGGGGTGGGGGTGATGGGAGACATGAATGGGGGCCTGGTGGAGGGTGCACCACAGTGCCGGGGGTGGGGGTGCAAGGGGACATGAGTTGGACATGAGTGGGGGCCTGCTGGCAGGTGCCCCACAGTGCTGGGGGGGTGGGGGTGCAGGAGAACATGAGTTGGGGCCTGGTGGAGGGTGCCCCACAGTGCTGGGGGTGGGGGTGATGGGAGACATGAGTGGCGGCCTAGTGGAGGGTGCCCCACAGTGCTGGGGGGTGGGGGAGATGGGAGACATGAGTGGGGGCCTGGTGGAGGGTGCACCACAGTGCTGGGGGGTGGGGGTGCAGGGGGACATGAGTTGGACATGAGTGGGGGCCTGCTGGCAGGTACCCCACAGTGCTGGCAGGTGGGGGTGCAGGGGAATATGAGTTGGACATGAGTTGGGGCCTGGTGGAGGGTGCACCACAGTGCTGGGGGGTGG
This sequence comes from Ambystoma mexicanum, assembly GCF_040938575.1. Lineage (NCBI taxonomy): Eukaryota > Metazoa > Chordata > Amphibia > Caudata > Ambystomatidae > Ambystoma > Ambystoma mexicanum. The sequence continues at coordinate 973,544,458 of NC_090925.1, forward strand.
GGGTGCAGGGGAACATGAGTTGGGGCCTGGTGGACGGTGCCCCACAGTGCTGGGGGGTGGGGTTTCAGGGGAACATGAGTTGGGGCCTGGTGGAGGGAGCACCACATTGCTGGGGGGTGAGGATGATGGGAGAAATGAGTGGGGCCTGGTGGAGGTTGCACCACAGTGCTGGGGGGTGGGGGTGCAGGGGAACATGAGTTGGGGCCTGGTGGAGGGTGCCCCACAGTGCTGGGGGGTGGGGGTGCAGGGGAACATGAGTTGGGGCCTGGTGGAGGGTGCACCACAGTGCTGGGGGGTGGGGGTGATGGGAGACATGAGTGGGGGCCTGGTGGAGGGTGCACCACAGTGCTGGGGGTGGGGGTGCAGGGGGACATGAGTTGGACATGAGTGGGGGCCTGCTGGCAGGTGCCCCACAGTGCTGGGGGGTGGGGGTGCAGGGGAACATGAGTTGGACATGAGTTGGGGCCTGGTGGAGGGTTCCCCACAGTGCTGGGGGGTGGGGGTGATGGGAGACATGAGTGGGGGCCTGGTGGAGGGTGCCCAACAGTGCTGGGGGGTGGGGGTGCAGGGGAACATGAGTTGGGGCCTGGTGGAGGGTGCCCCACAGTGCTGGGGGTGGGGGTGATGGGAGACATGAGTGGAAGCCTGGTGGAGGGTGCCCCACAGTGCTGGGGGATGGGGGTGATGGGAGACATGAGTGGGGGCCTGGTGGAGGGTGCCACACAGTGCTGGGGGGTGGGGATGCAGGGGAACATGAGTTGGACATGAGTGGGGGCCTGGTGGAGGGTGCCCCACAGTGCTGGGGGGTGGGGGTGCAGGGGAACATGAGTTGGGGCCTGGTGGAGGGTGCACCACAGTGCTGGGGAGTGGGGGTGATGGGAGACATGAGTGGGGGCCTGGTGGAGGGTGAACCACAGTGTTGGGGGGTGGGGGTGCAGAGGGACATGAGTTGGGGCCTGGTGGAGGGTGCCCCACAGTGCTGGGGGTGGGGGTGATGGGAGACATGAGTGGGGGCCTGGTTGAGGGTGCACCACAATGCTGGGGGGTGGGGGTGCAGGGGGACATGAGTTGGACATGAGTGACGGCCTGCTGGCAGGGGTCCCACAGTTCTGGTGGGTGGGGGTGCAGGGGAACATGAGTTGGACATGAGTTGGGGCCTGGTGGAGGGTGCCCCACAGTGCTGGGGGGTGGGGGTGATGGGAGACATGAGTTGGACATGAGTTGGGGCCTGGTGGAGGGTGCCCCACAGTGCTACGGGATGGGGTGCAGGGGAACATGTGTTGGGGCCTGGTGGATGGTGCCCCACAGTGCTCGGGGGTGGGGGTGCAGGGGAACATGAGTTGGGGCCTGGTGGAGGGTGCACCACAGTGCTGGGGGTGGGGGAGATGGGAGACATGAGTGGGGGCCTGGTGGAGGGTGCCCCACAGTGCTGGGGGGTGGGCGTGATGGGAGACATGAGTGGGGGCCTGGTGGAGGGTGCCCCACAGTGCTGGGGGTGGGGGTACAGGGGAACATGAGTTGGACATGAGTGGGGGCCTGGTGGAGGGTGCCCCACAGTGCTGGGGGGTGGGGGTGCAGGGGAACATGAGTTGGGGCCTGGTGGAGGGTGCACCACAGTGCTGGGGGGTGGGGCGATGGGAGACATGAGTGGGGGCCTGGTAGAGGGTGCACCACAGTGCTGGGGGGTGGGGTGCAGGGGGACATGAGTTGGGGCCTGGTGGAGGGTGCCCCACAGTGCTGGGGGGTGGGGGTGATGGGAGACATGAGTGGGGGCCTGGTGGATGATGCACCACAGTGCTGGGGTGTGGGGGTGATGGGAGACATGAGTTGGACATGAGTGGGGGCCTGCTGGGGGGGGGTGGGGGTGCAGGGGAACATGAGTTGGGGCCTGGTGGAGGGTGCACCACAGTGCTGAGGGATGGGAGTGCAGGGGAACATGAGTTGGACATGAGTGGGGGCCTGCTGGCAGGTACCCCACAGTGCTGGGGGGTGGGGGTGCAGGGGAACATGAGTTGGACATGAGTGGGGGCCTGCTGGCAGGTGCCCCACAGTGCTGGGGGGTGGGGGTGCAGGGGAACATGAGTTGGGGCCTGGTGGAGGGTGCCCCACAGTGCTGGGGGGTGGGGGTGATGGGAGACATGAGTGGGGGCCTGGTGGAGGGTGCCCCACAGTGCTGGGGGGTGGGGGTGTAGGGGAACATGTGCTGGACATGAGTGGAGGCCTGGTGGAGGGTGCACCACAGTGCTGGGGGTGGGGGTGATGGGAGACATGAGTTGGGGCCTGGTGGAGGGTGCCCCACAGTGCTGGGGGGTGGGGGTGCAGGGGAACATGAGTTGGGGCCTGGTGGAGGGTGCACCACAGTGCTGGGGGGTGGGGGTGATGGGAGACATGAGTGGGGGCCTGGTGGAGGGTTCACCACAGTGCTGGAGGGTGGGGGTGATGGGAGACATGAGTGGGAGCCTGGTGGAGGGTGCCCCACAGTGCTGGGGGGTGGGGGTGCAGGGGAACATGAGTGGGGGTGCAGGCTAGTCCCCCGTGGTGTGGGCTGCCTGCAGGGGCCGTGGAGGTTGTGGAGCGAACACCTGGGAGGACCCACATGGCCAATTCACGTGTAGTACTCCACGGAACTCCTGAAATACACGTACCCTGCTGACATCGCGTGTGAAACTTCCCGCGCACCCCAAGATGCACGTACCCAGGACATTCGCGTGTGGAACTTCCAGCGCACCCCTGGAATACACGTACCCTGCTGATATCGCGTGTGAAACTTCCCGCGCACCCCGAAATACACGTACCCAGGACATTCGCGTGTGGAACTTCCCGCTCACCCCTGATATACACGTACCCTGCTGAATTCACGTGTGAAACTTCCCGCGCACCCCTGATGTGCACGTCCCCAGCTGAAATGACGTGAGGTACTTCCTGCGCACCCCAGTGATACACGTAGCCCTCTTGCCGTGCTGGTACAGGGTTAGCGCAGCCCTTTACGCTGGATTGGGGATTTTGATGGCTTTTCCCTGCGAAAGGGGCGTTCTTGGGCACGTAACTGGCGCTGCTGCAGGGTCGCTGCACCACTGTGCGCCACGGCTGGTCTTGGTGGCTGGAATCCATGAATACGCTGTGTGCGGAAATGTATTTTGGCGCACGCGGATGGCGCAGGGATTCGCACGTGCACACTGTGCGCCAGCCGCGTGCGCCACTTGTGCGCTGAATTCTATGAATTACCCCCTCAGTCGTTGTAATATGTCTGTATTGTTTGTAATACAAAAAACAAAAGAAACTGTGAAATGTGTCAATTGCGACAAGCAACACATTCATAACTCACCCCACCCCAGCCTCTAAAGCAATGTTTGCCCCGTGGACTCTGTGGGAAGACAATGGGCCTCATTACATGTTTGGTGGTATTTCGACAGTAAGTTTGCTGAAATACTATCAAACGGTTTGATCGTTACCACCACTTGGTCCAGTGGTGATATCGCAGTGTCAGTCCCCATTTATGGAGTACATCTCCATGGGGATTTTGGTAGATAATTTCACTGGTGGTAATTCCGCCAACATTTTTTGGCAGAAAGGTGGTGAAATTACCTACAGCTGATTTCTGGGTGTTTTTCCTCCACCCCACCACCAAAACCATAGTTGTACAGTGCAGTAATGAGCGATAATGTGGAGTAAAAAACTGCTGAATTTAGCCACAGCTCTATACCGGTTATGGTGTATTATCAGATCACGGCTGTCTAATCCTAATTGAATCTATGGGATCAGTACACACCGAGTTAACTCTATTTTTAAATGTAATTTTAAATGTAATGTTATGGTCTAATGTTTTAAGGTTTTATTTTAATATTTATAAACTATGTACACTAAGCACTGACGCTCTTATGCATTTATGGAAATGCATATGCATGAACAGTTACTTTGACTGGGTTGCACTTATATTAGCCGCAAGACCTTTTATATGTGATGTTATGAACTGAATAGGAGATTCTAAATAAGAGGTAAGACGTAGTGAAACGTGACAAACCATGTATACTATAATGTGAATTGTAGACCGATTTTAGTGTGATTTGTAATTTGTGAATTTTATGATTTGTAAAAGTTCTTCTGGAACTGAATACAAATAAAATAAAATTAAAACATTTAAAAAATGTAACCACAGTGCCCAACATGTAATAAGGCTGGCTCATTGTGTGAAGATGAGTTTAACATTGTGTATGTTCTTACATATTCTTTTGCCACACTTATTTGTGATTTGCTCACGGCTGTGTTGAGTTGACAAGGTCTCAGTTGAGCAGTGCCAATTTCTAGTAGTTTTAGAAACCATAACTGGTAAAATTCAGAAGAGCACCTTTACTGCACCCATAACATCCTTTCAACTATAGGTGTTTTCAGTGAACCTCTGCTGTTTTTATTACATTGGGTTAAATGTAATGGTACACAACAAATATGTTTTACTGATTTTTTTTTAATGGTTTAATGGTAAATGCTGACCTATGCACAGTGGTCAGACCAGACCCCATGGGCATTTTTCACAGAGCATGGTCTTTGAACTTGCCCTGGGCATTTCCAACCAACTGCGAATGTCCTGTGTCTGCACCACGTGGACTGTATGCTTGGGGCATGGAATCTGTCCAGGTACCTCTAATGTTTGTGGCCATGACAGTTACCACTGTGCCCAGGGTAGGGCCACTGACACTGATTAAACACCAAAAGAGGCACTGGGCATGGCTGGAGAACATTCCAGGTCTATTGATCATCACTAAACCTTTTGAGTCTGGAATGCAGGTTTGAGCCAGCTCATTGGGACTCAATATAAACAGCCCATACCTGGCTCAGAGTCACAGGCTCTGAAGAATGTATAGAGCCAACAGTAACCCGGTTTTGACTCACTTGTGACCCACCAGCACCAAACCAATTCAAAAATACTCCAGAGACTGGCTCAGACTGACCACAAGACCATCTCAAGCCATGCACAAATCACCACTGGCCACTTTGAACTGGGCCATGGGTTTGAGCTGGGCTTGCAGGCTTCAATTGCTGGTCTGCAGGCACCACCAGAAGCCAAGACTTGTGCTGATTTGAAATCTGCTGCTGCAAAAAGGGAAGGACCAGAAAATAAGCCTTGTCTGCATACACTACAAGACTATGGAACCTTTCCCTGTCAGCATCAAACTTGCACCTACACTCTTACAATTCAGAAAATAACTCAAGGCGCACCTCTTTAAGGAGTCTCTCCTCCTCAAAACCTAGGCCATCACATTACCCCATCTGCCACCTGACTCGCTAGATGCCGGCCGCCCCTCACCTTCCTTACACCCTGTACAGATGTACTCCTCCTCTGTGCCCCGCTGTATCCTACCCAGCACTGTATATCTGTTCTGATGGTACCTCTGTTAGGCCGTCTATTATGCATCTGGACAGTTGTATACCTCTGTAAAGCACTCTGTTGTGTATTTGTATTGTTGTATATCTCTGTAATGTGCTCTATTGCTTCATAAAGCTAGCTCTGCAATAAATAAATGCCATAATAATCAATATATAAAAGTGAAAATGTGTTTGTGGAAGGATTTGTGGCAACACTTTGTTCCTTATACAATACCACAGCGTTTCAGCAATCTGCACCAAATGTTTGCATAGTTGCCTGTTAGGATGCTCCGGACATTCCTGGTTACATGACATTTGGAAACCCCACTCCTTTCCCCGGAATTCAGTAAAAGTCACAATTTGTTTGTGGGTTAATGGATTTGTGGCAAAGTGTTGTTCATTTTACACTTCCACACTGTTGCATCACATTTTGCACAGTTACTTGTTAGGACCCTCCGGACATTACTGGCTACATGACATTTGGACACCCCATCCCATTCCCTGGATTTCAGCACATTCACATAAGACGGTTGCCTGATATCGGTGAAATTCACTCAACCCACCAGGAATGTCACCACATCACCTTCGACTGAAAGTTAGGCCACCCATAATGCAGCTTTGCAATCTCGACCCACCTAGGCTTTGAAATGGCACAAGGCAATGTGTTAAAAAACTGCTACCCAACGTAATCGAAGCAAAAATGTTCACTGGGAAGGGAAACAAAACATGTTTATAAACAAGCCTTTCACATGTACTTTAGTAATATTGAACTTTAGGATGATAGTTGTTGGCACCATGGACATCATGTCACCTATTATGTTGCTCATGTTGTTCTCAAAACAGTTATGTTTCAGAATTAATGTTTAAGAAGAACAATACATTGTGTTGTGTAGTCTTTATGAGAAAATATTTTAAAATGAGAAATAATTGAAAAATGGAGTGAATTTTCTTTTCACCTTTCTTAGGGAGCCTTTCCGAAAAGCGTAAAGCTACCCTAGGGTTTTTCTAACAAATAGTACCTATAAGAAAAAGAAATCCCAGGCAACGCCTGTTATATCAGCTAGTAATAATAATAATAATAATAATAATAATAATAATAATAATAACAATAATAATAATAATAATAGACTCAAGATGGGTCAGAGACCAGGTTTGAGCGAGTGGACCCAGATTAAAATGTGCAAGCTTTGCTGAAACCTGTGGAACAGGTCCATAGGCCACACAACCAGAGCAGCAGATTTCTTAACTTTTTTAGAGCCACATTCCACATCTTTGGAACCCTCTTTACTTTGCTAATTATGTCAAACAGGTGCAATATGTTCCTTTGTGTGGATGTTGATGGTTGATTCGCTAGCCCACCACAAAAATTACCCAGAAGGAACAATGGTGAATGTTAATACTCACAATCAGGGCTCGCTAAGTGCATCTCTTGGTTTGCGAATGGGACAGCACAGTTGACATATAACTAACAGGATTTTAGCCAGTTTCATTTTAAATTACTCTGGGAGTGTGCAATATTTTAATTCTGCCAGAGTTTTTTTTTCGATAAAATGTATCAATCTTCACTTCATAAATTTGCAAAAAATATTACCTGTGAAATTTGTGAAAAATAAATCTCACACAAAAGCAATTTGGAGGATTGTTTATCTGCAGAATAAATGATAAACTCCAATGAACGGTCTTCATCTCACTGGGTGAATAGAAATCCTGCACAAAAGCAGCTTGCAGAGTTTTTTTTAATCAGCAAATAAAGTGGAAAACTCTGCTTAAGATTTCTCCTAGATACTTAAACGAAATCACACACAAACTAATTTGCAGGATTTTGTTTACTTGCAACTTAAATGGAAAAATCAAGTTAAGATTGTTCACTGAGCTGTCTGAGAAGAAATCCTATAAAAAAGCTATTTGAAGGGTGCTTTTTCCAAATGGTTACCTTTTCAATGAGTTTGTTGAAAACAAAATTCTGTGCAAAGCTATTAATGAGAGTTTTTTCATCAATATGAGTGGATAACTACAGTTTAAGACTATTTACTGAAAAAAGACTCAAAACAACATTTTGCCTTCGAGTTTATAAAGAAACTAAGTGAAAAATCAACAACAGTCAATGTGTTACATAACCTATTAGTCGGAATTAACATACTGCAAATGTACTGATTAAGATACCTCTAACTGTGTTGATTCCACGAAATTAGCTAAATGCAATGGACAATTTCCCAAAATTGTTGAAAGCAACATTGTTAAGTTTCATACATTTTTTCATCCCTACTTTTTCAATGACCATTGACACCTGTGTATGAAACAAGTTGTTCACTTCTCATGCATGTTTGTTTACTATTAGTTAAAATATTTTTGCTAGAGGTGAGAACAGAAATGCCACCAGGGGAATTTGCATGGAAATGCATGTTTTGGGGCCTAATTTCTTATAACTTTGAGCCAAAGTACACAGAGTTGGGTGTATATTTTTGCTGGGAACATTTGTGCATTTTTTGGAGGGACCACAGGTAATGAAATGGAGATCTTCAAGAAAAGTCTTCTGCCATAACTACACAACCACAAGAGTAGATTCGGACCATCTAATATGGAAGTGCAAGCTGAAAAAAGTATTTCTAGCACACCAGGAGCAATTGCCGCTCTAAAACAAAATGTACTAGTAATATACATATAAACTCTTCTGAAACGACAGGAACCAGATTTGCCCGGGTCAAGATCAATGAACCAGACGACCGACCATGGAACACACTGGAGGATTTACAACTAATATAAACAGCAATGATTCCTGCAACCTACTTACTTGCCTGAAACGGGAGCACCTGAACTCACCCGAGCGAAAAGAGGGGGACATAAAATAACTGTGCAATATCTCATGTTATTTGGTATGGACATAGGCTGGTCTACGACAAGCTGCTTAAAAAGTGCCTCAATGCCCATCCTACAGATAGTGGTTCTAGGTAAGCTGAACTCTGAATACATTATTTCAAGAAAGAATATAACTCTTAATGGTAAGATTGGTAAAGCTGCTGGGCGAGGTGCATCTATGGGTCTAACCACTTATCCTATGGATGGAATGAAAATGGTTTTCTTATGTACGTTGCTTAGGGAATCATGCATACATTGGTATTCAACCCACCATTTCTTCCCAGCTGCAGCATTGAGATCTAACAAAATGGACCTTATTCATCACAGATTAGACACAGTCGTCTAACCCAAAGCCAATAGGAACAGGACAAGTAAGAGAAGACATAAAAACAAAATGCTCATGTATGAGAATTTTGTTTTTATGTGTACACGGTACTCATCTCATGGTGCTCATCTTATGCTTGCACACGTTGTACTCATCAAATGAGAGTGAAAAGTTGTCAGAAGTTGCAGTTTCTTATTTGCGGTTGGCTTTGATTGTATTTTACCAATCTAAAATCTATAATTACATGGCCTGCGGTAGTGGTCATGTAGTTATGGTTAAGTTGCTAAACCCATAGGAAGAGCTTTTTTTGGGTGGCTTATAACTTCTCTCCCCCTGGATGTATCCTCACCAAACTTTGAAAACAAGTATATGGCCCATGCTGCATTATTTTGCAAAGTTTGGTGAGGTGAAGTTTGGTGAGGTTTGGTCTCGGGTGGCAACATTATAGGGGGGGGTCCCAAAATTTGATTTTTCTCATAGACTGAATAGAGAAAAACTTTGTTCACGCCTACAGCTGAAACCGCTGGACGGATTTTCACCAAATTTGCGGCAGGAGCGGCAGCTTGGTCTCGAAAGCGTGCTTTTGTTGGAAATCCGTCCAGTAGTTTTTTTTTTAAATTACCAAAAAGTAGGTCTAAAAAAATGTGTGATATCTATGTCTGCTCCGCGGACACACTTCCCTGTTTCCTCCGTGGACAGGTCACTGATTGGCTAATAGACTTGCGTCATGTCCGCGGACACACAACGTGTTCGCTGATTGGTTGGAGTGAAGCGTCAGGTGCATCAGATTTTTGGAAACGCCCTCCATCTTGGAATCGCAGACAGCGGAAGGTGTCCACAGACATTGTGGTAAAAACATATTAAAAACACAACATTGCACTTGTCAAACTTATCAAATAATCTCTGAGGAGGTGAGGGGTGATGAGGATGGGATGCAATATGGCTTCAACAAGCAAAAAAAAGGTGTTTTTTGCCACAAAAGTCCACAAATAGTCCGGCTGTTCGCGAACAGCCCTGTGAAGTTCACAGACACATGTGCATTACAGGGTTGGCAAAAAGCAGTTCTTGAATGGCTTATAACTTTGGCACCACTTAATGAAACTGCATGACCTAATCCTGAATGTGTTTGTAAAGTTTGGTGGGATTCTGTCAGGAGTGGGCAAAATTAGAGGGGGGTCCCAAAATAATGTAAAGGCTTATAAATGAGGTGCCATTTGACAAATCTACACTTAATTTGGCAAACTGCTATATATCTAGATATAAATGTTTCTGAGAAGTTTGGTGGGATTTTGTCAAGAGGGGGCAGATTTAGAGGGGGGTCACAAAGGTTTGAAAAAAAGATTATGGATCTAGATAAAAATGTTTTTGTAATGTTTTATTGGATTTTGTCAAGTGGGGGCTAGGTTATATGACGATTGTATGTGCATACATTTGACAGTTTTAAAAAATAAAACATGGGTGGAATTCCAGCAAACTTGTCTAAGGAGCATTGAGAAGGACCTGAAAGCATGGTTTTGCAAATGTGCCTGTGTTTTATTTTTTGACAAGTGTAATAATGTAGGTACAAAAAATAGTGATATACCTTTGGTGACTGAGGTGTAGCATGTGGCCATGGGCAGTGGCCAGATTGTCTGGGTCATGGAACAAGGTCATGATCCGGACAATCTGGCTACTACCATAACCACAAGGGACAAACATGGGGTTAAAGTGGCCATGTTCACCTGGGACCTGTTTTGTGGTAAAGTTATTCAAAATTGGGATGGATTTAAAAAGGAAGAAAAATGTGCTTATGGTAATTTGGTTATAGAGTTCTCTTTTTACCTTCTGCAGGCTGCCTTGGAAAACGGACAGGGGCCCTGTATGCAACCCCGCCTCCCCTTTCCATGGTGGCCATCTTGGAAAAGGATTTTCCCTCCTAAACCGGGATGCCACAGGCATCCCAGTTTAGGAAGAATAATCATTTTTTTAGCACCCTGGATTCACGCTTTGGGAACCTAGGGTGCTAATGGCCTTCATCCCCCTTTGCAGGGGTTGGAATGGGGGAATAATGGTCCAGAGACCTCGTTATCCACCCTCACTTTGCTTGGGCTGATAACTTGGGCTGCCGGGCCGGTATCCACCATTCCAGTGCCTGGAACGGAGGATGAACACCACAATATTCCCATTAGCATAACACAAAATGCAAATGGAAATGTTGTAAAATCTTATTGAGTCTATGTGCTTTACTGAGAAATGACAGATGGAGTCCATAGTTCTATTTTTTAACTGTGAAATGTGGTTCCTAAAGGAACATTTCTATTGTTGTTTTTGGATGCATTTTATTTTTGGCAGGAGAGCTAAGAACGAAAGGTGGGGAGGGAAATGAGGGAAAAGGCACCAAACACTAATATGGAGGTGTAGGTGGACAGGGGAAAATGTTGCACATGTGTTATTTCTAAGGTAGGGGGCAGTGTTTCTCATGCTCCTTGATTACAGCAGTGATGGTGGCTCTTGGGGAAGAGGGATGGCATAAGCTGATGCCATTTTAAGATAAATAGCAGTTTTGCTAAAAGTGTGTTCCCTGTACTAGATTGTTAATGGATAATGAGTAGGAATAGGTGTTAGAGCTGTGCAATGGAAATTTTGAAGTTGAATCTTCCTAGATCAGTAGAAAATGCAGTGCTGAACTGTCAGCGAAGCACGGATCTTATCGGGAAGTGCAGACGGATTCTCGTACACGTCATCATGCTGCGCGCCAGCGTATGGTCATGTAGCACTGTACGGAAGGTCCGCAATGAAGTCAGATGTTCGTAGACGTCTACGGATGCAAAACTAGTTGAAATAGTTGCAAAAAGTGTATAGATGTGTTAAAAATGATTCTAGAAGGTGGGAAATGGCAGAGTTTTAAGGTGACACTTTGTAAATTGTACACAAATGTTGCTATATTGGGTAAGTATGATATTAGTAAGTTGAAGGAAAATAGCATGGACTGATAAAAAGCCATGAAATTCACTGAAAAAACTTTGTTAAAGGGATGTTATGGTTAAGTTGCACTAATAAAAACCTATGAAATTCAATGAAAAAACGTTGTTAAATGGACGTTATGGTTAAGTTGAACTAATAAAAACCTATGAAATGCAATGAAAAAACTTTGTTAAGGGGACGTTATGGTTAAATTGCACTGGTAAAAACCTATGAAATTCAATGAAAAACCATTGTTAAAGGGATATTATGATTACAAGTAAAACCGAAAAACCCCAGAAATTCGCCAGGTAAGCTAAGCAACCATAACTCGCGCCACCACCGTGCACTGCTAAGACTAACACCCAGGACATCAAAGATGACATCACAAATGTAATTTCAGAATCTGAAACTGTTGGTGAAAATACCTGCCATTGCTGCAAATTCATTTACCATGTGTAAATTATCCTAATGGCATTGTGTTGATGATGCTTCGATTATGAACTGGTAGACAGAGGTTTTTAATTACTCTCTCTTGCATTATGATAAGATTGGGTTTCTACTTTCGTGTTCATTTTACTTGTAAGTCAAGTAAATACATTTCTGTCTTATGTTATGGTATATCTTATACCTGCAGGGCTGCTGTTCCCTGGAACCTCGTCAAGATATCATCAATGAAACAGGCCCATTGATAGTTTTGTTAATTGATTATGTTAAGAACTGTGTTTCTTACCATTGGCCCAGAAACACGTTATATACTGGTGGTCAGCATTTTGAACCCAAATGCTACTTCCCTTTACTTTTGTTATAGGTTTCCTTTGAATATATTCTTAAACAGTATGTTTGTTAGGAGATCCAAAATCATCATTTGCTCAGTATGACAACAATCTGAATAAAATAACATCACTTTCAATATAAATGTGTAATCTAGTGAGCAATCCATGTTTATTTGTACAGTCTATGAGTTTGTTTTTGAAATATTAAATTACTTAAATTAGAAAAAAATGCCTGCAGATGAATTAGACATATTGTGATACATTTTGTAATACTAAAAACATACATTTTCAGTCGCAGATGTCAATTTATATCAAATATATTAGATATTACCTGTTTCAAATAATTGCAGTTTAACTAGTGTAAGGAAAAAGGATTAAACTGTATTCAACATTAACATTGCATGGGATTGGAAATGGCATTAGTTGAATGCAACACGTTTCAAATAGGATATGAAATATGGTTGCCATACTACTTTTTTCTTTTCTTGTAATGTTTTCCTATTTTCTTAAATATGATATTGAATATGAAAATGGTAGGCCCTACAGAAGCACATGCTTCAGGGAGGCAAAAGGCCCAAATGTATGGTATGAAACACATTTTGGCCTTTAGATTTAAAACGGTATTGTAACTATGGAATTAAAATGTTCCCTTGGAAAGAAATGTTGAGGAATGTAATACTTTCTATATAACCAACATTAGATAACCACAGTAATGTAATTGTTGAACATTTTAAGTCACAATTCAAACACTATTTTAGTTTCATAAACACTGAAACAAAAGGTTTACACAAGATGTTTAGGTACAGTGTACAGAGAGTGTCATGTATGATACATGTAGGCAAAGAGGGTGGTATTTCTGGCTTCCTAGAAGGCTGTGCAAGCTCTTCAATGAGCCTCAGCGCATCCAGGTTGCATGCCATCCACAGAGTATTGAAATGAGTGGCAGCCTATTCAGTGATTTCTGTCAGATGTATATCCAAGATGATAGGATTTCTATCCACATCCATCCAAGCCATCTTCCTCAATCTTCTTCATCACAGAGTTCTTCAGTGGTTAACTATTCTGGAGCTAAGAAGAGGCTTAGTGTATTTAGGTTGGGTGCCACTGTCAATTCAAACAAGTGCAGAGTTAGCATGGTGGATAGCCATTTTCAAGCTTGGAATAACAGTTTGTGTCCTTCTTTTCCTCATCTTCACTTGCAGTCCAATGCAACCCGCAGTTCCATATTGACTGGAGTCGGTGGTCTCCAGAGGGCTATCTTCATCACATGAACTGGTTTGAGATTTTTGCGGGTTCATTTATGGCACACATTATTGCAAAGAGCAGCTAATGTAGTTTCATGAGCCTCATCATGGACAATGTGTCATCAGTTCATTATATATGCAAACTAGGATGTATGGAGTCCCATGAACCCTCACACTTGCATTTGAGCTCTTAGGAATGTTGACTCTTATCCCAGATCACGGCAAGGGCAGAATTTCTTTTTAGGCGGCACAACTAGTTGGCAAATTGGTGCTGTCGTCATTGGTAGGACAACAGCAACTGGCAGCTGGAACTCTCAGTATTTCATTAGATCTGGGATAGGTGGGGAGTCATACAGACTGACCTATTTGCGGTTAAGTTCAAGAGTCAGTTGAATTGGGACTCTTTTGAGGAGGCAATTGCCTTTTTTTAGAACCGGGGTCAGGGCAGGCATTATATATTCCATCCCTTTGCAATAACAGCCCTATGCTGCTTCAAATGCAGAAGCATGAAGCTGATATAAGCTCTGTAGCACCATTGTGCCCTTCTCAGTCATGGTCCCGTCTGGCCCTTCGCATGACCACAGACGATCCAGTTTTGCTTCAAGTCAGCAGGGATCTGCTTCTGAATGAGAAAGACCATGCTCTTCTGGCATATTCCCGGATTCCTATGGCATGGCTCATTAAAGGGAAGTTTGATAATCACCATGCACACCTATATTTTGAGTGTATATAGTAATGATTCAAAGTAGTTAAATCAGGAATAATAAGTAATTTGAGGTGCAGGGGAGAGGTGCTCAGCCTTGGTATCTAGGCTGGAATACATACATGGAAACTATTGTTCCATGGCTCATTAAAGGGCCAGAGTGGCATCTGTCTAGGCTTAAACTGCCATTAGCATATCCCCAGCACAGTTAGATCTTATGGTTCGACCTGCTGGCTGAGATTCACTGGTGCAATATGCAGGTTTCCATACCATTCAGACAAAGTTTATTCGACTGATAAACATATTGCTATTTGTTAGACCTTCTTCTGCTTAGTGTATGATTATTTTGTACAGAACAGCCATCTTCTCTATTCATGAATTGATGGAGTAGTGGCTAAATGATTCCCATTCTTTGCTTTGGAGACTATTGAACTGTATTAGGATTGCTATAGCCACCTGTGCTTAGATATTTCTGCTTTTGGGATGTGTAAAGTATTTTGTTTGCGTTCAGGAAATGGCTGGATAATGAGGTATATCTTCAGTGTCAGGAATGGACAGTCCATCTGAGAAAGCCTGAAGGCAATTTCGGATTTCATCTAACAAAGCTAATTGACTTGTTTCCTCTCATGCACATTGGTTAGATGGGTCAGACGGGTCATGCTATTGCCTGCTATTGGGGTTTCAGTATGTGGCATACATTAAGCTAGCAGAGCTATGGAGTCTAAAGCATTTTGGTCAGGAGCCAGGCTGTAGCAGGTGTTCGATATGTATTGTAGGCCTGTTGCTCATGCTGCTTCAGTAATGCTTGCATGGCTTTGAACTTATCTAATAAGATTTGCTATGGAATGTTGATTTCTATTGTTTCTCATGAAGGAGATTCTATTAGTGCCACTGAGGCAGGTATGGTATCGCTCGTCTCCCTTTCCCCCTCTTGCATTTCTTCGGGTAGCTGTAGAGTAGGTTTCTATACAGTAGTCTTTTGAGTAGAGGATTGGTTGGTCTGGCGCGTTGGTTTAGACAGTATGCTTTCTGGCAATGGGGTTATTCCTCGTTTTCTTACAACAGATTGTTCATTCAGAAGGGCAGTTTCGAAATGAGGTCTCATTTCCGGAAGGATGCCATGACATATGAGAGGATACAGAGTGATTGGTCGAGGGGCCGACTGTCACTGGGTTATGGACTTGTGCTGATACATTCATGTGTATTTCTTTGTTCTTGCTGGTTGATAATAATTACACATGAAAGTGTTGCATACTCACCTCTATGCCATTAATAGACTGCCGACTGGCCTTCATCAATACTCGGAGGAATTAGCAATGATGCATCCCAATCGGGATTCTCTCCACCTAAACCTGAAACTTTTGAAGAGTTCCTGTCCTGATTTTGCATATTGTGTGTGTCACCCTATGCTTCATAGAGTCTTGTTTCAGTGTGTACTGCATGCTCGGCTCCTGCCGGAAAACAGCTCCACTCCACTCATGAGCTCTAATGAGAGTGACCCTTGCGTTGCTTGTGCTTATGTCCTGTTACCTTGAATGGAAATGTACTCTTCCAAAGCTGTAATGCTGTGACTGGAATGGTAGTTCAGGCTCAGCGTTGCTAGTATTGTACTAACCCAATGCTTGCAGATTTGCCAATTATAGGCATGTGAGTGAGAAAAATAGGGTGTGGTGGGTGTGATTGAATGCCTCCAACTTGGGATGCTTGCCACCTAAAGTGGGAATTTACCCAGTGTTACTCTGCTGGCTTTGCTTATATAATTGTGTTACAGAGTCAGTCATAAGATTCTGCTTTTGAGTAATGGTTAAGTTGTCCTCCTCAAAGGAACAGCATTTTTTTGGATATTTATGACGTTAGTAGCATTTATTGAATGTCCCGAAACGTTAGGAATTATGCATACACCTAACGCTGAATTGTTCTGGAAAGTGTTGTGCAGTTGTGTCTGTGGAAGGAGGCAAACATATAAGGGCTTCAGAAAACGTGTGTTTCCTTTACAGACGACATATGTTCCACCTACAGCACAAGCCACTGGATGGATGTTCACTGTACGTCAGTGGAATATGGTGCCTGCTCCTTAAAGACTGCTTTGCTTGTTTGGTGAAAATCCATCCAGCATTGTTTAGAATTGTCACCAAAGTGTACACAATACTATTGTGTATATTTCCAACTCAGGAACATACACAAAAGTCAACAGGACAGTTGTAAAGGCCCTTTTAGACAATTGTGGATTCATAGTCCAGGGCTGGGGATTTTATGAAGTAGCAACCAGTTTGGCCAGTCAAACGACAGCCATTCCGGATGCTTTTGGGCCCAGAATAAACGGCTAAATGGCTGCCATTGTCCATCGTGTATTTTTGTAGGGCTCCCATAGAGTCAGACCTTATGCTGAAAAGCATATTAAAATGGATCTATTTCAGTCTTCTGGTGCTTACCCCGACAGCAGATAAAGTCAAAGTCAACACAGAAATGTGCATTATTCCCAAAACTGCCAAATCAATGGCAGTCTTTGTCGTGAGGCTGGTCTCTGACGGAGCTCGAGCTTGGAACGAACACGCAGTCCCAGTTCAGGCGCATAGACCCAGTGAGCAGGGCTAGTGGTGGTCTGTGGCAATGCGCAGTCAGCATTGGGTGATTTGGGGTTTTCTGGGCCATGGGAGAAGACCATGCATTGGCAAATGTGACCATCAGGCATTCCTGCAGGCAATTCCTAGGTGCACAGGGCATGCCATGGATATGGGGCCTCCAGTAGGATGCTGATGGGGACTCAATGTCACGCCTTAATGGCATCCCCCAGGGAACCAAGGTATCCTGTACCTTGCTGTGGTTCCCCGGATTTCCACAGAGTGACCCTGCACGGTTCCAACCATGATGATGACGAACAGCTCTGTTGGAGCCCCTTGGGAGAAAATGGAAAGCAGGAATTAGGTGCCTTTTGGACTTTGCATGTTGTGTGACTATAATGCAGCCTCACTATTTCCAGGTTTCCGGAATGAGACATACAATAGGTTCGATCCTGACCTTGCCTATGTGATCCCACCAAATTCCCTATGAGCCCCCTTACCTGTGTAGTGTTGACTTTGAAGGTTGAATCTTAAGGTCTAGAGTGGGTCTCTCTGACTGTGTTGTTGACATGTTTGATGTGCATTTGGGATCTTTTTCCAGCATTTGACACACTACAGCTTCTCTTGGATGTGAAGAATGGGCAGGAGTGTGACTCAAGACCAGTTTTCCGTAGTCTACAAAAGTCATATTGTCTCTGAAAAGCCTTGTTGAGTCTAGGTTTTCCTCGCCCTCGCTGATATTGGCCACAATGTCTGTTTTTAAGTATAGCAGACCTTAACGCCAATGCCTATTTCCCTTGTGAGCTAATAGTGCTCCTGGAATACTATTCGCTGTTTTGAGGGTTCTGTTAGTCTTGTAGGAGTTCGAATCAGTGTTGTTGAGGTGCACTGCTGCTATAGGTATTCAGTGTTTTCTCCAACTTCAAGTTTGCCGGACAGTTAAGCAGGGCAGTGTGGATTGCAGCACTTCAACGAGAATGTTCCTGCAATAAAGGTGCTAGCGGAAGGCCTGTGCGAAGTTGCAGGACCTCACCTTTGCACACTTTGGGAAGTTTGATACAAAGGCTTTGCTAACTTCATACAGTTCAAAGTTTATCCTAGGTGCCATAGCATAGCCTCAAATTGTGTCTTGTGGGAAGTACGCATATGCTATATTGCAGCGGTGCTACGGAGGTACTGTGTGTTTTCCTCCTACATAAGCCGCCTTTACAACAACACATTCTCCTAACTTACTACACTAATCGAACCTAGGAAGTGAGAAACATTTATTTCCTAGACATAAAGGAGGGTAGGGAGAAGGATGCATCTTCAAGATCCTGCTCAAGAGAACAATCTGGATGGATCCCTTGTTTTGAATATGGAGCCTGACATGTTTTGTGATGCAGAAACACAACGAATGATTGTGTATATATATATTAAGACAAATAGCAGCATGTTCGGGTAACTTTCTTTTTATCTTTTCTGGTATGGATGGAAATGTGTAAATGGGAAGCAAATGTCTTAATGAGTGTTATGATTTCCGCGGATGTGTTTTAACAGTAATACACTTCAGCAAATGTGGTTTTTGCATGTACTGTTTTCCGCTAAATTTACTTCAGCATTAACAGCCTGGCACATATGCTGCTGTGTGTGTTTTCATCCTCAGCTGAACTATATTATTGTAAACCTCCCTTCATACAGCTGTGCAAGGTGTTATAGCAGTATCGACAATGGGCAGGACATGTCTTCCAATAAAAGAATGGAACAGGTGAAAAAATCAATGTCCCAAAACGTTTGTGTCACATGGAAACCTCTATAGTTGGTGTTAGGGAGAATTCTCAAACATGTGCTAATCCCTCTCTACCTTAAAGACCTCCAGCTCTTTCTGCTGGACTTTAGGACTTTGTTGTCTCTCATGCATTTGTTTTGTGATTTATATTCTGCGTTTCATTTGACTTTGGAGTCTGACAAACTCCATAGGCATCATCTTTGCATTGTGAAACACAGCACCTTCAGTGCAGTGGCACAGGGAAGTCTCGTAGATTTCCCAATGGTTTAAATACCTTCTCTTGGTGAAACTACTGTTTCCAAGACCATTGAAGTGAAATTGACTTTACTTACATTGGGCCTCATTAGGACCCTGGCGGAGAGGGTATTACGCCAGCGTAGTGCATGGCGTACCTCTCCGCCATACTACGAGTTCCCGTAGCGCCATGGAGGTTTTCTCCGCCTGGTTTTACCAGCCGGAGAAAACCATGGCGCTACGGGACCTCGTTGTTAATTACGCCACCGTATTTTACGGTGGCGTAATTAACTCCTTCCCCACTCCCATTATACCCTATGGGGCAAAAATGGGAATGGGGAAGGGCAGAATGGGGATTGGGGATTTACCGCTCCGCCGAGGTCGGAATGGGGCGGTAAATCCGCCAACCCCCATGGCGCTATCGGCGGCTTTCCGCCATGCTTCGCGGTGCATTTAGCACCGCGAAGTCCGCCTGGGTCGTAATGAGGCCCATTATGTCACTTTCTAGAACCAGCACACACTATCTTACCATAGGGTGCTAGAGGGGTTACTTAGTATCCCCTTTGTCTAGTTTTTCATGTAAAATGTGTATGTTACCCCTTCTACAATTGATGGCTGGTGGCAGTGGTTTACTTTTTGCTACCATTGTGTGTTTTAACTGCAGGCTGCATTCACAGCTGCAGTAAGCCACGCATGAGTGCCCATTTTGTCAAAATGGCCGGTCTTCTTTTCTCACCATTTCTTATCAGAAAGTTTCTTGTTGAGATGTACTCGGCACACCAAACCAGGATTGGTCCCTTTGTTCTTTAGCGGGATTCATGAGTGAAGCCCACCTCTGGCTTAGTATGTCTGGCAGGGGCAGGAAGTGAGGGAGGTACCCAAAACTCCCTGTACTTAATCCCCTTGGTTACAGGAATGCACCCAAAGGTATTTGGCTGGCTGTCTGGCAAGGCTAGCCACCCTGCTGTGCGATTGACAGCTAGGCTGGAATGAATGGGAGAAATCTGCATAAAAGGCAAGGCTTTTGGCTTAGAAGGCAGAGTCGACCACTGGACAAAGGAAATGACGCCTGCTGCAACACCTGGACCATTGCTTTGCCTGGTGAAGCCCTGCTGCTGTGCTGAAGCTAAGAATTCATTTCAACTAGAGAAGCCCTGCAAAGCCCTGCAAAGACGACTTCTCCCCTTGAGTTGGTGGGACCAATCAACTCCAAAGTGAACTTGTTTGGACATCCTCTCGTAGCTGGCTGTACTTCCGCTGCTGCTGCTGGAACCAACGTGCCAGGGAGAGGAGCACCAAATTGAGTAGATCGCTTTTAAGTCAGACCCGAGCACCAGGAAGGTCCTCCGGACTTCGCTGAAGCAGGACTGATCAGGCCTGAGCCACCTCAACAGAGTGCTGGACCCAAGATGCAAGGAAAGTCTGAAGTGGTATCCTAGAACCGCTGTGTTGCTATTTGCTGTCATACGCATGGAGCTGAAATGCCAAAGTCCCACTGAATTGAAGTTTGCCCACTGTTGCCGCTGACCATCCCATTGCAGTGCAGGAGTCCCCAGAGGTCCTCCCTCTTGTCCCCATGACTGAGGCCCAGGAACACCAGGATCTGCAGAGCTGTACAGAAACAGAAGCCAACTAGAACCATTTATTCTAACCAAAGGTGCTGTAAAGTGTAAGAGAACGTACCTCTTGTGGTGTAGCCTTACTTGCTCTCAGTTGAGACTGCTCTTGGTTAACCTTGCTGAGTTGCTTGCATCTTTGCCCTTCACAAGCCTATGATCTTGTTGCCCTTCAAGTGAACCTTATTTCTACAAACCTTTCTAAAAACATTCTGCAAGACTTTTACTTACCTGCAAAGAAGATCTTCAACTCCCCTAGACATTGTTCAAATAACATTGGCTGTTTTGGCTCCCCGGGAGACTCTTCTTACCTTTGACTCTGTGCCTTTACCTTTCCCCCAGGAAAGGGTTAAATGTACTTGACATTGGAATGTTCAAAAACTACTTACCTGTTTATGAATTATTTGTTAACCACTGTTTTATTCCCCAATCTAACATTTGCACCAAACTCAGTATTGCTCTAAATATAACAGTGAGACATCAATGTCCACAGTGTCCTAGCTATTTAAGTCACCTGAGGGTGTAGGAAGTGTCTGTGAGCCATCCCCATGGATATCTTCTGATTCAGAGAAACTAAGAGTGTGTTTTGAAGTGTATTATAAGTGTTACATGTTTTTCTCCCTTCTGAAAAAGGCTTATATAGCTGACTTTTAAATACATTAATAATTGTTTAATCAAGAAACCTTGAGTTTAAGGGCCTCATTAGGACCCAGGCGGTAAGGGGTTTACGGCGGCGTAAACAGCGCCGACCCTTACCGCCTGATTCCGAGGTCCCTTAGCGCCATGGAGGTTTTAACACCTGCTTTTAGCAGGTGTTAAAATCCATGGCGCTAAGGGACCTTGTTGTTAATTACGCCACCGTAATTTACGGTGGCGTAATTAACGCCTTCCCCACTCCCATTATGCCTTATGGGGCAAAAATGGGAATGGGGAAGGGTAAATGGGTTAATGGGGACTTACCGCCCCACTCACCTCGGAATGGGGCGGTAAGTCCGCCAACCACCATGGCGTAAACATAGTTTACGCCATGGTGGTAAAGGTACGACCCAGGCGGTAACTTACCGCCTGGGTCGTAATGAGGCCCTAAGTGTTTATTTGAATAACTGTCACTGTGAAACTCTGTGTTACAACCAGACTGCTTACATTGACCCCTCTTCAGCTAATCCTAGCTGCTCAACCACACTACCAACCTGTGTAGTACAAAGGTTTATGTAGTGCACCTAAAGGGTACTGCACACAATCTTGCCCAACAGTTGGCATGTTTTCTTACCTGCTGCAAAATCCCCTGCACGGATTTGCACCAAACTTTGGAGAGTAACTGGCCTCTGGTCCTGATAGTGTGCTCTGACTTCCTTGATAAAAAATGGGTCCATCAATTTTTCTTAAATCCGTAAAAATTCCCCAAATCACTTGATGGGTAGTTCAAGCTTGTGCACCTATTTTATGAAACACAACAATGCTTTTGAGACAATTTTCTCAATTTTTCAATTTTCAGGCCTGAGTGGATTCTGCAAATTTGAGCAAGTTTAAAAGCTATTTGTAAATTCGTACCTGGGGAATGGCACTCAGCCAATCAGGTGGCTGAAAAAGCAGGCAAGAACACCCTGTGTACTGCCTGCTTTTTCCAGGCACCCAAGGCCCTTACCCAGGTGGAGCCAGCTTGATTGAGGGGAAGCAACACAGAGTCTCTCCCTGTTGCCTTCCCACTTCCCCACACCTCACAGACATCCTGCACCCTTTCCCCACCCCGCCTACCTTACCTGCTGGACCTGAACTTTGTGTCCTGTCCTGGTGCCCCTCCCTCCTGTGGCAGCCATCATAGACATAGAAAAGGGACTAACCCTTTTTTCTATGGCGGTGGACATGTTTTTCTTTTTTTACGGGAGATTGGGGTCACGCAATACGCGCAGAACACATCTTCCATCAAAATTTTAATAAAAGTGTTTGCACCCTGACCAGGCCCTAGGGTGATATCACACTCTTGTCAGAGGTTCATGCCTGGCCGGTAACAGCTCACAGACCTTGCTGAGGTCCCCGCTTCACGCAGGCCTAATGCTGTGGCCTCTAAAGATGACAGGATGCTTCAGCGGGTTCTAACTGTCTTTATTAGAAGACAACGAGGTGAGCATAAACTTGTCCTCATGCAGTGAGGGAGTTACTCACAGTTCAGTTCAGGGCCTCCCAGTTGCTCCACTGGGGGCAAGGTGTGCACAAGGATGGCACGCTGCAAGCTTCCAGGGCCCCCATGAGGCCTCCTATGGCTTTGGATTTATGCCCTGGAAGCTCGGTCATCAGGCTCTTCAGGGCCTCAGTTTTGATGGCTCCTTCTCAGGAGCAGCGCTGTGGATAGACCGCTTGGTCTGGCGCTTTGCCAACTCTCCTGGGAATCGTCGCTCGCGGAGTGCGGGTTCGCGAGATCTCGTTATGCTGAGATCTCGCAAGACCACGCTCCCACGATCACATGATGTCCCCACACACCTCCTTTGCTGGGAAAAGGATGAATGGTCATTCCATGACAACGTCTGCAAACTTGCTGGGCTTCCTTCTCTCTCTCTCTGAGGTCTACTTAGATCTGGACATGGGGCAGGACTGCGGGAACACTCTTGGGAAGATGCGGGTGATTCGGGTTCTCCTTGTCTTGCTCTTTGCTGTGACCCCCTGAGTGGGGTTGGAGAGTTGGGCTTGAGGACTCGCCGTAGTGTGATTCTGAGGCATCTCTTTCTGACAAGCTAGGGTTTTCGGATGTCTCCTGGTGGTCTTGATCTTCTGCGTTTTCCCTGTGTGGCTGTTCAATAGATCCTTTCCTGCGGTACATGGCCACCCTTTCTAGATTCCATTTCCTTCCGTCGCTGGTGCAAATGTGGTTTGACCCTTTCTCCAGGACTTCTATGGGACTGCTGTATCTGGAGCCAGTTGAAGTGTCTTTGTGGGGGAGGCGTATCTTTACTAGGTTGCCTTTGTTAACTGCTGTGTGGCGAGCAGCTCGACGCAAGTCCCCTTGAGCCTTCATGGCATCTTTGTTACGCTGCATGTGGAAAACTACGTCTTCCATGTCCACGTCTTTGTCAGCTCTCACTTGATGGAGCCAAGGTGGTACCAGTGTGGATGCTGCCCTTCTCCCCCTTAGCAGATGGAATGGTGAAACACCGGTGACGGCGTTGGGGGTGATGCGGTGGGCTGCAACGGCTTCCTTGACTGTCTTGTATGGGTCTAGGCCCGAGGCATGCGCCAGCTGCAGCACCCCTTTGATGAAGCGGTTTGCCCGGTCGACCAGGCCATTGGCCTGTGGGTGATAGAGACTTGCTCTCCGCTGATGAATGTTGTTGAGTTTGAGGAATTTCTCCATTTCTCGAAAGACCAGCTGGACTCCGTTGTCCGTGACAATTTCTTCCGGGAGGCCTTCCCGCTGGAATATGGCAGTAAGTGCTTCGATGACTGTGCTTGTGGTGATGTCTGAAGTGAAGTCAACTTCGACCCATTTGGAGAAATAGTCGACTGTGACTATCCCGTATTTGTGTTCTGGGGGCATGCTGTCCAGAGGCCCAATGAAATCCAACCCTAGTTTGCGTCACACCCCTTTGGGGACTTCGGTGGGCAGCATGGGGGCTTGCCTCACGACTAGGCGCTTGTCACTGTTGGTGCATTCATGGCACCTTTCGACCATTTGTCGTATGTCCTGGTCCATGCCTGGCCACCAATAAGCGTTGCGTATCCTGCGTCTGGTCATGTTGCATCCCAGATGGCCTGAGTGTGCTATGCACAGTATCACTTTGCGAATTCAGCTGGGCGGGATAACTTGGTCGCCTCTGAGAATGAGACCGTTCATGGTGGTGATTTCCTCGTTCACCTTCCAGTAAGGACGAAGGCCTTCATGGATCGCTCATTCGTCGGGCCACCCTCCGCGGACCCAGGCTGCTACGCGCCGTAGGGCATCGTCCTGCTCAAACTCCTCCTGCCAGGGCGATCACTCAGGTCCATGTATTCGCCGTTCCTCAAGTCACTGATGGAGGCTACGACACATTCATCTTCCAAGAATGTGGTACCAGACATGCTTTGGTTCAGGAGCCTGGACATGCAGTCCGCTTGTGTGTTTTTCCAGCTCACAATGTGGGCTATCTCGTATGTATATGTATATTCTTGAAGCTTTGCGGCGATTCTGGCCATTCTCGGGGTGGCAGTCTTGGTGCCTCCCGGGCTCAACATGTGAATGAGGGGTTTGTGGTCGGTGACCAGCCTGAATTTAGTGCCCCAAACAAAAGATCTGAAGTAGTCGACGGCCCAGGCACATGCCAACATTTCTTTCTCAACGGTGGAGTAATTCTCCGGTGATGATAGGGCTTTTGATGCAAACGCCACAATATTTTCAGTGTCTCCCTTCTTCTGGGTCAGGGTGGCCCACAGCCCGTATGCGCTGGCGTCTGTAGTAATGCAGGTGTCCCATTCAGGGTTGAACGGTTTCAGGCATGGTGCATGTAGAATTCTCCTTTTGATTTCACTGAAAGCTTCATTTTGCTCCGGGTCCCAGGAGTAGGCTTGCCCTTTCTTCAGAAGCTCCCTCATGGGGGATGTGGTTTCAGAGAACCTTGGGACGAATTTGGCATACTACTCGGCAAGGCCCAGGAACGATCGTAGTTCTTCTCTGGACATCGGGGCCGGGGCATCTGTTATGGCCTCCATGAGGTTCTTCTTGGGGCTGACCCATTCGCTTGAAATGCAGTACCCAAGGTATTCTACCTTGCTCACTCCAAAACACATTTTTCGTGGCGTAGATGAACGCCCGCCTTTTGAAGCTTGCTCAGGACTGCCCTGAGTGCTTTGTCATGGGTCTCGTTGTCCTTGGCATACACGAGAATGTCGTCCTGAAAGAATGAAACATTTGTGAGTCCTTTAAGTAGAGAGTTCATCATCCTCTGGAATATGGACACTGCCGACAACAACCTAAATGGCATGCGGGTATATTGGAAGGTGCCCAAAGAAGTGATGAACGCTGTCAGGGGGCATGAAGATTTGTGTAGGGGAATCTGGTGATAGGCGTCACGCATGTCCAGCTTCGAGAAGATTGCCGCCTCTTTCATCATGAGGACAATTTCGCTAATGCTGGGGAGTGGAAAGCTATCCATGACAACCTCTAGGTTCAGGCTTCTCAGGTCGTTGCTGGATTTCTTTTTGACTAACACCACTGGACTCAGCCACTTTGAGGATTCCATGGTCTTGATGGTTCCTTCTTCGACCATCTTCCGAAGGTGAGCCTCCAATGCAGGTCTCGCCGTGGCAGGTACTGCCCTGACTTTGTGTTTCACAGGGACTGCATTGGGTTTCAGGCGAATCTTGTGGCCAAAGTCTCTCACTTTTCCTGGGTTCTCGGAAAACAGGCTCGGGAAAATCTCCTTGAAATTGTGCGCTGCTCCAGAGGAGACCATGAGTACCTGTTCTGGAGTGCTGGGATCTAGTTTAATACTGAGTTGATCGTCCCATCCCAGCATGGCTGGGCCTTTGGGTGAGAAGTACACTTTAGTGGTGGTAGACCTCCCTTTGAATTCGATCTGGGCTCTGGTGTAGCCTAGGCGGTTGACAGTTGCACCTCCGAAAACCGTCGGTTTTTGCCTGGTCGTTCTGATTTCTACTTGCGCTTGTCCCATCATCTCCTTATACATGTTGATTCGAAGGATTGTGAGGTCAGATCCCGAATCTGCCATGACACGTGTTTCCATTCTGTCCACTTTAATGGTGCAGTGGGGCTTTTTCCTCCTGGCATGGGGGGCATTGACCATGACGACCATGAGTCTGTCCTGTAGATTGTCCTCTTCGCTTGAAGTCCAGTCGCCATTGACGCGGGAAACGGTTTTCTCCCGCCACGTACTGTGGAAACAGAAAAATAATATGAGGCCGGGAAGCCCAGAAAGAAACACACCAACACAGGTTACAAAGAACATACAAGTGCTTTATTTAAAAGCTACAACAGTTACCAAGTCAATTGACAAACGGATAGCTATTCGGCTCTCAGAGTAACATAAAGAACTTCAACGAGGGTTCGATGTGTTAGTGAGAGAGAGCGTACATTGGAATACTTGGGCCTTTTATACAGTTTGTCCAGCCCTTGGCCAACCCTCTCGCGGGTTAACCATTCTATGAGCCGGGCCCATGGGTTCCTTGCCAGGTCAATCCTGTAATATATGCATTTCGATTGATTTCACTGATATAGTTGTACATTTACATATAGGTCAATGGTAGGACAAGGTCTCAGTTTGCGACCCCGACAAGTGGCCTGCAGGCATATTAATTATTCATGTGTACGGAGGTCACAACAGCCAGAATCTTACTCAGAAGTCATGCGGCCTCCATTTTGATATTCAGGGTGACTTCCATATAACCAGAGAACCTAAAATGGTGGCTTAATCCAAGATGGCGACTTACATTGCTTTCTCTAAGGTCAAGACCTTGCCGTGGAGTTTTTTTACATATGATGTTTCGACAACTTGACGTAGGCCAATACACATACAATTGTTACGATAGGAGGCATAATATTGTTTCAATTCTGACAAACCCTCCTTTTGGCCTATGCCAAGTGCTAATATCATTTCTAATATCTTTGTAAATAACTCCATGCATTGTCGTCCATACATCCTGAATCATTATCTGTAATATCTATAGCCATTAGGTCGTTCATCAGAACCTCTTGTAACACAAACTCTTTAGACGCTGTATCTGGGGCATACATTTTGTGCCCTATCGTGCTCACTGCCTGAGCACAACATCCCCCTAGTATTGCACATATACTAGGTAGACATTGGTTACAGCAACACAGGAATAGCAGGATTCCAAAAATAACTAGTATAACAGAAAGCACCTTCCAACCCCAGGATCGTAGAGAATCCCAGAACCAAGCACTAATACTCCAATCTCCAACAGGAACATGCACTTCTGAACTAAGGATGTGCAAGTTCTGTATTGCTTTAAAAATTGTCGGTGAGGAATCTGGTAACAAAACACAGCAAGCGGACCCCACTAATTTACATACTCCACCGCGTTCTGCCAGAATGACATCTAATGCGATCCGGTTTTGGAGCGCTACCAATCTTATTGCTTTCTGTTCCAGTGTCATATTGTAGAGTATATCTGTGGTCCGGTTGATGGTTCTCTCCAGTACCCTTGCTAGCCCCCTAATATTTTCAGAATTTGCTATCTGTCCCCAAAATGGCACAACTGATTTTGCTATATCTCCCAAGATGTGCCCAGGGGTATCTCCATTCTCGTCCCGCCGTGGGCGAGCCTTAGAAACTTCCAATGTACTAGCTATGAATACCCCAGGTAACAGGATTCCTAAATAACAGGTTCCCTGCCAATCCTTCGGCAACCAGGGAAATGCTGAACTACCTCAAACAAAATAGACAGGCCCCCCTACACACAGAGGCCTGTTCTCCCCGGTCAAATTTACAATGTTCGCACAACCTTCAAAATCTCCTATTGACCGAGTGCCATTTCTTTGTACACAAAAGGGGACTGAATCGGGGCTATGGTTAATAGAGTAGGAAGGAGGCACAGCGTCCTTATTGCCTATCGGAGCCATTTTAAAGGAAATTAGAGTTTGGAAGGGAAGAGACAGTTTATCAGATGGCCTAATAGGTGCAACATTAGGTTTACTTCTATTTGCAAAAAGCAAGCATCCCAGGGGAGTCAATTCACGTTTCTCAAAATCATTTAAATTAGTTCCATCAAAGTTCCCTGAGATGCTGTCATTCCAACGGCCAAAGAATAGTGCTCTAAGAGAGGCATAGCAAGCAGTCGTTAAAGGTAAAGGGTGAATATACCATCCTAGCCCCTTGTTCCCATGGTGCGATAAATGGGTGCAAATCCAACAATTACTCTTATTAAAAATGGCATGCGTTGAATTCATTATTATCATTAAAGTGTAATTATGGTACTTTCGTCTATGCTGGGAGTCCCTAGGTGACAAAGTATGAAGGTGTACAGAGGGAGTCAAAGCAGTAGGTACAATTTCAATTGGCAGAAGAGGTTTTAGAGGATACATTTCTTCGAAGTACCAAAGTCCCACAGCAGTAACTATACAATATTCCAATTACTATTAACACAATACAGCAATACGTTTTTGGGGCCCAGGCACATTGTTCGTTGTCCGAGTTGGTCACCCCCTTATTTACAAATCCCAAATGCGAGCAGCAGCGGTGGAGGTGGCAGGCATCGTAGTTTCTCAATCGACGACCCCAATGTTCGTTGCTGGCGACACTACGGTCGCGCAACTTCTTAGTCCTTCCCCAACCCTAGCCAGCAGAATCCCTTTTTTTCCTTTGTTTTTTCAAAAACTTCCTTTTGCAAGAGAAAAACTCTCAATAACTTTTTCTTTCCAGATGCACAGGAAAGACCCGTGCCGTAGTTCTATTTTCTTCGTCGAAGGTCGTACCTGGTGGTACCCAGTACTGTTTGATCCGGAAATAGGGTAACGTCACTTCCTGAGGGAAGCAACGTCTCGGAGGCGACGGAAGTCGCAGAACTTGAAACAGTGTTTTCCGGAAGTTACCTTTTCAAAGAGTGTGGAGACGAAATGCACTGTTCCCCAAGCTCCACGGGCTCAGAGAATTTCTCCGACACACTCACAGCGCTGTTTGCTACTCCAGGATCAGAGATTGTAGCATCAGCGAGGGGTTCTGCTTCTTCTGTAACGTGTGGCGTCGGATGAGGAAGTTTCTTGACATGTGTCGAGTGGATCCAATGCTTCTTTCCAGCCACCCGCACTGCTGTCTGGGTGACCAACAGCACCTGGTAGGGTCCCCGCCAGCGAGGCGCGAGACAGGAAGACCTTTCGTAGGCCTTCACTAGGACCCAACTTCCAGGCTGAATGTTGTGTCCTGGGCCCGTAAACCGTGCAGGTAAAGCTGATTGGACCTGATGATAAATGAGATACAGATTTTTAGTCAACTGGTTACAGTAGTCTACAAGCAATACATTTTCGACCTCCCTCAGGGTTTTGGGCTTCGGAAGGCCCCAAATGTTAGCAGGTCTCCCCATCACTACCTCAAATGGAGAGAGCCCAGACTTAGTTTGAGGTGTGGTACGCATGGCTAACAATACAATAGGTAAGGCATCTGGCCATTTCAGTTTGGTGCCGGCACATGTTTTGGCAAGCTTATTCTTTAGGATACTGTTATGTCACTCTACCAACCCCGCACTTTGAGGATGTCTAGCCGAGTGAAATCGCTTTTCAATGTGTAACGCTGTGCATATCTGCAAAATTACTGCTGCAACGACATGGGGACCGCTGTCCGACCAAATTACCCTAGGTAGCCCAAATCGTGGAAAGAATTCTTTTACCATAGTCTTTGCAGTGGTCATGGCAGTAGCATCCTTAACGGGGAAAGCCTCAACCCATTTACTAAAGGCACAAATAATCACAAGAACATATTTTAGATTGTTACACCGTTCCATCTCAATAAAATCAAAGTGGATGACCTCGAAGGGAACAGAAGGGGGCCCAAAGCTACCCCTTGGAGTTACTGTCCCCTTCCCCACATTGTGCTGTAAGCAAATCATACAATTCTGAACATGTCGCTGTGCAATCTTCAAAATTTTATCATTCACCCAGACTTGTTCTAACATTTTCGTGATCTGCTGAGCACACACATGCATAGGACTGTGTGCCATCGTAACCATCGCCAGTACATATGAATCAGGGAGCAACCATTTCCCTTCCGATGTATCTACCCAACACCCATCGTCATCTAGTTTCCCCATCCCTTCGGCCCACTTTCTAGATTCTTCTATTGTGGCATCTGTTTGGATATCTCGCACAGACCCGATACCCTCATCCATCACATAGGCATCTTTTGTTTCCCTTAGAGCATACATGTCTGCGCTAAGGTCTGTGTCCGTTTGCCTGGCTATCTGGTCAGCAAAAGCGTTCCCTTTTCCCACATCATCTATGACCTTACGATGTGCTGCACATTTCATGATCGCTAACTGACTAGGGAGCGAGTGTGCCGAGAGCAATTGCACTATCAGGGGACCATGCTGAATCTTGGTCCCATGTGAGGTTACGAACCCTCTTTCCGACCAGAGCCTCCCAAAGTTGTGAGCCACCCCAAAGGCATACTGGCTATCAGTATATATGTTTACTTTATGCCCTTCGGAGAGTTCACAAGCTCGGGTCCACGTTATAATCTCTGCGGCCTGCGCGGAGTTATGAGGAAATTCTCTTAGTTTCAACAACCGTACTCAATGTAGTAACTGGGTAGGCAGCTGTAGATGTACCATCGGGGAGTTTGAAGCAGGAGCCATCACAAAACAGCTCCCCTTCCGCATTGCCCAAAGGAGTATCTATGAGGTCTATCCTGCCCTTTGTTTCTTGTTCAGTAGTATACAGGCAATTATATAATTCTTCATCCCCGCAAACAGTATTTTGGGGAAAGGTAGGAGTTCAGCCGGATTAAGAACACAACACCTCTTAATTTGAATGTGAGGGGCAAACAGGATTAATTCATACCTTGTCAGCTGTGCAGAGGTGAGGTGTTGTGTTTGGGTTTTATTCAATAGGACATCTACAGAGTGAGGTACCATCAAAATTAAATCATGGCCTAGGAACATTCCCTCACTCTGTTTTACAGACATGGCAGCAGCAGCGACAGCTCGCAAACATCTTGGCAAAGCGCATGCGACAGGATCAAGGGCGGAAGAGTAGTAGCCGCACAGCCTATTCTTCCCTACGTGTTCCTGTGTGAACACAGCCAAAGCACATCCATCACATTCATGCACAAACAGCACAAAGGCCTTGTCATAATTTGGAGTACCCAGAACCGGTGCAGAGCATAACGCAGTTTTGAGAAGCTCAAATGATCGTTGATGTTCCGACTTCCATGGCAGCGGCAAAGAAATGCCCTTCTTTGTCAAAGCCAACATCGGTTTTATCAGTTCGGGATCCACAACCTACAGTAAGAAGCCATACCTATTAAGGCTCTGACTTCCTTCTGTGTATTTGGAACAGACATGCCAGAAATGTGTTTTATTCTTTCAGGTGTCAATCTTCTCCCCTCCTTTGACAGGAGGTAGCCTAAATAGGCGACCTCCTGACAACAATATTGAATTTTTTTGAGCAAAGCTTTATGACCGTTTTCAGCCAGATGAATAAGCAACAATACAGTGCCTTCTTTACAAGCACTTTCAGAATCTGCAGCTAAAAGTAAGTCATCGACTTACTGAAGCAATGTACAAGTAGGTGGCAATTCAAGGGTATCAAGCTGCTCTTTCAAAGCCCTACTATAAATGCTTGGACTTTCAGTATACACTTGAGGTGCACGAGTAAATGTGAACGAACGTCCCCCCAAGGTGAATGCGAACAAATATCTACTCTCCTTGTGTATAGGAATACTAAAGAAAGCATTCTTTAGATCCACAACACTAAAGTGCGTAGCTGTAGCAGGGATCATTGTGAGTATCGTTGTTACATCAGGCACAATTGGAAATTGTGGGGCGACAACTTTGTTAATAGCACGTAGATCAATTATGAAACGGTATGGGATTGCATTGTCGCCTTTCTTGTATACAGGCAAAATCGGGCTGTTACATAAACTACCTGCAATCTCTTCAATCACTCCTCGATGCACAAAATCGGAGACAATGCACTTCAAAGCACGCTCGCCATCAACTGATATTTTATATTGCGGAATGCGTGGTAGTTTAACTCCATGTTTCAAAACTATTCTAACGGGTTCATCACAAGTTGGGCGGTAACGCCAGCGCTAATAGCGCTGGTGTTATTAGCCCTACCGCCAAACCCACCGGCGGTATTAGCACCGGATCACGGGTTTGGCGCAACGGGAAATCCCCATTCCCCATTGAGCCCATTCGGGAAAGCCCCATTCCCCATTGGGCTCAATGGGGAAATTTTGCGCTTTTACTACCAGCGGATTTCTCGCCGGCGGTAAATGCACCAAAAATCGGCAAATTCTCAAAGCCGAGATTTGGCAGACCCTTAAATCCGGTGGTAACAGCGCTACCGCTGGATTTAAGGGCTACAGCCAAACTTGTGATGAGGCAGTTTGTCCTCCATGACTTGTAATAGTACTGCATCCCCTGGTGCACACAGTCACCATATAGAGGATCAGGCATTAGACACTTTTCAGAATTGGTGGATCCCATTGTACGCCATCTTTCATGACCTATAACCACACTGCTACCCAGACTTCCTTATTCCCAACGTGCCTGCCATCCTGGGTACACCATCATGTTGGCCTACCAGGACTTGCAATATTTTTTAGGTGCAACAAAGATCAGTTTGTTTTGTTTTGAGAGAAGTGCTTGACTTACTGAGAGTAAGAATGCTTGTCCTCCCTCTCGGCGTGTTGTGCTCTTGTGCATGTCAACACACGGCTACTCAAATGCTTGTCACAAGGTTTGTTGGACAGAATTTGTCACCAGTTCTTGTTTCCTCTCCAGCAATTCTCTTCTGCCAACACAATCTCCACTGGTTTGAAATCATTTGTAACAATCTAGGGCTCATCCCACCCCCTTATTTTCCTGAATTATTTCTCACCTGCATTTAATACTTATGGGTTTAACTCTCCTATATGGTTTCCAAGGGCTGCCCTGTTCTTGTTCTCTTCTATTGGTAACGTTCTCTCCATCTTAACACCCCTTGTCACCTTCCCTCAGGATCTGTGTTACAATCGTCTTGGGGTCCCTCTACTCCCTGCACGTTCCTATTATGTTAGCTTGTGGCTCTGGATCCGTTTTTATCTCTAAATAAGTTTATTTGTATAGTCTTGGTCTGTCCTTTGCTGAACTTTGCCTCCAGCCACTTGTTCCTTTCACCCTTTTCTCCTGTCTCCTTGAAATCTCCTTTGTTTCCTCACTTTCCTCTTCACTTTTCCTTCTCTTCTCTGAGCTCTGTTTCCCATTTGGCACTCCTTCCTGCCTTCTTCCTTTCAAATGTCTTCCTATTCCTATAACTCTCCACTCTCCATATGTATTCCTCTCCTTGCTTAACCTCATCACAACCCCACCCCACAATTGGCCTCATTATAAGTGTGCTGGTCCGGTAACAGCGGTACCGGTAAGCTTGCTGGTACCGTTGTTATCAGACCGGCAAACTACGAGTTCTGCTCGTGGGTGCCTTCCCGCCCACCAGGTCCGACCTGGTAGGCGTACCAGTACCCGCAAGCAGACACTGCCGGTAGCACCGGCAACATTTTGAATGGTGCTGGTGCTACCAGCCACCCCATTCCCAAAAGGGCTCAAATGGGAATGGGGAGTAAGAGTTTCCGGCCCCTGCTAATGGGGAAATACAGGGTCCACCAGGGTTGTAATGGCCCTGTATTTCCTCATTGCATGAGGCCGGAAAAATTTGCAAGATTGGCGGCAGCCTGCCGGTTTTACCAGCAAGGCTACCGACAAACTTGTAATGAGGCCCAATGTCTCCACATTTCTTCTCTTCCTCTCTCTCACTTCTCTCTTCCTCCTCATCTCTCTTCTTCTTCTCTTGACCTCCTCCTCTCCACTTTTATCCCTTTTACTTTCCACCTATTTTCATATGTGGCATGTCCTCTCCCTGGATCCTGTTGCTGTCTCCCTGCTATCCCTAGGGAGGGTTTCTCCTTCTTCTTAGCCTCTGTTTCCAAAGCAGAGTTTCTTGTCCTTCTCACCCACTGGCTTCCTCTGGAATTCTTCTTGCCTGATGATCTTTTTCCCTTGCCTCTGCTCCATCATTTTCAGTGGCCTCCTCATTCTCTGCTTTTTACTTCCTGTGTTCACTTGCACCAAGTCACTGCTCCTGTCTGTGGATCTGTCCCCTAAGAACTGTTCCACCCCCACTCTCTATGAGTGGATTTGCTGCTGTTTTCCTGTCTAGGCTTTGCAGCTCATGAATAGAGCATCTGGGGTGGACATATTATACTCGGGCATTAAGGGGAACCACCTGAATTTCCTCCCAACCTTACAACCTGAATTGGGCCAGGACCACTCCTCACCCCTCTCACCCACACTTCCTGGTTGGGCCTCCTGCCTTATGTAGCATCTGTCACCTCATTAAAGTCCACATACCCATGCAGCCATGTATGCTTCCTATCTGGAAACCCCTGCCAATTCTGATGTTTCTGTCTGAGAGATCCTTCAATGTCATGCAATTTCCCTTCTTCTGCAGTTTCATCCACCACCCAGATAAAAAGGTTTATTGCTAGGGTAAAGCAGAAAGGGAATTGTTCATTACCCTACCTCCCTGGGCACTGCCTTATCAGTGCCTGCAACACCCGGCTAAAGAACCCTCCGCTGCTCCTAGGTCTGGGGTTCTGACTTCATCAAAGAGATCTCTGACGATGGCCACAGGCCATTCCTAGGGGCCACATTGGTTGGCATTGTCTGGTCTGTGGCATGATTGGAGAACATTCCCTGGACAATGTGGCCACATGGCATGTCTTGGTCCCATGCCCAGTGAGAACATCAAATGTTTGGGGGTCTGGGTCATTTACAAAGGCCATGTGCTGGCAGAGTGGCCACTGGGCATAGGACCAGGCTATCCCCAGTGGCCACATTTAGTGGCTTAGAAGAACTGGGGCATAGCCAAAGGTCACGGTCTGAACACATTGGAAATGTTAATGGCAGTTTACAATGCCCTGTAGCTACAGCAGGTAGCTTACAAGGGGCCAGAGTGTGACCAGGGCCATAACCCGGCAAAGTATCCATTGAGCGTTGCCTTTAGCCATGCTCATTGCACATATCAGGAGGCTTAGAGTTAATGGGGCTTTGAGGAAAGCCATCCCACAGACAAATTCCCCCTTGAGCATGGTGTACACCCATACACTATAGGTGCATTCGGTTGCTTAGTGGACAGTATTGGTGGAGCAATAACATGACTAGAACCCATTCTGCCCTCTTCGGTGTCATACGGGTGCTGGAGGAGTTACTAACAATGTCAGGATTAATTACCATTTAGAATGTGTACATATATTATGGCCATGTGTCAAGTCCAACATTTAGGTATGATTATAAAGGTATACAACACCACAGTTTATGGTGCATCGTTGTGGGGATACCCAAATCCTTCAGAAATGCACATTTTGAAAAAAGACATTTTTCAAAAGGCTTCTGGGTCTTGCTTTGTCAGCACTACATTTTGAAGTTTATAAGGAACTTGGAGCAGGCTATTTAAAGATGTGTGGTGCATCACTGCGATGCTGCACTGACTTTGTACACGTTGCAATACCAAGGCTGTTTCGACCCATTTTAAAATCAGAACCTTGTTGGATAGGGCTGATTGGCGTACAATTCCTTTGTTACTTTTTATTAACAATTGTTTTTTTTTACATGCACCAGGACTTTTTTCTTCTTGTACCTTGTCATCTGTTTCATTATAAAATATGTATAAGACGTTGCCAAGTGTCAGTGTTAGAGATCATCGTGAGTCTTTAGAAGTCCAGGTTAATGCTAACAGATTTCTAGCAGCTATCAGCCAACCTTACATTTTACAGTGGAGCCAAAGAAACTCTGACAGGTGGCTGACTACAGGAGTAAAATTTAATTGCTTAATGTTGAAGGCAAACACGGCCAGTTGGCAAAGTCTCCATGATACCTCGGGGTGCCCTTTGTGTGGGGACCCTGTTTAAGATATTTTGCATTTGGTGATGTTTTGCTCTGCCTATCAACATATCAGACAAACCACCATTTTCCCTGTTCCTAGGTATGCTAACTTTACCCAATGTCGGCCAGCCCTATTTTACCTCCTTTAGGTGCACTCTCCTTGTGCAGCCTCTGCTTTTCTGTGTTTTAAAGGAGGGCCACTGTAAAATGTATGGCTGTTTTGGTTGTGATTTACATTTGTTTTTAATTGAATGTAATTTTATCTTATGTGTTTACATGGGACACTCTTGTGCACAGACCTTTTCATGGGAGGGCAAATGGGGCACTTGCCCAGGGCCCCCACATTGGAGGGGGGCCCCACAAGGCTGCCTGATCTGAAGACGTAAGATTCCACTGATCGCGAGTCTTAAATAGCACACGTCAGGATATTATTTGGGGTGCTGCTGAGGCTCTAAACCCATTGCCTTTCTGTTTTGACAAGTACATTCTGCCTTGATCAATTCATCATTTATTGCTTTCTGTGTTCACTGTGGTATACATAGTGTGTGTGTTCCTCACAGAACAACTCTGTAGCATTCTTTCCTTCATGTGGAAATTATGTTGATCATGTGCAGCAGGCAACAGTGAAATGCATATTGATAAATTGAGTGCCACAATGGTTCAGAAGTTAGCTCAGTGTGTGAAGCACCCATTGCAGAGATATGTGTTCATATGCAAAATTAGAATATCACATTTAAGCAGGGATGGCTGAGCTCTTCCTATATCTAAAATGTATAAAACTGCCTGCATATGTACTTGGTTTTGCAGAACAACATCTGCTGGTATCAGCAATGTACCTGCACCAGATAGGGAATGCCATACAAACTAACATATCATCCATATGGTGAATGTCTAGAAATTGGTTTGTTCAGATGGGGTGTTGTAAAACCTAGACAATAGCCTCCAACGATGGCATAAACTGTTAGTCCAAGAGGTGAATAAGTATCCAAATTCAAGACTGTGGAACAAAAGAAAAGCGTTCATGCTTGTATACTGGATTTTCCAGCAGAAATAAGTGATCCTGGTCAAATCCTCTAATATATCTTAAATTACTTTGCTGTCTTCTGTGCGGTTTGCCTTCTTGCATGCTGATGGCATTGTTTGGCCCATTACTTGATCTTTCTTCTTATGTAGGCCATTTAGGGCGGAAGGGTGGGTAAACGGAAGAGAGCGGACCAAATGTTACAGGCCTAACACAAACATATTTTTTTTATGTCTGCTTGTTTGATACAAAAAACGGTTTGCTTTTTGGTAAAGGTCAAAGGTTTTTATGCACGTTTATAAATTAAAATGTCACAAGCCATTGTTTTGGAAGTATTTAAAGATTTAAAATACAAAAGACAAACCCAAATTAAATCACATAGATTGGTATGCTGGTACTTATATACTTTCCCTGATGATGGAGAGAATAAAGCTAGAACCATTCCCATTTTGCATAACACTCTTCTATAATATTTTGTTTAAAAATTCTCATGTTTGATAATGTGATTTGTGAACTTTCCAAGTCCATTGTTATAAAATGAGATTGTTTTAGTTTATGGTAAGAACTGGAAAGGAAAGTGCTCAAATGCAGAAATCACAGAGTTGGCACAAATCCCAGCTTCACCCCTTCAGCCCTTAACCAATGTGTGATCCTGGGCATCTCATTTAATCTTATATTTCCAGTCCCTAAACCTTACAAAATTGTCAGCCCTTCAGAGTGATTTCCTTCTCATGGTATGATCTTCATAAAAGACTTATTTATGGTTTCACTGGCTGTAGGGTTGCTTCCACTTTAACAGTGAGCATATTTATATTGCACACCACAGGCATTTGTTCCTTTGATATCTAATGGCAACACTATTTGAAAACCATATCCAACTTCTAATCCCAGTTTGTCTGGATAAAGACACACTCCTGGTAGCTTCTAATGTGCATCCACTATCCATGCTACGGTGTGTAGCTTTCACCTTCCTTTCCATTGGTCTGCTCTATCAATGCATGAGCACTTTTGCATTCTATGAGGCAGCTAGTGTGAGTTATCTGTCTATTATGGGTTACATGTACCTTTTACATATGGTCCTGCATTAATACTACAGGCTGCATACCTTCCTGGATGTTATTGTACAAATTATCCTGTATGCACTGGAACAGTAACCTCTTCGTAGACTGCTAATGTTAGTCTTCAAATGCTACTCGTTTATCATCCTGATTAGAGCAAGAATGAAAAAGGTAAGGCGACATTAAGGGAGTAAACATGCTTATTATGCTGCAAGACAGCATATCAACCTATAGTTTGTGAGCGCGATGAGTGGGGTTCGGGGGCACAACCATAATTCCTGATCCCTTCATTCCTTTAGTTTGTTGGGGGGGGGGGGCAAGATGTCCGTGCCCAGGGCCCCAAAAGTGCTTAAGATGGCCCTGCTCTTGTGTTATTACTATGCTATTCGAATGTTACCTTCGTATGTGTGTACATTTAGCTCCTAATTCATGGAATTATTTGCATGTAAAACGGGGATTGTGTGTAAAATGGGGATTTGTGTGCCATTCTGCCCGCATATCCCCTTTCATCAAAAAGGCAAATCCCCACTTCACACTCAAATAATTCCATGAATCAGGGTTTTAATGAAAACATATCCGATTAAACATGATGTTGATGATGATGAAATATATTTGTTTTCCGAGTTGTTTAGTATTTGTGTGTGTAGCTTGTTTAGCAAATAGTATGTACTTTAAATTTGATTTCTGACCCTGACAGTACTATGTCTATAGTTTTATCTTCACAGGTACATTTCAGGTCAATGAAAGTTGGTTCTACATGATGAAACCGATATCTTCAGTAATCACTGACTGATGGGTTGATAGGTTTTTATATTATGCTTATGACAATGAGGCACTATGGGTTCCCATTATGCTTCAGTTAAAATATGGTTGCATTATTGAGATGTTATGATGAGAAAGCATTTAGTGAGAAAAAACGCGTACATTACTATTCTGTGTACTAATTACCTGTGCACCCATCCCGTGGGGTGTGCAGGAGGGCAGCACCGAGAGGCCTCTACTTTTTAATTGAACAGGTGTTTGGCAGCACAGGACCCTCTCTGGCAGGGATAGGGAGGTGGTTTTGTTACAGTAGAATTAGTCAAATTCAATTAAATGTTTTATCCGCAAATGTATGTAGGGGTGGGTAAAGGTAATAACTATGTTGGCTGGGAAGTAAGGAGTATGCTCCAGGGTTCTCCCCCCTCATATATTTGCAGCCAAATGGAAAACAAGAACTACATAATTGGACAAAATCAAATTCGACAAAAAACCCTCACAGAGAGCTGTTTTTACTCACTCTGTGGTGGAACTGTGGGTCGCTTGCTATGTCCAGGTTTTGCTGAAAGCTATGCCATTGCCAACATTTCAAATGGGATTGCCGCAGTCCCTGCCTAGCAAGCACTGTTGGAGTGTTAGCAGGGCCCCAGGCATGATCACAGGCCATGCGTTGTGATCATTGAAGGTGTGATCACTATGCCCTAGAGAAGGTTTCACTATATATGGCCACAGGGCATGCCCTGAGTGCGTGCAGGTGGGTTTACTGTGCCCAGAGCATGTCCAAAAGCCATGCCTTGTTCACAGGGCCACTGAGCATGGATGAAGGTCACACTCATTAAGTACTTTGAGCATGTTTGCTGTGCCCAAGGCACAGATTCCACTGGGCATGTGGGCGGGCGTGTATGCAGTTGGGTATGGCTGGTCCTATTGATCTCTTGGCATTTCCACAGGGTGTGCACAGTGAGTGTTTTGACAGTGCCTACAGAATGGGCAAATGATATGCCCTGTTCACAGTGCAATGACCAGTGGGAAATGGAGGCGTGTTTGCTTTGATGCAGGCACAATTTCCACAGTGTGCATGTTTTGGTTCTGCCCTGGGCATAGCTGTACAGACTTTCCTTGGGACATGGGCACACGGATTTCCTGCATGCATTGCAGGGCCTTCACTGTGCCCAGGGCATGCCTTAAGGCCTTTCTGCAGGCATGGCGACGGCTAGGTGTGGACACAAATTCCCAGCTGTCTGTTATTAAAACCTTAGTGAATTAATTGAAACAAAAAAAACTTAAAATGACTTTATGGTTGCAGTTCAATTTGCCAGTTATGGATAACGAACAAACCATAGCTAGCTTCCCTGCCATGCAGTACCCCGGACCCATCACCAGGTTCAGAACAGTCTATTGGGCAATAGGGCAATGCCCAAACAAAAAAAACACAAAATGTCAGTGTGGGCCTGTTTTTTGGGTCAAAGTGTGCCTGTTTTTTGGCCAATATGGGCAAGTTTGATGAGTTACTTCACTATGCGGCTAGTCGTTTTGACCAATGTTGCTGAATTCATATTCTTCAAATTACACAATTTGCTCCGCATTTTATCAAAAAAATCCCCTTTGTGTACTATTCAAACAGTTTGCCGCAAATTACGTAATTGCCTTTTGCAACTGTGGGCCACTTTTTCATTGGGGCCAGAGACACTTGTCCGCCCCAGTCAGATCCTGTCCACCACATGAGATCACATATGACATAGCTAGAGTTGCCACATTGAGCCTGTGCATCCTTTGTTGATTTTTTGTTTTGTTTGATTTCGAATTTAAGCATAATCGCTCACTCTGACACACTACAAATCCAACCTTCGCACTCACTTTAAATATGAGGCAGCCTACATCAGTACAGAGTTCAGGTGAGTGTGAAGGTTTGTATTTGCGGTATTAAGGCGTGTTTATCCTTTGAGTTTCAAAGTTGAATTTGTGTTTGTAAAGAGTGTGTGCACATCAACATTATTATTCTACTGTTTGCAAACTTTTCTTTTTTGACAGAGAAACCTTAATTCTTTAAAAAAAAAAAAATCCCCATGTCCTGTTCGAAACTATGGTAATGTAATGAAGTACATTACAACAAAGCTTACAAGGCCTTAAACAAAAACTTGACTTGAAAGTGTTATGATTACACTGCAATCCCACCATGTCCCCCCCAAAAAAAAACGCTAACGTTCGCAATGATCGTTACCAGCAAACCGTAACTCACCGCCATCTCATCCCCAGATACCCGGGGCACAGTGACTCTACCCGTAGTTGGATACAGAGATCCCATGCTTGAACATCTTTGTGAACTCCCTGCCTGCCTAGTAGGATGGAGAGAACATGCGTACAGCGAGTACGAGGTCCCAACGCGCTCAAGCATCCTTCATGAATCAGAATGCAGTCCAGTGGAGGTCACCCCTCCTTCCAATTAAATATGGCTTTCAGTGAATAGATCACCCTATGTTTGCAAACACTGCAGACACCCAAGAGTCTAGTTCCACTCGTGGCTCCATTAGCGGCCTTTAACAGCGGGCTGACATGGGTTTCCGCAGCTCCTGAGCACATTACCACCATATCTCAGAGGAATCAGATATCCTTTGGGGAGGGGGAAGAGGAGCTGGCACCTTTTAACGTAGGGTTTCCGGATGGCCTTGGTGTAAATAGGCCACTTTCCAAGGTTGAGACGAGAGTGGGAAATGAAAATGAACTGTCAGGGATCTCTGTGGCAAAACACAAATTGGCATATTGTGTTACAAGCCCACTACTTCTAAATACGAGGTTTCGGCTCCTGACCTCAAGTGGCAGCCATTTTGTTTAAAGACAGGGGTGGAGCGAGCCAGTCTCAAATCTCTGGGAGGGGGCAGGAGGACAGTTTCAAAATGATGTGTTCAGAAGTGAGGTTGCGAGTGATCACCTAACATCCAATGTCCCTCCGAGCGCTGGCGTGTCCTCCACCGACTCTGCCTTTGCATTTTAAAATGCAAAGGATTGCAACATTTTGAGAAATTGTAGTACTGCAAAACAGTTGATTTGGAAACAGAAGTTATTGGCATAATGGAATGAGCAGGCCAAAAACCGTTAACTCACCGTTAGCCATTGGAAAGAGATAATCCACTTTTGGTTTTTAAGAAATGTGTGTTGTCAGCATGTTGGGAACTGGTGTAAAGGGTAGGGGGGGAGTTAATGTTATGCCTGGCCAGTAGCTTGGAAACTTCACATGTTTTGTCTATTGGGTGGCACTTCAGCACC
Organism: Ambystoma mexicanum; assembly: GCF_040938575.1. Classification (NCBI taxonomy): domain Eukaryota; kingdom Metazoa; phylum Chordata; class Amphibia; order Caudata; family Ambystomatidae; genus Ambystoma; species Ambystoma mexicanum. Next base: position 973,586,523 of record NC_090925.1, read on the forward strand.
ACCTGAAACCTTTAAACTGGAGTACAGCTTGGATAAAGATTACATGTGAGAAGGGGTACACAGCTTATGGGTTGTCTTTCTTTATGCATCCATCAAGGAACAGTCATAGCCATGCTAATCCTTAAGGTTATTTCCACCTACTACCTACCCCTCCCTGCCCAAAAAACATTTTCCTGGGATCTCTTTGAGCTAGCTCTAACAAGCAATGACATCAAACTTTGGGTTGCCAGTATTTTTCTGAGCAGCCAGCTGAGAGTTAATGACTTTATTGCAGCTGTAAATGTTCTACTGCTGCAATAAAAATGTCTTAATCAAGTAAGTCTTCAGCAACTGGATTTATATCTGTGTGTGCACTGCAGTCCTGTTCGAAAAAGCATTGACAAAACCAACATGATTGGCTTGAGTATAGGTATTGTATAGGCGCTTGACAAGAAACACTGCTATCATATTTGAAGGTAATCACACCATGTTCAGCTATTGCTATCTTGTGGCGAGGTATTAACATGTTGGCAGTTCCTGAAAAATGCCTATCCTATGATTAAACAAAAGTGGAAACTCGTGGCTTTGCCAATGCTTGTCCACAATGGAATGGGAATAATATAGCCATTCCATTTCTACCACAGATCCCAAATCAGATGTACACTTTGGGCATTGGAATGGGTTTTGTAAAAAAGGCCTACTAATTGCGGGTACATTTGGCTATTTCAGGCTAATGCAATGTTCGGATTGTCTGAGGTTCACAAGCTCTTCAAACAAAAGCACATAGTGATGGATTTCCCAGTTTGAAATACCGGCCCCTTTCTTAACCACCCCATCCAAAAAATACAATCTACCTGTCAAATCCAATCTAACCAGCACAGCACACATTTCCCTTTCCATAAATAAATATTAAATTGAAGCAACGATATGCACCCCTCGCCACAAATCACTCCTTAACCCCCAAATCTCTCAAGGGGACAATTAAAAACCAGTATTGGTTTGCAAGCAATGTAGTGTAATAGCCGTGGAAACAGTGCCAGGGGAATAGTCCCAACAGAACCTCTAGGCCCACGAGCCTCATGCAAGGAAGCACAAACAACCTGAGACAAGGCGGCTCATCCTTGCTTGCCTTTACCAGCGAGGCGTAACTTGATTCTCTAGGCATAGCAAGCTAGGGACCTATCTTTAAGCGTGCACTTCTCACTTAGGGCGACCAACTGGATCCGACAAGTAATGGAAAGAAGGCTGTGCATCCATTATCACCACCCGCATTGCTACAGGCAGCCTTCTATACAGGTCTATGCAATCAGCCTTGGTCTGGACAGCAATGCACAGCTCTCAACCTTTCACAGCTCGTATTCAGGGTAAGATCGGACCTTCAAAAGAAGAAGTAAATCATTCATTCTTATCTAACCCCCCCTTTATGACCACAAGAGAATTGACATTACAGGAAGTGGATACAAACCCACAAAGTATATTAATATTCAGAAAGCCAGGCCCATTCTTTAATTTTGCATTATCAAGATACTTGTCTCTTTACTAATTTTCTCTTTTTTATTCTTTTGCTCCATTCTTCGCCCCTCTCTTCCTGCTACTCATCTCCATCCTCTCCACTCTATCTACAACTTGTCAATGCCTCTCCCTATCTTCTCGCAACTCAATTTCCTCAACGTTAGCATCTCTCTGTTGGCTTCCTTTCTACTCTCAAATGACCTTTAATGCTCTCTGTCTTTCATTTAAATCTCTTCATAATCTGCCATCCACCTTCCCTCGCTTATATCCTTGTATAGCCCTATGCGTTTTCTTCTCTCTGTACCTCGTCATCCTGTGCTCCGTCTCGCTTTCGATCTTTTCCATTGCTTGAACCGCAGAATTAATTGCACTTCCTCTTTCTCTCCTCCATTCTCTTTCTTCCTATTCTCAGTTAGATTCGCATCTTAAGGACTATCTTCTTTCCTCCTAAATTCAACAATATTATTATTCTCATATGACTTGTACCGTTTTTAATGTCTTGAAAAGCGCTTTGGTGTAAAGCACTTAATACATTTAAACCAAATACATAAAATACAAGTGTAAAATGAAGAAAAGCTACACAAATGCTAACTGATAAAGCCACGGATATGTTTTATATCTTTGCAGGTGCTGCAATGCTAGCACCCAGGTGCAGCAATCATGCAAGGCACTGCCCACAAAGAATAGTAATCATCCTCATGGGCCCACATCCCAGTGGTCGAAATGGGCGGGAGCTGTTATGAGTTTCTTCTTAAAATAAAATTGAAGGAAGAAGTTTAAAAGTGCTCTTCCATGCAGTGCTCTGAGCGTTCCCTTAAACAGCAGGCACATTTGTCTTGGGGGTCTGTATTGCGTGTGGAAGGGGGGTGTGGTGAAGGAGTTTGTGGGTAGCGGGGGCAGGACAGCAGGAAAACATAGTTACTCTACTTCTTTTCGTACACCTCGACAAGTGCGTCATCCCTTCCCCTGCTCTCACCTGCTTGCTTGTTCCTCACTATACGCTCTTGCCACTTGTCGTGCAGGCTCCTTGCCCTTCTTATCAAGACTCTGTAGCTTGGAAATGCGTCCTGAACTCAGATGCATGTCTTTTCAGGTGTGCTCCCTTACAGTAGGCCTGTGGCCGTTGCTTCTAGCCGTCTGCTCCTGCAAGTCAGTCCTGCAGCTGCCAGCACTGGTCTCATTAGCTAGGGAATTTCCATAACAATATTCAGGGTACTTGAATGATTGCAGCTGGCGGTAGAGTGGTTGAGCCAACGGTTTCTCACATCTGCCAAATGAGTTTGTGTAGCGAGGTTTGCCAATGCGAACCATGTGATCGGACTGCTAGACCACACAGTCAAGACATGGATGGACTGCTTATGTTACTGTTAAGTAGTCTTGTGGCCAAGAAATTTAGACTGAATTGGACAGCTCTTTTTGGTGGCAGGACCAAGACTATTTTGCATATGGCTGGAACCCTTATGCAATGGCGTACAAAAGATACAACATAGTGGCATAGATGCCTGCCCAGAGAAATTATAGTAGTTATGATTGAACCAAAGCCTTGAATCTCTAGTTTCTGTCACACCAAGAGACAGTCTGAATTGCAGATGTTGTGCTATACAGAATCCATTTAAATGACATTTGATTGTTTTCTGATATAATTCTACTTACTCATCTAATGCATGTAAAAGAATTACGAGCCATTATTTTCCGCGTTTACCCTTACGAATGTAAACCCACCAAATAGATCATGGTATATATTTTGTAATCTACCTCGACTGATTGATGCAGCTGCTGCATCAATCTGCATGCACGTCGCAGGCCACCAATTTGCAGTGTTGATGAGCCATAGAAGCATGTTTATCTTTTTGAAAATGATAAAATGAGTGAGATTGTGGTGGTTCATGTCCTTCTTTTCTGGGAATGGAGAAGGAATCTGCAAACGGGGGTATTAATAGGCTTAAGCCATAGGGGAGATTTTCCCATTGCCCCAGCAGGCACAAATGGGTGCAGCAGTAGGCACTCACAGGTCCTGGATGATGAGGAGGAGGGAAGCAATCTAAAGTACTGTGTGGCAGGCAGGAAGCCACCGACATAGGCAAGCACCCCCTACTGAAGAACAGTGTGCCACAACCCCACTGTAATAATGTGTAGCAGACATAAACCCCCATGGCTACTGTCCTTAGGCTGGTGTTCGAGGTCAAGAGTGAAAGAATTCATGCTGACATCCTCAAACAGTCAAGCATTATACAGATATTCAAATAATCAATCTAAATGATCAATAGTATCATTGTACATGGATCAAATAATTAAGTCCATTAACCCATGCACGATCGAGGTTGTGTGTGTGTGTGTGCGTGCGTGCGTGCGTGCGTGTGTGCGTGTGTGTGTGTATATATAAAATCCCCTGCTAGTGGCCACTCCTTGATACAAATCTTATTGTTATCTACGATGTGCATGCTAGTTGCATTCCCCTACAAATAAACTATGCTAAGTTATAGAAATCAACTGATGGTGGGATTCGGTTCTAAGGAAAAGGTGTCCTAACATGCATGTTCTCTAAAGATGTTGTGCATAGGGGGCTCTGCATGTGCCCTTGGCTTCTCCTCACAGCCCCTTTTCTTCTAAGATTCTGTGAGGAACCCAGTTTCTGGAAGAGGAAGCATCAACTCCAGAAACAATAAGCTGGACGAGAAGAAAAACAGATTTTTCAGCTATGGTCTACTCTCACCAACATCTGGAGGTTATCCACATGCGTATAAATGGTTCATGGTTACACACACTTTAATGTTAGAATGAGGATTTTGAAAAATTAAATAAGGCAAAAAAAAGTGTCCATTATATATGGGTCATTCATTTGCTACCAACATGCTCTTTGATTTCATGCACAAATTAAAGGGTTCTCTTTAGTACTATTTGACCTCTTACCCTTTCTGATGATTGAAACATTTCAAAAAAGTACAATAGGAGAGAACCATCTCTACTGCCACCTTCCCTACAAGCCATTGGCCTGTTCTTCTCACTTGCTCCACTTTACTCCATCTCGTACATCAGCTTTTCCAGGCAACACCGTTTATTTGATATTATGTAGAGAAAAGCACTCTCATTTTTGCAGTTTCTAAAATCTTTTGCTGAGAACTGTGGTTTCCCGTTCTCCTCAGGAACTATATGTACCAGCTGCCCTCATGTTACTTAGAGAAACGTGAGGCGCCAGCGCTTCAGTGACTAGCCGGTCTTGGCCAGTATATCTGGGACGGGCAGGTGTGTTCTTTTCTTCCATCTCTACTGCCATCTCCCCTACAAGCTATTGGCCAGTTCTTCTCACTTGTTACACTTTCTTCCTCCACCTGGCACCTCAGCTTTTCCAGGCAACATGGTGCGCAGGGAACATCCACGCATATTGGTCTGAGGAACATTTTGCTTTTGTTCGTTTTGCAGGAATTTGTTACAGCCAGAATCGAATTTAGAAAATCACCCCTGTTTTGTGAATATTTGAACGTGTTGTGCATACTGTTTATTTGATATTACGAAGAGAGAAAAACACTCTAATATTTGCAGTTTCTAAAATCTTTTGCTCAGAACAGTTTTTTCCCTGTGTTCTCAGGAAGTAAATTTCCCAGCCTACCCTCAAGGTACTTATCAAAACGTCAGGCGATTCAGTGCTGCGGTTTCAGTGATTAGTCGTCTTTGCCGGTCATCGACGTGCTTCCGCACCTGGTGCTCCACTCTCCTTATCCATAAAGGTAAACTTCAGTTGTATTTCTACTTTTACTTCACTCTGTTACATTACACACTTCTAAATGGGGTATATTAATTTTTATATTTCTTTTTCCCTTTTCTCTGCTCCTCCATCTTGTTGTATTGTTATTATTATTTATTTTGTTTTACATGCTTGAATAGTATAATTTGAAAAGTTGTGATGCACCACTAAACCAAATAAAAAATATATATTTTAATATATTAAAAATAAAAAAAGAAAGGGAATCCTTAACACTGGCTCTACTTTGAGCCAATTGTATTGCCATTGTTAACCGATGAAAACTTGATAAAATGTACGCTTTAGCCACGACACAGAACATAGTATCCATTAGGGACCAGAACACCCATACAGACATTCCTACTGAGTCCGCAAATACTGTTGCTGAGTGTCCTATTCCACCTGCTGCCCAGTATGCATCTCCTAAAACTCCAAAAGGGCAGCATACGTCAAATTTTAACTAAAGGTTGGCACTCAATTCAGACAATCCGAGTCCAGGCAGCCATCGTAGATTGTGTGATGTGCATGAACCCTAAATCTAAGAATTTATCAGGTGCTACATTAAATATTGCACTCCTTAATACTAGATACTAGATCTCTGAGCAACCATGCCAGTAACATCATTGACGTGATAGTTGACAGAGATCTCAACATATTGTGTCTTTCCGAAACGTGGATTAAGGATACAAGTGGCCCAGCCATCAGCCTCTCAGTACCATTTGGGTACTCTATTCTCTGTAAAAATAGGGAGTCAGGAACACGTGGTGGGGTGGCTATCATTGCCAGAACCCGCTTATGTTTGTTCATCTCACTAGCATGTTGTCAGGACAGTGAAATGCTGCTTGCCAAGTTGACTCCCTCCCCCAATTGCTGCTTAAATATTGACCTAATCCTCAATTCCTGATTTAAACGAGGAAACATTACAAATTTTACACCCCCTAGAAGGTCCTAACTGGGCCACCCTTTTGCTTGCTGATTTAAATCACTGGAAAGGGAATACATTGGACAAAGAAATCATTGAACTCGAAAGATCCTTAGGGAATTTAAAGTTATTAACGATGCCCCCACCACTGACAAAAAGCATATCCTAGATTGGGTGTCTACCAGAAATCTCATAGTGCAGATCGACCAGACACAGCCATGCATTTGGTCAGACCACTATACTATTTCATTTTCATCTGAAACTCCCAGAGGGCCCTCCAAGTGACATAATATAGCCAAGCTAGTCACCAGCAGGAATCTTAAGAAGATAGATTCCATGAATCTTGCATCCTGCCTCAATCTCATCATTTCGGAAACCCTGCAAAAACGATACAGCTCACATCTTGCCCTCCTCTACCAAAGAAGGTGCGATACCCTTCTGGACAAGGATGTGCCAGACAAAACCAGGCTAGAGATAACGTGGCCACCAAAAATGGTTCAGTAAGGATCGGACTGCAATTTAGAGGGAAAACTGAAGCTGGAATCCACGTGGTTAAAGCATCAAACCAAGGATAACAAAGAGGCCTGGAAACAGGTGGATACAGCTTACAAAATAAAGTGACCAATAGCAAAAAGAACTTCTATAACCACGAAATAATGCAAGCAGCTAACAGTACCAGAAAACTATTTGAAACCTTAAGACTTCTTGAGAAACCTAATGCTCTTCAAATACCATTTTTGCATACAACTCTAGACACAGTGACAGTGCAGGAAGCCTTTGAGGAATAAATCATTAAGGCAAGAGAGAGGAGAGAGTTAAAGATTCTGGCCAAGAACACATCCAAAAGCCCTTCGTATAAAGATCTTGAAGCGCCTTGTCACCTTTTGTTTTCTTTCTCAGAAATAAGTATACTTTAGATGGAAGATATCCTTATGTCCATAAAGTCCACAGCATGCTCAAAGAATTCCATTGTGCTTAAAATCATTCTGGAACACCGGGCACTCTTTGCCCATTTCCTCACTAGGTTTGTAAATGCTTCCTCCCGAGAAGGAAAGGCACCTAAGTCTATCAAAACCGTCACTGTCACCCCACTGCCCAAAAACCCAACCTCGACCCCAAAGATACTAACAATCTGGACAAGGTGGTCTATATACAATTGTAAACTATCATTGATGCCAACTGTATTCTCCACCCTAGACAGTCGGGCTAATGACCTAAGGATAGCACAGAAACCGCTCTAGCAGACCTTCAAGCATACATGCTCTGTATCTCAGAAGAGGGCAAAGCAGGCATTGTGTCCTTGCTGGACCTATCTGCGGCTTTTGATCTGGTGGACCACGGCACTCTCAAACAGACCTTGTTTCATCTAGGTCAATGCTCAGATAATGCTGCTGATTGGTTTCTCTCTTTTTTGTCAGACTGAGACTCACACACTCAGTGGGGCCAGGCAAGCTCCCCCACTACATCCATCTGGTGCGGAGTACAACAGGGGGCTAGCTTGTCTCTGATTTTGTTTACTCTATATATCTGGCCCCTATTTTTAAACAACCTGGGTGCATTTTCTACCAGCTGTGCTGGTACCCACATGGTCATAGATGTAACTGGAGACTATCTGGCCGACTCTGCAGCCCTATCTACAAAATACCATCAAATCAAAGACTGGATGTCATATAATTGACTTTGCCTGAACTGCAACAAGGCTGAACTATTGATCTTCGGTGCAAAGGCAGCACAGACTAAACTAAGCCCACCCTGCTCTAGTTTTCAAATTGGTGGAAGCTATATTCCCGTTATCAGCCAGGTGAAAACCCTGGGCATCTACCTGGAGGCCTCCATACATTATGTTGCCCATTTAAATCTTTTTACAAAAAATTGCAACCATTCCCTTCATCTTCTCAAAAATATATGCTTATTTATTTCCAGGGACAATACTGCTACCATCACTCGAGCCACTGTTCCTACAAGGTTGGATTATTGCAACTCCTTATTGAAAGGAGCCTCATCCACCAACCTTAGGGAATGTCAAGTGCTACAAAACAATACTGTGTGCATTGTCAATAAATTTACCAGGCGGGAGCACATCTTAACCCGGAGAAGGGAGCTACACTGGCAACCCATCCAGGATCGTATCAACTTTAAAATGGGTACTATCATTTACAAATGTGTGTATGGAGCAGCCCCCTCTTACCTGAAAACTCTGGTCCCGGAGAACAGCTTGACCGGGACATTATGATCGTCCAACAAAATGCAGATCAGATTGTATGCCCAAGGTACAAACAGGAGAATATATGAGGATTCGCACACACACATAGCTCTTCTGAAACCCAGTGTACAATAACCAGTGTGTTGTCTTATCACATGTGGCAAAGTGAAATTACCACAGGTGGCAATAAAAGCTCACTATTGGTTATTCCCAATGTCCCGTGTTACCATCATGGATCAAAATATGTAATACAAATTCTGAAATTATTCAACTTTCAAATGGTTATTCTTTATCAGAAGTTAGAGACATCAAAGTTACACAGAGTAACATGTACAATGCACAATATCCACGTTGTATTTCAAACATAAAGCAAGCCTTTTCTGCAATGGGTTTCAAAACATTCTATTTGCAACAGTGCCTAAAGTTCTGTCAACATCAGCCTTGAACTTCACAACAAAACTTGTCAGAGTATGAACTTCTGTCAGATCTGAGTTTTATTGCATTAATTGAAAAATATAAAAACACCAGTCGATGTTTAAAATGTACAGTGCAACAACTAAAAAAAATATTTACCCACTCTACACTATCTAATACTAGGCATTCAGTCATTAGTACACTCCTTAAATTAACTGAACCCACCAAGGATAATCTTTAAGTGTGCGTATGTCCCAAATTGTTCGCAACCCCAGTCTAGTTGTCAGACAGAAGAACTCTTTATCTGTTCCACACCGTTTTCACCTGGAATGAGCCCACAGATTCCTCTACCAGCCTTTCGGCCACATGCTTCTCCCAAAGTCAGGCAGAGGATAAGAGCGTCTGAGAGTGCAACCTCTCCTGAGACAGCTGTCAGCACCTGAGTCAGTGAGTGAGAGAAAAAAGCCCCATCCCTTTCCTGACCAGCCTTTTTAAGCCTTTTTCTGAGACCTCCCCAGAATAAAGGTCCTACCTACATAAACTGTAGAATTGACTGCCTCTTTCTGTGACCTCATGTGTCATTCAAAGCCACCTCCCTTTTTGTCAATCAGCCAGCCCTCTCGAAAGCCCTTACCATGTTCATCCTGATTGCTCATAATGGTAGCAACAGAATCAAATCGGTACATCTCAGTGCTGTTTTCCTGCTCTGAAAATCTTTTAAACAATACAATGGGCCTCATTACGGGTCCGGTGGTAAATGTGCCGGTGCTACGGGCAGGTTGCTGCCAGACCCGTAATGAATTACCAGTGTGTGACTTCCCGGTAACACCAGGGGATTACAACCCTGGCGGTCCGGGAAGCCAGACACCGGCAAATTGTAAGTTTCCATTCCCATAGAGTCCTGACTCTATGGGAATGGGAACCACAGAAGCACCTGCACCGTTAATAACGATGCCGCTTTTTCTGTGAAAACTCTGTGAACGGGTGCCAGTCCGCCTGGCAGGTCTGACCTGCTGGGCAGGATGGCACCCGCCCGCAGATTTGTAATATGCCAGTCCAGAAACAACAGTGCCAGTAAGGTCTCCAGCACCGTTGTTTCCGGACCGGCGTAGTTGTAATGAGGTCCAATGTCTTTAGCAGAACGGATCTCACATTCCACACTTCTGACTAGTCACGTCTTAATTCAAACACAGCGCAACCTTAATTCTGCACATATTATTTATTGCATTTCCAAACGAACCCTGGACAGCCCAAATTCCTTGCACACCAGATTTAACAATCTGCACCAAGCTTATAAAATGCATGAACTGATTTGCACTGATTGGTAATATGGAATAAGTTATATGCTAGATGGATAAGGTAAATTAGTATATATTAGTCCCATGTTTTTATTTTAGTGCAACTCAGCCCACAACTGTGGTCTAGTGGTGCAAAGTGATACCCTGTTATGCAATGCCCAATTCAAATTCTGTATTTGTTAGCATGTGTTCTGTATATTCACAATATTAACATCTACTAGATTCAGCCTGAGTCTCACACATGAGTCTCATACTCTTGCTCACCAGAACTCGGACCAATTGTTTACCCTTGTTGAAATGCGGAGTCCAAGTTGAAATTCAGACCTTTGCTAAAATGTGGATGTTGAAATGTGAAGTCCTTGTTAAAATTACAAATACATTTTCCTAGACACCCTTCTCTTTCTCTCTGCTGGGACATAACCAAAATCACTGCAGGAAAAACAAACATGCAGTAATCCCGGCTTCAATACATCCATTTGATCTTGGGCACACACAGAAAATTGATTGTAGCTTCTTTTTATCAATTAATTCAATCAAATTGAGCTATAAGAATCAGACAACATGATGAGGTTCATACATATTAAGGAAAGAAGCATTGTGTATATAAGTATATTTAAAAAAAAAAACAATAATTATTGAAATTGCTTTTGGAGTTTTTATCCTATATTCTGATCTTTCATACACCTTTTTATTTATCTTCTTTTAATGAATTATCTCCTATTTGATTAATTAATTTCTTTTTTTTAATTAACTATTTTTCTTCAAAACATTTTTTTTTGTTTTTGATACATATAATTGTATCAGCGGCAGCCGACTAATCCAGAAAAGTAATTGTTTGTAAAAAATTATAAAAATTAAATATGATGTTTGAAAGTCATAAAACCAAAGCGAGAGTTTCAGTCAGAAAATAGAGTCACACTCTTGTTCGGGAAATGATCTTTGGTGAATTAAAACTCCATCCTCTGCAAATGGGGCTTCCTTCTGGGGTTATCATCTTCACCCCCTTTTCTGGACCAGGGGGTTTCCAGGTGACTCCATGGATCCAGGGCTTCCTGGGATCCATTGCACTCCAACTCCCAGAGTGCTAGCCAGATAATCAGTTAATTATTAAGGCAACGAAAAAAAAAACAAATTAAGAATCAAGCACATCAATTCATTAACATTTCCCTTTTCATTTGGATATCTGAAATCAAAATTAATTATACACACAAATGCACAGTAAACACAAAATACCATTTAAATTAGCGAGGACATCTCTTCAGGACCATATGAAAATAACATAAATAAATCACATAAACATAGCATGGCACTCTTCCAGGAATGTGTTTCAAACACCACCAATCTCAACACAGCATATATTGAAACAAATTATGTAACTTAACTAAGTGTGTACCTATTTACAATACCCCTTTCTCTTAGTTATCTATTTCTATATTTGTTTACTTCCTGAACACTTTGGGCTCATGTTCCATTCATGTACTCATCTGTTTTATCCCTCCTTTTCTTACATATCATTATAAAGATGTACGCAATTACCCACCTGCCATATCTCTCCCTTCTGACCCCTATACACCCCAACTTGACAATTTTCAAAATATTTATATTTATTCACTTGCAATGGTAAGTTTATTTAATTGGCTTTACTTTCAGAACACAATCACATGTTTTACTCCCTGCAAGTCTCAATTTGCTCTAGAATTTTCACCTCATGCTTCGAGTGGAAGGGCTTAACCTGATTAACATGGACACATTGTTCCACTGTTAATTCTCCCTTTTTAGCAGTTCTATAGACCACAGATTAAATCTTATCTACAATTCTATATGGTCCCTGCCATGATGTAAGTAACTTGGAATTTTTATATTTAACATTTCCTAAATTAAACCTATACACCTGGTCACCTACCTCATTTTCTCTCACAGATGTATTCCTATCGTAATATGACTTTACCCTGTCAGCAGATTTTTTTCCAAATGCTGCTGCACAAATGCAAAAGCATATTGCAAGTGCATTCTCAATTCGTCCACATATTCATGGATTGTGGATGCATTTACAAGAACCCGGTCATTTGTTCAGTAAAGTAGGTGTTGTGGCAAAACCATTGTCCTACCTGGCAAAATGTTGTGGGGGTTGATATTTGTCAATCTAGATGCCGTCGACCTCAGAACCATTAATAGCAAAGGAAGTCACAGATCTGAGCAGGATTGTGCTTCAGCTACAAACTTCTTTAACATATCAACTATTGATCAACTATTGATCTGTTACACCGTTCCAATCCCCAATAAGAAAATGAAGCTTCCTCTTCCCGCCGAAAATCTGACACATTTTTTGTCATTACAGCACTAGTGAAATTACTTCCATGGTCTGATTTTATTCTTTGAAGTAAAACAGATCTTGAAAATATATGAATCACAAGTAAAGTGGACACCATTTGCGCACTGCGGTATGGAGCTGGAATGCACTCCGCCCATTTAGACATTAAACAAATGACCATTAACATGTACCTGTTTCCCCTTTCCGATCTTCCCACCGGCCCTACACAATCGATTTGTAGATTGGACCATGGGATTGACAAACCCTTTTTCTTTAATGGTGCTCTATGAGCTGTGATGCAGGCTGAAACTGTGCAGACACTAAACATCGCCTCGTGTAGAGATCAAAATCCTGTGGCATGTGTGGTCAATAGGCATAATCTTTTAAAATTTCCAAGGTTTTCTGGGAACCTCTGGCCTACATTTATGGCGTCATGGGCATGATGCACCATCAGTTCCCGAAATGACAGAGGCACTATCCATTGGTTTTGGCCTGTCACAGCTTTCCTAATCATTAGTCCATCCTGTAAACCAATTTTTGTTTTTGTTTTTTAATAACACCCTCAATTCCTATTTCCCCTTGCAGTCCTCTTCAGTCAGATGATACTGTTCTACATCTAGCAATTGGTTGTAAAACGGGCCTAAAATAAGATCCTCCTTTTGTGCCTTAATCAAGTCTTGATCAGGAGTAGCAAAACTCCATTGTACCACAGGCTGTTCAACTGTTTTCAGAGTTTTGGAGCATGTTATCGCATCTACCTGTATTTCACCATTACAGCTCCAATGTTTGCTAACCGAACTGTCTTGTAATTTCCTGCTTTATCCTCACCTGGTGTTTTCTAATGACCACGTATTTTCCTCCAAAGGATCATCAGGTCATTTTCTGAAACAAGTTTGTCTATAGCGTGAATCATCTTGTCATGTTTAAGTGGCTTCTTGTTATATGTGTGCATACCTCTCACCATCCATCCAGGTAAATACTCCACAAAACTATTTCATGCATTATTAGAATCAGTGACTAACACTTCTTCTTTAAATCTATATTCTACTGCTGTAGATATTGCATTATAAATGGTAGACAATTCTGAAACTTGACTGCTTTTGGGGCCTATCCTCATGCTTACTCTTGGAATTCCATTGTATTTAAACCACATATTTCCTATTGCTGCCACCAGTTCTTTTTCAACATCATTGTCTATATGGTATGCACATCCCTCTACATACACAGTTGGTAAATCCTTATTTATTTCTTCGCTGAAAGTCTTGCGTGGGGATTGCTCAAATTCATGTAATCCTGTCTCTAGCTCTGTGTCATCAGGTGCACAGACAGTTGCACGATCATACAATTCTGCTAGCACTTGAACAACTGGGCTCTTTTGATTCTGTTCATATCTCACTTATCCAGGAAATCCCTGAAGTATTCATGTCCATGAAGTGATTCTTGTCTGGGCCAAATTCCCTGTTCTGATCCTTTTACTTGCAAAAATTGTAAAGGGTGGTGATTTGTCTCATCAATCACCGGCTCCACTTGAGGTATGGGACAGAAATGTTGTAATGTTCAGACAGTGTTCCAAAGTTCTTTTTCACATTCACTAAAAGTGTCTACTTGTGACAATGCCTTGCTAGCATTTGCAATGTGTTTATTATTTGAAACATGTTTTTGATATAAACTGCTGACATACATTGATCTGTGAAATCCTATTTCTACAAAGAAATCCTTTGTTTTTATTGGCTGTGCCAAACATGTTGCTTTCATTAGACATCCTTTTAACTTGGTCACTGCCTCACTTTGCTCCTTTTGCTAATTCCAGGGTACACCCTGCTTCAGTAATCTCATCAAAGGTTGTGTAATCTCTAGATCATGTTCTGTTGTAACTTGTTATTCCAAATAGACATTTTAAACTCTGCAAATTAGTGCGATCGTTTAGTTTTTGAATCGCTTCCACCTTTTTCTTTTGTGGGTTTAATCCATGTTCTGTCACTTCATGTCCTAGGAAGTTTACACTTTTTTCTACACCACTGTGCTTTCTGTAGAGATACTTTGCCCAAGCCTTCTGTAGCTGACGGAGTACATGTCTAATTTAATTGAAATGGCTTTTCAAATCTTCATTTTTTATTAGCACATCATCCACTTAAACTATTGTTCCCCTTTCAGCTGCATCCGGGAGTGCTTTGCTCAGGAATATTCCAAACTCACTCCCATTATTGACATACCCAAAAGGGGTCCAGGACCATGCATATTGTGATTTGTCAAATGAAAATGCAAATACATTTTTAATGTCCTCAGCTAGTGGCACACACCAATATCCAGCTGTAAGATCCAATGTGGTAGATTCTCTTTGTAGAACCGCTACCCTCAAATATTTTGGAATATCAACCTCCACTTCAATATGCTGCTTTTCTCTTTTAGATTCACCTTATTCGAATAGTACACAATCATCCTGTTGCCAGCATACCATTTCACACGGCTCATGGGGGTACACAGACTGAACTTTGACAATTCCCTTTGGCTTAGAATCCAATGATTCTAGTAATACACCCTGTGCAGTCACAAAGCTTTCAGGAATGTTCCCAATCACTGAGCTACTGAAATCAGCTGTGTGGTAATATCTTTGCACTGCCATTCTTAATGCTGTATTTTCTTCCAAATTAATGTCTTGACACCCTTTTTTGTCCACCAGGATTTGAATGGGTCCATCCCCAATCTCTACCAACAGTGTATAATTGCATTTGAATCCTTGCTGCTTTATGGATTCTTTTAGGCACACACATGCATAAGAATCTTTCATTTGTTGTCCTTCACCTGTATTTTAATGCTATTGTAAATTGTCTGGTAAACGTGGAAAGGTAACATCCTTGTTCACTTGAGGTTCAATTGCATATGGCATCATTTGGACACACTGAAAAGCGTGTCTATTGTCTTCAAATTTAGGTGCAGCTCCACCCAATCTGGACCAGACCTTTTGATTTAATAAATCTAACACCTTACACATTCTGTGCATGATGTCATTTCCTGTATAGAATTTGTTTTGTGTTCCACTCACGATCCACACATTGTTATGAATGCTTTCAGAGCCAATTGTAATCTTTAGCATGCATTTTCCTACAATACTTCGTCCCAATTCAGGGTCATCTAGGCCAAAGATAAGTTTTTTTTTTATTTTAAACACTTTGCAACTCAAGTATTTGCCTGAGTACCTTTTCATTAATGAAACAGCGTTCATGCTCAAGAAACAAATTGGCTTCGAATCATTTCAGAATGTCCATTCACATGGATATGGATCAATGGCTGCCCTTCTCCCATGTGTATTTCTGCAATTATTGAAATGCTTCTTTCCTGATCTGACTCTGGGGTAATATTTGGTTTGCATTTTTCTACATTCAGATAAAAACACAATAGGTTTTCATCTATTCTGTTGGCCAGTTTTTCTTAGGGTCCAAATAAATCTCCAAAGACTGCTTCTCTTTTCCTTCTCGCATTTAATCCTGACACATGAGAATGTCAGTGGCACTAAGGACCACAATCCCCATTTACCCCATCAATGAGGGGTGACAGTCTTCTCAGTCAATATGTCCCTATGAGGAAGGGTATTTCATTAATGGGTTTGACCAACACTTCCTGTCTCATCCTATGCTTCCCTATCTATAATAGAATCTACTGTGGTAGTAAGAAAAATGAATAAGCCCGTTAGTTACATATTTGTGTATGCTTATGGGACGAATAGCCCAGTAGTTACATATTTGTGTGTGCTTATGGGACAAATAGGACTAACGAGACATGTCTTGATAGATAAAAATATTAAGTCAATGTAGATTTCAATTGATGTTCTTTCACTGGAACAAACATATTGAACCAAATATGCATTTAACTAAGTTGATTTTACACAGCAAAGGACTTGTCTGTGAAACATACTCACCTAGGAAGGATGAATGCAGAGAATTAAATTGTTGGTTCAATTGTATGCAATATGGTACTGCTTAATAAATAATGTGTTTAGTATCGCAACATGTTGCCACCAACAAAACACCAAGGCATGGCCCATTTATTATACCTATCACTATCAGAACATTCAGTATGTATACTGATGTTATTGGGCATTTTGTACCCTCTGGCAATTAGAATACATTATTAGTACATATGAATGATTGTATTGATTAGTTGTACGAATATTTGATAATCAAGTGCATATGTGGGGTGGTAAAATGGACTACAGCGTGCTAATAGAGTGAAGAGATTCTTACTGTATGGTTCTAGATCTATACAATGTTTTGGATTATTCCTTATTCTAGCAATTTGTTAGTTTGGTTCTGGGTACTAGATCTAGACTGCTCTTTTGAGCGCTGAATTGAATCATGTGAAATGACAATTGAGATCACTAAAGGGTAGCACAGATATGCTACACATGGCCACATATCTAACTCAGAATGCATTTTAGAAAGGCAACAAAAATATGAAGATGTTTGCGTCTATGTTTCTTTTCGGTGATATGCCACATTAAGCGGCAGCATGCAGCCGTCGATCTACATTAAAGCATTAACAGGAGTTCAATAAAGGGATGTTCGCGTACATCATTATTCTTTGGTATCATGTGTAGAAGTGCAAATAGAATGCTATTCTTGCAAATAGAATTCTATTCTGATTGAGGGGACGAGCCTTGACAATTGCGTGGTGTGTTTAGTTATGGAAAACAGGTATGACGTCATCACAACACATATAATCATTACATTTTCAAAATGACTGTGTTTAATGCGGTACGCCACAAGAGGGTCCATTTGGATGATGAGCTTAAGACAGTCATATATATTTAAATAACATTGTGAGTTATGAATTGGGAAAGCAGTGTAATTCTTATGAGAAGTAACAATAGAATACATTGGAATTTGCATGGATATTTACATTGCTTGTGCTATTTTATAGATGTTTGATTGAGCATTAATCTGAGTGGAGCACCATTGGAAGCAGAATAGAGACAATTGGCCTCATTCCGAGATTGGAGGTAGTCATGGCGCTATTTGCGCCATGACTGCCTCCAATCACGGGTCCAGCACCGGTATGGTTCAATGGGGACTTACCAGTGTAGTCCGACCTTTGCGGGACCGGTAAGTCGCCATTGAAAAAGCCATTCCCCATTCCCATTTGAGCCCCTATAGGGCTCAATGAGAATGGGGAAGGCGCTAATAACGGTACCGCAAATTGCGGTACCGTTATTAGCTCTGAAGTCCCGTCCATAACGCCTGGTCAGACCAGACTTTAAAGGAGGGACCCGCTAAGGGACCACGTAGTAGGGCGGTAAGGGATTACCGGCACCGGTCTCCTTACCGGTGCCCGGTATCCCTTACCGCCCTACGCGAAATGAGGCCGAATATATATCAACGTGTTGATTTAAGGTAAGGGTCTCCCTCATCAACACAGGTGTCTGTTTGGTGAAAGGTAGCTCCACGAGTTGGCTTTAAGGGTGTTGATGTTAAGGAATCACATCTGTTTGATATTTCAGGGAATGTTTGGAGTGGGATTAATCCTGCATTACTAGTAATACTGGAAGGAGTTGGACTGATACATAGGAAGAGAGTTCAACGTGGTATAATCCGTGAAGGTAACTCAATGGCAACTTTTGAGACATGAATCAACATGAATTATCTCAGGAGGATAGCTCAGGGGCAAAGTGCTCACCTTGGAAGCAAGACGACACGGAGCAACACAAGTTCGATCCCCGGGTCCGTGCTTAGAAACCTCTGGGTATTAAGCACGTTATAAATGACCCATCATATCATATCAATGTTATTGTGTTCTTAGACAGGTGAAACTCCAATGTTTTCATGCATATTTGTAGGGTTGTAATCCTGCTGGAATATGCTTGTGAGTCAAGCACTTTGGTGGAAACGTGCCATTCATGCTGGGTGCCGTAGCAATCTGCACTCAGTAAATATTAATAAATGGCAATTATGAGAATTGGTCTGGTTTATGTGCTGCATCCAGCAAATTGTGTAATTCTGCTTTTGTGGTGGGGCCCAATCAGTCAGTATGAGAATTGGAACAAATCTTGGTACACTAGGGGATTGCTCTGGGATTAATTGCCCACTGACATGCCTTGGGCAGTTTGGTGGTGGTAACATGGCTGCATTGTTGTATGTATGACTTTGCACACAGTTGCTAAAGGATGGGGAACCGTTAGTCAATGTGCAGAATAATGTGTCAATCAATGTACTGGTTCAGTAGCAACCATTTTGTATATTTTTCTTTTTCCTCTCACCTCAATGCATTTGTGGTCTGACATTTGGTTTGTATTGTTTTGTATTACTTGCTGTACTTTGTGTGTGTGGAAATATGCTTTGTGTTTTTCCTTTGACATTTTGATCATCAATTGATGACCATGTAAAATGCATAATGTTATGTTCTTCCATTATGGGGATGCAATCTTACATATTTTGTACTTTACTTTTTGCAGAAATATGGATACATTTGTTGACACTGTATCCCTGAGGAAGACCTTATTGACGAGGTTGAAACACGTGTTGGCAAACTAGTAAAGAACATATGTACAAAATCTGAATTTGTCAGTCGCTAAAACAACCATTTGGAATGCAAATGTTATTTTGATTGATGGGGCGCAGGTGATCTAGTGTTTGTTAATTTACATCTTTTCTGGGAAATATTGCACTATTGCTGAAAGCCAACACCCCAGCCCCCTCCTTCATGGTATCCTCAACGGCCCACCATGTGCGGCAATAATGACCCCAGGCCCAGAATGCTTGGGACACTTGCAGGACGTTTCAAGTCACTCCTGTACCAAACCTTTCCCCATGGACCGGCTTCTCTCCTCTCATCCCATTCCTGCATTTTGCACTCCATGCTTGCTTTGCCTTGTCTCCCATTGCCAGTTCTGGGGATGGTGTGAGGAAGTGTAGAGGAGGTCCTAGACATGGCCTACACCCCTTCTCCTCATTTTGAGGTATCAGGAGCGTACCCGTCAAGGTATGTGACATATGAAGAGCAAATGAACCTACAAAGAGCTGCACTGGGACTCTGCCCAATATACATTAGAAGATCCATACCTGCTGAAGCGCCCATAATCAGACAAACCTGGCCAGCACGGTACCCTATCAGACAGCCATACCAGCCGCTGTTACGAAATGAGGAGTACCTACATACGGTCCACGAAGAGACCCCAAAAGCCTTAATGGAAGGCCGGTGGAAATGACACAAGGGCCTTAACAGACTTGTGAATGAACAAAAGCACCTATCAAAGATAACACGCCAGTGCGAGTAACTACAAAAATAAATGTAATGGACACAGAGAAGAGACAATGTTAAAACTTAAGGAAACGGTGCTACGAGACAAGATGGAAGCAACTGACCTGTTAAACGTGTGTAAATAGGCTTGAAACGCAAGATGCTAAGAAATTGATACTGCTTGCAATGCTTAGTAGAAGATAGAGCGGCAAGCACCAACCATATATCTACCTCAATAAGGCACATTATACAAGTGCGACTCCATTTTGTAAAAGCAGAAATGTACCCAGGCGGCCAGAAGCTTGACAGGCCAAGTTTCGTAACCCAGCCAAAGGCAAGAGAAGGAGCGGAATCGAAACTCAACAAAGAGCGGCTCATGCCTAGGAAATCGAGGTCAACCAGAGAAAGGGAGGAGAGCGTCAGCTAACAAGACTCAAACTTCAGAGCATACCAGCCTGCCTCATGAAGGTCAAGATAAGGGGGGCCCATGCAGGTGGCAAGGCTAAAACAGAATTAAATGCACTAAAAGCTGGAAACTGAAGCAGATTCCTGGTGAACTAACACGTGACCAGCGAGGCGCGAAGAAGTACCACTGCCTGATGTCATCCAGGACCCGAGGATGCCATAACTTTTCCCGATAAGAGACTACAGTTTCGAGGCCATCCTTAGCCAACTAATTGACACATCGCCCTAAAACACTGATTGATGGAAGGGAGGCAGGGTGAAACTTGGGACACCAGGCACATGTGTGTCCATTCTGCATGCTGCTAATTAAAATGGGGATTTATGTCTAGGGGTGTAACCTGCTCAATCACAATGGACCAAGTTATCTGGAGTCCTGTAGATACTGTAACCAATAAGACGTCGTAGTTCTAGTGACATCTATCACCCGTGATGTAGAGGGATGGGCGTAGCCGCCCACCCGATAAGAGTTATCCAATCCACATGCCCTATTATCATATACAGATATAACACCTATACTTAAGTTACCTTTCCTAAACAATTATATTGCATGATGATTTTTTATAGAAATAGACGTCAGTGATGACGAGTTTTGCTTATAACAATGACTGTTCGACTGAAGTTCGAGGAAGTCGGAGTGAGACAGGTGATCGCAATGCTGCTGATTTCCATTTGTTTCTCTGTTTGATGTAGTCATTAAACAGACTTCGCTTTGTCAACTTACTGAGTCCTCATTATTGAGTCATGTTGGAGTAAGTGAATCCTGCACCCCCTGTCTTCTCAAAGTGCAGCTATCTTGTCTTACAAGTTCTAGAGGGTGAGCGCTGTCCTATGGGCCCGTCAGTGAATTCCTCCCCTCCGGAACAGAGACATGATGGAACACCGGAAAACCCAGAGACTCCAAGCTCTTTGCCAGAGAACCGGCGAAGAGCATAAAAACCATAAAGTCTCCTGGCTAAACCGCAAAGTTGGGCAGGTATGTAATGCTTGGAAATCGATACTGTAGCAAAAAAAAAATATATATAATAATCGTTTTAAGCCAGCTAACAAATTTAGAGCCTTATTCACAGAAGCGTTTTACAATGACAAAACCCCATTCGAAAACGTTTTGTGAATAAGGGGCTACGTTGTTTTTGTTATAAAAAATTCCTACTCTAAAAAAAATTGAAATATAAGCTTTCGTATAGTTCTCTCTAAAACAAATATAAAATAGTATACATTTGTATAATTTAAACTCCTTTTACGGTCATCAAAATGACTACTGCGTAGGAACAAAACATGTCACACTAACGTGAATTTACCCCAGAGAAACATTTCTTCCTTCGCTGGAAGCACAGCGCGAGTCATTGTACACAGACATTCGTTGCTAAACACACAAGACTTCTGCTGCGAGGGACAGAGAGGTGGTGGGGGCTCGGGTATTTGCTTATAACTGGCAGGATGGCTGTTTTTATCTTGCGGCCTTGAGAGGGAGATATAAATTGATGTTCTAAGTTGAGAGAGAGGACTTAAAAAAGTAGAAATGGCCCCAACAATTATTAAAAAGATTCTTATCTTTCGCCCCCTGGGTGGATAATGAGATCTCTCGCTGCTGGACTCAGACGCTCTGTCTCGGGCCTCACTTAATGAAGCGAGCCCAGGTCGGCAAATTAGCAGGACTCTGACTCCACAGCCAACCTCTGCTGTCCCGGCTGTACATCAAGAGCCCCTGCCCATGTCGTCTCTCATTATCACCCCGTAACCACGTCAATCCCTCTTTGCGTTCATTTCCTGCTGCCACTTACCAACACTCTCTGCAGCCATCGGGCCTCGTTATAACTCCCGGGGAAAGGGGGTGGGGGGAAGAGAGGACGTCACATGGCTCCGGCCTTTATTGTCTTGCTTTTGTTTGTTTAAGTCAATGGAAAATTGCTATAAAATACTTTAACAAAAAAAGAAAATGAACCCAGCTCACTTGTTTGTTTTGGAAAATGTGTGTCGGTCCTTTGGCTGCAGGGATGGCTTTGACGTCCAAACAAAGTGGCAACAGTTTATAATATTCTGTGGTCTTTCTTTAATGGGTTACTCGAAAAGGGCAGGATCGGTATCAACCTGTATGAAAACATTGTTGAATATCTCTTAGTGTGAGTACCTGTGGGGTTCAACAGTGCCAAGAATGGACACTTGTGTTCGGTAAACCACTTAATACCAGTCTCGGGTATCTTTCTCGGTAATCCCGCTTGCTTTTGATAATATTGGAACAGAGACACGAGATTTAGTGATTTACCCAAGATCACACACAATTTGTCGAGTGGGGAAGCCAGGATTATAACTCATGCATTCTGATTCCAAAGTACAGAACTCAAACATATTTTAAATATTGCTTACATGCATGTTTTGTGATTGGAGAGGGCTAACCCCTATCTTGAATCAATTTAAATGTTTAAAGCGTTTTTGCTAAAGCACTCTAAAGAGGAATTAGATAAGCTGTAACACAAATGTTTTGGCACATAAAGGCAAGGTCCATTTTGACCTGAGGGAAATAGCTACAGATTTTGGGCCTGATTCATGGAAACTTACGCAGAGATCCTGTAAATGCCGCGCTGCGAGGAAGCCACAGCGCGAGCTTGCGCCCAGAATTAATTATGTGCACTCCGCGTATTCATGGAATTGTTCCCGCAATGTAGGTCTATCTGCAAGTCGCGGCAGAAACGCCCCCGACACGCCCCCATGCAAAGCCAAAACAGCCATTCACCTTCCTTTGTGGCCTCACCAGGCACGAGCCAAATGAAAACTGCACCAGGTCCACTACAACCAAGCCAGAACCTTGGTGACACTGCGCAGGGTCCCCCGTTACTGCAACCGGCACCCAGAGAACATGCATACCTTTTCCCGTAGCACATGTCATTTTGGTCAAACTGCATTTGAACTCCTGTAAACCGTTTCTGCACCCCAATACACTGCGTACGCGCACCACTGAGTCCGATCAGAACACTGTCTGCAAGCACATACCCCTAGATCTGACATGCAAACTCACCTCTGCACTGCAAATCATATGCGCAAGTGTCCGTACGCCTGCCTTCAGGTGGCATATATATCGAGGGCTTTGCATGGGCTTTTCGCATGTCAGATGTTGCGTGGTCACATCCATGAATACGCTTTGTTTTGTGCATTTGGGGGCGGGCTATGAACTGGCTGCGGCCATCCCTCGTAAAGCCCACGTTTTCCCTTGTTCTTCCTCATTTTGCATGTTCAGCCCCCTACTCCGGTTGCTGCCCAGGCCACGCCCACTCCCTGCGTGGAGTCTTGCGCAAGCCACTCGGCCGATCCCAGAGCCGTGCCAAGACTGTGCGGTATCTGCGCATAGTACAAATATGTGCCACGCAGACAATTCCATGAATCGACCAACAGAATTTTGCGTCCCTATTTACTGTGCAATTTATTCCATGAATCGGGCCCTGAGTGTTCAAAGAAGAGTGGAAGGATACAAGAGTAGGTGCAGAAAAGAAAACGAGAGGCAGAGTGCTCGAGAGTTTAGGGGACAGAAACAAATGGCGAAAGAGGGACATAAGACAAGGAGGATAAGGGCAGGAGATTAGAACAGAGTAGAAGAATGAAGATCGTGACTAGGAGAACAAGCGGAAATGAGGAAATGAAATCTAAGGATGCAGAAAATCAGGAACACATTTAAAAACATGCAAATTTGAAGACAAGTGGGTAAGCAAAGCCAATGCAGAGCGGTAAGATATAGGAGAAATATGAGAACGAAATATGAGAACAAAAAGCCAAAAGATAGCATAGTTAAAAATCAATTGACAAAGAGAAAGAGAGACATTGATCAGGT
This sequence comes from Ambystoma mexicanum, assembly GCF_040938575.1. NCBI lineage: Eukaryota > Metazoa > Chordata > Amphibia > Caudata > Ambystomatidae > Ambystoma > Ambystoma mexicanum. The sequence continues at coordinate 973,610,416 of NC_090925.1, forward strand.
TGCTGAAAAATCAGTGTGTGAATATGAGTTTTAGAATCAGGAAAACGACTGATTTTGCAAACATTGTATAGATGCAAAGTGGAACAAAGAGTTGGAGAAGAAATGTAATCAGTAAAGGAAAGTGAGGAGACAAAAATTATGTCAAATTTCTTAGCTCGGATGAAGAGAAAGGAAGAGAGCTATGAGAAATATAAATAGTAGGTGGTGTAGGCAGTGTTTAAGGATAAGAGGTAGGAAAAAAAAGGAATGTAGTTGTTAGAAGACAGTGGGTGAGCCACCAGAGCTTGAAGGGGAAAAGAGAAAAATGAAGTGGATCAGAACAGTTTCAAACGATTTGAGAATGATTAGTAAGGGCCAAGAACTGAGTCCCATGCAAAATGCAAGAGGACAGGGGAAGAGTAGGAGTAGGCGTGACATGAAGAGAACCAGGATAGAGCAGATCCAGACATACCAAGAAAGAAAGAGAAGATCAGAGAATATAAATGTCAAATAAATAAATAAAGCTATGCACTGTGTCGAAAGAAACAGATAAGTCTAAAAGGTTGAGAAGCGAGAAGTTTTAAGAACGACAGAAGGATTTCAGAAAATTAGTACCATGCCATAGAACTGTTTCTGAATAGTGGGCAGGACAGAAGCCAGATTGCAGTGGAGGCAAAAGAGAGTCGAAATCAAGGAAGGGAGATAGCCAAGTGTATATAGCAGCACGCTCAAGTAGTTTATAGAGAAAAAAAAGAGAAGAGAAGGAAAAGAAGAGAGGAAAAGAAGAGAAAGAGTACAGTAGTTAGAGAGATGGAAAAGTGTGCATTAAGCCTGCAAAGTTCACACACCAAAAATGACACTGCGTGAGCCTACGCGCAGAAGTTTTTCTGCATGAGCCACATATTCGTGGAATTGTTTGCGCAAAGTAACCCAATATGCAAGTTGTGACTGGAATGCCCCGAAACATCCACAAGCAGAGCCATTCCAGCGATGGAATCAGACCTTTGCACACTCCACACGCACGTAGCAATGCACCCCAGAAAAACAGCCTGGGTAACCCCCAACCAGGCCAGCACCTCGGCGAGGGGGTGTGGGATACCCCATAACTATTGCCAGAACTCCCTCAACATATGTATCACGTATTGTAAAAATCATAATGTTCTGTTACACATGCGTGTGAACCCCCGTACAGGGTTCCTGCACCCGGCTACATTGCCTACGACCCTCCCAATTCATTCAGAACCCCGACTGCATTCATGCACCCCTTAATTCGATGCCCAATCTTTTCCCTGTGTGGAGATTCCTATGTGCAAGTGTCTGTACGCCTGCCTTCAGGCGGAAGATAGATTGTATTGCGTGGCCATTTCCCTGCCGAGAGGTTTCGCGGTCGGGTCCAAGAATACCTAACATTCCGCGCAATAGTGGGTGTGCGATGAACTGCCTGTGGCTCATCCCTCGTAGCTCCCAAATGCTCCCTTGTTCAGCCAAATTTTTTGTTTTTTGCCCCTTCACAGCCCTGTGCACAAGACACACCCACGCTCGGCGTGGTGTCTCGTGCAAGGCACTCGGCTGCTCGCAGCAGCATGCTGGGCTGCCCCGAAATCCTCACAAATCCCATTAAAATCACCTATATTCGATGCCATGAATCGACTAGAGGGGTTTATTGATAGTAGTATACTTTTTTTCAAGTTGAGAATTGGCATGTTTACCATTGTTTCTCAACTTGAAAAAAGTACAATACAAGATGGCCACCTCGAATCAGGGAGAAGGCAACTACACGTAGCCCCTCTCCCTTTCCATGGCAGTCATTGCCATCGGGGATGCACCGGGAACACTAGTGTTTCCGGTGCCAGCGAGGGACTCAGAAGCAGCAGGAAAGTTGGGTGGGGATGGAGGGATCTAAATATGTGGAATAGGGGTGTAGGGTGTGGGGCCAACAGGAAGTGGGGGATCGCAGGGTCCACCTACCTATAAAACCAGCAGGGGAAGGTAGCGCCCTCCAGCTATGAGGCTGCTCAGAGCAGAAGATTTACCATATGGTACAGCCCCTGTTCTGAGCCTCCCGATTGGCTGGGAGGCCACCAACCCCACACCAGCGTACTACTAGTGGATCACAACCATATTCTGCTGCTTTACCCAGCTTGCCTCCCACTTTAAAATATGTCACCTCCTTTGTTTAAGCAGTTCAAATTCCAAGAATCCCACTATATTGCTTGCACATGCACTGGTATTTACCATAATAAGTCTGGGTATGACATCAGTTTATTTTTTTGATAAATGTTTTTAGATCTATATTAGTCCTAGAGAGGTTCTACTGTTTTTATAGACAATGCCGCCAGTATTACTAGAAAAAAAGGTGTTTTATTCAGTATGTTCACATTCCATGTGCTTAGTTTTGGCAACTGATGCCTCAGACAAGGTTTCTGCCCACCCAGACTGGCTCGAGTCGAAGATCAAGGGTACAGAAGAAAGGGGGGAGTAACACCAGAAATGGCTAAAAAAGATCATTAAAGTTGAATTCTAAAATTAAAAAAAAGCAGCAAGTCTGGAACTCCTTGGTGTTGCACAGTCGTCCTATTACACGGATTTACCACATATGAATCCCTCCTAGGATAAAAACACTCCTATATCCCAGTCGGCACCATACCCATACAGGTTTCAGCAGACCACTACCATGTGCCATATTGTATAAAGGCAAAAGAGAGGCCCCTTCTTAGTCCTATCGCGTGTAAATCAAGTCCATGGTGCATCCATAGCTGCAGCCATGATTTGTAATGCATCATTTGGTCTCGCCAGGTGAGAGTGCCCTTGATGGAACCCAATGTAGTACCTGCATCCACCGCTTGCAGTCACTACATATGGCACATCTCACAGGGGCCAACTGCAGGTGCAGCCAATGGAAGTTCAATTCCTTCCAATACCTCAGAGTTTCTCTCTATGTGGCTGTACAACAGTGCTCTGGACACAATCAAGCATGCATGCAAGTCAAAACATTCTCCCCATGTCAATAGTGCATGGATGAATGTGCTCTGGCTGAGTGACCCAAAGTGTGTGCAATCATTGCAAAATGTCATAGAACAGTTGGTGGTCTGTACGGTAGGACAAGACCTGAAGGGACACATGAGGGGAGGGTTCATAGCTCACACTTTCTGGAAGAAAAAATAGTTGTCGGCAGAACTGGCGACCATGGTCCAAAACTTGAAGGGGTTAGAATACAATAAGCATTCTGTGACTGCAGAATAGAAGATGAACATTGAGCCGGGACAAGTATGAAGTGAACTAACATTACATATAGGAAGCAGAATGTGCATTGTTCAGACTCAATAAAAACGATTGGGTCCAATCAGATTCCTAGCATAAAGAACCAAGCAATGTCAGTAGTAAAACATAGTGGCAAAAATAAACAACAAGCACACTGGTGGTTTGATAGGCAAGATCTTCAAACAGTTCTACCAAGAACTTTATAGGAAATGTTAGAAGTATGTGCTGGAGATAGGGGCACACCTGGGGAAACTGAATTTTCCCACCCTTAAGCCCCCTGATAAGGAGATTTTGGACATGGGAATGAGGGAAGCAATTGGAGACACAATTGGCTATCATGAGCATGAACACTTCATCCAGCATGGATGGCTTCCAGTGGAGTTCTACCATTGCCGTCCCACTCCTGAGGAAATCGTATGATGGTTGCCAGAGCTGAGAATATTTTGATCAAGATATGAAGGAGATAAGGCTCTCAGTGATCCACATATGAAGGAAAGACCCCACGCTCTGCAATAGCTGTCAACACTTTTTCTAAAAAATGTTAATTTCAAGATCATAGCACATATTTGGACAATGCAGCTGGATGTAGTAGTCATGGAGAGGGCAGCAAAGAACAGACAAGTTTCCCCAAACAGGGACATGATCAAGACAGCTCAAAATGTCTCAAAGATGTTCTGATGCATGCTGGGAGAAGAGATCTGCTGGTCGTTGTCCACTTAATTCACGCCAAAAAAAGGGATTCAACAACATCAATTAGAACGTCTGGAACACAGTGCTGAGATGTAGATACTTTGATCCTTTAATATGAGCAGAAATCTAATCTATATGCTATGATACTAATGCTAGAATAGCTTTAAAATTCCTCCTGACAGGATCATTTCAAATCATTTTTGGGATCAAGCAGAGTTTCACCTTACCTCCTCTGCTGTTCCATGTTGACCGAGCGCCTCTTGCAATCACTCTGTGGTCTACCTGGGAATATTCATTTTTTTCTAGTGGTGACAAAAACTCACTTGGCCTATGTCGCAGGTATGCTTCTCTTTGTCACTAAGCTGGACGAATGCAGCATAGTTACATGGTGCCCATACTTGAATATAGCCTGCTGTCAGGTAAACTGGATGAAGTAATGTGTCCTACATCTCTTAAAAGGAGAATGAAGCATGACCAGCCTATGGCCATTCAAGTTGGCCAGCAGATGCATAAAATACCTTGGGATTTATTATATGGGCCTCATTACGACCCTAGTGGTCCCTTCATTACGGGAGCGCTGATTAGGAGGTTCCCTTTGCGGGACCCGGAACAGCCGTGTGGTAAAACCAGACGTCTTTTCCAGGTCCCGCGAGGGGAAGAGGGAGGTAATAACGGGCCATTTGTAATGTGCCCGTTATTACCTCCCTCCCCATTCCCATTGAGCCCTATGGGGGCTCAATGGGAATGGGGAATGGTTCCTTCAAGGAGGAATTACCGGGTCCTCCAAAGTTGGAATGACCCGGTTATTCCTCATTGAAGGAACCCGGTAATGGAGCCCGGTTTGGAGGCAGCCATGGTGCTAATAGAGGAGAAGAACCTCTCATGTGTTGCAGTTGTAATCGGCAATGCAAGAACCAGATGTAACCTGCTGTATTCCTGTCGGATAAAAATGCCCTTGCAATGTAAAGCACTGAATTCAAATTAGAGTAATTTAACCGTTCAGTCTGTGGCATTCTATCCTCATAATGGCCAGTGCTCTTCCCTACAGCAGTACTAACAAAACATTCTGTTAGTTTGTTGCTCAGTTGGTGCAGCATTAATGGTAAAGCTGTTCAGCTGTAGTCTTCATCTGTTTCAATACCACATTTTTCTGCCAATTGCGTTGCCTCACTGACGATTTGCATCCAATGGCATTCTTGTTGAAGGTTGCTGTGTTCAGTTCTCGTCACTTGAATTAGTTCACTTGCATTTGGCAAATCCAGGTCCTTACTCTGAAGTTCTTCATATAACACATGAATCTTTCGGAGAATCACTTCTATACTTAGTAAAAACGCAAAGCTCTAAATATTTCGTAGTAGTCCTTTGGCTTCTGAACTAGACTGCTTGCCATGTTGCTGTGATTCTATTGCATTGGGATCAACAACAACCATCTCAAATCGAACCTGTGTTTTTCTAACTCTAGCGTACCAATAAAACCATCTAGTGCCAGCCAGTCTTTCTAATTCATACACCTGCAGACCACTTTCTTTTTGAGCTTTTGTAAATAGTTCATCTCAAGAAGAAGTTTGTGTAAAGAACAGAAAAACATCATGCAAAGTTGAACTTTTTTCTTTTACTGTTTGTATGTTAGTGATTGTACTAATACAAGGTTTAGATGGTGTGCATGACAGTGAATATAAATAGCCTGTGCAACAGTCTGTTTGATTTTTGCTTGCACTCCATTGAAACAGCCACTCATAACTGATGCCCCATTATAGCATTGTGCTTCATATTTCTTCCAGTCAAGGTCAGCTTAGCGTACTGAATTGTCAATGGATGCAACTAAACTGGAGGCATCCAACTCCTCCATGTTGTAACAACTCATGGCTTTTTCCTGAATGTTCCCATTTTATCTACAAACCGAATCACAAAGCTCAGCTGCTCTTTATGTGAAATGCCTTTGGTTTCATCAACTAATACTGCAAAGTGTTTTGTCACTTTCCCAACCATATTCCCACGTACACGATTTGCCACAACTGAAATCCTATCATTTTGATACTCAGGAGGTGTGCAGTGCCCATATCTTCTAGCCATTTTGACTTTAAAAAATTCATTATTATGAGACATCATATTCAATATATCAATGAAGTTTTCCTTATTGTGGGAATGTTGTTATTTGTCTGTGGATCGATCTGCAAGCCCTTTACGACCCAAGAGACATACAACCTTTAGTTACTGCTTCACATATTGACGATTCTCTTCAATATTTTGGTCTCCAACCTTGAGTAGTGTGGAAAGAATGGTCTGTTGAGGGTCTGTAATCTGTTGTACACGCTTGAAATCTGTCCATGCAGCAACCGAAGATTTATGCTTATCAGACAACCTGCCTTTTCCCATTTACTGGCACCAAGTTCAACAAATGGAACATTGCCACGCATGTGCCCCCTCCTCTTGAAGTAGCACCAAAATGTCTGCATGTAAAGCAGTATACTTAGTTTTTCAGAACTGAATACTCGAGCCAAGTATGTGTTTTGTAGTCTTCACTAAACCAGTTACAGGGCATGTATGAAGTTTGTGCTGTACATGGTTACTGCATTGATTTGGTGACAGATCAGTCACCACACTGTCATCTGAATTGGGAGCTAGAAATCTTCTCTGAATACTCTGCTCAACTTGACGCATCTGCATACTCTCATCACTCTGCTACCAACGCTGCCTTTGCTGTCTTCAAGGAAGCAACTGTCGGTAGGACAAGCAGAAGGGGGATCACCAAACATGCCAACAGGGGAAGAACAATCCTCAATATCAGGATGGAAGTAACATTCAGCGTTATCCAGGAAATATTAAACCATCAGGCCAATGTATGCACATGTACAAGAGACTTCAGTGTTCACTACAAATGAAGAAGATGCAATGACAGCACAGGAAGGAGTAACTCCAGGCAAAGTGTCAGCATGTGAAGATCTTGGACCAATGTCAGCATGTGCAGATGTTGATGCAATGTCTGCAGCTGAAGAAGCAGCTCTGCTGCCAACAAGAGTTGATGTGCTGACTGGTTGGACAACATGTACAGTTGTGCTTGAACTGCCACTCGAGTAATCCGAAAACAACCTCTTTTGCTTGCTTGAATCAGAGCCTGTAGTAGTGTCAGCTCCTCTTGGTATTTTGTGAATGTGGATCAAGTATTGACCACTGTTTTGGATCCGTGGGTTTTCCTGTAGGTGTAGACATGTTCTTTTAGTACTGCTAAATCAGAAGCTATTATTCAAGCAAATTATGGATTCTTGGGTGTCCTCCTCACGTGTTTTGTTCTACACTCTTCTTTGGAGGACTTTGGTTACATATCAAATAAGAGACAAATCTGAAATGCATTGTTTGTGCTTAGAACAAACATTCACATATATAAATATATTAATGTATATAATATTGTACTCCCTAAAAATAAGCAAATACTCCCCCACCCAAAACAATATAGACAGTACACATAGGAAACAAACACAGTGGACCTTGAGCCCCTGCTTTCACCCACACAGCTCCATGAATATGTTTGGACTGGTAGTACACATAGTACCACATTTAGAAACTATTATTACTGCCTGATCAGAAGAAATGCACATCTATCTTTTTGAATGTGTAGGAATAACTAGGTGCAAAGGAATAATGATGTTTACTTGTTTACAAAATACTGAAATGAGGAATTGGACTTGTATGTTTACTCCCTAAAAATAATTGTACCCTCAACTTTACCAAATAGGGGGTAAATACTCCCACTTCAAGATCTTATCTGGAGCACTGAGTATATACCTAAGCAGTGCTTTGAAGAATTTGTATTTGTGTAACTTAATTTTAGGCCAGTCCTATCTGTCGGGTTTATAGTTTAGATTTGAGAGTTGAACAGTTGTAACCTGTTCAAATTATGCCCCTAAAAAGAAGAAATCCCTGCATCCTGAAAATGGACAGATTTGAAGCATGTCTTTAGTATCATACAGTTTTCAGTTAATTTTGTGGCATTCTCTGATTCATTGGAAGAGACATAGCAATCATTAGTATTGGAACAACTAGGTCAAGGCTGGAATGCAGAAATACATACCGACTAACAGAACATTAACATCTGCTATCCATTTTCTATAAGTTCCTTCATGGTCATTTACCTCCGACAGTGGTCACAGATAAGGCTGGATGTCAACTGCTCAATGGTTGTACTGTTTACTGAAGCCTGACAACACAGTAAGGAAGGAACTCCAACGAGAAGATGCAGGTCTGAAAATAAAAATAAAATATAAGAATGGAAGAATCATTTGTGCAACACCAGAACATATTCATTTTATGGACAAAGGACTGAACTACCCCAATTTAAGGGGGCAAGTGAACGGTAGAAGAAACGGTTGCTGAAATGTTTGATTATTATTATGCAGGGGGCAGAACTGCATAAACAGTTGATTTGGGTGCCCTAATTTCTAGATCCCTGTGTGATCTTGCAGATGAGAGGCTGTTAGCTGGCAGGCAGGATAACCGCAGCGCAAAGGCTTTGTTTACCGATTCCTCTAGAAAGTTGGCAGTAGACTGTTGAATACTTAAAAAGCGAGAGCTGTTTATCATTGACCAAAGAATAATAATACAAAGGTTCTGTATAACGTTTCCTGTCAGATCTTGACCTCTTCTAAAAGCAGATTGGTATGATACACAGTTAGCATTAATCTTAAAAGAATTATTGAAACTCAAAAAAAATTAAAGGTTGAGTCAGTTAGGATTTAAAGTGACAATCGTGGGTTAAAAATACTGCCACCTCAGGGAAGATCATAATGTCCTGGCCATTATACTGCCTAACATATAAAAATAGGGAATATGTACTATTATTGTTATTATTACAGAAAGTTACTGAACACCACTCCACACGATTCCTGCCACAGCTTAATATTCCATCCCCTCGATTCTATTTTTTCCTCCAAATCATACAAATATAAAGAAATCAAAGAGAAATGAATGTACAAATCTGTCAGTGTAGAGACAAGCACATTGGTCCCCTTATTGGTCTGCTAGGCTGCAGCCACACAATTTATTTAACGCTACCCTCTCCACATACAAATCATTTGGTTACTGCAACATCCCAGCCCCACATGCCTCACCATCCTTCATGCAGTCTGTAGTTTCCACTTACCAATTGGATACAGTAAGAAAGCACATTAATGGTGCTATTCATGTCAATCAACTGCTGATCAACACTACTAAAAATAACAGCACCTCATGCAGTATCCCTCATGCCCCAAAGCACATCAAATGAAAGCTGTTAAAATGGCAATAAGCCCCTGCTCCACCAGGTTCTTGTAATTAGACGTCCTTTACAAGCCCTAAAATTTAAAACTTTTCCTGGAGAATAGCTCCAGGCAGGGGAGGGTCCTCTCAGGGGAGAGGCCACTCAGCCACTGTGACTTTTTGACCTGTTTGCTAAAAGTCAGTAGGATGGGCACTGGGCAGGCAACTGTTAAAAGGCTTTGGGTACTGGCAGAAAGGCAAGAGGGTCCAACGGCAGATTGCGGGATGTGTTAGTAGCCTTCTAAAGATATGCGTAGAAGGAAGCGGTCCTGCGAGCAACAAGGGCACAGGAACCGGTTGTCTATCAAGGCACCCCTGTATATTTCTTTTTCAATGCCTGACGGTCCTACGAGGAGACAGATGGGTCCAGTGGTAAAGAAACTGACCAGCAGAGGAATTCACTATAAACGGAGATGTCCTTTTGTCTGATTTTTAAATGGAAAGGGACTCAAAAGCGCATCACAACTGCCCAGGAGTCAATAGACATCATACAGCTGAATGTTGGTCAAGGACCCCAGGAAAGGCAACCTCTCCCAGGGGCAATCGATCGTGACCTCACCCTTGGAAATGGATGATGGTAGGAGAAAGAAGCAGGAGAAAGGCCTCCCTACGGGGCCCTACACCGAAGATTGGGGGGAGACGAGGTGATGCCGCGGAACAATGACTAGCAGCTAGCCATGAGGAACAAGCAACTAGACCTACTTAAAAGGGGTGGTGGGCTACAATGGGAGAAATAGGGCTGTGGGTGCACAGGTGGACGCTCCATCTTGGGGAAAGTAAGGGCAACAGTTTTATGGGAAAGGAATGGGGGCAGGGAGGGAGCAATCTTGCGGGAAAAGGGAGGAGGGGTCTGTATCAAGTTGGGTGAGGAGGTAAGGGGGAGTGGAGAGAGTAACAGCACCAAAGTTTGGGGATTGGTGCCAGGGTAGCGGAGAAAGTGCCATTGAGTGGGCAAGGGGAAGGGGAATTCTCAAGAGGGAGGATGGAGGAGGAGTGCAGAGGGGGTAGCCTGGAGGAACAGAGGAGTAGAATCCAGAGGTGAGAGTGGGAGAGAAGGGGGCAGGAAGCGCCAGATTGATATTTATTCAAAGGGTCTACACATAATGTGAGAGGTATTAACTCCCCTCTCAAGAAAGAGAAACTGGATCAGTTCATGAAGAAATCCACACCAGATGTACTTTTAATTGAGGAGTCTCACCTCCTGAGGAAAGATCAGGCAAGGCTAAGGCTGCGGGACATCTCCTGAATCTGGCACTCTGCCAGTGGAACAAAGAAATGTGAAATGGCTTTGGCCATTAGGAATAGGAATCCTCTAGGGAGGAAAGAGGTGGTAGATATGTCTTAGTGTGGGGGAATTTGCAGAGGTTACTTACACACTGGCATCGATTTCTGGACCTAATGTAGGGCAGGAGGTGTTACTGAGGGAGCTACTGAATGTCTTGGTGGAACTTGCACAAGGCCACATGATTCTGATGTGGGACTTTAACTTGGAATGGTCCCAGGAGTCAGACAGGAGCGCAGGGGGAGTGTGCACAGTGGTCCGGTAGCCACGCTTGCATCATGGAACAGATTTGAATCCCTGGGATAACAGGACATTTGGAGGGGGGTACAGGGAAAAAGGGACTCTAGTGTGCATGGGACACAATCCTCGAAGGTATAGGTAGATGGGGCCACAGGAGGACCAATTAGAGGCAGAAGTGGAAGTCAGTAGGAGGCAAGCATCAGTGGTCCCCTCCAAGAGGTCAAGGAGGGAACATAGGCAAGTGGTTGGCCAGCTGAAACGTCCTTCATACTAAAAAGGCAGAGCGGTCACTGTTGTCCGTGCTCCAGTGCTTTTACACAAAGGCAAACAAGGCTGATAATGTCTGGCATGCCTGCTCAGAGGGGCAGCTGGTAGAAACACCATTGCCGCTATAATGGATGAACAGGGCGAAAGGTATTGCTATAGGGAGAAGTCCCAGGAGAGCTTTGCAATCTTCTATGAGGGCCTGTACACATCCCAAAACCCTCCGAATCAGGGGCAGGTGGAATTTGTGGAATATGATTAATCTCCCCCCGCTGAGAGCAGAAGTGAGAGAAACATTGGGACAGGAGATTAAGCCAAAGGAAGTCCAGAAGGTCATTGCAACCATCCCCTCCAATAAAGTGCTGGGGCCGGATGGATTATGGCCAACTATTAAAAAGCATTTGCGAGTTCTCTGGTACCACACCTCACCAGCCTATTTAACCATTTCCGTGAAGCTGGCATAAAGTCAGTGTCCCTGGAGGAGGCTAACATCACCTTGCTTCCCAAACCTAATAAAGACCACAGAAGGTGCAAATCGTATAGGCCCACAGCTTTAATAGATGAGGATGCTAAAACATATACAAAGGTCATGGCCAATATATTAGAGAGGCTCCTGCCGTCCTTAATCCACCCGGACCAGTCGGGTTTTGTACTCAATAGGCAAACATTCAACAATATTAGAAGAGTGGCGCACCAGGTAGAGAACGCCCTTAATACTTCCATTCCTGCGGTTCTCCTATCCCTCGATGCTGACAAGGCGATCGAACATGTGGAATGGCCCTTCCTGTTCAATGTGATGAAGAAGATGGGCCTGGGAGGGAATTTTCTGTGTATGGTTCAGGCACATTATGTTTCACCAGTGCCGTGTCTACTGGCAAATGACTCCTTATCCCACATTATAGGGCTCAACAGGGGCACCAAACAAGGGTGCACACTATCACTCTTGTTGTATGCAATATACCAGGAAACTCTGTTGCAATCAGTGAGGGAATCAGGTAATCAGGCAAAGTACATGGTATACCATTTGTTGGACATGAACATAAATTGGTTGCTTTCGCCAATGACATGCTCCTGTCACTTTCGAAACTGGTGGAATCCATAAGGGCATGTAGGGGAATTCTAGCAGAGTTTAGGGTGGCCTCTGGCCTCAAGATCAATATTACTTAATCAGGGCATCTGAACCTTACTGTGAGGGCAGGGAGGTGGCAGAGCTCAAGACTACATCGCTCTTCATATTGACTCCAGATGGCAGGAAGTACTTGGGCATTACAATAACCCCAAAACGTTCTGGTTGGTATGCAGCTAACCATCCACCCATGCTGTGAGCCATCAAAGCGCACCTCCTGAAGTGAAAGGCACTAAGGATTTCTGGACAGGTAGAATGGCAGCAGTAAACATGGTGAGACTCCCACGGCTGCAATATCATTTTCAGGCCCTTCCGGTGGCAGTCCTGAATAGTTTCCTTGGTGAACTGGGAAAAGCTACAGGCAATTTTATATGGGAGTGCAAGAGACCAAGGATTAGTCACACACTACTGATGTCCCCAAGGAAGGAAGGGGGGATGGCACTCCAAAATGTCCGTTTGTACAACAAGGCATCCCATCTACGGATCATTCGAGAGTGGCTCTCGGGACCCATTGGGAAACATTGGGCAGCAATGGACCGGGCGGTTGTGAGGCAGTAGTGAGGCGCAAACTGGGGAAGTCCTGTGGCTTCCACAACAGGATAGGCCCAATCACATGTACCAGATTGTTATCACAAGGCTGGTGGTCCCCTTTTACTCCTATATTTCAGAACCCCAACTTCTGACCGGGGACAGAACCATGTGCGTTCTCTCAATGGACAGATCGCGGTGCTGCAAACTGTGAGACATGTTCCAGGATCCTACAATCAGAACCTTTAATGAATGCAAAAAGTGCGATGGGGTGTGTGAAACAGAGCAGCTTCAGTATTTTCAAATGAGGCATTGTCTTCACGAACATGAGGTCAAAATAGCAGATATTCATCAACACCTGTGTATGAGCGCAATATAAATAAAATATCATATCATATCATTACCCCATTCGAGAAGTACCTTTTAACTCAGGATGGGTCAAAAAGCCTGATATCTAATTTTTACAAAATCCTAGATGAGACTACTCCACAGGACACTTGGCTATATATGGGATGTTGGGAAAGGGATTTGGGGAGGGAGATGACAAAGGACGACTGGGGGAGGCTGTGGGGGCTGATCTCGAAGGTGGCCAAAGCAACTCAAATACAATAATGCTAGAATAAACCGGTATATAGGTGGCATTACACCCGGGCCCATCTACACAAGATTTAGCCGGGGTCATCATAAGAGTGTTGGAAGGAGATGCAGGGGGGTTGGCACCTGGTCCCTCATTTTGTAGAGATGCCCCAAAATCGAGCAATTCTGGAGGGAGGTGCAGGAAGCACAAGCATGGGTCTCTGGGGAAAATGGTAGGGCTTCTCTGGAGGAAATATTTCTGGGGCTAGATGAGGGGATGGAGAGGGACAGGTGGAAGGTTGGAGGAGGGCACAAAATATGCTAACATTAGCGGTGATGCTGCTGGTGGTGCATTGGTGGAAGGGAGCGACCATCCCCACATTCCAAGACTGGCTTTGCCAGGTTTGGTACTCTGTGGCACTGGAATGGGCAACATATGGCATGAACAGTATCTTGCCATGCTTTGCCAGAGACTAACAGGAGTTTCTGTCCTTTCTGAAGGAAAACTTCAGAGCCCAGTGGTGCCCTTAGAGCCTGAAATTGTTGGACATATAATAGATAGGCGGAAGACTATAGCCCCTTCCAGTCATCAGCTCAATTTGGCCGCCATGGGGAGGGTGGCTCAAAGGGTGGGAAGGGAGGGGTATTTTGTGGGAATAAGTTTGTTGTCATTTTGTCATATCTGTTAAAAATTAATAAAGAGAATTAAAAAAATAAATGCTATGGGTCACCCTGAATAGATGATGAGAGAGCGGCAAAGACACTTGGTTGCTCTGATACTGTACCTGCAGTAAGTGGCGCAGGTCTACTGTGGAAGGTGTCTGGGAGTGCAGTTTGGTGGCGTTGCAAGGGGGCAGCCTGTGCGCCTGTGCTCCATGCTGGAACCTATGCACTGTTGCGGTCTTGCATAGCTGGAGGGAGTGTAGGCTGACCAACTCACGATTTTCACAAGAGCCTCCAGAATTTCCAGACATAGATGTGGATATTTTCAGCTTTCTCCCACAGTTGGGAATATTGTGTGATTGCGGGAGTGGCCTTGCATTCCAACAATGGAATAAATAGAACTCATTCAGGCTTTTGACCGGGAACTATTGTGGAACACACATGGATTTCAAACACAAAGCACAAAATGACTTTCTTGTGTCTCACCATAGCGAGTAGTGGAGGTGACACATTAAGTCTCGCTATATGGGGCTGCGTTTTCTAACCCACAAACCTGATTCACTTATTCAGCTTCCTCAGGTGCTGGTGTCGGGCTAGCTGGTTGAACAGGCGAGGCCAAACAATCTTGTCAAAATATGCCCCGCCAGTCCTGGTAGAACTTCAGCTGTCCCAACATTTGTATCATGTGGCATGATTGATCCTGGATCTTGGCAGGAAAATGGGCCTCCACTCACCTTCAACCGGCCCTTATTCCCTACAAACATCTTAACACCAAGGGGCACTCTGCATGGTGGCAGGCAGCAGCAATCTCAAACTCTCCTTTGTCAGCATGGCTGATGGCACAATCAATATGCAGCAAGGCTGATGAAGCTCTGTTTCTCTGGCAACCGCAAAAGCTCAAGCCTCAAAAGCAGAGTCAGCAATATGGAAATGGACACGTCGCAGGCCCCCTACTCCCATTCAGCATCAGCGACTGCACAGCACAGGATAAAGATGGGATGAATACATATTTTCAGATATTTCTGTGGTAATTTTATTCTGCTGATCGTTCACAGCCACAATAACATGGAGGGAAAGATAGAGTGTAAGAGCAAGCACAGGTCTCACAGATCCTGAGGAAACAATGTCTTCCAAAACAACTGGATAAGAATATGATTCTGCACATTCTGGCTAAAGTGAGCAAATGAAAGAGGAAATTCAATAGGAGATAGACTTCCTACCATGGCAGCCTGGCAGGCCGCCTCTGGCACAGCTGAACCATGATGCATGCATTGCAGCCAGGCCCAATCATGAAGCCGCCAGCGCTGCTGCACTTGTCAGCCCTTGGCCCTACGGCAGGCCCAGCAGCATCATGGTTGGGCAGGAGCTGCAGACAGCCAGGCCAGCAGCATTGCTAAGTCAGATGGAATGTTGGTGAAAGTCCCACCAACACCCTATCATTTGTGACTCTTCCATCCAGACAGTACTGAGCATATGGCCCTTTGGATAGCGCGCATGCAATGGATGGGGATGGAGAATAACTCTGACACCAAATAATTGAACCAACTCAGGAAGATGGCAAAGTTTGCTGTTTTATTAACTATGCTCTAAAACAGGGAGGTACAACGGACATCAACAAATGTTTGCTCAAGCTCTCAGTGAATTTACCATACAAACACATTTAAATAGCAATAATTTGTCATAACTGAAGTCATACTATGTGGCAAATGAGAAAAACCTACAAGGGGTTGTGATAGCATCAAGAGGAACATCTAAGTATACTTTCTGTAGAGACTGGGATTGTGATTGGATATCTACTGTCAGGTGGACAACTTATGCCTACCTCTAAAACATGTCATCTTCAACAATATTAAGCACACAGTAGATCATTGGTCTTCAAACTATAAGGCCCTTCATTATATGGCCCTCTATAATTGGTTGGCACACTCGTGCCATTTCTGGAACATTCAGTTTACTTAACAGCATGTAAGCACAGACCCAGGTGCCAGGAGGTGGACTTGGGGGAGGTATTTCCTGCAGAGACATGTAACTGCTCCTCTACATTCCCCCCTCTGGTTCAGTCATCAACCACCTCTTCAATGGTCTCCACATCTTGATATTTTGTATTGAAGAAGTGCTTCTTTGGAGTCCAGATCTTCATCACTCCACTCAGGGTGCCTGGTAATTTGACATGCTCATCTACACTCCAGGTTATGTAGTTGCACTGTCCATTCAGATTACAATAGAGCAGTGGTCTTCAAACTTTTTTGGCCGGGGCCCTCCTGAGCAAAGTTTGGGAAGGTCGGGACCCCCTAGAAATGCAAAGTGGACAGTATATATTGTGCGCCGTCACCTGCTTCCATCACAGTCGCTGGGCTCCCTCATCCCAATCCTACCCAGTCCCAGGTCTCTCCCCCACCCCATCATTCACCCTGGGCTCTCCCCACTCTGCTTCCACCACTATCCCATGGTTCCCGGCCATTGGGCTCCCACCATAGTCTTTGGGTTCCCCCATGCCGTTCCAAACACAGTCTGAGGGCCAGTGGCGGTTGGTGATTTTTTAAGTGGAGGGACATAACCATTTCCCCCAAAAATGTCATAGCGACCGAGCATAGTAAGGGAGCCCGAACCAATAAAGAGGAATTCAGGGGGGTTCCCCCTGTGAATTTATTTTAAATAATGGGTTAAAATGTTGCATTGTAGAGCATACTTTTAACAAAAAAATTGGTAAATAGCCAAACAGTTTGCAATTGTTGCAGGGGGCTCAGGGGGCAGACATGACATTTTTTACTGGACATCTGTGATAGATGTCCAGTAAAAAGATACCATCCCTGTCCCCTGGGCCCCACTGGGCCTAACACAATCAACATGTTATGTGTGTATGCAAGGCACTGCACATTCATACAGCAATAACTCTATCATTCACACAATCATCCATCACCATACACTCACTCATAACATAAGCATAATGCTGGATGTCACTTTTATGGACTTCATTCATTCACAGTGCGTCACTCTTTCTCAACTCTCATGCTGGGCTTACTTTGCATCTTGTACTCATGCTGGCCCTGAATCATGCTGTTCCGATCTTCATCTTGTATCCTGGCTTGCAACATTATGTGTTACTACTGACTTCTGCAATTGTATTCGCTCTCCACTCTTGCTTCTCCTCTCTTTTTGACTGCTTACTCTCTTTTCTCTCCTCCTTTCCCTTCTCCCTTTTCCTATCTCCTCCCGTTACTTTCTTCTATGCACTTACTCTATCAGAATTGTCCCTGGACCTAATATGATAGCAACCTCGTCTGATTCCACCACCCCTCCAGCACTATCTGAAATGTCGTCAGGCCTAGTATGATAGTCGCTTGTTTTGTTCCTCCCCTCCCTTTCAGCACTCCTCTCCCTCACCTTTTGTTTTTCTCCAGCTATACCAGAAATGTCGTCAGGCCGAGTACGGTAGTCGCCTGTCTGTTTCCATTTACTTCCCACTCTCCCCCTCCCTTCCTTAGCTATGTCTTAGCTCTTGCACTATCTGAAATGTCATCAGGCCGAGTACGATAGTTAATTTCACATCCTTACTGTTCATGGCCTGTAAGAATGTGGTTGTATTTTCCCTTGTTCTCTCCCTTGCCTTGAAGCGCTTTGAAACACATTGTGTACAGGCGCTATATAAATAAACGATCATATCATATCATACACGTATCCATACACATGTTTAATTAAAAACAATGAACATAAATGTACCTTCTGCATTGGCCTGCATGTGGGTGCTGAAATGCCCTGCTCCAGGCTGCTCTGTCCGTATGTGCGAGGAGGCACAGGAGCTCCCCCTCGGACATACAGACATGCCGTGCCCCAGCCAGCATTTCCAATGAGCTATGCAATGCTGGCAAAGCAAAACGCCCCAGCACTTGCATGGCTCTGTAAGAACTGGGGAACTAAACTGAACTGTCAAAGGGAAACAGTTCGGCCAGCCCAGGAGCACTCCATCAGCTGGAAAAATCAGCTGAGGGAGGGCTCACTGTTTCACTGGGATGGCTCCATAGCTCCTCCATAATGGGTGAGGGGCCATGGGGTGGGCAAACCCTCGCCATTATGGATTGTATTTATTGTATTTTATTGAATGTATATAGTCCTTTAATCCAAAGTGCTGAGTGGATGAGCCGCCAGGCTCGGACTGGCCTATAGGGCAATGCCTGTACCAAAAATGTAAAATGCTAGTGTGGGCCAGTCAAAATGGTCCACAATTTTAGCCAATGTGGACCAGTTTGATGAGTTACTTAACTATGCAGTTAGTAATTTTGACAGAGAACCCCCTTGGGTACTATTGAAACAGTGGGTCTTATTACAACCCTGGCGGTAGCTGTGCTGGTAAAACTGGCATGGCTGCCGCCGGAGTTGCATCCCGGTCTGCCACCCATGAATGGGCAATTACCGAGCCATGCCGAGTTAGGCGGACCTGATAATTGCCCTTTCGCGGGTGTTGGTACTGGTAGATCCCCATTCCCATTTGAGCCCCATAGGGCTCAATGGGAATGGGGAGCTTGGATGCTCCGGCACCATTAATATCGGTGCCGGTGCATCCGACAAGCTGTGCTGGCAGGTGCTACAAGGCCTTCCAGGTCAGCCCTGACGGGCTGTCAGGCACCCGCGAGCACAATTCTTACTATGACGGTACGGTAGCAACATTGTTACCGTAGCGCCATAGTTGTAATGAGGCCCAGTCTGTGACTAAAGGAATAAATATCCATTTACAACTGCAGACCACTTTTTCATTGTTGCCTGAGACCGTTTCATGCTTCAGCCCGAGCATGTGAGCCACCCCTGCCCATTTCTTCCAATCTAGAAAAAATAAAAAGAATAAAAATATATATATATATATATATATATATTTCATTTCATGCTGAGCTCTCAGGGCCCCCCAGGGATGCACCCGCGGACCCGTGTGGGGTCGCACCCCACAGTTTGAATACCGCTGCAATAGAGCCATCGTCCCACAAACATCTTATGATTCTTTTGATACAGGAACTTCATTCCTTCAGGTGCTACGATGCTGGCCTCTATGTATTTTCTGACATCTTCATCAGTCGATTCCTTGGGTCCAAACCCTAATTCGACTTGGATCAAGATCTTCATTCCTACTGCTTTCTTTGCTGTCTTCTTACAATCGCCAATTATTATCCTGATCACACAGAATCCAAACATCACCAACACCAGTATTGCTCCAAGAAACTTGAAGATATTTACCATCCACTGTGGAATCCATGAGAATATGGAAGCAAACCAACTGTCATGCATAATATCCTCTATCTCGTCTTCCATTTTGTTATGCAGGTTCATCAGCAACGTTATGGCCTCTGTCTAGGTCCCATTCTCATCATCGTGAGAAGGTATGACTGTGCAACATGATGGCACAATTTTGTCACAACTCCTGCTTCCATCGCTGTGATCATGTCAAGGATATATCTGTTCTGCATGGTCATCAGTCGTATGGCCCTCAGCTCTTTCTTGATAGCATTGAATCCCTTTATGGTGGTGTTAATTGTCTGCATGAGCTCCCATCTGGTAATCTGCAACCATTTGGCGTTGCCCATCATCTGGATCCCAGGCATGAATGTAATCGTAAATATTGAAGCAGTCTTGCTGAAAAACCTGTGCTCAAAAGGCATAGAGTCATACGCTTCTATTGACTTGGCTGAACAGTAATTCCCTCTTTTGGATCAATTGAGAAATGTAAGCGATCTCTTTCTCAAATGGGCATCTAATTTTGGGAATTCTCCAATGTTCAGGTCACTCTGAGGAATCACTAATGCTGGAACATGAATGAGCACCAGGGAGCACTGACATTTAGGCATAACTTTGACACGTCAATGTGTTTCTAAAGTTAATTTTTGGCCTACTAAAATTCTCAGCAAGTCTTTGCACTCCTGCTAATGTATCTATACGGAGTGCCCTCTGAATTTTAGTCCAAGCTAAATCTGTCTCATCCACTCATTGTTGCTTTATTGTCCTTATTCTTCATCATCGATCGAGTCTGCATGCGCTGAAATTCTTCATCTTGCCTTGTTTCTATATCTTCCAGGGTGGGAACGAGGGTCTCACCTTTGTAGACTTTTACTTCTCGTAAGTGAAGCCAAGATCATCTCCCTTGGACCTTCACAGTTGAAGGGGTTATATTTTCAAGGCAAATGGGACAGTTGAAACTTGGATCATGCCACTTCCTTGTAATATGTGCCGCCCTGTTACTAGTTTGTGAGGTGTGCAGTGATGGTCTGATCCTGGCTGATTCCGAAGGTCACATAATGCTATGGGTAGGCAATATAGCCATCCCTTCTTCAAAGGCAATTTAATCTTGCCAATTCTTTCTTTAAGGAGGCCCTTGAGTCTCTCACATATCCCATTTGATTGGAAATGATAAGCAGAAGAACATGTATGTTTTATATTCAATAGATGCTCTATTTGTTCAAATAGCTCATTAACAAAATGTGGCCCATTATTGGACCTCAGCACTTCACACCACCCCACCTCGGGAAGACTAAAAACTTCCCTGCACAAGTGGCATCAGAGTGTGTACACTGACCTGCCTCGATCCACCTAGAGAAGGACACATCACCACTAATAGATACCTTTATCCATTACACACCTGCAGCATATCGACATAGTCAATATGTAAATGATGAAACAGACCATTTGGTCAAGGTATTAGCCATCTAATTATTCTCAGTGTATGACCAGCAGTACACTTTTGACACAGGATGCAGTTTACTATAAATAGTGCAATGTGCTCCAACAAATTCGCAATGAACCACCCTTTTGCAATTGCAGCAGCAAGACCCTCCATAGTGAAATGCGCAGGGTAATGCAGCTGTGTAAGCACAACCTTTAATAAGGCTGCTGGCATCACCGTTATCCAGTGCTATCTTGTCGGCATAATGCTTCTGTGGGGGATAAAGAACACCCTCTTATTTTCCACAATTCCTGCTCTTCCTGTGGTGCACTCCCTTGAATCTCCATTAGTTGTGTTATTGACAATTTATTAAACCTTCTTGCACTAACATGGCTGTAAGTACTTTTTTTAAATGCTCACGGTATTGGAACCCGAAATATCTGGGGAATATGCAACCTTTTTGGTTTCTAGTGTCAGCGGCTTCATTCCTGCAAGAAATAAAATCTGTTTGCTTAGTGTGCGCTGCACATTTAACGACCGCTATGGCTACTTGGAGTTGTAGTGCCTTAATAAGCCGGTCCAATAAGCATGCATGCTAAACTGGTGTGCTGTCCGAACTGACGTAGCCCCTCCTTTTCCAATGTGCTAGCCCTGCATATACGGTTGACGTCACATACGCAGAGTCGATGTACACCATCACTTCCTGACCTTTGTGTCTCTCGAGCACGGCAATAAGTACTACTAATTCTGCTGCTTGCGCTGAAAAGTAAAACGGTAGCCTTACACTTGCTACAATGTGAAATCCTCCATTTAATCTGTGCCTTACTACCGTTGTGCCTGAATGCCTTTCCCCACTAGTCTGATCAATTTTTGAAGAACCATCAATAAAGAGAATTTCCGCTCCCGCCAAAGCATTTTCCTTCACAAGGGTATGTCATCATAAAATTAAACATAATTAGCACAGTCATGCCCATGATCGCTTTCTCCTACTGGCTCAGTTATAAACCTGACAGGATTCACAATTTTACATCTTACAATCTTAATAGTCAGATTCAAAATAATTACCTCATAAACTGAATGTCTTTGGGATATCAATTTGCCCTTGGGTTTCTCTAAAATGGCAAACAGAGTATGCTCCATGAAAAGGGTCGTAGAGCAGCCCATGACAATACTTGTAGACTTCTCAATTGTGAACCCAACAGCTGCCAATGATTGTTTGCAAGGAAACTGTCCTCTTATAACTGGGTCTAAAATCCCACTGTAATACAATAAAGGCTTGTTCCCTAATGTCGTTCTCTGTGTAAGCACTGCTGCCAAGATTGTCCAATCTGTGTGTGTAAACAAATACAATTCCTCAGCAGAATTGGGAATTCCTAAAACAGGGTCTATACAAATTGATTTCTTCAGGTCTTCAAACCCTTCCTTCACCTCTTCAATCCATTCTAATTTTACTTAATCCACTTGTGCTTTCTTTAAAGCTTGCAGAAGGGGTCTCATATATTAACTGTAATCAAACACCCAGTCTCTAACATAGTTCACTAGCCACAAAAACGGTTGCATCTGCTTCACTGTATTTGACTTTGATGTTTTCAAAATTGCCTCAGCTCTTTCAGGTGTCACCTTCTTTCCTTCATGCAAAATCAGCTTCCCTATGTATAACATCTCTTCTTGGCATTATTGTAACTTCTCCTTGTCTACCTTATATCCCTTGTCGGCTAAAATAGTCAACAACTGAAAAGGATCTTGTCTACACTGATCTTCCTTGGTGCTACAAATTAAAATATCACCTACATACTGTATCACCACACTCTTAAGATCAATATTGCCTAAATTCATCTGTAGGACTCTATTAAAAATCAATGGGGACTCATAGTACCCCTGGGGCAAACGAGTATGTTTCAGTCAAGTTCGGCAGAACGTAAAGGAAGTCACATTTTGGGAGTCTTTGTGCAACAGCATCGAAGAAAACACATTTTTCAAATGGATCACTATGAAATATCAAGCTTCCACTGGGATACTGCATAGTATTGTTGCCGGGTTAGGAACTAGAGGAAAATCTGCATCTACAGTCTGGTTAATCTGTCTCATATCTTGTATAAATCTCCACAATCCTCCCTTAAATCTTTTGACGGATAAACTGCAGTATTACATGACGATTCTGATGGCACCAGAATCCCTTGTTTCATCAGTGCTGAGATAGTCTGAAATATACCCTCATCTGTTTCTTGAGACATGGGGTACTGTTTTGTTTGAGGTAAAATCGCTCCCGGCATCAGCCTTTTTTTTGACTACCCCTATTTCCTTTAATTAACCTATGTCATAAGGGCACCTTCTCCAAGTCTTCCTGAAAAAATGCTTGACGCTGCCGCGTTATTGCCATTTGATGTGGGACTTCCCTCTTTTCTATCCTTATCCAGTATGTGGTACTATGGTTGCTTCTAATTCTACAGGGATAGCCCGTCCCCCCACTTTGTCCATAGGTATTCAAATTCAAAACAAAAATTAATCAGGTATCCTCACAATTTTTCCCACAAAGCCAGGTAGCCATGCCAATACAATGCTCAGTCCATACAGAAAAATCCCTGGATCTACTGAAATGCCTCACAGAGGCACCTGCCCTGTGAACGCCAGTATAAATCTGCTCAAGTTTAAATAGTGTATTCCTGGAGTGGAGCACACTATTGCTTGATCAGTGAATGAAATCGTAATGTTAAGTTTTGTCATAAAGTCTCTTCCTAAAATGTTAACTTTTGTCTGTCATGAATTTAACAAAGGAACAGACATGTCACACTCTCGTATAGAGACTGGTAATTCATTTGTAAAAGGAAATTGACTCGTAGCTCCAGAGAAACATTGAACATTCGTGGCAATTCCTGACATTAGATATTTTCCCTCTCATATACATGAATGAGTAGCCCCAGTTTCCACTAGAAAAAAAAAAAGATTTGCCTCCTATCGTCATATCGACCCTTGGTTCGTCTTGGGGTTCTGGTGTCACAGATATTACTGAACAGATCAAGTCTCCCTGTGAGCTGTCCTATTGTGAGTACAGGCTCATCCCCGTCCCTGTGAAAGGATTTCCTCCTACCACAGTGACACCTCATATTCTGGGTGTCAGCATTTGTGTACTGTTGTGCTTGCATAGGGGCTTGTTGTGGCTGCCCTTATGGTGGATTCATTTGAACTCACTCTTGTTGTTGTACCTGATGTACTCGCAGTGCTTGTGTCTGATATACTGTGTGATCTTGGGCAAACCCTTCCCTAGTCCGTGTGCTGTATGGGGAAGGATAAACTGTCCCAGTCTTGATAATTGGCCATTTTGTACATTCCCATGGCTCCCACCATCACGTGCAATGTGCCCTGTCATCCCACAAGTCCAACATGCTGGGGGTGGTTGTCTGACAAGTCCCCCTTGGTTGTACCCTCCCTGGGTACTCTGATTCTCATTCTATGTATTCTGAAACCCACCTTGAATATTTTGGAATCCTCCTCCTCTTCATCTATAGCCCATACCTCTGCCTCATGGCACAAACCCATATCCACCTTGATCCATCGGGCACTGATTACTCGAAAGCAATATACCCATTGCTTCTTGTATTCCCAATTCTTCTCCACTTGGCAATATCGCCCTGTGTATGGCAAATTTAGAAAATAAATTCTTAACTAACTTGGCTTCCTCAATTTTCTTAGTCTCATTTTTCTTCTTATTTTTCTCTTGTAACAACCGACAATGGTGTACTATCGTCAGCTGTATCTCAGCACATTGTTTTGCCTCCATTCTCACCTATTTTTTCATTTGCCTCTGCACTGGCACAGGCAACCCCTGGCATAAAATGTTGTAAAATAATGCCACCATCTTTTCCCAAGGCTCGCAAGTTTCAAGTTGCCATTTCTCTTGAATTTCCGGAATGTAAGAAATAGGGTCTTCATCTTCCTTCATCTTACATGTCATAATTGCACCCTTCTCTGATGTATTGTGATATTGTACCCTGAGAGCCATCCAAACGTCTGCTCTACAATTATTAAACGGTGCTGCATCATGCATTGTGTTTTGTGCTGCCACACTTGAATATCCTGCTCTCCTCCATATGTCATAAGCTCTTTCCCCAAGTATAGCTGCCAGGAGACCTTCTATGTCCCCTATGGCCAGCCTGTTTCCTCCTGTCATTTTCTAATTCATATATCCATTTCCCAGTGCCCAAAGTCAAACTCGGGAGCTTACACCTTAAAGTATCCTTGTCCATTTATGGCCACGGGATGTACTTTGGTCTTGCTCCCCTTTTTACCAATAAGGGAAACTTTGTAAACCCCAATCCACAGTCAGCTCCCATCGTTAGTCTGTCCATGGCAGGGACAATCGCCCCTGTCCATCTCCTCATCTTTAGCGACCTTAACCTGCTCACATATGGCAGCAATTCTCCCTTCTCACTATACAATCGTCCTCGGGGATGCTCTGTATATTCTATGGGATCTGGCGTCCTGTCCTTAGGTTGTTCCAGATCTGAACATCTTACTTCTTTATCCATTTGCAGTCATCCTTCAGGAGTGCATGTGTTCACACCGGCTACCCCAAGACTGGATTCTCTTTCATTGTCTGACATGTCTTGTCCCCAACTAGTGTGAATATCATCCCCTTCACCTTTGTCTATGTTCAGTCTGCTTAAGGAAAATACTCTACGTCCATCACTGAACAGGCTTCCCTTCTCACTTTGTGATTGAGCCATTAGGGATCGATAATCATTCCCTCGAGTTTCATGCTCGCTATTTCTCCTCAACTTTTGGTAGGGCTTATTGTTCCTTTCTCCGATGCTTTCTGCATCAAATCTTTCTTCATCTATCACAACTCTAGATGCCCCTGTCATTACTTCCTTTATCAGAAGGAACTCTTCTGTTCTATCCCATCGTATTTCTGAGCTTGGCCCTACTAGTTCCTTACAAAAGATACTGACATTGAGATCCTGCTGTTGTCTTCTTCGTTCTATTTCTTCATCTAGTTCTCTTCGTTTTCTCGCATCCCTTCTAAATCTTTGTTCCTCTTGCCTTCGTTCTTCTCTCCTTACTCCTTCCCTTCATTCCTCTTCTTCCCTTTGTCTCTGTATTCTTTTGTCACTCCATTTTTACACCTCCTCCTCTTCTCTCTTCCTTTCTCTTCTATCCCTGTCTTCTATCACTCTCTGTCTATTGTCATACTTTCTTTGCTCTTCTGCCCGTTCTTCTTTTTTCTCTTGCTCCTCCTGATACATATGTTCTTGTCGCTCCCTGCTCTTCCTTTTCTGCTCGTCTTCTTTCAATCTCTTTTCTCGTTCTTGATCTCTTCTTTCTTGTTTGTCCTTATCTTCTTTTTGTCTAACTTCCTCGATGTTTTTCCCATCTATTTTAATTAATATCTGTCCTCCCATCCATTTCTTTTGCATGAGCGCTATCTCATCAGCTTTATCCTTCTCTCTTTTCGAACTCTTAATCTCTCTGTCTATTTCTGTCGACAAATTCAACCTCTCACTCCTTTGTTCTTTGTCTTGTATGGCCTTATAGATCACTATTTTTCTCTTATTCTCCTCTGGACTATCATCACTACTATAAGCGGGAGGCTCGTATATTGGATTACTATACCCTGTCACTCCCTTCACCTCCTTTAAAGGATATAACCCTATTTCTTCCACACTAGCATATTTTACTTCAGGTGAGGTAAGGTGAGCTGAGGGCTCAATACCTTCCTCCTTACGCTTCCCTCTCTTCCTGGTACATTTTCTAGAGCTCTAGAATCGCTAACCTTTTCTCTAATTTCATCCTGTGTTCGCAGCGTGCAAGTATGTTGTCATGTGTTGCAATACCGCTTTTGATGATGATCCCCCTTGTGGCCACGGCATGAACATTTTATCTGCCGTGCCTTTCACCCATTCCGCACTATACTATTTGAGCTTGGGCATGTGCTGCGGTAATGTTTTACATAAGTGCATAAGAGGAATGTCTCCCATGATGCCAAGTCTCAATGGACTGGCAATACTTACCAGACTTATAAAATAACCTTTATACTTTTGCTTAAATGACCACTTTTCAACGTCTTTAAAACAACCAATATGCGTGTGCACCATTAATTGCTGCTGAAACTTCTAATTTCTTAATTAGCTATCTCTACCTTTGAATTGGTACCAACCACTTCACTAGGTTTTAATCACTATCGCTCCTTTACTTTTTTCAATGACTTCACAACTTCTATCGCTCTTCGATATTTTTTCTCAACAAACAACATAGAGACTAGTCAACTTTACACATTATTAAACACCATCATCACCTTTTTATCTCTCACCTTTACTTATACCGTTTACAGGGTTTGAGTTGTCACCTTACGTGAACCTGTTCACACGTTATATATTTCTTTTTCTACCCCTGTTGGGGTTTGAAACATCTCCTTCTTAGATCCCTTGAGCTGGGACTCTAAGCGCAATGTTTCTACACACAATTTCCCGTTACTTGAGAATTATCACAACTTCATCCCCTTCATTTGCCCTTCCACTTAGTCCTCTCACCATTCCTTCGTTAATCGACTTGAGGCCTTCGGTATCGACTCCTCCAATCCAACCACTTTGCCTTCCGTACGCAGAGCGCCCGTCGAAACCGGGCAGGGATTTCATCAGGGATTTCATCACATTCTTCTTGCATGTTTATTTCTATTCAGCCACTCTCGACAGGAAACTCAGTGATTTTCCGGCTAATGGCAGAGGATGCTCGATCGTCCGAAACTCTGGAGACAAACTAGTTTGTATGTCTAAACCATCTGCACTGCTACCATGTGAGCATATGGACCTTTGGATAGTGCGAATGCAATGGATGGGGATGCAGAATAACTCAAACACCAAATAATCGAACTAACTCAGGAAGATGGCAAAGGTTGCTGTTTTATTAACAATTGTCTAAAACAGAGAGTTACAACGGACATCAATGGACGTTTGCTTGAGCTCTCAGTGAACGTATCATAAAAAATACTTTTATATACCAAATTTTGGCATAGGTGATGTCAGACTACATGGCAAATAAGAAAAACGTACAAGAGATTGTGATAGGATCAAGGGGACATCTAAGTATACTTTTTGTAAGGACTGGGATTGTGATTGGCTATCTACTGTCAGGTGGACAATTTATGCCTACATCTAACATCTAAAACATGTAATCTTCAACAATATTAAGTTCACACTATATCACTGTTCTTCAAACTATAAGTCTCTTTGTTATATGCCCCTGTATAACTGGTTGACACACTCATGCCATGTCTAGAACATTCGGTTCACTTAGCAGCACGTAAACTCAGACCCAGGTGCCAGGAGGTGGACTTGACTTCACCTTCCCACCCAATTAGCCCAACGTCTCTCATCACCCATGCCTTCTGCCATGAAGATTGTCTTTGAACTTGACCATGCAAAGTATTCTTGTCTCTGAGAATATAAGGGAGTGCGAGCATGCACTATCGTTGTTCTAGGAGTCCAAGCTCAACTCTATTTCCATCCTTGGCTTGCATGACAGGAGACCACAATTTGGTCCACTTTGCAGCATTTAAATGTCTTAAATGAATAAAACTTGACACACTCTGTGTTCTTTCTTTGCACCTTAACAAGGGATGATTCAGCTTCTCACGTTTGCTGCATTCAGGAATAGATAACTGACCTTGGCTTGCTTCAGCTTGGACACCAGGCCATACAGCGTCGCCATTCGTATCCACAATCTAGGCTAATTTGTGCTGCAACACAGTTCTAGGCTTTTCCTCTCCATGGGTCTGGGCTTACTAAAATTCATGGCACTGATGTCCAGCTTCTATACAATGGTGGCTTCGCCTGCATGCGATTCAGTACATATAGCCAGCTTCTGTGATCATTTAGTCTACTTGCATTACAGCATCTGTACAGTTATTGAATAGCTTGCATTTTCTAAAGTGCTTTGCACACGTGCAATTTATTTTTTATTTTTGGGATTTGTAGAGCGCGCTACAGCCCTTAGGCATCGAGGCGCTGGTACAGGCAATTGTAAGAAAGCGTGATTCAGGGTTAAATTAACAGCTGCCCAATATTATGAATTCTTAGTTACACATACAGTTTGATGAATAATAATGGATAGTTTGTACATAGAAGATTTGAACATTAGATACATTGAGTGAAGAGGTAAGTTTCAGCAGGTGATAGCAATGAATCACAACCATGAGCGAGGATGAGAGAATCATAAAAATAACCTGGTTTTAATAGCTTTACGGAAGGCTATATGAGAGTCAATCATCTGATGTGCGCAGGCAGACCATTCCAGTGTAATGCGGCCATGGCTGGGAAGCTGGTACCACCTGCGCGAACACTCCGGGTCTTGGGAATGGCAATCCTGTTTGCATAGGCTGTTCTGGTGGGCCCAGATGAGGTATGCTTGGCTATTCTCTGAGCCAGGTACGGGAGTGTCTGGTCATTTATGCATTTATGCATGAAGGCGAGGGTTTTAAAAATAATTCTTTCTCTTACGGGAAGCCAGTGCACCTTTCTCCTCACCTCAGAGATGTGGTCCCTTTTCGAGATCCCAGTAGTGGCTCTGAGGGCATTATTTTGGACAAGTTTGAGTTTGGCTATATTATTGCCAGAGGTCCCCACAAAGGGGGCATTGAAATTTCCAGTCTGAATCCAAGTATTGCCCTTGCAATGGTAAGGGAGTCCTGTGGAGATAAAAGAGACTGGCTCTGTTAAGCAGTTTGGAGTAGTATGCTGAGGAGGAGGCAATATTATTCACCTGTCTATTCATAGTCAAATTAGAGTCATGATAAACACCCAAGGTCTTGACTGTTTTAGACACCATGATAGGTATGTTATCAATGGTGAAGGAGCTATACTGACAATCTAGTTTACTCAGGGAGGCTGGGGGTCCAAATAGCAGGAGTTCAGTTTTGTCACTGTTAAGACATAACTAATTGTCTGTCATCCTGGATTGGATTGTTGAGTAAATGTAGTTGAGGGTGTTCATGTCAGACTTATAATCACCTGTGAGAGGGATAAGCACCTGAGTATTATCTGCATAATTGGTATATGCGATGCCCAGTGTGTCCAACATGTTAAACAGGGGTCTTGTGAACAGGTTGTAAAGGGTGGGGGTAATGCAGGAGCCCTGTGGGACTCTGCATTTGATGTGACTAGGTGTAGCACAGACTGAGTCAGAAAAGACGTTTGTAGCTCTTTCCTGTAGAAACAAGCTGATCAAAGCGCATGCCCTGGGTGAGAATTTAGCTGCAGTAGCGAGGAGGTGGCAAAGAGTCTTATGATACACAAGGTCAAATGTGGCAGATAAATCAAGGAGCAGAAGGAGTACAAGTTTGCTTGCGTCTCTGAAATCGTCCATTTGATTTTTTAAGTCTCGTAGACCTGCCGAAGGCCAAGAAGCCGTTTGTCTTCAAGGAATTTTTGGACTTGCAGATAAGCTGCCTTGTCCTGCAGAAACTCAATCGAATCCTTGAAACACCTGATTGTAGAATGTCAAAAACTAATGAACTCTAGGGCCCTCATTCCGAGGTCGGTGCTAGTCATGGCACTATTAGTGCCATGACTAGCACCAATACCGGTACTGCCACCGACTTGGTGGTATGGGGACTTACCGGTCAATTCCGACCATTGCGGGACCGCTAAATCCCCATTTGAAAAGCCATTCCCCATTCCCATTTGAGCCCCCATAGGGCTCAATGGGAAGGGGGAATGCGTCAATAACGGTACCACAAATTGTGGTACCGTTATTGACCCCGGTATCCCTTTGCGGGTTCCGTCCATAACGCCTGGTAAAACCAGGCATTAAGGGAGGGACCCGCAATTGGACCTCAGAATAGGGCAAAAGGAGATTACCGGCACCAGTGTCATTACCAGTGCCCGGTATCCCTTTGCGCCCAGGTCATAATAACCCCCTAGATCTTGCTATCTTGGGAAATTTGATCCTGCTGATGGTGACATTGTCAACTGGTGGTTTTGGGTATTGTCTGGAATCAATGTGCCACTCACGTGTGCAGTGTGTGATTTCCTGGAGAATAATTTGAATGATGACATTTCTACTTCAATCAATGTTATCGGTTGAAGGTTAATCTAATCCAATTCAATTTAATTTAATTTGATGTTTTTTCCTTTGTTGCGAATACATGTATAGAGTGGATGAAATTGAATTTGATTGTAATTGAAGTTTGAATACAAACTAATTGTTACAAATAATAATTTAAAAAAAATAAGCTGCCTTGTCCAGGATTTTCAGTCAGAAAGGGACGGTAGTAATGGATCAATAGTTCCCTGAAAGAGTTGGGTCAAGGGAAGGTTTCTTAAGGAGTGGGCGTACCTAAGCTTCCTTAAGGCCAGTAGGGACATGGGCAGACTGGAATGAGGAGTTGATGAAAGTCATGAGGAAAGTGGCCAGGGTAGGGGCACAGTCTTTGATGAGCTGAGCCAGGCAGATATCTCCTTTGCAGTTAATGGGTTTGATGGGATTAAGGAGGGAGATGGCTTCAGATTTGCACCTATCCTTAAAGTCAAAGGGCAGGGAGTAGGCAGACATGGTAGCTGGAGGCGGGTTAATATGAGTGTCAGTTATTAGTCGAGTAAGAGCTGTTTGATGAGCTATGGTTTTAGACTGAAGAGTGTTGAGTGTATAAAGCATGGCGTTTTGAAAGTCATTACACCACTTTTCATCCTTAGAGAGGGTAGATGGTGGTGTGGAAGGATTTTCCAGCTCTCTAAAGATGGTGAAAATGTTTCTGGTCCATGATTTTCCCATTGCAATACTTGTGTTGAAGGAGGTAGCTTTGGCTTTAGTTATGGCAGTTTTATATTCTTTAGACATGGCCTTGAAAGCAATCTTCTTCTTCGCATATGAAGGTTTACTTGCTTCTTAACGTCGTCATCAGTTTCTATAAGGTCCATGCATTATCTTCAACCAATCTTCTCAGTGCATCACGCACATCTTTCGTGTGATGTCTAATGGTGAGGGACTTTTTGGTTGACACCTTCTGCGGTAATACCTCGCGACCTTGTTGTGTGTGTGTTGCTAAGAACTTGAGAGATCTTGATTGTAGTAGCCACGTATTAGTTTGCGGTCGCACCAATGTAAGCGTCTACGACGACATAGAGGCCCTCAACTCCGTTGTTCAGAATTTCAATGGTAGGGTGAGCTTACACATTTAGTGCGCCCCATAAATAGTATCATATCAGTCATGCTCAGAACCGAGGATTCTCAACAGAAAAGAAAAATCCTGAGGAATATTTGGAATTTCTTTATTTGCAAATTACTGTAGCCTTTAGTGGATGAAACCTGTTTCGGAAAAAAATTGACTTGCATTTCTCAAATCCAGGCCTTGCTCACTTGCGTGAATAGAAGCATAATGCAGGTTAGTGGTAAGTCATGGGCTCAATCCCACCTCATGCGGATGTGTCCTCAGCTTGCAGTAATTTGAAAATAAAGCAATTCCAAATATTCATCAGGATTTCTCTTTTCTTTTGAGAATCCTCGGTTCTGTGCATGACTGATATGATACTATTTATAGGGGACACTAAATGTGTAAGCTCACCCTACCATTGAATTTCGTGTGATGTCACTAGTTCCTCTTTTTGCTCCTTTTCATATTCCTTCAGCGAGTTCTTCCCTCGGATCATCATCTCTTCTTACATTTGATAGGGCTTTCTCAGTGGGTACCTTCTTTCGAATATTCGCTGTAGTATGGTCACAGCTGCTGGTGTGAAGCATGGCACGATCTCAGGCTTCCAACATATAGGAGGTAAGGGGGTGGGATTTCCTAAAGAGGCATGTAACAGCTCCTCTTCAGTACTTACCTCGTTGAGGTACAGGGCGAGCTTGATGAGTATGACTGACACAAGTGCTGTTGCTGCTGCAGGCCATGACAAAATTGAGGAGCCCGAGCTTGCCTCACTTAGCTACACCCCAAGCATTCTCTGACTGGAGGATGATGCCTTAAGTCGTAAGGGATGGGTAAGGGTCACAAACAAATCAGCAGGGGTCACAAGATCAACCACTGGTGACCCCAGAATGAAGTCCCTGAAATTAAGGGGCATGCATCTGTGCTACCTTCATTTTGCTGTTAGCTCTTGTGTTTACATGTGTGCTTTTGTGAGAGAGCAAGAGGATGTAGGGCAAACTTTCTACAGATACTGTGGGACAAGTTGGAGAATGTAATGCTTGGGACCTCTGACACTACCTCACTGTGCTCACTTAGTTCTATTTCACTGTCTGGAGCTATTTCACTTTACTGTCAGACACCGGATTCCTTGTCCAACCTCAACCTTCCTCTCCTCCTTCCTTCCGTCTCTACTATTACCTCTCCTTTCTCATCTTCGATCATGGATTCAAAACAGCCTGAAGGCAGAGTTAATAACTACAAAAGAAACTAAAATAAATGCATCCTTTCCATTCAGAAATTGAGCACTCAATTATTATCACTTTTAAACTCAACTGGGTTGAACAGCCCATTCAATAAACTTTTATCTGCAAACCATTAAGATAACCCAGTGACATAAGTGCTTGTTACTTTAACCAGAAGTTACAAGTTTACATTTTTCATTTGGGCCAAGTCAGCCCTTTATCTTTCGGACAAAAATTAGTTGAGCACAATTGAAATGGGACAATATTAATGATATCAAGTTTTTATGTAGTGGTTCATGACGGATGGATTCTTGCCCCTTACAAGTGTCGCAATAAGAGATGCAATTGTTGCCAAATTATTATTAGTCTATTTACTGACTTTGGAAGGTTTAAGGGATGAGTTGCCTGGCCAGGATTCAAACGTCTTGGCACAGGTTACAGGAGAGTGCTTAAGCAGTGAGTTGCACTCAGTGGTTAGAATTATGAGGAACCCAGAATGAATTACTATACACAACAAACTATTCTCAATACTATTAACACAATGATGCATTGTTTTTGTATCTATACATTATATTAAATCTTTTTGTTACTAATATGTCCACTGTCTGGCAGTCCTGGCCCTATCCTTTGCAGGCCCTTTCTCATGGAATAGTTTGTTTATTTACCCTTTTGTATTGCTTGCTGCATTTGTAATGGTTTGACATTAGCCCTTTATGTATGTCATTTGACTGCCCTTGTCTTTTAAGCTTATCCAGTTAACTGTAATTAGGACATGTTGATCTGAAGTGGCTTATTTACACCATAGGTAACATTTTGCATTGTTGCATTTATTGGGCTTGGCTTTGCCCATTATTAAAAAAAACAAAACAAGAACGTCCAGTGAATACCTATATTATGTTATGTTTCCATAATCAAGAACTGCTGCAAGAAGTAGTGGTAATTAAGCATGCAGTCATTCTTTCACAAACCGATAATGAGATCCTAGGACTCCTTTATACGGGCGCTTTACTCTTGTGTGTTCTATAACTGTTTGTTAAATTATCCACTTAACATTCAATCTTGTCCCCCAAAAGTCGGAACCCTGATAGATCCACCTCATACATGTATGAAGCAAAGGGCAAGAGTCACTTGACACAGAAAGTAAGCTGTGCCAACGAAGCAGTGTTCTTTTGGAAAATTAAAGACAGATGAGAGCAGAAATGAAAGATATTGGAATCTAGTTACAAAGTGAATATTGTCTAGAGTAGAAAAGAAATAACATTAGTTGCAAATGAAAATGGTTAACAGTGAAAATGTAAGATTAATCAACTGCTGTACATGTATCTTCAAGTTTAAAACAGGAATATACTGCCCTAGAGGCCATTGGTTCTGCTGCAGCGAGGGCACCAAAATTCTGTTTCTTCAAGACACCGACAGACATCTACAATGAGTGAGCTGGAAACCAGTCAAAACGTTTCATATTAAAATGTGCAGCTGAATCGGCACAAGCCCTGCTGTTTGACTCACCCCTGGCCTTGTCAGCTGGGAGAATAGCAAAATCCCAATCCTTAGCGTTTTCCATGAAAAACAGGATAAACCAGCTATCAGGGTATGCATTTAGGGAGTTGATTAGTGGGGAGCTAGATCCCTCCTGGAGGAACCTACTTTGCCCGATCTACCCAGAGCACTAACATCAAAAGGCGGAGTGTGGCTGCGAGTGTGCAGTCTCTGGCAGTCACTCTACTGTTTCCATTGATCCTGTGGGAGGTGCTACTACCTGCTTGCACCTACAAGAACCCTTCATTCCGCGGAGCGGACCGCGGAGTGTGGCTGCGAGTGTGCAGTCTCTGGCAGTCACTCTACTGTTTCCATTGATCCTGTGGGAGGTGCTACTACCTGCTTGCACCTACAAGAACCCTTCATTCCGCGGAGCGGACCGCGGAGTGTGGCTGCGAGTGTGCAGTCTCTGGCAGTCACTCTACTGTTTCCATTGATCCTGTGGGAGGGACTACTACCTGCTTGCACCTACAAGAACCCTTCATTCCGCGGAGCGGACCGCGGAGTGTGGCTGCAAGTGTGCAGTCTCTGGCAGTCACTCTACTGTTTCCATTGATCCTGTGGGAGGTGCTACTACCTGCTTGCACCTACAAGAACCCTTCATTCCGCGGAGCGGACCGCGTAGTGTGGCTGCGAGTGTGCAGTCTCTGGCAGTCACTCTACTGTTTCCATTGATCCTGTGGGAGGTGCTACTACCTGCTTGCACCTACAAGAACCCTTCATTCCGTGGAGCGGACCGCGGAGTGGGGCTGCGAGTGTGCAGTCTCTGGCAGTCTGTGCATGGCTGTCATGGCGACCGCCTCCGAAACTTCACTTCTTTTGGACCTTGCCTCTGTACCCGTGCCAGATTCTACAGCCCTTGAGGAGGGCCGCTTACTTAGAAGTGCACGTCCCCGACCCGCACAAAAACATCCCCTCCTTCCCCGTGGTGCTTCGAGTCTTTCAAACCCGGATACAACTTATTGTCAAACACAATTACAACCTCAAGCCATTCGGCGGCGGGCCGAGAACAAAGAAAACAAAGACCCAGCCGCAAGAAAAACCCCCACCATAACGGTGCGAGGAAGTCAGGCGGACTCAGAAATCCACCGTGATGACTCACAGTGCGCCGAAGTTACTCACTCACCCCTGGGTCCTGTGGCTCAGCGACTCCCGTTGTCACTTCTGCATTCGCGGTGTCTCCCCTCACAGCTCCGAGCGTGGGACGCCTCCGGAGGGAGGACCGAGGCATGTGAGCAGGGGGGGAGCCTGCAAAGTGCTCCATAATCGCCCGCAAATCGGGACCCACTCAGGGGGCGGAGCTTGAAGGCGCTAGGGAGGCGGCTTCTGTTGAAGCTCCAAGAAGTGAGAACAGTGGGGAGAGGGTTTCCCCTCCCCTCCCACGGCAAAGCAAATGCTGCCTGTGCACTTCCCCGCCCATTTGGTAACATCTCCGTTGGGGCAGCGGAAAAACAACGACTTGACAGCTGACTCATGTTCTCACCTCTTCACCGCAAACGCCCCGATACAAATCGAGGCGCAAGTTCACTTGGGCTCTGATACATCTGCCCCTGACCTCCGGGAGGAATCTTGTCTGCGCTCTCCGGTGGACCGGAGGGGCGCGGACCCTCAAATTGAGAAACCACTTGAAGAGAACCCTATCCACTCACGGAGACGTACCCCCCGTCATGTGTAGAAACCTCAAATCCCAAAAAACGTTGTTGGAAGGAGGTGGAGGCATCTGATTCCAGAAAACCTCGCACTCTCACAAGAAAAGGCCCACTGAAGCAAAAAATGCAAAAAAAAATCTTCACAAGTATAGCGTCGGGTAAAACTAAACTAACTGGCCAACCCACAAAAAAAACATGGAATCCTGAGTCCATAAAGCCCTCAGTGGCAAGTCTAGTAACAGACTTTTTTCATGCTTTTGCCCCGGACACACGGAACAGACAAGAGGACCTTACCGACGAGGAAATTCTAGAAGCAGTCAAAATGTGCCACCCTCCAGAAAAAACTAGAAAAAGGTCCCCGGCGGTAGATCAACAGCCAAAGGTGCAAGAGGCCTCTGAGCCACAAATGGCACTAAATTCTCCAATTCAGATGCCGCAGGCTGAACCCCTGAAGGACCCCTCTCTCGCCCTGCCCTGCCGAGCCTCAACCCCAGAACAAAGCGAAATGGGCTTGGCCGCCCAAACTTCTTTGACTAACCATAACAATAAGTCTCCTTCGATTCCTATGGGGAGACCAGTCCAGGACAACCAACTAAACTTACTTGGCCAGATTCACAGTCCTTCTCATCCAACAAAGCAGACAATCAAGGATCTGCCGGGCTGCCCTACCCCAGCTCTGCCACAACCTATACATCTTACCACTTCCTCTGTCCAAAAGGTGGTGGCACCAACAAAGGCTCGGTTGCTCGAAACTACACCTCAAGCCCTATGCAAAGCCTCAGCAGACATAAGGCGCAATCCCGTCTGGCCCAGGTCGGCCTACCATCCGTTCCTCAAAACAAACTGACTCATCCGGATCGGACCAGATGTGAATCCTTAGAGATAACATCCTCTTCTGTAGTAAGAAGACTATTAAACGAGAGTCAAACAACCACCCCTAATCCGAAAAATCATATGCAGCAAGTAGCGCATCAAACTGATTCTCCTACGCAAAACAAGAGGGATTTCCTTTCAATTATGTCAGCGGTCACCATAGCTTTAAATCCGTTCACCAAACTGTACGAGGGGATAAATGAGTCACTAAAAGATCACACCTCGATTCAAGCGAGGATGCTCACAAAACTGACTTTCCTAGAAGGTTATATTACCGCCCTTGATGGCAAACTGTCAAACTTACAACTGGATGCAGCCAAAAGAACTAAAATCTTTGTGGAAGCCCCCACAGAAAACCAGATGGAAGTCGGGGCGGGCGTACAAAAAAGGTGGGCTCCCCCTCCCTCTACACCCACCACCGCTGCTACCCAAAGGTCCATCTCTGCGGCTGAAAATAGACTAACATCCCAGGTAGTTATTGACATCACCGATGAACCGCCGTCACTGCCCACACTTCAAACTTCTGTGAGGGGAGCAGAGGAACGTGCATTTTCGATATTCTCTCCAATAATACCAGTACCTCATCCACAAAGTGGCGTGGCCCAAAAACAAAACCAAAAAGAAAAACAAGTTCCCTCGGGGATCGCAGGCCCAACTATACAAACCAAGATTGCGGAAAACAAGGTTCAAATTCTGGTGCTTCCGCCTGCCTCACAAAACCAGAACAAAGCCTCACCCCGCTCGACGGAGGAATTTCTGGCAGATGCGGACATGATGAACATCTCCCAGCATTTTGATGACCCCCAAGTTCACCAATTCGTGAAGGAAGGAAAGCAAGCACGGGTGCACCCTGCCGCTGCTTCGCCCCCTGCCCCCGGCGCCTTGGCCGACCTGAAATTAACTGAAGATCTATCAGAAGTCGAACTATCGCCAAAGTTCAGTACCCTGAAAGAACGCAGGAGGAAATTACACCAGGGTCCTAGCCAAAAGCCCTCTAGTCCCCCAAGCTCTTGAGTCGTGTCGTTCGCGACCCCTGGGGCCAAAGAGCGCTCAAAGCGAAACCCCGGGATACATCAAGCGCGAGAGAAGCCTGGCGCCTCGGCATCCGATAGATATCCCAGGCCCCAAAGTAGCCTACACTCGGGTGAAAAAACTAAGGACAGAGGGAAACACCCAAAACCTAATTTTTCTTCACAAACCGAAAAATACCAAAAAGTAAATACACACGTAAGAGTGTCTCCTATAAAGCTGGAACAGCACGCCAACAACATAGACGATATAATCCTAAATAGAAGAGGACTACTTTCACTGTTCAGCCTCATTCCAGCTCTTCGGGGGATAAAATCGTCAGACCTACAGCTAGTGGACTCTTATCACTCAAACCACAGAGCAAAAGCTTTCATTCACTTGGCCTCCGCGAGCGTAAAAAAGGAAATTGTTCGTGCTGAAGAGGATTTGGCATTTCTTGGGTTCACCTTGAATAACCAAATTCAGAAATCCCACTCTCTCCAGCCAGGAAACCCAGGGAGCAACATGGGTGGCCATGCAAAAGGCAGAGAAAACGAAAATAGGTGCGAAAGGAAAAGACATTCTGATCCAAAGCAAGTTTCTGAAAACCACAATTCGAAGCCCTTAGCTCCTGCCATAGCTTCTACAAACCGAAAACCAGCCATGTCTGGCTTGAAAAAAACCTTCGATTGTCGGGGGACTTGTTCGGCTTCAACGAATTTTGTAAAGGTGACAACTATACCCGACGCTCCCATCGTTCTTAGTAACGATGCCCATTGTTCAACAAACAGAATCTCCTCGGACAAAAACGAATACCCAAAAGACAAACTCCAGAGTCTGGGGGCCTGGCTCCCAAAGGCCCTTACACTCACGAAAAAATAGCAATGCGCAGGTCGGCCAAAAGGGCCTTCGGACTCTCCAACCGCCGACCCAACCTCATCTACCCTTCGCCTCTGTTCGTGGAACACCCGTGGCCATTTGCATTTAACAATGCCGAGTGACGCCAATCTGGCTTTATTTGATATCATCTGCTTACAAGAGACATGGCTCTGGAAATCTCCTGCTATGGATGGCTATGACATCATATTGGCTCCAGCAAATAAAGGATTAACGGGCCGCCCGACATCGGGCCTTCTTATTGCCTACCGACAGGGGATGGGCCTGAAGAGCAAGGCCATTCTCGTATCCAACCTTTCAATCTTGGCAGTATTATTTGACTGGGAAGATCAACCAAACTGCAGGCCCTTACAAACCGCAATTATCAACACCTACTGGAACCCAGCAGCCATAAACCAGCAGACATACCTAGCAATGATGGAAAATCTAGTAGATGAAATTCAAGCCTTCCATCAGGTTCCTTCTATCATTATCTGCGGAGACCTGAA
Source organism: Ambystoma mexicanum (assembly GCF_040938575.1). Taxonomy (NCBI): domain Eukaryota; kingdom Metazoa; phylum Chordata; class Amphibia; order Caudata; family Ambystomatidae; genus Ambystoma; species Ambystoma mexicanum. Next base: position 973,649,774 of record NC_090925.1, read on the forward strand.
TGCCCACTGCTTTGACAACCATTCCAAGTTGGGCAAACCTTCTTCCTCGAATCCTGCCTCAAATAGAGGGAGCCTGTGGTCCACTTTGATGGCCTCAAGGAAAATGGAAAACCTGGACTCAGTTTTTCCCAACGCTGACCGCCCTCCTACCTGGGAGCAAGGTGCTCACCATGCCATCATTGATTACATTTTTGCCTCTCGTCACATTCTCCCTAAGGTAAAAGACTTCCAGGTTCGTAAGACAAAAGCCACCCACTTCAAACCACCGGCCCCCTATGTTGCAGGAGTAGAACCAAACTCACGAGGAAATCGCCTGAATATGACAACGAAAGCTGTGCTAGACTTGTCTGAAAAATATGCGCTGGGGTTACACTCCAATGGACAAGATTCCTTGGACTACGTCCCTCTTCTAATTCAATATAGGTCAAAACGAAAACTGTCAGCTCCATCCTTTACTGCTCCGAGACATTCTTTCGACGCAACATGGTGGCAAAAAGACGCAAACTGCGCAGGTTGAAACGGACACTTGGATCACTTCCTCAAAATCAGGCCCAACTGATATCAGCAATAAAGGCCTACAAAAACTGGGCAAAGAATCATTGCCACAATCTGTACCAGCAGGATGCAGAATTTATGCTAAAAACAATTTGTGGAAATAAAGCGAAAGACTTCTGGTCCCTATTAAAAACATCAGCACCTTCTTTAAATAACACGACCATCAACGCCATGGCGGAAGCAAGATGGGTCAGACACTTTTCGTCCCTTTTCCAAGCTCCACAAGCCACAGGCCTGCCTGAACTGAAAGCGAAAAACGAAAACTGGCTGAAACTAGACGACGTGGTGGAAATTAGAGATCACATCAAAAAGCTGAAGTCCTCCAGAGCGACGGGCCCGGATGGAATCTCAAATATTGACTTGAAAAAAAACGCAGAGGAATGGGTCCCTCTTATTCTGTCTATTTTTGCACAGTGTGCCGCCCAGAAATCACTCCCACCATCGTGGACGAAGGCGGTCATCGTTCCAATCTATAAGAAAGGTGACATCACCGACCCACTAAATTACCGCCCTATAGCCCTTTTGGACTGCATTGGGAAGGTCTATGGGAGCCTGCTTTTGAAAAGATTTGACGCCTGGTCAAAGTCGGCTCCCTGCAATGACAGGTTCCAAACGGGCTTCAAAAGAAATATGGGAACAACGGCTAACATATTTACCATCAGTGCATTGAAAAGCAAGGTCTTGGAGGGCAAACCGAGGATTTTTGTGGCCTTTATCGACCTTTCCCAAGCTTTTGACTTGGTCGACAGGCACCGCCTGTGGAATAAACTTGAAGCTTGTGGGTGCCCGCATGAGTTGCTACAGCCTATCAAGGCTCTCCACTCAGAAACCAGCCTAAGAGTCCGCCTGTCACAAATGGGAAACTTGTCATCTGAAATCCAGACTGGCCGAGGGGTGAAACAGGGCTGTCCTTTAGCTCCAGCACTTTTCCTAGCCTACATCGGCGATTATGGAAATTCAGAAGATCGCTCAAGGACTTTTCCACCATCCTTGGCCACAGCAAAAATAAGTCACCTATTGTATGCTGACGACCTCATATTACTCGACCAGACCCAGATCGGCCTGCAGAGACAATTATCAAATCTCCTGCACTACACGTCTGAGAATAACCTTAAAATAAATAGAGAAAAAACAAAAATCATGATCCTGGAGTCCGGACAGAAAAAAAAAGTAGAAAACTTCAAATGGCGACTGGAAGATTATGTGATTGAGACAGTCACAGAATACAAATATCTCGGAGTTTTGATGGACAGTACCAAACACGAGAGTTCAATGCAGGCCAATCTCCAAACTAGAATAAAGAAGCTGACATCTCAAGGAAAGGCGATTGACATAAAATTCGGCAAATTTTCATGCATCCCTGTGATTGAATTTTACAGAAAGAAAGTCATCCCTTCCATTACTTACGGAGCAGAAGCCATGCCTCTGATTCCCAGCAAAATCTGGCAAAAACTTGAAAGCGTGTTTTGGAAAGGGGTCCTGTCCCTTCCTAAATCAACATCCATAGCCGCAATCCGGAGATAACTGAGCATAGTGTCTCTAAAGACAACAGTTGACATCAGCTCCCTGAGACTCTATCGAAAATGCATCATGGATGAGACCGAGGAAATCCATGGGCTCCTAAACAAGGAGTTAAATTCTGGCAAGGTGCAAATGCTGGCAGCATGGAAAGAAACAAATTCGACCTTACTCCATTCAGTCGCCTGCTTGGAAGTCGACCTCACGTCAAATCCAACCAGAGTATTCAAAAAATTGAAAGAGCTTGACTGGATCCAAACCCAGGAGTCTGCCTCAAACAACAAACTACTCGAGCACTTGCCTACAACATTCCGCAAGCTCAATGAGCCAATGAGGTACCTGCAAAAATTCCCCAATAGGGGGGCACGGAATGCGCTTCTAAGAATAAGGCTGAACTTGGTGGCCACAAATGAAATTCGAAAGATCCGAGGTTTATCCGACACGAGCGCTTGTCGCTTATGCGAGAACAATACCGAATCCATCAGACACTTGCTTCTGTCATGCCCGAAAAATCAGATCCTCAGAGGGGCCTACTTGAAACATCTATTCGGGGACGATAGAGGGTGGGACGAGGTCAACTGGTGGAACAGACTGATCAGCGGAGACCGAATTACCTGGCTCTTCGCAACCGTAAAAATATTGGAGCATACGATGAAAATGACAACCGTTACAGGGTCCCACCCTGGTTAGTTACCGCGAAACTTACTTCTACAGCTCTTCTTTTGTAAAATTCTTTTGAATATACACAAATAATAATTAAAAAAAAAAAAAAAAAAAGGTCACCCAATTGGTGAACCAAGCCCCAAATAAAACAGTACTTAATCTCACAGACTGTGTTGCATTGGATACAGAGACACTTCGGATTACATCCCGCAACATCCTGTACTCACAAGAATTTCCCAAATGGGAACACATTGACACGGGAGGGTGCGCAGCAGAAACACTCAACCTAAAGGAATGGATTGTCTGATTATACATATCCTTTATGAACAGAAATATCAAAACGTTGCTGATTCCAAGGCAGAAGTATTAGTTGGAACCAGGAAAAAGAAAAAGGCAAAAGACCCAAGAAGCAGGACTAAGCCGACCAAAGAGCAGCCACTTAAACTGAGGAAGCCTTCAGACTCATGATACAAAACAGTGTTGCTTAGGAGCAATGAAAAGGTAGAAAACTAACTTAACTTTATTGCTGAGACAATCAAATATGTGACAACATGTGATGAAATTTGAAAGAAACACTCACTTCAGGTTTTGCGGACAGGAAACTTGTCAGGCTATGCTCACTTATGGTTAACGAACCTGGCACACACAATTATGTTTGGAGGTTCTGGCAGATGCGGGTTCGCAGTGTACAACTGTAGTCTCTGTGATGTGTTTCTCTTTATTAACACCACCCCTCTTTCAGTAAAAACGTGATGGTTTCAGGTCGATCCACCGCAATTACACATTTTCATCAAACCAACAACTGTGGTAGCATTGCTCTACGTCATATAGTTATCGAGATTTGAGAATTCAGGTGGGGTGCAATCAGTTTCACCTCTAGCTTACCCCCCAAACAAATGAACAACCGAATACTTCGAGTTGCAGGATGCAATCATTCATATCCCCCAGAAGATGAGAATTCCTCTATTCCTCTTCAAAGGTCAGGTCAAGAAAGCATGCACCAATCAATTTAGCCTGATGAAAGACAAGCACCATTTGGCACATCTGTAATTTTCTTTGATGGCCTTCTCCCCATATGGCTGATATACTGGATTACTGACATGCTGTCCAACCAACAGAGGACAAAACAGTTTTCATCGATGCTGATCACCCTCTAAGGGTTGTTCATGAAAGGATAGAATCTAAAATACTGAGGCAGAAAATGCTGAATTTTATTTATTCAACTTTTCGGCTTGAAACACAGGGGGGACACCCGCCAGAGTCCCTCCCAATTTCCACCCTACCCTAATATATCCCCTTACCACACTGCCCATCTAATAATTTACTAAAAAGTCAAAACAGCATCTGTCTCTGTCTTTTTTCATTTTAATGCATACCCCCTCTAAGTGCAAAAGAATGAGCTAGGAGCTCTTAATGATTTGTTTGATGATGTGCTTATTTGTACAGCTCTTACGCCAACGCGCTGTACATAGAACATATTTACAAACATTATCCCAACCTAGTTTGGTACTCATTTATTGACCTCGGAAGGATGAAAGATTGCCTTGGCCTTGCCAGGATTCAAACCTGCAAGCTACAGATCACCACACATTACAGCAGCGAGGGTTCAACCCACTGAGCTATATAACCATCTGTTAATTCTTAATGCGGTGATTCTGCGACTGCAGGTCCCTCTGCCTGAGACCCAAGCCATTGCTGCTGCCATCTGACTCAAAGGAAAAGCCCCAGCCCCAGCATGGCTGTCTTATTCCAAGCCTCGAGATGTTGGATCATCACTGGAATTCCTCTGCCACCTCCTCAATAAATGAAGCTGAGTTGAAATTGCTGAGACCCCTCTTAGGGTGGGACATATTCAGCATCTGAAAGAAGTGTAATGAAGTGAGATGGAAGCAATAAAGAAGGTACAGATGGAGAACGATGGAAGACCTATAACATGTTCCAAGAGATTATAGGACATCACTTAGGAAGACATAGGACATTGATCTACCTCTTAATATTGGAGATTGTACAATTTTGTAAGCTTGGGCTCAGTGTTTGGTGTTCACCATGAAATTCAGACATATGATGGACCAGAGCATATCATGCCAATATTCATACTATTGGTTTTGCCAAAGCTTTTTGATGACTAAATTGTAAACATGTTTTTAACAAAACGGGATCTTTCTCTCCAACTCGAACTGTCCTCAATCTGGATCTGCAGCTCCGCTTTGATGCCTGTGCCTCCTGCTCGACCAGCATTTTATCACGACCAGTGGCCTGTTGGATCTTCCACGTGACCCCAGCTTCCCATCTACCACTGTGCCACCAACCCACCCCCACTGTTTCTGCTCCTCACGTTTGTTATAGACTGCCACTTCCCTGTGCCACATTGATCCGCGCATTTTCGTCTCGGAGGATCACATGCTCCACGATGCGTAAACTACAACTAACATTTGAGCTGCACAAAGGGAGGCAAAAGTTGTATTCACATGTGCATGGTGTGTGACGGCGCGTGTTTGCTATGGTGCCCTTCTACTCAATGGCTCTCCTCCATCCATTAGCCTTCATCTTTCAGTCCTCATCTATCAACTAGTGGATGGTCATTCTTTCAAGAGCATTGTGAGGGTCTTCAAGGAGTCCTTCCATGAGTTGCTATACCTGGACCCTAGTCCCCATCTGTTGGATGTCCTTGTCTCTGAGCCTTCTGGCTGGCCATAGGGAGATTCTTCTGCTCATGTTCACCAATGTCTTCCCATTGGTCTTGTATGCCTGCTTTTGACACCGCTGTTCCCTTGAGCTTTCTGCGGGCCACTGCTTGCCTCAGGGTGACAACTGCACCCTGATGGTGTCTACTGTCTCAGCTCTGTTTGCCAGCCTGAAGGTAAACTGACCCTGGCTTTGCCACCTCACTGAGATTGTCATCAGTAAAGTGTGCTGGCTCACAGCTGGCATCTAGTTTCTTCTTAATAGTATTAAAGTGGTAGCTCTGAATTCCCAACAACTCTGTCTAATGCAGTGAGTGTCACTGAGCGGCACAATTGACTGATCCTAGCTAGAAAGTTTTGGTTTCCATGCTGTTGCCCCCAAATCCTGGAAAGAAATTAGCAAAGGTGCGTGTCACGTGTCCCCCACAAGTACTGAATGACAGTCCAAGCACTCAGAGGGCAACTATTGCTGGGCCATATTACAGAAACGCTGAACCTATGAAATTCTGCACGATATTAACACTAATGTAAAATATTCCCATAGTGTAAAAAACGTATTATTTCAAGCTCATGTGCACCGAGGGACAGTTGGCCATGGTGCTAATACCTTTCCTGCCCATACACGTGCTTCTGCACACAATATTCTAATCTTCGAGGGGCATTTTAGAGGCACACGGTCTGCTGTGCTCTCCGCTGCTCATGTCCTCATAATGTTGGTGCCTTGCCTGCATGGAATCTGCATTATTTTTGTTAGTACGCCATAATGTGGGAATGTACACGTGCAAAAATCGAGATCAGGCGCTGCGTTTTGTATTTATTTAAAAAAAAGAAATATGTCTTCTTGGCACAACCAAGTATTACAGGGTGTTGTGCCAAAGAAAACATATACAGAATGCACGTAAATCATAAAACCCGCGATAGCAAGCATATTCCCTTTAGGAATGTTCTATACAGACTGAGGAATCGCTACTATTAAAGTCGGTTCCAACGCCATGTTTTCATCCTTCTATAAACTCCCTGGTGTGCTTTGTGCGCCATCACTTAATAAAACAAATGTCAATTCACGAGTGCATCCTAGTTCACTGTGATGTGTGCCTTTGCTCAGTGCCCCATAAACACTCCCATTCATACTCTGCGTCAGTGGCCATCTGTAATTTAGTTTGAATATGTTTATGCTGCCCTATACCACTACACTCTGAAGTGACAGGCAGAATCCATTGTTTCTGTGTATTTAAATCCAGCCCTGCTTCCCAGAGCATTGAAAGTCGATATATGTTACTTGCTCCCACCCTACTGCACTGGGGCTGAAGAACTGGTTAATGTGAAGTTGCTCTGGCACGACTGGGATGAAAGGTGGGAAACAGGTTGCTTCAGTGTCATGGGAAAGCTGGAGTTTGGGACTGGGTGTGAGAAGGAAAGGCGTTGAAATGGTCAAAGATGTCAATCATGTGAGTACGCATTAAAAAATCGGCCCCTGTCCCGTGCTCCGGGCTTCAAATTCAAGTGCAGAAACCCTTGCAGTCTGCCACAAAAGTTGGTCCTGCCAGAAAAATGTAAACTGATTTGCCTTCCATTGTGCTCCTTGGTGCTAGGAGGCATCCACTGGAACGATGGAAACAGAGACAATGCAGCACCCACAGCCGGGCAGTTATTGCCTTGCCTTGGAAATGATATTCTGTCCAAGGTCTCAAAGTGGAAGGAGAGGGGGGAGGAGGTGGCACAAAGATATGGAATGCTCTAGTGTTTTCTCAGGCAGTAACCTAAGGGAATGGACAATGGTGGGGTGGATGGCACTTATAGTTAGTACATGCATTTGCTTGTGAAAGTTGTGAAGGTTTCAGGGCATATTGAGGATTTCTTGAGTGAGTAAGCCATGGCGAGAGTCCAACCTTGGATTTAAAGACACTGCCCTAGGGAGCTTTTCCCCCAGAGTGCACATCCAGCCCGAAATTACTTAGATCCCCACATTTCCAGAGCCTATACCCAGATATGGTCTGAGAAAGGCACCGGGAGAGGGCATACAATGATTGCGGACATTTGGACTACAAGAAGATTTGCAGCATGGCAACATTTCTCATCAGTTTCCTTTCATTTGCCAGGCTCCCAAAGTTAAGTGCACAATGTTAGCTATCAAAATTAAGAATGCTTTCAACAATTAAATATAATATCAGTAAAAACATATGATTCTCAAAGGGCTATCCTGCGGGAACCGTGGTATCTGTGCAGTCAGTGTCACAACTTCCACCCAATTCAATGCCCGAGGATACCATTCTTAAATATGATTGTGACGCAGTTTAGCTGTGGGTAATACAGTTTCTTATTTGACTCGAAGCCCGACTTATGGGCACAGATGAAGCGAGGGAGCATATGGAGAGCTGAGGAGGCCACATAACGCTATTAAAAAATGAAAAAAGAAAACTCCTTTTGGCATGGCCATCAAGCAACAGACGTTTGGCGGTGTGAAGGAAGAAGCCCATCTTCTGTTTTGTTGGCAGCATTTTGAGTCAGTCCTCTGTCTCTTTCTTCCTGAGCAACAGCCAAATGGCAGTGTGGAAGGAGGGACAGAGCGCAGGAGCGGGGCACGCAGATGAGTAATGGGCAAGGTGGGAACAGTGGACAGATGGAGAGTGGAGTGAATACAGTGAGTGCAGGGAGTGCCAGGGCTAATGTTGGAATCCTGGCAGACTTCAGGATCCATGGCTCCACTGGTGAATATTGCCTGGAAACCATGGGTCCTGGTTGACTGTCTGCATTCCAACATTCTCATCAGGGCACTAATGTGTGTTAATGCCTGCCTTTGAATACCACGACAAAAAAATGGTACCTGCAGCCTTTTCTATTTTTATTACGGGGCTGCATCCCCATTACTGTCCCCATCTTCACCATCGAAACCCTTTCCACTAAACCCCTGGAATAGAGGAGTGGAGTGGAATGACGCAGCAAGTGCTTTAACTGTGACATTCTCAGGTGGTATAGTGACAAAATACAGTTTCTCAGTGTTTTGACTACATCATGAAAGTCAAATGTCAAAAGGTGTTTCGAGCTGCGCATGGCTACCACTGGCATTATTTTCCAGTTTTGCATCTTGTGCGGCAGTGCTGTCACTTCATAGCACAGGAATCGGAGAGGGATCTGGTACGTTTAGGAGTTGTGCCTTGAGGCTATATTGCCTGTTTGCGTGAACCTGCAGCAGGTCTAAAGGTTGGAGTAACCTAGATGTAAGTGTGTTGGTGTGTTGTGCGTGCACGGGAAGGGTTGGAGTAACCTAGATGTAAGTGCGTTGGTGTGTTGTGCGTGCACGGGAAGGGTTGGAGTAACCTAGATGTAAGTGTGTTGGTGTGTTGTGCGTGCACGGGAAGGGTTGGAGTAACCTAGATGTAAGTGTGTTGGTGTGTTGGGCGTGCATGGGAATGGTTGTGCCGCAGATCTTCCCGGTACATTACACTGTATCACAACCAGAGCACAGTTAATTGGAGCCTTGTGCAAACCGGATACACCAGAATCAATGTCATTTTTTTGTGTAAGTTTGTTTGCAACTCCACTCTAAAAACCTCACAGCCAAGACTGAAAATATTCGAAAAAAGATAATCATAATTTACACTTGGTTGACAGTTCAGAAAAAAAGAGTAAAATAATTAAGTGTATAACCAGTAGTCGGTGTGTTTCAGAGAGTTCAACTTCTTTAAAAACAGCTCAGTTATCCATTCTCTTGCCAAGGGGTTTGTTGTTTCAAGTCCTTGCTTCAAATCTCTCCAGCCTGCTGAAAGATACTGGCCTATCCTGTTCCATGTACTTGTTCCAATTATAACCTCTGTCCTGGCTGTTCTAAAACTAATCTGTTAGCCTTTGGGGATTCTCTCTCTCTCCAGCCCCCTTCTTGTAGCATGCTTCTGCATATAGCACTTTTGTTATGGGGTTTTAATATATAGCACAGCATCTGTGATTTTGAAGTTCTTTGAGATCTGCAAGCGGAAACGTAGGGTTGGGGTTAGCAGGTGTAAAACGAGCACAAAAACATTGCATTCCTGCTGTTTTTGCATACAAATTAGAATGAAACAGGTCTGGGTGCAGTGTACGTTTCTTTACATGGCAATATGTTTAAGGGTGGTTTTGTGAGTTGTATTGTTGTAGGCTGTTTGATAGTTAGTCAAGGGTGTGGGAAGCTCTCTACTGAGAACAAACATGGGTAAAATACCCTGTTCTATGGAATTTTTCCCACTCAGGATGGTGAATAAACAAATGTTAGGTCATTGCAGTCTTCACAAAGGAGAAATATACATTTTCATATCCGTCTGGAACCACCCACAAGGGCAGTCCAACACCAAAATGTGAGGCCATTTTCCTCAGAACAAGAGTACCATCAGCTACACAAGACACGTGTTTCAGCCTAGTTGGGCCTCTTCAGAGCTGAGCCTTCCTAAAGCACAGATATCCAGGGGTTCAGATCCGGATTACCCTGGTTTCCTTAGAATGAAACCTCACTTTTTACAAATTAAACAAATGCGTGGGAGCCCCTCTACTGAGAATGAACATGGGTGAAATGCCCTGTTCTATGGAATTTCTCCTTCTCAGGTGGCTCTACAACCACATTTTAGCTCACTGCCCCCTTCACAAAGGAGAAATATACATTTGCATATCAGTCTGGTCCCACCCACAATGGCAGTTCAGAACCAAAATGCAACACAATTCTCCTCTGAACAAGAGTACCATCAGTAACCCCAGACACGTTTTTCAGCCTAGTCAATCCTCATCAGTGAGATGAATCTTGGCCTCCATAAAGCACAGTGAGCAAGGGGTCCATGTCTGGATTACCCTGGGTTACTTAGGGTGAAACCCCAAGTTTTACTAATTAAACAGAGGTGTGTCAGCCCCTCTACTGAGAAAGAACATGGGTCAAATACCCTATTCTATGACATTTCTCTCACTCAGGAGGGTCTACAGCCACATTTTAGCTCACTACAACCTCCACAAATGAGAAATATTCATCTGAATCAGTCTGTTCCCACACACCATATTTAGTGTTGTTTGTTGTGTGTTTATATGTGGTGTTGAATATGCTATAGATAAGTAGGTAGTTAGTATTAACTTAGGGTGAGGTGATAGTCCACGGTGTCGTCAGATCACTGATTCTCCTGTTTGGACTATTGATGTGCTGATGTTACGGTTCCTATGTACGTTTTGAGGTCATGCCATATTTATATGAAAGGTGTAGAACCAGTTGGCTGGCCACTGTCTTGTTTTGTTCTTTAAATTCTGTTATGTGTCTTTTTGGGCATGACGAAACCCATCTTGTGTTTTTCTGCCCTACGTCCCACGAGTGGCTCACTTCTCTGCCACTCATGGAAATTTGAAACAAGCCAATCCCTGAAGAAGACTTTGGTAAATAGCATGGACACACCATGATTATTCAGAGATAACTATTGAGAAATCAATCACACATTAACACAATTCACTAATGATCTTAAAAACATGGAATTGGCCCCTCCTTCATTGAGGGGCTGATAGTGTGCAGATCCTACTGGGAAATTACACTTTCTTCAGCCAATCAAGAAACATACAAGGGCATCACTATCCATGCAATTACACAGTCAAATCAGTATATGTGATTACATTGAGATTTAGATCTTCAAAACATGGACATGAAAAATACATGTTTGCTGTGGCTACAAATAGGTAATACAATTGAGGCAAAAATGTTGCTTTGGTTTGACCCAGTAAAGGTGTACCCCATTATACCATTTAAAGGGACTGGGGGTTGCAGGAGTGTCCCCCGCTTCCCTTAAATGGTATAATTGGTCTGGTGGTTGCGGGTCCCCCGCATCCTTTACATGATTGTGACGGCAAAACGACCGCATTTTTGCCGCAATATTTTGTATACACACCCATTTTTGCCGCTATTTTAAGACATGGACCCTACAAATGTGCCTAGCATGCAATGTGGAGACAGAAGCAATGGGAAGCAGTCTACCTAAGAAAGATACATACAAACACGTGAGACTCCTAAATTCAGTGTACTATCAACCCTGGCTATACCAAGGGGATTATTAACACAGACACCACCAGTCAATGTTCTTATTTTAGTTTGTGGCTTGAACATTAAATGCAAAGGTAAATTCCTTTTTTCTGCAGGACCACTCATTGTACTGATGCATTTCTGAAGCTCACTGCAATCACTCCATGTGAAGGAATGCCCACTGGTGAGGGAGGGATGACTCATTTTAAAAAGTCAAAATGTACTGAAAATAATGAGGGCAATTCTGTTTTCGAAAGGTACGTCTGTTTCTAATCAGAACACCCGTTCATAAATGCCCCATTCCAAAATTAAAGTGCCCTCATTCACCTTTTCTGGTAATTGCCCCTGGCACTCTCAGCATTAGCCTTTGAGTGCACAAGGCAGGTTAAAAGGTCACATGTGCATTCCTGACTGCTAGTGGAACACACCATCCGGTGGGCACAGTTGAGTTTTAAATATTCTGCACCTCTGTTTTCAAATGTAACAATTGTATGCCTTAGACAGTCTGGTGGCATGTCAATCTTAATTATACGCCATGCCATGTTGTGGAATGGTGGCCTGCTAAGAGCACACATTTGCAGAGCCACAGCATTTGGTATCACACTAATGTCTGCTCTGATAGAAGGGTCGAGCTATGACAGTACTGATGTGGATTAGTCTCTGGTCTGACTGTCCAAACTACAGCCATGTTGAACAATGGCCAGGATGTTGCCAATTTGAATCTCCTGCAGCAAGGGTAACACATTCATCCTCACTTAAGGAACATCCTACAGGAGACTGCCTGGGGACAGGTGGCTCGATAGCAGCACTGAGATAACACTGCCACTCCCATACCAAGGTTCTAATCACTGGTGTTCCTTTGAAATCAGAAGGCATAGGAAGGAGGCACAGTTAGAATAGCCAGAAAGGAAAGGTGGGCCAAGTGTGATATTTCAAAAACCATTACATGCACACTGACAACAATACAGACTGGAAAACTCCTACCTCTATTGTTTTCTGGATGGATGGTTCTTTAATCTTCAGAAGTGAATGGGAGAATTCCTAGATGCCCCTCCACAAACTGACTTTGAAGAGTTCGACCGTGGTGGAGCCTCCAGGGAAAACCCCTAACGGTGAAAAACCCTGTGAAGGACTGCTAGAAAGGGTAGCTTCCTGAAGGCTGCTCCCTGGAGATGATCCGGTTCGTAATAATGAACCCCTTCGCTGGAACTTCCTTATCTCCTCCAAGATCAAAGGGTGCTCCCTGGAGATGATCCGGTTCGTAATAATGAACCCCTTCGCTGGAACTTCCTTATCTCCTCCAAGATCAAAGGGTGCTAGGTGCAAGTAAACACAGAGGGAGATTAATAACACAAAGGATAAGTATGGCAGAGCAAAAGAGAGTATCCCGGCTAGCGACTAAAAGGCTTACCCTAGAGTCAAATGAATCAGGCCCGGAAGACTGGAGGGTTAAGATCCTGGATGGCAGGTTTGGAGCCTAACAAAGTATGGATGAGAATTAGACCACTTCATCCCCCTCCCAAGCAAAACCATGCTAAGTGTAAGGGAATGTCAAGTACGCTTACCACCCGGAGGAGGCTCTTGAGAGACTAGTGAACCGCTAGTGCCGTAAAGGAAATAGTGATGTGATGGTCCGTGTGGAGAGATGGCTGAGTCCTTGAGATTGGAGGATAGTAATGAAAGGTAAATACAGGGTCAAGCACGAGAAATGCCAGTGAGAGAAATTCGACTTTATATATGAGATCGTACCAGGACCTGCGTCCTAATTACTCTGGATGAAGGATAAACTAGTGAGAACAATAACTCATCTGATTCAACAGAAGGCAGGGATTTGTATTCGCGTTCTGCTAGTCGCCTACGGCGGCCGACAAAAGGAAGCACAAACAACAAATAAGAGCCGGGAATCAGACACAGGGTAGCCGACTCAATAATCACAAAAATGGGAAGGTAAATGGAAAAGCAGCGGGCACAAAAGCATACTTAAGTCTGCGAAGGTGCTTGTCTCTGGAAAGAGAGTAGCAACGCTCCGATGTGCGGGGGATGGATACGGAAGTACTGCTCGCCAGTCTGGGCTCATCCTTGAGTGAAACATCTGCTAGACCGTCACTTACAGCAACGTGACCCTCCATGTTGGAAGAGTAAAATGGACGCCGTACCTCTCGCCTGTCACACCAAGGTCCGTGTAATCCATGGATCATTACACCAAGAGAAGGGTCCCAGACTCTTGGTTTCTGTTACAGCTCTCTTTCTTTTCCTGCTCCTCCATTTCCTACCATCAGGTACCCTGAGTGTGATGTCACAAGTCAAAGGGCTCTTGTTAAAACACCCTTGACAGGACCCCTTACATATGGCTTTCTTTGGGCTAATACTCTGTGATATTTTGAATAACCACCTGAATTGCCAGCCAAACTCCTGGGAGTGGGAGTGCAGAACAGAAAGACTTGCCTTGTCCCTGATCATCCTGCGCTGCGTCACCCATACACCACACAACCAAGGAATTGACCACTGACTCACCCTGTATATCTAAACTGCCTCTGTGATGTTTTGGGCAACTTCAATGCCAACCAATCTGCTGCACGGATACTGCCAGAGTTGTCCTTGACACTCCGTCGCCTCTCCATCTGCAAATTCAAACGCTGCTGACGCTGAAGTGCAGCTGTCTCTGAATCTGCAGTTTTCTAGTATCCCCCAACTCAACACTGATGCCTGATCAACACCTCCCTCAAGGCTCTCAGTCATCAACACTGCAGTGGCCTGATGGTGTGTTGAGCCAGTCGAGCTCACGCGCCAATGAAGGATGTTTCTTCTCTGTGCCCAAGGTCACTGAGTCTTCCAGTGCCACTGACTTGACACTGCTTGCCATTCCCAGAGTCTTTGAGGTGCAAGCTGACGACACAGCTGAGCAGCTCTGTATCATTGAGACCAGTCACTGTTGCTCCATGCATTGATCCCGCTGCGCCACCACAAGTGCCCACACTCCAAGTTCAATGCCAAAACTCCTGGCTCAATGATGTTGAGCACCAAAGACAGACTTAAAGGTACTGTGAATAAGCCCTGTTCCTTGGTGCAAACATAGTGACTTTCAAGCCACCCCCTCTCTCCCTTTTGCCTTTTTCTTATAAGACATATGAACAGAGGCATTGTTGTCAATCTATTGCCGGACCACCCCTGCTCACAAAAGTACCCTTTCACAAAAGCCGTCATTTTCTTTTTTCTTTTACAGCAGTCGGTTTTTCTAGTGTTCTCTAGTTAGCTGATTGTATTTTATGGTCTATATTTTCATAGAACCTTGATTGGATATTCTTTGATTTTGGAATCATTGTACTGTTATCAGCTCCTCCTTAAGATACATCTAACCCTCAGCCCGCATTGCTTCAATGGCCGTCGAGGAGATACTTTTCAGTCTGTGCCGTTTTCACTCTTAAGATTTGGATGATTGCTGGCTTGGTGATAGTGTGGGCTGATTAAGAGGTTTTGTTACTACTCATCCCTGTGCTTCTCCATGGCAGTAGTTATTTGTGTACACTGCACACAGCTTTTGATGATGATGCCAAAACCTCTTCTGTTAGGGTTCCAACCTCATTCTCACACAGGAACCTGTGGGAGATGTTTCAACAGATATCTCTCTATCCTTTAGGTGAGTCCAGATTCTCCATTTAGCAGCATAACTTATGTGCCATGTGGGTGTGGTTGATAACTGATGATATGGATTCATTCACCCACTATGCAGTCGGCTGTTCAGCCAGAGCCCCTAGCTAATCTATTGCCATGACTGCTATGGAGTCAGTAGTGTAATACCAAGCACATTTACAGTTTCCCACAACTACCACAATTCCACAGGTATAATGGCACGCAGATTGGTTTATGCTAGACGATGGGGGTGGTACATTTCTACAACTACTGTTGTGCCACCTGCGAGTCAGACACAGGGGTACACAATCCGGTGCTACTACCGCTGAAAGGTGAAGCTCTGCATGATATACTCCTGTTATGGCTGACAGTCAATGCCGATGATGATTCCGAGGCAGATGGACCATTCTCTTGGTGACATGATAAGATGATATGATATGATATGGAGCAACTTATTAAAGGTAAGCCTGATGAGGGCAAGGAATTACACAGTTTGACAGATGAGCAGCATGAATGACCCAAACTTAGCAATACACACCCTCACTCGAGACCGGGGGTCCTTGTACAGCACTGCAGGGATGAAAATTATCAGTGTGACACATCATCAATGCACATTTGTCATTTGTTGGGCCTTTGTCAGTCTTTAATCACACTGATGCCAAGAACTTAGACCTACAATATGGCCTCCTCACCATTGGAGACTTTGGCCTCCAAGCGGTCAGCAGCATGGTCATCAGCTTTGGATGAATGCTATTAGAAGCGGTCTCTTTGGGAACTGCTTTTGAATCTACATCCTGCAGACAAAGTGCTTGAGATTGCTACACCTGCAGCACACTTGACTGCAAGCAGGACACCTGGCAATCATGTAAGAAATGCCACCACAGTGTACACAGCTCTCAGCAGTGGCAGTATGCAGTCTCTCACTGGATTTGATGAGCCTCAAAGAAATAGCCCTGCGTTGTAGGTTGTGTCTAATTTGGGTGTGGCCATCTTCCTTTTCTGTTGCATCAACCGGCTTTGTTACAGCAATGCTCTAGTGTCTGCCACCTGATAGCTCTGATCATATCCATGAAACGGAGAAGGTTGTGCTTCAGAAGCTGGGTTGACCAGAACCCTTAGATGACAGAGACGAGAATTTCCTCTTCTGGGTTGGGCAAATTCCACAATTTTGCCATGTGTCGCACCATCACATGAATAATACAAAAAGCATTGCCCTAATCCAGGAAGGCTTCAAGATACTCAAACTGGCAAAAACACCTTGTTAGAAAAAAGAAAAACTACTTTTTTTTTTTAACATCAAAGGACCTTGCAAAGAAAATAAATTAAAATATGTTTGGGTTCTAGCTCTGAAACCCCCACGTTTCCTTTCCTAAAGCTAAGACTAGCCTTTGGTCCTGCAAACAGGAGGGAACTTCAGACTAAATGGCCTTGTTAGTCTGCTTCTTCCAAAGCTTTCTAGGAATCTATTGCAATCACGGACACTGGGATGCACCCCCCACATTATTACTTTGATGTCACCCTTGATGAATCCTGTTTGTTGTGGCAGTTTGTATTTTCTAAATCCTGCACTTTTATTTTGCTGTTCTTTATCCATACAAAGCCTGCCTTAAAACACATTTAGGCAGGCCAACGTTGGCATGTTTACACTTCACACAACATGAAGTGAACAAAATGGACTCAGTGAGTAGTCAATTTGGATAATGAAAACAAAACCAGAATAACATGACTGCAAAAGAAATGTGGTTAGAATCATGTCATATTATTAAACCATAGAAAATAATAAACCTATTCTCTTCTAGCATTCCCTGTGGCGATCAGATGATGGTTGTCTCACCAAACTTCTACTGGCTCTTGGATATGTTGGCATGAGTTCATGTTTTTTTTTTCTTCTTCTTAATCAAGCTTTTATCTTCGGTTTTATATTTTACAATCCATCAAAATAAATCAGTAAATCAGTAAATCAAACCAACTAATATAATCAAATTACTTTAAGTCAAAATAAAGAGACACAAAAGAATACATCATACAAACTATAGCCACCCTAAAACCAAGGCTTCAGGTCTGCGTGCCGGAGAAGATAGGACCAGTATGTGGCCTTATATGAGCTATCTCCTTATTTTTGCTGGGGTCTACACTTTACATCGCACCTAAGGCGCTGATTACATTATAAATATGGTACAGGCCCGTTAGAGAAGGGAATCATTACACAGGACTTGGGCTTGTGATACATCTGTTCCCTGTCCTGAACATCTGGAATAAAAGGCTCCCATGTTTCTAAAAATTTGGCATAAGTGTGAGACTATATTGCAGAGATCTTCTCCATAGACAATGTGTCCCATATCTCTATCCACCAACATACGATAGGAGGCACCTCTGGTGTTTTCCAGAATTGAGCAATCCTTAAACGGGCAGTGTTCATCAGCTGGGTCATCAAGGGTGCTCTATGTCCCGACAATGGGTATATACCTTCCTCAAAAGGACTGTCCAAGACAAGTACCAGAGGTTCCCATGGGAGTTGTAAGCCACTGAGGTCTTTAAACCTAGCCAGGATTTTCTTCCAATAAATCTGAATTACAGGGCACTGACACTACATATGGCCCATGTTACCCACCTCCCCACTTCCTCTCAATCAAGTGTCCAATGTCTCAGGGAATAGTTTGTGTAAGCTATGCAAAGTGAGGTACCTTCAATAGCACACCTTATACAAGTTCTCCCGTATGTTTATGCATCTAGAATTGTTCTGCATCCGCCCCACATGTGACCAAATATCTCAATCGGAATCGGGACCTCAAGTTCCATCTCCCATTTCATCATGTAAGGATAGATTGCAGAGACATTCTCTGAGTCCAAAAGTTTAAAGCATTGGTAGATTCCTTTACTGTCTGTTCCTTCGGCTGCTAACAGTTCCAGACCTTTGGACTTTCCAGATGCAGCCGTTCTCACCAACCCACCCGTTATCCAGTGCCTTAATTGTATATATCTAAAGCACCCTTTCTCAGATAGCTGATACTTTTCTTTCCATTGGTTAGATGTAAGGGGCCCATCAATGATATATTTAAGGGTTTGCATATTTCCCATCTGGCACAAACTGCCTTATTTAAACCCGAAGTCAATTCTGGATTCATAGAAATCAGTGAGATGGGGCTCAGGCCCAGCTACACTTTCAGCAACTTATACCCTTTACTCCAGTATTGAATCATACAGTGGGTTGTGGGCATGAGATTCCCTCCCCACAGTCTCCTTTCAGGGGGCAGAAATGCTAAATGTGACAGGTATATAGCGCAGTCCTCCTTCTTCAACTCCTTGCATATCTTAGATCCTGTGACCCCACTCAAGAAACACCTTTCGCAGAACCCTAGGAGTTTTTTTGGCCCAGATATATTTAAATATGGCCCCTTGTATCTGTCTCACTTCTTTGGGAGCTATCGGTATCGCCAATGCCTGGAACACATGCAGGAGTTTTGGCACCAAGTCCATTATCGTTGTTGCTATTCTACCTAGACACAGTGTCTCCTGGAATTTCCAAGTCTCTGCTAATCCCCAAGCTTTTTCCCACAATGTTGGGATATTTTCCCAGTACAGTTCTCCATAAGTATGCGTGATCCTAACCCTTAAGTAATCCACTGATCAATCTGCTCACTTAAATGGACAGTGCCACGTAGCCTATCAATGCGTTCCCATGGCTCCTTGATATTTAATGTCATTGATTTAGCCATATTCATTATAAAGTCCCTCAAAATGTGCGATTGACGTGAACAGAGCCAGAATCGAGGACTCTGTCGCTTCCAAAAATACCATCACATCATCTGCATATAACGCCAATTTGTGAACGTTATCTCAGTTCATAACCAATTTAATCACATTGTCAGAGCGAATCAAGAGTGCCAGAGGCTCCATAGCCAAGGCAAAGATCAAGGGTGCGAGTGGACATTCCTGATGAGTACCCCTGTGCAGCGGGATTGGATTGGACAATAAACCATTAATCTTCATTCAGGTACACAGGAACTGAACATAAGCCATAACTATATGCAGATAGGGGTCAACCCAAAGGATTCCAGAGTGTAAGCCAAATACCCCCAATTTATGGTACTGAATGCAGTATGTGCGTCTAACGCTAGTACCGCGAAACGTCGTCCCAAACGCGAGCCCGCCTCCAACACATTTCACACCCTTCTGATATTATTGTGAGTGTTCCATCTGCAATGAACCCGGTTTGATCAGCATTAATCAGTTCTGGCAATACGGACATCAGACATCAGTCTAGCTGCCAATATTTTCTGATATATCTTAGCAACTCCATTGAGAAGCTAAATGAGTTAATACAACACACATTCTTCTGCATCTTTATCTGGCTTCCATAAAATAATCAAGTCCAATTCAGCCATGGAGGATGTACTAAGCCTGCATCCCAAAATAAATTGAATGGAACAGCTTGGTTAAGTAAGGGACCAGATGTGTGCAAATCTTTTTATAGAATATGCTGGAGAAACCATCAGGCACTGGAGATTTCCCTCCTGTGAATGATTGAATGCCTGTTTTACCTCTTCATGTATGATCGGGCACTCAAAGTCTTCGATATACATTGCGGATACCCTGGAAAGACGAGTAGCTGCCAAGAAGTCCCTTATTTTCTGGCCCCCTTATTTTCTGGCTGGATTCCTGATTTAATAATCCAACAAGTATTGCAATGGTTTCTATCCTAGTACTCAAGACAAAATTGATTGTGCATTGGTCCAGAAACATAGAGGATCTTTGTCTTCTAGGATCCATGGTATAGCAGTATCTTCCACTCTCACCGCCTGACGTGATAGCGATATATCTTGCTTTTGTTAAGAAATCCTAACTGTATTAAGGCAGGAACAAGTTGATTGTCATCCAGGCCTGCCACAACTTGTTTTTGTGGTGATGTTGAATCCTTGGCTCATTTGGTGATTCCTCCCCCCTCTATAAAGACTTACATAAATGTTATTTGGACACCAGTTTGTAAGAAATATAACCAGTGTGTTTAAGCGTGCCTGTTTCTTACACCATGCCTGGAAAAGAAGAGTCTGAATAATGGATTAATTGATAGTATCACGTGACCATTTTAATATGCTTTTGGATACTTCATAATGTGTTATTGGTGTATATATTGTTTTCAAGAATATTTTATGATGATTTTTATTTATTTTTACAATGTGTTTATGTTTGTTTTATGGATATATATTACACGGCTACAGTAGTGGCCGTGTAGTTATGGTTAAGTTGCTGTTTCCATTGGAAGAGCACTTTTTGTGCGGCTTATAACTTTGCTCCCCTTGGACGAATCCGCACGAAACTTTGCAAAATATAGCTTAAAAAAAGTATATGGCCCACTCTGAATTCTTTTGCAAAGTGTGGTGAGGTTTGGTCTAGGGGGGGAAAGTTATAGGGGGGTCGCAAAACGTCTTTTTTTCCCATAGACCAAACCTCAAACCTCAAACCTGCAAAAGAATCTGGTTTGAACCATCACAACATCTGTATTCATCCCATTGACATGTAGATGCACTTCAAGTGTGAAGTTTGTTGTTGACTCTGTTCTGTTTCTATGTTAAATGACCAACATGTTTTCCATATCTTGTAACATCTTGGGTCCTGTGTTACCTCAATAACAACCTCACTGCAAGTCCTGGACCCTGGTCTGGGACCAAGGTGCCGCCTGTAATGGGCGACACCACCCGCGATGAGGTTGTGTCGTACTTTCAACCATTGCTGATTTTATGTGATTCCATGCACTATCTTCCTTTCTGATGCAAATTAATGTACCAGCTAAAGTTTAAGTATCCCTCAATAGGAGTGCCACAAACGAGCCTCAGGTTAATTTACGTGTTTTTATTCACTTATTGTTTGTTGTCTTTTATGTAACTTGATATGCCAAGTTGTTTTCTTTCTGTTCACAATGAACCCCATTGTGGTCCCTTTAACACTTGAGTATTTTTTCTATTTCCATGTATTGTCTTCGGTGATTTCCTTAATTTTTGGCTAGATACATTTCTCACACAGAACATTATACTGGTATGCCCGTAAATTATATACTTCTCTTAACGGTGCAGACCCACACCTGCCTTACACTCGGCTACGTGACCGTCAGCCGCCCAATGGCACGTGTCGGTCACGTGCAGTATAAATTAGCCATAGCCCTGGCAACCGCCTAACACGGCATTCTGAGATACAGCCCAACAACTGCACGCAGGGGCTTTCTCCCGCTCCGTGTGCTCAGAGATATGAGACACGATTGCAATATTTGCAAACCACCATTTGAAATCCCGGTTCGTTACGCTGTCTCACACACACTGAACCTTTCCCTTCATTAGATTCCATTTGTAAACACGATTGTGTTTAACAATATAGCCGCTGCAACCACGGCTCATCGTTGCGACCCATGCTGCTGTGGGCATTGACAACGAACGTTCTCATCTATGCAACGCTATTAAGGTAACCACAGTTTTTTACACATCTGTCTGTTTTTGTTATCTACCATACAATTTACTTATTATTTCTTTCTATTTTTTCTCGTTTAATCCTTCTGGAAACTCTACTGATGGATATGTTGACATTGCTATTATTTTCACAAATATATGTAATTGTTATGTTGACATTGGTGCATTATGTTGTTTATGTGCAATTGACTAGACTTGCCATGAAGAAGGAATTATTTCCGAAATGCATTGGCTTTAGTCTGTATTACATATGCGGCAACTGCTCCCTCACTAAGAAGATATTAGTGACAGCTTTGTTTTTTCTTCGGATAAATTACTATTTGAAAACCAACAGACTTCCTCTTTATTTTTTATTTTTTATTTTTGTACTTTTGATACATGAAAAAGAATTAGATTTTTGAACTTTGAAAGAATACCAGCCCGTGTCTGGGCCCCATTGAGAGCGGCTGTGTGACCTAGTATTTTTACTCGGTCTCTAGCTTTTGTTGATGGTTGCTTGCTTACCATAACTGGCGAATTTCAGGAGTTTTTCAATTTTACTTGTAACCATAACATCCCCTTAGCGTTTTTTTTACTGAATTGCATTCGTTTTTAGTAGTGCAACTTAATCATAACGTCCCTTTAACAACGTTTTTTTTTTTTACTGAATTTCATAGGTTTTTATTAGTGCAACGTAATATAAATATATATATACATCCCAAATAAACAATTTACTGATAAAAAAATATGTGTACTGACTTGATTGCCGATCATACATACCGCCCTTTAATTTACTAAACACAAGATCAACCCAGACTCAGTAGCACAAAAAACTGAATTAACTTTTGCAAATGTAATAACGGGAATAGTTGCTCCATCTCAACATTACAAATTATACCAGCTTCTAAATAATTAAAAAAGTGAAAGCAAATCGAACCAGTGATTTGGATGTTACTCCCACATTTATGCGACATTTACTCGACCGACTGAGCTAAAGATTCAGTGTTTTTCAAAGTGGTGGAATGTTCGAGCCTGGGCAAGCCTTGTGATTGGTCTTCAGTGCTCCCTCAGTTACGTTCTCCTATCCTCTTTTATAAAAAAAAAAAATAACTCTTGAACCTGTCCGAGAAGGAAAAACGGTTTAACATGTTGAGCCAAAAGTGATAGAAGCTTCAAAATCCTGCCATCCCTTATAGACTGTGCTGTCTTGCGTGCCCCCCTCCTACTGCACACAATGGGTAGCTGTTGACTTGCCCCTGTAACCCAAAGCAAAAGGTGCACACATACACAAAATCACTGATTCACTCACTGTTCACATCCTTCTGGAAAATGCGTCATGGCCTTCAAGAAGAAAGGCCGTTTTCAGTAAGCATGTTTACAATGTTGTTGTGCCTTTGGGAGCTGCCTCGTAATGCATTTTGCAGAAGGGTTTCGAATGACCACGCACTGAAGCAAACTTTGCTCTTTGCATTGAGCAGTTTACAAGCTGGCCTCGTGAGGTTCGTCCCTGTGTGCGTGAATAATTTGGGATATATAAAAGCGTCCATTGACAATCCCTTCGGATGCCAGCGCCGTTCTGTTGGACTTGAGGCAGCCGTCTGGGGTTTTGTCTATCTCTCGATTCTAAGTGAGGGCCTAAAGTGCTCACTCACCTCGCACACAGGTATTAGCTTTGGATGAGGTCACGCAGTCAGTTGAGAGTGGAGCACCCTCCTGGCAAAGTGCCCTCCACGATGTCCAAACAAGCCGACCTCAACCCCAGCTATGAAAACAAACACGGAGGGTGCTTGGTGGGAAGCAGCTTGGAGAACCGGGCCATCAAAGGGAAATGCGGCGTCACGTGCCCGAGGCATGTTCAAACTCAGGCAGGTCAGGAAGAGAACACGTTCATAAACAGAGGACACGGCACGTCTGGAACACTTTACTGTCAAGGTAAACGTGATCAAGTGCACTAGAGCACCTATGTTTTCTAAGGCCACATTCCAAAATAACACGCAGGTGCACATTTGAACCCAGGAACGAGGTGGAGTTGATGGCGCTCCAAACCACAGGCCACAATATTACACTGCACAGGGAGGGCATGGGCAGAGGCACAAACAACTTCAAGCGGACGCCCATGCCTGTGAATTTAACAGAAAGACTGTAAGGGCAACTAAGGCAACTATTTAATTTCTGTGGTGAAATCTGCCACAGGTAGTGTGAGAAATTCACATATGCTTAATAGATGCTCAAGTGCAACTTGCTCAATAGAACTTAACCAATACTATAATTAATGAATGAGCTTTTTTAATCTGCCAAATCACTACTGTAGTGACTCAAAGCGCCCATCCTTTTCAATGTCTTAACGACTTTTGTGTCCCCTCCCCGGGATCAATCTGCTGGAGGAAAATGAAAACAAGTATAAGAAGATGTCAGAGAAAGAATAGGAAGAGAAAGGATGAAAAGAGAAATGGAACAAAGCTTAAAATGAATGGATGGGATGTAAATAAGGTCATGGTGATGTATTGCTTGGATGTATGAGGCCCTCAAGAGGTGCGCAAGATGGTTATACCTATTTTGAAAGACTTTCTTTGAAAATCAGCAGTTTGGTTGTGTGCTTTTAGTCGAACTGAATTTGACCTGTTCTTTTTTTTTGCTTTGGGGCTATCCCCCCATACCACCTGCACTACTCCACCGCGACACCCCAACCTTCACTCCCACTCTCCTGCCATCACATACTTATGTACATATTTGTATGTATATGTAATTGATTGATGCCACCATTAGGGATGCTTCTCGTCTGAAGTAGGGGGGATGCGGGGTAATGTGATTAAAGGATTTATTGGTGTAATTTAATTAGCCTTTCAGTAAATTACACAGCCACTGTAGTGGCTGTGTAGTTATGGTTAAGGTGGTCTTTCCATAGGAAGAGCACTTTTTGGGTGGCTTATAACTTCACTCCCCCTGGACGAATCCTCACCAAACTTTGCAAAAAAGTATATGGCCCACTTTCAAATAAATTGCAAAGTTTCGTGATGTTTGGTCCAGGGGGAGCAAAATTATAGGGGGGGGGTCCCAAAACGTTTTTATCCCATAGAATGTATGGGGGAAAACTTTGTGCATGGTTACAGGCCAAACCGCTGGCCGGATTTGCACCAAATTTGAGGCAGTGGCAGGGGCTTGGGTGTGAAAGCGTGCTTTTGCAAATTTTGTGATAATCCATCCAGTAGTTCCCTTAAAAACAATCAAAAAGCATGTCTCTAAAAATTAGTGATATCTATGTCCGCTCCGCGGTCACACTTCCCTGTTCGCTCCGTGGAGAACATTGCAATTGGCGTGCTGTCTGCGACCATGTTGCGCTTTCACCAATTGGTTGTGGCACAGCGTGAAGTGCGTCATAATCTTTCGATACATCCGCCATGTTTACTTAGTTTTCTGTTGAACGCGAACGTCGGCGCTAACATACCTAAACGAAGAAGGCACCAATGCACTTATAACACTTATGGAACAATGTTTTGAAAGGTGAGCGTTAATGAGACGTGGTAGTAGAAAGTCAAACATTGAAGTATTCTTGTTAGCACTGTCATACTTTACAGTGGGACTTGCTACTCATTGTACGAAATGAACTTACTTCGTCCATTTTACAATCCATAAACATTACTGCGGTCAGACTGGCGGGAATCTGAGGCAGCCACCTGCTCCATTTCGTACACACAGCCCTTCTGCACGTGTACGCCAGTAGCGGTTCTCATAAATAGACGCTGATATGTTGTTGCAAAATGAGAATGTATTTGCATTCGGAGTGAAGGCAACTGCATTTTCTCTTTTCAACACGAGCTCAGTACGGCCGCATATTTGTCGACACCCATAAGGGTCCCTTGTTTTTTAACCTTGCGGTACAGGGAAAAAGTAGAAAGAAAGTAGGGAGTAACAGTTTGAAAAACATATCGTTTGATAAGGTTATGCTTCAAAACCTTTGCACCGACCACGAGAAATGAGTTCCAGAACAGGCAGTCTTCCACATACACTAGTGTCTGACTACAGCGAATGCAATGGAGGCACTCCACATCATGTAAGTGTATTTTTGCCGCCTATATTCCGAATTGACGTTATGTTTTAGTTTGTAAAAAAATATATATTTTCCCTAATGTTTTACAAGTTTTATGTGCCGTTGCAATTTCTTTCCTGTTATGGACATTGCACATTGTTGCCGTTTATAGGGTGCCACTACATTTCCTCCTATTGAATTAATTTTTTACTGAAAATGTTATGTAGTACAACTGTGTTTTTTTTTTTGTTCACAGGTTGTGCAGTGATACACATTTTATTTCCCCTTCAACCATGCAGCTACTTCCAAAGAAAAATTGTATTATCAATAACGACGTTCCAGCTTTCTGTGCCGTTCAATTTATTTTTCCAATTATGGACATTGCACATTGTCGCCGTCCCTAGGGTCCCACTACATTTCCTCCTATTGAATTAATTTTTTACTGAAAATGTTATGTAGTACAACTGTGGTTTATCCAAAGGTTGTGTATTCATACACCGTTTAATTCACATTTCCTCCTCAGATACTTTCTTTCCTATTGTGATTGTCACGGATTACATATGCCAAGTGACGGGTTCTTTAACCCTCAAATGCAACTGTTCATAACTGGCTGTCTGAGCATCATAATTTACTGTGATGATCATGTGGGCCCTGTGTGTTCCTACGCTGCTGTCGCTATAAGAAGTAATATTCCATCCTTTTTGGTGCTGTAGATCACAGCGGTTGACGTGGTCTTGCACATCAATGTGGGAGGAAAACGACTATTGTGGCAGCAATGCTTACTTTCTGTGTGTGGAAAAAAACAACATGACCTTTAACATTGTCACTGTCGACCAAAGAGACAAACTTAATACTTCTATGGAAAAGTGAATAGTGCCATCTTTTCGCACAGTTCATTGCGAAACAAAACTACTTTAATACTTGCATAGGGTGATGGTTTCGCTCACTTTATTGTGAAATAAAACTACTGGACACATTTTTAAATGTTAGTGTTTTCTTTACAAATTTACTCTCTGTTTGGACAATGTGGCATGCTACGTTGCAGGTCGTAATGTGTTCTTTGGTAGGTGCTACATCACGGCACATACGTCCATATGGATGCATTTGTTTAAGCTGCCAAGGAACGTTATGGAGAAAGGTACTCAATACCACTTGCATTGGCTACGGGAGGGTCAGGCCCATCTCATATGCATTAGTGCCGTCAGGCCAATTTCTGTCACCGTCAGCCCAATTTCTGTCACCCAGATGCCCTATGCACAGAAATGTTTGTACAATAATATATGGTTACACCCTCCCAATACACATATCTTTACACCTTTTCACCTGTGTCACTTACAACATTATGTGTCGAAAGGTGAGTGGTAATGGTGTTGCATCAGTATTTCTGATGTCATTGCGCTTCGCATCACAGAGTTTGTTTGCCATTTTATGTCAAAGTAAGTACACTACTCCTTTGCTGTTTTTTACGCACATTTTTACAGAAAAAAATGAGTACATGTACAACACATGTACGTAAAGGTCATTGACAACGACTGAAAAGCTTTGTGTTGTGCATGTGATAGTCTTTTAATATTTTACGGTACAGCTTCCGTCTCTGAGGGGTAGCCTCTATGTATGGGTAGTGCCCACAATGTCGGGGATATGTTACTGGCCTTTACTGCCAGGGAGAAAACATTGTATTGAGGTTGCCATGGCCACCAGGGACTGCCTTTCTGGTAAACTTAGTGCTCATAACCACACATTTATCAAGGAACACAAATGTGGTGCTGCCATAACGGTAACAGTTTCTTTTTTGCTTTCTGCAGCTTGCAATGGAAAGCGAAGAAAGCTTTCTATCCAATGCCCGTCTTCCCTTTGTATGGTGGCCATCTTGAAAAAGGATTTGTTTCCTTCAGCCGGGAACGCCGGAGGTGTTCCGGTTGAAGACAAAAAATCCTCTTTCTTGGTACCACGAATAACTGCTGTAAAATCTCGATTACCAATGGCATTCATCCCCCACTCTTTGGGGAGGAATGGGGGTGAATGATCCAGAAACGTCGGTATGCACTCTTGCTTATATTGTGTTGCACACTTGCATTGTGGAGTTCTGTGGCGGAAATATTGCAGTTAGAAGTTCTTACTACAATACCCAATGTACTTTGGCACTATCAACCAGTTACACATGTCATTGTGAAGTGTGTATGACTGTTCGAACACGGCCCCATGCTATACATCAGCATATCATAATGTGGAATCCTTCGAAAGGTGGGCAGTTACTTCAAATGTTCCTTTACAGTCATATGCTTACGTGTTATTATTAGAACCCTGATAAAAGTATTTGAACATTTTTGTTAAAGTAATGTTATGATGCATTTATACTACTAAAAACCTATGGCATTCAGTTAAAAAAAAGTTTGTTACAGGGTCGTTATAGTTATGTTGCCCTCCCAAAAACCTGTAAAATTCACTGCAAAAAAAAACTTTGTTGAGGGGACGTTATGGTTAAGTTGCCCTACGAAAAACCTGTGCACTTCACTAAAAAAGAAATGTTCGCCCTCCCCATTGTGGTTCAAATGAAAAATGAAAAACCCCTGAAATTCGCCAGTTATGGCAGACTGAGCCCCCTTACTTGCCATCGCCACTTTGCACTGCTAGCACTAACACCCAGAACATTAAAGCTGTCCTCTGAAATGTCACTGATGACATCACATGTTTAGCCTATTTGATTTTTTTGCCTGCCATATACATTCCCCCATTATGGTAAACTAAGCAACCATAACTGCCCGCACCACTGTGCACTGCTAACACTAACACCCAGGACAAGAAAGATGACATCACAAGTGTCATTGATGACATCACTGATGACATCACATGTGTAGCCCTTTGTTTTTGTTCACTGTCATATCTTGGCCATGTAGGTGTATTTACTGACAGTCAGAAATGTACCTTTGAAAAGGTATTACATTTATAGATATTGCTATTCTCACATGTTCTTACACTACTTTCCTTAGAATTTAATCACATCGTATGATGTACATATATAGGAGAAGAAACAGGCCTGAAGCACAGCAATAATTTTTCTACATGACTACAATCATGTACATTATACACAGTTGCTAATGAAACTGCCTCTTGTATGCTTACTTTACACTCCATATATAAGCCCCATATTTGTATGCATTGCAGTCTATTTATGTTTTGTGTGTATTACTACAAATATGTATTGAGTGAGCATTATTAACAACTGAGTACATGTTTCAGAGACCAGAAAAGTCTGGTACAGAAGCATTCATCATTTTATAGTACAACTTTGGAAAGTAGAAATATAGCACCTCTGTGGTGTATGCTGCAGCCAATACCTACGATTCTGTATGAGTAGGTTGCTATACTAGAAAGAACAATGCAATGGAATTATCTTTAGAACACTACAATGTGCGCTGAAGTATGAAGTTTATTACACATGTCCCGATAATCCCTGATACTTTTTACCAAACTTACATTCTCAACCCCTTGTCTGAAAATTAAATGCACATGTGATGTCGTCAGTGATGTCATCAATGACATTTGTGATGTCATCTTTCTTGTCCTGGGTGTTAGTGTTAGCAGTGCACAGTGGTGCGGGTAGTTATGGTTGCTTAGCTTACCATAATGGAGGAAAGTGCAGTGTTTTTTTGGTTTCACTGTGAAGTGTAACATTCCCTTAACAAAGTTTTTTTTTACTGAATGTACATATACATATATGGCAGGCAATGAAAACAAATAGGCTAAGCATGTGATGTTGTCAGTGATGTCATCAGTGACATTTCAGAGGACAGCTTTCATGTTCTGGGTGTTAGTGTTAGAAGTGCACAGTGGCAATGGCAAGTAAGGGGGCTCAGTCTGCCATAACTGGCAAATTTCAGGGGTTTTTTGTTTTTAATTTGAACCACAATGGGGAGGGTGAACATTATTTTTTAGTGAAGTGCACAGGTTTTTCGTAGGGCAACTTAACCATAACGTGCCCTCAACAAAGATTTTTTGTAGTGATATAGATATATATATTATGAATAGAAGAGGAAAAAGGACATGAATGTCATCTGTGCATCTCTGTCCTTCGCTCTTCATCAACTGTCAGTCAGCTCCATTCCATCCACAAGTTCCTTCTTCTCCCTCACGCGTGCCGGCTCCGTTCTCTTGATGGGCTCCTTCTTTCTCCCTGTGTAGCGTCTTGTGAGACACAGCGTGCCATGCACACACAAGACACTACACATCCCCTTTCCTTAATGAAAATATTGTTGATATTATGAATTCACATAGTCCACCAAGTTTCTTGGCCGCCTGTAGTTCCTCCCGACTCTTGACTTTCTCCTGGATGCTTCCAAAAGCATATCTGTACTGTTTGCCAAGGGATATGATGTCACAGAACTATGACTAAAATTAACTCTGGATCTGTCATCATCATTACCAAATTCTCTCAGACCATCACCACTATCATTGCATCTCCTCACATCATTTCTTGTCACATTCCGTTCACCATTATCAGCATGACCTTCTCCTAATACCATCACTCTCTCATTGTTCCACACTCTACCATCATTGGTTTTCACTGCATGGCTAAACACTTCTACTACTTCCACAGGTGTAGACCAATGACAACCATTCTCTCTTAAAGGAATAGGAACCTTAACCCGAACAAAGCCCCCCACATATGGTTCATTCCCTTTTCTGAAACACCTGTTATCATGCTGTCTTTTATTGGACATTTGCATTTGTTTGCTACTCATCTCCACACCATCTAAATCCACTGCTTTGCCAGCCACCACACTCATCCACCCTGGGAATAATTTTGTATTTGCCTTTCTCCCTCTGCTTAATTCAAACAGTGAAACTCCCGTGGTGCTGTGTGGTGTGAATCTATGGGCCAATACAGTTTCTCTCACCACAGTTTTCCATTCTTTCCCATTGGCCCAGGCCCATTTAATGGCATCTTTTATTATACAATTGTATCTCTCAACAATGCCCTTAGATTGAGGGTGATATATCGCACATACTTTGTGAACTATAGATCTGTCACTCAAATACCTCTCCATTGTCTTAAACTTGAACTGTGAATCGTTATCTGTCAGCACTTCTTCTGGGCACCCCTCACGCTCACACAACGCTTCGAGAAATTCAATAACCATTTGCGTGGTGATTTGAGACATTAAAGCAGCTTATACCCACCTTGTTAACATATCTATAACTACTAAACAGAAAGTGGAACAACCATCACTCCAAATCGGACCCAACACATCAATTGCAATTTTCTTCCAAGGTGCCTCTGGTATGTCTGTTAACACCATTGGATAGCTCGCTACCACACACACTTTGTCACTCTTTGAACAAAGGATACAGCTTCTGATCTTCTCTTCCACTTGTCGGTCACATCCAGGCCACCAGTAGGTGTTACTTATTCTTTGTTTCGTTTTCACAATGCCTTGATGGCCTTCATGACCAAGTTGAATTATTTTCTCTCTGAGACCATCTGGAGGTATTATCTGGTCTCCTCTAATCAAACACCCGCTTTGTATGTACGTTCATCTCTGATGTTTCAGAATGTACCAACTCCAGCTTCTACCATTTTGCTTTTATTTCATTTTGCTTCCTCCACATTTTACATCACTTCTTTCAGCACTACATCTTTGCTCACTTCCTCATCCCATTCCCGTCTAGAAAATGTTTGATCCGACATTTCACAAATCGATTCTTGTTGTTCTAAAACATCATCAACATCACTGCAATTGGTTAAACGTGGCAAACAGTCTGATGTATGATTCTTAGAGCCAGGAATGAAGAGGATACTGAAATTGAATTCTTGAAGCCTGGACACCCATCTTCCAATCCTGCTGGAGATCTTATCCAAACCTTTTGTGCTGAAAACTTCCACTAGTGGTTTGTGGTCCGTGTGGATTTCAAACCTTACACCCCACAAAAACTCCTACATTTCTCAGTTGCCCACTTTATTGCTAATGCCTCTTTCTCTATAGTTGCATAATTCTTCTCTGCACCTTTGAGCAGCCTTGAAGCGAATGCTATCACAAATTCTTTTCCGTCATGATATTGAATCAGCAATGCCTATAGTCCTACATCACTAACATCTGTTGTAATAATAGTCTTTCTTCCTCTCACATAACTCTGAGAGCTGGAGCCTCAGCAAGTGCCTCTTTGATGAACTGAAATTCATTTTCACACTCCTCATCTGATGTAAATTTCTTGCTTACTTTCAATAGAGCTCTTAAATTAACTGTGTGATCTGAGAAGTTTTTAATGAATTTGGCATAGTACTCAGCCATGCCTAAGAAGGTCCTGAGTTGTTCCTTATTTGCTGGTGTAATCATGAGTCTAATCGAGTCTGCCAATTCTTTTTTCGGTGTAATTTCTTCACCGGAAATTACGTGTCCTAAATATTCGATCTCTCTTCTATTGATTTATGATTTTTCTTTGCTGAGCACCATTCCAGCTTGATGTAATTTTCTCAATAGTTTACTCAGTCTTTTATTATGTTCTTCTTCATCTTTGGCATATATTAAAACATCATCCTGGAAAAATACAAGTCCTTCTTCTCCTTCCTGAATCCTGTACATGACTTTCTGGAAGACAGATGCCGCAGAAATCAGACCAAATGGCATCCTTCTGTACTGATAAAGACCTTCAGGAGTTATAGAGGCTGTTAGGTGTTTGGATCCTTCATGTAATTTCACCAGATGGTAAGCAGCAGTAAGATCCAAGGTGGAAAATATTCGTGTCGATATCAATTCCTGAATATTAGGTAAAGGATGCCTCTCTGGGATTATGTATTTATTTAATTCTCTCATATCTATGCACAGTCTCACCTTCCCCGAGCTTTTCCTGACCTCAAACATGAGTGACACCCATTGAGCTGCATCTATCCTCTCAATTATTCCTTGGTCCTCCAACTTCTTTAATTCTTGTTTGACTTCACCTGTGAGTGCTAAATGTATATTATGCAACTTTTCAGCAACAGGTCTGGAACCTGATTTCAGCAAAATTTGATGGGAGTACCCTTTTATACATCCTACAGTGTTCTCTTTAAAGATCTCATCTTTAATCTTCTGCATGTGATCCATTTCTGTTCCTTCGACTAGAAATACAGAGTCACTCGCATTGGGATCTAATCGAACCTTCAATAACTTCTGTTAAATCCAACTAAGTAGTGAGGTTTGCCCATTCTTTGATACATAAATACAACCTACTTCTTCCCAATCTTCAAAATTGATGGTAGCAACGAACCAACCAATGAGTTCAATGTTGGCTCCTCCATATGCCCTTGGTCTAATATCTACCTCACATAGATACTCTGGTCCACAACTCTTCCATACATCCTCTGGAATCAACGTATATCTAGCACCTGAATCTACCATCATGACAATAGGATGTCCATTCACTATTATCATTGTTCTTTGACTGTCAATTTGCAGATCCTCATTGGATACCATAAAAACACATTCTTCTCCTTCATCATTCTCACCAATCCAATTCAAATTTGGAATCTACAGCATTTGGCTAAGTGCTAAGTGTCCTCTTCCACTGCATCTCCTACAGATTATCTTTAATGCAGGGCAAGTGTTACTTCTCGTCCAATGTGATGGACTTCCACACCTGTAACAAATCCTCAGCCTTGCCCGACCTCTTCCTCTCTGGGCACTCCGTCCTCTGTATTGATTTTCAAACTCAGGCGTCGCCATTCTGTATGACTCAAACCGACTTACTTTCTTATCAGACTCTTGCTTCTCATCCCGTCTCATTTTTGCATCTCTTTGGTGAACTGTACTTGTTCTTGTCAACATTTTCTTGTTGGTGCCTCTTACTGCTCCTATGATTTCATCCTGATCAGACTGCACAGTACTGATTGGCGATTTAATCGATACTTCTTTCATTCTATTCTCCAAAGTCTGCACACATGTTTCAGTGTGTTCCACTTCCATGGCTAGTCTTAGCACCACATCCAGTGGAGGGTCATCTTCTGACCACAACTTCTCTCTAACTTTCCCACTTCTATATTCTAACATAAACTGGTCTCTGATCCTTTCTTCCAGTTGTTGATCAAACTTGCAGGTACATGCCAACTTCATTAGGGCTGTGACATACTGTTCCACAGTCTCGCCTTGTCTGAATTCTCTTACCAAACTTATATCTTTCTAAAATAGTACTAACTTTCTTCTCGTATTGTTTGTTGAGTTTTTTGTTTGCTTTCTCATATTCATTCTTGTCCCACCTTCTTCATCTAGGAGATCCAGCAATCATATTTTTCTTGTTCTGCCGGTCCTAGGCAATGTAATAGTAAGGATGTATTCCATTCAACACTGTATTTGGTCCCACAGACAACATTTGCATATTGCTCAAAGGACTTGAGCCACCTTTTCCAAGGAAGTGTCGGTTTTCCCACTTCTGGTAAAAACATTTGAGGGGCAGGAACACCATGTAATGCCATGTTCCTTGCCTTGCTGACCGTTACTGTAGTATTGTGGTTTGTTGTAGTGTTTCCCTTAGAACTTCAGATTACTGCTATGGTATGTAAGAGACTGAGTGGAACACTGGTGATTAATTGAGGCAATACACAATACTGCTTATTTGTCTTCTCTTTTCACTTATATTATAATTTTTTTTTGATAGGTACTGGGAAGAGGATGAGGTCTAAGAGTAGTGAGGATTACCAGTACATCACAAGCAAATTACAGTTTATGCGAATGTAGTGGGACGAGGGTGAGCGGATAATGCTTTCTTGGAGATTCAGCACAACGCCATCTACTGGGCTACTCACGCAGCAGGACATAGAGCGCATTCACGGCTCCCTCCAATGTTATTTCCGCTACTGCCGAGTCTCGTTTTCATTTCCCTTTATTATTTTTTTTCACCATAAATGCCGCGCAGAGGCTGCAGCTTGCCTTTCCTGGACAACGTGCAGGCTAAGCTGGGGACAGCCGCTCCTACCTGCTTACCGGCCAGAGATCCCTCTCAACGGCCGTATGATCTGTGAAATCCTCGTCGACATTGAAGTACGGGGGATGCAGAGTAATGTGATTAAAGGATTTATTGCTGTTATTTAATTAGCCTTTCAGTAAATATATATATATATATATATATATATATATATATATATATATATATATATATATATTATGAATAGAAGGGGAAAGGGGTCATGAATGTCATCTGTGCTTCTCTGCCCTTCGCTCTTCATCAACCATCAGTCAGCTCCGTTCCATCCACGAGTTCCTTCTTCTCCCTCACGTGTGCCGGCTCCGTTCTTTTCACAAGCTCCTTCTTTCTCCCTGTGTAGCGTCTCGTGAGACACAGCGTCCCATGCGCACACAAGACACTACATCGTCCTAGCCCAAATATAAGGGAAGGCTTAATTGAGTAGGTCACCACATGGATAGACCTTGCCCTTGAAAAATCTATAAAAAAAAGATGCTGAGGCCAATGACAGAATAGTTCAACATATATGTGTGACCATCCCACTCCTCTCTAACTTCTTCACCATTCCAATTTCCAACTTAATATACACAAACACACAAAAACATGCACTCTAGCCTCCCATCCCTTCCTGCTAGTAATTCTCACCCTGTCTCAGAGGGACAGCACACGCATTCTGAATTTCTCCCACTGGCTCATCATCTTCAGTTCTCCAGCAAATCCTTACCAATCTTTACACCAGGAAGGACTTTGTTAGTAGTATACCTAGCAGGATACCTCCAAGTGTGCTCCCTTCTGGATATGTTTACCCTACTTCTCTGAACCACAAACAACTAGAAGCATAGTGACTAACAGAAAATGTGTTCTTCTAATCTATACTCATCTACACCTCATATTTTGCAACTTTCCTCCCTTTTCTTGCAGATTCTAGTACCAAGAGGCAGCAACAATTTCAGAAATTGAGCTATGTGGAGGGGTGTGGCCGAGTGGCGAAGAAGATGGTTGCTTGAAGGAGAAGCTCTGGAGCAGGAGAGTTGTAACTCTTTAATCGATATTAAGATTCTATGATGTTATGAAGTAGCACACAAACTTTTGAATCATTATGAAGGTATTGGTTGCAGCACCCTGTCTTCCCCGTTGAATTTCTGCATATAGCTGAATGTGTAACGGTTTGGTATCAGAATGCATCATCTCAACATTTCAGCTGCCCTCATGGAGACTATTTGTGTGCTCTAAACATTAAACCATTGGCTTTATGAACTGTCGTACAAGTACGGGAACCATTGCGGGAATGTTCTACTGAATTCAGTCGCCGGATTCATATGATTCCAATAGCACCGGTACGCGGTGTGAAACCTTAGGCTGTAAGCTGTGACTTCGAGTGGAAGGCTCCTGTTATGATGCGTCAGCTGAGCAGTCCAGAAGAAGCTATATAACCGCTCTTAAAGAGGTATGCGCATATTGAACAATAAACCTCCCGATTCTGAAACTGCTTAAGTACTTCATATTACTGAATATGTGGTGGTTTAATATCGGAGTGCATCATCACAAGATTACGGCTGCCCACATAAATGCTCTTTATGCGCTCTTAACATGAAACCATTTTACTCTGTGATCAAACATACAAATACCGTGAATCTCCGTG
Organism: Ambystoma mexicanum; assembly: GCF_040938575.1. Lineage (NCBI taxonomy): Eukaryota > Metazoa > Chordata > Amphibia > Caudata > Ambystomatidae > Ambystoma > Ambystoma mexicanum. The sequence continues at coordinate 973,685,880 of NC_090925.1, forward strand.
GAATCTTCTACTGATTTTAGCCGCTGGATTCACTTGTTTACACTAGTTTAGGTACGCTGAGAAAAACCTTAGACTGTAATCGGCGGCTTTGAGTGGGAGGCTCCGGACTTGTCGCATCAGCTGGGCGGTACGGATAAAGCTAAAACACTGTTCTTAAAGAGATATACGTCTATTAAACAATAAAGCCTTCCGAATCTCTTCAAAGCTGGGTATCAACACAGTAAACAGATATTTACCTTATAACTCATACAAATGTACTGTTTCTATCATTTTTGACTTGATGCTCGAGTACATTATTTCTTCCTGAGGACAATTATATTGTCAATATTCAAAAGTAGAAATACAGCTGCCTGAAGAACTGTGTACTTTTGCTGTACTATTTATTAGTCTATATTTAGGAGAAGTAATTCCTGTGCAGCTTAATTGTGAATTATTTGTTTTGCACAAGGATTGAAATGTGCATATTATTTCTAGGTTATTTATGCTTGCAAAGAACTAATATTACAAATCATCTCAAGTATATTATCCTGTGTTTGGAAAAAATTGGTAATGGTTCACCTACTACAGTTTGAAATTAGTGTGCATTAGATTGACATTACCCAATTAGTTGCTCCAACAACATCATCATCTTCTGAGCTGTGCTTTGTCACATTTGCATCCATTTCTACCTTAACTATATATATATTGTTTATTTATTTGTTTATGACTCAATGAGTCTTTACAAAATGATCAATACATATCCAAAACAAATTATACTTCATAATCTAAGACATTTGATCATACGCAAAAACATTTCAAGCATTATGTTTTGCTCATCCCATCCCATCAAGGCACTTGCAGAGCCGAGTTTTTTAGTCTCATACTTTTCCATTTAAGTGAGTAACAAATGAAAGATTTATTTTAAATGTCAATTTCTCAGTTTTCAATGAAAGAGGTTACAGAACGAAAGAACAGTTTTAAATGTTGATTTCACAGTTTTCCAACAATCGTACCACCGCAGATGTTAATGCAGCGTTCGATCCAGAAGTTATTCTGTCCCAAAAGAATTCTGAGATGAGATCCTCTTCATGGCGCACAAAACCCCTGAGAGTGCTGAGCATTAGTTCCATGTCCCTTCACATTCCATCAACAAGTGTCTGAGTGTTTGTCTTGTTGGATTGATACAAATTGTACATAGCGGCTTTGGTCAGTCTCCTTGTTTACACTTTTCCAATACTTCTCCACAATGGACCAAGTTAAGTCTTATCCTCAGGAAGTTTTTGCGTAAGAAGCTGTTCGGGAATTTTGCGGGATAGCTTGAGAGACACCCAAGTTTTTTTTCACCCCTTAAAAAAGGGTTTACAGGAAAAACCATTCTCACTTTCTCAGTTGTCTCTATCCAATCGATAGACTCTAGTTTTTTTCTTAATTTTCAGCGGATTGGAGATAAGGGTCTCTATATCGAGGTCAATCTTGGAAAGGGATTTCAATACCTTACTCCCTAATGATGACAAAATTGCTGATCTAGAATTTAACATATGACATCTTATGTCACCATAGAGAGTGGTGTCTTTTCCAGTGATGATCTTCCAATATAAGGAAATTAGTTTCCAATCTGCCATGCATCCTAACGATTTTAAGCCCAGTTGAAATCTAAGACTCCAACGGGGCCAGCTAGGGAGTCCTAAAATCTTTTTCCACAGCCACCCATCGAATATATCCCAGTTTATGAACCGGATCCGCGGTTTGGCTTCCAGTCCATAAAGAATAACTGGAACAATTTTAGCCAGATAATGTCTAACTAACGAAGAGATAGAGAATTTACAAAACTTATGGTTCAGTTTAAGCATTTGAGATGCACCTTGTACTATCTTGTATGTAACCTCAGCCTCAACTTTACAGAGGGTGGGAGAAGCATGGATATTGTTTCCCAAATACTTAACCAACTCTTCCCTTTTGATCTTTTGACTGCCTTGCTCCCAGTTCGTGTATTTAACTTTTTATTTGAGGATGTTTAAAGATCATAATATTTGACTTAGTAGGGTTTATTGAGAGCTTATTAGTTCCTACATACTCATTCAATCTGGTTAGTAATTGCTGGAGCCCAATTGGTGTTCAATCCAGCAACAAAACATCATCTGCATAGGCCAGCCAACAGATCTTTCTCCCATTCAGCACAGGGCTGGCCAATGCAGACGGTTCCAGAGAGAATCCCATGTCCGCTAGGAAGAGATTAAAGAAAAGGAGGGCCTCTAGGCACCCTTCTCTCACCCCCCTTTCTACCCTGATGAGTTCTGAAAGTTGCCCTAACTCATCCAAGTGAACTCTTAATTTGGTCTCTCTGTGCAGCTCCACCAGTATTGCTAAAACTACTTCAGGTAGGCCCTATTGCCTCAATTTATGCCAAAGTAAATCCCTATCAACTTGGTCAAAGGCCTTAGATAGATCAACCTATGCACCATACATGGGGGCAGGAGGCAGTCTACTTCCCTCTGCCTGCTTGCTTACTAAATTCAGAATCAGGCCATTTAATCTTGTCAACATGTCTTTTTGAAATTCTGTTTGAAAATGCTTCGATCTTCTACCTATTGTGTCATTTCATAAAAATCTTACTTTCTATGTTGAGCAGAGCTATAGGTCTATATTTTGCTGCTGCTCGATGATCCACACTCTTGAAAAAAGGTATGACCAATGCGATCTTCCAAGATGCTGGAAACAAACGTCTCTTAAGGATTTTTCTGCATAAGCAGAATAAGAAACTTGACCACATTTTTGGTTTGTTTTTAAGTATTTGATATGTCTGCCTTTGAGGTCGATGATTTAACTATAATCTCTTGAATATCCCCTTCGTCAAAATTAAGTTGCCAAGGTTTATTCGGCTTTACTACGGATTGGGAACCACTAGTATTTTTGAAGACTTTGGTTAAATGCTCCACCCCCCCCCTCCTTCAGAGACCAGATTGCACAGAGAGCTCCCTGTTCCACCCTCAAATTGACTAATTGCTGGCCAACAATTCTTTGTGTTACTTTCTCTGTGCATTTTCAACACCTGCTCCCCATCGTTTTGCATTCGGGTCTCTTTTTGAAGAAAATACCATGATCTATAGTTGGCTTTCTCTTTACTTATTTCTACTTTGTATGCCTCCAATGAAAGCCCCCCTGACTTAATTTCTCGCAGGGCCCTTCTATGCTCTCTTTTTTTCCTCTGCGTCTCTTCATCAAACACGTGAGCATGTTTTTCTTTAATTGCCCCTACTGATTCACTGGGGGCTAAGGTGGCCCAGAGGAACTTAGTGAATTTTTGCGGATCACATTCTGACTCCCAGATGCTTCTTGGAGTCTTTTTCAACTGCATATTTAATGTTTGTATTTCACCAACCTAATTTTCCCTTTTTTTACCATCCAATGACTGCTTATTTACGCTTATGGAGGAAGTGAAAATATCAGGGACGGATAGCTCTAATCTACTATGATCGCTCCCCCATCCTACTTTACTGTCAAAACTGAGGGGAGTGTTTGCAAATAATGGGATACAAAGATATAATCTAGGGTAGAAGAAGAGTCTCCTCTGTGCCATGTTGTGGAAACTCCAAGCTCCCCCTCTGTGCTCCCATTTACCATCCTTAAATCCCAGTGTTCTATAAAGTCCAACCCCATCCTCCCATTTCTTGATTTTCTAACTACAGAATGATTTGTTGAGTCCCCTTTTGACTGTATACAGTCTGTGTTAAGATCTCCAGCTAAGATTATGTTACTACAGACCAAATCTAGTTTAACTGTTTCCAGTAATAACTCTAAATTTTCAAGAAAAGGATATAGCTTTGAGGGATTCCAGTATATGTTGATCATTACCCATATTAAGGCTCTACATCATGATGCAAATGGGCTCTACAGGCCTGAATGTCTAAGGCATTTTCCCAAATTGGAACTATGTTTTTGAATGTTTGATTTTTTAAGGCTATCAGGAGACCCCTTGGGGGTCTACCTTTTGCTTTTTTGTGGTGCTGATAAACATAGCTTAGTGTACCCTTCTATATTCAGGGGTTCACTAACCATGTCTCCTGCAATAAGATAATGTCTCCTCGATCAAATAGGTAGTTCTGCATGCCTCTTGCTTTGATGGTACTGGAGCCCAGCGTGCTCCAGCTAATTACGTTAATACCCCCCTTTCTAAAGCTGCTGGGTGCCTACACATAATTTCTGAAGAACTTTGGAGAGAAGTTCCGGCAGGAGGGATAATGCATTTTCCTGTAGTTTCTGCTCTTTCGTTCCATTTCCAACCATTTCTTTTTTGAACTCCTGAGAATCTCTCCCCTTTATGGGATTTTTTATGATGGGTTCTGTGATGATGGAACATTCTTTGTAGTTACCGCCAGACTCACTGATTGACACTTCCAGGCCATGGGATTCTCTCGTTCCCTCAAAATAGCATTTATTGCACTGGCTTAGGTGAAAGCCACTTCCACAAGAAAAGGATCTTAAGCCAAGGGAAATGTTACACTTTACACTTTCTATATCATCTGACGAAAGCAAATACACTTTTTTTTTACTTTTTTCACTATTCCTAAGATCACAGAACGACTTAGTTGTCTGACATTTGTACAACGTCTTAACCACTCTCCTGGTATAGCATAGTCTTTTTAGCTTTTTGTAGTTGATGGTACAGATGCTTGGGGCAATGCCTGAGCTGCAGGACTATAGTTTTCATGGCTCAATTGAGCAATTAGTGACACAAATTTACCATGACCATTTTGCATACAGTCTATTTTTGTTAATTTTGGTTGAACAAGATTCAGAGCCCTATCAGTTGTTGAAGATTTTTGAGCTGCCATACCGTCTGTGATGTTCTTTTTCCTTGCGATAGAAAAATCGGAGCTATCGATTTTATTGCATGCCAATGATGGTTCATTAGAGACAGCATCTTCTTTGAACAAAGAACTTCTTTTGCAAAAACATGGGTGCCTGTTTTATTTTGCTTGATGTATTATTCTTGTGGCAAATAGCAGTTGATGGATTGATGAACTGACGACTTTTTTCAACTTTTGAATCTTTGAGGTTATTCTCCTCTGGTCACCCGTTAAGTTAGTGCACAGCCTGTACTTTGAGTCTGTTTCAAGGCCAATACTTATATTCGTGATTTTAACAGTCTCTCCTGCACTCAGATATGGACTGCTTTTATTATTTGTCATGCCTTCCGTAGATTATTTCTGGGTTGCTTTATCCTTTATGCCTACGCTATTCTCCAATTGTTCAATAGTATCTGGAGAATCGCCCACTGAGGTTCCTGCATCCTTTATGTAGTTGGGAACTGGTACATCTTGCTGGTTAGTAACTTTGCTGGCGCATTTTTGGTAAAGATGTTTTTTCCCTTTTTTTATTCCTCTTTGCTTTTGATTGCACCACTTTTGATCTTTCCCTTCCAGCTTGATGCTTTCTTATGTTCCTTCTGCCTCTTGACCTCTGACAGTATGCAGGTTGCCAATCAGGAACTGCATCTGTTTGTTTTTCTTTTTCCATCTCAAGATGAGTTTGTGACATTGCCCCAGAAGTTTACAACTCCCCTTCTACTGCATTTGCCAATCTCCGAAATTCCACCAATGCTGACCCTGAGAGAGGCTTATCATCAAGGGGCTGATTTTGACTAACAACCCCCTTCTCTTCCAATGGTTGTGAGGCAAAGTGTTCTTTCAGAAGTTGGATTGCTTCTCCCAAGAGTCTGTTGTTTTCCTCTTCTATTTTTTTTTGTTGCTTAACATAGACTGCATAGAAGAAATATCGAGACCTTGTTTTACCACTTCAAATCATAAGTCTCTAAGTGGTGAGGTCATATTGGTGTTGATGGTCAAGACCAGACCGACCAGGGTAGATTCACAAGATGCCACCTCGTTTGTCACTTCCAAAAGTATGCACGGCTGTGATTGCACGTCTGCTTTCAGCAATTCAAAAACCAAAACTAAAGAGTTGAAAACAAAGTTTAGAGCCCTCAAGGTATCTATGTCTTTTCTGTGCACAAATCAGGTTGGGCAGTGTCTTTCAGAACTCTTGAGCTGTGGATTGAATTTTTTGGGTAACAAATAGCTAAATGAGATCATAACATTCCACTTTCCTCTGGACTTTGTATAACTACATCATTCCCGTACTAACTGAAGATGGATACATTTCTGTACTCGAGGATGGAGATGGGAGAATTTGTGGAGCAGCCCAAAGGATAGCTTAGTCTCCTTCCACATCACTATGGCTTTTATGCCTTTTTCTGCCCAAGTGATCCCGTATTTTTTGCTGAATTTTTGTAGTTGTTATTGTATACTCCAATCCCCGTTGCCATTGTTTCATAAGGGTAGTGTGGAGGTCCTTTTCCACTCCCTTATCTAACGGAGTTACAGATACTACCTCAGCATGTATTTGTGCCTGGGTTGTTCCCAGTGTATTAGAATGTGTGTTTAGGGAAGTTGACGGGTTAACAGTGGGACCTGTTCAATGAAGCTCCAGCAGATATGATCCGTCCCCTTCCCTCTCCCTTTCTTTATCCATAGACAACATACTGCGCACTTTCATTGAAAATACCGAGAACACTCTTTAGCAGGCTATGAGGTATTCTCTGAGTGGAAATTAGAGCCCCACAGCCTTGCCATCAAGCAGACTCTGATAAATTGTGCCTCTTTGAACGATGTGGAATTAGTCACACACCACTCCAAAGATGTGAATGGATAAGCTCCAGGTGAAATGAACAGCTAATGTGTCTTCTCCGGGGTAAGTTGTGAAAGCTCAGAGCAACTCGCAGAATGTCTCCAAGTAGACGATAAAACGAGAGAATCACAATGTGGCACACAGCGTAAGGAACACACCGAATCTCACTATGACTAAGGTGCACGGTTGTTCAGAATAAGGCAGGTATATGTATTTTCACAGCTCCACACTATTATTCCGGGGCAGTAAGATCAAAGGAGATACCTCTCGCAGTCTCCCTCTTCACCACAAGTGTTAGTATGGAAATACATTGTAGAACTCCTTACCATCCCATTTTTTGCACTTCTTCAGCAGGTGCCTGATAATTTATAGAGCACAGAGTCCCTGCCCCCGCACCTCAGCACAACAGCAAAACAGTGCCACAGAGCGCTTCCGCCCTTGTCTCCTTCCGGGCTTCTCGCCGCAAGGGTCAGCTGACCGGGATATGTACCACACCTCCTGGTGGCCATGTCACCGGCAAAGGTTTTGTTTAAGGCACAGCCCCGCCTGACTGTAGCACGAGCGGTGTGCAGGGAACAAAATGCAGTTTTGTAATTGCAAGTGATCACAACAGCTTTGAGTGCAGTGGTCGCAGTAATCACAGGTTTCAAAGTTTCAAAATACATCAACAGCAAAACAGCACCACACAGCACTTCCGCCCTTGTCTCCTTCCGAGATTCTCGCCGCAAGGGTCAGCTTACCAGGATATGTACCACACCTCCTGGTGGGCGTGTCATCAGCAAAGGTTTTGGTAAAGGCACAGCATGGCCTGACTGTAACACGAGCGGCGTGCAGGGAACAAAATGCAGTTTGTAATTGCAAGTGATCGCAACAGCTTTGAGTGCAGTCTTCGCAGTAATCACAGGTTTCAAAGTTTCAAAATACAGCAACAGAAAAACAGCGCCACACAGTGCTTCTGCACTAGTCTCCTTCTGGGCTTCTATGTAATAATGTCGACATCAGAGATAACATCCATTAATGCCTGTATGGAAACAATTCCACAAGAACTTGGCAGCATACATACCTCGATCGCTTCATTAGATTCTCGATCTTCTTCTATGCAAGATGAATTAAAGGACTTCAAGAATGGTATAAAACTCTTCACGGGTAGGCTTGATGAAGCTGAAGAAAGAATTAACACGGTTGAGGATAGGATTGAAGGCTTAGAATGTATGCAAACAAACATTTTCCAGTTAGAAGGGGAAAATACTGAAATGGAAGATGGGAATTGCAGAGATAATCTCTGCTTTACTGGCATTTCAGAAAATTCTGAAGATGAAGACTCCATCAATTTCTTAATCAGCTGGATTCCTTCCATTCTCAGAATCACTTTCTCACCATCACTGGAAATCCAGCGTGCCCATAGAATTAGACCTAGATTTGCAAGATCTGATGCTTCACCAAGACCCTTCATAGATTGCTTTTTTCAATACCACAGATGAGGCAAATTCTTTAAGCAGTTCGTAAGAACTCTCCTATTCAATTCCAAAACACAAAAATGGCATCTCCCTTGACTTTTCATGGGTGACTCAGGCAAAAAGGAGGAGATTTCTGGACATGAGACCTGCACTCAAGTCACTTAACAACAGATATGGCCTACTTGATCCAGCAAGGATGATTATCACCATTCACGATGGTCCAACCAAAGAATTTACAAATCCAGATGACGTGTATGATCTTCTCCAAGCTCTACAAACTACCCCGATGGATGAATCACCTTCTAAACCTAATCCAAATTCTTTATCAAAACCCTCTTACTTCAATTTCTAAAACTCCTAAATTTCAACATATCAAATGTACTCCTAAGCGAAGTAGGTCTTCTTCCTCCATCCCATTAGAAATACCATCCACTTCAAGCCATCAGAAGGATACATCTAGATCTCCAATCAAGAAATCAGAACCGGCATTCTCCACTTGATTACAGATGTATTTCACTTCTTCATGTCCCACAATTTATGTTTAAATTAATTGATTATTCTTTTCTCTTGACTAAACTTAATATGCATCATTTCTTCATAACCCTCAATATCTTTTGATATAATGTAGCCGTATTTCTTCCTTAATACTCTCTCTTGCTCCATCTCTCTCGGTTATGCTTTTTTCCATCTTCACTCCTGACATCCCCTAAGAGACTTTTATTCTTATTGTTTTCTTCTTTTGTTTTTTACAATATCAACTTCCTTTACTTGCTATTACATAACTTTCATTATCATTGTACCTCTTTTTTGTGTCTTCTTTCACTCTTTTTCTTATCATGTTGTCTTCCCTTCCTTATGTTCTTCCTGTTATTTCCCACGTTCAGTAATGATTTTAAATGCATTTATTCCATTGCACATTTAATCCACTTTATATTGTTTGCAAACAATATTTTTTGTGATTATATTAGATTTTCTCTATTTTTTTCTGATTTCATCAATTTAGTAACTCCATGGGCCTCATTACTACTTTGGAGGCAGCCATGGCGCTATTGGCGCCATGGCTGCCTCCAAAACCGTGTCTGGGTCCGGGTTCCCTGAATGGGGAAATACCAGGCCATTCTGAGTATGGAGGGCCCGGTATTTCCCCATTCAGGGAACCCGGACCTTCCCCATTCCCATTCGAGCCCCCAAAGGGCTCAATGGGAATGGGGAGGGAGCTAACAACGGGCCCATTACAAGAGGGCCCGTTGTCAGCTCCCTGGTTCTCTTGCGGGACCCGCTATGGACGCTGTGGATAAACCAGACATCCACATCAGGTCCCGCGAGGGAACCTCATAATAGTGCAGAATGCATTTAACGGCGCATTCTGCACAACTTGTAATGAGGCTCCATATGTCGATTAAGATTAGCACTTGGAAAGTTAAGGGATTGGGTCATCCTATTAAATGAAGCAAGATTATTTCTTTACTTTATGAACAGAAATCGGATATTATTTGTTTGCAAGAAACCCATTTAAGTTCTGAAGCTGAAAATCAAAGATCAAAGCCACATGGACTAGCCATACTTCATGTGTTAATGCTGTTGATAAAAAAAGCTGAAGTATCTGTATTAATTAAGAAACGTCTGAATTTTACCCCTATCAAAATAGAAAAAAATCCAGAAGGAAGATGGATTTTAATTGAATGTATTATTAATAATCTCCCAGCGACCATTGTCAATGTGTATGGCCCGAATGCCCAAATCCTTCCTTTTGGTCTCTATTACTCTCTAAACATTCGCTAAAACCCTATGATATTCTAATTTTCTGTGGAGATATGAAACAAACAATTGATTTCGCTTTAGACCCAAAATCAACTTCAACTTTCTTAAACTCCTAATCTCGTAATTGCTTCCTACATTTGTTATAAAACCTATATTTATTAGACACTTGGCGTTGCTGCCATCCTCAAACGACTGATTTTTCTTTCTTCTCCCAACCTCATCATTCCTTTTCAAGACTTGACTATATCTCTGTTATCTCATTCCTAGCTCCTTCTATTTTAAATTCAGAAATGGATCCAATAACTATATCCGATCATGCTATTGTTTTCCCTGTACTTGAATGGTCCTCCTCTAACAAACTCTCACCAAGATGGAAATGTAATACTTTTCTACTAAAAGATCAAACCTTCATTGAAAAAAACAATTTATTTATCAGTGAATTCTTGTTTAATAACCGTCTTCAACACACGTCTAGTCACAACAATTGGGACACTTTTAAAGCCTCCTTGCAGGGCTTTTTCATACAAATTGTAGCCCAAAAAAAATAATCAGGCACAACACAATTCAATAAAAAACCTTGAACAATTATATTATGCTAATCCAGATCAGAATACACTAAAAATTCTCACTAAGGAACACATTGATTTCAATACGTACAAACCTGCCAACTCTGTTCTAAGATCAAAAACCAAAATATATAATAACTGAAATAAAGCTGGCAAAATGCTAGCTTCATATCTCAAGAAAAAGAAAAGAAAAATTAATTATTACTAATATTACATCCTATGATGGTACTAGATTATCTAATCCTAAAGAGATTAATGATGCCTTTATTCACTTTTATTCTAAACTATACTCAGATGATTCTTTCATTAATTCTGATAATATCCGTTCTTTTTTCAAAACCATGAAAAAATTGATACAAAAAACCTGATCGATACTTCTTCTCTTAGTTCACCCATTACTATTTCTAAAATCAAACAAGCCATTAACAATCTTAAACCTAATAAAGCCCCTGAACCAGATGGTTTCCCTGTTGACTTTTACAAAACATTTATCGATTCCATTGCCCCTAAAATCTTAGAATGAATCATTTTCCCACTATATTAGTATAAGACAAAGTCCAGGTCCTTTTAGTGAAACCCTCCTTATTCTATTTCCCAAACCTGACAAAGAACCCACAAATGTTAAAAATGATCGCCCCATTCCACTCATTAATTCACATTCGAAGATTTATGCCAAAATACTCGCTAAAGGCTTAGATTATTTTCTTCCAAATCTCATTATAGTGATCAATCAGGATTCCTTAAAGGATGAAATGCATCATCTAACTCGAGATTGTTATTTGATATTCTAGCTCATACCCAACATTCTGCTTCTTGCATACCACACTTAATTTATACTATTAAAGATTACTCCACAGTTTCAGGTTATAAATAAAACTTCGACAAATCAGAGATTATGCCCCTTACTTACTTGTGTAACAGAGCCAATACTCCTTTATCCGGTTTATCCTGGGTATCATCACAGATTAAATATCTTGGTATTTTGGTTAACAAAGATATACCCTCCACTATTCATCTAAATACTAACAGTATTATAAAGAAAGTTACGGAACTAACTGAAAAATTGTCACCTTTGTTTCTTTCTTGGTAGGGTCATTTAGACACAATTACGATGATGATTACCCCAATTGTTATGTACTCACTTTCTAAGATGCCTATCACAATTAATTATTCTTTTTTTAAAAAACTTGATTCTATACTTTTCAAATTCCTTTGGAATAATAAGACATCCCGCATTGCCTCTAACAAATTGAGCTCTCAAAATCCTTAGGCGGGGTTACATTTCCGAATTGTCAACTTTATCATAAAGCTTTCGCCCTGAAACAACTCAATACTTTTTTTCAATATGAATCTTCCCCAAATAACACCCCTCTTTTGGTGTGTAATTCAGGCCAGCATTATATCACCTATTTCACATTTTCTGATAACATCTTCGTTGCCCAATACTACTTCCTTCCCCTCACTTCATTTCTTTAAAGTAGTATTAAATAAACTACCTGAACTCTTTCAATAAAATGAAACTCAACAACACTTTTATTTAGTTTAATAAACAAACCTCTTCTAAATCTAATATTACAATTGTCTATAGATGGTATATCTCAGGTATTAAATTCTTTAATCAACTATTCCAAAATGGTAATGTCATTCCTTTTATAAATATCTGTACAAAATATAATGTTCCCATATCTGATCACCCCTTTCATACCTCCCTAATCAAATCAATTACTAAATTCCCTTGCTCCTACAAACAGAAATTCCCATCTCCTTTCTTAATTTCTTAATGAATAATCCCTCATTCAAAGCCGCTAAACTGTATTTGTTCCTTAATGAACCCTTACCTTCTAACTCATTTAATTTTACTATTATTAGGAACTGGGACAATTATTGGGATTTTCAGCTTTCTTCAGATTTGAGGATTAAATCATGGAAATTATGTAATTCCACATCTTCTGCTGCCAACCTCACTCAAATGTATTTCTTTATTTTAGATAAGGCCTTTCTCACCCATCAATGCATTGCTAAAAGCTGATTTTACACGTATGATTTGTTATTGCAATCTAATTTATTCATTTTGGTCTAAAGTTTGGAAACAATTACAAATATATATTTCTTTCATTTTCAGAACCCTTAACATTAACTCATTTAATGATTCATACATTAGTCAATCCTATTATTAGTAGATCTGATTATACTTATCTGTTTAACCTTTTTGTTATGATAGCTTAACATATCTTGTAATTGGAAAACATTTTCCAACCTTTCTTACAATTTATGGTGGAACTCAATCTGTTCAACACATTGGGCCTCATTATGACCCTGGCGGTATCCGCGCCCATTAAGGGCACGGCTGCAGCCGGTAATGATTTTTTGCCCAGTACCAGAAAAGGGCAATAACTGGGTCAAGCTGACCTTGGCGGAACCGGTAATTGCCCTTTTCTGTTACCTGGTAAAAATGTATCCCCATTCCCATTGAGCCCTATAGGGCTCAATGGGAATGGGGAGGATGCTAACAATGGTCCTGTTATTGATGGGCCTGTTCTTAGCATCCTGGACTGCTAGCGGGACCCGCTAAGGATGCCTGGTCTGACCAGGCTTTCCTTAGCTGGTCCCGCAGCAGTCCTCGAAATAGAGCAGCCTGTAATGAATGGTGCCGGTCCCGTACTGGCACTGTTCATTACAGGACCGCCAGGGTCCTAATGAGGCCCATAGAATAGAATGCTGTAATGCATCACTGAATGATTCTTTACATAATTTCAATAAGAAATGGAATACATTCTTACAATATTTTAATTGAAATACACAATTGTCTTGAATTCATGACTGTCCCCCTTCCTTCCTTATCCCTTCCTTCTGTTTATTAATTGTTTGTTTGTTTTTATTTCCCCCTTTTTTATCATTGCTTGAAATTCATCTTACATTTTTATTATATATTCAATATTTACCATTTATTGAATGTTATTTCAAGTTTTATTTATTATCATTCATCATCAACGTTTTTTTTATTTACTGAGATTTGTAATCACTCAAAACTATGTTAACTTGGTTTATACTATTTTGACTTTAAAAATTATTTTGACTTTAAAAATTATCTAAATAAAAAAATAAATAGAACTGTGTAAAAACACATTACATTGAATGATAGATATTCATTGACATCCCTGGTCTTGCAATTGGAAGTCAGTACAAGAGGCTGACCTGATACTATTACAATTTAAAGGTCCAAACCTGTTTGACTGCAGCTTTGTAATTTCAGTTAAGGAATCCCTTTAACAAGGTAATATGACTCCAATGGATCAGATTCGAGCCGACCACATTTCATTTCAGAGAACACACCTTGGTACTAATCCAGAGAGTGTCCTCTTTTGTGTCTGTTCCAGAAGGAGAGAAAAACTATTTATCTATTTATATATTCACTTTATTACTGTGCTGTTATACATGCTATGTGCTTTGTGTTACAAGTTGTAATAGTTTCTAGGATTTAAAAATATATTTGAATTAGATTTTTACTACTCTTAGTAAATTCAGTTTTATTCAGTATTATTGTAACTGAAATTGAGATCCTTAGTGAAGTTGCTGCTTAAATTGCTATATTGAATAAATTAACATATTGCAGTGTATTTCTAGAACACCGTACTACTAGGTAACTGAAGGTGCTCTTCCGCACTACAGTTCCTAAGTATTCTGTATTTTCATGTGGGTATTTAACTCCCAGCCAATGCAACAGCGCCGGCGTGACATCGTCTAACCTGTCTGTGGTAGTATAAATAGCCCGGCATATATGGATCGGTTGATTCACTTGATTACCATGCTGTTATACATGCTACGTGCTTTGTGTTACAAGTTTTAATAGTTTCTAGGATCAAACTCATTTTTAAAGGCTTTTTTCTTGATGCTAGTGTATATGCATTTTAAAAAATATGTTTGAATAGGATTTTTACTACTGTTAGTAAATTCAGTATTATTCAGTATTATTGTAACTGCAATGGAGATCCTTAGTGAAGTTGCTGTTTAAATTGCTGTATGGAATAAATTCACTTATTGCGTTGTATTTCTAGAACACAGTACTGCTATGTGACTGAAGGCGCTCTTCAGCACTACAGTTCCATAGTATTCTGTAGTTTCATGTGGGTATTTAAATCCCAGCCGACGCGACACTGTCTAGCCTGTCTGTGACGGTCCATGGCTGTACGTGTGTACGCCATAAACGCTGGTCCTTGACGGTATGGTAAGTACTTGGGATCATGATTGCTACACTTAGGGGTATCTTTAGTGGTGGTTCTCTCTGCTTTCGTGCAGTATGATTTATACTTACCCATGAGAGCTACTGTTCTCACTTAGAGACATGGACCAGGGTTTTTTATCACTTTGTGCTTTGTACAAAATAAGAAAAGACAACTTTTTTTGTAAATCGGTAGATGTTAGCAATCAGTCGTTTACTGCACTGAATATGTTAACATATAAAGTAGCATTGATGAACGCTAGATGACCTATTAAAAATGTGGCTGCCATTAATGATTACATAATTGTTTACGATATTCATATTTTGATGCTCACAAGACATGGTTTACTAACTCATGCCAATCCCATTTTCATACTTTGGTACCTGACAAATACCAAATAGAATGGTGTAGGGATTGATATGATTCACAAGTTAGGCATTGTGTTTCAAAATAAATGTACTATGGATTGGGATAATGTTTCACAAATACAGATTTACACATATAAATTCACATCAAATTAATCTTTTAAGGTGATCTTGTGTTATAGACCTGCTGGGGCAGCCTCTATTTTCTAGAATATGTTGGATACGTATATAGGGGTCAAGGCAAGTAACTATATAAATATTATTATTCTGGGACACCTGTATATATGGTGTAATAGGTTGGAAAATACTGACTGTACACATTTTGTGGACATTATGGATTCACATGATCTCTGTTTTCTTTCCGATCTTCCAACTCACACTAAAGGGCACTGCTTGGATCCAATATTGTACAGAGTGTTTACATTTAAGGTGGCAGAAATTCAACAGGTTAGTTGGTCTGACCATTATATGGTCCAGTTTAAAAGGAGTTTGACATTTAATATAACTATTAGTAAAGGAAAGGATATCATAGAATCCTGATGTAGATAAAAAGACGTGGATCAAATATCCAATGTGGATTTGATGGTCAATATCCCTAGGATACAGGATATGACAGGTGCGGGAGAGGAATATACTAGTTTAATGCAACAATTACAGATTATTTGTGATCTCATGGCACCTATGAAAAAAGATTGTAGGTACAATAAGGAGAAGAAATCAATGGTTCATTGAGGAGCTCAAATAATGCTAAAGTCAATGCCGACAATTTGAAAAGAAATGGCGTTTGACTCAAAAAGTTGAAGATTGTTCGAAAGCGAGAATAGCCCTAAAACGCTATGAAGCCGAGATCATGCAGGCTAAAGCACAAAAAATGCACAGAGGATATAAATATGACAGCGAACAGACCTAGAGAATTATTTAAATGCATCAGGAACTTTACAAATCCGGATTGTATAAATACATGTCTGCATCCCAGCCAACTATTGGAAAATGAATTAAATGATTTATTTTCTAATAAAACGGACCAGATTAGAGCAAATATTGATGCCCTGTCCACTATGATGATTGGCTCAATTAGCGTTGACCCTGTGCCCGATGAAAAGGTTGAGGACTCTGAGTTTAACTTTACCCCAGTGGAAAGGGATACTATTGAGAAACTTCTTGGTGCGCTTAACATGACAAATTTCATATATGAACCCCTTCCAGCCTATTTAGTCAAACAACATGCTGAGTTATTGAGTGAACCTATTCAAAGGTTCGTAAATGCATCCCTGAACTATGGCTATGTGCCAGAAGAACTAAAAAAGTCCTATCTTACAACATTGTTAAAAAAAAGCACCCTGGAACATAAGATTCTGGCTAACTATCATCCAATTGCGGGGTTACTGTGGCCAACTAAGATACTAGAGAAGGTTGTTACTGTGCAGCTCCAAGACCATTTAGAAGCTAATAGTATCTTGGAAACACACCAATCTGTCTTTAGGCCTGGGCATGGGACCGAGACTGCACTGTTCACAGTCTGGGACGATATTCTTGAAAATGCCGACAATGAGGATATAAGAAATTAATTATGCTTTATTTGTCGGCAGCATTCGATATGGTGGACTTCACCATTCTTAATGCTAGATTAAGATCACTGGCACAAATGTCAGAAAAGGCATCGAAATGGTTTAATTCCTTTCTGAATGACAGAAAGCAGAAGGTGAAATTAGAGTATTTTTTGTCAGAAATGCTGACAATATCATGTGGATTTCCACAGGGTTCATCTTTGTCCCCTGTCATATTTAATCTGTATATCCATCCCCTGTTAGATATCTTTTCGCGTTTTAATCTTCAATTCCACTCATATGCGGACGATATGCAGATTTCTGCCAGTTTAATACAACCAGTGAAGGCAGTTGAACGCATCCTGAATTGTGCAGAGGAGATTCGAATTTGGATGCTTGAGAATAAGCTACAACTAAACCATAATAAGACAGAAAGTATTGTGTTTGGTTCTAGACAAAAAGTGAAAACTCTCTTTCCAATGATCCTGTGTCCCTCTCTCTTTGGAACTGCTTTCAAATATTCAGACTCAGTTAAAAACCTGGGCTGTATCTGGCAATCGAACATGGGCCTAAATCTACATGTAACCCAGATACTAAAATCAGTGTATGTTCAACTAAAAACACTAAAACCCTGTCTCCCTCTTATCTCAGAGGGGGATTGATCAACTGTGATTTATTACTTTGGCTAATGCCAGGATGGATTATTGCAATTGGCTTTTGGTGGGTTGTCCAAAATACCAGTTGCAACATCTCGCAGTAGCTCAAAACTCTGTAGTTCGATTGATCTTTTCAATACCCTGGAAGAGATTGATTTCAGAATTTTGTAAGAAGCTTCTCTGGTTGCTGATCCACCAAAGTATCAGGTTCAAGCTACTATGCCTGGTTTTTAAATGCCTATGGTGCTTGGCCCCAGTATATTTAGCTGAAAAGATTAAAATCTACAATCACTAAAGACCACTAAGGTCGTTAAAGCAAGACCCTTTGGTAGTTCCACTTTCAAAATTCACCAGGGGTGATAGAGGTTTTCAATGGCTGGGCCTCTGGCTTGGAATGAGCTGCTGCTCTATTTGTGGGAAATAGAATCACTGGCTTTGTTCAGAAAGCAGCTTAAAACACACCTTTTTTGAATAACATGTAACATGAACTGCTCTGCTGTATGATACTCCATTTCTGATAAAATCTGAGCCTAGATGTGGCTTGACACTTGGTTCCCTTGGGATTTGCGCTATACAAATGTAAACATCAAAATCAAACAAATGTGCATTTATTAGGTGTTTATACAGTAAGTCAATTCTGTTTCAAAGCACCCACAGGGCAACAGGTAGGGAACATGGGATTGGGGAACAACAAATACAGTGGAACATAAAGACAAACCTACTATGCCTTGTGAGTATTCAGAACATGCAAGTGCATTGAGATCAGAGGAAGTGGGGGTGAGGGTAAGTGCTGGAATTTCCGTGCTCATGGTTGAGCAGCAGACGAATTGCATAGTAAGGTAAGTGCTATGCGGCTGTGGCCACATTGGGTAGAAAGTGCAGGTCTGCACGATTAAGGCTGGTGTGCCCTGAGGCAAGTGCTGAGAGGTAGGCAGAGGCTGGGATGATTGGGTATGGGAGGCCAGGTCACTGGGAGATACATAAGGGCCCTTGTCACTGATCAAAGCGACTGTGAGATAAGCAGAGGAGGGACAAAGGGAAGGAGGAGGTGAAGAGGAAAGTCTTCAGGAGCTTCCGGAATTTGAGAAAGTCCTGCTCAAGATGGAGTGGACGGGGATGATGTTTCATAAGAGGAAGCCAGCTGAAGAAAGTGATCATCCTGCGGCCCTCTGTTTAGCAAAACTCTTTACACACAGAGAGTTGGTGCCAGAGGACCACAGAGGTCTAGAGGGAGAGCATTTAGTAAGAGAAAGTTTCAGATAGCATGAAGATAACTAATATGAACCAGTGTGCTGGCTTTGTGGGTCGTCCATAAAAAAGAAAAGAAAAGGAAAATACAGATGGAGAACTAGGATCCAGCACTGTTGCCCATGCCCTCAAACTAATAGAGAACATACAACAAACAGAACATTGAAATTCAGTAAAATAACACAGCTGCAACATGACCCAATGAATGGATTTCCTGTGATTATAAAATTTTGTTCCATTAGGTCCTAAAGAGTGTGAGCAAATATATATTGCAGAAACTGGTCAACCAACCAATTACCATAGTGATATTGTTACTACATTAGGTTTTACTAATTATTGTTTTAAGAGTAACAACAGTTCGTTTTTAGAAGGAATGTGAAAAATGGCAGAATAAAGGAATAAAGCTAATACATAGACATGGGGTAGATGGGCTTTCCTGTCAACTAAACCATCTGTTGGCTGTTTGAAGAGAGATAGGGTGTTATAGTTACTCTGATACCCATTTCTAGATAAGTGGCACTCCACCGCTCTCTGGGGAAGCCTGTTCTACTACATCTAGGGAAAGTTTAGTTGCTTCTATTGTGAAAGAGTCAGTCAGCAGAGTTAGTTTTCTTAACATAAATATACATCCAAAGGAGATCCTGCTATGCATGTGTTAATCTCAATCTGATGAATTGAAAAAGCAGAGATCTCTTTATTGACTTTTTTGTGGTGCATTAATCCAGAAGCAGAGGAGCCAGACTTGTAAGTGGACATTTAAACAGTATTCCCATAGACCAACAGCAGTGCCTGCCAAGGGGTCCAACCCTCATCTGAGGGCCCTGCTGGAAGTCAGATTCCCTTGTACATTCCATATCAATATCAGATCTTTGGGTCATGGATACTGTACAGCATGGGTAATGTATCACATTTCTTTACCCTTTTCCATCTTCTGGTCTTCTCCAGACCCCATCCCCAGGAACCCTCGTAACAGGGGTGCCTCCAAGAGGTGCCAAGGGGGGCCACGGCCACCCTTATAAAAGCACGGGCCCCCCCACTGGCCCATTCATTTATGTATGTTTGTTTTGGTGTGCCACCCCAAGACTTCAAGTGTGGCCATCCCTATGAAAAATGGCTGGGAGAGCCACTGCCTCGTAAATCAAGTGGCTTTGCTAAGGGTCATAAAGACAATGCTCAATGGATGCAATGGAGGAGCTTCCCCCAGATAAAATTAACTGGATGCTATACCCCAAACTGTTTCTGGACCAGAAAGAACATTGCAGGCCTCCCCAGAATCATAAAATCTTGAACAACTACATTCTGACCGTCATTTCAAGATGCTTATACTCCCAAAAATGGATCACTTTAGTGACCTCATGTACTATCTAACATCCATAGATGCAGGAGGCATAGATGCATGTTCACATTCATCCAGACCATTAACAATTCCTTGCTTGTGTGATAGAAAAAAAGGCATTATCAGTTCAAGGCTCGCCCCTTCGTCCTCACACAGCCTTGTGGGATTTTAGCAGGTAATGGCTCCAGAGGTGACTTGTGGGAGCGATCTGGGTGTTCGCTTGCTTACATGGCTCTCTCCTCTGGCTACCAAGCTATACAGATGTAGTTTTATACTCACCCGACTGTATGCCATATTGAAAGAGACTGGTTTCCAGGTCAACCAATCCATTCCTAGTTTGTAAGGCAATTCCTGCCCTTTCTTGCTGTACAACCTATACTGCCATACAATGCTGCCTCACTAATGTGTCATACTACCATGTACGCTGCATAACATTTACATGTCAAACCTAGTTCTCAAGCATATGACAGTATGAATCGACCCTTGCTATCCTTAATGTATTTGTATCACAATGACATTTGACTACATATATACGTTATTCTAAGGTATAGCAGTAGACTGATTCCTAATGCCTCCTGCACTAAAACTGGAGCTGGATATCAGCATTTAGCATGTCCCTGTTATAGCATTTAGTGACCTTTGTCTCCTGGACTGCAACACTACTCAGATGCTAGCATACTGTAGGCATAGCATGAGACTGTCTGTGGCCCCTGCATTAGAACTGTATTTGTATCTCAGCATAGAGTACTTCCCAAATATAGCATTATAAGTCTTTCTGCCTTTTTAAATTGACAACTGTGCCCTGATGCAAGCATGTAGCACAACTCAGTCCTGAGTGTTTTTGGCCTTTTGCATTTTAAACCGAATCCAGATGCTAGTACACCATAGGTTTAGTATGACAGAATCTTCACTGCATTTTATACTATAACTGTACTCAGTTATCAGTACATAGAACATTCTAGTAATTAGCATTTCTGACACACTGCACCGAATTCGAATCTAGATGTTAGTACTTCCCAGGCCTAGCACTATAGAATTTTCTTTTCCATTTTATACCACAACTGTACTCAGATATTAGCACATAGCATTTAGTCATAAGTAGCACTCCCTAGTTATAGCACGGAAGCATACCTACCGCCCATACTGAAATAATACTCAGATGTTAGTATGCCCCTGGCATAGCTTGGAAATGTCCCCTGCCTGTTCTACTAAATTAGTTCAGACCCCACTATTTACCTTTGCTATCCTTACCATTATGGCCATTGCTATTAAAACAAGCCCCCCCCAAGGATAGAAACTCAAGGCTTAGGTCTAAACTGCCCTGCATCTACAAACCTAATAGAAACTACCCTAAAAATGCTAATAGCCGTACCACCACCCAGCTAAAGAGCTCTCCGCCCATACTAACGCAGACAACCAATACCGGTGGTCGAACTCCTACCGAGAATCACACTACCCAAAATACCCTCTCACCCAAAACCTCTGTAATAGCCAAACCCAACAGTGCTTTAATGCTAGCAGGGTCCCTCATCAATGCTAGATCAGTGGTAGCCTATGCTACTGAAATTGCAGACATCCTAAATAATGACAATTTGGATCTACTGGCCATAACTGAGACCTGGCTGCATGAGGCCACAGGGTCGACTCTCATACTAGCGGTACCTGACAACTACCAGATCCTCAGAGCAGACCAGCCCAATGCCAGAGGTGGTGGCCTAGCCATCATCTTAAAAACAACTCTCCCTATTAGACTTGCCACTTCAGCACCCTACACATCTTGTGAAATACTCACTGCCAAACTGCCCCTCTCCAATAAACGTACTCTAACAATCCACCTGATATATAGACACCCTGGGCCACTAGGCACCTTTGAAGTCGACTTAACCAGTCTCATAGCCATAAATACAAAAGACTACTCTCAAACACTACTGATGGGAGATTTCAATCTTGGCTACAATGATACAGACAACAAACGTGCTGAATCAATTGCAGCTTTACTAAATGACCATGGTCTTACTCAAAAAGTCCTCTCCCCAACTCACAGTAAAGGAATATTAGCATTACCGATATTGTCCCACAACCATGGACAGATCATTACTTAATAAACTTTTCCGCCACATTAGATCTTCTCAGCCCTAAGACCAACAACATGGTACCGCCTCTCCCGACCTGAAGTAAGAAGGATATTACTGCTGATAAACGTATCCCTCTCCTCCTTCCTGCTATCGCTGGACTGGAAAACAACAACGCGACACTCTAGTAAATACCTTCAATAATGCAATGACCAAGTCATTGGACATGATCGCTCCTGTCAAACTGCGCAAAGCTAGGCAGGAAGCGCACTTGAATGCCTGGTTTACCCCCCAACTTAAATCTTTAAGATTGCAAAAAAGAAAGCTCCTACCTATTTGGCGTCACTCCCCCTCTGAAAATAATAAAAACAATCTAACTGAATTTGCCAAACTGAACAAAAAAGAAATAACCAACACTAAAAAGAACACCTTCACAGGATTGAGAAAGCTAACTCTAATACTAAAGAACTATTCTCCATCCTCCGCGAACAGGAATCCCCAATCCAACCGGTAGACAATGCCCCTAAGGACAAAGTATGGTGTACTAACATACAAAATGCTCTATTGAATAAGATCTCATCCCTACAATGCAAAATTGCAAATAAAAAGGCCACACTGACACCTTCTGATCAACAAACAACTCAACCCATGGAGACTAGGACAACCACACCCTTTAGATTCAAGACTATCACCATAATTGACACAGAAAAAAATAATACTCTCCCTTGAACCCTCTAACTGTAAGGGAGACACTTGCCCAGCACAAATAATAAAAGATGCAGCTAGGGACCTAGGCCCCTTTCAGCCCGATTCATGGAATTATTTGCGTGAAAAACGCAGATTTGTGCTCTTTTCTGCCCAAAAATCCCTGTTTGAAGTTTGGGGATTTTCGGGCAGAAAGGCGTGCAAATCTGCATTTTTCACGTAAATAATTCCATGAATCAGGCAGTTTATCTCTAAGCTTATAAATTCCTCCTTTAAATCAAACACTGTACCGACCAATCTCAAAGAATCCTGGATCCTCCCTTTACCTAAAAAACAAACCTTGGACCCCACCAATTACAGACTGATCACCACCGTGCCTTTTCTACTTAAAAATACTAGATAGAGCTGCCTACATACAAATCCAGGACTACCTGGAAGCTAACCACCTACTTGGCTCAAGGCAATCCGGCTTCCGCCCCCTCCATTGCACGGAAACAGCTTTGCAAGACCTTAAAGGAATGGTTCGCCCAACATTTTTTATTTAGAAAATAGATAGGCAATATTTTAAAAAAACGATTGGCATTTTTTTTTCTCAAAGTCCCTATGTAAAATTTTGAGCAATTGAAGCTCAAAGAAAGCACATGGGGGCATCCATTTTGTGAAATGGATGCCCGCCGCTGTGCTCGCTTTGGCTTTTGCGGCACTAATGAAGGAAAAAACTTCCAAGAAACAAAGTGGGACCACTTTGTTAAGAAAGGCGCATCTCAGTTAGCCCCAAATAGGTTGCCAATATTTAATATATTAGAGATTAGGTATCCAGTTTATGATATAAAAGTAATGAATTTCAAAGAAATATTTTCCAAAGAAATATTTTAACAGGAATTGTTTAATTCACATTCCTGTGATGTTTGCCGCCAAAATTTGTTCATGTAAATCACACAATGAGTTTGCATCTCCAATTGCCCATAATACTCTAGTGCCAATGCATTTCGGAATTAATCCTTCATCAGGGCGGTATCATAGCAACAAACAATTAATAAAACATGACTTATTACATTGTTAATAGTATATATACATACAACAACCATTGTTTAAGGGTTATTACAAAAATCACATACCAATCCGCGAATCACGTCCATTTGTAGAGATAATGAAAAAAGCAAAACGGAATACCAATTAGTTAACTGGAGATAGTGTGCATATTCTCTCTTACAACTATGCGTGCGTGTCATACCTTAGTCATGCCGAACGCTGAAATCGTGGTCGTGAGCGAGGATACAACACGATCTACAAAAAAGTTTAACAAAAACACTATGTCATCCTCAAGTCTTTCCGTAGATAAGGCCTGTGAAATCTAACTATTACTCCTGTACTTACTAAGCTTCTGTTGTGCACAAAACGTGACCGCAGAGTGAGCCGCTTACAACGCGCTAGCGTTAGTTTACCTTTCGTTTTAAAGGTCACCATGGAGACGGTGCGAGGCGTCGTGGTCCAGACTGGAGCACGTACGCCTCGCGCCCCACCCTCGGGCGCAAGCCAGGGGGCGGGGATGTCTCCATGGTGACCAACCCATTCGAAGTAGATGCGCGTGATTGTAATCTCATGTCTACTGAGCCAGAGCAATTAGGGGACTGGCAGTGTGTATTCATTTAGCGGATCATAATAATGTGTGCAAGGTTAAAGGTTCAAAATGACTTAATTTGAGTAGTAAGGCATATAAAATAAACCATAGTGTTCAACTCTGGAACATGTATTCTATTACTATGATGTTATTTAAGCAAAGAGTTTTCACCATTAAGAAGACATAAACCTAGATCTTGTGTAATCTTAGAAAAAAGACATGGCAAGGAATATAAAATGTGGTTAAATAGCGGAACAATAGCAGCGGTTGTTTTCATAGAAAATATCGATCTACTGTGAATAAAATCTAGAGTTGATTCTCTTTTACAGACATGATATTATAAGAAACACATAAAGTTTATTTCTTCATTGAGCCCCCTTGGAGTCAGGGAACTCAAACGGTCTATCCAAAAGGATTCTCTTTGATCCATTTTCCTTTGGAAATTCTCGTGGGTGTCTCTTTTCGAAACCACTTCTAGGATAACAAAGCGGATTTGAGCCAGGTTGTGTCTCCTCTCATCCCAATGTCTTGACACCGCTGAGTTCAGATTGTGGTTCCTTATGCATGATCTATGTTCATTCCACCTAAATTTTGCTGCTCGTAATGTCTGACCCACATACTACAGTCCACACGGACACTTGATGGCATAAATCACATTAATTGAGTCACATGTAGCGAAATCTTTCAATCTGATTGTCTCTCCTGTATGGGGATGTTTCACTGTTTCTCCTTTCATCACATAACTACATAACTCGCACAACACCACGATTTCAGCGTTCGGCATGACTAAGGTATGACACGCACGCATAGTTGTAAGAGAGAATATGCACAGTATCTCCAGTTAACTAATTGGTATTCCGTTTTGCTTTTTTCATTATCTCTACAAATGGACGTGATTCGCAGATTGGTATGTGATTTTTGTAATAACCCTTAAACAATGGTTGTTGTATGTATATATACTATTAACAATGTAATAAGTCATGTTTTATTAATTGTTTGTTGCTATGATACCGCCCTGATGAAGGATTAATTCCGAAATGCATTGGCACTAGAGTATTATGGGCAATTGGAGATGCAAACTCATTGTGTGATTTACATGAACAAATTTTGGCGGCAAACATCACAGGAATGTGAATTAAACAATTCCTGTTAAAATATTTCTTTGGAAAATATTTCTTTGAAATTCATTACTTTTATATCATAAACTGGATACCTAATCTCTAATATATTAAATATTGGCAACCTATTTCGGGCTAACTGAGATGTGCCTTTCTTAACAAAGTGGTCCCACTTTGTTTCTTGGAAGTTTTTTGTTGGATTAGGTCCTAGTGCCACAGGACCGTTTTTGAATCGGCAGCTCCAGGCGAGAACATTATGATCAACTTACTGTATAGTGAATTCAGTATTTTTTTAATATAAGCAACTATTATAATATGTGGTGCCCTCCTCACCCTCTTTTTCTTGGATTCCTCACTTGGCACAAATAGAGGTGGAGCACACAACTCATAAAAGAATTATAGATCATTAAAGTAATTTTGAATACGGAAAAGAATGTCATATACTGACATCGAAGCCCTGACCACTAACAGGGCAGACACATTTGGTTTTTCATCTGAAGAAGCAGATGCAATATTAGGTGTGATTAAAGACAGCGGTTTTGGAAGCAGTAACAGCAGACGACAAGATCCCAAACAACAGATTAAACATTTAGAGTATCTAATCCGAAAGGAAATAAACCGGAAGCTACATGCGATAACCCTAGGGAGATACCATAAAAGTCAACGGATTCCTGGAGGACTACGCATCCAGTTACGTCCAACACTGTGCAAAGAGAGTAAAACTTTTGTAAAGAAATGGGAAGCTATACTTAACAAGTGCTCTTTGGATCTTATATTGTTGACCATACAAGAATTAGCGAAGGACATAACAGAGATCAGTAAAGAAATCCAAGAGATTGAAGAAGCCTTGGTAACAACATTGAACAGAGAGGAAGTTGATTCTATTCTTCAGGAGATAAATGACAAACTGGTAGAGTACAAAACAGAATTAGAATCCAAAAAAATCCGTAAATTTAAAAGGCATACTTATGATTATCTTAAAGATGAAGTCTATAATTGGATGGACAAATATGGCCCCCCAATAAGGAAGCCTAAGCCTACAAATTCAAGTGAAACATCAAGCTCAGGAACTGATACAGAAAGGGAACCCCCGAACCGAGAAGAGGCCAGCACGGCAAGCACTTCAGGTTTCTCCAGAGTAACAGAAGAGACACCAGCGAGGGACACACCGTCTTCTTCTTCTTTTTGAGACAAAGGAAGAAGAGAACGAGACGGGGGAGGAGAAAGACCCAAAGGAAAACCCAATACGAGACTTCAACAAAAGAGAACATAGTAATAAATTTATCATCTATAGTTTTGACAGATAAAGAAACAGAAACATTACAGAAAGGCCTGAGTTTTGTTCCAACATATGACAGCACACTATTTGAGTCTAAAATAGAACTTTTTAAACTAATCAGAAAGATGAAACTAAAGGTGTTCTTTAGCGAACTGGACCATCAAGAAGCTAGGGAAGAAGCAGAACTCAAGGAATTCAGAAGTAAAAGTACCTTTATCCCTCCAATAAGTATACCTTCAACTGAAATCTTCGAGAAACAAGTTACGAGAGATTTTGAAAAACTTAAGTTTAAAGGTCAGTCACCTCGAAACATGAAACCTCATGAACTAAGGTTGATACGTGACTTATATGGTGATCCAGCAATCACAATAAGGGCTGCGGACAAAGGAGGAGGTTTAGTACTGCTTAATACTAAAGAGTACGAAGAAGAATGTGAGAGACAACTAAGTGATGGCAATACGTATGCTAAATTGACACAAGATCCCACACCTGAGATAAAAGTAAATTTGAAGATTTTACTAGATAAAGCGGAGGAATTGGAGTGGATTAATCACCATACAAAGACATTTTTGACCAATTCACACCCGAAAATACCACACTTTTATACCCTTCCAAAGGTACATAAAGACCTCATCAAACCCCCTGGGAGACCTATTGTAGCAGGGATAAACAGCATCTTAGAACCTCTAGGTAAATATGTGGACTATTTTTTACAGCCACTGATTCAAAAAACCAATACATACATCAAGGACTCAACCCATTTTTTACAACTCTTGAACGGAACTCCATTCAATTGCAACAACATCTGTTTTACCATCGATGTTAAAAGCCTCTACACATCGATCCCCCACGATCTAGGGGGTGAGGCGGTGGAATGGATGCTACATAATGCTGAAGAGATACCAGCTCAGAAAGAATTCATAATGGTACTCCTGGAGTTTATTAGCAATAACTCATATTTCCAATACAAGAATGACTACTATCTCCAAGTGGCTGGGACAGCCATGGGAGCCACAATGGCCCCCTCTTATGCTAACTCATTCATGTACAAATTTGAATCTGAAAACATACTACAGAATGAATATTGGTACCCAAAATTGGGTCTTTGGATCAGATACATCGACGACATATTTGGAATATGGAAAGATACAGAGGAAGAACTGCTCAACTTCTTCACATATCTTAACAACATAGATGCCCGCATTCAATTTACTCAAGAACACTCCCTGACTAACATCCACTTTTTGGATGTAGACATTAAGATTACTAACACAGGCTATCAGACCAGCATCTTTCGAAAACCTACAGATCGGAACAATGTATTACAACGCCTTAGCTTTCATCAACCGAGTCTCATAAAAAACCTTCCATACAGCCAGATGCTTAGAGTTAAAAGATTGGTAAGTGACCCGGAAGACTACAAGATAGCCATTCAAGAAATGGGGAGAAAGTTCCTTGAGAGGGGATATTCGGAAGAAGAAATAAATACAGCTCAGTCACGAGTAGCCACACAAAGCAGAGAAGACCTATTGAAGATAAAAACTAAGCAAAAGTCGGCTCCACCACTGGTCTTTGTGTCTAAATACTCACGTCAAAGTAACCGAATTAAGTGTATCATTAAAAAACATTGGAACATATTATTATGTGATCAGAGAGTATAACACCTGTTTAATGAAGTACCCACATTTGCCTATCAGCGAAGTCAAAGCCTAAAAGACAGACTTGTTCAAACAAAACCTACACTTAAGAAGAAACTCACAGAAAGAATTGGAACATTTCCTTGTTTGAATTGTAGCAATTGTAGTTATGTGATGAAAGGAGAAACAGTGAAACATCCCCATACAGGAGAGACAATCAGATTGAAAGATTTTGCTTCATGTGACTCAATTAATGTGATTTATGCCATCAAGTGTCCGTGTGGACTGTAGTATGTGGGTCAGACATTACGAGCAGCAAAAGTTAGGTGGAATGAACATAGATCATGCATAAGGAACCACAATCTGAACTCAGCGGTGTCAAGACATTGGGATGAGAAGAGACACAACCTGGCTCAAATCCACTTTGTTATCCTAGAAGTGGTTTCGAAAAGAGACACCCACGAGAATTTCCAAAGGAAAATGGATCAAAGAGAATCCTTTTGGATAGACCGTTTGAGTTCCCTGACTCCAAGGGGGCTCAATGAAGAAATAAACTTTATGTGTTTCTTATAATATCATGTCTGTAAAAGAGAATCAACTCTAGATTTTATTCACAGTAGATTGATATTTTCTATGAAAACAACCGCTGCTATTGTTCCGCTATTTAACCGCATTTTATATTCCTTGCCATGTCTTTTTCTAAGATTACACAAGATCTAGGTTTATGTCTTCTTAATAGTGCAAACTCTTTGCTTAAATAACATCATAGTAATAGAAAACATGTTCCAGAGTTGAACACTATGGTTTATTTTATATGCCTTACTACTCAAATTAAGTCATTTTGAACCTTTAACCTTGCACACATTATTATGATCCGCTAAATGAATACACACTGCCAGTCCCCTAATTGCTCTGGCTCAGTAGACATGAGATTACAATCACGCGCGTCTACTTCGAATGGGTTGGTCACCATGGAGACATCCCCGCCCCTGGCTTGTGCCCGAGGGTGGGGCGCGAGGCGTACGTGCTCCAGTCTGGACCACGACGCCTCGCACCGTCTCCATGGTGACCTTTAAAACGAAAGGTAAACTAACGCTAGCGCGTTGTAAGCGGCTCACTCTGCAGTCACGTTTTGTGCACAACAGAAGCTTAGTAAGTACAGGAGTAATAGTTAGATTTCACAGGCCTTATCTACGGAAAGACTTGAGGATGACATAGTGTTTTTGTTAAACTTTTTTGTAGATCGTGTTGTATCCTCGCACAACACCACGATTGCAGCGTTCGGCATGACTAAGGTATGACACGCACGCATAGTTGTAAGAGAGAATATGCACACTATCTCCAGTTAACTAATTGGTATTCCGTTTTGCTTTTTTCATTATCTCTACAAATGAACGTGATTCGCGGATTGGTATATGATTTTTGTAATAACCCTTAAACAATGGTTGTTGTATGTATATATACTATTAACAATGTAATAAGTCATGTTTTATTAATTGTTTGTTGCTATGATACCGCCCTGATGAAGGATTAATTCCGAAATGCATTGGCACTAGAGTATTATGGGCAATTGGAGATGCAAACTCATTGTGTGATTTACATGAACAAATTTTGGCGGCAAACATCACAGGAATGTGAATTAAACAATTCCTGTTAAAATATTTCTTTGGAAAATATTTCTTTGAAATTCATTACTTTTATATCATAAACTGGATACCTAATCTCTAATATATTAAATATTGGCAACCTATTTGGGGCTAACTGAGATGCGCCTTTCTTAACAAAGTGGTCCCACTTTGTTTCTTGGAAGTTTTTTGTTGGATTAGGTCCTACTGCCACAGGACCGTTTTTGAATCGGCAGCTCCAGGCGAGAACATTATGATCAACTTACTGTATAGTGAATTCAGTATTTTTTTAATATAAGCAACTATAATAATATGTGGTGCCCTCCTCACCCTCTTTTACTAATGAAGGAAAAGCCAGCCAGCTGTAGTAAACAAAACCTACCACTGGGTGGCTTTTCCTTCATTGGTGCTGTACGCGGAGGACGGGGACCGGAGACTACAGGCAGAAAAGCTGTAGCTGCATCTCGATAAGTGCTATTTTTTTAATAAAAATAAACACTAGCTGCAGTTTTTTTTCTAAGTTTTCCGGGCTAGAGGAGCCCGGAAAACTTAGAAATAAAACTGCAGCTTTAAAAACATTGTATTTATGTTTGTGGTAGCTTTTGAAGCGACCGCAAATATAAATACAACGTTAATGTGTTTGAAAACACTGTGGTTTTTCTTTCTAAGTTTCTCAGGCTCCTCCGGCTAGGAGGAGCCTGAGAAAAACCGCAGCGTTTTCAAACACAACCGCGTTGTGTTTCTGCCTGCCGTGGCTATCACTTTGGGTCTCTGGAGACCGGAGACCCAAAGTGAAAGCTAAGGCAGGCAGAAACATAACACGGTTGTGTTTACATGCCGCAGAGTTTCTGCCTACAGCTGATTTCCCATTTGGGGCTCTTGGGCTCCCCACAGGGGGCCCGAGAGCCCCAAATGGGAAATGCTAAATGCTGCAGTGTTTCTGCCTAAATCTGCTTTCCCATTTGGGGCTCTAGGGCTCCCTGTAGCCCTAAAGCTCCAAATTGGAAAGCAGATTTAGGCAGAAACACAACGCGGTTGTGTTTGAAAACGCTGTGGTTTTTCTTTCTAAGTTTCTCAGGCTCGGAGGAGCCCGAGAAACTTAGAAAGAAAAACTGCCGCGTTTTAAAATACAATAACGTTGTATTTATGTTTGTGGTCGCTTCAAAAGCTACCACAAATATAAATACAATGTTTTTAAAGCTGCGGTTTTATTTCGAAGTTTTCCGGGCTCCTCCAGCCATAAAGGGGTTATCTTCTTGTGGTGTATGCACATGTGATCCATGAATCGGGCAAATTTGATATGGAGGATCAGTGGTCTGTTATCTGCTTTCAGCACCTCTGGAATACACCATGCTGAGAAAATGTTGACAAGAGGACAACAGCAGAACAAGAGGGAATCTCGTAAATTAATTCATGATAACCAGCCAGTATTTGTTCTCTTTGATCGGCCCAAAGATATCAATGTTGAGATATGTCCGCTGCCACTGCAGCAACTCAGACATCAAAAGTGTCTGAGGAGTACTGATTTGCAAGGTGCTTTGGCAGAGATGACAAGTATTGTCGGTGCGCTCCACCATTTCATCTATTCTGGGGAACCACATGATGTCTCTGATTTGTCAATGTGTGGCGTGTGGGCGATATCAACAATGGGTTTGCTTATGTTAAGGATTTCAATCAGGCGATACACTCTGCTCTGGGACTAGTGTACAGATTCAATTATTTGAAAGATGTACCACTCGTATCACACCCCTTACTTACAAATACCCCAGGTCACACTGGACCAGAAATCAGTCTGGTTTGTAAAATGTATTATTTGTTTATTCATTTATGATCAAAATCACAATATATATTTTAGTAGGTAAACAACAATCACCAATGGGGTGACAGAACACTGAATAATATCTTTAATACACTTAGGACTTAGTAATGGGCAAAACAAATGCAGCACAGAAAATAATACTTTTGGGTTGGTTGCAGATCAGACAGCACTATGGTTAGAAATTCCCCCTGCAACACCCCTCAACCCCTAATAGGCAATGCAAAGAGATGGAAGGAGAGAGCAGGTATTCTGGAATATTACAGATCAAACAGTGTCCACTTCCCCCTTCGACCCTTCCACAGAAAGAGAAAGAAGAAGTGTGCTTTACAATATAAGAATGAGCAAGAACTCTAAATGTGTGGAAAAAGGCTTAAATTAGTATGAATTGGTATGGGAGCTGCTTTGAACAGTTGCACACAATCACAAGCAATGATTTAGTCCAAAGAAAACATTAGAAATCTTAAAGTCCAGGTTGGAAACAAACAGAAGTTATTTCACACGTGTAAAAATTTCTCAAAATGGAAATTCGCAGCAAACTTTTCTGTGTGCAATATTCACGATAACGGGAGAATCACACTGTTTTGAAATGCTGTCCACCTTGGAGCGCTAGGCTGGTCATTCAAATGAAATTAATAGATTGAAGTTGACAAAATGACTAGGAAAAGGATGCTTTTACAGATAGACAGAATAAGATTTCACTACAGATTCATACAATGTTACTGATTATGGAAGTAAGGATATTTCAGAGAAGGGGACAACATAATGCATGGGAATCAACAATTTCTAGCTTACTGTTAATACTTACAAAACCAATGGATGTAAGATTTTGGACTGTAAGGATTCTGGACCATGGAATCGGATCTATCAGGGACTGACGGTTCAGCACATTGGACTGGACAGGGTCAGCAGGGCACTCTGGTCACAGCACGGGATCTACCTTTCTTGGTTCTGAGGATATTTCAATTCAGCAGGCAAGCATTAATAGCACACCCGGCAGTATTATGATGCTTCCCCTTGGCTTTTGGGGTTCTATTTTAGAATTTGAGGCCTAGCTGAGAATGATTCAGCTATGCAATAGCTCCTTTGCTTTGCCAAGTTTCTGAAGTCTAGAACAAGGAAAATGTAGATTTCAGCAGCAGGGTGCTCCGCCAGCAGTCCGGAGAGTGAGTGGATCTGTCTGTCCATGTGTGGTCAGCTGTCTCTATTTATCCTTTAAAAATGACATCACAAATGGGGTGTAAGGACCGGCTTAGCTAAGCTTGCCTCTTTGAGCTGCGATAGGGTCAACACTTCATCTCCGCCTTGCATTTGGGGTGATTGGATCAAGGCCGGCTGATGTCACATTTTATGATTTGCTTTACAGTCCTCCAAGACCTCCCATTAGCCACTGGTCTCAAAATCGGAATTTACACTAAACACACATTTCTACATTAGTCACCTTTATACAAATTACACACAGAGATGCCATATTTTATGTAGCATGCTTTCATCAAAATCTTGCAGTTGTAGGATCTTGTTTTAAATTTCTACAGAATTTTGTCCTTTTAGCTATGAACATAATTTCCAATTTGTATGGCACTTTCCACAAATGTGTGTGTTTAACACAGGAATGAGTGTATAAAGGTTCACAATTCTAGCAGAAATACAGACCGCATAAACCCACATTTCTTGCCATTCCTGTTGAGAATAAGCTACACGTTTGTACTAAGTTTTCAAAGGTAGTGCTAAAAATCAGGTAAATTAATCTGCCATTTTCATATTTTGCACCCCTTTTGATAATAAGTTATACACCTTTTAAAAATGCCCATTACATGTCCTGTTAACACCAAATGGTCAGTATTTGTCACTCCTTGAAGCATGTGGTGGCCCCCTCCTTTGGAATTTGCTTCTGTTAGCCAGGTGTTTCCTGGGCTGCAGCAGTTTTACGGCCTTTCACACCTTCAATATCCTGGGTTGGAGGATGTCCATTGTTCCTTAGCTTTCTATAGACAAGGATCTGGGCTAACCAGCAATTAACAGATCACCATGAGTTTCCGCTGAGAGGAAGGCCCTCCTTCCAGGAGAAAAAACTGCTTTTCCAGTTCTTGCAGCCCCAGCCAGGCTAATTAACTTTTAAAACCAGCAAAACCAACTTTGTTGCATCAAACATAGTACATTATTTTCTTAGCCTTAAAATCTGTGGGATAAAAACACAACTAAGATCCGTATTCCTTTTTGGCAACAAACCTTTTTCTGTTTGCTAATCCAGCAGGCTTTTGAGTTTTAGCTCACTTTTAAAGTTTCATCAGTAACTTCTCTGACAGCTTTCATTCAGGTGGCCCAGGGTACTGCACCCAGATTTTGGCATATGCTGTCAGTTTTCAGACAATCCAGTTTTCTGATGAATGCTTTGCTTTTCATATTAGGACTTTGTTATGTTTACAATGCTTCATTAGATACATGAAAGTTAGCACCAGGCAAGATTTTAAATGTTGAAAAGTGTTGTGTTATAGGCATTTTGGAGTTTTTGGCAACAAAGCGAATGACATTTTTAGGCACATTTTGGGGTTTCACTTGCCCAGTGCTGCTTCTCGGTCTACACTCTGTTTGCTGGTCATGGAGCCCACTGGCACATTTCAGCAGGGTGTGCTCTATCCCACCACATATGCACCATGGGTGGCAGTTTCTACATCCCTCTTTTTGTGTGCTGAAGCACACATTTTTTGTAGGTTTTTGGTGCGCAAAAGGGTTTTTCTGCCATTGTTGCTGTTTCTTTCCCCATAACTGGCAGGGTGATGCCGCATAGAATAGCGGAGTGGGTCAATACATCCCACAGAGCCTCCCCTCTTCTGTCTTGTTTTTGACCGCCCGTCAAGGGGAAGTCGGAATATTGGGATGTTCTTTTCTTTAGTCTCTGTGGAGAAAGTCAGCTGCTTCTCCTGTCAGTGCTGGTGGCGACCCGCTCTCCTCGCCGTTTCTGGTCAGGGGTATTGCTGGTTCTGCTTGGGAGTATGGAGCGGCACTCCAGGCTCCTTGGGTCTTTCCTCCAGGTCCCCGAGTGGTCCTCCTTGGTAACCCCTTTGGATGATTCTTAGTCCAGATGCTAGAAGATAGAACATAGCATGGTTATGGATATTTTCCCACCCCAGTGTCCACACGTCATTTGGGGATGTCAGCAGTGGGAAAGGCACGTGCATGGATTAAATTCGACAATATTCCCAATCTATGTTTTCTACTTGCATTACCACTCTTCTTGCACATACATGGTGAACCTTTCATGATTCTTTTATGTTTCTGGATGTTCCCCCTCTGGGTTTCCGGTTGGCTCCTCTATTTGCCGCAAATATGCCTGGGATGGCAACTCTTCAGCTGGTTTATGTGGACCCACTTGTCTTCCCCTTCTGCCAAACTGCCCTTGGGGATGTAAATTCTGTAGGCGACTGGTGAGATTCTGTCCACAATTTAAAAAAGACCCTGCCAATTTGGGAGGAATTTGCGCTCTTTGGCTTGGTTCCTTTGGAAATTGTAAAAGTAGACCCGGTCTCCTACATGATATTCCTTTTTAGTTGTCTTAAGGTCATAATGGATCTTCATAATTTCTGCAGGTCTTTCTAGATTCTGCTGAGCATAGGCAAAAGCATGTTGAAGGTGTTTTCTCAGATTCTCAATATACTCATGAGTTGTGGAGGTATTTATCAAGGTCTGCTCTTGGGTTCCGTAGAGCAGATGCTGGGATAGCACCATCCTTCGTCCAGTCATCAGCTCAAATGGAGACATTTTTGTTGCAGAAGAAGGGGTAGATCTGATTGCCATCAGGACAAGGGGTAATCGATCTGCCACAAACTTTTTTTAAATGCTCACAATAGTTTTGTTGTACCTCTCAACTCAACCTAGGACTGTCGCTAAGCAATGTGTAGTTTCCTTTTGACCCCAAGTATCTCCCACATCTTTGTCATCACTTTGCTAGTGAAGTGTCTACCTCGGTCTGACTCAATCCTTTGGGATAGTCCAAAACGTGAGAAGATGTGATTGATCATCAAGGAAGCTGCAGTTTCTGCCTTGACATTTTGGGCCGGGAGACATTCCACCCATTTAGTGAACAAGCATGTTACGGTCAACATATACTTGTTCCCCCTAAAGGAGTGAATCACGAGCCCGATAAAATCAACTTGCAAATCTGACTAAGGCAGTGTCATCCCCCTCTTTTGGAGGGGAGCATGGTGTCTGAGTGATGATGGCTGAAATTGTGCACACACAAGACACCCCTTCAAGTATTGGTTGAGGTACTGCCCCATGTGTGGCCAGTATGCAACCTCTCTCAAGATTTCTAATGTTGTATGAAACTCC
Organism: Ambystoma mexicanum; assembly: GCF_040938575.1. Lineage (NCBI taxonomy): Eukaryota > Metazoa > Chordata > Amphibia > Caudata > Ambystomatidae > Ambystoma > Ambystoma mexicanum. The sequence continues at coordinate 973,721,904 of NC_090925.1, forward strand.
TGATGACCGGCTGTGGCCGCATCATGGTTGTGACTTAGCATCAGGCTTCGGAATGAGGTAGGGACCACCCACTGGTCATGGCCAGATATGGATCTCCTCAACAGCAAACCGTCTTGGATTAAGAACATTTGTGGACACTTCATCAACACTCTGAGGTCCTCTTTTCCAATGTAATTGGTATCCGTCAGGGGAAAGTTCTCAGGGTCCTCAATGTGTTGATAAAACTTACCAATTATTCGATTCCCTTTTTGAGCCATAATCAAATCAGCATCTGTGGTCTCCTTACTCCATTGTGCAGTTGAGAGTTCATTGTGAGCATTTGTCTGGGACCTAGTGATAGCAGTGACCTGGATTTCCCCAACAGGGACTCGGTCTCAAGTAGATCCCCTTGGATGGCTCTGGGTTTGGCCAGCTGATCGGTTAGGTCATTTCCAGTTTTGTCTGGTCCCTCTAATTTAGAGTGACCCTTAATCTGTTTCCAGTAGATGGTCATCCCATTCGAGGTGACCAGATATCAATATTCTGTATCAATTTTCCATGTTTTAACGGTTTATTATTAGCACATAGCATTCCTCTGGTTTTCCAGTTAACCAAGTGCAACACGAACCCGTTCCGTACATAATATGAATCAGTGATTATGACCAGTTCATGGAGTTGGTGTTGGACAGCAGTGAGGATCGCTTGATGCATAGACATCAGCTCTGCCACTTGACTACTTCGGGGACCGATTTTGTACCCAGAAGAGGGTTCTGGGGCATCATTCACCCATCCATTCCCTATGCCGGCCACACGTTCCTTTTCCCCGTTGTTGTCAACATGGTAGGAGCACCCAACCACATAGACAGTGGGCATTCCCTCACACTTGTCTTCTTCATAGACTTTGTGTGGGGAATTAAGTTGGTGGTGTGGAAGGTTGCCCAGAGCAATTGCCAGTGGTTTAGATTAATTTGAAACCTTCCACCCATCACTTTTGTGGTCAGGGAATTAAGTTATGCCTCCATGTTGTCCTTGATTTTAAGACTTTCGTCCTCGAGACAGTTTTCTCTGGCACAATCATGCAAGTCGGCCAGACCTTCTTTGTTTTGGCCATATCTGACCTCCACAGGAAAGCCTTGCATTGACAGAATCCAGGAAATAATTCTGGAATTACTCACATTTCCAGCCCGGAATCTGTCACTTTGAAGATATTGCAAAGGTTGGTGTGGAGTCTCCACTATGATGTGTTCCCCCTGGATGAATGGGCGGTAATTGTTCAATGCCCACACCGTTGCCGGGAGTGCCTTCTCACAATTGTTGATATTTTTTTTCCACAGAGGATAAAGTCTTACTCGCATAGGAGATTACTTTATTGACCATGTCATGCTTTTGATATACTACTGCAGTCAAGCATGTATTTGAGAACCCTGTCTCCACGAAGAACTCCTTGTTTTTGACAGGGTAATCTAGGCAAGGTGCTTTTAAGAGGCTTCTTTTGAGTTGTCTTACTGCCTCGGCTTGTTCTGGACCCCACTCCCACTTGAACCCCTTCAACAGATGGGTCGGGGGTCTTGTGATCTCTGCGTAGTCCTCAACGAACTTTCTGCTGTAATTAGTTAGTCCAATTAGGCTCCTTAGTTCCTGCAGAGTTGTGGGGTCTTTTATTTTCTGGAGTGCTTCTACTTTCTTTTCCTGGGGACAGAGATACTCAGGCAGGAGTTATCTCATGCCCCAAGAAATTGACACAGGTCCTGCACCACTATGCCTTTTGGAAAGAGAGTTTTGCTCCGGCAGCCCTCAACTGTGGCAGAACATAACGGATCTCCGCTATGTGTTCCTCCACAGTTGAGCTTTTGATCAGAAGACCATCTACATTGGCCAGGTTACCCCTTTCACCCAAGTCAGGCATGACCTTTTGCAGAAAGATGTTTAAATTAATTGCTGGAGTTGATGTATCCGAAGGGAGTCCGGGTCCAAGTGTACTGCTGCCCCCCGAAGGTAAAGGCCATCTTGTATTGGTCCTCCCTACTGACAGGTACAGTCCAGAACCCATTGGTCAGGTCAATGGCAGTTTATACCTTTGAGCCCTGGATCTGGGCCAGCTCTTGGTCAATGTAGGGAAGAGGCCATCGGGAAGTATGGACCCATTTGTTGAGTTGCCTTAGGTCAGCACAGAGTCACACACCCTCGGTCGAGAACAGAGTCCTTCCCTTCATTTAACTGAATAGGGATGAACAACTGCTTTCCACTTTTCTGAATATCAGCCAAGCATTGAGCTGATTTCTCATCATTTTGGACTATAGGAGTAGGATTTTCTGATTGTGAATTTGTATATAATTTTAGAGTGTTTCCTTCCAGTGTGGAATGCCACCTTAGACTGGAAGGAAGGTTGATTTCTGAAATAGAGAGGACTCCTCATCACCAGTTTTTTGTCCTACTGCAATTACTGTCACGTTTAGTTATTCTGGAAGTGGAATCGTGCCATTTGAACTAACATGGTTGACACTATGGGCCTCATCACACGGAAGGCGGCGATCCAGGGTGCTATTAGCACCCTGGACCATGCCGGTAAATTACTGGCACCGCCTTGGCGGTAAGGGGATTTACCGCCCCATTCCAAGGTCGGTGGGGCGGTAAATCCCCCTTCCGCCATTGCCCTTCCCCATTCCCATTTCTGCCCCATAGGGCTCTATGGGAATGGGGAAGGTGCTAATTACGGCACCGCAATTTTGCGGTGCCGTAATTAGCTCAGAGGTCCCTTAGCGGGTTGGTTTTTAACGCCTGCAAAAAGCAGGCGTTAAAGCACCAACCCGCTAAGGGACCTCGTAGTATGGCGGTAAGGGTTAACGGTCACCGTTGCCATTAACGGTGACCGTTAACCCTTACCGCCGTCCGTGTAATGATGCCCTATGTTTCAATTTTATTGGTCAGTTAGTCTGGGTCCAGAGGACCTTGTTTACACAATCTATGAGGGGAGACAACCTATGCAGGATGTCATCCCCTAGTAGACATGGTGTGCCCTCTGGAGTCACAACTATGACACCTTGTGTCACCCAATTTTAATGTCTAAATCTGCAGTCCCCCCAACAGGAATTTCATTCCCGTCGAAGTTCTGAAGTTGTCCAGGAAGAGGGGTGAGATGAATTTGGTATTTCTCCCCCCCTTCCCGAATTCAGCTGATCAAAGACCCTTTTTGACAGAAGGGTGGCTTGGGATCCAGTGTCCACCAGTGCCAAAATTGTACATTGCCCCTGTATTTGGACAGGGGCATAAAATCGTCATTTCTTTTCCTCAATGGGGCAAAGATAATGCACATTTTTGGCCAAATGGTGGGTTAATTTCTTTGTTTTGGATTCTGACAGTGGGGTGATTTGGGCAGGATTTAGATTGGGATCATGGGAACCTGTAAAAAATAAAAAGGTGGCAATTGGATATGGGGGAAATTTTGGGCTCCCCGGTTCTGATTCTGGGCTGCCCCCCCTTTTTGGAGGCAGTCAACAGAATTGGTTGGAACAAGGGGATTTTCTTGCTGGTCATTCTGGGGTTTGATGATGGGCGGTTTTAACTCGGTCGCCACATCTACCCAGTCTTGACCAGGATCTTTTGGGATCCATTTTTCTTTGGGAGGAATTCCCCCATCCCTGAAGGAGAAGATCCTTTCCCCGGAATTCTCTGAGAACCCCTCTCCTTCAAATTGGAAGATTCGCACCTCCTCCGCAAAATGGGTCTTTTTAGGCTCTTTATTTCTCATACCCGCCCTCTGTTCCTTAGGTTGCAGATTTTCGGGGGCAGGAGATTTTGGTTCCGGTTCCTGGGTTTCCATGGGCTTTCCACAAGTGGGGAAGGAAGCTTCCTCTAAGGCTTTACGCCCCCCTTCCCTCTGTGCCTCCTCCCTCGGAACTGGTGGGTTGTCAGGGTTCTTCCCCTGTCATTGTTCTGGAGCACCAGACCCTTGATTTGAGGAGTTCTGAGCCGTCATGGTAATTGGAGGGTTTTGCTGCGCCTTCCACATGCAACCCAGATCCTGTGCCATCTTCTGGACCTGGCACTCCAGTTGGGACACCTGCTCTGGCTGGTACGTGGTCCTCTGGTCTACCCGTGGTTGATCACCAGAAGGGTAACTGTCTCTTCTCCCATAATACCCCTCGTTGGGATAGTTTTGGTACATCTCCATCCTTGGCCTCCCCTCTCCCGGATTGAGCTGTCTGGGCTCAGGAAAGTGTGGAAAGAAAGAAGGGTTGTTTTGGGGGTTGAGGTTTGGCAGGTAATGGGGGAAGAAACTCTGCCCAGCATTTGGGGGGTACTGCCTTCCTGGGAAAAGTGAGGAGGGAAGTCTCCTGGGTTGGCAGCTGCCTGGTTGGATCCCCCTGCCCTCTTTGGGCTGGAGGAGTCCACACATAGCCCAGGATGGGTCTGTTGCCCTTTTAACCGGGGCTGATGTAGTCAGGGGAGATAGGGGTCCCATGTCTGGGTTTACCTCCCTGACTCCCTGTTTGGGATTGACCCGAGGGCCTTCTGGGTCATGGGTTAGTAGGATTCTGTGCAGGGATGTTTTTAGGCCCCCCATCTCCAGATCTAAAATCGGGGCAACCTTCACATCCACCACCTTAGCAGCAGCCGGGGTGTTGGTTGGTTTTGGGCTTTTGTTAGCACTTTTACTTTCTAGTGGCTTCTGCACTTCGTAGATGTGAGTTGCTTGTTCAATGACCCAGTCTAATGATCTTTTCTCATGAAAGTACCTCACTAGCTGGGTCATAATGTATTTAGGGAGGGCATGAAAGAAGGTATGGACAAATTCCCTACTGCCAGTGCGCACCTTTCTGGTGGTCTGTGCAAAGGCACATTTAAGTTCTTAGATAAATTCTTGTGGGGCCTGGTCTTCCTCACATTGCAGGTTGTAGTCTGCCTTGTAGGCCTCTTAAGGGTTTCTATGGATTGAAAAATGCTTTAAGATGGCCACCCTATAGGTGGACCATCTTGAATGGTTCTGATCCTCCAGCCCTGCAAAGAAGCCGGAGTATTCAGGTGAAAATGTCCACTTGACAAACTGAATACAGCTTTGGCTGTCCTTCAGGTGGAACGTTTCCATCATTTGCTCAAACAATTCAAGGTGCCCCCAAACTAAATATTTGGCATTTTTGTGGTAGGGCGTGATGACGCTCCTAATAGCTTTGATTTGCTTCAGGGGATCTTTCAGTAAATCTCTCTTAACTTTGTTGGCCTTTTTAGTTCTGGTCACACTTGTTCACTTATCCTCTGACTCAGAAACATTGCTACCAGAGGTGGCTGTCTGCTCCCCTAGGCTCTCCCTGATTCTGCGGGCTTGAGAATGGCTGGCAGAATGTGGGGGCCTAGCCTCTTGAGACCTGTGGCGCTCAGTAGAGTCTTCTGACTCTCCCTTGCTCCCAGGGTTGGCTGAGTAACCCCCCACCCCCACTGTCCTAGCTGGGAAGAGGTTTTTAAGATGCTATTAGTGGGCCTATTTTCATGGAATTCCCCAACAAATTTGACTGACCGATCTCTTGGTAGGCAATATTTCTGAGGATCCAGTTCTCTGATTCTCCCCTTACTGGAATCCCCTTTGAACAGAGAGGCCGGCCCTAATATTTGGGAACCTGTACACAGATACCCGCCCATCCATTTCTGAGAGGTGTTGATCTATCAGTCCCAGATTTCCCATTGTGTTGAAGTCTAGCATCCCTGTGGCCCTTGGTTCATATGAGCCAGTGGACAAGGGGTTGACAGAGTCCATGGAACTGAAGGGATTAGTTATGCTCAGGGGTTTATCTCTCCCATCTTACCTCATCTCTTTCAGCCCCTACTCCCTGATGACATGCCAGAATATGACTGTTTTGTTCCTCTATTAAGGCCTTACTGGTCTCTATTAGTTGTTCTTGCATGGCTATATGTCTATGGAGCCTGTAATTCTTTTCACAGAGAGCCTCATTGTCTCTCTGAGCTTCCTGCCTGAACTGGGATTATTGGGCCAATTTTTGCTGCAGGAGACTCACCTCCTGAGTTTGGTACTTACTGCTCTGATTGTTCTTTGCCAGAGCATCCTCCACCCGCCTGGTCTGCTGTAACTGCTTTTTGTAATCATTTTTGATTTCACCAAATTCCTGAAGAGCCAGGTGATTTTCTTCTAACTTTGTTTTTAAATGGCTGGCTTCCTGGCCTAAGGCATCCCTTTCCTAAATTAGAGGGCAACTCTGTGCAGCCACGTTGTCCCTCTCTTTTTTAAGGGCACAAGTGCCCTGGCGCTCCTCATCAAACTCTGCCTGGGATTCTAGGTCTTTAATAAATAATGTATTGTTTTCCTCTTTTAATTTATCTATCTGGTCCTGTATGATGACCACCTGTTCTGCGCAAACTCTATTAAAAGTTAATTGTTGTGCCAGTTTTGTTGACTCTGTTGTAGGGAGTCCAACCTTTCCTGGCACTCTTTTTGTAGTTCCAGTATTTGGGAATTTTGCTCTGCATTCTTTTGCAGTAAGAGCGTCAGTTTTTCTTGTAGTTTGGTGGCATAACGCCTAGCCTCTGTTTCAGATTCCTTGCTATCCTGGAGCCTTTGCTCTGCAGAGTCCAGATTAGTCTGGATTTTCTGCATTGCTTCCCCTTGCCTCTTCGTGAAGTCTACATGGTCTGCATGATTTTCCTGTATGACTCCTATGTGGAGGTACAGGTAGGCCACTATTTTGGCAATTTTGCATTGCTCCTCTTTTATTTGATGGGTCATTTACAGCTCACTGAGTGCTTGATGTAATGGCCTCTTGTCCTGCCAGTTATTAAGGTTGGCTTCAGTGACTTCTTGTATTATTCCCTGCAGCCATAGCTGTTTGTCCTGTTCTAGCCATTCACCCCTGACAAACAATTTGTGTAGTAGGTGTTCCCTTGCAATATTGATTACCACTGGGGTCGCCATTCCGGAAATATTAACTTCCTTCTGGCTTATTTCAGGGTAAACTTTTTCAAACAGGCCTGATTTCTAGAGTATTTATTTTAGGGGAGCTTATACAGTGTAGCACAGTACTCACACCACATAAAGTATTATTACTCTGCCGGTTAGACTGCTGTGTTAGACTCTCACGGATAGCAATCAATCAAACCCCAGACTCGAGCCCCCAGATTTGTTAAGGATTTCAATCAGTCGATACACTCTGCTCTCGGCCTAGTGTACAGCACAGTAGAAAAACTTATTTGATGTATGGATTCAATTATTTGAAAGATGTACCACTCATATCACACCCCTTACTTACAAATACTGCGGGTCATGCTGGACCAGAAATCAGGCTGGTTTGTAAAAGGTATTAATTGTTCATTTATTTAAGATCAAAATCACAATATATAATCTAATAGGTAAACAACAATCACGCATAGGGTGACAGAACACTGAATAATACACTTAGGACTAAGTAATGGGCAAAACTAAAGCAGCACAGAAAATAATACTTTTGGGCTGGTTTCAGTTTCAGATCAGATAGCACTATGGTTAGAAATTCCCCGTGCAACACCCCTCCACCCCTAATAGGCAATGCACAGCTGCTCGAAAGTCGCTTGCTAAATAATCCGTGTTGCAAGGTCCTGACCTTAAATCAATGTAAACCACCATTTTAGGCCAATCCGCCATTTTAGGATTCGCTCTCTAAAGGTCACCCTGTGAGTTAAAATGGTTGACAATGTCATTCCAAAATACAACATGGCCGTCTTGACCTCTGTACATAGCCAATATGTAACTTGCCTGCAGGCCACTTGTTGAGGTCATGAACTGAGACCTTGTCCTTTGTTGACTTGTGTGTAAGGGATTACTCGTGTAAAGAAACTAAGCCACGAGTATACTATAAAAACAATGTATTCAAATACTGAACATAGAACACTTGTTTAACCGCATTGTATTAATGTTTAAGAAGACTAGTATGGAAAAATCCCAGATCACACAGTTATTGCATAGGCTTGTTGATACATGTATTAAAGGCAAACCAGTTATATGCGGTTGTTCGAGACTTGGCACGAACCCTAGATCGGTGATGTATGAAGTGGAATATTAACCCGAAGTGGGGCTGGACATCGTGCCCACCATGTGTATAAAAAGCAAATGCATTTTAATGTACAGCGTCTCTCACTGAACACACTGAACCACGCTGGAGTTCGTTGTGTTGTAATGAGGGATAATAGCTATCCGATTTTGCTCTGTTTTTGTAACTGGCGCACCGTATAAAATAAAGTACTTTGTATGTTCCTTTGTAACCCGTGTTTGGTGTATTTCCTTTTGGGGTACTCAGCCTCAATATTTTGATTTTGTTTTCACAGTTGGCGCCCGAATAGGGACCCTCAAGATTGATGCCGGATTGTTGAAGGTTGACGAAGGCTATCGGGCTGGGATCGGACGTTGTGACAAAAAGGGGCCCCACTGAACGAGACGCGACACCTCAGCAGCGCTGCATGACCCGATCCCTGGATGATTAGCTTGTGGTCTGAGACGGCATCTTAACGAGGGTCCACTTATCGAAGGCGGGCAGATTTGCCGCAATCACCAAACATGAGGTAAGATTAGTTAGGTAAGATTCTTTGAAATCCGATCGGACCTCCTTAGGTTTGTTCAGGTGAGTCGTGACCCGACTCTTAATTCAAACCTGAACATTTGAATTTGGCGCATTGTATCTGCAGACAAAATTATTGACCAGGTAACACCAATAATTTGATATGCCTGGGAAATTGTCTACCTGCTTCAGGGCATTGTTCCGCAGCGATAGACAATCTTTGGAATTTAGCCATCCGGCACCACAGGAGGGGTCGCCGGCATGTACTATGTACTGTAAACATGGCATTGGAAGTATAGTATTTAATGACATTTGGCACAGACAAACCAGACATGCCTCTGTACTTCAGTGGCCAATCAATGGTAGTTTCGAAATCCCTCGTATTGAGTATTTAGAGTCAATTCTATTAAAGAAAAAGGCTAGACCTGCAGCATTCAATGTTTTGCAGAATTGGAAAAAAGAAGCATTGCAACAACTTAAAAGTAGAGAGAAGCATTCACGCCGTCATAAAACGAACGCCGAAAAAGCATTATTGTATGACCAAGATAAATATTCTGAATCGACTAGAAATATGGACAGGGCTTTCTCACTTTGAATTAAAAAAATATATCGTCCAAAGACATCTATGCTTCCGATGAATTTATAGATACATTGTTAAATGAGCAAAGGCCTGGTGCCTCTGCGCCCCCTCTGCATGTTCCTCTTCCTGCTGCTTTGCCACTTCCTCCTGTTATTCCTGCTCTACCTGCTGTTGTTCCCGTTGTTCCTGCTCTTCCTAATGTTCCTCTTCCTCCAGTTGTTGTTCCTCCACCTGTTCCTCCACCTCTTCCTATTGCACAGGTAACAGTACCTCCATTGAATTTGCCTGCTCCCCCTCTTCCAAGTGGTCTTGTACCGCTTGTACTCGATCAGGGTGCGGGGTCAAGGGTTGTTACTTGCAATACTGTACCTCCAGAAAAGAAACAGGATTTGATTGCATGGGCTAAGCATTGTATAGAGAAGGTTGATCGAGCTAATGTTCTTGCCACTCTTTCTAATATGGATGATTTTCCTGAGAAAAATGTTTTCATCAAAGGTTTAGGGGTTCATTTATGTGTAATGTGGGGAAAATTAAATAATACAGATCTTCTGCAAGGGTTGAGAGATCTGAACACTTTAGCGTTTTCAAGAGACAATGTGGAGAAAGTACATGAGCATGTTGATAGGATATTTGAGTATAGAAAGGAGTTGGAAAGGTTACAGAATGAGGATGAAAACGAGAGTAGTATGTATGTACAGAAACGTTTCCTTCCTTGTCGTAAATCGATATCTGAGGAAGTACGAATTTGTACAAAAGACGCGTTTAGATGGATTTCAGACATGTCGATAACTCCAGTTTATTTATATGACACATATAGGGCCTCATTATGACCCTGGCACTAAGGGGTTAACGGCGCTGTAAAAGACTGCGGCGCTGTTAACCCCTTAGCGCCTAATTACGAGGACCCTTCGCGGCTCCCGACCTTAACGGCTGGTCTGGACCAGCCGTTAAAGTAGGGACCCGCAAAGGGACATTGAAGGTAATTACGGTACCGCAATTTGCGGTACTGTAATTACCACCTTCCCCATTCCCGTTGAGCCCTATGGGGCAAAAATGGGAATGGGGAAGGGGCAATGGTGCATGGGGAATTACCGCCCCGCCAACCATGGAATGGGGTGGTAATTCCCCATTGCACCATGGCGGACTCGTTACAATACCAGCAGCCAATTGTGCTAATAGCGCCATTGGTTACCGTCGGTGTTGTAATGAGGGCCATAGTCAGTATACACCAGAAATGCAGAGGAAAGTGATACAGGTAATGAAAGAGTACCTGCAGGATGACTGTGTGTAAAGAAAGATTAGTTGTCCCACAAGTTATTGAGTATTTATAAGAGAGCTTTTTCACTTGACATTTCTTCGACTGCTTTAGCGCTCGACTTGGCTCTGTTGCTTAGTAAGCGTTCAGAGTTGCCTACTTCTCAGTTGCCTATGAGAGAGGTTCCTCCGACATTTGTCCCAAAGGTTGAGATTGCCGCCGATCCTGCAACGAATGCAGTTGCTGTGAACATTCCTGCAAATTATATATCGCAGTTTGTTCACGTCCCGTTCTCAAGACAGGAAGTGAATACCATTAGACAATCTATTCCTGACATTAGGAAAAATCCGACAGGATTCTATAAAGAAATAGAGTCTGTCTTACAGTCCTCAGTATTTACCTTGAGTGATATTGATCTGTTATTTCATGTACTCCTGGCAGAGATTTATGGAAACAGGTTAGGACTATAGATGACGTACCAGGGTTGGGAGATACATGGGCTAACATAACTAGACTCGATGGAGAAAGGCCAGCTGGTGAGAGACCACCTCAGGTGATACCAACCTTGCCTGATAGAATCATTGCAAAATTGAAAACCATAATTCCCAAAAAAAGAATTATTTGGGACAAGCTTACGGCCTGTGTCCAAGGGAAGTCTGAGGGTGCCACTGAGTTCTTTAATCGGTTTGAACAGGTATTCTCGGATTTCAGTGGACAAGACTTAGGCACAGAGTCTGGGAAAAGATTATTTGTGGACAAATTTGTGCGTGGATTGTTGCCTGACATCCAGTCACAAAGTATGTCTTCTGAGAGCACTTGGCAGGTGAAGTCCCAATCAGAAGTACTGCACATGGCTCAGTACTACGAGAATCTTGTCAATAATGAAAAGGAAAGAGTAGAGAAGAGAAAAGGTGATTCGAAGACTAAAGTATTATTACAGCAAATTGTTAGAGGCCCTAGAGGGGGTAGTTCGCAGGTTAAAGGTCAGTATGTTCCGCAAGGGAATGTGCCCTTGGGTCTTGTGAACATTAACCAGTGTGCCTATATTCGGCAAGAGGGTCATTGGCGTGCACAATGCCCCGTCCTTCAACAAAGGTCGAATAACACATTCGGAAATATGGGTAGATGATCCAGAGGTTTCCCAGGTGCAGGGGGCCCTGGCAGAGGTCAGTTTACACAAGATCCACAGCAATGTTTTTCACAGGATAATCAGGTACCAAGTGTGGATACTAGAAACATATTTCGATCATCCTTCTGCTGCTTACCTCTCTGAAGAGCTTCCTTTTGATGATATTCGGTTTCGTTAGGATTGGCCGAAGCAGGGTTTGGAATCTATGCCTATTCCCGTTAATCAGAAAGGTCCCTACGTTGAGATGATAGTGGGAAATAGGAAACATCTATTCTTGGTAGATACAGGGGCATAGAAGTTTTCCATTGATCATTCTCAGGTTCCAAACATTCCACTGTCAGGGCAAACCAATGTTGCTGTAGGGTTTTCTGGCACACCAGTTGTTTGTTCTGTCTCTTCGCCGGTACCTATTTCTTTGGGTCCCTTTTCGACCACTGTCCATTCCTTTTGACTTCAAATTGTGGGGAAAATTTGCTGGGGTTGAATCTGGTGAAGGAATTGAATGCGGTAATTCATTGTTCTTCTTATGGAGTGTGTTTGACGTTTTCACCACAGCAACTTTCTGTCTCTCAATTCTTAACCAGACCTTTGCCACCCGAATTCAGTGATGTACCAGAGTGTTTATGGGCAATTGACGATAATGATGTTGGCGTTTTACAGATCGATCCTGTTAAAATAGTCTTGAAACATGGAATAAAGCTGCCACGTATTCCACAATATAAGATTTCAGTTGTGGGCGAGCAAACTTTGAAATGTATCATTTCTGATTTTGTGCACCACGGGGGATTGAGGAAATTGCAGGTAGTTTGTGCAATAGTCCAATTTTGCCAGTGTACAAAAAAGGCGATAATGCAATTCCTTTTCGTTTCATAATTGATCTACGTGCCATCAACAAGGTCGTCGCTCCACAATTTCCAATTGTGCCTGATGTGACGACAATATTAACTATGACTCCGGCTTCAGCTATTTACTTCAGTGTTGTGGATCTGAAGAATGCTTTCTTTAGTATTCCTATACACAAGGACAGTAGATACTTGTTTGCGTTCACCTTAGGGGGACGCTCGTTCACCTTTACCCATGCACCACAAGGTTACACAAGAGTCCTAGCATCTACAGTAGGGCTTTGAAAGAGCAGCTTGATACCCTTGAATTGCCCTCTTCTTGTACATTGCTTCAGTATGTTGATGACTTGCTTTTAGCTGCTGACTCTGAGAGCGCTTGTAAGGAGGGCACTGTGTTATTGCTTATTCACCTGGCTAAACATGGTCACAAAGCTTCGCTTAAAAAGTTTCAATATTGTTGGCAGGAGGTCACCTATTTAGGCTATCTCCTGTCAAAGGAGGGAAGAAGATTGACACCTGAAAGCATAAAACTAATTTCTGGCATGTCTGTCCCAAATACACAGAAGGAAGTTAGAGCCTTGATAGGTATGGCTTCTTACTGTAGGTTATGATCCCAAACGTCTCACTAGTGATTAAACTGATGTTGGCTTTGACGAAGAAAGGCATTTCTTCACCATTGCCGTGGAACGCTGAACACCAGCAATCATTTGATCTGCTCAAGACTACATTGTGCTCGGCACTGGTTTTGGGCACACCAAACTATGAAAAGGCCTTTCTGTTGTTTGTGCGTGAATGTGATGGATGTGCTTTGGCTGTATTAACGCAGCAACATGGAGGGAAGAATAGGCCATGCGGTTACTTTTCTTCCACCCTTGATCCTGTAGCATGCGATTTGCCAAGATGTTTTCGAGCTGTCGCTGCTGCTGCTGCGTCTGTAAAACAGAGTGAGGGAATGGTCCAAGGCCATGATCTAACCCTGATGGTGCTTCACTCTGTAGATGTTCTACTGAACAGAACCCAAACGCAACACCTCACTTCTGCACGGTTGACGAGATATGAATTGATCTTGTTTGCTCCTCACATACAAATTAAGAAGTGTTGTGTTCTTAATCCGGCGGAACTCTTACCTTTCCCGCAAGGTACTGCTTGCAGTGACGAAGAGTCACATGACTGTCTGTATACTACCAAACAAGAGACAAAGGGAAGAATTGATCTGAAAGACACTCCTTTGAACAATCCACAAGAAGAGCTGTCTTGTGATGGCTCCTGCTTCAATCTTCCGGATGGTACATCCACAGCTGCTTATGCAATCACTACATTGAGCATGGTCGTGATAACCAAGAGAATCACGAATAACTCCGCTCAGGCCGCAGAGATTATAGCATTGACCCGAGCTTGTGAACTTTCCGTAGGGCTTACAGTAAACATATATACCGATGGTCAGTATGCCTTTGGGATGGTTCACATCTTTGGGAGACTTTGGTCAGCGAGAGGGTTCTTAACTTCACATGGTACCAACATCCAGCATGGCTCCCTAATAGTACAACTGCTCTCAGCGCTTGCACTCCCTACTCAGTTAGCTATCGTGAAATGTGCAGTACATCAAAAAATTATAGATGATATAGGAAAGGGGAATGCTTTCGCTGATCAGATAGCTAAACATACTGCCACCGATCTCTTTACGGAGATGTATGTTTCAAGGGAGACTGTAAATGCCTATGTAATGGATGAGGGTGTTGGGTCCGTAAGGGATATCCAAGCCAATGCCACATTAGAAGAATCTAAGAGGTGGACTGAGGGCTTGGGGAAACTTGATGATGATGGGTGTTGGGTGGACATAGCTGAAGGGAAATGGCTACTTCCTGACGCTTACGTGATGATGATGGTCTATGGCCCATTCCCCTACACATATATGTGCCCAGAAGGTTACGAAAATGTTAGAGAAAGTTTGGGTAAATGACAAAAGTTTGAAAATTGCTCGGTGCTATGTTTAGGGTTGCATGATTTGCCTACAACAAAATGTGGGAAAGGGGTCATCAACTCCAAGGGGAAGTTTTGGGCCACCTTCTGTCCACTTCGAAGTCATCCACTTTGATTATATTGAAATGGAACGGTGGAACAATATGAAATATGTATTAGTTGTTATCTGTGCTTTTAGTAAATGGCTTGAGGCTTTTCCTGTCAAAGATGCTACAGCCATGACTACTGCGAAAACCATGTTAAAAGAATATTTTCCTAGGTTCGGGCTACCAAGAGTCATCTGGTCGGACAATGGTCCACATTTTGTCACTGCTGTAATTCTGCAGATATGTGCGGCATTACAAATCAAAAAACGATTCCATTCGGCCAGACACGCTCAGAGCGCCGGACTAGTAGAAAGACACAATGGTATCATCAAGAACAAGCTTGCTAAGACGTGTGCCGGCACCAAACTAAAATGGCCGGACGCCTTACCGATCATGTTGCTAGCCATGCGTACAACCCCTCAAACTAAGACTGGGCTCTCTCCATTTGAGGTGGTAATGAGGAGACCTGCTAATATCTGGAACCTTCCTAAATGTCGATCTCTAAAAAATGTCGAAAATTTACTTCTTTCAGATTACTGCAGCCAGTTGACTAAAAACCTGTATTTGATTTATCACCAGGTGCGAGAGGCTTTACCTGTGCGATATGAGGGCCTGGGCCACAGCATTCGGCCCGGGGATTGGGTGCTCACTAAGGAATTTGAGCGTTCTTCTTGCATTGCACCTCGTTGGCGGGGCCCATTCCAGGTCCTGCTGGTCACACAGACGGCGGTGCATGTCGCAGGCAGGAAACATTGGATTCATGCGACGCATCTCAAGAAACTTCCTCACCCAGTGCCACACAATATAGAAGAGACAGAACCCCTCGCTAATGCTGCAACCAACAATCTCGAAGCAGTAAATAGCATTGAGAGTGCATCAGAGAATCTGTCTGAGCCTGTGAGGCTTGGGGAATCTGCCATTTTGTCTCCACGCTCTCCAAAAGTTTTGCTTCCATATATGCCGCTTCCAACGGGAAGTGACGACACATTGTTCTTGGATCAATCAGTACCGGGAACAGCAAGGTACAATTTACATCCAAGAAAATAGACTTACGTCTCGGTTTGGCTGTGCATTCTATAGACTTACGGCAAGGTTCAGCTGTGCATTCGAAGAGGAAAGGAAATTCATCAAGGGCTGGTTTTTTCCCAAGTAATTGTTTGAGAAAAAGCGGATTCTGTTGGCTAGGGTTGTGAAAGGACTAAGACGTTGCGCGTGCAGGAGGTCGCCAGCTAATGACACTGGGGTTTTTCGTTTGAAGACTGCAATGCCTGCAACCGCTACCGCTCGTACTGGACTAATAAATGATCCTGTGACCGGCCGGGAAAATGGACAAATCTTTTGGGCCCCGAAAATGTATTGCTGTCTTTTTATAATGTCGATTTGTTTTATAATAGTAACTGTGCTAAGACTTGTTACCAACTGAAAATGTAACCACTGTCCCTACTCCTTTTGTGTATTTTCATACTCTGTCTCCTAGAGACTCCCAGCATAGATAAAGATATCGTAACAATACATTGTTACTTATCATGAATGCCACAAATGCCATTTTTAGTAGGTCCAACTGTTAGGTCTGCTTGCATTTACCGCAACATGGGGATAAGGGTCTAGGTTGGTATATTCATCATTTACCTTTAACAACTGCTTGTTATGCTTCTCTTAGAGCACTGTTCGTTGGCCGTTGGAACGATAGCATCTCGGGGAACTTTGATGGTACTAATTTGAATAGTTTTGAGAAATGTGTTCTGACTCCCCTGGGATGCTCGCTTTTTACAAATAGGAGCAAGCTTAATGTTGCTTCTATTAGGCCCTCTGATAGACTGTCTCATGCCTTTCAATCTTTGATTTCCTTCAAGATGGCTCCGATAGGCAATAAGGATGCCACGCCTCCTTCCTACACTGTTAACCATAGCCCCCATTCAGTTTATTTCTGCATACAGAGGAATGTTACTCAGTCAATGGGAGATTTTAAAGGTTGTGCCAACATTGCAAATTTGACTGGGGAAGACAGACCTTTGTATTTAGGCGAACATGTCTACTTTGTTTGCGGTAATGTAGCATTTCCATGGTTACCCAGTGATTGGCAGGGAACTTTTTATTTAGGGATCCTGTTACCCAGGATGTTCATAGCTAGTAATAGAGGTTTCGAAGGCTCGTCCACGGTGGGACGAGAATGGTGACACTCCAGCACAGGTCTTAGGAGATGTAGCAAAATCATTCATGCCATTTTGGGGGCAGATAGCGAATTCCGAGGACATCAGAAGACTAGCGAGAGTACTGGAGAGAACCATCAACCGGACCACGGACATACTCTATAATAATACATTAGAACAGAAGGCAATAAGATTAGTAGCACTTCAGAACCAGATGGCATTAGATGTCATTCTGGCTGAACGTGGTGGAGTGTGTAAATTAGTGGGATCCGCTTGCTGTGTTTTTGTGCCAGATTCCTCCCCAACTATCTTCAAGGCAATACAGAATCTGCACGTCCTTAGTTCAGAAGTGCATGTTCCTGAAGGAAACTGGGATCTTAGCGCTTGTTTCTGGGACTTCTTGTGATCTTGGGTTGGAAGGTGTTGTCAGTCTTACTGATCTTTTTGGGAATTCGGTTGTTTCTTTTCTGTTGTATCCAGTGTTAACCTAGTATATGTTCGATGCTAGGGGGATGTTGCGCACAGGCGATAGGTACAATAGGACATAAGGTACATGACCCAAACAAAAACTCCAAAGAATATTTGTTAAAGGAAATTTTAGCAATTGATCTGATGGCAATAGATATTTCTGACAGTGATTCAGGGTGCATGGACGATGATACATGGAGTTGTTTGCAAGGAGATCAGAAGTAGTTCAGCACTTGGCATAGGCCAAAAGGAGGGTTTGTCAAATGGGAAATTATATTGTGCTTCCTATTTTGATGACTATATGTATATTGGCCTACGCCAAGCTGCATGGAAGCCACTTGCGAAGAAATTTGTGTTGCAAGGTCCCGACCTTAGAATCAATGTAGGCCGCCATTTTAGGTCAAACCGCCATTTTAGGTTCTTTCTGCAAAGTCACCCTGTGAGCTAAAATGATGGACGGTGTCATTCCGAATGTAACATGGCTGTCTTGACCTCTATGTGTAAACTAATGTGTAACTTGCCTGCAGGCCGCTTGTTAGGGTCATGAACTGAGACCTTGTTCTTCGTTGACCTGTGTGTAAAGGATTATTTGTGCTAATGAAGCTAATCCGCGAGCATATGTTACGAACAATGTATCCAAATGCTGAACTGAGACATTTGTTTAAACTACATTGTATAGATGTTTGAGAAGGTCTATATAAGAAATCCTAAAGTACACTGTAGCTATTGAGGCTTGTTGGTGAATATATTAAAAGTAAACCCTAAATGTATAGATGTGTGAACTCGGCACAAACCCTAGATCTGTAATGTATTAACAAAATATTAACCCACAGTGGGGTTGGACATCATGTGTTCAAAAGTATAAAAGGTGTGACTATTCTAATGTACAGTCCCACTCACTGAGCACACCGAACCACGCTGGAGTTCGCTGTGTTGTACTGAGGGCCGATAGCTATCTGTTGCTTTGTCCTTTGAAACTATTCAGAATAAAATAAAGATCTTTGTATGTTCCTTTGTAACCTGTGTTCGGTGTATTTCCTTTTGGGGTACTCAGCCTCTGTATTTTTTCTTTGTTTTCACAAGAGAATCGAGAGAAGAATACCACCTTTGTCGTCATTGTTCGTGTCTGTATCATGCACATACAAAGCAATGTTTTCCTGGTGGGAAATTACTCACACGTAGCCTGGCAAAGTATAAACTGCTTTCATTTCAGCCCCGGAATCTTAGCATTGTACATGCGCGGGGCGCAAGCCTTCCCTTTCGCTGCACTTGCACTGACAGCAGGAGGTGTGCTCTTTAACCGTGTCCCTGCCAGATACAACATCCATCACCGGATTATCCTACCAGGAGATGTTGCCTATGTGCGCGGCAGTCTGAAAAACGAATGAGCATTGTTTGCAAGCGGTGAACAAAACGATTTGAATATTTGCAAATGTACATTGTTCCTGCTTCGACACTGCTAATGACCCCTCAGAACATTGCTTAATGATCCTCGTTGGCACTTTCAGACTCCCATTCACTCCTAAATACGTCTGAAAGGGCATTGGTGAACATGTAAAGGCAGTGAAAGTAGTGGGTGATAAGGATCAGCCTGCGAGTGACAGGACAGTAGCAACATAAAAGAGGGAGAAAAGCATAAGCGTACGTTCCTAAAGAAGAGGGATGTCAGCACTGACTCATTTGTTTTCAGTGTTTCAAAGTACCGTAAGACTTACGCTACGTTGTTAGTTAATTTTTAATGTGCACGGATAAGTATTAATGTTTTTTTTAAAATGCCGAGGTCCGCACTTTGCACCAACATTCAAAGCACTCTTCAGGCGACTCCCATCATTTAGTCCACATCTCCCTTGTTACAGCTCCCCCACTCGATTTCCCACCCCACATAAAGAAGCACTGGTGCACAGTAAGTGTGAAGAGCTTTTGGGGCTGATTCATGGAATTATTTCTGCCGAAAAACGGGTATTTGTGCGCCATTCTGCCCGCAAATCCCCATTTGTTAAACAGGGGTTAGTGGGCAGAATGGCGCACAAATCCCCGTTTTTCGGCGGAAATAATACAATGAATCAGCCTTTCCGAATACAAAATTGCTTTCCAATTGTCACACAAATAAATATAAGATAAAACATCACAAATGGCCATTAAAAAGAACACCAAACCCAGTTTGTTGATAGTTGTACAAAGTCTCATTTCATAAAACTCTACATAGCATTTGTTTCCACAGATAAACTGTTGATTTCAGATATGAAAGTAAAGACCAGCCGACATGTGGTGTGTCGCACCACAACAAGTATATTAGGGCAGGCTGATATTGTGCAAAACCCAGTTCCTGCACTAAGGGACGTAAGAGCAAGCCTCTAGCCCGAATATAGGTAGGACAGATAAAAACCAGATGGGCCAAGTCTTCATATGGCGCCTCACATCTGGGGCAGGACCGCTCAGCCTCCCCCCTGTACCAGGCTGCCACCACTGCCCGTAAAGGGATACATTTGAACTGTGCCATGGATATGAGTAGGCGATCGATCCTCTGGGAACTCTACCCGCAACAGATAGCTTTGAACAATTGGGAACATGATTGTCATTAGCCTACAGTTCGTAGGTTTCAATAGTTGCATACTTTCTCTGTTCGCACTCACAGACTCATAAAAATGAGCAGTCCATAGTTTTATCCCTCCACGAGAAAGCATGCTACAGGGTGGATACATGTGCGTGATATTAATCGCCATAAGCTGTTTCCTAATATTAGACAACCATGGGACCCTGCCTCCTGGATACTTATCAATCAGGGAGATAATCATTTCATGGGTAACTATAGATTTCCCAATGTCCCATGACCGAAGCCAGTGCAATACAGTCTGCAGAGAAACTACATCCCCAATCGGCACACAGCCCAACTCCACATATACTCCAAAATGTTGAGTTGAAGCTGGCAAACCCAACAGTCTCTTGAAGAAATGGTTGTCCGCTGTCTGGACAGCACTAACATTACAGTAGCCCCACAATTCCATCCCAAATCTGGCAACCAAGGCCATCTTGCGCTTGTACAGTTGCAACAGTGGATCGATTGGTCTAGCTCTAAACATGGACATGGCCCTAGAGACTACACCCAAAGCCTGCTTAAACTGCACCGCCTGTTTAGTTATGTGGGTGACAGCGCAGAACCTAGCCGGGACTCTAACCCCCAGGTAGTTGAAAACATCGACCTTGGGGATCACACTGCTCCTACAGCGCATATCCCTGGATTTGATCTTCCGTCTCCTCTTCCAGTAGGCCATCACTGCTGACTTAGTTGCATTCAGCATTCACCTCTATATATAGCCCCGCCATGAAGTCAGCATGGCTAGAGATGAGGGCCTGCAGAGCTCTCGGGGTATGCGCCATCAAAACTGGCACCGCTAACGACCCCTCAAGACATCGCTTAAAGATCCTTGTTGGCGCTTTCGGACTCCCATTCGCTCTTAAATACGTGTGGCAGTTAAAAGTCTGAAAGGGCAAATGAGGAACATGTACGGGCAGTGAAAGTGGTGGGTGTTATGGGCCAGCCTGCGAGTGACAGGACAGTAGCAACATAAAAGAGAGAGAAAAACATATGCGTACGTGCCCAAAGAAGAGGGATTTCAGCACTGACTCATTTGTTTTCAATGTTTCAAAATAGCGTAAGACTTACGCTATGTTGTTAGTTAATTGTTAATGGGCACGGATAAGTAATAACGTTTTATTTATTTTTTTTAATGTCGAAGCCGCACTTTGCACCAACATTCACAGCACTCTTTGGGCTAATCCCATTATTTAGGCCACACCCCCCTGTTACAGCTCCCCCACTCGATTTCCCACCCCAATTAAAGAAGCACTGGTGCACAGTAAGTGTGAAGAGCGTTCGTGTTTTAATTAGATGGATGATTTTACAACTTGGCCTAGTTCTTCTTGGCCAGGGGTCTTGCAGATTTTGTTTTGCACTTGGACAGTGAGTGCATTCATACATTTTCACTTGGGCATTACGTGTGCAACTTTTAGTCAAGTTGGAAAACACATTGCACAGTGCAGATAATTTCCCTGATACACTTTTGTAAACAGTATAATAACTTACTAGAAAAGCCAGACAATTATGCATTCTTTTTTTTTTTAAAGCCAGACAATTATGCATTCTTTTTTTTTTACTTTACACCATGGATTGCTCTCTCTTGTTTATTAAACAAAGTAGAGCGTCTGCCACAGGCATGGCTCAAATGTGTAGCCTTATTAAGCATAAAGCAGCCTCAGTGATATTTTGAGAAACTACTTTTGTGGCAAAATGATCTACGGCGGTAATAATCTTTTCTAGACAATTATCCCTAATCATCAAACCCACTGGCAGTGTGACTTATGATATAAGTGCTAGTGAAATAAAATGAACGCATGCCATTGGTTAAAATTATTTTCAAATATGCATGTCAAGGTTGTAGTACTTTTACCGTCAGATAGCTTTACGGGAACACCCAAAATAGTCCATCATCGTTAAATGAATGAGTCGGCAAGAAAAAAACACACCTCCATTCACACTTTTTGCCAGCCATTGGTGCACACAGAACAACCTCTCGGGTGTAGGCAAGCCATCGTTGCTCCAGTGATCTGCAATTCAGCTCCATGCGTGATCTCGTATTTTGGTAGGTGTAGCATTGTGAAATATTTTTTGTCAATATTTGTAACTGGTAATTGTTTCTTTAAAGTTGTGTGTGCATCTCAATAGGCTGTCGTCCAGCCAACGCAGAACCCCTGTGCACACACAGAACTTTAAAACAAGGACAGAGTAAATACCATCCATGTAGAGCCGGACACTAAATTGTGCAGCAGGGTGTCATCAGGAGACAGTCTATGTCATCATGGCCACTACATTCTGCAACAGGGTGTCATCAGATGATCCATATATTCAGAGCCACTAAATTGTGAAAAGGGTGCCATCAATATTTGTAACTGGTAATAGTTGTTTCTTTAAAGTTTTCAGTGCAGCTCCATAGGCTGTCTTCCAGCCACCGCAGAATCATTGTACTCACACAGAACTTTAAAATAAGGACACAGTATAGACAATCCATGTAGTCCGGGCCACTAAATTGTGCAACTGGCTGTTCAGATGATCCATATATTCTCAGTCACTAAATTGTGCAACAGGGTATCATCAGGAGACAATCCATGTAGTCACGGCCACTAAATTGTGCAAAAGGGTGTAATCAGAAAGCGATCTATATAGTTATGGCCACTGAATTGTGCAACAGGGTGTCATCAGGAGATGATCCATGTAGTCTGGGCTATTAAATTATGCCACATGGTGACTTCAAGAGATAATCAATATGTTCACGGTCACGGCCACTAAATTGTGCAACAGGGTGACATAAGGGAGAGTTGGATTGGAGGTTAGCACTTTGATGCATCGCTTGATCACTGTCTAATGCTGCTGTGCACATGCATTGAAGCCTGCAGCGGTTAAGCCAGCTCCCTCTAGCTAAAGGGGTCCCCGAGTCCAGAACTCACAATCTATATCCACTGAATGCTTACACACTGGGCCTGAGTCACAACATTTTGCACTGGTGCAAATCAGGAGATACCCACGAACATCTATGATTTGCATCACTAAATTAAATGTGATTCATGAAGCTTAAACTGGAGCAAATCTCAAGATCCTGGCAGCATCTTTGAGATACTCACTTGCAAATATAATTCATACAGATTTCCTAAAGGGCATCACAACTCCTGGCAGCTCTGTATTTGATCAATTTTTGGGTTTCATGAATCACGCATAAAATAGCAGGTGCAAATCTGTTTCTACTGTACCTGTGGGCTGCTCCTGCTTTCCTCCAGTGCACATATTAATGAATCCTGACCACTAAATCTACATGGGAGCTCGTTATGTAGTCAGTGGTATCCGAAAAACATATTGCTCCTCTTTTGTTAGTTCCGGACTTTTGGAAAGCAGGGCAAACAGTGCAGTGTGCTTGAAGAGTAGTGAATCTGTAGTCCATTGTCCATTGTCAGTGTGTGTGACCTGGACATGATTCTGGTTCCGAGTTAGGTGGCATGAGGAGACAGTTTAGAAGGTCCACGTGGAATGAGCAGGAGGAGGTATGTAGGCAGTGGGATGCTACTACCCCTTGGTGGAATTCTGTGCTCATCTGAAAAAAATAAATCTTCCCCAAACGTTCACAATAGCACATTTACAATCAAAAGTGCCATTTATTAAATGCTGTTTCAATGAGAATCCACACTGAAGGCAATAATCTGACCATCAGAAACAATGTTTGTCAAAGCCAACAGTTTTTGCTTGTGTGTATGCATGGGACAGGCATTTTCCAAGTACGGCCATAATGGTACTACAGTGCCATAAAATGCCTACAGCTAGCGAATGGTGTTAGTTCTTGGGCATAATATGACAGTGCCTATGAAATGCCTGTGCAAGAGCCACAACTGTTGGCTTCTCCAATGCTTGTGTTTAACTGGAATGTGGTGCACTGAATGGATGCAAGGACACACATGCTGCTGATAAATCACTGTGGGTCTGCTTAAATAGTATTGCCATAACGTCTACTTGTAAGGCACACCACCTGCCAGGAGGTCTCTTGGTGCTGATAACATATATTTATTATTACCCAGTGTAATGGTGCTCATCTTGTTGACCTCCGAAAATTGAAGAGCTGAGTAAATTTGCAGGGACTCAAACCGCTACACAAATCAACCACAACTTCCTGTAGTGAATGCATTAGTCCACTGAGCCACCACTCTGCCATTCTGAGAATGGTAAAATGCCCCTCAGGCTTCTGATGGCCTCCAGAAACCCGGCTAAAAATGTGCATGCCATCTTTTATTTGCTGAATGCCCATTTGGCTCGACGCCTTGCAAGGTTTTAGGTGGTTTTGTGGCCATCTAATTCCTCATGGCATTTTTCGCTTTGAAACTGACGTCTCCGAGAAGCGCCTTGATGCCACAGTTACATGCAATCCTTAAAAGCTTGTTCATGACTTTTTGAAAGTAATGTTGGGCCTTTTTCTTCTATAAGAACAGCTGTGTTTTACCCAAATGTATAGGGCTTTGGCCTAGCGTTTCCCACACTTAAGTTGCACATCCGAGCAAGTGGTGCTAGCGAGCCCACTTCATCTCTTGGTTGGGGAAATACTGTCTGCAGGGTGATGGGTGTTTGGGCAATTATCGTTCTTGAACCCTGCCAGTCAAAACATAGCATGTGGCTGCACACAGCACACAGGACACCGTGGCATGATTGATTATCTCTCCACAGACTGTTTACGCGGTGCTTGTGTTTCTAATGAAGTCGTGCGATGGTCTGATTCGCAGCTGTTGCCTGGCTGCGGGCCATCCCGCGCCTGCTTTATAATCCGATACTCAGAAAGCCGAGGTAACTAATTACAGTTACCGTTACTTCTCATTTGTGCAGAGCATGAAGCACGAGCGTTCTAAATGAAAACTAATGAAAGTGGCCCATTAGCAGGCTCCCTTGGAATGTCTAAATAGTCCTTAACAATAGCCTCATGCACTTGAGCTGCTGGTATAGCTAAATACCAGACATCTAAAGGGGGATCTCAGGTATCTGCCTACAGCTCTCTCATGCTTTGGCCAGACTCTGTGCTCTCTATGCTAATGTGCTAATTCCATTAGCTAAACATCAATACTTTCTCACCTAGTGCTTATCTTCTTCCCTGATACACCCTTCATGTCCACCCCCTCCACCTGGATGCACTAGCCCCTTCTCCTGGTGGACTACCGAGTCTTCCTCCATGATTGCATCTGCGTTAACTCACCATTATCAACCGATTATTCCTCCAGATGGACATCTCGTTTCTCCCACCCCCACCTAGATTGTGGATTCCACCTTTACCTGGATCTCTGATTCTTCCTCCGAGTATGCATCTGGGTTTTACTTAAGCCTTAAACCCCTGTTCTACAGGCTGTGGTGGGTGGCAATGGCCCAGGGCCTGAGTTAAAAGCCTGAGCACAGCAAGGGTATTTAACGAGGGCCCAGGGACATTACCACCCACTTCAGTCCGTGGAATGGGGCGTTAACGCAATTAGCACCAATTCCGTGGGCTGAGGAGGGGCTAAGTGGAAAGTATTTCCATTCAGTGAAAGGCTCAGCTTCTGGCCATCGAGCAGGAAGGTGGGGCTCCATACAGATCCCCTCTTCCATTTCTATGGTGGCCACAACAGAGCGTAAGCAGCAGCTGTGTTGGTGGGACCAACCACTGTCACAATCAAGTGAGCAGGGAAGGGGGATTAGAAAATAAAGAAAGGGTGGGTTGGGGGAAGATGGTGGGCAGGTGAAGCAGCCACCAGGCAGCTCAGAATGCAGATTTGGATTGGTAGATTCAGCCCACGTTCTGGTCTTCCAGATTGGCTGGCTCCCTGCAGCAAAGTCCTTATCAACATTATCATCTGATGATTCCTCCAGATGGACATGTCTTTTCTCCTCCTCTAACTAGATCAAACATTCTCCAAATACCCAGATCTCTGATTCTTCCTCCACGTGAATATCATTTAGCCACTGATTCGTCCACTACGGAGAACAGTGATTCCTCCTCTACTTTTACTTACCTCTGAATCTTCTGCAACTACACCAATTATTCGTGTACTATATAGTCTGTGATTCCACATCTATGTGTGCCTATTTATGAATCTCCCTGCATCTCTGATTTTTCTAAAACATAGACAGGTAATTCATTCTACCTGTGCCTATCTCTGAATCTTCCTGCATCTACATATATGATTCTTCTTCTACATAGACTTCTGATTCCTCCTCTCCCTACTGTTGCGATGAACGTTAAATATCCCAAAGCGAGGAAGAGTTTTACGTGGCGCACGTTGTATTAGACCAATGGTGCGGCAGAGTTAGACACTATGCTGCAGTTTGGTATATGTCCTGTGTAGTTAGAAGAATTGGAATCAGTGTTACTTTGTGTTCAGTCCTTGATACATTTGAGATTTGCATAATTTAGCAACATATTCAGAAGTCATGTGGAGACAATGTTATTGTGCGATGTAAAATGTGTAGTGCCTAGAGCTGAGAAGCGATGACCTTTGCACATGCGAGAGTAAAGGTCTGCTGAAGGAAAAGCCACTGTGAGGGGTTGTGGTAGTCTTGAACAATGTATATATGGGGAATTGACAATGGCTAAAATTGTAGACATGTTTTGGAATATGATGAAAGTAGGGTTTGATTGTGAATAACATAGAAATAGGACAGATCACAGTTCTCTCATAGCTGGGGTTTGCAGAGTGTTTGGTTTACAGAGATGAACGTTGTTTGGCCTGGAGAACTGGACGACCAGGTCAAGGAAGGGAGAAGGAAGCAAACCGCATTGGACCGATGGCATTGGCAAGCAAATGGTCACCGCAGGTGAGGATAGAATTAATTGTTATTCGGTTGGGATTGTATGGCCAAATGGTTATTTCAATATAAGGTAGGAATCTTCCTGAGAGCACAACGTACTGTTGTTGAATGACTAGGGGTGTCCAATCAGGTTGCAGGATTGAATTGGGGTTACTTAATAAAACACATGAAAGGGGAGCTGGAGGGCAGAGTTTGCTGGTGTTTTATGGGTTTCGTTTGGGTTCTCAGAAAGATAAGCAGGATGTGTACTGGAGGTGTATTGATCTGAGATGGTAGTTGCAAGTAAGGTGACATGAAAGAATGTAGAAGGAATAATATGGGATGCCAGTGCATCCAAACGAATAGATGTTTATTGCTTGATCAAAATAATAATTATTTGTTTCTCTCTTTCTCTTGTTTTGAAGTATTCTTGCACATTACATATGAGTTCAAGTTCCCCTGACAAATGAGGGTCGATAACTGTTGAACTGTTTTGTTTTAATAAACCAATTATATTTAGGATGTCATGACTGACTCGAATGGGACCCCATGGAAAGGGAATTGGCTTAGTAAATGTATCCAAAGGGATTAGAGAATGTGAGGTATAATTAGATTTCTTTGTACAGGGTTAGCCAATAGGGATTGTCAAATGAGACAACCAAAATGTGTAATTATTTAAATCATGTAATGCTGTGTATAGAAGCTGTAAGTGTTTTGAGCTCAGCAAGGAATTGTTAGTTTTCCACTTTGCGAATCTGAATTACCTTTCCGGACGTTTGCATCTAATTAAACTCACTTTTCTTCAAAGTCTTTTCACTCTGCTTTGGAACTGTTTCTTTCATATTGGATTCTGAAGTTACCCTTCTACATTTGGTGACAATGTGATCTCCAGGCCCTCAGAGCTGGGAGGTGTTCTTACTGCACACTCGGCTGCAGCGTCTGTCTGCATTAATCTGTTTCTGTACACATCAAGAATGGTCTGCAGGTGCCATGATGAGTAAAGTAAATACTGTTGCTATCCTCAATCAACAAGAAATGTGGCAAACACAAATGTATATAAAAAATGTTCCTGCTTTACTTAATCGATACAGAACTTCAAAATGTTTCATATATATCATATCAATTTTATTAATTCATCGGACGCGTAAACATTCTGACAAAAATATCAGGAAACCAAACTAGGAAGTGTTCATAGTTTATAAATAAACTCTTACACTGTTTTATATCATTTATTCATAAAAGTTAAAATTCATAATACAAACTTGGAATTTCATCAATAAAACCAATAAAACCAAACATTTACTAACCTATAACCTTTCACTTTACATTATAAGTTCAATTTACTGTCACCAATGCCATTGCTGTTTCCTATACCAAGAATGCAGAAATAGATATAACATTTGAGGGGGCACTAGAGAGCCCGAAACCAAGATGGCTGCCCTCCCCTGAGCTCCTTGAAGGGCAGACGGAAAGGGAGATAGCTCATATGTCCATCGGGCAAGTACCGGCTGTAAATTGACACAAGATCCAGCTGAACGCAGCCTTAGCGCCCGAACATAGTTTGGTCGACGGCAGAGCCTGGGAAGTGGGTGAAATAACTTTGTGGACAGACAGCATGTCATGGCCAGAAACCACGTGGCAGTCCCGGCCCCAGAGACGGGAAGCTGCTGGCAGTGAGGGGTCAGAGACCCGAGCACCGTGGAGCCTGCAGCGCTGGGGTGGTGGCAAATCCTGAGGATACCCGACACAAGACCGGGAGAGACTCTTCGACCCCCCCCCCCAGCAAGCGTGGCGTGACCCGGTATAAGCTCACATTAAGGGGGAGCACCGGCGTGCTTAAGTGGGAGGATACTGGTGTGGCTGGTGCAGCCGGAGCAGAGGCCCCGCTGAGAACATCTCCTGAGAGGTGCTGCCAGGCCTGGGCTATGCATGAGACGGTGGCACAGGGACTGTGTTGCAAGACCCGAGTGCCCATAGTGGAGAGCCCATGCTTGCAACCGGGAACCACTCTTGGCAGGTACAGTGAAACAGAGCACGGCCCGCCTCATAATACACAACAGGAAATTGGAGTGGGTGGACCCCCGGTTGAAGACACTTTTTCAATGAGGATATGTGCAGCAGATTGACTCATAAGAACCTCCCCACGAAGAGAGCGCAAGAGCGGTGTCGCTGACCCTACAGCAGCAGCACCGTGCAGACTACTGGACCGGTGGGGAGGCCATTGCAGGAGACAGCCATCAGGCAGTTAAGGTGTTTTAGGGGACCCCGCTGCGGCGGCCAGAGGAAGGAAAAGTAGTGCGACACACTGCAGAGGCCGCTAGCGGGTGCAACCGAGTTGCTCCACTGATGGCCCAAAGGCGACCCCATGTGAGGGACGGTGGTTGGGGGTGAGTGCGTGGGTCGCCCTCTCTGAGAACCCTAGTGGGCCCTGACATTTGAAGACACAGCAAGGAGGCCTGGCCAAGTTACAATGACTCCTTCCCCATTTCAAATGTGGTGAGCTCCCCGGGGCACATACGCAGGGAAATTGGACAATGGCAACGAATGTTAGCACTGGGCGAGAGGAGGAATTGCGGAGCTATCTCCGCATCTCCAGGAGAGGCAGCTAATAAGGCATTATAGCTGCCACTGACTGTCCCAGAAGAAGACCTGGGAACAATCCCCTGCGAAAGTCACAGAGCACGGGATCAGTTGGAGACCGGGTCCCCAACACCCGAGGGGCATTGCAGAGATGGGGGAAGCACACTCCTTGATGACGCGGACCACTTCTGCCTGACCCACACATGGCCACATGCCTGCCAAGCCCTTCTGCAGAACCCTCCTTGCGATACTGGTTGATGTCAGTGGGGTGCCCAGAATACTTGGTGCATGATAAGTATGTGCAGAAACATGCCAGTCAGACCATCAATTGCTGTATGGCGAAAGGGAACAAAAAAACAGTCCCATCTGACCTTCTCCCAGAAAGCAGGGCTACACGTGGGATGAAGCTGCCAGGGACACCTCTTGGGGCGTAGAAGAGGCCCCCGCATGCTCAAATGGTGACCTCCAGCAATCTGAACTCAGCAAAGTACTCGCACAGATGAGGTCTGGTTTTGCCTCAGTCAACACCAAGCTCGACGGGCTGGTGTATAAAGTGGCCCGGATGCAAGAAGGTATCGAAAAAGAAAGTGGAAGGATATTAGAAACGGAACACCAAATAGGGCCCTGGAGAATACCAGCGGAGAGACAGTGCAAGCCATGCAGGAACTACAGAGGGATGTTCAACTGATCAAGGAAAAGAACGAGGATCCGGAGGTGAGATCCCGGGGAATAACATCCGTGTAGTAGGGGTGTCGGAGTTGACCCCCCCAACGAAACATGGAGACCTTTATGGAGACTTTCATAAAGGAGGTCCTGCAAGACCCCCCACTATCGACAAAGTTCCTGGTGCAAAGGGCACATAGGGTGTTGCAAATTGCTCTCAGGTATGTGCAGAACCCCGGCCCGATAATTGCATGATGGCTCATTTACAGGGACCGGGATACAGTGCTGTGCTTAGCCAAGGGGCTGGGAAACCTAATCTATGAGAACTCCAGGGTCTCCTTTTACCCCGACTTCACGCCATCAGTTCAGAAAGCCTGCCTCTCCTTTCTAGCAGCAAAGAGAACCCTGCGTGACCGAAGGATGCAGTATGCCATGTTGTACCCCTCTAAACTGTGGGTCCAGCATGAAGGTCGGGCCTGCTTCTTTGCTGACCCAGCTGCTGTGCATGAATTCATCAAATCCTCCCCTGAAGAGCCGCCCTGGCTCATGACCAGGGAGCAGGGATAAGTATGAGGTGGGGACGGAAACACAGAGACAATGGTATAACATTGTGGAGAGCCCACAAATATATTGGGTTAAAAGCTGGGATCAATGTTTCTTTCCGATGGAGGCCGAAATTGTATTCTTGAAGAAAATGTAAGAAATCAGTCCTGCAGCACAATATGAGTATTGCTTAGGCGATCTCCCCCTGAGGGCTGGGAAGGTAAGCAGTAACCTGGGACCTGGTATCTGGTGCCCCTGGGCGGCGCCCCATGGAGGACCGATTGGTTGAGGGAAATGGGAAGGGGGGGTGCACCACTGTGAAATGTGGGGGGGCAGTGTGGGAGTGGGTGGGGGGGTAATGGAGAACGTTTGGTGTTGAGGGGGGAGGGATTGGGAGTGGGGTTGGGGAGTGTTGGAGGTTGGGTCAGAAAATGATTCACATCGCATGATCACAGAAAACTGTGACAAAGTCACTTACACTGAATGAAGTTGCGTCGGTGGCAATTACACGCTATACAAAATTGCAATGGCGATGAAGGTACTTAGTTGGAATGTGCGGGGCTTGAAGAACCCGCGCATGGCCTGCAAAGTAGTTCAATTTTGTGAACGACACAGTGCCAAGGGGGTCCTCCTACAGGAAACGCACCTAAAGGGGAGTGTAATGAGGGTGTTGCTAGAGCTTGGGGTGCATGCCGGCACTACACTTCATACTCAACGTACTCTGAGGGAGTGATGACACTGGTACACACGTCGTTGGGCTTCTGTGTGTCCGAGACGATGGTAGGCACAAACGGTAGGTTCGTTATTGTGTCTGTCTCCCTGGTGGCTATGTTGATAACAATCATTAATGTCTACGGTCCCAATGTGGACTATCCAGGATTCTATGACTCACTGGTAAACAGGAGCCACAGGTTTCTTCACACCTGCCAGGCCTGGGCGGGGGACTTCAACACTGTGCTTGAACCGATTAAAGATAGGTCAGCAGAGGGGGGAAGCCCACGCTCCAGGGCAGCAGAAGTAATACTGGGGAGGCATGCTAGATCTAGAGTTGAGAGATGTTTGGAGGGTACTACACCCAGAAGATAGAGAGTATTAATTTCATTCATCAGTACACAGTACCTCCTCGAGATTGGATTACATTCTGGCCAGGCCCTCGCTGGTCCACTGGACAACTGGTTGTATTCTTCTCCCCAGAACACTATTGGATCACTCACCACTCCTGTAGTCAGTTGGCACGAAGGAGGAAAGAGAGCAAAATCCATTCTGGAGATTCAAATCTGCAGCACTTTCAGACATAGTATTCAGGAGTGAAGTCCACAAGCTAATTAAGACATACTTCACTGTTAATCTGGACTCTGCACACTAAATGGGCACTGTCTGGGAGGCCTTTAAGGTACTAAGGGGTGGTTGCCTGTTCCTGGAGTTGGGAGTACTAAAGACAATTCGCAGACAACTAGCAGACACAGAGGTGAAAATGAAGGAATTTGAGAGGCAGGTGGATGAGGGAAAGGGGCTTGGCGTGTGGTTGACCTGCGGGAAGAGCTGGATAAGTTTAGTGACCTGGCTGAAAGGGAGATCAAGTTCTTTGCCTGCCCAGCCATGGCCCGTAGATATGAGAGGAGGGCATGTTAGGTACATTGTTGGCAATGATGGTCCGCCATGAGAGAGGCAACATGGATATAGCAGCAATGAGGACTCCAGATGGGGCGATAGTGGTGCAACACGCCGAAATAGCAGACAATTTCCATCAATACTATGCACATTTATATTCCTCTAAGAGACCGCCCCTTGCGGTGATACTGGAGGGCTACATACGGGAGGCCACCGTCCCTATGCTGAGTGAGGAGGCGGCCCTGGAATTGGGCTCCCCCATCACTACAGATGAGATCATGGGTGCAATCCAAGCCCTGCCCTCCTCTAAATTGTCTGGCACGGAAGGCATCACAGCCGAGTTTTATAAGGAATGGGGCCCAGAAGTGGCTTGACACATGCTGAAGTTGTGGGGGGAGGGTATGAGGGATGGTAGCCTCCCCCTGACAATGTGGGAAGCTGTAATAACCTTATTTCTAAAGCCAGATAAAGACCCGTTACACTGCGCCTCATAACGCCCAATATCATTGTTGAACTTGGACACGAAAATCTTTGCCAAGATTCTTGCAGATAGGCTCCTCCCGTATATCGCTTGCATAATCCATAAAGATAAGTCTGGCTTTATACCCGGCAGATCGACCTCGTCCAACCTGTGCCAACTCTTTACAATATTGGCCCAGATAAACCCCGATATACAGGCGGCAGTACTATTGGATATGGAGAAAGAGTTTGAATACTTGTTTGTGGGGCTGCATCAGGTGGTAACCCCCTTACTTCTTGTCGGCTGTAAAGCTATTGTATACAGGGTTGTGAGCCTGTATTGGGGTGGGCGGCATGCAGTCTAAACCCTTCGCATTGGGCCAGGGGACCAGGCAGGGCTGTCCGCTCTCGCCCCTGATCTTTGCTGCAGCAGTAGAGGTGATAGCGGCAAGACTATGGAAATTCCATGGGATTCGGGGCTTAGCCAAGGGTGGAGCCCAGGAATTGGTGTTGTTATATGCCGATGACGCAATCCTATACCTCAAGGACCTGGCGACAAACTTGCCACCAGTCTCACAGGAGGTGATGAAATTCAGGGACTTCTCGGGCCTGAAGCTGAACAAATGTAAATCCACCCTGTTCCCTTTGAATGAGAAAACAGACTGACCACTGGGCAGCGACGGATTTAGCTGGAAACCACAAGCTGTCACATATCTGGGAGTGAGAGTCAGTAGAGGTGCCTTCACACTCTTAGAGGACAACCACCTTCAATATCTGCAGGCTCTGAGGGGAAAAGTGGAGGGATGGTGTAGGCTCCCTCTATCAGTGCTGGGAAGGACAGAGGTCGCTAAAATTGTGGTGATCCCCAAATTGCTGTATATATTTTAGAATGTCCCTGTATGGCCGGGGATGGTTTTCTTCAAGGAAGTTAGGGCTTTACTAATTAGGCTTGCATGGCACCCTCGGAGCCCCTATATCAGTTGGGAGATGTTGACCTTACCTTGGGGTAGAGGGGGGGTCTGGCCCTGAACCCCGGACGTAGAACTTTATTTCTTGGCTTTACAGCTGTATTTTGCCACAAAATTGATGCCAGGGGCACCAGCCTCCCCCCACGTCTGCATAGAAAAAAATGTTGTTTCGCACTTACTCTCTTCAGGGGTTCCTAATGTCTCTTAGGCTGGCGGATAAATGCAAGTTCTACCTCTGTGACCGGCACTATTCACTCATGGAAGAGGGCCCTTAAAGGATTGAGGATAAACGTCCCTTTTGACCCAGGTACACACATGTGGAATGTGGAAACAATATCCCCAACCTGTGATGCAACTATTGTTCGGGAATGGCAGGGGGCGGGGATACTTAGGATGGAAGATATGTACCCAAATGAATCCTTCGTAACCTGGAACTATTCACGGAAAGGATGGGAGCGGGTCTTCACCAATGCCTACAGTATTTAAGGATGTAGGCAGCTTTCAAGGAATGGTGCCCAGTGTTTCCGGAGCAGCCGCCTACAATTCCGCTTCTGAAGTATATTGTGAACTCAGTGGGCTGGTTTCTACATTATATGCGCTTAACCAATGTTGCACCGCACATGTGCCCTTAAAGTGCAGACAGCAATGGGAGGAGGATGTTGGGACACCCTTTACAGACAGTGGGCAGTGATGTGTGAAAACACGCATAAGGGGGCATTCAACACACGGTTGCAGTTGATTCAATTAAAGGCACTACACCGCACATACATGTCCCGGCCCGTATTAACCGGTTTAATAGCTCGAGGTCGACCTGTTGCCAGCGCTGTGGTCATGACCCGGCTGACTTTCTCCATATGATGTGGACATGTACAAGCTGCTGCCTTTTTGGGAAGATGTGCTGGAGTGCTGCTCTGCAATTATGGGGCAGGTTATCCGTTGTGAACTAATATACTGAATGTTTGGGTGGACTCCAAATCTCCCCAGGCAGCATCGAAAGTTGGTCACGACATGTATGATAATTGCTAGACGCTATATTCTACTGAAATGGACCAGTACGTCCTCCCCGGGGGGTACAAATGTGACTCAGAGATCTAACATGGCACAGTGATATTGACAAGTAATATGGGAACCTGTGTGGGCAAGAAAACAGACCGAAAGGTATTTGGGGCCCTTTCACTGCCTACCTTCTATCCCTAGAAACCGAATCAGAAGACTGAAGGGTGGATATCAAAGGGGGCCTGGCGACAGCTGAGAAGTCAGTAGCATGGGCTACCTCCTGTAGGAGATGGGGGGCAAGTAGCATGCTTACATGATAAGGCTTTATTCACCAACTAGTGTGCATCAACGAAAAGCCAATGGACCATGCCCACGTACCAACAAATTACCGTAATGTGGCTATTGCTGTTGTTTTACTACTGTTATAGGATAATATAATGTATGTGTACCGATGGAATGTGATGTGAATCTTCAAAAAAGAAAGTGTTAAAAAAAACAAAATCAAAGAGATAACATTTGATTCAGCAACAACTATTGTGGACCAAAATTGATTTCCTGAGACATCACAAATTCTGTTCACAAATTTAGAATAATATGTCTCATAAAATGTGTTAAGAGTGGTTATTGTGTTAATAAATGTCTGGACATCTCCAATGATAAACTGCTAAGCCTACACTTTCTATCTTCAATTAATACATGGTACCAAGTGCCTTTCACCATCCTAGTGGGTAGCAGATTTAACCTAAACTGCATAACGAAGTGTCTTACATTTTGGTCAATGATACTACAAATGTAATACTTTGGTTACTTTGGTTTACAATATGGAAAGGGCTGGATTACATATACCTCATAGTTTTTTTCCCTGTGCAAATGGGTGATGTTGTTCAATCTATCCCATACTCTTGCTGTTTCCTCTATAGTTTTTAAGTATATGGGCTGGTGATCATGACTATAGCCCTCCAAATTCCAGCCTATCTGTTCATAGAAGGATCGGCACTATCCCATCAGTAATTTCATAATTTGAATTGAATGCATTGGCTCAGTGCCATCCTTGGTATGCCAACAAAACAGAGACTTCTCCATGTCAGTTAATATTTTGGAACAAAGAATGCTTGTCTTAATTCTCACTAGTGTAGTTAAAAAGATCAGACCCAATTCCATATGGATTGCCTCAATCAGGAAGATTGAGGCAGTTCAAGATTATATTTCCACAACCTTCCCTCCAGGAGCAAACATAGAACAAAGTGCAAAATGTGTTTTCATGCATAACAAACTTGTAAAGTGTCAGTGATTATGTGCAAAATAAGTACAAAAACATAAGGACTTCATACACAATTGTATGGTCTGAGACAATAATTTCAACAACACAATGCAACCTTAATTACTCATATCCCCTTGTTAGGTTCTGTGTTTCCTAAGCTCCAGGTAGCATAACTGATCTAGCCCCTTCTTAGGTTCTAGGTTCCCTAAGCTCCAGGTGGCATAATTGGTCAATTATTAGACGTTTGTTCTGCTTGACAGCACCTATTGCACTTTGTTCCATTTTTACTCCTCTCATATTTACTGTATTAAAATTGGAAATATAGTTTGAGGTCCTGATCTGTTTTTAATAATGTTAACTCGTCCCATGAATTAAAACAATTGATTTGATATATATGAAACAATTTGAAGTTCTTTATGGTTTAAGGAAATCAGGAACATTTGCTGTGTAATCCTTGTTGAGTAAAGACGTGCAGTTCGCTGAAGCAAGGTACCGTGGCCCAGTTGTGCAGGTCATTTGAAGGGACAGAGCTTCGGAGAGTGTCGAAACACGCATGTATTATGTAAGTGTACCTTTGTGGGAAAACCAAGGGAGGAGAGGAAAAAGTTATTTTATGAGATTATGGGAATGTGAGAGGTTGAATGGAGTCAGAGAAGTTGTTGCGGGTGAATGGAGTCAGTTGAGAGTGAATGAGAGTGAGATAGGTAACATTGTGAGTGTGGAGAGAATGAATGGAGTGTGAATTGTTATATTTTGTAAGTCCTTTTTTCATTCTTTACTTGTTTATTATTTTCTTTTCTTATTGGAAGTCAAAGTAGTGAAAGGGGATCTTCCTGTAGGCGGGGAAAGACAGAGTTGTAGTACAAAACGCTGTTCTTGTGAAAATTAGTGAAAAGGGTATTTTCCCGTAGTCGGGGGAAAGATGGTGTGGCAGTAGAACACAGTGTACTGCTTTGTACTTGAGTAAAGGATATTTATTAACAAGGAACCATTGTAATTGTGTTTAATTGATAGTATGCTGTCTTATGTGTAAAGGTGTTTACGTAGATTAGGTTTCGGTAAAATGATTGCGGAATGAGTGAAAATAAGGTGAGTAATCATTGCGAGGTTTAAAGGATTTGGGGAAACTTTTGAATTTGTAGGAATTGTTGGAGTGCAGCAGGATCGGCTTTGTGTTAAAGGATTGGTTATTTGGGGGGTATTGCTAGATAAAGGTTGTTTTGGAGTATGGAAACTCCTCTAGATCAAATGTGCCGGTCACTTCCAAGATACATGGAAAAAAGATTCTGAAGTACCACAGATAGTGGGTACAGGAGTCTAAGGGTAGAATTTTTAAATCTTGGCCTGAGGTGGGTATACATGAGAAGGATATATTGCAAAATATGTATACTTCCTTGTCAACAAGGTATAAGGGACAGAAGTTGGACAGCAGGCAAAGCATCCTTAAATTGTGGATGTTGTTCGAGGAGGAAGGGAAGGCCCATGTATATAAGGTTGGTGTAGTAGGGTGGGTGTATGAAGGCTCGGAGACCCCTACCACCTCACCATTTTATGGGTGTTTTCTTCCCTTATCACCAGCTGTGGAATATACCAATCCCGAATATGAGCCTCTATCGTCTCAATCCTCCACCCCAACAGTTGAAAGGAGGAAACAAACAACACGTCCAACGGCTAGGTTACCAGAATAGGTAAGAACAGAAGTAGAAGATAGAATAATACCTCCAAAGGCAGCAACCCACCGAGGAGGAGGCCAGGAGCCCCAGCCTTTGTGATTTAGCAGCTGGACCTCATCACACAGCCCAGCCGTGCACCGCCTCTCCCCAACACCAGGATGTTGTAAGGGTGAGGTTTATCTCAACAGCGTATGCGCCCTGAGCATACTAATACTTCTGCAGCCTTCGCTCGCTGTGCTTCCAGGATCCGAAGCGCACCAAATCCAATCTGCCTGATCCTTGCAGAATCTTCTGCCTGACCCTGCAATGGCGGGCGCATCACGGCCCCAGAGCGAGGCTCTGGCCGCGTGGCTTCGTCTCTAGGCAATGAAGCTCTTTCTTTACGCAATCCTCTTCCGCCGGCAGGCGGAAACGCCGGCCTCGCCATGAAGGCCCGCACTAAGGCCCCTGTTTGCCCCTGTGCCCCTCAGTTGCGGCAACCCACCGAGGAGGAGGGCAGGAGCCCCAGCCTTTGTGATCTAGCAGCTGGACCTCATCACACGCCCCAGCCGTGCACCGACTCTCCCCAACACCAGGATGTTGTAAGGGTGAGGTTTATCTCAACAGCGTATGCGCCCTGAGCATACTAATACTTCTGCAGCCTTTGCTCGCCGTGCTTCCAGGAGCCGAAGCTCACCGAATCCAATCTGCCTGATCCTTGCAGAATCTTCCACCTGACCCTGCAATGGCGGGCGCATCACGGCCCCAGAGCGAGGCTCTGGTCGCGTGGCTTCGTCTCTAGGCAACAAAGCTCTTTCTTTACGCAATCCTCTTCCGCCGGGAGGCGGAAATGCCGGCCTCGCCACGAAGGCCCGCACTAAGGTCCCTGTTTGCCCCCTGTTCGCATCCTGGAACGTGCCGTAGGCTGTTTTTCTGCTCGTGCTCATACTCAATCTATGCTCACTGCACTAGTATCTCCATGGTGGTCGCGAGGAGCAATTGCAAGATCAGCAACCCACAGGATCTATGGCTGCGTGCTCTTCCAGTTGCAAGGTAGGACATATGCCTCCCCAAATTGTATTCCAGATTTCGCCTACATGCATATTTCTTCTTGTGCCTATAGAACATAGGTCCCCCCCACGAGTAAACAGATTCTAACCGACTCTTTTCTGCCACATGCAGCCATTGCACCTTAGCATCCTAACAGGCCAGCTGGTGCCATATAGATCTGCACTCTAACACACCACTACTGGCTTAGCATTTGACGCCTTAGATTCTCGTCTTTAGTTACGACTCGGAACTCAGCAGCTGCCCGACTGTACTATTAACTCAAGGGTCCCACCCGAACCCAGGCGTTGCCTAATTCCATCTTAACTTATGTCCTTCATTGAATTTAGATGCTGCCCACTGCATTATATGTTGTGCCTTATGGTCGCTTACAGACCACAGTGATTGTGTTGTGCCTTATGGTCGCTTACAGACCTCAGTGATTGTGTTGTGCCTTATGGTCGCTTACAGACCACAGTGATTGTGTTGTGCCTTATGGTCGCTTACAGACCACAGTGATTGTGTTGTGCCTTATGGTCGCTAATGATGCCCATGTTATTGCCATTGAAACGCCCTACTAGTACCCACACACACATTAACTGAACATACAAACTATTCTTGCTAATAATTTATGAACCTCACTGCCACTATCGCCAGTGCCAAATTACCTATGATGGCCTCACTTAGAGGTGCCACTCTAACTATGGCTACTTTCCTCCCTCTGTTCCAGAATATCTCACTTCTGAACTGTGCCTACACAACCACACCACTTTACCCAGACTTACTAGCTCCAGCAGACTGGATAAACAGATTTGCCAGACCACCTACACCCCTAATACCCTGTCCCACACCTCTTAGAAATACAAGATTAGCTTCTCGTCTTGTTGTACCCTTCACCACCTTCTTGAACGCAGCCCCACCGACCATGATTAGAAACACAAGACTCAGCCATCACACTAACTCTGATGTAAAACCCACCAGAATGCTCACCAGTCAGGCGAGGAATCTCACGCAGCCCACCTCACTTACGGACCCTCCACCGAGTCACAAGCCTGCAACACCTCCCTCACCACCACACACAATAGTCAATCATCCACTGACCCCCATCAAGGGAGCTCTCATTAACACACGTTCATTGGTAGCCCACGCTACTGATGTCGCCAACATTATCTCCACCAACCATCTAGACTTTATCGCTATCACAGAGACATGGCTCCACCCAGCAGCCGACCCCACAATAGCTCTAGCTACCCCGGATAATTACATCATCATCCGAGCTGACAGGAAAAATGGAATAGGAGGAGGAATAGCAATTATTGCGAAATCAACCCTAAACATCAGAGAAGTAACTAGCACAACCCTACCTTCAGCTAAACTCTTATCCATCAAACTCCCATTATCTGACACCCAAACTATCCTCCTCCATGTTATATACAGACCTCCAGGACCCCCCTCTTCCTTTGAAGAAGATATCTCTCTTTTACTCACGACCAACATGAAACCTAAATCACAAATCATCATTATGGGCGACTTCAACTTGGGGCTTAATGACCCCAAAGACAACCAGGCCTCCTCCATTAATGACACCATTACTCACCTAGGCTTCACCCAACACATTAATAAACCTACACATACAAAAGGAATATCCTTGGAATGGCTTGCAGACGCCAATTGCAACCTCTCACTAACTGACATCACTCCTTGTGCTTGGACTGACCACCACCTTATTACCTTCTCTCTACCCAGATCCATACCATCCACCACACTACCCACTAGGCTACCTCAAATAATCTCCAGAAATAACCGCAACATCACTATAGAGAACCTTAGACCTCTTCTTGTGCCCATCAGTAAAACTAACTTACCCACGCAAAATGATAACCCATCAGCCATTGTAGACCTATACAACAACACACTAGAACTAGCTCTCAACCAGATAGCTCCTCTTAAACAACAAAAAGCCAAACCCATTGCCCATTCCAACAAATGGTTCTCAGCAGAATTAAAGGATCTCCGCAATATCAAAAGAACTGCAGAAACTTGCTGGAGAAAAGCCCCCTCTCTCTCTACCAAAGATAAGTTCGCCTCAGCAACCTCCACATACAATTCCACCATCTTAAATGCTAAAAAAGAGATCTATAACATGAGAATACAAAACGCCAAATCTGGCACTAAAGAATTATTCTCTATACTAAGGGAACTCGAATCACCACTGCCCCCTTCAGAGGACTGCATTAAAGACAAGGCCTGGTGCAATAATATCAAGCTGGCCCTCGCTAATAAAATTGCCCTCCTACAAACCAAGATAGAAGCAAAGAAAGCCAACCTTGCCTCCAAACCGAATCCCAACAGCATAATAAACCATACCTCCCCGAATTGCCCTTCCTTCCACTTCTCACCAGTCACAGAAGAGGAAGTAATAAAGATAATCGCCAGTCTCAAACCATCCAACTGCAAAGGGGACATTTGTCCAGCCTCCGTCATCAAAGACGGGGCTAATGAGGTAGCCCCTCTCAGCACGTCTTTGATCAATGCTTCCTTCAAAAACTCAGTGGTCCCCAATAACCTTAAAGAAGCGTGGGTCCTACCCCTGCTCAAAAAACCCAACCTAGACCCCAACGTCCCCACTAATTACAGGCCTATTACCACAGTCCCATTTCTCCTCAAAATCTTAGACAGGGTAGCCTACCGCCAAATACAACAACATTTGGAAGACAACAACCTCCTAGGCTTGAGACAATCTGGCTTTAGACCAAGGCACGGGAATGAAACTGCTCTCTTGGATCTAAAAATCCAAATGGATGATGCCAAAGATAAGGGCAAATTGGCCCTTTCTGCTGCCTTTGATCTGGTTGACCATCAGATCCTCACTCAACATCTCTCCTCGGCTGCTGCATTCTCTCAGAATACCACAAAGTGGATCCAGTCATTTTTATCTGACAGGTCGACTAGGGTCTTCACTCCCACCGCGGCTGCGGACCCCATCCCAATCACATGTGGAGTGCCCCAAGGCTCCTGCATCTCCCCCACACTTTACAATATCTTCACGAAGCTCCTCTTTGACCGTCTTGACGAACTGGGTGTCAGCTTCACGAATTATGCAGATGACACCCAGGTCCTCATCACTCTCACTGGTAGCTATGAAGAGGATGTTGCAAAGCTAAATGAAATCTACCTAGAAATCCAAGCCTGGATGGCCACACACAGTCTCTCCCTCAATGACAATAAGACAGAACTGCTTATCGTAGGCTCCCAGGCTCGCCTCAACAAACTAGACCAAAGGTATCAATCCGTTACCCTTGACGGCAACATCATAAAAGTCTCCAAAGAGGTCAAAACACTAGGTGTGTACCTTGACTCCACCCTGTCACCAAAAAAAACAAATAAACTCCACCATCTCAGCCACCACCTACACCAATAAACTGATCAATGCTTGTAGGCCTTTTCTCTCTACCACCAGTTGTCTCACCTTATCTAGAGCGTTGAAACTCTCTAAATTAGACTATTGCAACACACTCTACCTAGGCACTACCACAAAAAACTTGAACAGGCTCCAGATCCTGCAAAATAATGCACTAAGATGTGCCCTTAACCTCCCGCGCAAGGCTCACATATCCACTGCCAGCAAAGAAGTCCACTGGCTCCCGATCCGAGACAGAATCAAGCTAAGAGCTCTGGTCATCACCCATAAGTGCCTGTCACGCTCCGCCCCTCGCTACCTCTCAGACAAAATGGCTAGACATTGTCCACTAGACCCACCAGAACCCCTTACCTGCACCAACTAAAGATCCCCAACTATAACCTAAAAACAGCAGGAGGCTCAAGCTTCCCAGTGCTCGCAGCCCAATGCTGGAATACCCTCCCTCTTGCAATCAGATCGGAATTCGCATTCTGGCCTTTCAGAGCCATGGTGAAATCATGATTATTAAACTAAAACATCCAATCTCTCAATGACACTTCCGGCCAACCGCCGTGCGCCACCATGTAGTAATGTTCACCTTAGCTTTATACGACTTAGGACCACCTTGTAACCCGGTCCTCACTCTCAACTGTAACTATCTTGTACCCTGTTTGCTTTATACTCTATTCTTGTAACCCGGTTCTCACTCTCTACTGTAACTATCTTTTACCCTGCTCACGGTATACTCTATTCTTGTATGTAACTACTCAGAGCCTGGACTATTGTATTCTCTGACTGGTGTATTTTGATGTTTGTGTAACGATATGTAACTCTGCTGTGCACATGATTACGCGCCCAGCTACCTGAGGGTTCGGACGCGCTTTATAAATAAACAAACTAAACTA
Source organism: Ambystoma mexicanum (assembly GCF_040938575.1). Taxonomy (NCBI): domain Eukaryota; kingdom Metazoa; phylum Chordata; class Amphibia; order Caudata; family Ambystomatidae; genus Ambystoma; species Ambystoma mexicanum. Next base: position 973,764,335 of record NC_090925.1, read on the forward strand.
AACTAAACAGTTGAAAATGGAGTTAGAAAATCAAGCACACAGAAGTCTAGAGGAAGTACTGCAACAGGTGGAGGAAGAGTTGGCACAAGTAAGGCAGCAAAGTAGAGCGGATCAGGAAAAAGGTATCAAGCAAGTAGCAGAGACAGGGTTGGATCAGTGGAAGTCAGGACAGTTTATTTTTAAAGTAGACAGTGTGGTCTACTTGCTTTGGAACCAGAGTCTGAACCTCCAACAAGAGAACTTTGCGCCATGGTAGCTTAGGCTATGATTCAGTGTGCTCAGAAAAGGTCAGGGATGTACTAGAGGTAGACAAAGAGGAATACTGGGAAACAGATGGCAAGCAGGGAGCAAATACCAGAAACAGCTACTAGGGAAACCACACCATGGGGTCTTAGGATGTGTGTTGGTGGTTGTGTATTTGTACTAAAGTGTAAGGGGAACAAGGGATGCAGGTACCGTTACTTCAGAAGGGGTTGGAAAAACACATTATGTCCCAGTTTGGAGGACCATACAGAGTCCAGTGTTGGTCCTGCGGGAGGATTAGACGTTTGTCTTGAGACAGTAGAATTATGCTATCATATATTTATGACCCACGTGTTAATCCCAATGGACCAGCAAGTAGGTTTGCGGGTTATCCCTCACAAAAGATGCCACTTCCGCCCATGCCATATGCCCCAGGGTCTGTGCAGCAACAGCAAACATGGGTAGGACAGAACCCAGCGACTGATGAATGCACAAACCTATGTTCCACAGTCAGTTGGGCCAGCCCAGGCACTATTACAGCCATGGGAGCGGAATCATTTGCCTCAGGGTAAAGTCACGCATTATACCAGAGCTTGTGTTTTGGAAGGAAGCCCATTCTCGCTCCTGGGTATGAGTACATATCCTAACTGGGACAGCCCACAGGATCTCAGACGTGTCCAGTCCTGTCCGTTACTGCCGATCTGGAAGTGGAATCCAAGGTAGGTGTGATGATAGGTGATCAAACTTTTCCATTCATGGTCGATACAGAGGCAACTAAAGGAAGGTAAGTTCAGGAAAAATGATGGACACACAGGATTCTCTGGGGCTATGTGGTCCGTTCCATACATGGAGGATTCACCTATTAAGGTAGCTACACAGGATTAATCAGTACAAATTGTTGGATTGTACAGATATCCAGTGAATCTCTTGGGCGGGGACCCTTAGAGCAAGTTGAATATGAAAATCTTGTACACAGAACTAGGTATAGTATGCTCAACTCTAGGTTTACATCTTGCCAGAACCATGACATTATTACGAGCATGCCACAGTGCAATAAAGGTTGTGTATGTACATTCAGATTTGTTTCTCTACAGAGCGATGGTTGTGTTAGGATGAGTGCCTGGGATTAGAGATATAGAATTCCGAATAACAGCAGATTTTTTGTTTCGCCCCACTGTTCCCTAACAGAAAGTGCCAGCTCCTGTTGATACCATACTTTCAGAAGCAGTAGTTGTTTGAAAGGACAAAGTGGTTCTGCCAGGCACTGGTGAGGAAGTAGAAGAGTGGCACACAGTTTTGTGCATTGATCTGACACTATCACTGAAGGAGGTGTCTGAGGAACAATTGTTCAAGGATACTGAGGACACGGGGGAGATGTTTTTTTTTTTTATACTGGTGTACCTTGCCACATAATGGTAGCGTATTGGAAGGTACCGCAGACTATGTCTATAGTTAGGACTGCACTGCCATACTGCCATATTCAAAGGAAGATATGGAGAAGGTGCCATGTCACTTGTGGGCTAGTAATCCTCATGATGTGGGGTTATTGAAGAACATAGGAGCGGTACAGATAAAATATAAACCTTGTGGAATATTGCCAAGTGTAAGACAGTACCCCATCTCCAGGGAGACCGATGAAGGGATTTGCGATATCATTATGGCATTGTGGAAGCAATGTATAATCCAGCCTTCTGTGTCCCCATTCAACATAGCTATAGTTCCTGTGAAGAAGGCAACAGGGTCCAGTTGGAGAATGGTGTAGGATTGTATGTCCTTTGAATCGTGTTGTTGAGGCTGAGTTCCCAGTGGTTCCAAAATCCTGCTACCATTCTCAGTAACATCCCTACTAGTTTTCCCACTTTACAGTAACTGATCTGAATAACGACTTTTTCTCAGTTCCCTTGCACCCCAATTCTCAGAACTTTACTGCATTTACGTATCTTTACCAACGATTTCAGCACAAAAGATACTGCAGGTTTATTGTGAATCCCTGAGTATTTTTAATTGAGTGGTTTAGATGGATTTGGGGAATTTGCATGTGCCTAGTACAGTTATTCAGTAGGTGGATGATTTGCTGGTCTGTAGCCTTTCAGTGGAGCAGCGTCGAAGAGATTCAATAATGCTTTTCAACCTGTTCATGGAGAAGAGGTATAATTTGGACAAGGAGAAATTACAGTATTGCCAGACAGAGCTAGGGTACCTGGGGCAAGTGGTATCACCCACAGGAAGAGAGGTGATGCCTCACAGAACAGTTGCAGTTCAGAGAACACCACAGTAAGTTACTGTAAAACAGATGCTATAGTTTCTGGGACTCCGAACTATCGTAGGTCTTGGATTTTTGACTACTCTAGTTACACAAGGTCCATATTGCAAGGACTCAAGGAAGAACAGAAAATAAAATGTCTGATTGAGTGGTCAGAAGAGGAGATGATGACTTGTTTCAATGAGTTTAAGGCTGCAATCAGTAATTCTCCATTCTTAGTGACACTGAATTACAAGAAGCCATTTTATTTGTTTTCCCATTCAAATGGGAAGGGGATGACAGCAGTCCTCACCCATAAAACAACAATGGGTCTTAAGCCTTTGGCTCATTACAGTGAAATCCTAGATCCAGTCTTAGCTGAGCCGGTAAAACCTGATGATATTGTGCATGATTGTGCATGATTGTGAGACTTATGAAGGAGAAGAGACGAGAGTATATGTTAAATGTTAAAGAGGATGCACTATAGGGATGATAGATACACTTTGTCGATGGTTCTTCAATAATTGATCTGGACACTGGAGAGAGGCACTCTGGTGCAGCAGTTTTAGGCCTTGTACATGTTAAGTGCCAAGTCAGGGTGACAAAGTGATTGCTTTCACATTATTCTGCATAGGTGGCGGAATTGTTAGCACTCATAGAGGTGCTAAGGATGTTTAAGGCAAAGGCAGTCACTATTCACTCTGGCTCTGCATATGTCACATCCACTATGCATTCAGGATTGTCGACATGGCAGAGGAGAGGATTTAGGAGTTATGACGAGTTCCCCATCGTGCATGCTGCATTATTGTCCAGACTAATCAAAGCGTTAACAAGGCCAGCAGAAGTAGCAGTTGTCAAATGCACTGCCCATACAAATCATACTAATTCTATTGCACTTGAAGATGATGTGGCTGATAAAGGAGGCCGCATATTTGCCAATTACAGATTCCAAAACTACAGCACCTGTGTCTCAGCAGGTGCAGTTACCAAATTCCATACATTGCAGTTCCATTAATTCAGATTACAGAAATGCAGGAGTGTGCACCAAAGGAGGAGAAGGAACTGTGGGTCTATAGAGGGCGTGCCCTCTCTCCTACTTATTTATTGTGGTGACTGGAGCTCATAGGTAAAGTAGTTATGCTTCTACAGTCACTTACCGTGGCTCTGGAGCAGCTGCATTATCCTTCTCTTACTTTCCGAGGACAGATAGCAACAGATCTCGAAGAGCACTGGTGTGTCCCAAGTCTACAGGAACACGTAAATACATTTGTAGCTAATTGATTCACATGTCTCCAGTTTAATAATGGGAATTGTGAGGAGCCTCAGGGCATCCTCACTTCTTTCCCCAATATAGATTCCTGCCAGGTGGCCAGGGAAAGGCTGTCAGTATCAGATCCTGAATGTGGGGGGTGGATATGCAATGGAGGATCACCTGGATGGAGGAGACTTGGGGAGTGGGGATGAGGCAACCTTGCGTAAGACACAGTATGCCCCATTTCCCTTTACTAAAGAGTCTAATATCCCCAAGGACTTTGTAAGTTACTACAGAATTTTACGATCGGACCGGAAAAAAAGGTCAGACCGTACAAAAAGTCAGAAAAATACTACCACCAAAGGTTTGAACACCAAAAGTTCAAACCTTTGGTGGTAGCATTGTAGATAAGTATAACACAAAAAATACTACAGAGGCTGTGGGGGTGTCCCCCGCAACACCCCTCTCACTATACCACACAGTATAGTGAGCGGGGTGTTGCGGGGGACACCCCCGCAGCACACTCAAAAAAAATAAAAACGGGGGCTGCAGGGCTGTCCTCCGCAACACCACGGCTCACTACACTTTAGAGTATAGTGAGCGGGGTTGCGGGGGAAACCCCTGCAGCTCCCGAAACAAAAAGAAAAGGACCCTGCGGCGCCGATTCCCACTCACGGAAGTGAAAGGAACTGGTTTGTTTATGTTGAGTGTGTGGGTGGGGGTGTGGGTGGGGGTGTGTTGAGGGTGTGGGTGGGGTGTGTGTGGGGAGTGTGGGGGGTGTCGTGGGTGTGTTGTGGGTGTCGGTGGGGATATGGATATGTAGGGGTATTCAACGTGTGTTTGCATGGGAAATGTACAAACCTTTTGTGGCTCATACATTTCACATGCAAACTTTCTGGCAGCAGGAAAATCAGCCACAGTCAGATCACGTAGATCCAGTTATTACCAGTCACTTCCCTATCCCTCACATAAATTCTCCCAGTAAAAGTCAGGTACTGGGACGAGGAAGAGGCACACCAGAGCCATATATCCTCACTTTATTGACTCTTACACATACAAACATCGCTTTGGTACTGGGACAAGGAAGAGGCATCAAACACTGAAGAAAGTCTTTGGATTTGAAAAGGAGCAGTCTAGTCTTCCTGAAAACTTAATTGATGCTGGCAACATTAAAATAAGGAAATAATGGCAAGAGATGGTCAACTTCTCCCATGGTGGAACACGGCAGGACCCGGGATATGACGCAGAGACCCAGAGAAGCTGCAGGAGCAGAGGTGCGGTAACCAGAGAGAAGCCAGGTCGAGACTTGCGAATGACCCTGGAGAAGCTGAACCAGAGTTTTGAAATGCTGCAGAGATGCCGGAAGTAGAGAGAAGCTCCCTGGGCATTCACAGCTGCAGGACCGCAAGGGCAGTGCTCACCAGTGCTTCAGGTAAGGCAGCAGGGCGAAGTGAAGTCAGCAGGGAACCCAAACTTGTGAAAGGTTGTGCAATGCAGTGAGAACCAAAGGATATTTTACAGTGCCATACCGAAGCCGACAGACATGCAAATGGAATCCGGTGAGTCTGCCCAGAAGGCAGAGGGTTGTCGATTGCACAAAAGAAGCTGAGAACAAATGAATATATTAAAGGTCACAGAAAAGGGGACAAAGAACTTTTAAACAGGCATTGCCAAGAGTTAAGTAAGCATTGCCAAGAGTCAAATATCATTAAGTATTGCTGAAAGAAGTGAATGATTGTGATGAACATTTTCAAGAGGCAAACAAGCATTTCCAAGAGTCAAGCAGGCACTGCCAAGAGTCAAGCAGATATTATTGCATATTACTGAAGTAAATGAAAGGTTGAGAAAAGAAAATGTCTATGCAAGATAAACCTGGAAAAGGGTGCCTGATGCTTTGGTCAAGCAACCTGTAACAGTGAATATGATTCCTAGCAGGAGAGTGTACTGGGAAGCTTATGATGGCTTGTGCAAAGAACTACAGCAGTAACTGAGTTTCCTAGCAGGAGAGTGTACTGGGAAGCCTATGTTGGTCTTTGCAAATGAAATCAAATGAAAGCTACTACACAAGGTAATGGTGACAAAACAAGCAATAGTAAAGCTTCAAGGGCACCTGAAAGGATAATAAGTCAAGCCTCACTGGGAAGCTGAAACTGTGGCAAGATAATTATGAAGCAGATACAAGTAAAGTGTGTCATTTGCGTGAGCTATAATGGGTGGACTGTGTGGTCCGACAGCTGTGTCCAGACCGAATACACCCACCTAAGGAAAAGCCACTTAGTGATTGAATAAAGGAAAACCTGCATGGACTGAAATTGAGGAACTGAACTTTATAAACTGGTGAAAGGTAAGCAGACCAGAAGAGCTGGGAAGTAGCCCAAGGAACATTGAAAGACTTGAATGTTTGCGAAAGGGAACCCCTCTTTTGTAAAATGATCTGTTTGAATCATGTTTAAGCAAACCCCTTTTCTGCCAAAGAGCTGCAAGAAGCGTGAACTTTTATTGTGACACTTCTCATCTGATGCTGACAGCCCTACACATTGTATACTATTAGATGTGATAGCAAGTATAGGTTTTGGACACAGACAGACATGTGCTTTGGATTCCCTGACACAGACTATCACTAGTTATATTTAGGTATGCAAATCCCACCTTAGCATAGGACAAGTTGGGCCCTTTTCCAACCCTCCTTTTTCGTTAATACACATTTAAATTCCAAATACTATTCAGTTGTCTGTGTCTACTTCATGATGCCTTCATGGAATAGATTGAAAACCTTCAAGGGACCTTTACCCTGGTGTTCAGGGCCTTTCAGAGAACTTAATATTGAGGATGTGGGTATTATCAACAGGAGTAGCAATTGTCTTTACCTTATTGTTGTTTTGTGTCCATTTTTATGTTGACCTAAGACTGGACCTTGGGCACACCCTGATGCAAAATCAGCAGCTACATTCTTGGTGCAGGAGGTATTTCCATGGTGGGGAATATGTGAGGCGCTGTAATATGATAATCAGACCCACTTCTTTAATGAGCTTTTTGCATAAATGACTTCTTTATTGGGTATAAAGCACAGGTTTTGTTCGCTGTATCACCCACGAGCCAATGGTATGGTGGAGTGCATGAATGTCCTATTAAAGAATAATTTGTGTAAATTGTTTCATATTCTCAAAAAGGGCTGGTTGTATTGCATTCCCCTATCTCTGTTGTATCTTCAAAACCAGCCGGGGAAGGAGCACTAGTTGTCTCCCCACAAGATAGTTATAGGGAGCAGAATAAATACACCACTTTCACCTGCATGCACAGCATCAGATGCTAAAATGTCAAAAGAAATTCAAGGAGAGGAGTTCAGGGCCTGCCTCAGGGACTTAACTCGAGCTGTCTTTTAGACTTAGATCTTCACAGATTATTTCTTGTCATCAAAAGCCCAGCTACAGCAGAGGGCATCAATCCAGAGCCTGAAATTCTACAATGGCTTCAACATTTTCTGGGGGATTCAGTGTTTATCCATACTTTTGTCTGAGGTTGGATTGACTGACACTTACGTGGACCCTACACAGTGGTTTATTCTACTCTGAGTGTGGTAAAGGTGGAGGGCCACAAGTGCTGGATCCACCTGCCTGATGTTCAGAAGGATACCATCACTCCACCACCTGTGTAAGAGCAAGACACCGGTGGAGATCCGCCAGAAGATACTTGAATTAAGTATTCCTGCGGAAGTCGTAGCTCATTCCAACTAGAGCATCTGTGCAAATGACAGACAGTGAATCTTTTGTAAATATTGAAGAAGATAGTTCAAAAGTATAAGTGATAGAATGTGTATTTGTTTGTTCTCTCTCTCTCCCTCTCTTTCTCTCTCTTTCTCTCTCTTTCTCTCTACCACCTCTCACTCTTTCCCCCCCTGTTTAGGAGTAACACTAGTTAGAAATGTAAATGTTCATAATGCATTTTTTAGTGATATAATGTCTTATGAAATGCCAATGTCCCAAACAAAAATAGATCGCGAACAGAGCAATATTGAAAAGGAACGGGTGAGTTTGGATAGTATTGTAGATGTGCATGGCTTTGCCTCAGATAATATATGGTGTAAACATATGAGAAGGGTGGAAAGAGAAAGGTCTGCATATTCTTGGTATATCTGCTCTCTCATCCCCCATGCTTCTGGTGTTTTGAGAAGTTTTATTTAGAGTGAAAGAACACTGCAGATAGCACAGTGTTTAGTGCACATACTCTTATGCAGAGTATGTCGTCAATTGCAAGGACAGTCAGTCCAGGTACTGTTATATCTACTGATAAAAATTAGTGTGCGAAAAAAGAGAAGAAGAAGCACACAAATGTACAATGCCGTTTACGAGCAAATTTGAAATGAGAAGGATTTGTTTTTTCACATAATCGATGGCAGCAGGCGGTGATGAGATGTAGAGCTGGAGGAATGAGGGGGCTAGCTGAAGAAGCAGTGGCACAGATTAATGATAAATGTTTTGAAACATGGAACTTGAATGTAAAGCTTCTTATGTGGCTCCAGAGAAACCTTTTAAGTTTCAGTTACTGACATGCTTTTCTTTGTGCTTCAAGGGAGATGGCACTGTACCTGTTGGCACACATATGAACTGTAGCAGAATTGTATGCATTGCTGATCTTGCTGGAGGAAAGTCTCCCATACTTGATTCCTACTGGACTTGTGGCATATCTCCAGCTTTCACCAGTTTGGCAGGGGGTGTGCTGCATCACTACACTACAGTCCTTGGTCCTGATTGTGTCCGATATATCGCCTCGAGCCACCTCTGTCCCTTTTGTGCCTCTGTGCCCCCTGTATCCCTTTCTTCATTGAATTGTAATTGTAATTGTTTATTTGTAAAGCGCTTATACACAAGTGAAGTGCTTCAAATCGCTTCAACGCGAGAAGGGAACAAGGAAATACAGAGTCATTTTTAGGCCTTGAAGTTTCCGAATGATCTAGCAAAACATTAATAGCAAACTAGGCCTGACGGCGCTACTACCAGTGCAAGTGCATGACAAGAAGGGAGGCGAGTAAGGGGTAGAGAGGGAGAAGAACACACAATCCTAACTACTATACTAGGCCAACGACATTTCAGATAGTGCAAGTGCCTGACAGAGAGTGAGGTGATAAGGGGGGGCAGTAGGAGAAGAACATACAGAAACAAAAACTACCATACTAGACCTGGCAAACTAGGCCTTGTGCATTCTAGGTAATGTAAGTGTACAGACAAGAAGTAAAAGGGAGGGAAAGGGAACATTTTCACCCAGTCCATCAAGGCCCTGGGTTAAATGCAAACAGGTTACCCTTTTCATGGTTTCATTTCGAGAAGTGCAATAGTGGTGAGCAGAGTGCAGAGGCCTGGAGCAAGTGCTAGGACTGGCAGGGGAGCCTGAGAACTGTATGGCTATGGAGGTGCACCAGGTGACCAATCAGCAAATGGAGCAGAGTTAAGGAGAGAGGGAGGAGGGAAGTAGGCAAGAATGAAGAAGGGGTTAACAGGGGAGAGGAAGGGAGAAACAAGAATATCTCAGTTGTGAGGGGAGGAGAGAGTGGAGTCGAACATGAACCCTAGATTTCTTGCCTCTCTAGTGATTGAGGGTCCAGGGCCAAGGGAGGCTGGTCAGAGTGAAAGTGGGAACACAAATGGACTAGGAGTTATGAAAGGACATGCAATGCCTGAACTTTTTCCAGATCAGTTTCAGTTCTTTAATAGGGCTGAGATGACATTTGCCTCCCTCCTGGCTCCTGGTGCTCAAGCCATCACAAATGCTAAGTGGCTCCATGTGACCAGGTATGAAGTACTCCAATTTATGAATCAATTTGAATGTGCCTTTAATTCGATAAGAGAAGAAATTAGGGCCCTACGCCTCATGACATTGAAAATTGGTATACCCTGAACCTTCTGACGGCTATGGAAGGCGGGGTGTGCCAAAAGATAGGAAGCACAAGTTGTACAAATGTGCCTCCTAATCATTTGGACAATGGGAACTTGTCTCAAGCAATTGGAGCTTTGCGTAAACTTCAAGTGGCTGAGGAGAAGGAGGCTGGGATTCAAGATGCTACCTCAATAGACTCACTGTTTTATTGGGTTCCCTCCTGGATGAGTCTAATTGTGAAGATGATGATGCCCATTTTATTCCTTCTTATTATTTTGTGTTCCGGTCAGGTTCTTCTAAGATGCTGTTCTGCAAAGATACCTAGAACAGCTGTCATGATGTCAGTTACTCTGTCTATGGATAGGGCCACTTCCATCTTAAATAATGTGGTTACATAGTCTGAGTCAAGAAGGAATCCAGGTGTAACTGGGTTTCTGAGTACTGTTGTGTGCCCTACACCCGATTTAAATAACTATGGGGAACATTGGGTAGATTGCTGAAGAAATGGTAGGTGGTTGTTTTTGCCTTGTACACCGAGGAATATGCTCGGAGTGGAAAGAGCATGCAGAATGTTTGGATGGTTTGGGTGCCCAGAGAGGATTTGTCATGGAGTGAGCAGCAAATGTGTTAGTTCATTATTTAACTAAAGGGGGAAAGTTGGGATGCACATTCAGTGTCCCAACACGGGGATGTTTACGTTGCGTACATTGTATTAGATCAATATTGAAGCTGAGCTAGACGCGATGTTGCAATTTAGTATGTGTTCAATGTATTCACAGGAATTTGGATACGTGTTACTTTGTGTTTAGTTTTGGACACATTTTAGATTTGCATCATGTTGCAACAGAATCAGAAGTCGTCTGGATACAATGATATTGTGTGATGTACAACATGTAGCGCCTGGCATTGGGAAGCAAGGAGCTTTGAGCATGAAAGAGTAAAAGTCTGCTGAAGGAAAAACCACTGTGAGGGGATGCGGTAGTCCTGAAAAGTGTACATGTGGGGAATCGACAATGGCTACGATTGAAGACATGTTTTGGAATATGATGAGAGTAGGGGTTTATTTTGAATAACATGGACATATTTCAGATCACAGTTCTCTAATAGCTGCGGTTTGTGTAGGTCTCAGAGTCTTGGCCTAGAGAGCTGGAAGACTGGGTCAAGGAAGGAGGAAGAAAGCAAACTGCTTTGGACAGATGGCATTAGCAAGCACATGGTCACCAGAGGCAAGAATGGAATCAATTGTTATTAGGATGGGGTTTTAGGGCCAGATGGGTGTGTAGATACAAGGGGCGATCTTCCTGATAGCACAAAGTCCTGTTTTTGAATGACTAGGCGAGTCTGGACAGGGTGAAGGTTTGAATTAGGGTTAGTTAATAAAACATGTGGAAGGTGTGCTGGAGGGCAGAGTTTGCTGGTGCTTTATGGGTTTCCTTTGGGCTCTCTGGAAGATAAGCAGGATGTGTGCTGGAGGCTGTATGATCTGAGTTAGTAGTTACAAATAAGGTCACATCCAGGGATGTAGAAGGAACAATATGTGATGCCAGCGCATCTGGGATGATAAGATATTTATTGCTTGTTCAAAATAATGATTATTTGTTTCTCTGCATGCTCTTGTTTTGTTTTCTGACAATAGCCTTGAACATCAGGTATTGGGTTAAAGTTCCTTGTTCAAATGTGGCAAGTTAACTATTGAATTGTTTTGAGTTAATGAAAAAAATGATATTTAGGATGTCATGACCAATTAGAATGGGACCATGTGGACATGGAATTGGATTTAGTAAATGCATCCAGTGGGATTAGAGAATGTGGAGGATAATTAGATGTCTTTGTATATGGTTAGCCAATAGGAATTGTGGGATGGCGTTGCAACCAAAATGTGCAATTATGTAAATCATATAATTCTGTGTATAAAAGTGGTAGGTATTGTTAGCCCAGCAAGGAGTTGTTAGTTTTCCATTTGACTAACCCTTCCAGACGTTTTCATGTAATTAAGCTTGCTTTACTGATGAAGTGCATTCACTCTCCTTTGGAGCTCTTTTTTCATATTGGATTCTGGAGTTACCTTTTTACACTACCTCCTACTCTTCCCACCCCTCGATCACTGAATCATCAACTATATAGGCTTTGATTCCTCCTCTTATTGCTTCTATCTCTGACCACAGATTCCTCCATTATGTTTACATAGCCCTAAATCTTCCTCCACCCACACCTTTCATTCTGCTAATACACAGATTTCTGATTCCTCCTCCACTTGTATCTTCATCTGAATCATCTTCCAACTACACCATTCATTCTTCTTACATTTGCACTTTAATTCTTAATTAACTTGAACATCGATTCATGTTCTAAAATGCCTTTTCTCTTCTGGCACACAGGCTTTCAGTTTTCTTCACTATGAAATGTTGGATTACTTTTTCAATTAGGCACTTGAATCTTCCTCGTCAGATATTTACACATCTTCGTCCAGGTGGACATCCTCCTCCCAATAGACCTACAACTCTTTCTTTTGCATGAAACTTCCATCAGGTAGTACATTGACACATCTATTGGTTTCTTCTTCCACTAGATCTGGGGTACTTCCTCCATCTAAACCTCAGACTCCTCATGCAAATATACCTTGGATTCTACCTCCACTTAGAATTATGATTCTTCCACAATGGGAGTTGTTGACTCTAACTGACAGAAGATATGGGATTCTTCCTTCATTTCAACATTTGATTTTTCTGCTTCCGGGATTTATGATTTCTCACAATCTTTATTTCTATGTCAGGCTCAAATCTTTTCATTCATTCTCACCAGGGTCTGCTAATCCTGACACTTCTCCCATGTACGCTCACACATTCTCCTCTAAGAATGCTGATGCACTTATGGGGTTATGTCCTCCTTACTTCTAATCCATACAGCAAATTAATCTTTAATTGAAGCCGGGTCATTCCTTCACCATGTGGAATCCTGCTTTAATCATGATCCATGTGGGCTACCCCCTTCTAGGCTTAATCTGGACTTGTGTGTAACCTTACAGTCAACTATATATTCTTTCACTCACTATAAACACTCTCTCCGTATCCACATGTGCTTTGATTATTCTTACAAATGTACCTCTTATCTAACCTTCTGTGACATGCACACTGGTATTTATAGAGCAATTGATTCTTTTGTCAACCTCCAAAAACTGCGATTTCAGCATTTCATCACATGCATGTCTGATGATTTAATTTTATTGTATACTTGTACTTTGTAAACCAGAAACTCAGCATTCACCAAGATTCCATACTCTTCCTTAATAAAAAGTCACCCACTAACATAGCTTCATCGATACTTGAATCTAACCCTAATTTCAATGTACACAGTTCATCTGCCACTGTTTGATTCAGTGCTTTTTTTACTTTTCCTGGATCCCTGTTAACATGGATTTCTAAAATGCGCGAGGCCACCCTAATTATAGTGAACAGGGGACTCTGAGACAACCCCAATCAAGCTAACCGTGTAGAGTGGTCAAGGCTAAGTCTCAGAAGAGGTGAGTGGAGTCACAGGTCCACAATCAGTCCACACAGTGAAATGAAAAATGATTCTACTTAGACAGGTAAGTACATAAATACTCTATACTTTGTAGGTCCAAAAACACACTATGAAAATGAACCAAGCAGGTAATATAACCACACAACACTCTAAATTTAAAATACATATACAGTCACAGATAGTTAATACAATGCTTATAATTTACCAATACACATGAAAGGAAAGATAAGTAGTTAGGCAATGGTATACACAGGCCACAGGAATTGAAGCCCTAACTTTATGGTTCCAATCGTAATCTGAATGGGGCCTTGTACCCAGAAGTTCACAAAGTTCCTTTAGAAGATAGAGCATTTATAAGGTTAAATACATATAATTCACGGTATGGGCGAAAAGGTTTGCATGCAGCACAACAGCACAATCATAATAATTAGTCTAATGCAGAGAATATGGTGCAAGCACCAAAGCTAACAATATCAAGAGCGTTTATTCTAATTAATATAACCATAATGCATGGGTGAATAACTGACCTTGATTAGATTGGTCCAAAGGATGCATTTGGAATTGTGATTTGAGTATTGTGGTCGCTTCACAAAGGCTCAATTTTAAGGAGATAAGAGAGTGAACACAGCACTAAGGGCTGCTATAGATTGGCTCATAATTATGTATTACCTTTTTCTGGTGTTTGCACTTGTCACATCGTCCTTTCTTTTCTATTATTTCTTCTTGTAAAATGTTGAATTTGAATTTGAATTTGTTTCATGCTAGATATTTAACATTGTAGAAGTGGAACAGCTTACGTTTCAGCCTTGAGAAAGACTAGGGGTCGAAACATGTGTCAGCTGTTGGCTATTTAGGGATCTTATGTTTATGTTTGAGAATCGTATTACAATATTGCCAGGCTGCTGGCTGATTAGGCAATATAACTTTATGTATTGTATAACATCATTGTCAAAGGAGACAACTAACGTTTAAACTAGTGAACAATTTGATTTGTACAACAATATTGTAAAAATAAAAGTTTGAAGTGTAATTTTGTTTGTACATTAAAACATTAATTTTTGGGTTTGTCTTATATTTTTATTAGTGACTACAATACGGGCAGCACAGGTTGGCAGTTAACTTTCCATACTTGTATGCACATTTTAGGTCAAGGGTAGGACCTATATTAACTAGGACTGCAGCTTACCGACACTGCATTTAATCACAAACAATAGGAATACAAATGAGTGTCCAAGTGCAGTCAATTTTGGATTATCCTAACTATTTCATTTTGCCAATATTATCACACAACACTCTAAATAAAAAACATATATACAGTCACAGTTAGTTAATATAATGCAGACAATTCAGCTATATACAGGAAACGAAAGGTAAGTAGTTAGGATATGGTATAACCAGTCCACAGGACGATATAGATGTTTGAAAAGCAATGGAATGGAATATAAATCAAAGTTCTTCACAAACGTGACATTTGAGGAGATAGGGGTACCAGTTGGTATTGCGAATAGTCACCGCCCTTACTCCGATTTTCTCAAAGGACTTGGCAGGTTGAATGGGGGTCGCTGGAGGTAGGTTTTTCCGCCTGCGTATCCTGTAGAAGGTGCCCAGGAGATTTGGGTGCAAGGAAGGTTCCAGTCGGGTCCAGAAGCTGAGTGCAACCCTTTTGAACGAAGAAATGCAGCAGGCACCAAGGCATGGCTCTTTAGGACACTCTACTAGATGGGGATGGACAGTTTTAGTGACATTCACAACACAGGGGCAACAACAGGCATATCACCAGTCACGAACAAAAGAAGCCTTCCAGACAGGACCAATTGATGCTGGTATGCTGAAAGCTCCCACCAAAAAGCGCAGAACGGCGGCACGGTGGCGCTTATGGCAAGGTAGCCCAAAATGGAGTTGATAATTCCTCCTGGTGGTCCAGGAGGCAGGATCATGAGAAGGCATTGAGACTGGGGTTGAAGCAAGGGCCTTCTGAGATCAGGTAGTCCAGCAAGGCTACACAGGAAAAGCTGCAAGAATGGTTGCCAGGCCTCTTTAGGATTCGTCCTTGGGTCTTCCATCATCTGCAAAGCTACACTGGATACTTGGCTCCTCTTTTGATCTGCTGGAATGGCTGCAGGACTCATTTTTGTATTCTAAATTCAGATGAAATATCAAACTCAAACCTCCAACAGCAAGGCTCTGCACCACACATGGACACCGTCAGTGGTCCAAACGGGGACCATTATGTGGCTGACTCATGCATGAACATTAGACACACTCGAACCCATTTGTGGATTAGGACTAGACAGTCCCAGACCAATTCCTGAGCCTTTACACATATGTCATGCACTAGCCCGTGAAAACAGCAGCTTGCCCAGGCAAATGCATGACCATAAAAGGAAATTATTGTCCTGAGAAGGCAGGAAGAAGGCCAAAGAACAAAATGGCCAAAGAACAAGCAGAATATTTAGTGGCACGTCCATCTTTGAATAGTAGCCACCTTTAGTAGCCAAACGCGATAAACGCAAATTAGCAAATTAAAACTATAGCAAAATTAGTACAAGTGTAACTGCTGCCACCAGCTTGTCTTTCGGCACATTTAAAAGTAACCAAAAATCCCTTTGGTGTAAGTCTAAGGTGATACAAAAGTATCCACATTGCACTGCATTGGGCCCACTATGAATATGTAAAAAGGGAAATATAGTTTCCCAATACTAACAGTCTGGGTGACTAGTCCGTTTCCCCATAACCATTGAGCAAGATGACAGTGAAATGAAGCTGAAGGCTACACTTCTCTGCAACAAGTCAGGACAAGATGTAAAGCAGAAGCAAAAGCAAAATGTTTGGGGTCCATAGAATAAGGAGGGAATGTTGCACAAAAAAAGAAATGTTCCTAACACCAGGCATGAAATGTTCTTGCAGGCTCACATGCTCACATGTTCTCTGGTTTTGTGAAGTTCCCTGCATCTTATGGTAAGGTTGAAATTCTAACTGTACACAAGTCACAACGATATTTCAGGTATGCAAAATGGGTAATCAGTAGGGAGACCTTGTTAGCCCACCATAGTGTAAAGAGCCATGTGCCAGATCCATTGTTTTAGAAACAGCTGAGCTTCTTAGATTACAGCTGTATGAGGATGGCTTGTAGCCAGACTTACTTTTGCCAAAGACTTCCTCTGGGCAAACACAGGTGGTAGAGTAGCTCATGTTTTGTGTAACCTGAGAATATCTTTCAAGCGATGCAGGACTGAGTCTTAGGTGCAGAACCTTTTTATATGTACTGTGGTTTAAATGCACATCCTTAATTTTAACATCTGATATTCTTACAAAGGAGTGGACCAAGTAAATGATGCACCTAAAACAGTATCATGTTCATTTAATTTACTGAGATGTATACTGTGCACCGCTGCCGTTTGCATGGTCTCTAGGCATTCATGGGTAGACACATTATGTACTGGAAATTCAAATATTGTTATTATTATTTTTTTTTTATTTGAAAGGAACTACAGTTTAAACACAAGGCAAAAACTTTTGTTTCAAAAGATCAGAAAAAAAATCCTTATACAACCTAGTAAAATCCAAAGCCTTAAAAAAGCAGATGAAAAAGACAAAGCGAAAAAACAGAAGAAAAAGAAAAATTCTTAACATTCACTCTCAAGTTTCGTGACATGATGTTGCACATCCCACTTTGTTCATTCATATCAAAGTCTTTCAACCAATTAGGAAGGTTACCGATGTACAGAAGCTTTGCATTAGAGAGTTCGATTAGACATCTACTTTTAAAATCATATCCATGTAGTTTACGATTGCATAAACAAGTTTTATGTTATTCCCTGAGATGCTCCTGACCCACCACCCGTGCATGTCTTCATCTAATGGAGCAAACTTTCCAAGATGCAGTGATCGTTGGTTTACTGTCTTTTCACACTCGATGAACAAGTGTTTTGAGGTTTCGATAGCCAGTCCACAAAAGCGACAAAGATTGTCTTTTATTGACTTGTCCCTTCTTTTCTTTTTTCCAAATTCAATTATAACATAAATAGACAAAGAGCAGAAGTTAACTTCGATATTGAAGGATTACCATAATTGAATGTGGCCTGCTGGAATGCGTATTACATCATGTTCCTTCCTTCCAATGTGTCATTTGCCTAAAGTTGCCTCTTCTGTACTGACAAAACTCCCATGTTTTTTCCTTCACCCCCCTCACAAGACAACTGCTCTCTTCTGTGGCCCACTGACCTGGATGCTCTCACACTTCCTCCATTTAAACTCACCCAGAACTGGAATGCTCTGTTTCCTTGCACGCTACCCGTATGTGCATTGTATATGAACGTGTCCATATCCACAGCTCATTCCTATATTTCTCCTATTGTTACTTTTAGTCTCATCCTTGTGCCCCAATCTCTTTGTCCAATTTCTCCTAGCCAGGGGTGTTGCTAGGTCTGGAAAAGACCCGGGGCTACGGTGATGTGGGAACTGTCGGGACTGGGGGCTAACTAGTCTTTTGGCTGTAGCTCCTGAGATTCTATCCGGGGCTACAACCAAAAGACCAGGGGCTATAGCCCCCTTAGCCCCCCCCCTAGCAACGCCTCTGCTCCTAGCTCTTCTTTGCACTCAAGCCCACTTTCACTCTTTTTTCCCCAAACATTGTTCTAAGATTGTCAGCCTGGTATGCCCCTATTGTATTCTCATGAAATACCTCAATCCGAAAGGGGAAGAGGACAAATGTCACCTGTGAAGGTTCAATCCTTAATTGCAAAAGCAAACTTCATTTTGGGAACATAAGAAGGGGCTTAGGACTTTATATTTGACAAATGTGTCTGCGAGAAAAGGCTTATATGCTGGAATCACTGAGAACCTAATGCGCAATAAACTTGGTGCTCATTTCATTTTTTTAAACTATTTTTTTATTGCCATTTTTATTCACACATACCATTGTAATTGTAATTGTTTATTTGTAATGTTGTTATACACAAGTGAAGTGCTTCAAAGCGCTTCAAGGCATGAAGGGAGCAAGGGGATATTGGCGTCATTCTTAGTCCTTGAAGATTCCGAATGATCTAACAGCAATAACTAGCAGCATACTAGCCCAGGCCATTTCTACTAGTATAAGTGTGTGACAAAGAGTGGGGGGAGAAGTGGGTGGAAGAGCAACATACAAGAAAAAAAGTTGGCCATCATTGCGCCTATGCATGCAGGCACAGCAAGCTAGGGAGGGGAGATAGAGGAAGACAGGACAGACAAATATGCTAAGCCTAGTACATTCAAGGTCATGGAAGGAGGGGGGGACAAGGTAGGGAGGTGTACAAGTGTGGCTGGTCCAGCATGGGCCAGGGTAAAGTGCAGAGTGGGTGCACGCTCATGGAATGTATTCTGAGTGCAGTAATGCAAGGCAGAGTGCGGAGGCCCCGAGACAAGTGCAGGACTGCCGGTTTGAGCCCCAGACCTGCGAGCCTCTTGAGGTGTACCAGGCAACTAGTCAGCCAACTGAACAGATTGGGGATGAGAACGAAGGAGGGGAGCAGGAGAGAAGAGAAAATAGGTTAGCAAGGGAGAGGGAGAGAAAAAGAGGAAGAGAATAGGAATGTCTTGAGGAGTTTCAAGAAACTTAAGGGGATCTGGCTCAAGCCAGAGAGAGGCAGTTAGGCTGTTCCAGAGGGAGGCACCTGCAGAGAATAAGACTCTAACCCCAAATCTCTGTTTGGAAAATCAGCTCACCCACAGAGAGTTGGAGGAGGCCCAGCGGAGGGCTCTGGAAGGAGAGCATTTAGGAAGAGAGTGTTTTAGATAGTAGGGGCCTCTACCCCAGAAAGCCACAAATATCCAAAAATATCAGTGATAACAACAGTAATCTTCCCCCCTCCCCTCCTTTACCTACCCCCCCCCCACAGACATTTGTTTCAGTGGCTGTATTATGCACTTGCTCTTTCCATATGTCGTTAGGGCATGCACCATTATTCCATCCATTTCAGTCCACTCACTGTGTTAAACTGCCCATGTTTCAAACTTTCCAATTTGCCTTAGACTTCCCTGAACAACTGTGTTACTCGGACGATCTATCACTCTGCCTATCTCTACCCTCAGCCTCCCAGCCCCAGTAGTGTCCCCCACCCAGGAGTTGCCCATGCTGCATCCCTCAGTAACAAGGAACTTCCACCCCTCCCCCTCTTCATTTTCTTTTTGAGTTAGGCTCTGGTTCTCGGCCCTGCTTCCCCAGCTCCCTCAACTCTGTCTCCCTTAATCCTCCCATTTGGCCATCAAGGAGTCCCATTCCTCATAGTAATTTCCAAGGTAGTTGTTAACTGAACTACTCGCGACACTTTTATAGGGTTTCCGGAAGCTTTCTTCTTGTCACCGTTGGGTGTTTACATTTTATGTTAATCTTTTTCCTTTAATCTTTCTGCCCAGGGCATGATTTCATCATAACTGTTATCTGGACAAAGGAAGGGGAGCTGTGAATCCAATATTCCTGATGTTGTTATTTTTAATGCAGCTCCAATAGTTCAAGGACATTTGTTACCATCTTCAGAGGCTGAATTTGCACCTTTGATTTGCTTTTTTGATTGTGGTACTATTGGGTAAATCTTTGTTAACGCCTCACAGCCTCTGCCTCCATTGCCTCCTCTGTTCCTGACCTTCTTCTGCTCCTATTCAGACTGTCTTCAAGGTCTAGCACCACAGTTTAGATTTTGATATTTTGCTTCTCCTTCCCTTGTGTCATTACAGATTCTTCCCCAATTCGCACTTTCAGGTTTCTACTAGCAAGTGTTCTTCGTACATTTCCATGTCTTTCTTCACTTGGCATTTTTCTCCTTTTTATGCAAGACCCACATTTTTCACATAAGTGGCTCAATCTTTCTATTGGCACACCACCTACTAACATAGTCAGTGACCAAGGAATTTCCTGATATAGCAGTGCCATACCAAATTAGCCTATTTCTCTAATAAATGAAGTCTTTGATCCTTCCTGGCTATTCATTTTCAACAAAGCGACAACCGGGGTCTTGTCAAAGCAGCATTTATTGAAAGTAGGTCTGATAAGAGTTAGACAATGTAGTAGGAGATGTTTTGGAAAGGTAGATTTCTACTACAATAGCTTTGCTTCAAGTCACATATTTTGTAGCTCAGAGGTTTTCCCTGATTCATTAGAGTGAATCATGGAGAAAAGAAAACCTGGTATGCTTTTAAGTGTAAAGTATTCAATGATGTCCCAAATAACTACACTACACTACACTACATTACTGAAGGATCCACATAAGGAAGTTATTCTCTCCTCCACACCATTTCCATTTCCCAATTTGATAATACCTTAGGACTGCAGTGACATCTTCACTTGCTTGGGAACATCACCTTTTCATTCAATTAGTAAACTCAGGGGGACAGACTGTTTAGACAGCCTCGTAGCAAAATCTATCTGCATTTCTTTCCTCAAACTCCATGCAGGAAAAATCTACTGTATGGACCGTATTAAAATAATCCTACAAACAAAGACACATGTTGCCCTGTATGTAACCTAAAAAAGACACTTTAAAGTGGAAACATTGGTACACATTATAAACACAGCATTATTCATGTTTTAAAAAGTAGCAATGACAGCATCACTTGTCGGTTCATTTTCATGAAAGTGATTCACACTGACAATGCTGGCATATTTTTTTGGTGCAACATTATGGCTCTGGAGGATAGCTCAAGGGGAACGTGCTCGCCTTGGAAACAAGACGACACGGAGCAACATAGGTTTGATCCCCAGGTCTGTGCTTAGAAACCTCAGGGTATTAACCACATTATACATAACCTATCATATCATATCAGTATGAATGCTGGCTTGATAAGAGTGATATTCAGTGGCATTACTAAAATATATTGTTGGAATACCAGCATGCATGCTACATATATAGTGGAAATGCTGCCATGTATTGTGGATGCAACTTCATGGAAGGGATTTACAGTGACAATGCTGTCCTATATTGTGGGGACAGCTTTATGAAGTAATTTATTGTGGCAATGCATGCATGTATAGTGGGCACAACATAAACTATTTTACAAAATCAATGCAGACACATAGTTTGCAGCATGATTAAAGAAATGTACAGTTGAAATGCTTGCATGTATTCAGGGGTCTGCCAAAATCAAGTCTGAAGGAACATTACCTCGACCTGGGTCATTTTCCTTCCTCAACTCTTGCTAGCTAACACAATTTCCTCAACGGTGAAGATAATTGTGTCTTCCATAGTACTTGATAACTGATCAGAATCCAAAACAGGGCGCCACTCAATAGTCTCATCCCCTGGACTGTTGCTATATAAAGCAGAGTAATAGGCTACCCAGAGCTGAACAGAAAGCATCACAGAAGAGCCACTATACTTACCTTTATAAAAGGGCCCATTACAATGTCCCAACAAGGTTTAACATAAACTGTGACAGAAGAATTAACCCATTCCTCCCAAGACTCTTTTTCAATTTCATGCTTTCTATGAGCTATGGCTTTCTTATAAATAGTTTGAGCCGTAATAATATCAAACCATGCGGGCAAGGGATTCTTCAAAGTTCTCAGCATGCAAGACTTCAGTTTTACACACTCTGCATTGAACCACCGAAGATGAGGACTGCTCGTCCTTCTACCCATCCTCAAAGTAAATGAGGCTGAAAGATTGGTCAGGAGTAGGGAGAAGTCAGAATAAACTTCACCCTGATTTAAATTGCCAGAGAAAAGACGTTAAAAACCTGCCAATTATTTAAGACAATATCCCTCTTCAGGCTCTCACAGTCCGCTGACTGCCATTTTAACTGACACTTCTAGCCACCAGGGGACACGTTTGACAAACCAGGGGAGAAAGACCTACCCTTCAGCCTAAGCTCCACTCGGCTAGGAGAATTATTGCTACATATATCATATACACTTACACTGCTCTGTGAAACAGGGTGTTTGTTGGCAGTGCAAAGTCACTTTGCACCATACTAAAAGTTCCATGATTGGGCCCTTTAACTTTTGCAAGTAACACCCATCATCTGTACCACAAAAGTGATGATTATATTAAAAATTGAAAATAACAAGCAGATGCTTTATTAAACTCCTTAATAGCATGCTAACTATTGAAACACCCTTGTTTGCATCCTGACATCTTCAAATGTTTGTCTCTACGGCTGTTGCTTCTTGTATTCTGCTCCTTGATGCCTGCCTTATGTTCATTTCATCTTGATGGCTAGCTCGCATGTATTGAGCCTTGATTGACTGCTGACCTATAGATACTGCTCCTCAACAGTTGCTTTATACATATATAAGCACATATATAGGGCTTTCTGTAAGACCTGGTGTGGGATTGCTGTGCCCTAAGGTTGTCATTGGTCAACACTTCCCTTAGCTGAGGCAGAACAGGAAGTGGTATGGAACAGAGGAAAGAAACGTATCAGACAGGGACAGATAAGTACGTGTGAGAACTATCCTCACAACTCCTGACTATACATATGCGTGTAAGAGGGAGAATAGAGAGAATGTTAACTTAGCTGTGTATATCTGCATTATCCCGGTCTGCATGGACACCAGAGATACCCACTCATCGGGCTCTCTTTAGGATGCATACAGCCCAAGTGCCCTCACCACAGTTATTATTTTATAAATATGCATTCAAAAAGAAAACAAGTTCTTCGAATCTGTTCTCATTAATAATCCATGGTTAACGTTGAGCATCTCCCTCAATAACTTCCCAACTAAGTTTCATGCGACCTAGCAAGAAGAGGAGTCCAGCATGACAGGAATTTCACTCTTAGAAACCCTGTAATCAGGCAAAGGCTCCTCCTTAACTGCTTCCACACTGTTCCCTATAGATGCATCTCCATCCTCTTTGTCATCACCGAACTCAGACCGCAATTCAATTGGAGGCAAAGGCTCCATTGGGAGATTCACAGAGCCTTGGCCTCCATTTCCTTGGCTGACATTTTAGGAACTTTCTTTTGACTTTGAGGCTCAATTAATTACACGCTTCTTGCATACCATTGTTTCCTGCATAATCCTGGCTCTTCAAACTGCAGACTTTTCCCCATGGTATAAATAGTCATAAGGACACTTCATCCCGACCTCGGTGATATGACCTTTGGTGTTTTAATGATCAGTGGCCTGCGTCAAAGGACTTCACTTGTATCAGACTTAATAACTTGGAGCATGGCCCATTGCCACACGGCATAGCCTTTGAAACAAGGAATTGTTGCTCGAATAGCACCCGGCCACTGTATGGGAGCCAATCAGGAAGCACAGGATGCAGCCTGTATCTACTGATCAAGCATTGGGTTATAGTCTCCCTGACAACAGCATAGCTGCAGGCGCCCTTCTCCTTACCAGTGGTGTCACAGTGCTCTACAGGTCTTGCTCCTGTCCCAGCTTCCAGACTCCACCCTCCTCCAGTTGCCTCAAGCAGTTACCTTCTCTTTGTCCAAGTCTGCGTCTCTGCTGTCCCACATCGGTCAAAATGGAAATTTAACAAGCATTTGCAAAGCCAGCACTTTGGGCTTTTGGGTATGCATGGGGTATGCATTTGTACGCACAGATCTAATGGCACTACCTGTCCCTAAAATGACAACAGCTGGAACATGGAGAAATTACCTGGGCATACATTGTCAGTACCTAGAAAATGCTTGTTTTAAGAGGGTTTCAGTGCATGGAAGAGTTATGAATCAAGTTGCTGGCGACACACTTGATTAATATATGTTTATTACACCAGTAGCCATTTACAGATGCAATTTAGCCATTAACTATCAGCGTGATGTTTAGAAAAAAAACACTGACAAGCGACAGTGATATTATGCTCAGTAGAGGGAGTTCAAAGAGATCCCAGAAGGATGTGTTTAGGGCAGGAAAGGGCCATGGGCCATCAATGGGTGGGTAAATAACCAAACAACATGCACAAGATGCCTCTCCTTGCTTGTCATCTTCCTCCTATCTGTATTACAGTGCAATAGTTTCGGATTCTAGGTGTCACTTAAGTGCAACTTAATTGCCTGAACTAATAATTTACATTTTTAACTCCATGGCGCTCTCGAGTCTCTGTAAGGCAAAATGGGGTGGGTTGGTTAGGGCAGACAGTGAGATAAAACAGGTGTTGTGCTCAGCTGTTTATGTGTGTAGAACCAGGAGTCATTGGAGTCTATGCATGTGTGCTTTCTAGGTGTGTTTTGTTTTGCAGCCTGGAAGTGTATTGTTTTACACCTGGGAAACACCCAGTGTCTGAATTGTTGGATATTTTAGGCTAGTAGGGGAGTTTGTGAGTTGGTTTAAAGAAAGATATGCGGTTTAGGGGTGTTTAGCATGCAGCTTTTCTCTATCCTTCATGATGTGTGTGGTGAGTGAGGGTGGAGATGATTAGTAGGGTTTGGGTAGCATCCCCGCTGTTTTCATCCTTACTTCTAGATTCCTCTCTTGATTGTTCTGTTCCTTGGGATTATTTTTCCCCTAGGGTTGTGTGCTTACATTGCACTGCCTGCATTCCTGCTTTTTTATCTTTACGTCTAGGTTCCTTTGGTGATTATTCTGTTCCTTGTTGCTTTTTGTTTCTCCAGGGTTGTTGCTTACATTGTACTGCCTGCTTTCCTGTGTGTTCATTCTTCACTTCTAGGTTCCCCAGTGACTGACTTTGCCTATGCATTGCATCTGATTTTCTGTCTGTGTTCTTTCCTCTTGTGCCCCCCTGTTTCCGTGTCCCCCTCCTAGTTTTTCCATCTCTACCTGCCTGCTTGACAGCACTACCCCCAAGCCCACCTATCCCTACTTGGGCTCACCATCCTCCCTCTCTTCTTCCCTCCCTCTTCCTCTCTGCCCAATTTCTGCAATCACCCCTTTGCCACTGGAGCCTTCCCAGCCACCTTAAGCACACCCTTGTTCACCCCCTGCTAAAGACACCCTCCTCAATCCCTCCTCTTTGGCTAACTATCGCCTAATCTCCATCACCCCTTTCCTGGGGAAACTCTTGGAAAAGCTGGCCATCTACCAGTTTAATCTGCTGAATGAATCTGTTGGTTGTCTCCATGACCACCAGTCTGGCTTCAGAGCTGACAGAAGCATGGAAACTGCTCTCCTGAACACCTCTGAAGATCTGCTCTCTAACCTTGATTCTAACCTTCCTTCTGTCCTCATTCTCCTTGATCTTTCTTCTGTCTTTGATACAGTGAACCATGCCATTCTGCTCAACTAGCCTCTGTGATAACCTGGGTATTACTGATAAGGCCATGGTCCAGCTGACCTCCTTTCTCACTGGCTGACCCCTTTCCTCTCTTCTGTCTCTCTCTCTCCACTTGTGATGTACCCCAGGGGTCTAACCTCTTTCCCTGGCTATTCACTGATACCTAGCACCTCTTGCCCATTGCATCGCTTCCTTCTGCTCCAGCATTCAGTGTTATGCAAATGACACCCAGATTTCCTTCAGGCTTCCCTCAGCCACCTCTCCTCCTTCTCTCATTCCAGATTGTCTGACCGTAATTCAGGAATGGTGTGCCGCCAATTATCTTTGCCTTAATACCAGTAAGACTGAGATTCTCCTCATCGGAACACCTGCTCCCTCCTTTCCTCTCTCTTTCTCTGGCCACCCACTCTGGGCCCTCTTCCTGCTTCTACCTGTGAGGATAAGATCCTTGGGGTCATCTTCGACTTCACCCTCTCCTTCTCTCCTCACATTTCTAAGAAGTCAAACTATCAGCTACACCTCCTCTCAAGTATTCTTCGTTTCCTCACTTTCCCCCAGAATCTCACTGTCTCCAGAGTTCTGATCCTCTCTTGGTTGGACTACTGTAAGAGCCCCTTTCTAAATCTTCCTGCCTCTATTCTCTGACCTCTACAACTTATCCAGAACAGGACTGCAAGACCTGTTCTTGGCCTCAAGTCCAGGGATCATATCTCCCCAGCTCTGAAATCTCTTGATTTTCTCCCCGTGCTGCAAGGATCAGGTTCAAGGCCCTCTGCATGATCCACAAGGCTTTCTGGGGCCTGGGACCGGGCACCTCCAACGATCTCTTCCAAAACACTTTCCTTCTCGATCTCTCCGCTCATCCACTTCCAACTCTCTGATGGTCATTCACTTTTCCAAGCAGAGAGTTGGGGGCAGATCTCTATCTTCGGCTGGGGACTCCCTCTGGAACAGCCTCCTTGTTTCTCTCAAACTTGAGCAGAACCACCTCTGGCTCCGGAAGAAACTCAAGACCTTCCTCCATGCTTCTGCTTTCTCTCCCCTTGCTGATGTCCCGACTGCTCCACAAACTGGTCACCTGACTACCCTCTGAACATGGGCTCAGGCTCCTGCATGTCCAGTTGCACTTTCACTGCCTCCTGGCTCCTGTAGCATTTGTGGTCTGCTCTATCTACCATCCTACAGTACCTTCTCTCTGCACTTATGAGCCACCCGTCGGCTGCGCTTTTTCAGTTAACTGCACTGAGCCACACGCTGGCTGCACTTTTGAGTTACCTGCACTCCCCCCCTCAGCAGTTCTCCCCTTCCACTTCCCTGCATTGTGCAATCTGAATTACACAGGGCCTAATAAGATTTTTGTTTTGTCCTCCCTGTGTTTCCCCCTCCTTGTCTTGTCGCGCCTAGAAACAGTTATGTGCCGGCGCGTTATAAATTTCATATTATAGCATATCCCTCGGGACAGTGCAGCTATGTGATTTATGTTTCTTTTTCTTGGGTTGCTCAACTTTGCATATGTGTGGGGTTATGTTGCTTCAAATATTAGTGTGACAATGTTGGCCGTGTCTGGATGTGGGGAACAGAGTACGGTAGTGCTGGTATTGTGGTGAAGTCTTTTTCAGTGGTCTGTGACTGTTTCAGGTGGAAGATTTTTATTTCGGAATGCAGTATGACTTATTGGGTTGTCTGAGTCCTTTTGTTCCACTAAAATTTGTGCATTTGCATTTGGGGGCTATTGTGGAGTGGCATAGGTATTGTTTGAAAAAGGTGTGATACGCTTTTTCTTGATACATCAGTGTAAGGGAATTGTTGCATTAGGTTATTCGAATCCTCTCAACCCACTCTGTTTGGGATTTGTCTTTCAAAATGCCGTTGAGGAAGTGGCATGGCCATTGTATAGACACAATGTGAGTGCCTCCCCAAAGGGATGAAAGGTATATGGTTGCTGTTGGTCAGCTTTCATTCCAGAGAATTGAAAACACAGGTTTTTAGTTGTTTCCAAAAGGGCAGGTGTTCCTCCATCATCCTGATTTCCCTAGGAATCGAATTCCGTAGTTTGGCTAACAATGGAAAATGGTGCCTTGTTTCCATGCGTAGGTAAGTGCTTCATCTCAAAGTTCTTCTTGGGTTGTATTGGGCGATTTTTTATCAGGTTAATTCAGCACCCTGTCCATGTAGTGCTATATGGGCAATGCAGGGGGATTTAAAATTGATTTGTATTTTGACCGGTAACCAATGTAGACATCTCAAGGCTGGGGTCATGTGTTCTGTTCTCTCAAGTCTGAGGTTTAGGTATGCTGCCATGTTTGGGATGTGTTGTAGTTTACTGGCGAAGTAATAGGGCGTTCCTATGTATAGGCTATTTGCGTAGTCTGTTCTTCCTAATACTGGTAGATAATGATGAGCGTTTGCTGTGGGAAGTTAAGGTATGGGAGGATGACTCTTATTAAGCATAGATGGTAGAAACATGTTCTTACTATTGCATGAACCCGTGGTTCTAATGTGAGACCATTGCCCACAAGCATTCCCAGGATTTTTATTATGGTTGAAGTCTCCAGTGAAGATCCCATTACTTGAGATGCAGCTGAGTGATGTCTGTGTTTGGTTGCTTTTTCATGGGGTCATCAGTATTTCTTGTGTTTAGTTTTAGGTTGTTATTAGTCATCCACATATTTTTTCTTTATCAATAAGGCATGTATTGAGAGAGTTGTCAGTGTCATTGTTGGTTGTATTCTTAAAGATGAGCTGGGTGTTGTCTGTGTAGTTGTAGCATGTGAACCCTTAGTTGTTGATGTGTTTCGTGAGCGGGGCCACGGACATATTGAAAATAACTGGGGAGAGGCTTGATCCTTGCAAGCCGCAGGTGATGTTTCTTGTGTTTGATGTAAATGGTGGTAGGTAGGTTATTTTGGTTCTGTCAGTGAGGAAATATTGTAGCCACTGAAGGGCAACATTTTGTGGGCATCTTTGTTTTCTATTATTGTTCAATTATGAAAGAACACTTGCGAAAGAGACTGTTCGTAAACCAGAATCATTGCTATTAGCTCCCTTTTTATGGTGCGCATCTCAAAGTGCCTTCAACAGCGGGCCATTACCATTTGGTATGGTCCTCCTCTGTAGGCACTAGAGCCTTATTACATTACATTTTTAAAATTGATATTAGTTTGGCCAAAGAATCATTTTGTGGGATGATTTTCTTTTTTGCCAACCAGTGATTTTTGCTGAAAAGTTCTCATGATCTGGACCAGAGTGTAGCGCCTGCTGTCACAGACAGAAGTTTTAAATGACGCAACACCATGCAGAGCAAATACGACAGTTTGAGTCTGTTTCAGAAAGAAACAGGGCTCGAGAAGCGACACCCGCCGCAGGAGGTCTTCCAGCAGTTGGGAGATACCGCACTGTCCTGAGTAGCCCGCAGCAAAGCTTTCTTGGAAATCTTTCCGAAACCTCGCTCAAGGATTTTCTTCAAATTGCATTTGAACCCCATATGTGTCGCGCTGTCCTCCTTCCCCAAATGTATTTTCTACTGTAGATACTTTGAAATTGCGTCTCAAAGTATCTACCGTTTAAGCCTTCTTTAGCAGGAAAAAACAATGGCAGCATGCGTGCAGGCGGGCAGCAAAATGGAAAGCGCTGGCGTTTCACGACCTATCGTCATTCAATGAGTATACTTTTTTTTAGGGATGGGGAGCGAAAACGGATCAGCCTACTTGAACAATCACATTTGCAATGATTTTCCACTTTCTGGCAGGCAGCAATCTGCTTTATCACAGACAGAGCAGCCAGGGTGACAGAATTTGAATTTCTCTTATCAGTGGGACCTATGAGTGCGTGATAACAAATGGCATGTTAGCGCTATTATTTATTCATGTGTGTATTCATTTATATTCGTTGGTTTTATAATGTGCTACGCTGTGACCAAGCAACGCCGCACCACAAGAGCCATGCCGCGCTTTGGGGTTCCATGAGGGTTTGTTGGACCTTACAAATGGCCAACTAGATGTACAGAGAATGATGGTGAGGCAGAGCAGGCGTTGTGTACTCCTAAAGCAATACAACCATGATTTCATATGTCGAGTAGCAGCAGCAGCAGCAGGCATGTGCTATATCAGGCAGTAGTACATGTTAGTTATATTGCCGAGCTTGTATAAGGCCCTATTCACCACCCTAGTGGTTTTATGACACCAGGACCTGAACCAAAATGTAGCACATTGTGGCCATGTCCAGGGTGGCCAAACTGTTGTCTATGGTAGAAATGGAGAGAGAAGGGCACAAGGGAAGAAGGGAGTAGACGTGGCAATAGAAAAAGGACAAGAGGGAATAATACCTTTGGAAGATAGAGATGGTGGAGGGGGAGCTACATGTGGCAATGTAAGCACGGTAGCATGTGTAGCCACAGTGAGTAGATCAAAGTATATGCTGATCATAAAGAGGGAAAATAAGACATCTGGAGGGCACAAGCATCTTCCTGTGGAGTCAGTTTCTAGTATATTGGAGGGAACTAGGATTCTGCGGTATGCTTGGGCATGCCTGTGAAAACTGGAGGCCGTAGTTATGAGGTAGCCTTAACAGGTTCCCACTGAAAACCATCTCAGTGAGGTCAAGATCACAGACGCTTCCTGCAGGACGGCAATCACGAGGACGATAGGGGGACTGTCAACCTGATGGGAAGGATCCTTACATATTTCAGAAGGTGGAATTTTCAAGGTAACTTGGTATAATATCAAAATCAAGCGAGCTGACTAATATCACCTCGTAAGTGAGACTAATAACAAGCACCTAACAGCTCACTTGGAAATAGCTATACAACTGAAGTGGAGGTATTCCCAGTGTAGCCCAGGTATAGTATGTAACCTGTGTGGCCTATGACCTTGGCCGACATAGAAGAGCATGCCTTTATAGACATATGTGGTTTATCCACTACTTCTGCTGCAATGATTAAACCGCCCAATGGAAAAACAACACCCGGCAGAGTCAAGTGACTTCGAGGCAGAGGACCTCAATAAGAGATTTGCAGGGTTTCCTTGGGAAATGCCACCAGACACAAATATCATAAGTGCAAGCGGTAAGCATGTGGTAATACGAAAGGTCCACCTGATTCAGAGTCAGGAGGCCCTTTCAGATACTCCCCATTTTGGAGTCCCATGCAACTCCACGGGCTAATGCCATGTTTGTTTGTTTGTTTGAAAATGTTGATTCGAACAATAAAATATTTATTAAACACGTACATATAAGATATCACAGTAAAACAATGCATTGATGCTATAAAATTACACAGATGTTCAATACAATCTGAATCCTCATATTGCAACAAACTTAAGATGTGAGCACCGGCCTTATAAAAAAAAAAAAAAAAAACTTCTAAGAAACATTGCAACCTTCAGATATGATAACAAGGCCCAGGCTGATCATTTCTTTTCTGCCTGCAATAAAGATAGCAATGCTGGCCTATATTGGCGCAAGTCAGTGCATCTCGGCGGTATAGCTTGCTCTCTAATAATTCTATACCCCGGGCAAAACAGGATGAAATGGGCCAGATTTTCAAGAGGGGCCCCACAGGCAGGGCAGCTGGAATCGTCCGGATAGCCTGCCCAATAGACTGTCTTAACGAACATCGGATTACTGCATGCGCTAATATTGAATTGAGTACCACTGATGTGGAGCAAAAGTGTTCTACACGAAAACTGATGATTATAGTGAATTTCACTTGTGAAACACGTACTGTAGCGAAGCGGTAAAATATATGGTATTTGGAACTCCTGAAGGTTTTACCATAACTGCCAATCTCGTAAGGAGGCCAAAACTATCTTCAATGGATGATGCAATAAGATAATGCAATAAGAGCAGCATAGAACAAGATGCAGAACTTGCAGACATTATACACATTCTTAATATTATAAACAAAGCATCCAGTAAAGAAAGCATGTGAAACAGATAATGGTACATGCATATGATTAGGCTGATGCTTACCTTGGGTAACTATTTAATTATTACAATCCAATACAATATTCATAGCACAGAAGCCTTTGACTACTCTTTGGAGAACAAGACATGTGGAAAATCATCAAGTGTCTATGCACAAAAATATTGCAATGCCCAACGTTCCAAAACATTTTGTTTAAATCATACCAATGCAGTGGAATGTAATACTGACACGCATATGATGCCACCAATTTATCGCAAGCCAACTGTAATATATGGAAAGTAAAGTTATTAAGTAGTTGAGGTTTGTTATGCACCTTTTGGGTAATTGTTGAGCATGGCCTAGATTCCGGATGCAGCAAAGCATTACAGAATTGTCAGGAGAGGGTTAAAAGTTGTATAGCCACACATATAATTTCACATTAAAGCTGAAACACATAAATGGCATACATGACACCAATGACAGGGAATTCAGCAACCATGTTTGCACAGACAGAAAGTGTGCAAAATGTGTTTGCACATATGCTGTTTATGTACTGGTCACTCAGTTTAATGCTACTGTTGAACTGGTAAATTGGTACAAATGCCCATTCAAACGTACCCATTAGCTGGGCAACTTATTTTTTCTACCAAGGGAAACTGCTTATCACTAATGCACGTTATGTGACCGGAACTTGTTCTATGGTGCTTCCTGCCAGATTCCTCCTGTTTCTAAGTCTTGCAAAGTTGATTTCATTGTTACCTAGTCTAGTTGGTGCTCAGTTTCTCGCCCTTGGAAGGATAAAGGGCTGAGTCAGCCCTGCCAGGAGTACATCTTGTGTCCTCCATGCAGAACACAAAT
Organism: Ambystoma mexicanum; assembly: GCF_040938575.1. Classification (NCBI taxonomy): domain Eukaryota; kingdom Metazoa; phylum Chordata; class Amphibia; order Caudata; family Ambystomatidae; genus Ambystoma; species Ambystoma mexicanum. The sequence goes on from NC_090925.1 coordinate 973,796,380, forward strand.
GTCCAAGGTGGGTGCTCAACTATTTTGCATGCTGGGCTTTATGTGGGCTGGGGCAAGATGGGACGCAGACCTTGCAGTTTACAAAAATGCCCTTGAGCTGTCTGGGACCCTGCTCGTGCCCACTGACCTGACATCCGTGACCTGAATTCCTAGTGCACTTAAGTAAGTGACCATATCTCTAAACATCATCCATGCCTAGAATCACATCGTGTGTGACAGAGGTTTGCAAGTCGATTATTGTGCTTCGAACACTAAAAGGAAGGGACAGTGCCACATAAAGAATCCAATTGCTTAATTTTGCAGCATACCATATTCAAATCTTGTCATTTTAATCCTTTAATAAAATCAATATCCATGACTCACTAATTACCTTGAAACGAATTTGGGGAGTAGAACCTACACTAGACTGCTTTTATTTGCTTTCGATTTTATATTTGAATTTTCATTTAGTTGATTTTTTGACTCCACATTCAGTATGCTTAACTCACATTTTACTCCCTTTCATTCCAGACACAAACCTTTGTATGCATCTGCTATGCCAATCTTTAATTACATAAGCCACACATCTTTTACAAGTGTCCCAGTTACTTAGCATTCTGAGGTCATGGCCACAATTGAGACTGTACTGACAAATTGTGTTTTCTGTCACCTTACCACCTTCATTTTCGTATTCCCTTAAAGCACTGATTGCAAGCATACATTGATGTTTAAGGGGCCAACGATTGGGGATGTGAACAGAATTCTATAAAACACTTCAGAATACCTTGGAGAATATGAGTTATATGAAAGATATAATGCATAGAATTAGTCGATGGGGTAATAAAGGAGCCTCGGAAGGCAGGTTTACCAGGTGACAGGAGATTTGCTTTACACGCAGTCACATGGAAACAATTGTGCTAAATCAATGATCCTCATGTTATCAGTCGCAAAAGGACAACACGTTAAGTCACCCCTTTTGCAATTACACCTCAGAGGCGCAGAACGTTAAGGTGAGTTTTTAACTCACTGACCTACCTTCCCAGTGCTGCACAGGAGCATGTTCATATGGTTAAATCTAAGACAGTCTCGGTTCATAGAATGTGATATGCTACTATGTTAGATGTTGAAGTGTGCTAAGCAGTGTTTAAAAAAAAAGGAACAATGTTTTTTTTTTTTTTACCACAAAAGAAAGCGCAATAGATAACAAATCAGGTTTGACGGGAAGCAGTGAGCGTCTTACACTGAGGTGAGTTTGAGTGACATTCTGATCAGGTTGTGGGCTGGGAGTAAATGGAACAATCCCTGGGGTCAATGCCTGGGTGGACTTAACCTGGAAGGATGCACACGTGCCTGACATTTGGGGGTGGCTTCATCAGATGGCTCTGTCTGCACTGTATATTTTAATTTGCTTTTAGCTGTGCAGCATCACTGTGTGTTTGCCATCAGTGTGGTTGGGGTGGAGGTAGGTGGGTTCACTGTGGAGGTATGGCTCTGTCTGCACTGTATATTTTAATTTGCTTTTAGCTGTGCAGCATCACTGTGTGTTTGCTATCAGTGTGGTTGGGGTGGAGGTAGGTGGGTTCACTGTGGAGGTATTCCATGGTCTTGTTAATGCCACTTTTGTTTGTCATTGCTGTGTTAAAACCATGTCATGCAGACATGCCCACGAACATGTGCACTCAAACACTGCCTTCTCTCATGTGTTGCTCCACCTCGAAAATTGGAATGCAGTAGTGAACCATGTTTGCTATTTCAGAGTGGCATCACAATTCTCTGGTCTCGGTAACTCATGCACTCTCTGACTGCCCTCCGATCACCCATGCATGGTCCTGTCATTTTATTGTTCCCTGTCGGGTAATTTTATGCACCTTCCACCCAGGTCACTGATGCTCAGGCGGTGACGCACATGGGCATTGTTTGTGTATTTTTTATTTTTATTAGTATGTTTACTTCTGTCGTGGGAACACATTCAGCTAGTGTGCTTGTATGCCATGGAAATGTGCCATGGCCCACATGCAAATGGCACTTGCCATTGCATTCACTTGTCACATGTGTATGGGGTGGGCTGGTTAAAGTCTTGAGGGTTGTTTCAGCAGATGCTCCAGTCCTGTATGGTTCTCTGGTGATTCCAGTTGATCATGTTCGCAGCAGGCATATTGGTGTTTCACTTCATGTAGCTGGCAGACCACAGAGGTTCAGGTAAATTGCAGACATGCATTGCACTGTTGTTGTGGAACACTGTCAGGGGTCTGCCTGTGGGGAGGGTCCAGTCTGGAGTGGATGCAAAGGGAGGGGGTGTCCTGTCTAGCGGCGGTGTCCAGTCTGGAGTAGGATGCCTGGGGCGGGGAGCTGTCCACTCTGGAGGGGGTTTCCTTTCCAGTGTGGAGTGTGATGACTGGGGGGGTCCAGTCTGGAGTGGGATGTCTGGGGGGGTCCAGTCTGAAGGGGGCTGCATGGGGGCAGTGTGCAGTCTGGAGGGGACTGCCTGGCAAGGGTGTCCAGTCTGGAGTTGGATGCCTGGAGGGGTGGGTGTCCAGTATGGAGAGGGTGTCCAGTCTGGAGTTGGATGCCTTGGGGGGTGTTCAATCTGGAGGGAATGTCCATTCTAGAGTGGAATGCCTGGGGGGGTGTCCAGTTTGGAGTGATATGCCGGGGGGGGTGTCCAGTCTGGAGGGGGAGTCCAGTCTCGAGTTGGATGCCTGGGGGGTGTCCAGTCTGGAGTGGGATGCCTGTGGGTGTGTCCAGTCTGGAGGGGGCTGTCTCACGGGGTGCAGTCTGGAGGGGGCTACATGGGGGGAGTATCCAGTCTGGAGTTGAATGCCTGGGGGGTGTCCAGTCTGGAGGGGGTGTCCAGTCTTGAGTGGGAGCCTGGGGGGTCTAGTCTGGAGTGGGATGCCTGGGGGGGTGTCCAGTCTGAAGCGGGCAGCCTGGTGGGGTGCAGTCTGGAGCGGTTGTCCAGTCTGGAGTGGAATGCCTGGTGGTGTGTCCAGTCTGTAGGGGGTGTCCAGTCTGTAGTGGGATGCCGGGGGGGCTGTCCAGTCTGGAGTTGGATGCCTGGGGTGTCCAGTCTGAAGCAGGCTGTCTGGGGCAGGAAGGGGCCTGCAGTCTCCAGGGGGTGTCCAGTCTGGGGTGGGATGCTTGGGTGGGGTGTGGAGGGGCTGTCTAGTCTGGAGTGGGATGCCTGGGGGGGTGCCCAGTCTGGAGGGGATGTCCAGTCTGGAACGGGATGCCTGGAGGGTGTGCAGTCTGGAGGGGGATGCCTGTGGGGGGTTGTCTAGTCTGGAGTGGGTTGCCTGGGGGGGGGGTGTTCAGTCTGGAAGGGGTGTCCAGTTTGGAGTGGGATGCCTGGAGAATGTCCAGTATTGAGGGGTGTCCAGTCTGGAATGGGATGCCCAGGGGCATGTCCAGTCTAGAGGGGGCTGTCTGGGGAATGTCCAGTCTGGAGGGGGCTGCCTGGCCTTGCGAAGGAGGGCCCACATTTTTGCTGGGGTGTGGCCTTGGCTTGCAAGGTGATGCACATGATTTTGCTGGGATACAGTCTGGCCTTGCAAGGGAGGGCATGCATATTCTCTGGGGTGTGGTCTGGGCTTGCGAGGAAGAGCATGCGTTTTCCATGGTGTGCGGCATGGGCTTGTGAGTTGAAGTGCGCAATTTTACTGGGATGCAGCCTGGTCTTGCGAGGGAGGACACACGTTTTCTCTGGGGTGCAGCCTGGGCTTGCGAATTGAGGTGCACAATGTGGCTGGGGTGCAGCCTGGCCTTGCTAGGGAGGGCACGCGTTTTCTGTGGGGTGCAGCCTGGGCTTGCGAGGTGAGATGCACGATTTTGCTGGGGTGCAGTATGGGCTTGCGAGATGAGATGGGCAATTTTGCTGGGATGGAGCATGGGCTTGCGAGGTGAGATACGCCTTCTCACAGGGGTACTGGATGGTGGTCCAGGGGTGGTGCAGAGGCTTGCGCCATGTTAGTTCTTTTGCTTGCTTTTTGCTTTGCTTGGGGGCATGCTGTGGGCGTTCATCACGCAGCTTGTTATTACTTGTGCAACAGTTAGCATGCATCTTTAAATCCATGAATACACGTAGCGCACAAAATATTTTCGGTGCCACGGCTCAGGCAGGGCCATTTTCGATGTGCTGACCTTGCGCCATTTCTGCATTCCAATCCATGAATCTGGGCCCTAAATGTTTAGCACACAACCTAATTTGTACAGAAATGTGTGAGGATGGAGGACACATTAAAGGAGGATTGTGACATTGGGCCTCATAATGAGACGGGCGTTAGCCGTCCCGGTAATTGTCCATTCGCGGGCGCCGGAATAAAATGCTCCCCATTCCCATTTGAGCCTCATAGGGCTCAATGGGAATGGGGAGGTCAGATGCACCGGCATCGTGAATGGTGCCGGTGCATCCGACATGCTCTGCTCGTGGGTGCCTGTATGCCCGCCAGGTCAGACCTGGCGGGCGGGAAGGCACCAGTGAACAGAACTCGTAGTTTGCCGGTCCGGTAACAACAGTACCGGCAAGCTTACCGATACCGTTTTACCGGATCGGCAAACTTACAATGAGGCCCGATGAATCTCACACTGTAATGACCTTAGCAGACACTGGCAACAAAGAATTCAGATAAGCTGATGTTTGTCCCAATTAGTGATCTACTAAAGGACACTATCCAAGTTTATTATCTACAGGTTAGTAATGTAAACAGCTCAGTCCTAGTACATACACATATTTAACAAGTTAAAAAATAAAGTAACAATTACTAAAGTTTTTTATTAATAGTCTTTATTTCCTATGGACTATCCAATAGAATGTCCATAATATGTATATGGTGGTTTTTGAGGCACCATTGACTTTAGAGTAAATGCTGTTAGGCCCACTAATTTTGGCGTGAACATATCTTTCAAATGAGGACATTAGAAATTAAAATCCATCCAGAAATAATAGAGGTATTGATTATTTTATGAAAGTCATTTCCGGCCATCTTGATGACATCACCAATCTGACATACCACTCGTTCCTGAGGGACACAATGAAAATGATTCATATATTGGCAGTTTCTGATGACACCAAAGCAGTCTCACCCTTTTCTCACAAAATTGGCATAGACTTACAAATGTTCCCCTTTTACAACGCACCTTCGTGCCTATTGAGTCCTATTCAGAAAAGCTTTCCCCTCTCAGGCCTGCCTTCAAGAGACACAAGAGACAGACAAGCAGAACCTGCCATTCCCACAGTACACATCTCTGTCACAGGAGCCATACGGTCCTATGGACCCGGACTGCACACCGAGATGACAATTTGCTACCTTTGCAGGAACCAGCAAATATGCCCTACTAGAAACTCACAAGGTCACATTCTGAATGGACAGATGCTTCCTGTTCTAAACAAAACAGAAGTGCCCATCTATCCTCCAACTGGAAAGAAGAAACTGGACCATAAACAGCAAGGTGAAGTTGCTGCAAGGTGAAATGGAAGCAGGTTATTAAACTCCCATAAGCATACATAATACATTAATTTATAGTATCCAAACATGAGACCAGCAGAGGTCTGCAACCTTTGGATCTCCAGATGTTTTGTAAAACAACTCTTTCAACCCAAGCAAGTACAGTGAAGGGTGGGGGATCATGGGAGATGTAGTCAAACATCTAGAGAGCCACAGGTTTCAGACCACTGCTGGTTTGATGTTTGCATGTTATATATTAATACATTATTTGTTTATATAGGAGTTTAATAACCAGGGGGGAGATTTAGACAAAGGCCCCATATTCAAGAATGATGATGCCCCAGTGAGCACAGATTGCATGGTCAGGGTTTGGGCCACTTTCTGGTGACAATGGTGTATTTCAGGCATACGTGTTTCAGTTTGAATATATGTTGCTTGTGTATCACTGTTAACATTGAGTGCATAGTGGTGGCTATATATCACAGTCCCTTCAACAACAATGTGGATGCTAGATTCAGACCTGGCTGGCACTGCATGCCCTTCAAGCCGGTAAATAATCATGAAAAGATAGCTTCAAAGGATCATGATGTATCATTGGCCAACTACAGAGGCCCAGAAGGAGTAAACACTTAAAAACTGAAATTAATCAGGAAAGATTCTAGATGCCGTTGTTTTAAGGGGGTGCACAAATGAAACATAGATCCACGGACACCAAAGTGCAGAGTATTTCCAAGTATATCCGCTTTTAAAATATGAGTGACTCATATAATATAATGTCATATATAATGCTTTCAATTTATTTTAGGGAAAACACTTGGATTAAAAGCGCGATGTCGGCGCTCAAAGGCAATGATGGTTGAAACGTACACACTTTCCATGATATATGTTATGCTTATTCTATGAGCCAATTGTAAAGTGAATCGAGTGCCTCCTTCGTGACACTACATGTGTTATATTTCACCATGTGTGAGCGAACATCTTTCTATAGCAACACTGAATTACAACCCAGTTAAGTGACCACTAAGGAGAAGAATAAGACACAATAAGGTCACGTTATGGGCCCATGAGGACGCTGGGATTTAAGACCATCTTTCCTTATTTCAAGTCAGGCAGTAGACCACATCACCTAGGTCCCTTAAAGTGATTTTCTCAAGATCACATAAAGCGGTCTGATTGGGAGAGCTGGAATTTTTGCAATGGGTGCTTATTAAGATTTTGGGAGTAGAGCACATTATGTCTGTGCTTCTAAACCGTGTTAAGAGTGCAACTGACAATGCATGTGTCCTAAATGGATGGACGGCGCCTGTACTGTTACCAATTGCTTAATGTCTGATGCAAGGCGAAAATTATGGGAGAAATTCACAAAGGATTTTTGTAGCCGCAAATCCATTTGCAGCCAGAAAAATCTGTATATTAGAGCTGACGTAAATTGCCCCAATTTCACAAAACAGTGCAAAGACTATGTGCCCAATTCATGAAATTATTTGCGTGTAAAATACCGGATTTGCAGGACAAAATGCGTGTGGAATCCCGTCTGTCGATTCATGGATTCGACTGCGTGGGATATTTTGCCGACTTGGGGGGATTACCAGCATGCCCTGCGCGTCTCTGTGAGCGGCCGAGTGCCTTGTGTGAGAGACCACGCAGGGCGTCGGCGAGGCCTACGAAGAGGGTGAATTTGTGGGCGTAACATGGAAAATAGGGAACAACGTGCCAAAAAGTGGCCATTAGAAGGGACGGCATGCAGGCAGTCCATCGCACACCCACAAGTGTGCACGACAAAGCGTATTCATGGATGTGACCATGCACCTCTCGCATATGAACACACGCACAGCCCTCGATCTCTCTGCCACCTGGAATTAGGCATATAGACTTGTGCGGCAGATTCACAACTATGGAGGTGAGTTTGCATGTCAGATTTAGGGGTGCGTGAACACAGATAGAGACCCGATCGTAGTTAGGGATGCACGTACGCAGCGTAGCGGGGTGCAGTAACGGTTTACAGGGGTTCGAGTTACGATAACTCTTACACATGTTGTCGGGGTGCTGGTGACAGTTGCAGGGGACCCTGCGAAGGGTCCTGGAGGTGCATGCCTGCTTGCGGGGCAACCCCATGCACTGTTTGCAGGGTGCATGTATGCGCGTATGGCGAGCACGCAAATGTAGCTGTTTCTGGCTGTTTTGGCTTTGCGTGTGGACGTGCCGGGGACATTTCAGCCGCCACTTGCGAATACAGTTAATTTGTGTGAGGAGGAATTCCATTAATATGCTGGTTTGCACCGGTAACTTCTGCGAACCGGCTCACTCAGGGTCGTTCTTGGTGCGCAGGCATTGCAGGATAAATGCATGCTTTTCCATTAATCACGCCCAATGTGCAGCCATCCAGAGTGTAAAAGCATTTCCCTGCAACCTAATGGACAGGATTCTGGTCTGCATCAATTAGCATTCACTTTGCATACACAAAATATATACGTCTGGAGGAGTGTCAATGGTCCTGCTATTCAAATGAGAGCCACCCAAAGTCATCAAAATGAAGAGCACCCAAAGTCACACAAATCACTCCTGTGTCAATTCGCCCGTGTTACAAAGTGGCTTAAATCAGTTTTGTGACCTTGGCAAATCTGTAGGAGCAACATTTACTTTTGTAAAATAATTTTGCCCTGGAAGTGGGTCACTGCTCATGCACTTTCAGGCTGTTTAGGTAAAAGCTTATTAGAATGCTCTTCCCTATTGCCTTCTCCTGTTAACTTGCGGTCCCGGAGTTCTTGCACCGAGTGATTTCCTCTTGTTTGTGAATCAGGTATATTTGCATGTGCAAAGCACCTCGAGCGAAAATTGCCAATGGTTCATATGAGGATATCAACGCATGCCACATTTGCGGGAGGCCTCAGATGCTCCCTTTCAATGAACATCGAATTAGTTGTGAACTGGCTCGTAATTTGTTAAATCAGGTTAAAATTAGGAGTTCCACTCATATTACAAGAATATCTATTTCAGAAGTGCAAAAGACAGACAACACTGCTCCACACCACCCAAGGAATGAACTGTAAAATTAGCAAAAGATGAACATGTCTTATCCACACAGCCTCCCCGAATATTACATGCTGAAGATCTGCAAAGGTCCGTCCATTTGGCCACTGTCTCTGTTGACTTGTCCTCACAGTAAATAAATCTGTGCTCACAGATTCGTTCACTTACATGCCATGCCAGTGTGCCTGAAGACAGAGGCGAAAGTGGACTGAGGGCCCAGTTTGGGTGCCCGTCCTTCCCTATGAACTTCGCTACTCCTTCGCACGCCTCTGCATCACAGACAACAGACATGTTTTATAAGTGAAATATTACCGGCCTCAAAACATGTTTCCGAAGTTACATGTCAAAGGCAGTAGGCGCTGACAGCAGCGACAAGCGACATGCAGTCAAAGGTTACATCAGTAAGCTAAGGCAGACAGCAACGTGAGATGGGCAGTAGCACAATGGAGCCTTGAAGTGTAACCCACATCGTACAGCGGGCTCGTAACACAGGCTCTGTTTGATTATAGAGGTAACATGTCCATACGTGTCAGGTTTTCCAGTTCCGCACATGGCACCTTCGGGCCAAAACGGAGTTTTCCCATTGCATGCTGGGACTCTAGGTCCCAGGATACAATGGGAACAATTCGGACTGGCTCGAGGTGTCGCCCATGGTCTCGGACACTTGCCAGCTATGCATGTCAGCAGTGTTACTATGTGATGAGTGACGTTTAGCAGACACGTATCACGGCTGTAGTACAGACGGAGCAGTGTCACAGTACAAAATTGACATGTGAAAGCCTATCATGTCACAACATGGAATCAGAACAAACTGCGTATACTGTAGCATGACATGTGACAGGCTGCATCAGGTTATGACAATCAAATGTCACCGGTCAGTATCAAGTTATGACACGCACACGTGAGGCTGCCTCAGTTCTTATGATCAAATTTGCCACTGTATTAAAAAGCTCAAGACAATAACACATATTTCTGCAATACAGACTCGAGCACCTTGGCTTCAATAGCTGAAAGTGAGTTCAGCATCACAGATGGCATCAAGAACACACCAACTCTCGAACACAAATTTAAGGGATTTCATTGAAGGAATTGAGAAGGGGATTATTAAAGCCACCCCTCTTTTTCTTCTCTATATAGGCTGTTCCAGGCCTAGCCCAGGCCCCCATGTCCAGGATGGTGAATAGAAATTGGCAACTGTAACTGTTGAACCACTGACTGGCTTTTCATCATGCCATGGGAATACCCCCTTCTCTCTGTCTCCCTCAGGGAACAATCTATGTGAACCCTAACATTGGTCTCAGAATAAAATTAGCACAAGTATAGGTGCCTACCAGACACTCAGTTCTCAGTCCATCCCTTTCTCTCCCCTGTACACCTCCCCCTGATGTTCTATCTATCCTTTCCCTTTTTTCTATTTTCCTCCCTTTCTTCCTCCCACTCTCCTTCATCTCTCCCTCTTTTACCCTTTCAGCTTTTTTGCTCTTCCCCTCTGTCACTCCAATGTTATTGTTCTTACTTCTACTGTCCACCAATGTTTACACCAATTCTCCCCTCTACACACTACTCTCCCCTCTGCATTACTACCACTCTCTCCACTGCACTACAATGAATCCACATGCGACAATCTACTACTCTGCCCTCTACTATTCTCCCCTCTGCACTACTACTCTGAACTACATTCACACCTTCTCCCTCAGTCACCCTTCTCTCACAGTCTAACTCATCTTCCAAGTCACTAACATTCACCCCCTAATCTCAATCTATTAGCCCGACTCACTCCCTTTGCATGCACACTCACACCCAAGTAACACCTTCTCCCATAAACCAACACCTCACCTTTTACATTCCTTCAACCATCATTCTCCACACCCCTCTGCACTGACCTTCTTCCACTTGGTCTTTTGGTACTCTGTCTCTTCCCTTTACCTCACTTGAACAACCCACAACTTCCTGTTTCCCGAGCCCCCTCGTATCCTCCCTCTTCACCTTCCAATTGGTTTTGGTCCCTCAGCTGGCTCCCGAGGCCAGATGCTGGCGTGCCTTTCCCTGGCGGTTGAGTCACCAGCAAGCAAACACATAAAGTGAACTTCTCGTATGTGGGTTCACCTGCATTTCGAAATGCCACTCAAACTACAATCAATGGCACAGTTTCCATCAGAGCCGAATGGATGACCTGGAATGTCGGTTTGAAATAGGCCCCCATCCGAGGCCCTGCTGAAGGTAAAAATACTGCAGCCGTTTGTGTCACAGTGAGCGTCTGGGCTGCCAACTTGATGTGGAGACTGCTTTGCAGTACAGCTGTAGGTAAGATGATGGTCAAAATGTGTGTTGCAGAGAGTGCTGGGATTGCCGGTTTGCATTGCAGATAGTTCTGCAGTCTCACTGCCTCTTTCACTGTTGGGTGGCTCACTCTCTCTTCCACCTCCATGCCTTCTGCTTGATGTAGCCCTACAGGACAAATAGAAACTAGACACAACTGTTCAATGCAGAAATGGGCCAACACACTCCAGTACTGCGTTTGTTCAGCCAGGAACAGGTAGAAGGGTCAGAGACTGGGGGCCTCCAAAATCACAGAATCTCCCTCTAGGGCAGAACTGGGTCTAGTAAAAACCCTGGTAGGTAGCCCGACGGAGGTCAGGAGTGGTTTCTATCTCCTCTTGACAGGTTCAGGTCACTGACACTGTCACAGCACCCTATTATGCATCTAGGACAGTCACATTCATTGCAATTCCGCAGAAGGCGAGGCTTCACAATGAACAAGAAACGTACTGTACTTTGGCAACACTGAACTTGTGTTCTGCCTGCACAGGCCTTTTTTTTCCTGATACAGGGGAGATCTGCTACCACCTGATTTCCTATAAAGCTGACCATTGCTGCTAAGCAGTACTCTATTCCACATATCACTGCAAGCCTGGACTGTAGCATTTGGACAGTTTGGTCATTGAGTGGCACTGACACCCAATGCCTGTTGTCTTTGGGCCTTGAAATCTAGTGCAGAAAAGTAGATTGTGGCACCCATGATTGCTGGCCTTGAACAACAGAACCCATTCATAAGGACACAAGGTCCTAAATCCATGCTGCAAGCTTTGGAACCTAGTTTTGTAGGGTATGGTGATGCACATGCTTGAGCTGATAAGACTTTTTTACTGCATCAATATGTGTACTATGATTACATGAATACAATTTAAAATATTGTGGGGTATCTGTATGCTGCTCAGATGGTTTTAACACTGGGGCTTCTATGGCAGGTAATTTACCCAAGACCTATATCTCAAAACCTTGGACATCAAAGCATTGTTTCGAAGTTACTGGCAACAAAGCCATATCAAAATGCTATGTATAAAGAGCCAGGTCCTGAAGCACAGTAATCTTCTACACACCTGAAGGCCTTTATGCTATCAGTCTGACCCTGAGCATCAGGGCAAGGCAACACTAATCCAAGGCTTGAGGGATATTGTTAGTAAGGGTGTCTGCACCAATGGTTGCATAATTTACCCCTCACAGTCAGTCCGAGGTAAACTGTGCAGGATCCATGGTATTCAAGGCACAAGCCTGAAAAACCGATCCAGAATAGGAGATGCTGCCCACATGATTGACATCCTTGAATCTAGCAGAACTTGACCTTGAACAGCAGGATACTGCTGCAACCCCCGCCAGTTTTAAGAATGACAGCAGGTAATTGGTGGGACTGTGTCAATTCCTGAAATTGTGCGTCTTATTCCTGACAGAATCTGCTGTGACTTTATCTGTATGCCGTCGGTGAGAGTGCTCTCTTAATCATGAAGTTAAGTTGAAGTTCTCCAATATAGGTTTTGGACTTGATCTTAGAAGCAGCGGTATCTGTAGATATGACTGAATCCCAAAATAAACTAGGAAGAAATGACCGAATTTCTTTGGCCGATTTCTTTTCGAAATGTTGGTACATTGTTTAACAAAATATAGGTATGGAGTGGGGTAAGGGTATTAGTTAAGTTAGGGGGATGGGGTGGGTGTACCTCCCACCCCCGTATTGTAAAAAAAATAAGTGCAAAAAGCATGTAGGAATTTTGGTTATTCGACCAAAATATTCGGTAATTTCTTCATTCGTTTTTTTTAAAATTCAGTTAATTCATGGACAACCAGAAGGAGCCTGATTCTGCCAGCAAGGTACTTCATCTTTGTCTTCACATGTTGTCCTGTTAGCCGAGTCTAATGTGGATGGGGCTTTACCTTTGCCTCAAGACCTTGAGACTATCAGTTTGTTCCTGGGTGAAAAGTGTTTCACCTTTTCCCATAATCCTGCAGGATAGATAGGACCTGGTATTAGGAAGAACCTACCTTTGACTGCCAGTCTTGAGCAAAGCAGCCTAATCCTGACAAGGTACATTATCTGTGCATGCACATTTGGTACCCTCAGTCTTGTCTGAAATGGATTTTACAGTATCGGAAGTCTTTGAGCCTAGAAGTCGTGTCCTGAGTGGGAGGTTCTGTTTTCATGTTAACAAGTCGGGTTTAACAAATCTGGGAACAATAGAGATAGTGAATTCTGTTGAAAGGTTGACAAGCAAATAATTTGGACACCAGCAGTCTAAAAGCACTGTCATCACGAATGCTCCATTGAAAGTGCTGGCCATCTCAGTGTTGCAAGGCAGAAGGTCGGAGGTCAAGCACTGGGTTGTGGATGATCATTTTCTTTTCTTGATGGGTTAGATTGGGTCCTTTGCCATGAACATGCATGCGGGCATGGTTCTCAATTCAAATGTTTGTCATTTGAATTGAGAATTTAGGGCCTGACTGCCATGGCAGGGCCTCCATGCAAACCCTTCCTTTCAGCTCTATATTGGGAAATTGCAGTTTTTTTTTCACAGATGGAGATGTTAAATAAGTGCCCTCCAAATGCAGGGATTGTATGCATAATGTAGCCAGTTCTATAATATGGTTTGTCTCCAGGAAATCTATCAGCCAGAAGAGTAAAGGAGAATTCTGATGCAGCACAGGCAACAGAAGTAAAAGGCTACGGCACCCCGCAGAGGGTGTCATGGGGCCTCACAGTCAATCAGGGAGCTCAGAATGCAAGCTTTACCTCAATGTATTGCCCATGTTCCATCTTGCCCACTGAAGCAAAGCTGCACTGTCACCCTCTCCTCCACAACCCTGACAAACGTCCTCCTAAGCCCCCTCCCTACACCTGCACCACCACCGCCTAACCTCCCACCACCTCCTCACTTACCTGCATCCAATGCTATATCTTCTTGCCTGCAATCCTGCCCTTGCCCTCACTGTCAACGTCCATCATGGAAAGAGGAAAAATGACTATGTGTCGTTCCCTTCTCCCTTGTCCATGGCAGCCATCTTCTTTTGCAGTTGTTTTAGTTTAGAAAAGGCAACCATGCTGTTTCTTAGCTTAAAATAAATTACTATTAATACCCCAGAAAAGCATGTTTTGGTGTTAATAGTAATACACCTCTCAATGGTTGTATATTACTTCGTCTTTTTATACCCCAAGGCCCACTTTAAGTCCATTGCTTCGCTAAGGTTTGTAATTTAGGTCCTGGGGTATTTGGTGTTATGGTAATACCCCCGTTTTGGTGTGTAGTGCTTAATTAGCACATGGATTACCTTATATACACCTCCTCTCAGCCAATCAAAATGCTTGGAAGGCTGTCAATAATAACAGGTTATTCCAAACATTCTAACTTGAGTGTCAGCCTAACAAACAGCATTGGAATATTATCTTCAGCTTTGTAAGGGCACAGTGGATTATCTGCTGTTCAATAGCAGTGAAGCATGCAATGGCTCATTTTGAGCCTGACATATTGTTAATTGAAAGCGTAAAAGTTCTTTGTATGACCTTTATGCTTTCAATTTATGGTACACCCCAATTACCTCAGTTTGCATGGTGGAGATGAGTGGTGTAACACAACTTGCATTTCTGCCGTTCCCTTCTTCTCTGCCCTACAAATACTCCAGCAGTTGCACAGGCATGCATTGTCATGCCCGAGCAAATGCTGGGATCCTTATGGAGTATGTCGGCTTTTTGCACCAGCAAAAAGCAGCTCCCCCCCAAAGGGATCTATTGTAAATGCTGCCTGCCATGCCTACAAGGGGTCATCATTTACTCGATTTGCATGGCAGAGTGCAAAAGAGGAGGGCAAAAGGTGGCGTCCATGTGCACCGCCTTTTGCCCTCCTTGTTTTGCACTCTGCCATGCAAATGTTGACAATCGTGTAAACGTATCAGGTCCCACCACCAAATTACGCGGAGCATGAAAATGTGCTCCACAATGTGTCAAGTTTTTGGTTTCTAGTTGCATGTTCAATAAATTAACATTACAAGAAGGTGGGTGCGTTTGTTTGTTTCCCCACATAAACACTTTCTAGTTGCACAACTCCATATGCTAATAGAATAATAGACCTCGATTATGATAATGACCCTTCCCCCTTTTTTTAGGGCAGGTCATTATCCTGTGATAATGAAACTGATGCGCATTTATTAGGCTTAATTGTGTGGTGCTATGATTTCTGAAGTAATCAGAACAGTATTTGCAGATAGTACTGTAGTTTGCCTCTTTACAGAACTCACTTGAATCTTATCTGAATCTTTTTGCAAGCAACCACGGAGCGTTCACGAGGGCGTATATGACCAGGCAATTCCGCACGGTGACGGGCCTTTAGAACGTTGTTCTTACTCCTCGCTACAATGTGGTATTGAAGGTCCTCAGCATGTCTGATTCAGAAAGTATTTGGGAACCAATGGAAAGAGAAGTGAATAAGGGAAACAAGATATTTCCCAATGCAGTAACTATAACTGGGAATCTCAAGCCATTATGAAATGCCCGGCTGCCTACCCCCATGTACCTTGAAACACTTGTGTAAAGGCGCGTTACAAATGCCATACCATATCATATCATATTTAGCAATTGAGAGTCAAGCAAATGCACATTTTCTGCATCACTGAATTCCCTCGTGAGAGCAGTGCCATGACAAGGTATAGAAGCTAATACAAAGCATTTGCTGAATGATACCTATGCTTAATGCTTAAATGTGTTAACAAGCTTTATACTGTGCCAACCAGTGCTATACTGGACTAACAATGTTGCTACGTTATCCAAGAAAATGGTGTATTGTGCCACCATTTGTAGTCTGTGGAGGAAGAAGGGAGTGAAACCGGGCAAAAGGTGGGGCAGGGAGAAGCAGGAGTAAGTTAGGGATGTGCAGCCCTAACACAGTGGGCAGATATGATGCCACTGAGGTAGAGGCAATATGATTGCACAAGTAGGGGTGTGTGTGTGTAATGCTAGGCAGTAAATACTATGTCGTTCAACCTCCCACTCACTTTAGAGTGTGTCTCTAACCTTGCCTCTTCCTCAGCTCCCAACATCACATTTACATTTTGTTGATTTAAAATATTTTATGAACGTGAACCCTCAACCCATGGGACAGTGGCGTGTTGTGCAGTGTAATATAATCAATACATGTTTAATAGTCATTATTACAAAGGAATAACACACAACAAGGCATATTAAAACAACACCAGACTAAAAATGTCCCTACAAGAAATGAAAAATCAGAACCTAGGAAGGCTAATAAGTAGGCAGCACCAAAAACCTACATACAACTGAATAGTAGAACATTTAATCATATCCGTCTTTGAAATCAGTCCCTCCTAATCTCTCTTCTTCCGTAGCCCTACGGAATCTCTTTACCCCTCTCTCTCTCATCAACCGTTATTTACTTTGAGAACGTTATGTATGATTTTGTAAACAATACACTAGCATGCAGGGAGGGCCGGTGGTGTGTGATTGTGTAGTGTTGCAAATTGTTTCATGCAGAACAGCCTGTTTAGCACCCTAGGGCGTATGAACAGTGTAAAATAGATATGGATGCAATGAACAGCCCGTGCGTTTAACTATAATACGGATCCAGTATTGGTTCATAAATCCATATCATACAACAAAGCATTGAACGCTGTGAGAGAGAATGCCCCCCCTTCCTGTAACATCAGAAAAAAGAAATGTAGTAATGTGGGAGTGCTGTTGGAGACCCCCCAGAAGACCAAGAGCCCGATTCAGGGCATTATTTGCGCAGTAAATAGAGACTAGGTGCGCCAAACTGTATACGAAATCCCGCTTGTTGATTCAGGGAATCGATAGTTCAGAACTTTTTTGTTCTTTACGGGGAATTCAGGCTGGGTCTGCTTGTCTCTGCGAGAGGCCCAGTGCCTTGCATGAGACACTACCCAGAGCTTGGGTCTGGCTTGCGCAGAAGGCAGGGAAGGGGACAGAACTCGGAAAATGAGGAAGAACAAGGGAAAATTTGAGCGTTAAAAGGGACGGCCGGAAAGGCAGTCTATCGCACGCCCACTATTGTACGGGATGATACGTATTCACCTCGCAACCTCTCTGCAGGCAAATAGCCATGCAAAGCAGTCATTGTATCCGCCACCCGAAGGCAGGCATACAGACATGTGTGCATAGGATTCACCATGCAGAAGTTTGATTGGATGTCAGAATTACGAGTGCATGCACGCAGCTGAAGCTCGGATCTAACTTAAAGGTGCACATATGCAGTGTAGCAGGGTGCAGGAATAGTTTACGGTGGTTCGTAAGCAGATATTCAGAGTTTTAACCGAGTTATGATGAATCGTACGCAAGTTGTCAGGGTGCTGGTAACAGTTAAGGGGGACCCCACGCAGGTTCCCTGAGATGCAAGCCTGCTTGCGGGGGACACAACAAACTGTTTTAAGGGTGTGTGTATTTGTGCCCGGGGAGCACACAAAGGTAGTTCTTTCTGGCTGTTTTTGCTTTGAGTGGGTGCGTGTCGGGGGCGTTCCCGGCTGCGACTTGCATATACGTGTGGTGAGTGGTGCAATTTAAACTCTTTCTCCCCCGCAAGCACACTCTCCTCACCTGAGCTGTCTGAGTTGTCGGTCTCTTGTAGACGTCGTCGTGCAAGGTAGTCCCTTTCCTTCTTATGATGAATGTGCTTGTCACGGAGGGAAGCCACAGTGACTGCTGGATAAACAGCTGTCCCGTGACTCCCTTTCCGGAACCAAGCCAGAAATCAGGGAGAAACCCAAAAGGGAAAAAACCCTGCGGAGTGGTGTAGACTCTTCTAATCCAGATGACTGGATAATCGCTGATGAGAGCAATGGAGTGAGGCGGATAGCAGAGTAGAAGATGTCCAACAGTCTAAACCATGGAGAAGTAGAGTCAGGGGAGACAGAGGCTCCTTGTGGCAGTTTGAAGATAAGGCACTGGTTCCAGGAAAAGGGAAAAAAGGTATGCGGCAAGCACAGCTCAGAGGAGCCCAGCAGAAAGACAGTACGGGAAGGATTACCGAAATCAGAAGGGAGAGAGAGAGAGAAATGGAAATAAGCACACCGGAGTACCGCCCGTAGCAGCGGTAGGAAATTGAAGCGAGGAGTAGCGGTCCGAGGAAAGAAGCAGGAACACAGGTGAACAGGAAAAAAAAACCTCTGGCAGATCCGAAAGGTGGACGGCAGAGGATCGGAGCGAGGAAAACCCGGAAACAGGAAGCGTCCAAAGTGGGTTGCAACGCAGCGTCTACCAGGAGGCGGGGAGTTTAAATACTTCCAGCGACGCTGCGTCACGTCACTGGGGCTGGCAGCAAGAACACAGAAAAAGGACTAAAACACCCTACTTCTGTGTCTCCAGCTCCAATGCGGAAACATCCACCAATTACGGCTATGGCCGTGACGGCGGATGACAGTATGCCCCTCCTTAGACAACAAGCACCCCAGCTTCCCCGGGTGCAAGCGGTGGAATCTGGCAAGCAACCGGGGGGCATGTACCTGAGAAGCCGGTTCCCAGGAGTCCTCCGCCTCTGGGTAACCCTTCCATGTCAAGAGGTATTCCAATTTATCACGGTAAAACCTAGAATCTCTAACCGCAGAAACCTCATACTCATCCTGGGTGGATGTAGGCACAGGAATTTGTCAGTAGAGAGACCTGTGGTGGGGATCTGGATGGTAAGTTTTGAGGAGAGAGGAATGAAAAACAGGGTGAATGCGTTTAAGAGAAGGGGTGAGTTGAAGACGATAGGTAACAGGATTGATCTTGGGGAGAATGGAAAAAGGCCCCAGGAAGCGTGGAGACAGTTTGGAAGGTCTTGTCCATCGGGGAAGGTACTTTGTAGACAACCACACCTTGTCTCCTGGCCTCCAGGAAGGGCATTCCCTACGGTGCTTGTCAGCTCCAACCTTATTCCTTTGTCTGCTATCTTCCAATCCTTGCAATGCGCTGGTCTGTGCCTCTTGCTATTTCTCAACACCTCTTCAGTGGCTGGTGAGTTGGAAAATCAGGGTACCTCTGTTATTAGAAATCTTGGATGGACTCCGTAAGTACAAAAAAATGGAGAAAGGCCTGTGGCGGAGTGTTTGGAATTATTGTAGGAGAACTCTGCTGTGGGAAGTAGAGAGACCCAATTGTCTTGATTTTGAGAAATGAAACATCTCAGATATTGTTCTAGAGTGGCGTTGAGACGCTCGGTTTGGCCATTTGATTGCAGATGGAAACCGGAAGAAAGGGCTCTTTCTACCCCTAATCAGTTACACAAGGCTGTCCAGAATTTTGAAATGTACTGACTTCCCCGATCAGAAATTATCTTGTCAGGGAGACCATGTAATATGAAAATGTCTCGGGCAAAGGTCTCCGCCATCTTGGTTGCGGTGGGTAATCTCGGAAGGGGCGAGAAATGTGCCAATTTGGAAAAAGCATCCAACGTCACCATGATACAAGTACATGATTCGGACTCCGGAAGATCCACTATAAAGTCCGTGGAGATGAGTCCTCATGGACGAGTCGGCTTCTCCACCTGAGTGAGGAGTCCTAGAGGTTTGCCCGAGGCATACTTGGCCTTGGCACAAATTGGACAAGATTTCACGTATTCAAACACCTCCTTTCTTATGTTGGGCCAGAGAAACGACCTTGAGATGAGTTCTAAGGTGCCGTCTACACTTCTGTGTCCCACCATGCGTGAGTCATGACACCATCTCAGGATTTTCCTGCGTAGCGGTCCTTCTGGGATATACCACTTCTTATTATAAAAAACCCATCCATCCTTTACTTGAAAGGGGGAATCGGAAAAGAAGGAGATTTGAGGTAATTCTTGCGTGACAGCAGCCTTCACCTCTTGAAGAAAAGAACCCACCATTGCTAGGATCTGATTTCGGTGGAACATGGGCTCGGTCTTGACAGACACTGTTTCAGTATGGGAGTCCTTACGAGACAAAGCGTCAGCTAGTCGATTAAGTGACCCCAGAATGTATGTGATCTGGAAGTCATACTGTGAAAACAGATAAGCCCATCTTGCCTGTCTGGAGTTTGAACATTCCATCTCCTGTAAGGCCTTCAGATTCTTGTGATCTGTGTGGATGATGAACTGGTGGCGGGCACCCATGAGGAGGTGCCACCATTCTTCACAAGCCAATTTCATCGCCAGTAACTCCTTTTCAAGAACAGAATAATTGAGTTGGCTGGGAGAGAGAGTCTTAGATAGGTAGGCGACCGGATGTTCTACATCCTGAAAGGTCTGAAGTAACACGGCCCCAACAGCAATGGCAGAAGCGTCCGTCTCAAGAATAAATGCTAGAGTTTGATCTAGATGTTGTAGAATCAGGACTGAGCAGAAAAGGCTTTTCAGATGACAGAAGCTCTCCTCCGCCTCAGTGGACCAGGAAAACGGGTAGGCCTCCTTCTTGAGCAATCGGGTAATGGGATACACCACTTCTGAAAAGTTCGGAATAAATCTCCTATAATAATTCGAAAGCCCCAAGAACTGCTGCACCTTCCGAACAGAGGTAGGGGCTGACCAGTTGAGAATGGCGTGTACCTTGTCTGGGCCCATGGCGATCCCTTCCTCAGACAGAACATATCCCAAGTATTGCAACGAAGGTACAGCAAATTTGCATTTTTCTACCTTGACCAGTAGATTGTTCTTTTGCAGGCGATTCAGAACTTGCTTGACTTGTTCGATATGATCCTCCATGTTAGATGAAAAAATCAAGATATCATCCAGATAAATGATGATTGATGTCAAAAGCATGTCGGAAAACATCCGGTCTATAAATCTCTGGAATATCGCTGGTGCATTCACCAATCCAAACGGCATTACCTTATATTCAAACAAGCCCAGAGGGGTACGGAATGCCGTCTTCCATTCGTCTCCTTGGGCAATCCATAGCAGATGGTATGCGTTTCGAAGATCAAGCTTGGAAAATACTCTAGGCCCTTGTACAGCCTCAATGATATCAGTGATAAGGGGCATCAGATACCTATCACGAATGGTAACCTTATTTAGACCCTGGTAGTCTATACAGGGTCTAAGATCGGTGGAGTCTCTCTTCTTAATGAAAAATAAAGGGGCTCCTGCAGGGGATTTTGATGGTTGTATAAGGCCATTCTCCAAATTGGTATCTAAGTATTTCCGAAGAACCTGTTTCTCCGTCTGCGTGAGAGAGAACATCCGACCAAACGGAATCAAGGAATTAGGTTCCAAGTCGATGGTACAGTCCTCTGGCTGATGAGGCGGCAATTTGGCATGAAGGCACTCTTGAAACACTTCAGAAAATCCTGAGTAAAAACTGGGTAATGCATGGACTCCCACGTGATTGTTGGAAAAAATCTTGACCGGCTGTAGAGCTCCCCTACACTCCAACCGAAAACAGTTGGTAGCGCAATACGGGGAATTGAAGCTCAGCTGATTCTCGGACCAGTTTATCAATGGATTATGTCTACGGAGCCATGTGATGCCCAATATTATGGGAAAATGGGCTGCCCTGATGATGTCAAAACATAAGATTTCCTTGTGTTGGTCTATCGTCAAGGAAAGTTCTTCCATGGTATGGGTAATAGGACCAGAAGACAATGGTGTCCCATCCACTCCTTCGACCTTCTGACCTTCCTTCCGTGGTGCCCACAGGGTGTCAACAAAGTTACCCGCCGTTCCACAATCCAGTAGGGCTAGGGTCTTAACTTGTCTGTTCTCTAGGTCAAGATGTACAGGAATTACCATGAGTCTGGAGTCCTCTTTAGACTCGGAAGATGCAACTGAAAGAGAGACATAGGGACGGTGAGAAATGTTGGGACACCCCCGGTCGTTTGTCCCTACTGACGCCGAGGGTATTCGTTTCCCGATCTCTTGTTTGGTAATTCTGTGCAGTCTTTGAGAAGATGTTGGTCTGAACCACAATAGGCACATAATCCTTTTTCTCTTCTGTGATGTCTTTCAGCAGCTGATAACGGTGCTCTGGCGCACCGATCTGCATTGGTTCTTCGGTAGAAGTAGCAGTAGAGCGCCAGGGAGTGAGTGTGCAGAGGGTTCTAAAGAATAACCAGGGCTTCTTTGTTTGCGACGCTCTGCCCTACCTTCGTGTAGACGATACTCTATGTGAAGAGCAGCCGCTAGCAGGTCTGAAAAAGTGGGTGAACGAGGAGACCTGGCCAGTTCATCTTTGATTTCTTCCTTCAATCCTCTCCTAAATGTGGCATATTGTGCTGTCTCAGGCCAACCCGCTCCAGCTGCCAATATTTTGAAGGAGGTGATGTAAAAGAATACATCTAGAGAGCCTTGTTTGACATCCAGTAAATCTTCGCAGGCAGTAAAGGACAGCTCTGGTCGTTCAAAAGTCTGCTTCAGTAAATTCTGAAACCCTGGAAAATCCTGCAAAATAGCGTTCCCACTAGTCACCAATGGTGTAGCCCAGGACAGTGTGTTTCCTGTCATATTTGAAATTAGGAAACCCACCCGGGCTTGATCTGTAGCGAAGGCACGAGGCCTAAAGGTGAAATAAACCATGCATGCTTCCAGAAACTCCTTCACCTTTTTGGGAGATCCATCGAATTTACCAGAGGACAGCGCCATGGGTGGTAACTCCGGAGGGGCAGGTTCTCTAGCTGATACCATCTGTTTAAGCAGAGCATTCTCGGTCTTTACTCCTTGCAACTCCTGAGACATTGCTTGAAAAGCCTTCCACAGTTCTTGAACCTGATCCTCAGCAGACATCTTTGAAGCTTTAGGCGTTGCAATCTGTGGTGAGTGGTGCAATTTAAACTCTTTCTCCCCCGCAAGCACACTCTCCTCACCTGAGCTGTCTGAGTTGTCGGTCTCTTGTAGACGTCGTCGTGCAAGGTAGTCTCTTTCCTTCTTATGATGAATGTGCTTGTCACGGAGGGAAGCCACAGTGACTGCTGGATAAACAGCTGTTCTGTGACTCCTTTCAGGAACCAAGCCAGATATCAGGGAAAAACCCAAAAGGGAAAAAACCCTGCGGAGTGGTGTAGACTCTTCTAATCCGGATGACTGGATAATCGCTGATGAGAGCAATCGAGCGAGGCGGATAGCAGAGTAGAAGATGTCCAACAGTCTAAACCATGGAGAAGTAGAGTCAGGGGAGACGGAGGCTCCTTGTGGCAGTTTGAAGATATGGCACTGGTTCCAGGAAAAGGGAAAAAAGGTATGCAGCAAGCACAGCTCAGAGGAGCCCAGCAGAAAGACAGTACGGGAAGGATTCCCGAAATCAGAAGGGATAGAGAGAGAAACGGAAATAAGCACACCGGAGTACCGCCCAGAGCAGCAGTAGGAAATTGAAGCGAGGAGTAGCGTTCCGAGGAAAGAAGCAGGAACACAGGTGAACAGGAAAAAAAACCTCTGGCAGATCCGAAAGGTGGACGGCAGAGGATCGGAGCGAGGAAAATCCGGAAACAGGAAGCATCCAAAGTGGGTTGCAACGCAGCGTCTACCAGGAGGCGGGGAGTTTAAATACTTCCAGAGACGCTGTGTCACGTAACTGGGGCTGGCAGCAAGAACACAGAAAAATAACTAAAACACCCTACTTCTGTGTCTCCAGCTCCAACGCCGAAACATCCGCCAATTACGGCTATGGCCGTGACGGCGGATGACAATACGGTTACTCTGCGTAAACAATTTCATGAATACAAGGAGCACGCATAAAAACCTATGCGCGCAGGCTCGCTCAGAGTCGTTCTCAGCATGCAGGCCTTGAGGGATCCCTGCCCACTTTTCCATGAATCAGGCCCAAAGAGAGGATTTATAGGAAGTATATATAATGCCTGTGCACCTCCCTGGGTTTTGTCGCTACTGTATCTAGTGCCCAGGCAAAAAGCAGGGAAAGTACGGTGCAACACTGTCTCATCCCACAAGATTTAGCAGACTCACTGAAGATAATTCAATTTGTATAGACCGTGGCTGTGGGAAGTTGATATAGGAGCATGATGAGCATCAAAAGTAATCATCCAAACCCCAATGCATTCTAGAACCTCAAGCCAGAAAGGCCTTTTGACCTAATCAAATGCCTTTTTCACATTCGACAGAACTAATGTAGTAGGAGTCTCTGTGTTCACTTGGTGGAATACACAAAACATCTGTCAAGGGTTTTGACACATGTTGAATCAATAGACTGGGTAGATGTGGGATGAGCTGTCGCCGCCCATTTTTCTATCCCAGAACAAACTAAATCAATAGACTGGGTGGATGTGGGGATGAGCTATCGCTGCCCACATTCACGCCAGAATAGGAGAACTGCGCAGTTGGCACGAGACCACTCCAACGATACAACCTTCTTGTGGGGGGTTCCACATCACTACTCTACTGTAAGGATGCCATCAAAACAATGTTAAGCAAGGGTCCAATACTATCAAGCAAAAGACCACTCTATTGAAATGCAGTAATTCAAGACAACTCAAAAATGGATGCAGTACCGACAAATTCCCCAAGGTGGCGCTAGCGGTCTAAACTCTGACAGGGAAACTGTATTTAGGAGTTGCAAGAGGGGCATGGACTTCAAAGCTTGTTAGTTAATTGGAAATCTTAGCCACCTGCTGTTCCCAGAGGCTAAGAGGCTGGGAAACCTTAACACCTCAGAGATTCCACCCCAGGAGGCAGGTTATCACATGACCCTGTTGATTGATTGAGGAGAGACTTCCAGGCAGCCTGCTGGAGCCCACACAAAAGGCTCTTTCTGTTGAATGGGGTATGTTAATTTTGAGTGTTTCCTGTCAACAGCCCTCTGCCATCAAGGAGAGACATGTGATCACTGACCCACCCAGACACCTGGAGGCGGACCCAAACACTTTGGGGGAGTTGAATTGCAACATATATATATTTTATAGAAACAGTGATAATTTATTGTAACCAAATGACAGGAATGTACAACTTTGAGAGTCTTAGTTTGAAAAATGTCCTCATGATTTGAGTTCAAACTCCAATTTGTACCATGTTCTGGGGCCAAACCCCGCTAATTATGATTATTGTAGACAATGTGTTTAAGCTAGAGACATGGAAAGTTACTGGGATATATGTGGAAGGGGGGTGTACCTTTGTATAATTTTTGATGAAAAACCAATGTTGCAAAACCCACTAAAATCGAAAATAAGTTGCCATTTTTGAATGCAAGCTCCTAGAAACGCCAGAGTCGGGACAGGGGCTATCTTTAGTAATATATGATGTGTGTATGTGATGTCAAACAACTGTGTACCTGGGAAATATGTATTTGGATCAGGAATAGATTTGTGTGCACATTGACCAGGGGAGTGTCATTTCTGCAGGTCATAAAAATGACATCACTCTGACACACCATCCCTTCCCAAATCAGGGACCAAAGAATCTATTGACCTAGCAAATCAAGAGAGGGGCAGGCTTAGGGATGTTAGCCTCTCCACCCACTTTTTAAAACACATAAAAAGAGACTGCTGGGACAGGTAGGGACATTCAATTCCATTTGCTGCGGAGCATGCTGACCGACGACTTCACATCCAGAGATCCAGACTTCAAATCCATCAATCTCCAGAACCTGTAGCAGAAATTAACTCCAGAATTTGTAGCAGAGAGGCCTGAATCCACCAGCTGAATCCTCTTCAGCAGGCCTCAAAACCGACCAACTATTCAACAGCTGGGCGAGCTGTTTGAATTTTTGCCAAGAATTTTTGCAAGAACCTGTAGCAGTATCCAGAAAGCAGTGCTGTATCCGGAACCTGAGAGAACCACAAACCAGACCGTTGTGAGCAGATCCGGTGCTTGACAGACCCAGAGAGCAGAGCTGACCTAGATAGCCAGGACTTCAGAACCACCCGCCGGAAGTCCCGTCCAACCTGACCAGACCGTGACGAGGCCTATTTCAAATTGATATTGTGAGTACCTAGCAGAACTGTGCAGAACCAATCTCTTAGTTAAAATAATCTAATCCAAACTATTTTAACCTAAGTAGAACAGCCTCCTAGAAATCGTGTCATCTGTCATTTTTAAAGCTGCACAGCTGTCACCTGTCAATTCTGCAGCTGCAAGCTGTCACCTGTCATTTTGAGTTTTACTTTAAATCCAAAAATCTACCTTGATTAAATCGTCTGTATCTCTGGAACCGTTTGTGCCAGGAACGAGATTTAACTTTCATCTGAAAGCTTAGAATCTAGGCTTTCCAACGAACCTAGAGCCGACTTCCTACTCCCTATACTTCTTCCGTAATCGCGAGACACGCACTCGCGAAATTTACCGCGATTTGCGATTTGGCCCGATTTCTTCATCTGTAGAAATCAGCAGCTTTTTGCTTCTCTTTGCTAAAATTCGTTTGCAATCTGCTAATCATTCATGTAGTATTGTTAAAGTGAGCCTGAACTAATATAAAGTAGCCATCACCTACCCTGAACCTCTAGAGGGAATTAAAAGCAATTTTAGCACCTTTTCACTTCCTTGCAAACCACATTAAAGTAATTTGCCTGTGTTTAAAACTCATCCCTGTTTTCTCTAAGCTTGCTGGGGGAACTGGAACTGTGTATTGCATTATAAAGTGTGATTTGTTGGGATTCTTGAAGACTGTGTGCTATCCTTCCATTTCTTGTATTGCATAGGGGGGGGAGTGAATTGTCAAAAGAAAAAGTGATCATATTACCTTTTGCTAAAATCATAACCAGTTATTTCTGTACTGCATTTTATTCCACCTTGCATTTCCTTGAAACCATCAAGCATTTTCAGCTACCTCATCCTCAACACTACTCCTAAGTAACCAAATCAGTGTACCCCTGTAACATTATCCATTGTTGATCACGGTCATATTCTGAAGTGTGATATCAGTTATCAATTTATTTATAAAGTGTGATATATATTGTTGAATTGTCCAAATAAACCTTTTAATTTGCAAAACAAACCTACTTCTTGGCTCATTGGGGTCAGGGGGATTCTAAGAAGGGGGTGTTATACAAGGGTTGTTATCCAGAGTACTGAACTGGATATAAAAATACATCAATAAGGGTTTTCCTCAGCATCCCAGACTAGGCATTGACTTAGCTGTAGTGTTCATTGAATATCGCTTACAAAAGTGGGGGCTCGGAGCCGGGATATTCTGGGTTAGATTTACCACTTGTGCAGATTAATACAGTGTGCCAACTGACCAGATACACATACCCGGTTAGATCACCACGCTGTTTTACACTGTGAAAGCATCCCTCAAAGGAAAGCTCTAAGGAAACGGTCTGTTTTGCAAAATGAAATACAAACTTCTGTAAGTCAGGAAGGAACTCAAATTCCAGAATGACGACCTTGGTAGATATGAAAATAGCCAGAGAGCACTTCTTACATAAGCTTTTTGTGAGAGGTGAGTGGACTCATCAGGACCAAACGGTCTGGTTGCAGGCAATCGCGCAACAGGTCACTGAAACAGGGTCAGATAATGGAGAGATCAGGGTCCATTACATGTGGCCCTGAGTGAATTATACATGGCTCCTAAAGTTAAAGATGAACACGACAAGATGGTTAGGATAGCGGCATATTTGTATCTATATATGGGAGCCACGCAGGACAAATGTGCTGAAGGCCAAGATCTGGCAAGTAGGCAACAGCTGGGGTTAGAAAATGCTCAATCTGACCTGGTCTCTTCTGAGCAGAGGCTGCAGAGGAGCCAGGAGTCCGAAAATGATAGTAGGCAGTATATCATTAAAATAAAAGAGGACATGGATAGACTGCAACAGGAGAAGGCTGACCAGGATACCAGATTTCTGGCCTTGCAGAAGGAGTACCAAGAAGGTTTGGACTCCCTTCTGCAGAGCCAGAAAAAGCTGGAGCAACAACTGGACTTCAACAGGGCATGCACAGAGCAGGTAGCCACCCTGCAAATTCGATTAGACAGAGAGAAAGAGGAAAGCAATAAATTGATTCTGAAAGACCTGGATACCCACGCAGAGTTTGATCAGGAGCGCCAGAAAGCTGGTGCCTTCCAAAGGCAAAGGGACGACTTGGCGGCACAGATGCAGGCTCTTAGTCAGGAAAGGGATACCTTAGGCCAGGAAGTCTGCCACTTAAAGAAAATCCCTCCAGGGGCTGGGTGACCTCCAAAAAGAGCATCAGGGCTTGCTAGATCACACCAGGAGGGTGGAGGAGACTCTGGCAAGAAAGGAGCAGGCCAGTAGGGATGGGACTGAGGAGGTAACCCTCCTGCAGCAGAGACTGGCCCAGTACTCCAGGACCAATCAGGAGTTACAGAGAGAAAATGAGGCTCTCTGTCAGCACAATGATAGGCTCCAGCAACAGGTAGCGATGCAGGAGAGACTGATAGAATCTAGTAAGGCCTTAACTGAGGAACTGAAAGTGCAGGCTCTTGCATTGCAACAGGGAGCAGGGGCTGATAGAGACGAGGTTCGCTGGGAAAGGGAAACGCCTGAGCATAAACTCTGGAGCCCTGATACCAGAGGCCTTCATCTCTCCCAGTCCCTGGACTCTGCCACCCCCATGTCCCCTCGCGCACATGAGCCCAGGGCCACGGGGATGGCAGATTACTATCCAGCTAGAAGTGTGGGGCTCATAGGCTAGTACCTCCCAGGAATGGATGGGCGGGCATCCGGGTATGGGCACCCAAGCACAGTGCAATTTAGTGTGGAACCCCAGGAGGGTAGGCCCATTAAGGGCATCCTGAAAACCTCTGCCCAGTTAGGTCAGTGGGGGGTACCCATCAAATCCTTGCAGCAAGGAGGGGTCTGAAGACTCCTCTGAGCATTACAGGGCACAGCAGACCAGGTCCCCACATTCTGCCAGCCATTCCCAGGCTCGCAGAATCCTGGAAAACCTGGAAGATCAGACGGGCACCTCTAGGAGCAGTGCTTCTGAGTCAGAGGATGAATGGACCAGGGTTACCCGAACCAAAAAGGCCAATAAGGCAAAAAGGGCCTTGCTTAAGGACCCATTGAAACAAATAAAGGCAACCAGGAGTGTCATCACTCCTTATCATAAGAACGCCAAGCAGAGAATTTATCAATACGTTTTTCCATTCCTTACCCAAATACATAATGACCCAGCTCGTGAGAGATTTTCATGAGAAAAGATCTTTAGACTGGGTCATTGAAGAGGCTACCCGGATCTATGAGGTGCAGAAGCCCACCGAAAATAAAAATAATGCGCAGAAAAACCTCAAAACCAACAGCACCCCTGCTGCTGCCAAGGTGGCAGAGGTAAAGGTTGCCCCCGTTTTAGATTAGGAGATGGGGGGCCTAAAAACCTGCCTGCACCAAATAATTCACAGCCCAGAAAGCCCTTGGGCCAGTCACAGACAGGGAGTCAAGGAGGTAGTCCCACAAATGGGGTCCCCCGCTCCCCTGACTATGTAAGTCCCCGCTACAAGGGAAACCGACCCATCCTGGGTTATGTGTGGACTCCTCCAGCCCAAGGGGGGGGATCCAGCCACGCGCCTAACCCAGGGAACTTCCCTCCTAACTTCCCCCAGGAGGGCAGAAATTCACCAAATCCTGGGCAGAACTTTTTTCCCAGGTATCCACCCAATTTCCAACCCCAAAACCATCCATCCTTCTTTCCCCAATTCCCTGAGCCCAGACAACCTAATCCGGGAGAGGAGAGGCCAAGGGTGGAGGGGTACCCAAATTTTCCCAATCCGGGGTATTACCAGAGAAGGGATAGCTACCTTCCCGGGATCAGCCTGGGGGAGAAAATAGAGCCCCATATCAGCCTGAGTGGGTTTCACAACTTGAGCGCCAGGCTCAAAATATGGCACGGGATCTGGGTCACATACTGAGGGCTCAACAGAACCCTCAGATGAGCATGCCACCGCAGAATGCCCCAAACTCTGGACCTGGTGCTCCAGAACAATGACGGGGGCAGCACCCCGATAACCCACCGGTTCCCAGGGAGGAGGCACCGGAGATGGTAAAGCCTTGGAGAATGCTTCCTTCCCAACTTGTAAACAGCCCCTGGAAAACTAGGAACCGGAAACAAAATCTCCTACCCCTGAAAGTCTGCCACCCAAGGAGCAGAGAGGAGGTAGGAGAAACAAAGTACCCAAACAGGCCCAGTTTGTGGAGGAGGTACAGATCTTCCAATTTGAGGGAGAGGGATCCTCAGAGGATCCTGGGGAAAGGATCTTCTCCTTTAGAGATGGGGGAACTCCTCCCTAGGAAAAATGGGTCCCAAGGGACGCCAATTAAGGCTGGGGAGATGTGGAGACTGAGCTACCGCCGCCCATCATCTCATCCCAGAACCCACAATACCGAAATCCCCTGGTTCAAACCCATCCTGGTGACTGCCTCCAAAAAGGGGGGGTGGCCCAGAACCGGAACCAGGGGAACCCACAATGGCTCTGATCTCCAGTTGCCAACTTTTTCTTTCAGATTCACAAGGCTCTCTACCAAATTCTGCCCAAATCTCTTCGCTAGCAATGTCCAAAACCAGAAAGTTAGCCCACCAGTTGTCCAAAAATGTGCATTATCTGTACCCCCTTGAGGAGAAAGAGGGAAGATACTATGCCCCGGTACAAGTACAGGGGCAGGGTACAATTTTGGCACTGGTGGACACTGGATCCTAAGCTACCCTTCTGTCCAAAAGGGCCTTTGAGGAACTAAATGCAGGAAGGGGGGAGAATTACCGTATTCCTCTCACCTCTCTTCCTTGACAACTGCAGAACTTTGACAGAAAGGAAATTCCTGTCGAGGGGACTGCAGATTTAGACATCAAAATTGGGCGACACAAGGTGAAACACCCGATCATAGTAGTAACTCCAGAGGGCACCCCTTGTTTACTAGGGAATGACCTCCTGAGAAGGTTGTCACCACTAATAGATTGCGTAAACAAAGTCCTCTGCACCCAGACTAGCCGACCAATAAAATTAAAACAGAGTGTCAACCATGTTAGTTTAAACGGCACCTGCCACATGGTTGAACAAAAATCGGACCAAGTAGAATTTCACTTCCAAAACAACCAAATTCCAGACGTGACGGTAATAGCAGTAGGACAACAGACTGGTGGTGGGGGGTCCTCTATATTTCTGAAAATCAACCTTCCTTCCAGTTTAAGGTGGTATTCCACACTGGAAGGAAACACCCTGAAATTCTTTACTAATCCACAATCAGAAACTCCCACACCTATAGTCCAGAAAGATGTGAAATCAGAGCCTGGCTGATATTCAGCAAATTGGAGAGCAGTTGTTCATCCCTGTTCAGTTAAATGATGGGAAGGACTCTGTTCTCACTCGAGTGTGTGTGAACAACGGTAAGAGCTTCATCAGCAAAGCCATGTTCCGCCAACTCCCAAAAGATCCAGCCATTCCCACATTCAAACTGCTATACAAATGGGAAATGGACCTGGAAGCACCTAATTCCAAACATCTCCTGCCAAGCAGGTGTATGCTCAAAATCTCCATTGGCAACAAGAGCATAGTCCATAATTGTTGGGTCGTGCGAGACGTCACTGCCGCCTTTTACTTAGGCAGTGACATTCTCAATCGCGTTGCCATTAGTTTGGACCTAATAAACTTCAAAGCTTGGTCCCGATTAGCGGGTAATCCCATGGGCTTTGATGATCCAGAAAAAGCATTTAGGTCAGCTCAATTGCTACCTTATGCAGTTGAAATTCAGATCAAAGAGGAAGTCACCATCCCAGAAAGGACCCGACAATTTTCCCTGGAAGTGAAAGTTAAAAGAGGACAAAAATTGAAAAACCATGATGCTTATATTCATCTAAATGCTTTTCTCCAGCAGCAAGGGTTAAGGGTAAACCCAACACCATTAGTCAACATAGAACATGACACCATTCCAATAGAGGTGGATAACAGCGACTTAAAGAGTATTACTCTAGCTGCAGGCACCATTATTGGAATGGGGTTGATGACCAACATTTCTCCATTGATTTAGGAAATGAACTGTTAGGACCAATCCCCAAGGACTGTTTTGACAGTGACAGTGAGGACAATACAACACCAGACAAGATTTTCACCCGGCTTGTGACTTCAGGAGGGATGAGGTGATTTTCCAGGTCCATGAGGGCTGCCTTTCCCACCTGAAGCCTCCAGTCCAAATCAGCACTCTGACCAGGGACTTCTCCACCCAGCTGGAGGAGGCTGCTGAGATAGCCAAAACAGAAGTCCTACCAGGTTTCAGGCAGATGGTGGAAGAGAGAGTCAACCTAGCTGATGCCTGTGTGACTCTGGAACAGAAGCAAAAGTTGAAACAAGTTTTCTTGGATTTCCAAGATCTCTTTGCGGTAGACTCATATGACGGTGGTCGCACCGACATCCACACAACAACAATTCCCACGGACCCTGGAATGACTCCAGTGTTTGTGAAGCAATATCGTTTGCCTCTCGCATCCATGGAGTCCCTTACTGAAATAATTAAGAACCTTGAGTCCCGGGGAATAATCCGTCCAGTACACAGCACCTTCAATAATCCAGTGCTGGGAATATTGAAGCCAAACGGCCAGTGGAGACTCTGCGCCGACCATAGGGAGCTCAACAAACGGGTCCATACTTCCCGATGGCCTCTTCCCTACATTGACCAAGGGCTGGCCCAGATCCAGGGGTCACAGGTATTCACTGCAATAGACCTGACCAATGGGTACTGGACCGTGCCTGTCAGTAGGGAGGACCAATACAAACTGGCTTTTACCTTTGGGGGCCAGCAGTACACATGGACCCGGACTCCCTTCGGACACCTCAACTCCGGCAATGAATTCAACATTTTTCTACACAAGGCCATGCCCGACCTGGGTGCGAGGGGTAACATGGCTTATGTAGATTATGTCCTCATCAAAAGTTCATCTGTGGAAGAACACATAGCGGAGATCCGTTATGTTCTGACGCAGTTGAGGGCCGCTGGAGCAAAACTTTCCTTCCAGAAAGCACAGCGGTGTAGAACCCGTGTTAATTTCTTGGGGCATGACATTACTCCTCAGGGTCTCTGTCCCCAGGAAAAGAAAGTGGAAGCACTTCAGAAACTGAAAGACCCCACAACTCTGCGGGAACTAAGGAGCCTCCTTGGACTGACTAATTACAGCAGAAAGTACATTGAAGGCTACGCAGAGATCACTAGATCCCTGATTCATCTCTTGAAGGGGGGTCAAGTGGGAATGGGGTCCAGAACAATCTGAGGCAGTAAGACAACTGAAAAGAAGCCTCTCACAAGCTTCTTGCCTAGCTTACCCTGTCAGAAACAAGGAGTTCTTCCTGGAGACAGGGTTCTCTAATACGTGATTGACGGCAGTATTATACCAAAAGCATGACAAGGTCAATAAAGTAATCTCCTATGCGAGCAAAACTTTATCCTCTCTGGAGGAAAAATTCAACGATTGTGAGAAGGCACTCCTGGCAACGGTGTGGGCATTGAAGAATTACCACCCGTTTATCAAGGGGGAACACATCATATTGGAGACTCCACACCAGCCTCTGCAATATCTCCAAAGTGACAGAATCCAGGCCGGAAATGTGAGTAATTCCCGACTTACTTCCTGGATTCTGTCAATGCAAGGCTTTCCTGTGGAGGTCAGATATGGCCAAAACAAGAAGAGTCCCCTCGCGCAAGGTCTGGCTGACTTGCATGATTGTGCCAGAGAAAACTGTCTCAAGGACGAAAGTCTAAAAATCAAGGACAACATGGAGGCATACCTTAATTCCCCACACAAAGTCTTTGAAGAAGACAAGTGTGAGGGAATGCCCACTGTCTATGTGGATGGATGCTCGTACCATGTTGACAACAACGGGGAGAAAGAACTGGTGGCCGGCGTAGGGAATGCCTGGGTGAAGGAGTTTCCAGAACCCTCCGCTGGATACAAAATTGGTCCCCGAAGTAGTCAGGTGGCAGAGTTGATGGCTGTGCCTCAGGACATCCTCACTGCTGTCCAACATCAACTCCACAAACTGGTCATAATCACAGATTCGGATTATGTACGGAACGGGTTCGTGGAGCACCTGGTTAATTGGAAAACCAGAGGCATGTTATGTGCTAATAACAAACCCCTGAAACATGGGAAGTTAATTCAAAACATCGATGATCTGGTCACATCGAATGGGATGACCATCTACTGGAAAAAGATCAAGGGTCATTCCAAAGTAGAGGGACCAGACAAAACTGGAAATGACTTAGCTGATCAGCTGGCCAAAACCGAGGCCATCCAAGGGGATCTAATAGAAATAGAGTCCCTGTTGGGGGAAATCCAGGTCACTGCTATCACTAGGTCCCAGACAAATGCTCACAATGATCTTTCAACTGCCCAATGGAGTAAGGAGACCCCTGATGCTGATTTAATTACAGCTCAGAAGGGGGACTCAATTATTGGTAAGTTTTACCAACACCTTGAGGACCCTGAGAACTTTCCCCTGACAGATACCGATTACATTGGGAAAGAGGATCTAAGAGTGTTGATGAAATGTCCAAAAATGTTCCGAATCCAAGACGGTTTGCTGGTAAGGAAATCCAAAGCTGGCCACGATCAGTGGGTGGTTCCTACCTCATTCCGAAGCCTGATGTTAAGTCACGCCCATGATGCGGCCACCGCCGGTCATAGGGGGTTTCACACAACACTGGAAATCTTAAGAGAGGTTGCATCCTGGCCACACATGGGGCAGGACCTCGACCAATACTTGAAGGGGTGTCTTGTGTGTGCACAATTTCAGCCATCATCCCTCACACACCGTGCGCCTCTCCAAAAGAGGGGGATGACACTGCCATGGTCAGATTTGCAAATAGACTTTGTAGGCCCTGTAATCCGCTCGTCTAGAGGAAACAAGTACATGTTGACCGTTACATGCTTGTTCACCAAGTGGGTGGAATGTCTCTCAGCCCCAAACTGCAAGGCAGAAACAGCAGCTGCCCTGATGACTAACCACATCTTTTCCCGTTTTGGTCTACTTCAAAGGATTGAATCAGACAGAGGTAGCCACTTCACCAGTGAAGTAATGACAAAGATGTGGGAGATACTGGGGGTTAAAAGGAAGCTACACATTGCTTACAGGCCAGCTTCTTCTGGAGCAGTAGAGAGATATAACCGAACCATTGTGAGCATATTAAAAAAGTTTGTGGCAGATTCTGGGCCAAGTTGGGATATCCGATTACCTCTGGTCCTAATAGCCATCAGATATACCCCTTCATCTGCAACTAAAATGTCACCATTTGAGTTGATGACTGGACACAAGATGGTGCTTCCCCAGCATTTGCTCTACAGAACCCAAGAACAAACGTTGATAAATGCCTCCACAACTCATTAGTATGTGGAGAATTTAAGGAAACACCTTCAGCATGCTTTTGCCTATGCTCAGCGGAATCTAGAAGGATCAGCTGAAAGCATGAAGACCCACTATGATTTAAAAACTACCCGAAAGGAATATAAGGTGGGTGATCGGGTCTATCTATACAATTTCCAAAGGAACCAGGCCAAACAGCGAAAACTCTTGCCTACATGGAAGGGACCATTTGAAATTATAGACAAGATCTCCCCTGTTGCCTATAAGATCTGCATCCCCAAAGGCAGTTTGGCAGAGGGGGAAGATAAGTGGGTCCATATAAATCAGCTAAAGTGTTGCCATCCCAGGCACACTCTGCAACAACTGGAGGAGTCCTCTGCAATACCAGAGGGGACCGCGCCAGAGTAATTCAATTCCGACCCTAAAATATCCCACATATAGTCTCTAAAATATTATGATTTGAAAAAAAAATGTCTTATAATTGTATCTTGTTTTTTGTTAAAATAAGAACGCAAATGTTTTGACTATAAAATGTATAGGCCACCCCACTATATCAATGGTGGGGAAGAAATGTCTACGAATAGGTATTGCCGCTTTCCTGTGACGTCCTAGGAGAAAGAAAGCCTGGAGACTGGCCAAGGAGGACGATCCGGGGACCGGGAGCAGAGACCCAAGGGCCCCGGGGTACCTCCCAATATTCCCATCAGGACCGGCGAGGAGAACCGATCGATCCAACCGGATGGAGGAAAAGATGCTGAACTTTGCCATTTTTGGAATTGGAAGAAGAAAATTGGGACATACCTGCGCAAGGGCTCAAAACCTCCTTTGCACCCGACTTCCCCTCGACTTGAATAAAAGCGTAGTCGGGCGGGGGGGATTTGTCAAGGGTTTTGACCCATGTTGAATCAATAGACTGGGTAGATGTGGGGATGAGCTGTCGCCGCCCATTATTCTATCCCAGAACAAACTAAATCAAAAGACTGGGTGGATGTGGGGATGAGCTATCACCGCCCACATTCACGCCAGAATAGGAGAACTGCGCAGTTGGCACGAGACCACTCCAAAGATGCAACCTTCTTGTGGGGGGTTCCACATCACCACTCTACTGTAAGGATGCCATCAAAACAATGTTAAGCAAGGGTCCTATACTATCAAGAAAAAGACCACTCTATTGAAATGCAGTAATTCAAGACAACTCAAAAATGGATGCAGTACCGAAAAATTCCCCAAGGTGGCCCTAGCGGTCTAAACTCTGACAGGGAAACTGTATTTAGGAGTTGCAAGAGGGGCAGGGACTTCAAAGCTTGTTAGTTAATTGGAAATCTTAGCCACCTGCTGTTCCCAGAGGCCAAGAGGCTGCGAAACCTTAACACCTCAGAGATTCCACCCCAGGAGGCAGGGTATCACATGACCCTGTTGATTGATTGCGGAGAGACTTCTAGGCAGCCTGCTGGAGCCCACACAAAAGGCTCTTTCTGTTGAATGGGGTATGTTAATTTTGAGTGTTTCCTGTCAACAGCCCTCTGCCATCAAGGAGAGACATGTGATCACTGACCCACCCAGACTCCTGGAGGCGGACCCAAACACTTTGGGGGAGTTGAATTGCAACAAATATATATTTTATAGAAACAGTGATAATTTATTGTAACCAAATGACAGGGATGTACAACTTTGAGAGTCTTAGTTTGAAAAATGCCCTCACGATTTGAGTCCAAACTCCAATTTGTACCATGTTCTGGGGCCAAACCCCGCTAATTATGATTATTGTAGACAATGTGTTTAAGCTAGAGACATGGAAAGTTACTGGGATATATGTGGAAGGGAAATGTACCTTTGTATAATTTTTGATGAAAAACCAATGTTGCAAAACCCACTAAAATCGAAAATAAGTTGCCATTTTTGAATGCAAGCTTCTAGAAATGCAGAGTTGGGACAGGGGCTATCTTTAGTAATATATGATGTGTGTATGTGATGTCAAACAACTGTGTACCTGGGAAATATGTATTTGGATCAGGAATAGATTTGTGTGCACATTGACCAGGGGAGTGTCATTTCTGCAGGTCATAAAAATGACATCACTCTGACAAACCATCCCTTCCCAAATCAGGGACCAAAGAATCTATTGACCTTTCAAATCAAGAGAGGGGCAGGCTTAGGGATGCTAGCCTCTCCACGCACTTTTTAAAACACATCAAAAGAGACTGCTGGGACAGGGACATTCAATTCCATTTGCTGCGGAGCATGCTGACCGACGACTTCACATCCAGAGATCCAGACTTCAAATCCATCAATCTCCAGAACCTGTAGCAGAAATTAACTCCAGAATTTGTAGCAGAGAGGCCTGAATCCACCGACTGAATCCTCTTCAGCAGGCCTCAAAACCGACCAACTATTCAACAGCCGGGCGAGCTGTTTGAATTTTTGCCAAGAATTTTTGCAAGAACCTGTAGCAGTATTCAGAAAGCAGTGCTGTATCTGGAACCCGAGAGAACCACAAACCAAGCAGATCCGGTGCTTGACAGACCCAGAGAGCAGAGCTGACCTAGATAGCCGGGACTTCAGAACCACCCGCCGGAAGTCCCGTCCAATCTGACCAGACCGTGACGAGGCCTATTTCAAATTGATATTGTGAGTACCTAGCAGAACTGTGCAGAACCAATCTCTTAGTTAAAATAATCTAATCCAAACTATTTTAACCTAAGTAGAACAGCCTCCTGGGAAAACATGTCATCTGTCATTTTTAAAGCTGAACCTAGAACCGAGAACCGACTTCCTACTCTCTATACTTTTTCCGTAATCGAGAGACACGCACTCGCGAAATTTTCCGCGATTTGCGATTTGGCCTGATTTCTTCATCTGTAGACATCAGCAGCTTTTTGCTTCTCTTTGCTAAAATTTGTTTGCAATCTGCTAATCATTCATAGAGTATTGTTAAAGTGAGCCTGAACTAATATAAAGTAGCCATCACCTACCCTGAACCTCTAGAGGGAATTAAAAGCAATTCTAGCACCTTTTCACTTCCTTGCAAACCACATTAAAGTAAATCGCCTGTGTTTAAAACTCATCCCTGTTTTCTCTAAGCTTGCTGGGGGAACTGGAACTGTGTATTGCATTATAAAGTGTGATTTGTTGGGATTCTTGAAGACTGTGTGCTCTCCTTCCATTTCTTGTATTGCATAGGGGGGGGGAGTGAATCGTCAAAAGAAAAAGTGATCATATTACCTTTTGCTAAAATCATAACCAGTTATTTCTATACTGCATTTTATTCCACCTTGCATTTCCTTGAAACCATCAAGCATTTTCAGCTACCTGATCCTCTACACTACTCCTAAGTACCCAAATCAGTGTACCCCTGTAACATTATCCATTGTTGATCACGGTCATATTCTGAAGTGTAATATCAGTTATCTATTTATTTATAAAGTGTGATAGATATATATTGTTGAATTGAACAAATAAACCTTTTAATTTGCAAAACAAACCTACTTCTTGGCTCAGGGGGTCAGGAGGATTCTAAGAGGGGGGTGTTATACAAGTGTTGTCATCCAGAGTACTGAACTGGATATAAAAATACATCAATAAGGGTTTTCCTCAGCATCCCAGACTAGGCATTGACTTAGCTGTAGTGTTGATTGAATATCGCTTACACATCCTCCTCAGGTCGTAAAATGTGGAACCTCTGACTATAAATGATCCTGGATTTGTCAGAATGAGCCAGACATGAATGAAAGTATTCTACAAGTTACTACCTGGGCAAGGATTTTGTTGTCCAGGTTAATGCGGAATATTAACCTATAGCGTAACTACTACTCTGTAGGGTATCCCGGTTTAATCATGAAGATAGATGGCAAAATCACTAGTAGAGGTGGGAAGGCAGCCATCTTCTAATGTTCCCTCTTATATGTTAAGCAACTTCAATTCAGCAATTCAACTAAGTCGGTGCCTAGTCTGTGATGCCCAATGAAGACCTTATTTATCTATTTTTATGACAAGTTCATAGATCTGGATGATAAACCCTTGTATAACGCCCCTCTCTTTGAATCCCCCTGACCTCACTGAGCCAAGAAGTAGGTTTGTTTTGCAAATTAAAAGATTTATTTGAAAAATTAAACAAGATATATATCTCACTTTTATAAATAAATTAATATTTGATAGCACACTTATGAATATGACAGCGATCAACAATGGATAATATTACACTAGCACACTTTTTTAATTACTTAGGAGTTGGTATAGAGAGGATAAAGTAGCTGAGAATGCTTTTATGGTTTTAAGGAAATGCAATGATGGAAAAGAATGCAGCACAGAAATAACGGAGATGGTTTCCACCAGAGATCATATGATCACTTTTTCTTTTGACAATTCTCTCCCCCCCTATGCAATATAAGGAGATGGAAGGGGAGCACACAATTTTCAGGAATACAATCAAATGCAATACCAATTCAGTTCCCCCCTAGCAAGCTTAGAGCAACAGGGATGATTTAAAAACACAGGCAAAATACTTTAAATGTCATTTGCAGAGAAGTGAAAATATGCTAAAAATTATTATAATTCCCTATAGGAGATTCAGGGTAGGTGATAGCTACTGAAGATTTGTTCAGGTCAACACTATCAGTGATTAATGAGGGTTTATCAGGTTGAAAATGGATTCAGCAGTTGCAAGCAAAAGACAGCGATTTTGACAGGTGGAGAAATTGAACTGGTTTTCAATTCGCGGCACTTTTTCCGAGTGTGTAAAGCGTGATTAAGGAAAAACTCTAAGGAGTAGAATGTCGGTTCAGGGCTTGTTGGAAAGCTTAGATTCTTAGCTTGAAGATGACAAGCACGTATGTTTCCAAAGATATGGACGATTTGTGGAGGTAGATTTCAGAAATGAAATAAAGTAAAGCTCAGAATGACAAATGACAATTTCCCAGCTAAGAAATCACAGAATGAACACACAATTTCTAAGATGCAGTTCTAAATAGGTGGAAATTGTTTGAATTACATTATTTTAAACTAAGAGATTGGTTTTGCACAGTTCTGGCTGAGTACTCACACTATAAATTGAAATAGGCCGTCAAGGTCTGGACAGGTTTGGACTGGACTCCTGGCGGGTGGTTCTGAAGTCACAGCTATCTGGTCTGGGTTTGGCACTCGGCACTGCACGGCGGTCTGATCTGGGTCTTCTGGAAATGCGGTTCTGGATACAGCTCTGTTTTCTGGGTCCGGAGATGGTCCTGGCACAGGGTTCTAGCCAGAATCAAACAGCTTGCCCGGCTGTTGAATAGTTTGCAAAAGATTTTGAGGCCCGCTGAAAAGGATTCGGCTTGTGGATTGGCCCCTCTGCTTCAAGTTCTGGAGTCTAAATTCAAAGTTCTGGTCTCTGGATCTGTCTGGATTTTAAGTCTGGAGTCTCCCAGCAAAGCGCTTCACAAGAAACCAGTTTGAATTGAGAAGTGAATGTCTCTACCTGTGTCTCAGTGGCTCTTTTTATGTCTTTTGAAAGTGGGTGGGAAGGCTGACTTTCTATTCCCAACCCTCTGAAGATCCTGATAGGTTAGTGGATTTTCTGTGCTCTCACTGGAGAACAGAGTTGTGACTCATCCGGTGTCATTTTTATGGCATACAGAAAGAACACTCCCCTTGTCACTTTGCACACAAATCTATTTTTGATCCAAATCAGTATTTATCTATGTACAATTTTTCTAATATTATATGTCCAGTTAACATTTTTTCTGTAGCACCAAACCATCTGATCCCTGTCTTTGTAGATGTTGTGTCCGCTTCTGACAGAATTCTGCCCTTTTCATCCAGAACACAACCTCTAAACTTTTCCAGAATTTACACAAATGTGTGCAAGGAATATGGGCATCAGATGATGAAGTGTCAGATTTTTAACATACAGACACTTGGAGTAACACCCTATTTTCCGCTACTACTCCCCAGAACATACCACAGAGTCCTAACACCTCTTAAAATGTGCACAGAAAAATCACAGAAATAATGCTATTATTTACATAATTTTGACACTTCCGTACTATGAATTATCCATCTTTTTAAAATGATGCTCTGGCCCAGGTGGGTGTGGTTTAGGTTCCAAAGCACATGGGGGAATTTCTGTCTGTCCCGGCCTCCA
Organism: Ambystoma mexicanum; assembly: GCF_040938575.1. Classification (NCBI taxonomy): domain Eukaryota; kingdom Metazoa; phylum Chordata; class Amphibia; order Caudata; family Ambystomatidae; genus Ambystoma; species Ambystoma mexicanum. The sequence goes on from NC_090925.1 coordinate 973,837,408, forward strand.
GCTCAGGTGGCACCCAGAGGCATCGCCCCTCCAATTTCCTTCCAAGAGGAAGCCATTTACGACCCCCTGATTTAGCATTTGCCTGAGCCAAGGAAAGTTCATTGTTCTGTTTTCCTGCAGCCCCAGGTACCTCTCCCCTAATTCAATCAGAGAGGTGCAATCTCCTTTTGGTGGGGGCAGGAGAAGACAGGCCAGGCCTGGGAATGCAGTTGCTGGGCAAGTTTCAACTCCTGTCGGGGGTAGTTGCTGGGCAGAATTCAATCTCTTGAAGCCAGGCTTCAAGCCAGGCTTCAGCTAAATGTCACTTTTGTTCCAGTTTTCTTCATTCAAATCAAACTTACAATGTTTAAACAGGCAGCTAGAATGCTGATTCTAAGTTCAAAACTATGACATTTAAACAGTTGCAACCTATGTGACACTCAAAAGTAGGTCACTCATTTATTTTAAACATTTTGATTTTAGTGGTTTTAAGTCCAATTTCACTTAAGCTGCAGGCATCCACAGCTCAGCCAGTTTTGTTATGAACATTATTGTAGGCTCTTCATCTTTCCAGATTTGGTATGCACACAAGACTTCATTCTACCGGACGTCTGCTGGTGTTCAGTAACATTTTTGAATATCTTGCAGTGTTTGAAATAGGCATTTTGAGCTTGCATTCAGAGAAACAAAGGTGATTTCAAAGCGCTTTTTTGAGCTAACAGGCACTGCTGTTTTTCCTTTGGCACCAAGTTTCTCTCATGGCGCTTCTGGCCCATCACGCTCGCACTGGTGGGTGGCAGGTCAGGCGACCATTTTGGTGTGCGCAAAACTGCGCGTTTTTCTGGATTGTGGCGCAAATGTGGGCTTTTTGGCCATCTTGGATTTTCTAAGCCCACAACACCAAATGTTGTAGCATAATAACTTGAACGTGGGTCAAGACACATGACAAGCCCCCCCACCCGACTGCGCTTTGATTTCGAGTCGAGGGGGAGTCGGGTGCAAAGGATGTTTTGATCCACGTGCTGGGATGTCCGCATCATCTTCTTACTATTCTGTAGATGGCACAGTTCAGCATCTTTTCCTCCACCAGGGTGGATCGATTGGATCTCCTCGCCGGTCCTGATGGGTGTTTCAAGCGGTAGGTACCTCGGGCCCCTCGGATCTTTGCTCCCGGTCCCCTGGTCGTCCTCCTTGGTCAGTCTCCATGGTTTATCTCTCCTAGGATGACAAAGCAAAGCGGAAGAAACATATTCTTAGACATTTCCCCACCACTATTAATGGTGGGGCGAACATATACATGTTATACACCAGGAGACATTTGCATTCAAGAATCATAGAATTTTATAGGCTATATGTGGAATATTTTAGGGTTGGACTTGTATTACTCTGGATCGGCCCCCTCTAGGATTGTAGAGGACTCCTCCAGTTGCTGCAGAGTGTGCCTGGTATGGCAACACTTTAGCTGATTAATATGGACCCACTAGTCTTCCCCTTCCGCCAAACTGCCTTTGGGGATGCAGATCTTGTATGCGACTGGGGAGATCTTGTCCACAATTTCAAAAGGTCCCTTCCAGGTAGGCAGGAATTTCCGCTGTTTGGCCTGGTTCCTTTGGAAATTATATAGATAGACCCGGTCTCCCACATTGTATTCTTTCTTTAAATCATGTTCCTGTAGAGCAAGTGCTGGGGAAGCACCATCCTGAGTACAGTCATTAGCTCAAACGGTGACATCTTAGTTGCAGATGAAGGGGTAGATCTGATGGCCATTAGGACAAGAGGTAATCGGATATCCCAACTCGGTCCAGAATCTGCCACAAACTTTTTTAATATGCTCACAATGGTTCGGTTATATCTCTCTACTGCTCCAGAAGAAGCTGGCCTGTAAGCAATGTGCAGCTTCCTTTTAACCCCCAGTATCTCCCACATCTTTGTCATTACTTCGCTAGTGAAATGGCTACCTCTGTCTGACTCAATCCTTTGGGGTAGACCAAAACGGGAAAAGATGTGGTTGATCATCAGGGCAGCTGCTGTTTCTGCCTTGCAGTTTGGGGCTGAGAGACATTCCACCCACTTGGTGAACAAGCATGTAACGGTCAACATGTACTTGTTTCCTCTAGACGAGCGGATTACAGGGCCTACAAAGTCTATTTGCAAATCTGACCATGGCAGTGTCATCCCCCTCTTTTGGAGAGGCGCACGGTGTGTGAGGGATGATGGCTGAAATTGTGCACACACAAGACACCCCTTCAAGTATTGGTCGAGGTCCTGCCCCATGTGTGGCCAGGATGCAACCTCTCTTAAGATTTCCAGTGTTGTGTGAAACCCCCTATGACCGGCGGTGGCCGCATCATGGGCGTGACTTAACATCAGGCTTCGGAATGAGGTAGGAACCACCCACTGATAATGGCCAGCTTGGGATTTCCTTACCAACAAACTCTCTTGGATTTGGAACATTTTTGGACATTTCATCAACACTCTAAGGTCCTCTTTCCCAAAATAATCGGTATCCGTCAGGGGAAAGTTCTCAGGGTACTCAATGTGTTGGTAAAACTTACCAATTATTGGATGCCCCTTCTGAGCCGTAATCAAATCAGCATCTGGGGTCTCCTTAGTCCATTGTGCAGTTAAAAGATAATTGTGAGCATTTGTCTTTGACCTAGTGATAGCAGTGACCTGGATTTCCGCCAACATGGACTCAATCTCTATGAGATTCCCTTGGATGGCCCCGGTTTTGGCCAGCTGATCAGCTAAGTCATTTTCAGTTTTGTCTGGTCCCTCTACTTTGGAATGACCCTTGATCTTCTTCTAGTAGATGGTCATCCCATTCACAGTGACCAGATCATCAACGTTTTGAATTAACTTCCCATGTTTCAAGGGTTTGTTATTGGCACATAACATGCCTCTGGTTTTCCAATTAACCAGGTGCTCCACGAACCCGTTCAGTGCATAATCCGAATCTGTGATTATGGCAAGTTCGTGGAGTTGATGTTGGACAGCAGTGAGGATGGCTTGATGCACAGCCATCAACTCTGCCACCTGACTACTTCGGGGACCAATCTTGTACCCAGCGGAGGGTTCTGGGGAATCATTCACCCATGCATTCCCTACGCCGGCCACTAGTTCTTTCTCCCCGTTGTTGTCAACATGGTAAGAGCATCCATCCACATAGACAGTGCGCATTCCCTCACACTTGTCTTCTTCAAAGACTTTGTGGGGGGAATTAAGGTATGCCTCCATGTTGTCCTTGATTTTTAGACTTTCGTCCTCGAGACAGTTTTCTCTGGCACAATCATGCAAGTCAGCCAGACCTTGTGCGAGGGGACTCGTCTTGTTTTGGCCATATCTGACCTCCACAGGAAAGCCTTGCATTGACAGAATCCAGGAAGTAATTCGGGAATTACTCACATTTCCGGTCCGAATTCTGTCACTTTGGAGTGTTGCAGAGGCTGGTGTGGGTTCTCCACTATGATGTGTTCCCTCTGGATAAACGGGCGGTAATTCTTCAATGCCCACACCGTTGCCAGGAGTGCCTTCTCACAATCGTTGAATTTTTCCTCCATAGAGGATAAAGTTTTGCTCGCATAGAAGATTACTTTATTGACCTTGTCATGCTTTTGATATAATACTGCAGTCAAGCATGTATTAGAGAACCCTGTCTCCAAGAAAAACTCCTTGTTTCTGACAGGGTAAGCTAGGCAAGGCGCTTGTGAGAGGCTTCTTTTGAGCTGTCTTACTGCCTCAGATTGTTCTGGACCCCATTCCCACTTGACCCCCCCTCCTTCAAGAGATGAATCAGGGGTCTAGTGATCTCTGCGTAGCCCTTAATGAACTTTCTGCTGTAATTGGTCAGGCCAAGGAGGCTCCTTAGTTCCCGCAGAGTTGTGGGGTCTTTCAGTTTCTGGAGTGCTTCCACTTTCTTTTCCTGGGGACAGAGACCCTGAGGAGTGTTCTCATGCCCAAAGAAAATAACACGGGTTCTACACCACTGTGCTTTCTGAAAGGAGACTTTTGCTCTGGCGGCCCTCAACTGTGTCAGAACATAACGGATCTCCGCTATGTGTTCCTCCACAGATGAACTTTTGATGAGGACATCATCTACATAAGCCAGGTTACGCCTCGCACCCAGGTCGGGCATGGCCTTATGTAGGAAAATGTTGAATTCATTGCCGGAGTTGAGGTCTCCGAAGGGAGTCCGGGTCCATGTGTACTGCTGGCCCCCAAAGGTAAAAGCCAGTTTGTATTGGTCCTCCCACTGACAGGCACGGTCCAGTATCCATTGGTCATGTCTATTGCAGTGAATACCTGTGACCCCTGGATCTGGGCCAGCCCTTGGTCAATGTAGGGAAGAGGCCATCAGGAAGTATGGACCCGTTTGTTGAGCTCCCTAAGGTCGGCACAGAGTCTCCACTGGCCGTTTGGCTTCAATATTCCCAGCATCGGATTAATGAAGGTGCTGTGTACTGGACGGATTATCCCCCGGGATTTAAAGTTCTTAATTATTTCAGTAAGGGACTCCATGGATGCGAGAGGCAAGCAATATTGCTTCACAAACACTTGAGTCATGCCAGGGTCCATGGGAATTGTTGTGTGGATGTCGGTGCGGCCACAGTCATATGAGTCTACCGCAAAGAGATCTTGGAAATCCAAGAAAACTTGTTTCAACTTTTGCTTCTGTTCCAGAGTCACACAGGCATCAGCTAGGTTGACTCTCTCTTCCACCATCTGCCTGAAGCCTGGAAAGACTTCTGGTTTTGCTATCTCAGCGGCCTCCTCCAGCTGGGTGGAGAAGTCCCTGGTCAGAGCACTGATTTGGACTGGAGGCTTCAGGTGGGAAAGGCAGCCCTCATGGACCTGGAAAATCACCTCATCCCTTCTGAAGTCACAAGTCACATCTTCCTTACCATAAGGGCAGGAAGTGTACACCAGGAAGTTCCCCCCATGCCGGGTAAAGATCCTGTCTGGTGTTGTATTGTCATCGCTATCACTGTCAAAACAGTCCTTTGGGATTGGTCCTAACAGTTAATTTCCTAAATCAATGGAGAAATGTCGATCATCAACCGCCATTCCAATAATGGTGCCTGCGGCTAGAGTAATACTCTTTAAGTCGCTGTTATCCACCTCTATTGGAATGGTGTCATGTTCTATGTTGACTAATGGTGTTAGGTTTACCCCTAACCTTTGCTGTTGGAGAAAAGCATTTAGATGAATATAAGCATCAGGGTTTTTCAATTTTTGTCCTCTTTTAACTTTCACTTTCAGGGAGAATTGTCAGGTCCTTTCTGGGATGGTGACTTCCTCTTTGATCTCAATTTCAACTGCATTAGGTAGCAATTGAGCTGACCTAAATGCTTTTTCTGGATCATTAAAGCCCATGGGATTATCCGCTAATCGGGACCAAGCTTTGAAGTTTATTAGGTCCAAACTAATGGCAAAGCGATTGAGAATATCATTGCCTAAGTAAAAGGCTGCAGTGACGTCTCGTACGACCCAACAATTATTAAATATTGGGTGTTTCCAGATCCATTTCCCATTTGTGTATCAGTTTGAATGTTGGAATGGCTGGATCTTTTGGTATTTGGCAGAACATGGCTTCGCTGATGAAGCTCTTACCGTTGTTGACACACACTTGGGCGAGAACAGAGTCCTTCCCATCATTTAACTGAACAGGGATGAACAACTGCTCTCCAATTTGCTGAATATCAGCCAGGCTCTGAGCTGATTTCACATCTTTCTGGACTATTGGAGTGGGAATGTCTGATTGTGGATTAGTAAAGAATTTCAGAGTGTTTCCTTCCAGTGTGGAATACCACCTTAAACTGGAAGGAAGGTTGATTTTCAGAAATAGAGAGGACCCCCCATCACCATTCTGTTGTCCTATGCTATTACTGTCACGTCTGGAATTTGGTTGTTCTGGAAGTGAAATTCTACTTGGTCAGATTTTTGTTCAACCATGTGGCAGATGCCGTTTAAACTAACATGATTGATGCTCAGTTTTAATTTTATTGGTCGGCTAGTCTGGGTCCAGAGGACCTTGTTTACGCAATCTATTAGGGGTGACAACATTCTCAGGATTTCATTCCCTAGTAAACAAGCTGTGCCCTCTGGAGTCACTACTATGACCGGGTGTTTCACCTTGTGTCGCCCAATTTTGATGTCCAAATCTGCAGTCCCCTCGATGGGAATTTCCTTCCCGTCAAAGTTCTGAAGTTGTCCAGGAAGAGAGGTGAGAGGAATTCAGTAATTCTCCCCCCTTCCTGCATTTAGTTCATCAAAGGCCCTTCTGGACAGAAGAGTAGCTTGGGATCCAGTGTCCACCAGTGCCAAAATTGTACCCTGCCCCTGCACTTGTACTGGGGCATAGTATCTTCCCTCCTTCTCCTCAAGGGGGCACAGATAATGCACATTTTTGGACAACTGGTGGGCTAATTCTTTAGTTTTGGACATTGCGAGAGAAGAGATCTGGGCAGAATTCTGTGGAGAATCATGGGAATCTGCAAGAAAAGTTGGCAACTGGAAATCAGACCCATTGTGGGTTTCCCTGGTTCCGGTTCTGGGCCGCCCCCCCCTTTTTGGAGGCAGTCACCAGGATGGGTTTGAACCAGGGGATTTTGATGCGGTGGGTTCTAGGATGAGATGATGGGCGGCGCTAGCTCAGTCCCCACATCTCCCCAGTTGAGATGTGAATCCCTTGGAACCCTTCTTTCTTTGGGAGGAGTTCCCCCATCTCTGAAGGAGAAGATCCTTTTCCCAGGATCCTCTGAGGATCCCTCTCCCTCAAATTGGAAGATCTGTGCCTCCTCCACAAACTGGGTCTGTTTTCGTCCGTTGTTTCTCCTACCTCCTCTCTGCTCCTTGGGTGGCAGACTTTGAGGGGTAGGAGATTTTGTTTCCGGTTCCTGGGTTTCCAGGGGCTGTTTACAAGTGGGGAAGGAAGCTTCCTCCAAGGCTTTACACCCCCCTTCCCCTTGTGCCTCCTCCCTGGGAACCGGTGGGTTATCGGGGTGCTGCCCCCGTCATTGTTCTGGAGCACCAGGAGAAGAGTTTGGGGCATTCTGCACCGGAATGCTCATCTGAGGGTTCTGTTGAGCCCTCAGCATGTGACCCAGATCCCGTGCTATTTTTTGGACCTGGCGCTCTAACTGTGAAACCCGTTCAGGCTGATATGGGGTTCTATTTTCTCCCCTGGGCTGATCCCGGGAAGGGTAGCTTTCCCTTCTCTGGTAGTACCCCGGGTTGGGAAGATTTGGGTACCCTTCCACCCTTGACATCCCCTCTCCCGGATTAGGTGGTCTGGGCTCAGGGAATTGTGGAAAGAAGGATTTGGGGCTGGAAATTGGGTGGATACCGGGGGAAAAATTTCTGCCCATGGTTTGGTGAATTTCTGCCCTCCTGTGGGAAGTTAGGAGGGAAGTTTCCTGGGTTGGGTGCCTGTTGGATCTCCCCACTTGGGTTGGAGGAGTGCACACATACCCCAGGATGGGTCGGTTTCCCTTGTATCAGGGACTTACATAGTCAGGGGAGCGAGGGACCGCATTTGTGGGACTACCTCCTTGACTCCCTGACTCCCTGTCTGTGACTAGCCCGAGGGCCTTCTGGGCTGAGAATTATTCGGTGCAGGCAGGTTTTTAGGCCCCCCCATCTCCAAATCTAAAATGGCGGCAACCTTTACCTTTGCCACCTTGGCAGCAGCATGGGTGCTGGTCGATTTTGGGCTTTTCTGAGCCTTATTTTTATTTTCTATGGGCTTCTGCACCTCATAGATCCGGATAGCCTGTTCAATGACCCAGTCTAGTGACCTTTTCTCATGAAAATCTCTCACTAGCTAGGTCATTATGTATTTGGGTAAGGAATGGAAAAACCTATTTACAAACTCTTTAATCTCCGTGCGCACCCTTTTGGTAGTCTGTGCAAAGGCACGCTTCAATTCCTGCACAAATTCTTGTGGGGCCTGATCCTCCCCACATTGCTAATTGTAGGCTGCTTTGCGAGCCTCTTGGGGATTTCTGTGAACAGAACATTTTTTCAAGATGGCCGCCCTATATGTGGACCATCTTGAATGGTTTTGGTCCTCCAGCCCCGCAAAGAAACTGGAGTATTCTGGGGAGAATGTCCATTTGACATACTGAATGCAGCTACTGCTGTCCTTCAAATGGAAAATCTCCATCATTTGCTCATAAAGCTCCAAGTGTTCCCAAACAGAATACTTCGCGTTCTTGTGATAAGGGGTGATGACACTCCCTATTGCCTTAATCTGTTTTAACGGGTCCTTAAGCAAGGCCCTTTTTTGCCTTATTGGCCTTTTTGGTTCGGGCAACCCTGGTCCATTCATCCTCTGACTCAGAAGCACTGCTCCCAGAGGTGCCAGTCTGATCTTCCAGGTTTTCCCAGATTCTGCGAGCCTTGGAATGACTGGCAGAATGTGGGGAACTGGTCTCCTGTGTCCTGTGATGCTCAGAGTAGTCTTCAGATTCCTTCTTGCTGCCAGGATTTGATGAGTTACCCCCCACCACTGACCTAACCGGGCAGAGTTTTTCAGAATGCCCTTAGTGGGCCTACTCTCCTGCGGTTCCCCACTAAATTGCACGCCCATCCATTCCTGGGAGGTACTGGCCTATGAGCCCCATACTTTTGGCTGGATAGTAATCAGCCATCCCTGTGGCCCTGTTCTCATGTGCGCCAGGGGACATGGGGGTGGCAGAGTCCAGGGACTGGGAGAGATGAAGGCCTCTGGTACTAGGGCTCCGAGGTTATGCTCCCCTTTTCCAGCAAACTTCATCTCTATCAGCCCCTGCTCCCTGTTGCAATGCAAGAGCCTCTGCTTTCAATTCCTCAGTCAAGGCCTTACTAGACTCTATCAGTCTCTCCTGCATGGCTACCTGTTGCTGGAGCCTATCATTGTCCTGGCAGAGAGCCTCATTCTCTCTCTCTGCTTCCTGGTTGGTCCTGGAGTACTGGGCCAGTCTTTGCTGCAGGAGGGTTACCTCCTGAGTCCCATCCCTACTGGCCTGCTCCTTTGTTGCCAGAGCATCTTCCACCCTGCTGGTGTGCTCTAACAAGTTCTGATGCTCTTTTTGGAGGTCACTCAGTCCCTGGAGGGCCAAGTGATTTTCTTCATTTTTTTCTTTTAATCGGCAGACTTCCTGGCCTAAGGTGTCCCATTCCTGACTAAGAGCCTGCATCTGTGCCGCCAGGTCGTCCCTATGCCTTTGAAAGTCACCAGCTTTCTGGCGTTCTTCTTCAAATTTTGTCTGGGTATCCAGGTCTTTCGGAATCAGTTTGTTGCTCTCTGCCTTCACTCTCTAGATGACTTTGCAGGGTGGCTACATGCTCTGTGCATGCCCTGTTGAAGTCTAGTTGTTGCTCCAGCTTTTTCTGGCTTTGCAGTAGGAAGTCCAAACCTTCTTGGTACTCCTTCTGCAAGGCCAGAAATCTGGTATCCTGGTCAGACTTTTCCTGTTGCAGGATACCCATATCCTCTTTTATTTTAATGATATACTGCCTACTATCATTTTCTGACTCCTGGCTCCTCTGCAGCCTCTGCTCGGAAGAGACCAGGTCAGATTGGGCCTTGTCTAATGCAATCAGTTGCCTATTTGCCAGATCTTGGCCTTCAGCACATTTGTCCTGTATGGCTCCCATATATAAATATAAAAATGCTACTCTGGGAATCTTGTTGTGCTCATCTATGGCCTTAGGGGCCATATATAGTTCACACAGGGCTACTTGTAAGGGACCCTGATCTCTCCATATATCTGACCCAGTTACAGTGACCTGTTGCGTGATTGCCTGCAACCACTCATTCTGGTCCTGTTGCGTCCATTCGCCTCTCACAAATAGCTTATGTAAGAGGTGCTCTCTGGCTATTTTGATATCTACCAAGGTCGTCATTCTAGAAATTGATTTCCTTCCTGAATGACAGAAGTTAGTATTTTATTTTGCAAAACAGACCGTCTCCTTAGAGCGTCCTTCTTTTTAGGGGTGTAAGACGGTGTGGCGATCCAACAGGATTTATGTATCCTGTCAGTTAGCACACTGTATTAAGCTGCACAAGTGGTAGATCTAATACAGACGTCCCGGCTCAAGCCCCCACTCTGTTAAGCGACTTCAATTCAGCAATCCAACTAAGTCGGTGCCTAGTCTGCGATGCCCAATGAAGCTCTTATTTATATATTTTTATGACAAGTTCATAGATCTGGATGATAAACCCTTGTGTAACGCCCCTATCTTTGAATCCCCCTGACCTCACTGAGCCAAGAAGTAGGTTTGTTTTGCAAAATAAAAGATTTATTTGAAAAATTAAACAAGATATATATCACACTTTTATAAATAAATTAATATTTGATAGCACAATTATGAATATGACAGTGATCAACAATGGATAATATTACACTAACACACTTTTTTAATTACGTAGGCGTTGGTATAGAGAGGATAGAGTAGCTGAGAATGCTTTTATGGTTTCAAGGAAATGTAATGATGGAAAAGAATGCAGCACAGAAATAACGGAGATGGTTTCCACCAGAGATAATAAGAGCACTTTTTCTTTTGACAATTCACTCCCCCCTATGCAATATAAGGAGATGGAAGGGGAGCACACAATTTTCAGGAATACAATCAAATGCAATACCAATTCAGTTCCCGCCTAGCAAGCTTAGAGCAACAGGGATGATTTTAAAACACAGGCAAAATACTTTAAATGTGATTTGCAGATAAGTGAAAATATGCTAAACATGATTTTAATTCCCTATAGGAGATTCGGGGTAGGGGATAGCTACTTAATATTGGTTCAGGTCAACACTATCAGTGATTCATAAGGGATTATCAGGTTGAAAACAGATTTCAGCAGGTGCAAGCAAAAGACAGTGATTTTGACAGGTGGAGAAATTTAACTAGTTTTCAATTCGCGGCACTTTTTCCAAATGCGTAAAGCGCGATTACGGAAAAACTATAAGGAATAGAAAGTCGGGTTAGGGCTTGTTGGAAAGCTTAGCTAAAGTTAAATCTCTTTCCTAGTTCAAAAGATACGGACAATTTTTTCAGAAATGAAATAAAGTAAAGCTCAGAATGACAAATGACCCTTTCCCAGCTTTGAAATCACAGAATGAACACACAATTTCAATGATGCAGTTCTAAATAGGTGGAAATGGTTTGAATTAGATTATTTTAAACTAAGAGATTGGTTTTGCACAGTTCTGGCTGAGAACTCACATTATACATTTGAAATAGGCCGTCAAGGTCTGGTCAGGTTTGGACTGGACTCCTGGCGGGTGGTTCTGAAGTCACAGCTATCTGGTCTGGGTCTGGCACTCGGCACTGAACGGTGGTCTGGTCTGGTCTGGGTCTTCTGGAACTGCAGTTCTGGATACAGCTCTGCTTTCTGGGTCCAGAGATGGTCCTGGCACAGGGTTCTAGCCAGAATCAAACAGCTTGCCCGGCTGTGGAATAGTTTGCAAAAGATGTTGAGGCCCGCTGAAAAGGATTCAGCTTGTGGATTGACCCCTCTGCTTCAAGTTCTGGAGTCTGAATTCTAAGTTCTGGTCTCTGGATCTGTCTGGATTTGAAGTCTGGAGTCTCCCGGCAAAGCGCTTTTGAAGAAATCAGTTTGAAGTGAGAAGTGAATGTCTCTACCTGGGTCTCAGTGGCTCTTTTTATGTCTTTTGAAAGTGGGTTGGAAGGCTGACTTTCTATGTCCAACCCTCTAAAGATCCTGATAGGTTAGCAGATTTTCTGTGCTCTCACTGGAGAACAGAGTTGTGAGTCATCCAGTGTAATTTTTATGGCATACAGAAAGAACACACCCCTTGTCACTTTGCACACAAATTTATTTTTGATCCAAATGCGTATTTATCTATGTACAATTTTTCTAATATTATATGTCCAGTTAACATATTTTCTGTAGCACCAAACCATCCGATCCCTGTCTTTGTGAGATGTTGTGTCCACTTCTGACAGAATTCTGCCCTTTTCATCCATGAAAACACCTGTAAACTTTTCCAGAATGTACACAAATGTGTGCAAGGAATATGGGCATCAGATGATGAAGTGTCAGATTTTTAACATACAGACACTTGGAAAAACACTCTATTTTCCGTTACTACTCCCCAGAACATACCACAGAGTCCTAACACCTCTTAAAATGTGCACAGAAAAATCACAGAAATAATTATATTATTTGCATAATTTTGACACTTCCGTACTATGAATTATCCATCTTTTTAAAATTATGCTCTGGCCCAGATGGGTGTGGTTTAGGTTACAAAGCACATGGGGGAATGGCTCTCTGTCCCTGCCTCCAGATCAGGTGGCTCCCAGAGGCAGCACCCCTCCCATTTCCTTCCAAGAGGAAGCCATTTACGACCCCCTGATTTAGCATTTGCCTGAGCCAAGGAAAGTTCATTGTTCTGTTTTCCTGCAGCCCCAGGTACCCCTCCCCTTATTCAATCAGAGAGGTGTAATCTCCTTTTGGTGGCGGCAGGAGAAGACAGGCCAGGCCTGGGAATGCAGTTGCAGGGCAGGTTTCAACTCCTGTCGGGGGTAGTTGCCTCGAAGAATTCAATCTCTTCAAGCCAGGCTTCAGCTAAATCTCACTTTTGTTCCAGTTTTCTTCATTCAAATCAAACTTACAATTTTTACACATGCAGCTAGAACGCTGATTATAAGTTCAAAACTATGACATTTAAACAGTTGCAACCTATGTGACACTCAAAAGTAGGTCACTCATTTATTTTAAACATTTCGATTTTAGTGGTTTTAAGTCCAATTTCACTTAAGCTGCTGGCATCCACAGCTCAGCCAGTTTTGTTATGAACATTATTTTAGACTCTTCGTCTTTCCAGATTTGGTATGCACACAAGACTTCATTCTACCAGATGTCTGCTGGTGTTCAGTAAGATTTTTGAATATCTTGCAGTGTTTGAAATAGGCATTTTGAGCTTGCATTCAGAGAAACAAAGGTGATTTCAAAGCGCTTTTTGAGCTAACAGGCACTGCTGTTTTTCCTTTGGCACCATGTTTCACTCATGGCGCTTCTGGCCCATCACGCTCGCACTGGTGGGTGGGAGGTCAGGCGACCATTTTGGTGTGCGCAAAACTGCATGGTTTTCCTGGATTCTGGCGCAAATGGGGGCTTTTTGGCCATCTTGGATTTTCTAAGCCCACAGCACCAAATGTTGTAGCATAATAAGATGCATGTGGGTCAAGACACCTGACATATACCACCTTTAAATGCAGAATGAGGAGGGCAGAATGCATTTGTGGAATTTAATAGGGATGCAGACCCCAGGAATTGTATTTGTATTGGATGTATTGAAGAACAGGATGTGATTTTGAAACCAAATGACTTACAAAGTAGAAAATAAAACAAACCTGAGTCAGTCTCAGGCTAAGGTGCCTTTACATAAGAGCATTACTTGATTGGGTGACTTATATTGGGTGGGCAAGGGGAATGAGTGCAGACATTTCCCAGTGACTTGGGCTGGAAGATGTTACAATATTGTTTACTGAGACAACCTCAGGCAAGTATTTTGCATGTTACATAGATTGGTGCTGAGTGTGAAATGCAAGTCAGATGGATTGAGCAGTTAACTTGTATAGGAGGTTGGAAGGGTTACAGAGCCTTATCCCATTATTAGCAGGTGCCGTTTGAGCCACATTTTGAAGGGTTCCACTAAAAGAGATGGCTTTAATTCCTGGGGAAATATTACAGTGTATTTCGGCAAGTAGAAAACAGGAAAGAAAGTTGAATAGGGCATATGTTGATGGGGTCATATTGATTGTGAAAAAATGAGGTGTAAGACTGCAAGGGGCAGAGTATGTTGATATGCATTCAGAAATTGTAGGTTGAGGTGGAGGAGGATCCTGTTGAAAAGGGTGCATGTTGCAAAGCTGAGGACTATGTTGAGGGGAGTGAAAGAACATATGGGGAAACATAGAAGTGGGCTCCTGCAATAATCTAGTGTATTAAGCACAAGTAGAGATATGTGTTTTAGGTGAGTGGTGAGTGAAGCATGGTCAGATGTTTCTAAGGTTTAGGAGGTTGAGTCTGGCTGTTATGAAGTGGCCATGATGAACTGCAAGCAAGAATTAAAGTGGCTATGACAGAGAACGCCAAGGTTGGAAGCCACGGGGTAGACGTTGAGGTGGTCAAGGGCAAAAGTGATGAATGAGTGGGGTGTGGGGCTGGCCTTAGGCAGAAATGACTTCCACCTTTGAAAAAATGAACATGAGACAGTGCAAAACCATCTGGTGTGGCTGGCAGTTGGGTGGGTAGTTATGGATTCAGAGATTACAGGGTTAAAGTAAAAGAAGGAGAAGAATACCTCTGTTTTGTCAGATAAGAGGTGATAATTAAATCCAAAGAATACATGAGTTTCCTGACAGAGCTGCTGTACAGGATGAAGAGAAGTGGGTCTAGGGAATATACCTGAGAAATGCCCACTGGGAAGGTGTCAGGGAGGGGTTGTTGAAATTCCGTGAGATGGAGGTGGATCAGTCAGTGAGACAGAATCCCCAGTCAAGGGCAGTGGCCATAAAGCCAATGAGTGCAGGAATTTGAAGCAGATAGGGAAGACCCACAGCATTGAATGAAGAATGGAGGAGAGATACAAGTGGTAGGCAGTTGTAAGAGACCTAATGATGCAGACGTGAGCATCTCAATAGAGAGTTTTGAGGGGTTCAATAAACTAGTGTGCCTGAAGAAAGCTGGGGATGCAGCTGAATACAGCCTTTATAAGGAGTCTAGAGTGGTAGGGGAAGAGAGATAACCTGGGGAATAAGGGGCTTTTGAACTTGCTTTCTTTAGGAAAGATATGACTAGAGAAGTTATGTAACAGGCTAGCAAGGTACCAGTTGAGAGAGAATGGTTGAATAAGGCAAGAGGTGAGCAGAGGTGACAGGTGTCATTTCTTTAACAATTTGTAGTGAAAGGGTGTCGAGTGTCAGATGGGATGGCAGAGCAAAGGATTTATAGAAATTCAATGGGATAGATTGGGGAGAAGTGGGATATAGTGAAGGGTACAGAGAAGATAGGATGAGGGGATAATGAAGGTGGGGTGGGAGAGATAGAAGGGCGCAGAAGTAGGAGGCGAAGTCATAGAAATTCAGAGAGAGGAGGGAACAGTGCAATCCTTAGGGTGGTAGTATGGAAGGGTGGGAACATAGAAAGATAACACATTTAGTGTAATATGAGGATTTGGCTGTGTTGAGAGCTGGGGTCATGGTTAGTAGAGATTCTTTGTAGGCTGTGAGGAGAGAGGGGGTTCCACGTTTGCCCACGTAGTTTCCTACATATAGAAGGGCTAGAAGAATTGTGCTAAATAAAATGACATTTTCTACACAAACTGGACTTGTACATCTATGAAATGCACATTACACACATGTACATTGCTATACACATAGCATCTCACATCAAAGTACAGACTCTGTACACAAGACATATGCAAGAGTGAATTACCTACATGTACGAAATGTAAGCTGTATAGATCATATGGCATATGCGTATACACTATGAAAATCAAACGGCAAACATTCATACTACATATGCCTATATAACATACACTCACACTGTATACACCACACTTCCCACACCCTCCACTCCAGGATGGAAAGTAGATATAAAAACACCTTAAAATAAAGAGTTGGAGTTCATCTAACAAAAAGTAAATTCTGCAAGGAGTGGGAATAACAACGCTAAGGTGCAAACATTCACCGTACACCACAGCAAATGTAACCATGAAACTCACTCCATGCCACTACAAATCCAACCTTAACAGTCGCTTAAAGTATAAGGCAGGTTACAGCAATACCATAGTTGAAGTGTACTTAATGTTTGATTAACCCAAGGGAACACCATACAGGCTCCTGTCTTTCTGCTTAAAACACAGCACACTACAGTCAGAAACCTATAACGACTAGAATGGCATCACATCAAGGCAGCACCAAAACCATAAGAGAGCACATTACTTGTCTCCCAGAATATCAAAAGTTTCACACAGTTTATCTTCCCTTATCACCATAACACAACCAGCGGCATTACCAATGACTGGAAAGCACTACAGAAACCCCAAGATTGCTCCCTACCTCAATTACTCCCCATCTTACTCACCATACAAAAAAGCATTCCAGCCATTCACACGTGGTTTTTATATTAAATTAAAAAAGAAAACCTCTCCCAAAACAATCATGATCACAACGTACACCTCTAACTACAGCCAACAAACTCAGCCCTTTGCCAACACACACCCATTCTATTAGCATGAGGCTGCCCATCTGGACACAAAGCCTTCAATGTCTTCTGCACACCTCACCTAGAAAGCTTACAGGGAAACTGCGCCCAGGGTAATTCTGATCTGCGACATCAGTGCAAAGCACTGCGATCTCGCCTTTCCCCCTCCTCCATCTGCCCAAACCCATCCACTCTCTTCCAGAGCGCCTGGCCCAGTACCATTACATTTGTAGTGGTTTTGATTGCGTTTATACTCGAGTTTCATTGCTGATTGTTTAGTGGTAGACGATGAGTGTTTGTACCTTAATGCTGTTATTACCACTCTTTGTAGACTTTGTTAGATTAAGCTTAAATCTCAATTTTAAAAGATGTTTTATTTATTTCAAAAATAACGTTGTGTATCTATATATATATATATATATATATATATATACATATATATATATATATATATATATATATATATATATATATATATATATATATATATATATATATATATATATATATATATATATATATATATATATCGAAAGACCAAGAGAGAGGGAAGAAAGACAGAACGAGTGAGAAAGAGAGAGCACGTATTGTTGAAATGTGGTCTTTTTTCAAATTTCTTTTTATTTTTTTTTATTTTGTCAACATACCCACAACCTGAGTTGGGAGACAGAGCGTCTCTCCCAAAACCGTATTATAAACTGCCACATCCTGTTGCAGCGCTGATCAGCAAATGCCTTGGATGAAGTTAATGGGGCACTAATAAAAGTCGTACATTTTACTGTTTGGGGAATGTGCTTATTTTGTAGCACTTACGAAATGGAAAAAAGAAAAAAAATATATTTCATCACGGGACTGGAGGTCAACAGACCCCAAGGTGCTCCGTCTGCCAATTCTTGTGCAAAGTTACAGCAAGAGCTGGCGGAAATCCTTGTTGGTCGTTGGGCAGGCGCCGCTCTAGCAGCGCGTCTCTATGGACGCAGCCCTGTGCAGCACTGGACTTGGCAGCTGAGAAGGTTATTCCATAACATCATTGCATGTGAGACCCGTGGAGACACTTGAGCAATGCTGGTTGGCATTTGGGAAGTGGTGAGGAATACAGGAACAGCCTCCAAAAGTAACAAGGCTGGTGGGGGACACGCATGGTAAAAGAATGCGAAGACATCGGCGGGCACACCGCAGGGCACCGGGACACATAGCTTTAACTAGGTAAGGAAACGGGCAGAGAGTAGGGGCTGGGTGGCGAGCGGTCACGGTCTGTCATCATAAGATGTGGGGGCCACAACAGCAACTTGCTGGCACAACAGTTATTGTAACCCGGCGTGAGTGGCACGTCAATGCATTACCCAGCATTCGAAATCACAGCTTCTTAAATGCCAGGCGCTAGCCCTCACTGGGCGAGCAACTGAGTGTGATAACATGGTCCAGAACCTGGGCACGGCATGGTGCTGCCAGAGACAAGTGACAGCCTGCCCCCACCAGCCAAGGTAAAAGTGGGCTTGGGACTCCATTTAAGCACCCATGTGCAACTCGTGTGAACATGAAGAGAGTGCTGGCACTCCAATGTTCTCTCTTTGTCATGTCCCCGTGCGAGCTCTGTTAAGTAACACAATTATCCTTCAGGTAGAGGTTTGCAGGGATCGAATAATCTTCTAAACTCCCCAAGAGAGGGGAAGGGGAATGGGAAGGTTTCTGGAAATGATGTCGGCCTCCATGTCTGAGCATAACCGCAGCTATGCTTTGGTTAACAAATCCCACCCCTTCAGCCACAATATTGCAATGTCACAGCTGCTTCACTGTACCATACGTTCAACACCCCTGAGACTCCTGCTTCTGCCATTGCAGTCCTTGCTTCCCCCTCATCCAATGCCCCATTGCATGCTGCAGATTGGGATTTGTACGTCTATTTATTGGTGCATTTGTAGAGCTCCTTAAGCCTCGGGGTTGGGAGCCTTCCCCTACATGATACCCATCAGAACATAAAATCACATATCCAAGCTTAACACAACCTCCAGCAGATCCTCACAAAGCTCCAAAGGATACACATAACTCCAAAAACAACGTCTCAATGATGGGGACAGAGCTTCGCCTACAGACCTCAGAGAGGAAAGACCGCAAACCCAAGATGAAGACCAATCTGCAGCCCTGATACTATAAAACCTCTCCACTGCACGTGATTCCATTGTCTATCCTCATTGGTGGCTGGTGAATTCAGAAACTGGAGAGGTGTAAATGTTTGCATCAAATATGAGTGAGCGACTGAGCGCAGGAAACAAGGGAGGTTCGGTGTGATTCTCCACCCAAACACAATTTTTAAAATGATGGATTAACATGGTGCATTTTTACAGCACTTTCACTGAAAAAGTGGGTAAAAAGCCACACAGTTTGCAATGAATGTTGTGTGGTAACAAGTCATCAACAGTGCGCAGGAACATTTTCCAATCAATTTAGAAGAGGCCTTCGCCCATAATATATGGCAGTATATAACACTTTTTTCATGGTGGCTCTGCCCGTACATGTTCACTAATATACCCCAGTTATATCAAATAGGAGCTCCCAGCCAGTAACACATGCCAAGTGACAGACAGAAAGTGCATTTAGACTGGCTTTACCAACATGGGCTAGAGTACCACATAATCACCCTTACGTTTGTTTTTATCCTTGTTGCCCAGTACAAGAACGCCATGAAATACTAAGAACACATGGGCATACGGGAGCCAACAATGTAAGGCAGTCAAGCCACGTAATAACAGTTGTCAAGATTTCTTTATCCTTGAAGCCAATTAAATGATGCATGTAACATTAAGAAAGGATATGTATACTGGGACTATTAGTAGTGCCTTCTGCATATACATTTGTAATCTGACGTGGCCTTTTTTACTGTGCATCAAGGGTAAAGCAACATTAAGTGTTATTAGCCATATAATAAAACATATCATATTTGCTTTACCCTTCATGCGCAATATTGTGCATGAAGGGTAAAGCAAATACGATTTGTGTTATTACGTGGCTAGACTGGCCATTTGATGCCCATTACTGTACACTGTGATCTAATGTAGGCCAGTCTATCCATGTAATAATGCATATATATATATATATATATATATATATATATATATATATATATATATATATATATATTGTTTCCTTTACGATAAAGCAAAACAGAATGCCATGCCACAGAGTTAGGGCTGCTGGGTGCATTGCAGGTCCCACCCCTAAATGCTGTGGCCTGCTTCCCGTCACACGCACATTCACTCACACATGTTGCATGCATACAAACGTTCACCCCCAAATTCATCCAACGTTCACACAACTCCTTGGATTCATCAAACATAAAAACAAACACCCCAACGTACACCTGTGCATACATACATACACAAATACATACCTACACATTATATTAAAAAAGAAACACCTGCTCACCATCACCAAGTGCCGCACTGCCACACAGTACTTAATGGCCCTCCTGTCCTATCTGAAATATAGAGACACAAGGACATGAGAGGACTCATCTCGTATCAGTCAGCATATCTACTCTATGAGCACAATAATGAAAAGTGGTGGGGCCAGACTTCTGCTGTCCGCTGCCGCCCATTAGTATGTGCTACACTTGTTGCAGAGCCCAACGGGCTCCATAGACAAACAAAAATGGCGCGTAGCAGGCAGAGACATCCATGCTCAGAGGCAGGCAGCACAGTCCGCTTTGCAAATAAAGCACACAGGTGGACTGTGCTGCTCGCCACTCAGGTGTGGGTGCGGCACACTGCACCCCTAAGGGTGAGCTGCTGCTGGCTATCCTAGCCTGCATAATCAGCTGCAAGAATACAGGTGGTTAACAGGTACACCCTTGTCACAAGGGCTTTGTTTCTCCAAAATCCTACTTAACAAAGAAATAGTGGCATCTCTTTTGTCTTAGAAATCCCTGTAATAACATGCTAAGTCCCTCAAAGCATTACTGTTTTATAATGGCTCTTCCATATGGAGATGCTGCATCACCTGATTGAGTCTTCCGAGATGACCTTCCAAATGTGCACAGGCAGCACTCTGTCAAGCTCAGCTTTAGATAACATACACATAAATGCCCTGACATCTCAAGATGCTTATCCAAGGGCATGGAGTGGATGCAACAAAGGAATATGCTTCAATGAATCCAAGACCAATGCGTTAATGGTCAGCACCAGTCCACACCAACTACCATTTACTGGCCCACAACCCTCCTGAGTGTGATCAGGAAACTGTGGTTAATTTTCAACACACAAAATCATGTCTTTCCTTAAGCCAATATATGTTCTTCCGCAAGTGTATTTCAGTGCTAAGAGACTTTCCCTCCAATTGCATATGCTTAGCAATGTAAATGCATGCATAGCTTAAGCTACAAAGAGAGAGCCTGATGGTGTGTGCTGGGTGACTTGTTTCTTGCGCACCTCTTTTTGG
Organism: Ambystoma mexicanum; assembly: GCF_040938575.1. NCBI lineage: Eukaryota > Metazoa > Chordata > Amphibia > Caudata > Ambystomatidae > Ambystoma > Ambystoma mexicanum. The sequence goes on from NC_090925.1 coordinate 973,858,043, forward strand.
GGCCTCTGGGAGCCACAACACTAAACTCCATTTGCAGTATGGGATGAGTGTCTTTCACTAACTGCAAAATGAAAAAGGACAGGGTGTCCAAAGTCTTTTCTGTTGCAAAGAATATAACAAATATGTAGATTTGCTAAATTTGGAAAGACTTCCCTTTACCCTCTACAGTGCTATGCAAGAGTCTGGACCAGAATCTTGCAAAACAGCCCTGACCCTGAAACCTGCTCGGCATTGTCCACGGAGCTGTTGCGAGCAGAGAGAGAGTGATAGTGATGTTCTGCTCTTTTTGTGACTGATGGTACTGAAAAATCCAGACCCAGATAAAATAATGTAGGTCCTAACCTCTTCCTCCCGTGTCTGCCTTTGGTCTCGGTATGGGGTCAGAATGTTGTCACCACTGTAGCCTAATTTGGAAGCAGGGAGTGTTTGGGGTGAAAAGGAGCACCTCAATCCCTACATGCTAATTTGTCCACCTGCATGCCACCATGAGGAGCCCATGTCAGACCAGGAGGAAACAGTCAACCATGACCATGAGAAAATGTAAGTTAAAACATGTGTTTGCGTGGATGCATGTTGTGAATGTGTTTGTGAAAAAGAGCTTGAGAGTTTGTTTGTATGTATGTTTGTCAGGGCGAGCTTGAATGACTGTGTACATGTGTGCATATGAGTGTGTTTGTGTGTGCATGTGTTTGTGTGTGTGTGTGGGGTGGGGTGGTTGGTGATGGAAGTAGGCTTGCCATGCCTGCTGGTATATAATAGGCACATCCTGTACTGTAGAAAATTGTTTCAACAGTGGGGATACAGGCATATATTGGTCACAGCTAGCATGAACATGTTTTCACAGTCGCAATACTGGCATACAACAGATTGGGCACAGTAAACATGAACTTGTTCTTATGGTGGTAAAACTAGCAAATATGGGGCACAGCTAGCTTGAATAGTTTTCACATTGGATATACTGACATGTATTCGGCACATACATCATGAACCTAAAACATTTTCTGTGGGAATACTTGCATGTATTGGATGAGTTTTTTTACAACAATAATACTGGCATACATTTGACACAGACTGCTTGAAAATGTGTTTTACTACATCATGTTGACATATATTGAGCACAACCATCATGACCATGTGCTATTAGAGTGGTATGATTGCATATATTGGGCAAAACGAGTCATGCTGGTATACTTTTGGCACAACCTGCATGGAAACGTTTTTTACAGTGGCATGCTGCCATATTTCGGGCAGAGAAAGCATGAACATTCATGTTTACAGTTGCATTCCAGCTTATAGTTTACACAGGCACAATGAAAATATTTTCATAGTGGCAATATTGACATATCGAGGACAGACCAATATCTTCTAGTTTACCAAAAGCTAGAAGGAGCATTTTGCAACACATTTTCATACTGGGTGCGTCCAAAATATGTAGGACTGACTAGAAAAGGTATGCCAGCATTACCCTGTAAATCACATGCTAATGCTACCTGCGCTGAACAATAAATGCCACCCTTTCTCTTGTAAAATATATGCTGATGTTGTCAGTGCCGAACAATTTATGTTTGCATGTCCAGGTAAAACCTATTATGCTGCCAGTGGGCAACCATGTTTTTGCTAGCATTTCCCATCTAAGCAAATGCTCATGCTGTCTGATGGCCTTCAACAAGCTAATACTGCTCATGCAATTTTATTCCCACCACTGCGAAAAGTCACTTATGAAATCAGAAGTCATGACGTAAATATGCAATCAAGAACCTCTGCCAGCTACATCATGTGTATACCATGATACTATCTATTATGTGTCATTTATCAGGCAGGTGCCTGCTTGCCCCATACCATTGCTGTAACATGCTACTGCCAGAAATACCTTTCATAGCTCACTGTTCTAACACTATACTGCTGTAACTACTATAACATGCTACTGTTTGCTACTCAGCACTACTCTAAAAGGCTACTCCCATTCACATGTCACTGCTCTAATGTGATATGATGTATTATGTTATCAACTGTTGTAAGACATTACCCCCGCTAATACCAGCAGTACATCCATACCTTGCTGCTTTATAACAATGTGGCTGGACAGAGGGTCTCTGGCTGCTCCCTACAATAGCATGCTGAATATCTACATTCCAGTGCACAATACAAATATAAACTAAGCTACCCGCATATGGCAACTGAACATCCCTTTCAACAGATATCAAACATCAAAACACTACACTTCTGCAAACAACTTAAATACCACCGACCAGGACAATGCATCCTAGCCTCACAGGTACTTGAGGCTCCCTTTCAGAAACACATAAGTCTAAGCTCTTGACACAGACAACCTAGAAACTGCCCTAAGAGCATAGCTCAGGATAATTCAAACACACACACACGCACTCACCAGACACCACTCATACAACACACACAACATAACATGTAACACATAACACATGACATGTAACAAATACAATCTACGCATACAGTGGTGAATCATAAGAAGGATTTGGATCAAAGGACATGTTTAAAGTTTTATTTAAATTAAAAGTGAAAAGCCTCACTAACCCAACTGCTTAAGCGAGTTCCCTTCCTCACAATGAAACAAAGGTGCTCGTCAATAGTCGAAATCAAAAGTAGTCCTCGGTCCAAACCTATTTCACTAAACTGGCCCTACCACTTAATTTAATAAAACATCAAATAATATAGGGGGAATGTCTGGCACTCTTGTCTCTCCCCAAAGGTTTCTCTGGTCCGGTTCTCTCCAAACGTGTCTCTGGTTCTCCCAGGATTCTCTCCTGGGTCTGATTCCAATGGTTTAAAAGTAAATTACAGTTACTTTCAAAGTAAAATAATTTCTTGTCAATCCATCAAAAGATCCCCTGAGATTAATCCAGAGTTAAAATGCTAAGCAAAGAAAGAGAATATAGTTTAATAGATTTAATTTGCAAGGCATATGACGCACCACCTGAAATCGAAGAAGTGTGACTTTTAGACTAATTGTTAACAGTGACTGTGATAGAATAGCGATAGGGCTACTTCTTGATCTATCCCATCACCCTAGATAGGTGGCTCATCAGTGCCACCTAGGGATAGTCACCACACGAGGGAACAGTTAGATCTATTGGAGGGCAAGTTATGTCAGAGTTACACTATTGGTAATATTAAAAAGAGAGTCATTTCAAGTAGCTAGAAGAAAAGTGGTCCAACTTTATGTCGTCTTGCTAAAGCTATACAGACCCTGGTTCCTGAGCCTCAGTGGTAGGGACAAGAGGGAGGACGTCTGGAGGGCTGCTGTGGCAGTACTCGGGAAGGACATTGGCAGCTGTGGGTTATTTTCGATTCAGCAGCACTTCGCTGTTTCAGCACCTTGCAAACCGCACTGATGCAGATCAAATATCTCTAGTTAGACTTTCCTTGCTCCCTCGGTCCTGTACTCTGGTGAGGGGAATCTGGATCAGGATTTCTTGATTGTTGAGTGACCTTAGGAGGCTCCGGGAGTTTTTGGCTGGATTCGTTCCGCCGCACACTTTGCACTTGGTTATGGACACTCAACCCCTGGCATTGGGCTTCTGCAGCAACAGAGAGGCACTGCAAGTCAGGAAGTGTGCCAAAGTGGAGTTTGTCTTGGGGTTAGTTGGTCCCACTAACCCAAGGGGAGAAGGCATTCCATCCGGAGCTTCTATGTCGAGCATAAAAAGGAGGTCAGCACAGCAGCATGGCTTCAACACGCAATTCAAGGTCCAAGAGGTTGCAGCAGGCTTCTCTTCACAGTTTCTACATTGGATGTTTCATCCAGTGGTTGACCCTGCCTCTAGTCTCAAAATTATTGCCTTTTAAGCAAGTTTTCCCATTCATGCATGTTGAGGCAAATCTTGAATGAAGTACCCTCTGGGAACACTACAAGCAACTATGACTACATGTATAGGCAACCCAACCTTTGGTATAAGCTTGTACTACACAGTTTTGGTAGCATGTTGGGCAGCCAGGCTCATCTCAAGAGGGGAAATGTGAGCTGTAGTGGAGTTACAGAAAGATTCACAGTTACAGGTATTCAAATAAACTCTTACACCCAAGATTTCTTGCATAAACAATTATTAATGTATTTATCAGTCAGTTATAAAGCCTTCTTTAGATTGGAGCAATGTACTAGTAACACACAAATACACTTCAATACTGTACACTCTGAGTTTCTGAATAAAACAGGACCCCTTTGGATGGCCCAGAGACACAACCTACACCCACAGGGGACTTCAATAACAAGGGTGCTGGTGACATTACTATCTTACTGTTGGCATTCAGAACACTCTTACAAGTTGGTAAAAGGCAAAGGTTATTAGAACACGAGATAACCAATATACTTAAGCAGGGCAAATACTTTCAAATCCTCTAAAAGAGTCATACAATTCAATAGGCTAAGCCAAAGTCAATAGGTAAAATCTTTGTATAGGATGCAGCACTTGAGGTAAGTAAATGGAAAAGTCTTTGCACAAGTTCTTAGGAGTCTTTGATAAAAAAGAAGAATCAAATGTAGGGCCACAAGCTGATTAGACTTGTGAGTTGCAGAAGTTACAAGCACTTCCACAGTAAGAGGTACGTTCTCTTAGACTTGTTTTACAGTACCTTGGTAAAGAAGAAAAGATGCAGCTAATGACTTATGTTCCTGTACAGCTCTGCAGATCTCACTGTTCCTGGGCCTCAGTCGTGGGGACAAGAGGGAGGACGTTGTGGGACTACTGTAATGCACTGGGACTGTCAAAACTTGCAACCAGTAAACTTCACTTTCAGTGGCTGTTTCACATTTCAGCTTCTTGAGGCTACTGCAAATAGCAACAATGAGGTTCCTGGTTGTCAAGGGGGAATTTCCTTGCTTCTGGGGTCCCACACTCTGTTGAGGAGGCTCAGGCTTGCTCAGTCCTGCTTCATCGGAGTCTGGAGGATCTTTCAAAAGCTTTAGGCCATCTTAAAAGCAACACACACAATCTGGTGTTCCTCTGCCTCGTTATTCAGTTTCCTGCAGCAACTCTGAGGAAATTCAACCATCTCTGAGATGGATGTCCAGTTTGCTTACTTTGGAGTTGATTGATCGCACCAACTCAGAGGGAGACGTTGTCCTTGCAGGGGCTTCTCTGTCGATAAGTTGGCACTGCAGCAGGGCTTCACCAGGCAAACCAACGGTCCAAGAGTTGCAGTAGGGGTCCTCTTCAAGCTCTTTTTGGTTCCTTCATCCAGTGGTCGACTCTGCCTTCTGAGCCAAAAGACTCACCTTTTATTCAGTTCTCTCCCATGCATTCCAGCCCAGCTGTCACTCACGCAGCAAGGTGGGTGTCCTTGCCAGACAGTCAGCCAGCCAATCACCACAGAGTGCATTTGGGTCTCCTAGGAGACTAAGCACAGGGAGTTTCGGGCACCTCCCTCACTTCCTGCCTACACCAGACACTCTGGAGCCAGAGGCAGGTTTCACTCAGAAACCCTGCCAAAGACGAAATGAACAAAGAGACCAAACCTGGTTTGGCGCGCAGAGAAACTCTCTAGAAGGACCTTTCCACAAAGACATGGCGAAAAAAGAAGATTGGGGGCCATTTTATCAAAGAATGCTCTGCACCATTTTGAAAAAGATGGCTCCCGTGCATGCTTTAACGGAGCCGCGAACGGTCACGGTAAATGCAAACCACAGAAGTTCAAAATGAAATCCACTGCAACCGGCCATTCAGTGAGGAAAGGGTAACATACAATATGTTACATAAGAAGCTAGACAAAGGGGATACTATGTAACCCCTCCAGCACTCTATTGTAAGATAGTGTGTGCTGAGTCTAGAAAATTACAATGCTAAGTAAAGTCAATTTCACTTTTGCTGCTATGGGAAACAGTAGTTTATCCCAGAGAAGGTATTTAAACCTTGGGAAAACTGGAAGACTTCCCTGTGTCACTGCACTGAAGGTGCTTTGGGATACAATTGTAAAATATGATGCATATGGAGTTTGTTAGACTCCATAACCAAAAGAAACACAGTGTAGAACATCACATTAAAATACATGAGAGAGTGGAAAAAGGGTCTCACTCTCTCCAGGTTAAACAAATCAAGTCCTCACAATCCAGCAAAGTTGCTGGGGGTCTCTAAGGTGGAGGGAATTAGCACATTTCTGAGAATTCTCCCAATCAATGCACAGCCTAGGCTGTCAATTACACAGCAGGGTGAAAGGACAGCCATCCATTCAGGACTGGTTTTGTTCAGGCACTCCTAGAGACAAAGGACAAGGGAGTTTCGGCACCCTCCTTCACATCCTGTGCTTACAGACACACTGGAGCCACGGGCGGGCTTCATGGCTAAAGCCCGCCAAAGGCAAAACATACAAAGGGCTAAAACCTGTCTCAACACACAGAGTAAGATCGAAGAAAGACCTTACAAACAAAAAAATGGTAAAAAAAGACGATAGAGGCAATTTTGACAAAATGGGCAGCCGTGGGTGCTGTACTGCAGCTGAGGTTTCAGCCTGCATTAGAAAAGCACACTGGTAGTAAACATTAAACCACTGCCACCAGTTATTTAAAGTAGTGAGGGTAACAAACAATGGTGCATGAGAAATTAGGACAGGGGGCTAAGTTACCCCCCAGCACTCCACATAATATGGTGTCTGCTGGACCTACAACAGGAAAGAGCTAAGTAATATCAATTTCACCTTAAAATCTTTGGGAATGGTAGTTCACCCAAGAAAAGGTATTTAAACCTTAAGATTAATCCAAAGGACTTCTCAGTGACACTGCACTGAGGTTGCTGTGTGTGACTATACAAAAAGCAGATGCCAATGGAGTTTGTCAGACACCAAAAACAGTGAAAACATACAATCCAAATCAGGGAAAAACACATGAGAGAGTGAGCAAAAGGTCACACTCACTGAGGAGTTAAAAAAGTCCTAAATCCAGCAAAAGAGCTGGGAGTCTCTAAGGTGGAAGGAATTTATCACTGAAATGAAAATTCTCCCTAACAACAAGTGCATGCAGTCTTTTTTTGCTTGGACAATTAAAATAGTGACACACAACGTTGTCCTTTGGCTGCACCTCTGCCTGCCCCAGAAAATGGGATCAGGAGGTAGTGACATCCATTGATGACATGTACACAGCAAGGATATCAACCCCATCAACTTCAAAGAAAGCTTATGCCATCTACAACTATGACATTTACCACAGCTGCAATGTCATGCATAAAAACATACTTACCTCCAACTGACTCAAAGAGAAATGAAAACAATAGATATGCATATTCTGAAGCAAACACATTTGCATATATATTTTTTATTGTCAACATATGTTTTAATCTGAAGTGTCAATTTGGCCCCTTAAGAAAAGCAGGCAATGTAAAGAAAGGTTTTGCAAATATACAAGAAGTATGGATATTCTTTCTCATTCAGGTATTTTGATATCACAAAATCCTTGCACAGTGGGTGGTGATTCAATACCAGTAGATTTTTTACTGGTAGTCATTAGTCAGGTAACATCAAGATTTACATTATTTGGTCCTGGATGCCGAGCTTTATAAGATGAGGTGCGCTTATTTAATAAAGTAAACAATGTTATTTGGTATGTTTAGTGCCACCAATAATGTTTTTCACCACACTTTTCACATTTTTGTTAACTAAACTAGTAACTCAAAAAGGCTTGGAACTGTTGCAGCTTGCGGTATTTGTGGCACCAGCTTATATCAAAAACAGTTGTTCATGAATAGAGACATGTGCAATTGATAATTTCCTGCGGGGTGGTAATATTTGATCAATGTACGAATACTACTCAAGTGTATATCAGCAATATGAAGATTCATAGACAGATGAATGGTGGTCCATCCATAGACCAGTTAATAGAAAGTGTCTTATCTATCTATCTATCTATCTATCTATCTATCTGTCTGTCTGTCTGTCTGTCTGTCTGTCTGTCTGTCTGTCTGTCTGTCTGTCTGTCTGTCTGTCTGTCTATCTATCTATCTATCTATCTATCTATCTATCTATCTATCTATCTATCTATCTACCAACCTATCTATCCCCACAATAGCCTTAGGGTTCTTCTTGCCAAACTCTCTCTGGGAATAGATTAACTAACATCTGCACTAATGATAACATACATGAGCAAATGCACTTAGGATCAGTTTTGCTGTGTGCATAATATGGATCACATCAAACAGCATGCATGTTAGATGATGATTTTTGCTCTGGGGCAAAAATGAAGTGGTTTGATTTTCTTGCTATATATTTATGTGACAAAATAGAAACATAAATCTCTTCAAAGTTTGATTGTACTCACTGGTAAAGCGGATCAACTTTTTTTGTTCGTTCCTCCTGTTTGATGCTGATATGAACAATTGGCACAACCATTTTACATGATGGCAAACATTTTTATGTCATTTGGATTGGGGCAAAACCTGAGTTCCCCATTCCCTAAAACAAAAGGAGAAACACTGGTGCTATGTGCATTTGCTATTTTCTTTACCACAGCTGCAAATGGTAGATGATCTAGTCCCAGGTTTCTTTTCTTTTGCTTTTGGGGGATTAATGACAAATTACACATTTGAATCTCATTACAAAAGATATGGCTGCCCCAGGCCACCAGCTGCGGTTTTAAGTGCAATCACACCCCAACCTAATCTCCATTTGGTGCATAGATGGACACTTTTCCAAAACTAAAGCATAACCAAGCTTCACTTTTGCACACCGCCCTGTAATATGAAATTGACATTTTTCTAAAAGCATCTCGGGTCAGTTCCAAAATGACTGCACATTTAGCTAACACTAACTAACTGATCCTCCTGACAAATCCAAGTAGTTTGAAAGAGGCTCTTCCAGAGAAACCACGTGAATTGGAGACTTCGGCAAAATAAAAGATTGTTTGAATCCATATCTCACCATTCCATTGACTTGTCATCCTTCCATCAAGAGCTAAACTCTTCATCGTACATCAGCCAAGCAACACTCACAAAATTAACTTGCCACTTCCTAAATATGTGCATGTATTTAAACAATGTGACAGTCCATTTCTACAAAAGGTCTTCAGTCACACTGAAAGAATGCCCTTCAGTAATTCTTGTGTGTGTCTGTTTTGCATCAAGGACATACACTATAACCTTGTGGGAGGAACAATATCTTGGGAACAGATTCATGAAAGAAACAGTCAGGGTCTAATTCTAAAAACAATAGTTAGTGTGTGTCCTGCCCCTCCACCATGGTACTGGCATTATTGCTTTCTCTGAAAAGAAGCAGTTCTACAATTTGATTTTTAGTAAACGAGATAACATTGAGAAATGGGCCTAGTGTTGTGAATGACAAAAAAACCTATAACCTTAATTTCAGTAAATACCTCTAAAACACCAGACAGTAGACCCTGCCATGTTAATATTCAACATTAGGCCTAATGTGACAGAATGGTATTCTTTATGTTGTCAAGAATGAGAATGAAATGCCAGGAGGGTATGGTACAATAAAATAACCTTGCCTTGGGCAGAGCTCCTCATGTGGGTAACATTCTCAGAGCCTTTGCTTTCTGTTACATTTGGTGCTTAATAGAGCTTCCACATCTCAACATTCCCCCCTCTTATTGGTTTATCAACTACTCAAAACTTATCTCTTATCTTATCAAAAGGATCAACCAGCACCCACACTTTCCTGCAACCAAAACAGTGATTTGTGGAAAGTTTTGAATAAATCTGAACCACTGGCAATGCTCTGGGCAACCTTCCACGCCATTGTTTTAGCCCATCTGTACAATTGCAAAAGAGGCCCAGTCAGAAGAAAATCAGTCAGGTACTGCCATTAATGGTAGCAGCCCAACCAGAACTGCTATTTCAGATCCCCTCTGGACAGAAACAAAAGCCACCTCAGACATGTTTCACACTTTCCTAACATTTCTGTGATCCCCTGAATACTCTTATGGGCTGCATGACAAGAAAAAGCATTCCCCATTTCCTGCACACTCAACATATGTCTCTATGTAGTTCTCAATAGTGTGTGGATGTTCAGAAACTGTGTATGGTGGCCCATTTGGTAGGTCTACCCTATCCATGCTATGCTTGTCGCAGTTGAGTTGACCAGTACTCACTGCTTTTGTAGTAGCAAGACCAGTACATGTATCAGTAATTTAAACACACTGGTCATCCAGGAAAGTACCCAATAAAAATTAGACGTCAGGCAGTCATTTGTATGGCCCCACCCCCCTTTTCCATGGTGGTGCACAATTTATGAAATGCGTCTATTGCTTGGGTAAGTGACCCATTGAGATCCCCTATCATGGTGCAGACACCTCCATCCATGGCTGTGAGGAGGTGCAGGACATAACTAGTTATTATTCTAATCACTCTAAGCTCTTCCTTAATGGTGTTTAGTCCTTTTCCCGGGTTACATGATTATAACTAACCAATAAATAATGAACAACACGTTTCGCTAAAATTTTATAACGAAAAAAAGATCAAATCTTTTTTTGAAAAAAAATGGGCCCCCAAGCTCCCCATTTTGATTTATTGATGAGTATCCAGTCTAAAGGACGCCCTGCCTCCTTTTCGTGTTCATACATTTTCAAAAGCTCTAGATTGGCTAGGCACGTTTGTAACTTTTTCCTGTGTACGTGGCATGCAAATATGTCGTCATATGCTGTAGAACTGTTCTGGCTAATGTCCCGCCTTGTGGCCATGGCATAAACATTTTGTCTGCGGTCCCTTTAACCCATTCTGCACTGTACTGTTTAAATGTAAGCGCATGCTTTGGTAGGTATTTTTAAAGAAGCACTAATGGCCTAACTTCTTCCATTTCTAACTTTTACTTCTCCTTTTATTACCACTTCGCTTATGCTTTAGTTACAGTTTTCAATTTTGCATTTCAATCAACATACACTTATGAGCAAGCACCAATCGTCGCAAGCTCTAATCCCGTCATAATGCAATTTTTTACTTGAATCTTGCTAAAAAACAACCATCAAAGTTTAATCTTAAAATAATCACTTTTCGCGTCTTAACTTTACATTTCTCTATCACTTAAAACATTTATTATTTCAATTCTGACATCATCCCACTTTTCAACCACATAAAACAAAACAGACGGACTTGACCGGCCACATATACATGCACCTCACAAACCTCTCTTTAGGAATCGTCTTACCCTTCTAAATTCTTGTTCCAATCCCTTAAGAAAGTTAAGGCTTCTGCTAGCACTCTTTAAAGTCTAGGAACAGGGCATATCCTTATAGCGTGGTTCACCTCACGTCAAATATCTTTTCCCCATATACATATATTTTACACTCTTAGTCTTGCATTATATTTTATCCCACCTCCCTCCATTATTCTCTGTTATTTACTACACATGCATCCCTTTTGCCACTCTCTTTGGTCTTATTCACTCACCGTTTGCATGTTTTCGTCTTTGGACCCTCAGGATCACTGCTTTCTTTACCGCCTATTCGAGTTGCTTTCCGGTCCACTTCGCGTAGATGTGGGAGAGGTTCCTATATTGAAATAAGGGTCCCATCACACCCTACTTGCAAGGTTTTGTCCTATTCTAACCACGATCTACGGGGAGCTTCACGTCTGTCAGCTGAATGGCAAAGGTCGTGCGTATAGGCAAGACCCTAAAGTTATTTATTTCAACGGCCGATGGTATCTTATCTAACCATCAATCTCTGCTACCAAGTGAACTGGAGCCATCTAGCCCTTTAAAATGAGTAGCAATACCCTTGAGATGGACGAGGATGCAGATTTTAATCAAACATCAATAATTCAGACGACGCAAATAGCTTGGCAAAAGTTTGTCTGTTTTAATGCAAGTAACTAAAACAGGGAGTACAACGAACATCAGCAATCGCTCGATACTCAACTCTCAATTATTTCATAAAAAAGCTGGGTTCTTAAACCCAAAATTGGTCATAGCTGCCGTGTTAAACTGCGTCATTACCAATGTTATCCTACGTGGCAAACTTCTAAAGCCTATCGAGAAGTGGAATTGGTTCTAAGTGAATAACTAAGCATAGGTGTTATATATGTATAGAGTAACGAAGAGAAATAATTGGATACTTCACATCAAGTGGGGCAACTAAACCCTCCCTTCAAAATGGCCACTATGACCGTCACTAAATGTACGACATCCCATTGGCTACACAAACCATAGGACCCCCAACTACATGGTCCTCTGCAATTGGTTGGCTGCTAACCCCTATCAGTAACTTTCCAGCTATGTGAGCAGCATGCAGACTGAACAACCAGGTGCGGGTGAGCTTGTCTTGATACCAGCTTCCCACCAATTAAAAGTACACTCCATCATCACCTCAATGGTTCAGTGTCAAATAGTGTTTGAAGTTGGCCTTGAGTCTGTACTTTTCTCTGAGATGTTTTAAGGAGTATGGGTACTGTCTGGCTTCTGTGCATAGATGTGATCTCCTCATGCGTCCACCTTCCTCCTATCACGTGACTGGACACCATGATTTGAGCCTTTTCGTGTATTTGATTTTATTCTCCAATAGTCCTCTGACGTCTTTTGTTTGAACTTGAACCTTTTTGAAGAGGAGCTTCTGTTCTTTCATGTTAATTATATCTAATGTCAGCCAATTCTAGTTCTGAAAAGACGCTGGCTCTTTGGCTCCCCCAACTCCTTAGCTGAAATATATTCTGTTTAATTCAATTGCTTTTGTAACTGCGACACTGAATTGAGGCCATCCTCGTTGCTCAAGACTGCTATATATGTAGTGGAAACATTAATTCTTTATTTAATCCATATGTATTGATGTGGTATATATGTATATGTTGGCGATTGCCGCAAACCTGTTCATTATAAGAATTTGGCTAGCTTCATGATTGCTTTGCTGCTTGTGTTTCATTGCGTCTGTACACATTTAAACCAACTAAGCATCTTCATCATGTTTATGGCATAAGTCTCTTCATCTTGATCCCGAGACGTCACTTATCCTTAGTAGTTCTTTGTTCTTCATAAATCGTCTGCCTCTCTGGTCTGGTTATCTTCTATATGGGGTCGATTCAGTTTCGTATGACGTCACCATTCATTCTGGTCATTCAGTTTCTTTGTTTCCTCAAGAATCACGTTCAAAGGGCCATCATCTTGTCTTGAATGTAGGTATGGTTTCCTTAATGGGTACTTCACTCACCATATTCTCCTAGGTATAGGTTTTCTTATGGGTACTACACAGAGTTGTTGCTCTTCTTCTTGCTTTCTTATTGGTTTAGTATATGGCACATACTTTGGTTCCTACTTCTCAGGTAATATAGGCAGGGTAGGTGGAGTCGGGGTACTTGGCTCCTTCTCTACAGCTGCATTAGTGCATCAAGTTTGGATGAAATACCTTCCTCTGCTTCTATTGACATGGGATACTGTTTTACTTGGGGCAGACTGCACCTGATTTGAATTTAATGCAAACTGGCTCTATGCTTTTGAGCAGTCCTGCATCATATGGGCCATTCGTCCACAACTCTCTGGGTACCTTTCCCAAATCTTCCTGTAAGTGTGATGGTACTGTGTTGGATGCTAGCATGATGTGCTGCACTACTCTGTGTGCTACTACTACCTGTAAGGACATTTCAAATATAATTTACCCCTCAACCTCTGTGTCTTTGAACAACCAATTATCGGACAGATCCATTAATGGCTGTGTTGGGCCAATGCAAAAAACCATGAGCGATTCTAGGTCTTCATCATCCAGACTGGTCATAATTACTATGTCCTGTGTTTTGGTGGTGAAGTGTGTAGCCACGGTTGAGCAAAGGGCCTGGATGGGTGCAATAGAGGATGCAGCTGAAGTAAGGTTGGCCAGTTCCCCTGCCAACTTTGAAAAGTTCAGTCATGTTGTTAGATGCCACAAAGATGCAGGCTTGAATATAGACTGTTTTCTTGGAGCAGATGCAGTGGCTATATTACCTTTGAAGAAGGCGGCAGGTCAGTTTGTCAGATGGTGTACCTAAAGATCCCCATTTCAGTTCCGCTGCTCTGCGCTTGAGTTTAAGAGCAGCCAGATCGGAGTCGTACCAAGAATTGCACTTTTTGGCAGGCTTCAGTTTCACCTTCATGACAGGGGCAAGAATGTCAAGAGTGTTGGAGATGGAACAGTGAAAGTTAAAGAGGGCTGTGTCCGGGTGGGAATCACCCACAGTAGTAGAAGAAGGAGAGTAGGAGGATGCAAAGGCAGCCACTGACACTCTTTTTATGGGTCAGGTGACCTTGAAGGCCGGAGGCAGTGCAGGGTGTGCCAGTGCTAAAAGAGAAGAGAGCTTCAAGTTATAGAAGTGAAGAGAATGATCAGTCCAGGAGAGTGAGTTAGTGAGAGGAATAGAGAGCAGGATGTCTGTGGAGATGAGAGCATCCAAGGTGTGGCCATCAGTGTGCGTTGGCCAGAAGGTAGAATGTTAAGAGAAACTGTGTCGCACAGGTTGAAGAAAGGTCCTGAAGAGTCAGGAGAGTCAGAATGGATGTTAAGATCCCCCAGCAGGAGGAGTTGGGGAGAGGAGGAGAGGAGAGAAGAGGCGAGGTCAACCATTTCCGAGAGGAAGAGGGTGGACAGGCCCAGCAGCCAACAGAAGGTGGCCAGGGTAAGATAGGAGACAGGTGAGAGAAAAAGCCTACAGACCAGGCATTCAAAGGAAGAGTAGACCTGAGTGGGAATGATGGAAACAGGTATCTATTCTGGAAAAATCAGGGCTGCTCCACCTCCTTGCCTGTTGGGCCTGGGCTCAGAGAGAATCTTGTAGCCTTCTGGGAGAAATGTGTCAAAACTTGTGATGGAGCGGTCCTCAAACCATGTCTCAGTAAGAGCAAGAATTAAGGGCAAGGTAGTTGGATATTATCAACAGTTAGACCTAGATGCAAGTAAATTCAAAACATATTCAAGTTTATTAGAACAATAGTAAAAAACAACCAGCAAGGGCAAAATGTAGAGAAAAATAAACTGTATACAAATAGTAAAACACTATTATAAAAGTACACAATAGTCTTGGAGACAAAAACAATCCTTCGTGGTGGAAGACTGAGTACTAAATAAACTCAGTTAGATGAAGAACAACATTAGAGTCAGTGATAATCTTTCAGTTGTTGACAAACTTCATTTGTAATCATACAATGTTCTAGTTAAACACTCACTAGAACTTTAGGCTCAACATGTTTCTTTCCTCAACGTTAGTATGGGACAGTCATCAGGAGATGTGTCACCTCTGCTAAAGTTACAGTAAAAAAAACGTCTTTCAATGAAGCAGTAATCACATTATAGTCGGTGTAACTGTTGATAAAACATACATAAGATTGTACCTGTAAAATTAATAGGAGGACTGGGTGTTCAGACAATTAAAATATCATGCAGAATGTTCATCCTCTCAAAGAATGCTCTCATTGGCTTACCTCTCTACTGGTAGATCATCTCATGATTATGAGTAGAGGTCAAGGGCCACCGCTGTAGCCTCTAATTTAAACAAGCGCTCCCAGTCTTAATGGGGGATCCTGTTTTTCTTAATAGAAAGATACCAGGATGTGGTTATTTGTATAATAACCCAGTGTGCTGGCAGCTCTTGACGTTATGACTGGTTCTCAAATGAGGAATAGAAATTATATTAGAGATATACTCTTACCATGCACGTATCTCGTGAGCAAGGAAATTAATTGATCCCTGCAGGACGTATGGCGCGTTGGGCTTGCATGCCTAAAAAAGGGGGTTACTCTTGCCAAGGCGTGATAATTCTGGCTGTTCCTGTGTGGGGAGTCAAGGGGACACAGTGCGCACAACGTGATTAATGTGAAATGCACCAGGAGAATTATCCCAAAATGTATAGCATCTACTAGTTTAGCGTTGAGTATGTCCATCAAAGACAAACAGCGTTCGGTAAGGAGTGAGTAATCATACCTTTTACTTCAGTGTAGACAAAGTAGAGCGCAATCCGCTCAGTGTTGTAGACCACGGTAGTAAGATGGTTCCACTAGGAAAATTAATCACCCAAAAACAGATTTTTTGTGGTTGCGGAATCGTGGAAACTAAATCATCCAAAGCTCCCATCACTTCCTGCCATGGAATGCCAACTGAGTCCTTTTTTGTTGTTGTTGCAATGACACGGAAAAGACCGAATAATTCTGTACAAACCGTGTCCCAGAGCAACTCTGGGCGCCAGTTTGAGAGTAGAAAACTGGAAAATATTCCTTCCTTTGTTTTGTTTGGACAAAACAACCGAAAAATGCAGACAAACCGCCAACTTGTTTTATAAATATGGTGAAAAGTCACCAAAAGGAGTATCTAGTTCCAAACAGGTGGGAAAAGAGCTAGCCAATGGCGAGACTATAAACAAAGCCAGCTGTGTATTAAGATGAAGTACGCAAATCCAATAAAAGGTAGGGATTTCACTATATAGTGATCATTTTGGGTTTCCCTGTTTATTCATAGTCAGTAAGAGCAAGAACATCAAGGTCCAGGAGTTCAAGGAGGTGGTAGATGTCAGAGAAGTGCTTGCCAGCAAAGTGAGAGTTTTGTGTGGCAACATGGAGCAGATTGCCACTTTTGAATGACTTCCAAGGGGGCTGCAGGGGACAGAGCCCCCACCCACCATAAGTGTCAAGAGTGTCTGAGAGATAGAAGTAGGAGAAGGCAGAGGAAGCAAGGATGATAGGAATATTGGTTAGGAAGGTGTAGGCAAGGGAGCTAGGACAGTGGTAGATGGAAAGGGAGCCAGTGTGGGAGTGGCTGCAGGAGGCAAGGGAGACCCAGAGGCGGCAGCAGTGGGTTGCCAGGACACCAGAGTGGAAGAGGCTGACGAGGTTGTCAGTGCAGTGCAAGTAGGCAAGGGAGCCAGTACAGTTGAAAGTGACAAGGAATCATTTGTGAGAGAGGTGGTGAGGTTGGTAGGAAGCAAGGTAGTCCAGGTGAGTAAAGCTGGCAAGGGAGCCTGGCCGGCCAAAGAAACAGATGTCAAGAGAGCTCGGGAGGAGGAAAGAGGAACGTTGATAAGGCAATGAAGAAGCCTATCAAAAAGTAAGGGGTTGGGTTGAAGCCCTTGTACCAGGGTGGTACCATTTAGATAGACATTTATGATAACCCTGGAAGTGGAAAAGAAGGCAAGAAGGACCTCCCAGCGGGTGCCACCATTCATTTGTGAGGGAGAGTAAGTAGAGAGCAGAGCAACCATATGGAGATTCCATAGGACGGGAGAAGGAACGACAAAGAGGACATTGGTGAGAGTCTCACAAGGCGGAAGCACTGACATAGGTGTCCGCAATAGGTAGGCCTGGGGTGGAGCACAGTGTGTCCTTCTTGAGTTTCTTCCTGCCAGACTTAGTGAGAGGTGAAGAATAGGAAATGGAGAAGCAGTTAGAGAAGATAGGGGAGATAGAGAGTGCCATATTGAGGGGCACAGACTGTGACACACTTAATTAGGCAGTGCAGCAGAGGTACATGGGATAAATAGGCAAGGAGGGAGCAGGCACAGAGGGAGACACAAATAGGACTGGGAGGAAACAATGGCAAATGAAGAGGGTGAGGAAGCAGATAACAGACCAGAACAGAGGGCAAGAAGAGGCAACACTCCACACTTTTGTGATAGCTGAGGGGGGGCCCAAAGGCAGAGGGTTCACGGATGAGGAATCCAGCCTCAAGAGTCATATTGTTGGTTGTCGATTGTAAGGGGGCCCACAGAGACGAGCCAGGCCCAGACAGGCATATACAGTGGCCTTAGTTGTGGGCCTTTGTTGGGGGCTGGCTTCTTCCTCCTGGTGCTCCCGATTGGCTAAAGTAGGTTACAGGCAGCCAATGTGGTGGGCAGGTATGCTAGTATGGGAAGGCCCAAATGCCCATGACCAGGGCAGCCATCTTGTAGTGTTGCTGCTGGAAAGCGAGGCAATAGGCTGGGCATTGCTGGTCTGCTTCTACATTCACTTGCAAATTTAACCATTTACCCACAAGACCAAATTTGCTAGCCCATTGGAGTTCTACTACTTCTGAACCCGCCTCCAAATCTGCCCCTCTGCCCCTCTGGAAACTACCTCTTGCTCTCTGAAAACCTCCCACCTCCCATCTCAAATCTCTGGGTCCCTCTGCACATCCCTGTGGAGTTCTTGCTCTGGCTGCCCCATGCCTGCAGGGGGCCCTGCTCCAATTGTCCCACTGCATCACTGATGATCACTACCCCTACCACACTCACCTTTACTAGTTTTTTTCTGTACCAACTTTGCCTTCGCCCTCTGTGTTTGTTACAACATGTCCTTTTCCTTCTTTTTCATTCAGCAATAATGTTCTATGAGGGCTTGTATCTCTGGCCATCCCATTGCTTCCAATCCAATAACCTTGTTTAAATCAGCTTGCACGTCTGCGGGGAGCCCACTATGCAGCATGTGATAAAAACAATAATATTCTTGTCCCACATTTTCCCTGTCTCTGTCCTCCACATTTCCTGTATCGGCTGAATGTTCACTGCTGGGTCCTTGTCTCCCTTCATTTTACGGGCCATGATGGAATTCATGTCAGGTCTATCTGGGTGTATGTCCCTAAATCTTTCCACATGTGCACCCTACAGTTGTTAAATGGGGCGCCATCATGAGCCATCATGTGCAGTATCAATCAATTCCCAAATACCCCATCTTTTTCAAATGTTCATCCACGTGTTCCCTAACAGAGAGGACAACATGCTTTTCATGTCCCCACAGCCAAGGTTATGCCTATGGTATGTTTCCAAGGGCATACATCCACTTGCCCGTGCCTGTGGTGAGGGAGGTAAGTGATTTCATCAAGTACTGCCACTGCGTGAGGGGCAACAGTATGTACTGTGTTCCCTCAACCCCTTCTGAAGTAGTGGCAACTGTGTTCCCAGTGACTTGAGTGTGTCAACTTGCACCCACCTCTTAGTTTTAGCTGGGGCAATTCGACGGGCAGTGGTCTAAGTCTTCACCTGTAGTCTTCACTTGTATGGTGCTGCCTCCTCCTCCTTGGATTCCCAGCCCATTTAATTGTCTTCTTCTCGTTCCCCATAACCTCTGTCTCTGCATTCATCATCATCCATATCCTGTGACCCCTCACTTGCTACGCATATACTATCGATATCCTCAAGGGTCAGGATTGGGGAGTTATCACCCATTATATCATAAATCCTAAACCATAACATCCTGATTGCACATCTGCATGACACCCTGGGAATCACAGGTCAGGCTCTGGCATGGTTAACCTCCTTCCTTTCTGACCTCCCATCCTAGGTGGAACTTGGGTCCTTTCTCTCTACTATCACTCTTTCAACATGTAATGTTCCCCATGGTTCTAACCTATCCCCCTGGTTTTTCAATGTCTGCATGGCTGCCCTTGCATGTGTGATTGCCACTTTCATCTCTAACTTCCAGTGTTATGCGGATGAAATACAACTCTCCTTCAGGCTTACCTCAGCCACCTCCAATACCTTGCTCATATCTGACTGCCAGTCCGCAATTCAGTCATGGTGTGCTGCAAACGATCTCTGTCTCAACACCAGTAAGACCGAGATTCGTCGCACTGGGATTCTTGATCCCGCTTTCCCACTCTCAGTCTGACTGGCTTCCCTTGGACCTGCCCATGCAGCCACCTGCGAGGCAAAGAACCGTGGGGTCATCTTCGACTCCACTCTCTCCTTCTCCAATCACATTTTGGACATCTCTAAAAAGTCCAACTACCAGCTATACCTCCTCAGAGGTACTCTTCCTTTTCTCACATTCCCACAGCGGTTTACTGTCTCCAGAGCCCTTGTTCTCTCAATCTCCCTGCCTCTACTCTGCACCCTCTGCAACCCATCCAGAACAGAACTGAGAGACTTAGCCTTGGCCTCAAGCCCAGGGACCGCATCTCTCCGGTGCTGAAATCCCTCCACTGACTCCCCATGGCGGCAATGATCAAGTTCAAGACCCTCTGCATTGTCCAAAAGGCTGTCTGGGGCTTGGGACCTACCTATCAGCAATGTTGCCTATCTAAATACTTTTTTTCCCCCAAACCCTCTGCTCATCTACCTCCAACCTCCTGGAAGTGAGCCGGTAACTCCAAGCAGAGATTTGGAGGGAGATCTTTGTCCTCTGCAGGGCACTCTCTCTGGAATAGCCTCCCTTCCTCACTCCATCTTGAGAGTGATCTCCTTAAGTTCTGGAAACTCCTTAAGACATTCCTCTTCTCTTCTTCCTTCTCTCTCCCTCTACCCTGCTAACCTTTCTCTCTGCTCAATCCCTCTCTCTCTCCTTTTTTGTGAGTTCTGCTGACTAGCTGTCTGGTGTACCTCAGAGTCTCACAGGTCCCTGGCACCCTCACCAGTCCTCACACACTTGCCTCCGGGCCTTGCACTTGCTTCATTGTTACTGCACTTGGTCAATGACCCATGAGAGTGGCATCTCTCAGAACTTACCTCGGCTTCTGACTGACTGCGTGCACTTGGTCCCCTCCCCCACCAACCTCCCCACCACCTGTACTTGCCACCCTCCTCTCTCCTGCACCTGTCTGCACAATTGCACAATCTGAATGCACCATGCCTTGAAGATTGTCTATCTGTTTTCCCCATGTCTCCCCTCCTTGCATGGTGACACCTCAATGCACTTGGAAAAACTGCAGAATTGTTGTTAGACCTATTTTCTGTTATCTACACTGTTAATTGTATTACATGCACTTGTTCCATGCACCCACTCTGCCTGTGCAGACTTGTATGGTTCAAAAATTCAAGGGCTCTGAATGACTGTTGTTTTTTGTCCCCTTGTTCCCTCCCTCCTTGAGCATGTTGAAACACTTGCTTTGTGTAACGGTGCATTACAAATAAACAATAACATACTATACCAAAGAGAATATGTCCTGACATCCACTAAACATTGCATGTTGCCACACACAGCCCCTCCCCTCGTCCCTGCTGATATTCTGAATCTGTACTCCTCGTGATAGTTCCTTTCCACTTTCTGGAATGTCTCTGCTAGCTGTCTGCAAGCCTTAATTTCAATCTCTGCAATTATTGAATCCCTGGCTGCTCCCCAACCTTCGCAGTGCTATATTTTCTCCCCTCTGTAGGGGGAAGAGAATTGGGGGTTGGTGTACCGTAGGGAAGGTTGCAGTGGATAAGACCCAGAAGCAGGTGGCAGGGTACTGGGTGATGTGGGTGGGGACGTGCTGGCTTGTATGACCGCTAAGTGACCGGAGGATAGCTCAGGGGCAATGCACTGGTCTTGGAAGCAATACCATTCAGAGCAACAGAAGTTTGAATCCCAGATTGCGCTTAGAACCCGAACCCAGGTACAGTATTAGGCGCATTATAAAAAAAAAACAATTGAGTACAAAAAGATTTAAATAATATTGACCATTTCTGCTACTATTGTAGGTATTCTCATCAGGGGCACACCCATCTTCAAAAAACATTTTTCACAAACCCAAAATATTTTGCCAATTTTTCAACTGTTTCCCTGTATAGATCTACAACAAATATGTATGCACATGTTCTAGTATTCTTTTATCTTACATGCCTTCTTCAGGCCATGGTGTAAACATTTTACCCATGGTTCCCCGCATCCACTCAGTGATACTTCAAAATATTTTCATTGCACTGCAGGAGCGCTTTACACATGTGCTCCAATGGTGTCTCCATTTTTGACATAACACTATAACCACACCAGCCGTTGGCCACAGCTTTTACCAGAAACATCAAGAGGTACTATCTCCAATACTCAGAATCTTCACAAAAACCCAATGTCCTCACACTTCTACTAACAACCTCCAACCACTACGAAAGAACAGCTTTGTTTGCTCAATCGCCTCAAATACCTGACTCAAAAGACAATTGCTAACAATTCTTCAGAACCAAAACCTTTATGTGCTGTTACTACCAGATTATAACTAAACATATATACACAAATGCAAATGATCATCAAATAAAACCACATTTATTTACACACTGATGTAGATCCTTCCTCTATCTCCTTGCCTCGAGACGAGGTTACTCAAAACCTCCTGAAGTTCCCTTACACCACGCAACCCAGGGAGAACCCGCCCTTTCAATATCCAGGATTATCACTTAAATCACAATGGTGTCTTTCCCCTTTTATGGGGAGCTTCACCACAATATTCTATTCATGTCAATCTGCATGGAACAATAAAAAACAAACATCAAGAGAAAGAGAGGGAGAGGGAGAGAAAGAGAGAGAGAGAGAAAGAGAGAGAGAAAGAGAGAGAGAGAGAGAGAGACAGAGAGAGAGAGAGATAGAGAGAGAGAGAAGAGAGAGAGAGAGAGAGAGAGAGAGAGAGAGAATAAAAGAACATCAAGAGAAAGAACATGAGCACCTAAAAACAATACATGTTTGGCATCTCACTGGTTAGTGCAATCCTAGTGACGTAATTAGCGCATCCCCTTGTCGAGGCCTTAATTGCACAATCATCAGAAAAAGTCAACTAACCCCCTCTAGTAACAACAAATTTGAAACAGTGAGCTTCTCTCCCATGAGACTGGTCATCTTGTCAACCCCCTCATTCTCAGACCTTGTAGCCCCTCAAGCTGTAACATACTTTTGCAACTATCTTAGTCTTACATATTGCTGTCTCAGGCACACCGTTTTCTGGCCATGGGCTCCTATCTCTTGTGCATGTTTGCATGGCACCCTACAATGTACCCAGCAATCCTAGACTCGATATGGGACAGTAGAACTGCAGCCTGGACTAGCAGTCTGGATTTCACCACTAGATCTTCGCTCACACTGGAAGAATGCCCTTCAGTAGTTTTCATGTTTGTCTGCTTTGCACCAAGGACATAAACTATTACCTTGTGGGAGGCTCGATGTCCCGGGAACAGCTTCATTAAAGGCACACTTATTATCTAATACTTAAAACAATAGTGTGGGTCCTTCCCCTCCACTATGGTTCTGGCATCATTGCGTTCTCTGAAAAGAATCAGGACTGCAATTGATTTTAGTAAATGGCAGAACATTCAGAAATTAGCCTAGTATTGTGAATGGCAAAACCTATAAACTTAATGTCAGTAACTACTTCTAAAACACCAGACAGCAGACCCTGTCATCTTAGTGTTAAACATTAGGCCTAATGTGACCGAATGGTATTATTTATGGTATCAAGAATGATAATGAATCTCCAGCAGGGCTGCATACAATAAAATGCCCTACCCTTGGACAGCTTGTCAGAGCTCCACATGGGGGTAAAATTCTCAGAGCCTATACTTTCTGCCATGTTTGGTTTGTTGATAGTGCATCCCTATCTCTACACCCAGAGCTATCTGTAGCCATGACAATTCTTCCTCACTGTCCCCTTCATTGTCCCCTACCCCAAACAACTTCACATATTTCCATTTACCTGCTGTCAGGGGATTGTACTCTGCTCCACCCTTCAGGCCCACAGCCAGTAGGCATCCTGAATAGGCAACACCCAAAGGCAGACATCATCATTTGTACCAATTTGGACAGTTGAATGGGTCACTCCACTTCCCCTAACCCCTCTTCCTCTGAACATCCCACCACCCCCTGCCCCCATTTCCTCACTTCTAAGCTTTGCTTCGGGGATCATTCCAATTCGGCTCCAGCCTTCCCCCATTTTGAACCTACACACTCTTCAGTGCCCAATGATCTGTGTCAAAACGTTTGTATCAGTGAAACTAAACACTTCCCCCTCATAATCTGAGGACTCGCACAGCACCGCCAAAAGAACACATCCTTTTGCTCCTTTTTCCCCACTACACCTATTACACCCCCTTCCATTGGGTTCAGCCAACTCTCTGACAAACTGACTCTCTCCTCATTCCCAACTCTATCTCATTTGCAGGGCCCCATGTTTGACTAACTGGCCACTTCTTTAGCGAAGGTAATAATGTTCTGGAAGTCGAAAGTTGGGTTTGAAACCTTGGTTACAATGGCCATAAGTATGGCCATTGCCAAGAGCTATAGTAGTACCCTAGTATGACTTCCCAATAACTGCTGGACACAGTTGGATTTTGAGGTTGGTTGAATTTAATGTTGCGTTGATCAGTTCACAGTAACTGCCCAAGTTGAGCAGACAAACTTGTGTACGTTTGCCTATTAAGTACATGCCATTTGCAGTGGTTACTTTGCCCATGACCTTGCACAAGTCCAGTTCAAATGTCCCTTTGCACTCCCCGCACTGCCAGTATCCACTCCTTGCTCCTCTTGGTCAATTTGGCCCAACCATGTCCAATGGATTCATTGCCCCCTTTGGGCCGCTAGGTGGATGCACAATCAGCACTGGTGCTCTCACTCCCACAGAGGGAGGCCTCTTATCGGACCTCCCTTTCTGTGCTTCAACGTCGGGTTTCCACTCCTCAGGAAGACCTCTCCCAGCCATCTGCACAACCACAATGACGGGTGCAATCTCCTATTCTGGGAGAATCACTGTGCAGGCCAACATTGCTGGAGCTTCTGATGGGAAAAGAACCAAGCACTCTTGAGTGCTCCTTAATGAAGGGAAAGTTTGCCCGTCTCCTGCACAAATCCACAGTGCCAGCCCCCTCCAACATCACTACGTCTCGTGGTGCCTTCCTCCGAAGCTTCCCTGCGGCAGACGGTCTTAGTTTTTGTCAGTCCCATTAATATTAGTAAATATTTTAGAACACGCTTAATACTGCTCGCTATTTTGTAGTGTTGCTCTGTGTTGTCTTGCTTCCAAATGCGTAGGCCCTGAGCTATCCTCCCAGCCCTTATCTCCACGTAAAGTAATTCTGCCACCACTGAAACAATGATGCAGGCTGTGATGTTCCAAAACTTGAAGCTCCGACAAAAGTGTTTGCTATGTTGGGCACAGGGGCTGCCCACAAGAGTGTCACAAATACAGCTGAACACAAAATACTGGGAATAAGGAATAAGGGGGGGTCAGATGGATTTCCCACACTGAAAGAAACTGCTACGACTAGGGATCGATACCCAGGACAATTGCGGAGCATGGCAAAGTACCTTTCTAGCTCTCCCCATCCGAAGCTATGTGCCCTAAAGTCAACAAAGGATGTTCAAGGATGATACGGGTGGACACATGCCTCTTCAAATAGGGCAGGGCTATTGCTTGCACTGGCCAAGCCAGCAACACTACTAACACCAAAACAAAATGAATCTCGATGTCTGCAGACATAAAACTGGCATTTGGATTTCCATGGCAGATGGCTTCCTTCATGCACGTGCTTCAAATGAACACATTTGCTTGGTAATTTGTGAACATATGTTTTAATTTCCTTAAGGTTAAACTTCCCATCCCGAACCTTGAACTCACAAGGTGTAGAGGGTGCGCTGACAACTCTGTGCGACTGATAATTGCACAAAATGCTAACTTGCAGTTATGCTGACAAGACCGAGAGCATCAAACTGCCATGTTGTAAAAAAAAAAAAAAACACGGAAATAGTGTAAATTATATATAAATTAATCCAAAAATGTGCATCACACAACTGGGTAGACAGACTCAGAAACTGTTTTCATCTGGCTGGCAGATATAGGTGCCTTCAGTCGAATACTTTTTTTCCCAGTGTAGACAATTACTCCAGCAGTCTTTTTGGGATACCATATGAAAGGACAATTTATTTTGATATTTTTCTAGGCTTTGCTATGCTGGTGGGCATGCACTGCACCCAATAATTTATGATATTTCAGAGGGGCACTACAGATTCCTTTGTGGCCCTAGAGCAGTACGGGCCTGATTTACAAAAATATGTTAACATTGGAAAGTCCCATTGAAAACATTTGTGTAAATACGGCCCTACATCTGGTCCCATTGTAAAGGAGGTGGGCGCCAAAAATGATTGCACGGACCTTGGCCTAGACACACTGCCGTTGCTGGCTCACACAATCGGCTTTGTACTTCCCATTTCTAAGAGTGAAAGCTTGCCATAGTTTCCGTCAAAACTACTTTCAAAGAGCAAAGCGCTTTTTAACTAGGATTACGGGTCTGCAACCTTTGACGCTCCAGATGATTTGGACTACAACTCCCATCAGCGTTAACCACCAAAGTCAATGGTGAAGGATCATGGGAGTTGGTGTCCACAACATCTGGATAGCCACAGGTTGCAGACCGCTGTATTCCAATCTCAAGGGGCATGGACTCGTCTACATGGCATCATTCCATAAAGCGTCTGAGGTTTCTTATTGGCTATGGCTAAACCTAAAGATCATCCCCCCAATCATTTCGCAGGCCTACCTCCTCCCCTATCTATAGCTGTCATGATTCACTTAGGTTCCTTATCACTTGATCCTCCAACCCCAGATCTCTCCTGGCACTACAAATAAAAAATGTATTAAATAATATAGGGATAGCATTAAACGTTCAACACGAACAAAAGATTCAAGGAAGTTGGTTGCTGCTGGTTATTTATGTATTTATGTATTTATTTCATGTATCTTTTGCATGTGTTAAGCGCAAAAAACCAAAGGGCATGAAGGCGCTCTTACAACCAGGTCCATTTAGCTTGAGGCAAGAGGGGGGGGGGGGTAACAGAGGTGGTTGCATGCAGTCTTCAGAGGGTTCTAGGTAAAGAGCCATTATTTCAGTGCCTTTCTAAAGGACTAGTAGGATTCTTTGTCTCTTAGATGAGTGGGGAGCGTGTTCCATTGATAGGCAGCCACTAAAGGGGAACTTGCCCCTCCACATTTTGCTCACTTTGACTTGGCCACAATGAGTCTATGAGTGTACACCCTCCAGACCGGCCTGTTGGATTGGGCTTTCACAAAACGTTGTATTTGAGTAGATTGAGCAGAGTTAATTAGGCATTGGTGCGTGATTGATAGGGTTTTAAAGATTATTCTCTTCTCGACTGTCAACCAATGTAAGTTTCTACTTGCCTCCGAGATTAGCTCTTTTGTGAATGTTAAGAGCTGCTCTGATGGCATTATTTTGCATCACTTGTTGTTTGCGGATGTTGTGTGAAGAAGTGCCTGCAAAGAGGGCATTGCAGTAGTCGATCCTGGCTCCGATGGTAGCACTAGCAATGATGAGGGAGTTAGCTGGTGCTAGTAATGGTCTGGCTGCATGAGGAGTTTTGTAGTGTAGGTGGCAGAGGTAGCAATGGTGTTAATCTGGCATGTCAGGGAGAACAAGGAATCAAGATAAACGCCAGGGGTTTTCACTGAGCATGATCTCGGTAGTGGGAGCCCATCTATGCTGAAATTTGCATATTGGGTGCCATGGTTCTTGACCATTGATGGGGTTCAGACTAGCAGGACATCGATCTTCTCATTGTTTATGCAGGGGCTGCCATCCACGCTTGGATCCCTAGGTAGATTCGGTTAAGGGTGAGATAGTCTCCTCTGTGGTTGCCTCTGAGGGGTATCAGGATTTGCATGTCATTTGCATAGTAGGTTCAGGAGATGTCGATGGTGTCCAGGCAGGAGATCACAGAAGGGCTTATTGAAGATGTAGTATAGGGTCAGAGAGACACAGGAGCCTTGGGCGCCTCCACAGGTGATTGGGGAGGGGGGTAAAGGCATCCTCAGAGAATACTTAAAGGGATCAGTCGGTTAGGAATGAGGTAACCCAGGCTGTGGACTCAGGCCGAAGTTGGCTGCGCAGGTAAGGTGGTGGCAGATGATTTGGTGGTCGACTAGATCGAAGGTGGCCAAGCGGTTTAGAAGAAGGAGGAAGGAAGGCTTGCCTGCATCTCTGAATAAGTCAAGTTGTTTTTTGAGGTCCAACAAGGCTTATTCTGTTCCGTGTCCTGGTCAGAATCCATATTGGTGCAGACCAAGAATTTGGTTGGCTTCAAGATGGTGTTGGATTTGAATGCATGCAGCCCTATCTAGGATCTTTCTCAGAAAAGGGACAGTTGTGGTGGGGTGGTAGTTGGTTGAGATGAATGGGTCTAGAGTGGGTTTCTGTAAGAGAGGAAGGACCCAGGCTTTATTTAGAGATGTGGGGATGACACTCGCTGAGAATGAGGTGTTTATGAAGGTTGTAATGAATGGGATGAGGGCTGCAGAGCAGTCTTTGATGATGGGGCGGGCAGGTGTCACCCTTGCATTTGGATGGCTTGAGGTTTTTGGGAATGGCTTTGACTTCAGATTCTGAAAATGAATGGAAGTGGAAGGGGTCTGGTTTGAGGGCAACAGGGTGGGTCGTGGTAAGCATGGGTGTGTTTGGTGGCACTTGTTTAGAGATAATTCTTTCTTGTAGGGTTACTATTTTCGAGAGTAGGGCCTTCTGAATATTCACACACCATGATGTATCCTTGATTATGGCTGGGGGGTTATGGTAGAGGCTTCCAGTTTCTTTCTTGAGGATTGTGTATAGCTCCCTTGTATTGGAGTTGGCATTCGAGATTCTGTTGTTGTATGAAGCTGCTTTAGCCAAAATGATGGCTAATTTGTAAGATTTGGCAGCAGCCTTGCACAGGGTTTTGAGGGCATCTGTTTGAGATTTTTTCCAGGAAGCTTTTGCTTGGTGCTTCTTGGCTCTTAGATCTATACAATTCTGTGTGAACCATGTGTTGGCATGGCAGAGAGCTTTCGCCTTGCAAGGGGTTAGGGGGAATCTGTGTCCACATCTTATGTCAGTTTCTTGACGTATGTAGCTGCCAGTGCCTCTGGGTTGTCAGAGATGTGTGATAGGTGGGCAGGTTGGAGACCAGAGAGGAGAGCTGTGATAATGGCTTGTGTGATTTTGCGGGAGCTC
The DNA here is from genome assembly GCF_040938575.1 of Ambystoma mexicanum. Classification (NCBI taxonomy): domain Eukaryota; kingdom Metazoa; phylum Chordata; class Amphibia; order Caudata; family Ambystomatidae; genus Ambystoma; species Ambystoma mexicanum. Next base: position 973,886,608 of record NC_090925.1, read on the forward strand.
CTGGCCCAGGTATGGGGTTCGGAGGTATTGACATGTAGTGTGTTTTGCAGTTGCGGGATGGTGAAAGTTACTACAAAGTGGTCCTACCACGGGCATGGGGAGATTGCCTGTAAATCTACTTTACAGTTCAGGTCCTCAACCCAGTAGAGGGCGCAACTTTTGACATTGGTATGGGACTTGACACAGTGGGTGAAGCCTACAGCTTTCAGTGCTCTAGCTAGTGATGTGGTGTTGCCATCTGTGGGGTCGTTTAGGCCCATATTAAGATCCCCTAGGAGGATAATTTTGGAGGTGGGCTTGAGGTTCATGTTGAGGATGTCCAAGAGATCATCCTCAAACTCACCCAGTGATCCAGGTGGCATGTTGATTAGGTTGATGAGAATGGAGCTACTGTGGGAGGTGTAGAGTTTTCGGGAGAGCAGGGCACAGTTTGCCACCATCTTGGTGGGGCATTGTCTGATTTCTAAGGTGAGTTTGTGAATCAAGGCGACCCCACCTCCTCTTGCGTCCTGTCGGTCCACACCTAATATAGTGAATTGTGGTGGGATGGCTAAGGATAGGTCTGGGTTAGCAGCTTAGTATAGCCGTGATTCAGTGATGGCCAGGAGCTCTAGTTTGGGTGAGGTGATGAGTGTGTGGATATCCAGTGCATGGGCCGGGATAGAGCGAGTATTGATCATAGCCCCTTTGATGATGGTGGGGGGGGGGTGTGTTGGCAGGAAGAGCCTTGGTGAAAGTGCTTTTAGGTGTGTGATGGTAGGTGGCTGCGGTGGGCTTGTATTGGGTCTGACATGGTCAGGGAGACTAATGGGGTGTTTTAGGAGTAGGGACAATGGGGTGGGTGGAGAGCCTTGTGTTCCTGGTGCAGGTAGGCTGTGTGAGGGTGGGGACATTAGGATAGTTCCTTCTTGCATGGAGGCATTTGTTTCTGATCTTGGTGGGGGGCACTGAAAGGCCCAGGAGTTAGGGGCTGTGTAACGGTATGGGTAATGCTGTTGAATGCTGTTGTTGGGCATGGGCAGGTCTACTTTGGCTTCATTTGCAGCAAGGCAGTTGCTCTGAGCGGGATGCACATTCATGGTGTGCTCTGGTACGTGTGCACCAAGGTCAGTGGCATAGTCGGTGGCTGATCGCACACATGCTCCTGGGGGCCAGGCAATTATCATGGAGCTGTGGTTCTCAGGTGTGGTGGGGGTCCTCTGGCAGTTTGGGTGTGACTGTGCTACTCTGCACATACCATGGTGGGTGCTCAATAAGTATTGCAACGTGACTCACGCAATGGTGGGGCATGGAGCATTCGCAGAGTTGGGTGGGTAGTTAGTGGCAGTTGCACAGCCATTAAAATACTTGTAAGTGATAGTAACGGGATATAGCTCGGGGCCATATGCACGCTTACCGTGTTCTTCCGCTCAGTGAACCACTGGATGTGACTCAGAGTAGGGCACATTTTCTCTTTAGACTCCATGCTACGGAGAGCTTCAGAGAGGTATGCAGGCCTTAGGAACCGGCCCTGTAAAATGGACGGCATCGCTATCTGGCTCAGTGCGGGCCTTCCTATTTGCCCAACAGTGGCCCAATGATTTTTCTTCTTTGTATGCATGTCGAGGCTGCCTATTTGGCAGTCATTGCGGAGGACATATTGGAGGATGCAGGTCTTGCTGTGTTCTCCATATGAATGGGACCTTGGTGAGGGAAAGAGGGGACCATTGGGAGATGTGGTTCAGATGAAGCTGCAGAGAGGTATGAGTGGAGGAGTGTAGGAGGAGCAGAGATTCTAACTAGCTCAGAGCAGTCCAAAACCTTTAAAAAATGTGGTTGAGTTAGTTGCTCTCAATTGGGACCAATGGCTCTAAGGAAGAACCAATTCTCAAAACATATGTATAATATCATATATAAAATGTAGGTATAACATAATTACCAGGGCACAAGAAATTAATTTAAATTTAAATCAAGCAATATTAATCCTATCATATTTTCATATAGCATTTCTTACCAGATTGCCGCTGTTACTAAACACTTCCATAACTGGCATTATTACCTACTTTAATGATATTCAATTTATTGACCTCAAGAAGAATGGACTGAATTGGATTTGCTGCGATCTGAACTTTGTAAGTGCAAGGTGGCTCCATGTCTGAAGGGAACCCACAACTGTATCCAATCCAAGCAGGGATTAAACTTAAAACAGTGAGTAATATATATCCAGGTCCAAAAAAAGCTAGTCATTCCTAGGAATAATGTAATTGTCTAAGGTAGTTGAACAATGCAGAGTCAAATATGTCATGGGAGGGAAAGAAAAACACAGACGTTAAAGGAAACAGGTGTTAATGAAAAAATGTCAACAGAACCATGGACAAATTGATAAATATAATACACATTCAGTAAAGTGCAATAATGTTAATGTTATACAAATGAAAAAAATACATAATGTAGAACACAGTAAGAGAGAATTCAATTAAGTGGAGGAGGTTAAGGATAGTACATTGTTAATATAACCTTTAAGGTGGTTGAGAATCTCCTACATTTCCAGTTTTGTTAATCTATGTCATCAAGTTTGGATGCATGTTTTAAGGAACATGGAAAATAGGCAATTAATAATGCCCATTTGATTTTATATTCTGTAAATAAATTGGGAGGTCCAGCTAAACAATTCTCAAGACTGCAACATTACAAATACTATCACACCAACATTCTTTGTGGAATTTGAATTCTTCCAAATGGCATTGATCGTCTGTATGGCAACAACAACAAAAACAATCAAACTGAATAAGAGTATGATTGTTATTAGATGGTTTGAAAGTGAGGCTAATTGAAAATGATCTTTTCAAGAGTAAGTGGTAGACTGCAAATATAATTGATAACACATGTTATAATGACAAAAACATGTTTTAATTGTATTAAAAGGTGGTGTGTCTTGGAATACAAACCTGGCACCTATACATGCATTCAATAGTCATTTAATAGTCATAAAAGCACATGCATAAAAAAATATAGCTTAATATGTCATGTTTAACAATAGCGTGTCAACAATATGAACAGTAAGAAATGTTAAACATTCAATGGAATTACAAGTATTAATAAGAAAATAAAACGCAAATTGACTCATTCTAAAGTTTCTTCGTCACATTTAGAAATAATTTCCATAAAAAATGTAGTGGAAGCTAAAATTACGTAAAGTTTATATCCAGACATGATTCTTTGCCAAAATTCCTGCCCTTGAATAAAACTGATATTGTGAAAAAACCTATCAAAGTATAGCTGATGCTTTAAGGCCAATATTTAACATTCAACCATCAGATGATATAATGTTTGCACCGTATCTGTTTTTTCCATAATGTACAAAGTTTCTGTTCTCTGGCTATATCTGATTGTGCTACAAAAATTAAATTGGTTGGTAAACTGTTTAACCCGAATTTCATTAACCATATTCTGTGTCTTGGGTTAGGACGTTTCTTGAAATACGGCAGGATAAAAGTGCACATTTCCTGTGTCTAAAACAGGCCTGTATTGATTATATTTTAATATTTTTTATCTTGTTGAAATCCAATATATTATCTTAGGTTTTTTTCCAAACCTCACAGGACAAGTCGACTAAGGTATTTTCACACCCGGGGAAGGGCACTCAGCCAATCAGGTGGCTGGAACAGTTGGAGAGAATATACACTTTCCGTCTGCCACGCAAGGCCCTTCCCGTGTGGCATCATTTATTTTCCTTTGAATGTGGGGAGGCAACAGGGATCCTGCATGAAGTAATATGGCAACAGAATTAACTGTACATTTTAATCTATTTTAAGATCTGTGTGAATCATGATGTGTCTGATCTGTAATTCTGTTAATCAGTCTGTTGATTTAAATGAGCATTAGAAGAGTATGTTATACATCTCCTGTGCTAAGGTTTGTCATATCTGGTATTATACATTAAGTTTGGTTAATGCATGTTCTATTGTGGAATATAAATGACATTTATGATCAACATAGATGACATATGCATTGCATTTTTGACTTTGGGGGCAGGCGTGAATTTGACGATCTTTGTTCAACAGTCGGATTTCAGAGTTGGTTAAGTCTTTATCTGAGATACTGACCACTAGCTCTACCCTAGCATCTTCTGGCATTTACTCTCATTCTATACTTGGTGTTACCATGTGAGGGCATTGATTGCTTGAAAAATAACTCTTTTGTATCTATGTATCTGATTTCCAGTATCTTTTGATTTTGCCTAAAACATTGTGTTGGTTTGTTATGTTATGTTATAGTGCATTTGTATAGCACCTTATATACAATTGGTATGCTCCCAACGCGCTTTGGGTTGAATGCTCTTGGGAACCGTAGTCCACGTCAATGGAGAGATTGTAGATTAGTAAATAGTGCTTGGGTACACTCAGTATGTGTGCAGCCAGTGAGATGTACCTGGTGTGTAGCTGCATTCTAATGCTAGGAGTGGTGCAGTGGTTGTTTGAGGTCAGTAGAATGTGTGCAGCCAGGCCATTGACCTTTGCGTTTGCATTCTGGCGGTGGTGGAGCTTGTGCATGAGATTTTGTGTGCAGCTAGGACAATATTTTCATGGCATGTAGCTGCATTCTAAAGACTGTTTAGGTGTTTATGGAGTTGTGTAGGTATGTGTGCAGATAGACCTAAATTGATCAAGAGGTATAGCTGCATTCTATTGTTTGTTGGTGTAGAGGAGAGAGTGAGCATATCGGTATGTGTGAGTGTCTGTGCGGATTGGTGGGAGACCCCTATTTCAGATTACCTTCCCATTCCCGCTGAGATGACCGTATCTATTCTAGAGGTTTGGAGCATTGGTTCTCTGAGGGAGATTCTCTGTCTAGCGCAGTGTTTGTTCTGATTACCGGGCTTAAGGTTGTCTGTTGCTGCTTGGCAGCATCAAAGTTGTTGAGTTGCACTATTCTTAATATTTATTGGATTAAGCAAATTGCAGGTCTATGGTCATCCCTGTGTCTCGTTGAGTCTGCCATTGTTTACTGGAAGACGCCTTCTCATTGTTCAGTTACATCCAGTTCTGTTTGATCAGACTTACGGGTACTAGCTAGATTAGATGGCTGGTGTTCAGTGGACCCAGGGACCAGCAACAGCCAGTAAGGTCATCCCAGTATCCTGCTGGGTCTGCAGATTACTTATAGGATGACACCTTCTCAGTGTGCATTTACTTCAGTTCTGTTGTATCAGAAAAACAAGTAAATTCTAGGTATGAAGACCGGTACTCAGTGAGCCCGAAGGTCGATCAATAGATCAGGCCATGATGTAAGTGATATGCCTGAACTGACAGTGTTATATGCAGCAGAGGTTAGAGTGTTCCTGATCTGGTGTGTGTTTAGAGTATTGATGGCAGGAGGCAACACCTGAATGTCACTTGGAGGAGCTTGCCTTGCCAGATTTCTTGCCTGATTCAGAGTGTATTCCCTTGAGGTGGAACAGAGTCAGTCCATTGCTGAAGCTCAGTCATAAGTGCAAGTTGGCTCATTTCCCGGGTACCAGGTAAGTGTTTAGAGCCAGTGGATGGGTATTCCTGTTGTAGTTTATGGTTTGAATTGCTGAATTATATTGTATCATTCTCCCTTCCGAGAGCTACCAGTGCTAAGGAGCTCATCTGATTGGAGAGCGTAGTGCATATCTGCAAGAGACAAAAATGTGAGTCCAACCCAAGCATACTTGATATTGTATGACATGATATGATATGGCATTTATAACACGCCTAAACACAAGTGTTTCAAGGCGCGATGAGGCAAGGGAGTGGGAACAGAGGGGAGACAGAGACAACAATCCTGCTAGGCCAGGTGTCATTAGGACCGCACAAGTGCATGGGTAGAGGGGGAGGGGATAGTGCAGTACATGGGAAAAAGAATAAATAACAATAAGTAGAAAACGGTACGTTGGTGGCAAGTGCAAGGATAAGTGCAGGCATCAGGTGGAGGTGGGACTTTTAGGGATGCAGAAAACAGTCCCAAGTGCGGGGGTTGCCAGGAAGGAACTACGCAGATGACACCCAGATACTCCTTACCCTCTCTGGTAACTACAACGCCGACCTCACCCGGATCAACAACATTTTCTCCATCATTCAGGCATGGATGGCCACACATGGCTTATGCCTTAATGATGAGAAAACTGAGCTTCTCCTTGTCGGTGCACCCAATAACTTGCTGAAACTTAGCCCCAACTACAATAGTTTCATCGTCAATGGTAACATCATCCCCATTGTCAAAAGTGTGAAAACCCTTGGTTTGTACCTTGATGCCAACAATAACCTCTCCAAACAAGTTAACATGACTGCCACGGCCTACACAGGTAAGCTGATCAGGGCATGCAGACCATTCCTATGCACTAATTGCTACCTTACGTTAGCCAGGGCACTTATAAAATCCAAACTGGACTACTGTAACAGTCTCTACCTAGGCGTAAACCAATCCATAATCAAAAAACTTCAGGTGCTCCAAAATAACGCACTGCAAGCAGCCCTAAACATAGCCAGGCGCGAGCATATTGCCACCACCAGAATATCATGCAAATGGCTTTCTATCCAACAAAAAATTGACTTAAAGACTATGGGCCTCATTACGAGTTTGGCGGTAGCCATGGAGCTATTGGCTCCATGGCTGCCGCCAAACCGGGTTCCTTTACCGGGTTCCCTGAATGGGGAATTACCGGGCCATTCTTAGTTCGGAGGGCCCAGTAATTCCTCCCTCAGGGAACCCGTGCCCGGACCTTTCCCATTCTCATTGAGCCCCCATAGGGCTCAATTGGAATGGGAGAGGGAGCTAACAACGGGCCGATTACGACCGGCCCATTGTTAGCTCCCTGGTCCCCTCGCGGGACCCAGTAACGACGCCTGGTTTTGCCAGGCATCCCTACTGTGTCCCGCGAGGGGACTTTGTAATCGTGCGGAATGGTGTTAACGGGTCCGCATCTATTAGCGGAACCCATTAACCCATTCCGCACGGGTCGTAATGAGGCCCTATTGTCTCACATACAAAGCCTTAAACCACCTAGCCCCGCCATATCTCACCAACAAATTCACCCTGCAATCCACTACTAGAACCATTAGATCTACTAACACATTATGCCTAACCATGCCCGGATTCTCCCTAAAAAGAGCTGGAGGATCCAGTTCCACGGTCCTTGCCTCCCAACTCTGGAATACCCTACCATTTAACATCAAATCCATTGAATCATTTCAATCCTTTAGAAAGCAGGTTACCAGTTGGTTACTGGAAAAAACTAGCATGCCTGACGACACAGCCATTCCTTTAATGATGCTTCTCACCTTTATACTGTAGATCGTATATCGGTAAACTGTAAATTGTATATAACGTACTATGTAAACTGCATATAATGTACTATGTAAATGTATATAATGTACTTGAACCATGACCCTAAGCGCCCTTTTACCTCTGGGTCTGGAGCGCTATATAAGTAAATAAAACAAAACAAACAAACAAACAAAACTAGTGCAGAGGTGCGACTTGCGGGCGGAGAGTACCTGGGCCCGGGACCGGGGGATGGCCAGGTAACCAGTGCAGAATCAGTTTCAGCCAGGCAGTCAGCAGGGGAGAACAGGAGAAAAAGCAGAAGCAAAAAGAAAGGTTTTGAGGTGCTTCCGAAACCAGAGATGGTTTCCCTCAAGTTTCAGGGAAGCAGGGAGGCTGTTGCAGAGGGAGACCCCAGCCAAAGAAAGAGATCTTCCACCAACTCGTTGCTTGGAGAAGCAACTAATCCTGAGGGAGTTGGAGACGGATGAGTGAAGAGCTCGAGAAGGAAGATATTTAGGCAGAGAGAGTTGAAGGTATTGAGTCCCCAGGCCCCAGAAGGCCTTGTGGACAATGCAGAGGGTTTTGAACTTAATCCTTGCAGCCATTGGGAGCCAGTGCAGAGTTTTCAGTCCCGGAGAGATACGATCCCTGGGCTTGAGGCCAAGGACAAGTCTCGCAGTCCTGTTCTGGATGAGTTGCAGAGGGCGAAGAGTACTCTCTCTGGGTGAAGGAGTTCATGGCATTAATCAGGGTAGCATATATTGATCAGAGACCACTTTGGCTAATCTTCACAATTCTATCTAGATGTGACGCATTGCTAATCTTCACACTTCTATGTAAATGTGACTCATGGATAATCTTAACAATTTTGTATAAATATGATGCATGTATATTATATGCAAATCTATCTAAATGTGACGTATGACTAATCTTCACAATTCTATGTAAATGTGTCCAATGGTAAATCTTCACAGTTCTATGGAAATGTAACGCATGGCTAATCTTCAAAATTCTATGTAAATGTGATGCACGGCTATTCTTTACAAATCTATCTAAATGTGCCACCTGGCCAATCTTTACAATTCTATCAGGATGTGATGGATAGCTATTCTTCACAGATCTACCTAAATGTGATGCATGGCTAATCTTCACAATTCTATCTATAAGTGACACACGGCTATTCTTTGCAAATCTTTCTAAATGTGACGCATTGCTAATGATATGATATGATATGATATGGCATTTGTAACGCGCCTATACACAAGTGTTTCAAGGCGCGACAAAATAAATAATCTTCAAAATTCTATGTAAACGTGGCATATGGCTATTCTTTGAAAATCTATCGAAATGTGATGCATGACTAATCTTCACAGCTCTATCTAAAGGTGATGCATAGCTAATTTTCATAATTATATCGAAATGTGACACATGGCTAATCTTCATAATTCTATCGGAATGTGACGCATGGCTATTCTTCACAGATTTATCCAAATGGGATGCATTGCTAATTTTACTAATATGTCTATTGTAAAACAGTTCCTGCCCCCCCAAAATACATTTGGGCCAATACTTTTAGCTTCCTGCAAAATACATCTAACTCCTGCATGGAGACTTCCCAATAGTATACATGTAGGTGCAAGACATTTCCTTCAACAATTCAGTACAATGGCTAACTATGAGGTGTATCAGAGTGGCTGACTATGGAGGGTAGCACACTTCAACTCAGAGGCCAACTCTGTCAGCACTGTTTACATAGTAGTAGTGTAAGGGTGGCTGGGTTTCTGGAGCACAGTAATGGTTGTGTTTCCCGCCTGTATTCCCTTACGATGGCCCTTTACAGGGCCTGGAAACATTCAACACAAATTAGCTATGGTGCGGAACACAATGTCTAACTATGGGGCACAGCACAGTTATATCTCAGAGAGCAGCAGGTGAATAAAACACAATTAGGCTGAATATAGGTATTACGAGTTGAGGGGGGTTTCAGGAGTAGAGTAATGGCTCTACTACTCATCCACACTACACATATCTTATACCCCACTGTAGGTTGTCTGCGTCAGGCATCCAAGGTGAACACGGGCAAACATAGAGTGGAGCTGCTTCTTCTGGAGGGCTGGTGAAGAAGGGTGTTTCCTGGTCATGTGACCAAGGACACAGGCTAATCAGAGGGAGTGAAAAGCAGGCTGGTGCCTATGGATTACTAACTGCAAGCCAGGGAAAACTATAGACAATAGAAAGGCACCCCCGACTCAATCAGCCAATTGCTATCAACATGGGAGGAGGGAGGAACAAGGATCAGAAACAAAGGACTACACCTCCAAGGTAGTCTGAAATATAAAAATATTGCAACTACCATGTTTTTCTTGACTGTTGGTAACCTGTGGTCTTGATCATGTCGGTGATACCTCTCTGTCAAATTTTGGTAATAAAAGTATGGACCCTGGAGCCTGGATTTGCTATAGTAATTGTTGTGTCTAAATAATGCCATATCCTTTCTCAGTTGTATCTCATCTTAAATGTCTTTCAATATATGATCTATTGTATTGTGATGCTTCTTAATTGATTCTTGGATGTTTATTTTTGAATTGTTCAGTGTCTTCATCACATTCACATTTTGTTTGACTTTTTTAACATGTTCAAATATTATTTTCACTATTTTTAATGACGTTTTAATCAGACACTCTTCCCTTTAACTGGACAGTTCCTCTGGCTCATCCTCTTCACAATTAGAAATAAAATAATACTCTTAGAATTCTGGGAATCCATGTGTGTTCAGGTAAGGCTCGTTATCTAGCATAACATTAGGCATTATTCTTTCTAAATAAATAAATGTTTTTACACATTCTCTTTTCTTGCATATGTGTTGTTCCTTTCAGTGCAGAGAACTTCATAAGATTCTCATTGGGCAATCGGAAGAATTGTTAGCTTAAATTATACAGGACCGTGGTGTTAGTTGCTATAAAGCATACTTTGGACATGTTTTGTAAACCAGGAAAATGTGGCACTATCACAATCCATGCTGCACTAATTAAGCATGTTGTAAAAATCAATATGCTGCATGATAGCACCTTGGAAGAGACACCTCAACACAATATTGATTGGCTTGTGTTCACACTTCGGCCTACAGGCCTTTGGTGCATCGGACACAATATAAAATGATGCCATATACATGTTGCTCAGAAGTCAGCAGAATTTGCAAAAATAAAATGAATGGTATGGAATATTTATGTTCAGGACGAGTTAATCTTGAAAAAGGTTGGAGGAACAATGTGTAATCAAAAAAGATTAAACTTAACTCGAGTAATCACAAGGCAAAAATAATACAAGGCAGACAAAGAAAAAGAGAGATACGATGAAGATTCTAGGAGGGCATAGAGTCTGTGACTACTTCATTGGATACAAAAAAAAAACATGTGCAAAAAATAAAATGAACTACCAAAGCCGGATCCATTAACACTTCTAAGGAAAACTGTCATTTATATTGCTGTATGATTTATGCAATAAAGCTATGGCAATTATTATTTTGCTGGACAACAAACTAAGACCATGAATATCTGAAGGGTCATGCATAGATCTTGGAGATTATACTAATGCTGAATGCCAATTCCAAGCTGGTGGGTATAACAATACATTATGCAACTATCTTCAGGTGTGATTCATAACTAAACCATCATCTTTTATTCAGTACTAGCTGATATACCCTGTGTTGCCCAGGCTTTCATTCCCTCATAGGTAAAGGTAACTGTGCAAAATGTGGTGCAGATTGGTGAAATAGTGTGGAATTGTACAAGGCATAACGCTTCACCAAGCCACAATCCCACAAGCCTACAAACACATTTTGACTTTGCCGAAATCAAGGGAAAGGGTTGGAGTGTCCAAATATTTTGTAGCCAGAAATGTATGTAGGGTCCTAAAAGGTAACTCTGCAAAATGTGGTTCCGATTGATGAAACGGTGTGGAATTAAAAAGGGAACATACGTGAAGCCAAAAACCCACACACACATTTTCGATTTTGCTGAAATCCAGGAAAAGGGGTGGGGTGTCCAAATGTCATGTAGCCAGTAATGTCCAGAGAGTCTGAACAGGTGACTGTGCAAAATGTGGTGCATACTGGTGAAACTTTGTGGAATTGTATAGGCACCATATGCAAAGCCACAAACCTACAAACTCAGTGACTTTTGCTGAAATCCGGTGAAAGAGGTGGGGTGTTCAAATGTCATGTAGCTGCTAATGTTCGGAGTTTCCTAACAGGTGACTGCAAAATGTGGTGCCGGCAGCCCGTAATGTCCAGAGGGTCCTAACAGGTGACTGCATAATTTGGCGCAGATTGGCGAAATGGTGTGCAATTGTATAGTGAACATACGCGAAGCCACAAACCCACAGACGTTCACTTTTATTGATATCGATAGATATCCCCCAAAAGGGTTCCCTGGATGCAATGCACAATGATATAGACATTCTGTTTCTCCCATTCAATTGTTTGGACATCATTCAAATTGAATGCTTATTTCGCCTGACCATTCATGGGCAAATTCTTACTCTTATCAAAGTTACGTTTTTTAAAAAAATGTTTTGCAGCAAAGGGCATCCCCAGATTCATAGGTCTCTATGTTCGGTGTGTTAGTGATGTCAATGATCTGACCTTTATTTATGTATGCTCTAGATTTCTCAAGTTTCAACATGGTCATGAAACTTTACAATTTCTGTATTTTTTTCTGGATTTCAAGTTGGGTGGACAATTGATTCATTTGTTTCTGTGTTTCGGCTTCTGGGTTAACGCAGCCGAATACTTAAGTGGCTGATTTGTCGAAAATGTGGATTGAGAAACAAGGCAGTGATTTCTATCTGGCTCAACTTTGGAACACAGATGTTTTTTGGTTGGCTTACCCAAAACGTAGACCCCCTGGCAATGTTTAGATAACTTAGATAGAACACCTATATATTGTTATTTATACCATTTGAAGAAGGTTTCAACAAAGTATGTTGTATCAGCGAAATCATAAAGAAGTTTATTTATTGACATAAACATATTTCTTAGGCTTTCAACATTGTTACATATATCGAAAATAAACTACTTAAATGTGTTGGCATTTCCTACTGGGTTAGAAGATGGATGTGACCTGAGGAGAAAGGGCAGGTTTTTCCTAACTTTATGCAGGACAGATCATTAGGGAGGGAGCTGATGTCTTTTGGCAGGGAGTTATGCAATTGTGGAAAATGTCTGTGCAAGGTACTCTTTTCCTAAGGTGACGGGGTCACGCATATCAATAGCATATCAATAGCATGAGAAACATTGGTGTACATGATGCTTTGTTTGCTATATTTTTTCGATATGAAAGGGAGGGTCCTCTTGATAGAGGGATCAAGAAGCAATACATATTCAGAGATTTAAAGTGGAATGTATGAGCCATCAAAAGATAATGAAGAGAAAGGTAAATGGGGGAAATATGCTCAGATCTCTTTTCTCTAGCAATGGGGTCAGCAAACGCATGTTAAAACGATTAATTTGCTTAATCACATAGACTGGACAGCACAAGGACAAAAAGTTTCCATAGTCCAACTGTGGTGCACTTGTTAGACCAGAGAAAATCCAGACCTGTTTAGAGATTGTTAGCTTGCAAGGAAGCAAGCATGTCAGGACTGGTAATTGGAGGAATGAAATGGAGGGAAATCATATCCAATTGAAACATCACATTCTTGACCCAGGGACCAGGTAGAGGCACGTGCAGTTGTGCCAGAAGGAAGTGTCACTTTCGTTGTCACTGCTCCCAATAACCATCACCCCTGCTTTGTCAAGATTTAATGTCAGTCTGTGTGGACATTTCCACTAGTCAAATACAGTGGAAATGTTGAGTGAAGTTCTTCCCTCAATGTCTTTCATATACACAATTGACTGGGAATGTAAGCACCATTGGCATGAGAATAAAAGTGGAAGACAAGCAAGTGAATGAGCTGGACCAAAGATTGTGACCTAGAGGTCAATTAAGATCAGGAAGAGTGTCAGCTCTTTGGGAATGTCACCTGCTATGCCCTTTGATGAGTGCTCTCAGGACATAGCAGTAGTTCATACTGTGAATAGCGTGGTCAGGAGTACTGCATGACCCCTGTTCATTGCCACACGACATGATCTCATTAATACCATTGATTATGTCATTGACATTGTCTTATGCAATGTGGGAAATCATGAACAATACATGAGCAACACACAGTCGGTAGAAATGATAGTTACCAGCTTACAATAACTTGTCAAAAGTCAGTGATTTCTTGGATTTTGGACCATTTTTCTATAAAAATAAACATTTACTTATGAAAACGGTTTACTCTGTCTGTGATTGGTCCATTCATGGTCACATGACATAACATTGTTTCTTCATAGGCCGTAGGTTTATATATGCTATTTCCCTATGTTATATTGCTCCTCAAATAAATACAAAAGTGTTAATCATAAAAATAAGTGTAACTTAGATCTAAACTGAAGTAAATTAGGAAAACTGGTTTAAAACGGTTTTTCACTTGCAACAAAAAGTTGAAAAAGTTGCAAAATTTGCGATTTGAAATGTGCCACAAAAAGTCTAAAATCCTGCTAAAAAAGCACACAGTTTGCTTCTTTACACATCTGCCATGCATTTCAATTTGTTTAAGGAAACATCATTGTCAGTTACTAATACCTGATGTCCACAGTTCCAGTTTGACGGAGCACACAGAGTTAAATAAAGTAACTCCCTCTATCCCTCTGAGAGCACTTGCTTTCAACGAGGAAGCACAATTGGAACACTGTTAATCAAATCCTGTAAGTTTAGTACTTAATTATGTTTCAATAAAGCAAAAATCCTGCAAAAACTACAGAATGATGGCAGAAATATTTCTTTGTGTTACTGTAAAATTTTAAATCAATGCAACCTGTATCTGAAGTGGGGTCTGATTTAAATATGTTAATGTTAATGTTAAAGGACATTTGTACCGCGCTCTATCACCACCGAAATGGTCCCCTGGCGCTCTGGCGGCTCTGAAAAAGGGGAGCAGAGGGGGTGGGTTAGTGGGAATAACTGGAAAAGTGCAAGAGAGCAGTGATGTGCTGTTGGCAGCCTCAGCCCGGTGGGTCCGTTGGTTGGGCTTGGGGTGTTTTACGGTCGATAGTCGTCGTGTGCTGTTGTGCGAGTCTATGTGTGGCTTGTTTTGTTGTTGCATTGTTGTGAAGTTTGTGTGGATTGCTGCGTTTAAGGCTTGTGGTTGTGTTTGGTTAGAGTTTGAGAGGTGTATGCAGAGGGATGGAATTGTTAGTTGGTTGGTTAGTTGGCATTGCTATCCTTGCAATTATGGGATTCCATCTAGGTGCGGCACATGCTAACGATCACATTTCTATCTATATGCGACGCAAGTTAGAGTTAGAATTCCATGTGAGTGTGGCACATGCTAACAATCACATTTCTATCTAGATGCGACGCAAGTTAGGGTTCAGAATTCTAAGTGTGGTGCATGTTAAGAATAACATTTCTATCTAGATGCGACGCAGGCTAGAGTTAAGATTCCTGAGTGTGGCACATGCTAACAGTCACATTTCTATCTAGATGCGACGCAAGTTAGGGTTCAGAATTCTAAGTGTGGTGCATGTTAAGAATAACATTTCTATCTAGATGCGACGCAGGCTAGAGTTAAGATTCCTGAGTGAGGCACATGCTAACAGTCACATTTCTATCTAGATGCGAAACGAGCTAAGGTTAAGAATCCTGAGTGTGGCACATGCTAACAATCACATTTCTATCTAGATGCTCTTAGGAAAGATTTCTTAATTATGGGTAATTTTCCTTCCATCTGGCAACCCCTAAACTTTGTGCTGTTGTTTTCACCATGATCTGGACTTTGCCAGAGAAGTGCAGCCTTCTGCTGCTCTCCTCCGGGCTTTCGCTCCATTCTTACGGGGATACTGACATGCCCTTAAGACAGTCAGTACCGGGAAACGTTGTTTTCCGTAGTTCTTTTATCATGTTGCAGCTTTCGTGCAACATGGCACTAGAGGGCACTATGAGCTAAATTACTTCTCTTTCGGGTCTCTAGTCTTCTACAGGCCGTAGACAGTCTCTTTGGATTGTTAACGGACGGTGCAAGTGCATCACGGACCGGACTGGTGGCAGCAATCGTTTCTTAGTGTTTTGAGCTCCTTTTGGCTGTTTAAGCGCGTTTCTCGCGCTTAGCCCAAAATGGTGGCCTGGCTTCCAATATGGTCAGACCACGAGGCTCTTTGTCCTGTTCGCTGACCGTCTTGCCCCCTTCACCTTCCCCAGGTCGAGCCGACCCGGGGCCTTCCTTATTTGGGCATGTACTTTCCCGCGAAACACATATGCTTTCACGGGCTTCTACAGGCCTTGTGTGTGCCTCCAGGATGTAGGCTGGGATGTCTGGTCCCAATACACATCCTGGGTGCCAGAGAGTCTAGTGTGTCATGAATGCCTGGGACCACCGTGGTCCGTGATAGGTCCACGTATGGTGTGAGTGTTTTGTGAGCAGATCTCCCATTGGGTTCTCTCTATTTTGGCGTGAAGGGAACCGTGGATAAGAGGAGGCTGGAAACACCACTACCATGTCGATCTCCTGAGTTCTCACGAACGAAGGGATACAGGAGCCAAGTATCCTGCAACTACGAGGCTGAACCGAGGAATCGCTGGTGACCCGCTGAAGGACTGCTCCTCTGCACCGCTGTCACTTTGTGAAACCCTTTCTACCTCTGATCGAACGAGAAGGACTGTACTGGTACTTCGACCCTTTGGAATAGTGGGAACAACTATTCTCGGCATCTTCACCATCTCCTGCACGTAAGCCTTCGGAAGTGTCTCTGGGCCATCCAGTGGAATGACCAGCCTACCCAGCAGTCTTGCTCTGTAACCGCCGTCAGGTTGCTGCTGTATTACGAGTCCTTGCCACTCTCACACGATTCGTACACTTGGCATTCCCAGGTCTGAAGTGAGAAGTGTACTTTGGCTGAAATACACACAGCCGCTCGTTACCCTGCTGTGGTAACAAACTGTGCGGGTTCACTGCGTTTGGGACATCCTCAACTCTAACTTCTGCTGCCGCGGAATCTACACAACGCCGAGATGTCCCCTGCTCGTATCTGAACCTGCCAGCACTGAAATTGACGTGGAGAAGCCTGGGTCTGCCTGCATCGGGGACCGGTGAGTAGCATCCCTAGGAACTGGTCGCCCTCCTGCAGTAGCCCATAGCTTTTCCCCGCTGTGTCAAACAGCACTCCTTTCCGTACTCGCGCTCTGCTTCTGCCCACAGTGGAGGCTGCGCTTGAGTCGCGGATTTCTGTTCATCTTCATTTGTTCACCGAACTGAACTGCCTGATTCCCTCGAGGAGACTCCCCTTTGCCCATTGGCACCCGCGTGTGCAGGTACTTTTGAGAACAAGGCTCCACTCGTCATAGGGCTCGGACTTCCTTCTAGTTAGGTGCCTCTGAAGGCGGACTGAGTCTAAATATTATTCGCACTGCCTGTTTTCCTCCCCATCTAGGTGGTCTGCACATTTCGTGCGTCTAACTCGTTAGACTCGTTGGTAATTGTATATATATTGTATTTGATTGTGATGTGTTGGTTAACTTGATTTTTATTGTGATTTCTCGCTACGGTCAATGTTACAAAGGCCTTGTAATAAATGTGTCTATATTTTTAATATAAAACCTGCTTGGAGTAATTTGTAAGTGTCCTTGCTTTGTGTGCTCATTGCGGGCTTTCAGTCACCCTCACCCCTCTTGAGACCTAGTCTTGACCGCCGCGATCGCTACCTTGATTGGTCTGGCTTGTCCAGAAGTTACCCTGTTCCAAGAAACTAGGCTGGCCTTCTGAACCTCTGCCACTCCAGGACAGAGTTCAGAAATCCATCTTAACAGATGCAACGCAAGTTAGGGTTAGAATTCCTGTTTCAATACATTTTACATACAAAGACACGTGTTGTAAGAACACAGCTGTAAAGTTTTCTTGATTCTCAAGTTAACAGGTTTTATAACTGGAATAGGAACTGAAGACGTTGATGCTTAATAGATGGACATTGAGGGATAACTCGTGAATTTTTAGCACACGGGTCCATGACCATGGATGTAGATGCCCCAAGGGTCAGCAGTTTGCCATGGCTGTTCAAGGCATAGGTGAATCTAATTACTGTAATTCTGGAATCTTTTCAGTTGTGTTCCGGCTCGACGCCAGCGACCCGTGCACCGAAGATCATGATCACCACCAAAGAGTTCAAAAGGAACCTCCACAAAATGACTTGGCATGTGCTCAAGATCCAGAACTGGCTGATACACAACTCTATTCACCCTAACAGAAGCAAAAACGAAGTACTGATCTGTGTGCTGAGCAAAGTCACACACTTTCCCTACACATGGACCCAAAACTATGCGTACTTCCCTACACCAGGGGCTCAGCATAGAACCCTGAGGTCATTTTTGAATCAGAGATGACTTTCAGACATCAAGTGAAAGCATTCAGAAATAAGTGCCACTAGTAACTATACAGGTTTGGAGGGTTCTTTGCTAATGGTGGTCCACCAAAAAGTGAAAGTCATCTTGGATTTTGTCCTGACCAGAATGGACTATTGCCACACCCTGCACGTGAGAGTTCCCAAAAGAATTATGGGTCACCTGTCGTTGGTCCAGAACAGGGCTGCATAGATGATCCTGGATCTGAAAAGAAGATACAACATCTTCTGAGACTTGAAGGGACTTTTGTGGTTGTCAATGGAACAAAAAGCAATATTTAAACCCAATTGAATGGGCCACCGGGCGATTTGGCACAGCGGACACATTTAGCTAACAGAAGAGCTGATTTGAAATACACTTCAGAGACATCTCTCAATAGCCAGTATAGCCCTCTTTTGTGTGACCATACATAAACAGATATGCGAAGGAGCCATAAGTTTTCGAGCGAATGGTACAAAATCATGGGACAATATACTGCCAAATTAGAGGCCTAAAAAAACGCATCTCCAGTTCAGGAAAGAACTGAAACCCCTCCTCTTCCTGAAGACCTACCCTGAGTTGACCCCTTGGCCCTCAGATGAACAATGACTATAGTGAAGAACGGCCCATGTCATGCTCCCACGGCCTTTGTCTCAGGTAGAGAAGAAGGGGGGCATGAATATTCGCAGCATTGTCCACCTAAAATGGGCAGCAAATCTGAAACTTGGTGGCTACTACCACATACCACTGCTATTTCCTAGCTCAGCACCCGAGGCTGGCAGGATAACTGAGGGAAACATGTTTGTCTCAGAAGCAAGATAAGCCAGAGTAAAATCCGGTCTTGCAATTAGAGACTGGTCTTTGGTATTAAGCATGTTATAAAAGATTAATTAATTAATTAATTAATTAATTAATGGAGCATCACACTCTCCAAAATGTTGTCCACTCAGGAGAACTCTTTGCCCACCATATGGCAACCAACCTGAATACAGTCTCGAGCACTTTTGGACCTTGCCGCTAAAGTTTCCAAGGTGAAATCCCTCACCACATGCATGACCCCAGGAAGCCTCCTGTACACATTTAGCTACCTCTAGAATTCCTGCCCACAGCCCATGGAATCACTGTGCATGTAATGCTCCTTACCCAAAATAAACACACGCCTCATCTTTTCCCCTCCCTCTCTGTCAATGCCCTTTGACTTTTCCTCTCCACCCCTCCCCTTTTTTAAAACTTAACTGCGGGAGTGGGGGAAGCCTACAATGATTTCCTATGGGATTTCAGGACGAGCATACACGCCCTTCGCCCTGAAGGGGCTGAGCAACACTGCAAAATAAAAGACTATGGGCCTCATTACACGGATGTCGTAGAACCATGGCGCTATTAGCGCCATGGTTCATGCCGGTAAAATACCGGCACTGCCTTGGCGGAAAGGGGAATTACCACCCCATTCCAAGGTTGGCGGGGCGGTAATTCCCCCTTCCACCATTGCCCTTCCCTATTCCCATTTTTGCCCCATAGGGCTCAATGGGAATGGGGAAGGCGCTAATTACGGTACCGCGAATTGCGGTACCATAATTAGCTCCCTGGGTACCTTTGCGGGTTGGTTTTTAACGCCTGCAAAACCAGGCGTTAAATCCCCCAACCCGCAAAGGAACCTCGTAGTAAGTCGGTAAGGATTTACCGGTACCGGTATTTTACCGGTACCGGTAAATCCTTACCGCCATCCGTGTAATGAGGCACCATGTAAATATATAACGTAACGCGTGCATACATGTAACAAAGAACCTCAGCTGCAGTCAATGTGCTCCATATTTAGAAGGAGAGATACATAGGCGATAGACAGATGGATGGATAGATTTGAATAATAATAATGTTTTTATGTGCTGTTTGGAACATATTGCCTCTTGATTCAATATCGGTTTGAGATGAAGTTCATCATATGCACAGAAGTGACATCCACTGCTAGCGAAAGCAGCAGATTTAGGAATTTAGTGGGTTTATCGTTTAACTGCGCGGCTAATCATAATTCACCAAAGCGGTACACAGACAGGATTTAGGCGGCTGGCAGATTTATTCTAAGCCAGGTTTATGGGTACAGCTTGTCCTGACTACCACATGAATCACTGCAACAATCCGAGGGGCGAAGGAAAGTCCAGTGCGCAGAGACTGGAGCACCCCAACAAGCTATGCCCAATATGTCTGACCTCTGCACCCAGCACAGCAGTAAATACTCTTTCGGGAACTTACTGGGCCTTCCTGTATGTTAGAAGGGGAACTTGATTTCAATACCATCTTCTGAAGCAGTCATTTTCAAGCTAGCTCAAACGGCACTTACCTCGTTCTTCTTTTGTTTAACGGTTTACCTTAAAGGAGAAGAGTCACTGGGCCTCATTCCAAGTACGGCGCTAACCAATGGCGCTATTAACGCCTTGGTTGACGCCGTACCCGGACCAGCAGCGCCTTGGTGGATGGCGGTATCACCGCCCCATTCCAAGGTTGGCGGGGCGGTGATTCCCCATTCCCCAAGGCTCTTCCCCATTCCCAAATGAGCCCCCATAGGGCTCAATGGGAATGGGGAAGATGCAAATAACGGTGACCGTTCATTACGGTCACCGTTATTGGCTTGCAGGCCCCTTTGCGCCCTCGACTTTAACACCTGCTCAAAGCAGGCGTTAAGGGCGAGGGCGCAGAGGGAACTCGGAGTATGGCGGTAAGGGAATACCGCCACCGGTCTCGTTACCGGTGGCCGCTATCCCTTACCGCCATACTCGGAATGAGGCCCACTGCCTCGTCGTTTGCTCACACCTGCGTTATTACCACTCGGCGTGGATTGAAGATCACTTGTTCGCGGGTCATGTTTCCACAGCTGTTTCCACAGCGTTTCATTCGACGGAAAGCCTTCCGTTGTCCCTAACCCTCAATCATTTCCTGTGCGGTTCGCAAGTCACCTGTTCCACTCGTTGCATGGGGCTAACCACATGATCCCCATTTGTTTCGATCCCTGAACACTTTACTGCGGTCTCAAATATGTGGTAAAGTGACCCAGTCTCCCAAACATAGCACTTTCAGACCCTTTCTAACGTAACGCGACATACCACGAGACTATTGACCACATCTGTTCCATGTGGAAACACTGCTGCAAAAAACATTAATGTGCAAAACAATGGTGTTTTACATCGATTACCAGAATACTGTTTTGGGGGGATTTGTTGGTCGTAAGGGGAAAACACAACCTCATGCTTCCCTTCCTCGGCCCTCTTTCGTCGCCAGCACTCTTGCATGTGCTTTTGATATAGTCTATATCAGGTGCTCCCTCTTTTTAGTTTTGACTATTAGGAGATGCTAAAGAGCCACCCATAAGCAGTAACTATTGCATAGGAGTAGAGCTAGGCGGGAGGTGGGATGTGAGAGGGACACTAAGATTGTTGGTGCTGTTTGTTTATTGTACTTACCCATTGACTGCCCTTGGCCAGGCAAAACCGTATGGGCATTCCCATCCACTACCTGACCCTCCAAACCCAAAACACACCCTCCTGTAATCTTTCATCTAGCTTTATCAAGCAGTAGCATTAATCGTGGTGCTTGAAGTGCCCACCAGTGTTATTTCAAAACCGTTTTATGAGAGTTAATGGTTTAGGGGCCGATTCATGGAATTATCTGTGCAGAAAATGGGGTACTTGTGCCTGCAACTGCACGCAAATCCACTTTTGTCAGTGCCCGCCACGTCTGTGTGAGCCGTTGAGGACCTTGTGTGAAACTCCAAGCAGAGCGTGGTCATGGCTTGCGCAGAGCACTGGGAAGGTGGCGGAACACCAAAAATGGGGAAGAACATGCAAAGAAGTGGGCGTTCCGAGGGACAGCCTGCAGGCAGTGCTTCGCACACCCACAATTGCGTGGCATGAGACATATTCATGGATTTGATCGCGCTATGTCTAGTCTGGGAAATGGCACGCAAGTCCTTTATGTGATACGCCAGCGTGCAGGTGGGGTCGAATGCCGGATTACAGGGTGCGTGTATTCAATCGGGGCTCTGAGGTGACTTAAGGGTGCGCGTAAGCAGTGTGCAGGAATGTTTTGCAGGGGTTCGTATGCAAATTTCCAGAGTTATTGGTGAGCTCTCCTGGCTGTTCATGCTTTGCGTTTTGGCGAGTTGGTGGAATTATGGAAACGACTTGCGAATACAGTTGCTTTGCATTGTAAATTCCATGAATACGGTGTGTGAGCATTTTTCTTTCTGCGCACAAGCTCGCGCAATATCTTTCTCGGCATGCTGCACTTGCAGGATTTCTGCACCAAATTTCATGAATCAAGCCCTTATTCGGAGCACTAGATGCGCTAAAGGTATAATAAAAATGCCCTAACCAAGTGTGCCTTTCACCACTTGCTTTATTAGCAGTATGCATGCTCTTCACTGAAGTGCTGTTAAAAACAAGCATTGGTAAAGCCAGCAGCTTTGGCTGGTGTGTATTAGAAGCATTGCTGGATACTGTTATTCTATGCTCAGGTTCTTGCACCATTTTGCAGCTGCTACCATTTTTGCCCACTTAGTACAATTAAGGCAGTGCTGAGAAAATGCATAACCCATGACTACTCAAAAGCTAACATTGATGGCATTGCTTGTTTTGTAATTTAGCAGTTCCTTCACTGTTTTTGTTTGCGCATCCGAGCCCACCACATGGGATAGGAAAGGCATTTTAAATTTTTCTTGCCTAATTGTGAATGTTTTTTCCTAAATAAAACATTACAATGAAAACATTAGACAGTGTTTTATGTTATCAATGATTTTGGTTGTGTACATTTCTAAGCAGGTTTATACTGGATACCCGTGACCTCTTTGGTATTCGTAGTATCTCTTGTGCTTCTTTGATCATGGACATTCTGATTATTCATTGATTGAAAGTGAATATACCACCTCTGCGTTTACATAGAAGCTAACTCCATACTAGGTAAAAGACAATCTGGATTCTGTGCTGGGCACGGGACAGAATCCGCCTTATTAGACCTAAAAAATCAAATCTCACAGATCATGGACAAAGGCAAACCTGCACTGCTCCTCCTATTCGATCAATCAGCTGCATTTGATCTGGTGGATCACCAAACACTTACCATCCACCTCACCCATGCAGCTCATTTCTCTAAACAAGCAGCATCCTGGATCACATCCTTCCTTGAAGGTAGAGGCATGAAGATCTACTCGGATACAGCAAACGCAGACCCTACCACCATCAAATGCGGTGTTCCCCAAGGATCCTGCATGGCCCCCACCCTCTATAACCTCTTTACAAAACCCTCTTCGACTTACTGGACTCCATGGGTGTAGCATATACCAACTATGCAGACGACACTCAAGTACTTATACCCCTATCGGGACTCTATCACCAAGACGCCACAGCCCTTGAGAACATCTATGCCACTTTTCAAGCTTGGATGGCAATCAATGGCCTGTGTCTTAACGGGGAGAAGACCAAAATCCTCATCCTTGGCCTCCCTAACACAATAACGAAGCTAAGCCCCCAATACGCTAATTTCGACATAGACAACACTACCATCCCTGTATCATCCTCTGCCAAGACTCTAGGTGTTCACATTGACGCTAATCTATCAATGAACAAACAAGTTAGCGCCATAACCTCTGCATCTGCCTTCAGCACCAAACTCATCAATGCCATTAAACCCTACCTATCCATACCCAACCACCTTTCCATAGCTAGAGCAACTATAGGAGCTAAGCTTGACTATTGCAACGCTCTCTTAGCTGGCACCTCCGCCAAGAACATTCAAAGACTGCAAACTACACAGAACAATGCAATTGGAGCCGCTATGAGCATCCCTAGAAGAGACCATATATCCCACGCCAGACGTGAAGCACGTTGGCTCCAGGTCAAAGACCGTATCACTGTGAAAATCCTTACCATCACTCACAGATTACACATAACTGCTCCAACATACCTATCTGAAGCACTATCCAGGACCACATCCACACGCCCCACCAGAGCTCAGTACACCAACCAACTACACAAACCACACATAAAGAGAGCTACAGCTGGAGGTCTAGGCTTCTCTTACATTGCACCAAAACTATGGAACTCTCTCCCAGCCACCCTTAGAGCTGAAAATTCCATCTCTGTCTTCCTCAACAACCTCAAGACCACGTTCCTCAACTAGCAGTGCCATCTCCCCTCCTGCCATCCTTATTGTGATATAATACAAATGTATACATTTACTGTAACCTTTACATATGCTACCAATGACTATATAACTATTCTGCACCCTGTACAATGTTCCCTCTAATTATTTTTCTCTATGTGTGGAACTGGTTGGTTGTTGTGCGCACATTATTTTCCATGTGCGCAACTGACTAATGAGGTAAGCCACTTTATGAGCTACGGTCACAGAAGAGAGTTTGGAAAGGAATTTCCTCTTCCCAGCCACTGCAATTCTTTAAAAATCTTACAACACTTTTTCCAAACACAGGCTAAAATAAAATATGTCTCATGTGATTATACAGAAAACATATCAACCAGTCGAAGACTTCAATATCTGCTACAGTACCTTGCAAACGTACTTCTGCGCAGAGAAGAAAAATGTCGGCTCATTACGAGTTTGGCTGTAAGTGGTAAAGTTGGCGGTACCTCCATTACCAACAACTTTACCACTATGCCAAATTATGATTTCGGGCCTGGAGTGGAGGATTTGCCTCCAGGAAAATTCTGGAGGTAAATCCTCCAACTCAACGCCAAAATCGTCGGAATTTCTGCTGCTGTAATTCTGCCAAAAAAGCCACTGAGTCCAATGGACTCAATATGAATGAGGAATTACACTGCCACCACCAGTTGTAATCCAGCAGAAATTCCTCCAGATCAAGTGGTGGTAACAGTCATTCGTTTGGGTGGTGTTCTGGTGGATTTATGCCGGGATACTGCCCCAAGTCGTAATGAGGCCCTGTATGTTTTATGCCACTGGAAAATCACTCATTTGTATTACAAAACACAAATATCTCTGGTCATAACTGATGTGGCTGTCAAGAAACTCAGACAGAATACATTTGCCGATGGATTAATGGCAATTAAAAGATAATTGCATCAGAATAACTGCACCTTAGAATATGATGATCCAGAATTCCCGTTCCTCTGCTTACTATCCACATTACGTTCTCCTGTGGGTAGTGATAACACCAGCCTTACAGCTAAGAGACATATGCACCATGCATTTTTACTCCCTAAAAAAGGAAAATGGGCCTAACAAAAACAAGAAAAAATGAATATATCATTGCTTCAACCCACCAAGCTCCAATGATATTTTTTCGAATTAGTGTCCAGTAGAGCAGTTGCATATGAAGGAAGGAACTCTAATAATATTAATGCCCGATCTCAAAAGGAATTTTATGGGAAAGAACATCTTTTAATAAGCAGAAAGTATATCTGTTGGCAAAGCTAATTACTTTTTTACTCCCTGAAAAATCCTTTGACCTCAAAGTAGGGAGCAAAATCTGATTAGAGCCCTGCTTTTCGCCCCTGACATAGGGAGTGAAATGACATGGCACATAATAAAGTGTATTATTTTGCCCACCCTTCTGCACCACAGCCTAGATAAAATTATACAAGAGCCTTACTGAGGTTTATTGTGGAGCCCCATTGAAGAAAATCACACATTTGCCTGTTAAGTTAATTGCATCAATTCATCAGAGATACAACTGATTGAGTGCATTCTTCTGTAACTATGGATCCCTCTTTTGATATTATTTGTGATCTGTTAAATAGATGCGGAGAGAGGCTAGAGACTGCACACACACACAACACATAGTTATATTGAAAAGCCCTCGGCAGTTGAGCATAGAAAGAAAAAGAAGATGCTGTCCCCTAGATGGGTACTACAAATTCCTATCCTTTAGCAAACAGGCAACACATTTCCTTCAGTGTACTGCCGAAACGTCTGACTTGGTCTTTGAAATTTGCTGCTTTGTTCATCACCCGCAAGGAGTGATGCTTTGACCCATACCCTTCCCCAGCCCATGTGCTTGCCTCCAATACAAGTTGATAGAGCACTGTAAAAAGTTAAGGATCGGAGCAGTAAACACTCACTGGGATATTTGCAGACCCACAATACTTTGCAAGCCAGGCATATTTACATGACTCAACATATGATGTGCATTTTAAGAATGTCATGTACACAATTCCTTTGCAGTGCATACAAGATTGTTTGCACCATACCCGACCCATACATCATTCTGTAGGATTATACAAGTGCTCTGTGAAACTGTTTTTGTATAGATGTGAGTTACCACATAATTTGTGAAGGTCTATGCCCAAAGGAAATCTGAACACTTGGAAACGATGCAGATTGTGTGAAAAGCATTCTCTTGTCTGAATATCCGGTGCCTGATACTATGGGCGAGTAATCCCAGGCATAGTCCATACCCATTATCCCTTGTGGGCTAAGTAAATGATATTACAATGTTGCTCTCTACTTATAGGGTAATGTTAGTAATGCTAAAGTAGGAGATGCTGAGAATCACATTTGTCTTTTCAAAATCTTTAGAGGGCAAATAAATATTTGAGTTTTATAATGCGTTAACTTACAAGGGGGCCGCTTCAAAGCACTTGCGTGACATATAAACAAAGAAGAGGAAGTATGGGATTAGGTTACACATCCAAGTAGCCGGTTTACAGTCAGTACCCGATAATTGAGCTGGTAGTTCGATTACATAGTGTGGGTAACGCTTTTGGTAAGGCACAATGAGTAACAGAAATTCTGGCGCGTGAACATTATTCATGTTACAACAAACATAAAACAAGTGGATGTAGGTACACGTCTGCTAAGATTTCGCAGAGCCAAGAGAGGAAGAGTCAAGGTTGTTTGGTAGTATCGTAATGTACTCTGGGACAGAAGTTCGAGTCATACGGTAAATGTCTGGTACAGTCAGGGCAGGTTTAGGAGTCCTGGGTGGGCAGGGAAAATTGTTGGTTAATATGTGCAGGGAGGTTTAGGCCAATTTTACCATAAACAAATGGTTGCAATGACCATTTGTTCTAAAAATGCTACCACCAAAGGTTTGAACACCAAAAGTTCAAACCTATGGTGGTAGCATTGTAAAAAAATAAAACGGGGGCTGCGGGGGTGTCCACCGCATCGCCCCGCTCACTATACTTTATGGTATAGTGAGCGGGGGCTGCGGGGACAACCCCGCAGCCTTCCGTTTAAACAAAAAAAAAAGAAAAGAAAAAGGACCCTGCAGCGCCGGTTCCGATCACAGAAGTGAAAGGGAACTGGCGATGCAGGAACCCAGCGTGAAGACAAGGTAAATGGGGTTTGCTGGGGGTCTGCTGAGGGTGTGGGTGGGGGGTGTTATAGGGGTGTTATGGGTTTGTTGTGTGTTGTGTGTGCGTGAGAATGTATATGTGTTCGCATGAGAAAGGTGCAAACTTTTGGTAGTTCGCACCTTTCCCGTGCAAACGATTTGCCTGATGTACTTTCAGCCGCGGGCAAATCACTCGGATTCGTGCAGGCATATCTTGGTTAGATTCTTCTGTTCATGGAGCCAGTTTTTCATATTAGTTTTTAACCTCTTGTTTTGTATTTTGCTTTTGGGGATTTCAGGTGCATAGTAGTGTAATGCAAATGAGCAGAAAATCAAGACCAGTTGCTTATTTTAAGAGAAAGAAAATGTCAGGTAATTGCTGTGGCTTCTGCCTATTAAATCTTTTTGAATAGGTGAGAATTGTCTGTGTGCGCTGTTAAAAATCTTCTGAGCGGCACCCAGAAGGAAGCTGGGCAAGCGCACATGCGCACACCTTAGAGGGAACATTGACCCTGTATATATATTGCTAATGACTATGTAACTAAGATTTGTACCGTAACAAGTGCCACGATGTCCTCAGACTGTTGCGCCCTATATAAATACGAATAAAACAAACAAAAAACCTATTTGTGCGTGGGATGACTAGGGCTACTACAAATCAGGATACATTTACATAATGCGGTCACGGTTTTATAAAAAAAAGATAAATTAGCAAAACATTCCTAGTCATTTCCAGGTGTCAAATATCATGTGATCTCACTTCCTGCGATATCATTGTGGGGCAAGGTGTGATATGATATCCCTACCACTTCCTTATTATGTTGGTGAGTCCACACAGCTTGCTCTGGTATGCCTCTACTTTAACCTTTCTTTTGGGAAGACTGCCTAACTGCGCCCTAGTTGCATATTTATTTTGTTTCATTTAGGGGAAGGATACTTACTTCTGGTGGTCTCCAAATGGAGGGTATGTTTGTGTCCACTGTAGGATAGATTTCTAGCAAATAACTAGCAGTCCCTTCTTTGTACTTGTCTGGTCATTTCTCTTGATTTCTCATTTCTCATTATTCTGTGGGCACATTTTATGAGGCCAAAATGAACAGGCATTAACCTTTCTTCATAATGCCCGCAGTATGAAAGTATAGACTAGCGTAACATATCACACCTTTCGATATACTATCTTTAATCTCTGAAGAGGGGAAAATATATTCTGTCATTGCATGACATGGCATGAGTATGAGTGTTCTCCTATGAGATGGCAGTCTATGCTATGGTAATACGATAAGCACACCTTGAATTTAATGAAGTGACAATGTATGCTGGGTTCCCGAACATTCCAATATGTGTCGGTGAAAAGAAGAGAATGGAAGCCCTGATTGGTGAGTCAGGACCACTGGCGTAACAGGGGCCCCCGCTGCCCCATGGTGTAGGGGGCCCCGCCAGAACATGTCCTGGGATGGGGCCCCATTGGAGAATTTTTTTTTTTAAAAAAAAATGTTTTTTTTTTTTTTTGAATTCAGTCTTCATTCATGAAGAAATTATTTCTGTAACATAAATAAGTTCTTTATGAAGGCAGAGTGACTACAAAAAGAACATTTCTTTTTGAAGTCCGAGGCCTCCGCCCTCCCCACGGCTTGGAAGATGCTAGGCTCGAGGCCTCCATGTCATGGGGTCGGGGGAGCCCTATGATTTCAAAAAGAAATAGGGCCTCATTACGAGGAAGGCGGAATGGGTTTAACGGCGCTGATAAAGGTGCCGGTGCCCTTAATCCCATTCCGCCCTATTATGAGGATCCCTTGCGGGACCCGCACTGGATGTCTGGTCAGACCAGACATCCTTTGCGGGTCCCGCAAGGGGACCAGGGAGCTAACAACAGACCCGTTATTAACGAGGCCTTTGTTAGCTCCCTCCACATTCCCATTGAGCCCTATGGGGGCTGAAATGGGAATGGGGATGTGTTCACTGAATGGGGAAATATCGGGTACTCCAAGGTTGGAATGGCCCCGTATTTCCCCATTCAGGGACCACGGACCCGGACCCTAGTTTGGAGGCAGCCATGCACTTATTAAGAGCATGGCTACCTCCAAACTCGTAATGAGGCCCATAGTTTATTTTTGAAGTCACTTTGCCTTCACAAAGAAATTATTTCGATTATGGTTTGGTCCATAACAGAAATAATTTCTTTATGAAGTCAGAGTGACTTCAAGAAGAAACAATAGGCCTCATTATGGGTTTGTCGGTAACCGTGCTGGTGCTACCAACAGGTTGCCGCTGGACCCGCAATGATTTACTGGTGCCCAACTTCCCGGTAACACCAGGGGATTACAACCCTGTCTGGGAAGTCAGGCGCCGGCAAATGGTAAGTCCCAATTTGCATAGAGTCCTGTTGGACTCTATGGGAATGGGGACCACGGAAGCCCCGGCACCGTTAATAACGGTGGCGCTGCTTCTATGAAAATTCTGCGATTGGGTGCCATTCTACCCGGCAGGTCTGACCTGCCGGGTGGGACGGCAACCGCCCGCAGAGCTGTAATATGCCGGTCCGGAAACAATGGCGCAAGTAAGCTTACTGGCACCGTTGTTTCCAGACTGGCAAATTTGTAATGAGGCCCAATTTCATTTTGAAGTATTAGGGCTCCCCTTAACCCCATGATGTGTGCGTGTGTGAGTGTATGGTGAACGCGTGCACACTTAAATTCACGGGTGGCTGTCTGGGTGTGTGTGCCTGTATGGTGAAAGGGTGCACACTTAAATGTATGGATGGCTGCCTGGGTGTGCCTGTATTGTGACATAATGCACACTTAAATGTATGAATGGCTAGGTGTGCATGTGTGTATATGGTGATTGGTGTGTGTGCTTGCATTCAGGGGCGCAACAAAACCTACATTTCGGGGGGCTAACCTTTCAAATGTTGGAAGAGGCGCTAACTTCCTGGGGAGTGGGGGAAGGGCAAACCTATTTGTTTGGGGGCATCTAATTTCTTTACTCATTTTAATGAGGCTGTTCTAGTGCAGCTTCAATGTTACAAGCAGTTAACTCTCTCCTTTAAGGTTGAAAGCACCCACTTATGGACTGCTGTGAGAATGAGTGGTCTCCTGTTCCCTCTCTACCCTTCCAATCACTCCCCTGGAATGCAAGTATTAAACCCACATCACGATTTCAATTGCATAAAACATTTGGCATTTGAAAGCAGGTACAAACAGTAAAATGCTTTATGTTAGTATTAGTTGGGCTCTTGTTAACAGCGAAACCCAGGTGCCATTTAAAATCTGTGCCCTGTTCTGTCTGGCAACTGCTCTAAAGGTCAGCCAGGTCGAGTCAACAAACATAGCCCAAAGTTTCAGGGGGAGTGCTGAATCCCAGTCAACTCAATGGTGTTGCACCAATACTGTTTAATGTCTTGATTACTTATTACTACTAGCCCTATTCTTCCTTGTCCCAGTGTGTATGAGAAAGTACTTGTGTATAAGGCACTCTGCCTCATACACAAGTACTGGGATGAGGTATAGGTACATGGAGGTAATGCCTGACTTAGCTACCTGTACTCTTCATTACTCCTAGTCCCACTCTTCCTCATCTCAGTACTTACCTGTGAGGCAAAGAGCCTCATATGTAAGCTCTGGGACAAGGAAGAGTGACATGGAGGTAATTCTGAGCCAATGAGCTGATTTTGGAGGTTGGGGTAGGGGTGTTAGGGAGAGCGGATGTGTGAAGGGGGTAAGACTGTGCAACAAATCATAATGCTGTCCATGTCCAGGTTAAGCAGGCATGATATGTGGTATTAGTGGCTAGAGAGGCATTTTGGTGCAGCCAGTCCAGTCATTCCTCAGTTTGGTGTGACTTTTCTTAACTGGGCATTTCTGATAAAGCAGTCCTGCTAAGTGAATTACCTGGCTAGACTGCCATTTGGGTGCTGCCAGTCTAGCCGTTTCTTACTGCGGCATTGTATATTTTTCTGGGCATCTGTGATCAAATGATATGATATAAGTCATTTAAAATGAACCAGTACACAAGTGTTTCTAGGCGTGACAAGGGAGGGAAGATAAAGGTAGGACAAGATAAACAATCTTACTAAGCCTTGTGTCATTCAGATCCTGCAAGTGCGAGGGGGGAAGTGCAAGGGAGAGAGGAGGGAAAAACAGGGCAGCAATGCTCTGAGTAAGTGCAGCCAGGACAGGTATTGCAAGGCGAACAAGGGACTGTAATGTTACAGTTACAGCCCATAAGTGCTTGGTAAGCCCAGAGGCAGTGCAAGGGTGACTGATCAAGAAAGAGTCTGGACTCAGTGAGACTCTGATGGTAGCCAAGCAACCAGTCGGTACAGTGGACAGGTACGTCAGGTAGGCCAGCAGGGGAGGGAGAGAGAGAAAGCAGCAGAGAAGAGGAACATTTTGAGCTGCTTCCGCAACTTCCGGTGGTCCAGCTCAAGTTTGAGATGGGCAGGGAGGCTATTCCAGAGGGAGGCACCTGCAGAGGAGAGAGATCTACCCCCACTCTCTGCCTGTAGAAGTGTCTAACCATTAGAGAGATGTCGGTAGCTGAGTGAAGGGCTTGAGAAGGAAGATATTTTGGAAGAGAGTGTTGGATGTAGTGCGGGCCCCAGGCCCAGAAAGCCTTGTGGACAATGCAAAGGGTGTTGAACTTGATCCTTGCAGCAACTGGGAGCCAGTGGAGAGATTTCAGGGTTGGAGAGATACGATCCCTGGGCTTGAGGCCAAGGATAAGTCTTGCAGTCCTGTTCTGGATTAGTTGCAGAGGGTGGAGAGTAGAGGGAGGCAGATCGAGAAAGAGGCTGTTGTAGTAGTCCAGCCTAGAGAGAACCAGGGCTCTGGAGACAGTGAGCCTCTGGGGGAAAGTGAGAAAGGGAAGAGTTCCTTTGAGGAGCAGCTGGTAGTGGGACTTCTTGGCGACGTCCGAGATGTGAGGAGATAAGGAGAAAGAGAGAGCGGATTCAAAGATGACACCGAGGTTGTTTTCCTCACAGGAAGGGCCCAACGCGGACAGCCAGAGTGAGAGAGGGAAAGCAGGGGCAGGTGTCCAAATGAGAAGGATCGTCATTTTACTGACATTAAGACCGAGATCGTTGGAGGCACACCAATCCTGAATCGCGGATAGACAGTCAGGAATGAGCGAGAGAGTAGAGGAGTCTGAGGGGAGACTGAAGGAAAGCGGAGTGTCAGCCGCATAACACTGAAAGTTAGAGGAGAAGATAGAGTTCAGGTGGGCCAAAGGGGCCAAGTAGAGGTTGAAAAACCATGGTGAGAGGATGGAGCAGAGAGAAAGGGACCAAGTTGGTCCTGGGAGGGGGTGTCCAAGAGGAAGGAGGTCAGCCACTCAAGGGCATGATCCGTGATGCCCAGGTTCTCATGGAGTCGATTGATCAGGATTGATCAGGATGGCATGGTTGACTGTGTAGAAAGCAGAGGAAAGATCAAGGAGGATGAGGACAGAAGGAATGCTGGAATCAAGGTTACAGAGCAGATCTTTACAGGTGTTCAGGAGAGCAGTTTCAGTGCCTCTGGTAGCTCTGAAGCCAGACTGAAGGTCATGGGGACAACCAACAGATTCTGTGTGGAAAGTAAACTGGGTTATGGCCAGCGTTTCCAACAGTTTGCACAGGAAAGGGAAGATGGAGATTGGGTGATAGTTTGCCGGGCAGGCAGGATCGGCAGATGGCTTCTTGAGGAGTGGGTGCATAAGGGAGTGGTTAAGGGGAGAGGGGAACGTTCCAGTGGCAAAAGAATGATTACAGAAATCGGCCAAGGCTGGAGCGAGGGTCTCAATATGGTCCTTGATGGTTTTGGAGGAGCAGGGGAGCACCTGTTTGGGTGACACTTTCATAGATCGGACTTGTCTAGAAAACTCGTCAGGTGTTGTCAGAGAGAAAGAGGAGAAAGGAGGAAGAGAGGTAGAGATGGCCAAAGGAGGGCCGGGAGAGGTAGAGGGAGAGGAAGAGGAGATGAAGGACAGGAGGTTTAGGAGAGAAGTGAGATGACAGAGCCATACAGAGGGCCTGGGAGGGAACAGGAGAGGTAAAGACCGCAACAGGATTGACCAGTTCCTTGCAGATTTTAAAGAGTTTGGCCGTGTTGTTAGAGGCCACAGGCCTCAGGCCACAGGCTTGAATGTGTGTTCTCTTCTTGATGAGTGTTAATGTTTCGACTGGCGTTTTGGTGCAACCAGTCTAGGTATGTCTAAATGTGGCCTGGCATGCTTTACTGTAACAATATTACGTGTCTACACTGGTCTACATTGTGTAGCCAGTTGGTCATGTTTTCATTGTGGCATGGCATTTTTAATAGCAAAGTAATGTTCCTGTGCACTGTTGGTGACTTGCATCTATTGGATTGATGTTACCCTACAAAACAATTGCAAACACTCTGGCTTTTTAAGCAACTTTTCTCAGAAAGTTTGCTGTATATTGCATTAAAACACATATTTATATCTTTCTCCTAGTGCAGTGTGTGGCATATCCCTTCAGCAGCACGTTTGTGCATATTTCACAAGCGTGTTAATCTATGCCGGCCCAGAGATCTGCGTGACCAGTGATTTGTTGCCAAGTTGGGGGGCCCCCTCAGCATGGCTCGCAGGGGGGACCCCACATTTTGTGTTACGCCACTGGTCAGGACAATGTAAGGCCATGACTTGGGGAGAAGGCGAGACTTCAGAGACAGGCAGAGGGATAAAGTCAGCATGTTTCAGGGGGAATTTGGGCGTGGGATTGAAAAGGGGTGCCACTCAGGTGGTTGGGAGCAAGTCACAAGGGACATGTTAGGAGGGGGTTCTTTGCATCTCAGGGAGTCAGAGCTCATCCGAGTGGCTGACCCTGTTTTCCCTAGCAGCCACTATTATTGAACTGATTACAGAAATGGCAAGATGGACAATACCCTACATGTTTGACACAGCAGGGAACAGGCTGTATGTTGCAAGTTGGCACTTTGGGAAGGAAGGGAGAAGATGCAGGGAGCCATGCAGTGCTTTATTTTTTTGGATTTTCTTCCAGCTCGTTAATAGGTGACATGGTCTAATAAAATGATATAGAACAAGTAGTGACGCTCAAAAAATACAACAGAAAGGTTTGCGCTACCACTTGTAACACTATAGGGCTGAGTGAAATTGTTAAATGCCATTCAGCCAACCATAGAGGTGAAATCTGTTAGATTTTGATCTGTTTCACCCCGATCTGTCAGTCCGCCACCCCTGTGTATCGAAAAGAGCAGTGCAACGTTTCTCGTGCCCCTGTGCAAACCTAGTACGAATGAACAAAAAACTGTGCAAAGTTTCTCGGGCCGCTGCACGAACGTAGCCCAAATCGAAAAGGGCAGTACAAAGATTCTCATGGCACTGCTCAAACCTACCACGAATCCAACAAAAAGCTGAGCAAAGTTTTCATTTTACTGCACAAACCTAGCATGGTTTGAACAAAAAATATACAGTGCCTCACCTACTACAGATCTAAAATAAGCCAGCGCAAAGATTTTTGTGCCGCTGTACAAAACTACCACGGTTCGAGAAAGACCCACTGAAAGATTTTCATCCCCCGAACCAAGATGATCGAAAAAAACCCATACAAAGTTTCATGTGTCGCTGTGCAAATCTAGTACAGTTAAAAAAAACAGCACAACGTTTCTCGTGTCGTTGAAGGAAACAAGCATGGATAAAAAAAAATACTTGCGCAATGTTTCTCGTTGCAATAAACAAAACTAACATGGGAATGAAACACCATGCTTCGTGCCAAACTGCACAAAAGCAGGCAACTTTTTTGTGGCGGCAGAATTGTAATGCTGATTACGTGGAATGGGCAGAAGCAGATTCCAGTGCGGATTCCACACTTTTTGGTTTGCAGCGAAAATTTCACTCACCCCTACGCTTCTTGCTCTGCTAGTAGGTTACGATTTTCCAGCTCGTTCTCTCGCCGGATCAATAGTCAGTTTGAGGAAATGTTCCCTGTTGAATCCTTGGAAGTGACCAGTTTTCGGAAGAAATGATTCACATATTTCTTTCAAAATGGGGATTAGTATTTCAACCCTCAATAAATCATAAAAAATATCCTCTCCTGCCGGCTGATTGATGATGGTTGATGCTGGAGTGCTGTGCCAATCAATGGCAACCTAAAGTAACCCATTGGGAATAGGGCAAGGCGACAATACATTCTCCAACCTATTGCAAAACCCCAGAGAAGTGTTCTGTGCTTGTTGTAGAAAAGTGGGAACAGCACACATACATTGTGGGTGTCGGCTCAGAGCTTGTCTAAGAGTGAGTGGTTTAAGAGTGAGTGGTGGCACTGTGATTCTAAATCGGAATACAAGGCAGTGGTGCAAAGGGTGAGGTCACATCAGCATGAGGGCAGACTCACTCACTCACCTTTTACAGAGTCCGTCTATTTTTTCATCTGTCTGCAGTGTATATTCTAAAACTCTATACTGTGCACATTAAAAGATGTATAGCTTTGGACACAGATCATTAACATTAAGACTAGGCACTTCACTACTAAATAGAACCATCAACTAAGCACACACATAATTATCGGACATAGCAGGACAACACTTCGAATAGGTCACCTAGAGGACTGTCAGGTATAAGGCAGTAAGAGGAATTAAACCTGCCTGACAAATGATCCTAAAAGGCCTTTTAGAAATGACAGCCACTCAGCCAGTACGATCAAGCACTGTAATATGACTCTTCAAGTTATTTAGGGAGCGTTGATTGGAATATTGACAATGTGTGAAAATGTTATATGGTCCAAACATTTTTTTTTAATCTGGATTGGTTGAGGAGTTTTCTACTAGCAGAGCCATACTGGTAGTTAGCCAATCAACACAATGGTAAACAAAGGAATTGAGGCAGTGGCTACAGGATTAACATGCCCACGATGAGCTCCCACTGCACACTAGTAAGCTATTCACAAGCAAAGACAAACCACACACATGATTGAAGCACCTTTGGCTTATTATAGGCAGTATCGTCCTATCTCAAATCTAAATCCCATCAGAAGCAGAGGGGATACAGGAATAAAACACTCACAGCATAATGCTGACAATAGTGCTATAATTTAAAGTCTAAACAAAGAGATATATAAAATACTGAAAATGTATTACTTGTTACCACATGCAAGGTCAGGGATGAAAATTCAATATAAATCTGAATAAAATAGCATTAGGATTTTAAATATTAATTGTATAACTGATTTACATCAAGTAGCAATCATTGGCATCCTTAAAATATTGACAGAGGATTATATTTCATGACTGAACTATTAACATTCTTGCATTTCACTCCAGGGGGTTCCCATATGTATGGTCAGCACCACAAGAGATGGCTAAGGGTTATAATCTGTAAACCATAAATCAGGGCTTCATGACCCACAAAGTAATCACCATAGCCAAGAAAGCGGATATCACCCATTTTACCATGGCCTATTCCTATAAAATGATGAGTGATTGGTTACAAAAGCTTGAGTAAAAACTTCAAAACCACTATCAACAGATAACTGAGGGCAACTTTTTCCACTATTCTCAGCTCATCTGTGCTTTTGCTTAAATGATCCAACCTCATGTAAGTCTCTCCAACCATGTAATGTCTGGCACAAACTGCTGAGCAATGACCCTTTAAGCTGAGGAAACATGACAGAAACAAATGTGCCTAGGCATCATGATCCTCATTTATGACACTCATTGGTCTTCAAAATTAATTTCCCCTTTCCCCTTTTCCCTAGAACTCTGTGAGATTTTAGATTCTCATTCTTAAAGTAGATGCAGGAGCTTAAGAATGAGCTGACTGATGTGTGCACAGAATACATCCTTAACCTTCTGATGTTGTAATGTCCTTCTAATAATCCACAAAATGGCACTCTGGCCTTTGCTGCATTGGGGCACACTATTGTCCTAGCTTATTGCTTAACCTAATTCTTAAATGTCTGCTTGTCTTCTGTCACAGATTTAAAGATACAGTGTACCCCAGACCAGGACTCTTTCTACTGCCAGGGATGTGGCGTACAATAAATACGCTTTTAATTTGGGTGATTTCAGATTCAGCTTTGAGCAGGCACCCAAGGATACCCTTAATTTAACTTTATAACACCAGACACATCAATGCAAAAATGAATGAAAGCAAGATTATTTTTTGGGTAATACTTTTAAATGGCAACACAGTTGTGCACCCCCCTTCCAACACTCCCTCAAACCCCTGATCCATTGTCCCTGGCTGCAAAAGTGCCTGCAGTCTGATGTGGTTGCTACTTCCCACACCGCTGGGCCTTTCATAATTGTAAAGTGGCTTCCTTTCCCAATGGGCTGGATCTCTTTGAAGTGCCTGCTCAGGCAAAACTGTTTTTGCTGCTTTCAAACAGCTTTCAAATATTTTATTTTCCTTTCTTTCACAAAAGCTAGTCTTTCTGTAAATAAATATATTGTATATTTAAACCACCCCAGTATCACACATAAATACTGTTTCTGTGCGAGTATTTGGGATGATTTCACATTCAGCTTCCAAAATGTCACTTCCTTTCTTTGCCAAGCAGTGTAACACAGGTTCATTTTGTTTTCATGTCCATTTAAAAATGCGGTTTTCCTTGCATTTTTCTTTCATTCAGCTTTCATACCTCTGGTCAATTTCTGCCCACAGTGATATGTTCAAGAAATTGATTCTTTGAAACTGAAATCAGGAAAAGGAGGTAGAGAGCTTCTTTTGAATTGCTGTGCTTGCGTTTAATTTGTTTCCAAAGTAAAAGTTGAATGCGGCCTGAAATATAATTCCTGGTTTTCATGAACTTTATTTGACACACCAATGCCGTTCAGGGAGGAATGGCCCTCATTTGATGGTGTTCAGCCTGAATATATACGGTCATGGCTCGGCTTTACTGGAATCAAACTGGGTGATGTTTGAAGATGAAAATATCACCAGTGCAAGGTCGTTTTAAACGCAGAACATTTTCCTTTGCCATTTTATATTTTTGAGGTGACAGCACAGCTGTGCTGAGCCATTCTGCCTTTGAATTCCTCTTTTTGGGTGCACATGAAGAAAATAAATACAGCCATTCCCGGGTCTCTGTGCTCCATCTCGCCCCATATGTGCTCAGCAGATCCAGCGCAGCCATGATTTCTGTAACTGCTAAAATGCAGTTTTGTGATGCGGGGATTCCTGTTGGGCTGGTAACTGTACGCTACAGTTCTGTTGTTGGGCCTGATACACTGAGACCTGCAATCTGTTCTTCTCAAGGCCCTGCCACTGTGATTAATGTTTGCCCTTCTGCAGGGCTTTCGTGGTTGTCCAAAACCCATGAAAAGGTTGTGGTGGGGCGAAATGTAGCCTCATTTAGAACAATCATGCCTCCTTAACTCCATGCAGTTAGGTTTTCAACCCAGTCATGGAAGGGAGACAGTGTTCATTACCATCACATTCTTGCCTTGAGGGACAACGGATGCCTCTCACTGCTTGTTCTGGTAGACCCTGCGTTTGCATATGACATGGTTGGCTATGGCATGCTGATAGAGCCTTTTGGTTCTCTGGTGATTATTGCATCTCTGTAATGGTGCACTTATTCTTCCATTACCACCTTCAAAGGGTTCAAATTGGCCAATGTGACCCACTTTGCTGTGATTGTGAACTGTGAAGTGCCAAAGGGTGCACCACTTTCTCCACTTGTGTTTAATATTTATCTCCATTCCACTCGATTTTGCTCAATTTGCAGTGCAGACCATCCAACAATGACATGAAGATTTACTTGTTCTGCAATACCTCACTTGATTCCTTTTCCTCCCTGTACTCTGGT
The DNA here is from genome assembly GCF_040938575.1 of Ambystoma mexicanum. Classification (NCBI taxonomy): domain Eukaryota; kingdom Metazoa; phylum Chordata; class Amphibia; order Caudata; family Ambystomatidae; genus Ambystoma; species Ambystoma mexicanum. The sequence goes on from NC_090925.1 coordinate 973,925,396, forward strand.
TTGCAAATGGTCAGTAGATGGATGATAGACAGCAGATTCAAATGTAATGACTCCTGATTTAAGGTACTTCTACTGGGGTCTCGTTGTCTTTTAGGGATCCTGTTTGTCTTCCAGCACCTTCATGCATTTGGGGCCAGGCTCTCCCTTTTGAAACCAAGGTAAAGAATATGGAAGTTATCTGGAAATCTAATATGAGTCTATATAGTAAAGATCAATTCTTTGCCAAAGAGCTTTTTATTCCAGCTCATCCATCCTTGTCACACTCTGCTTTTCATCCGAACCAACTTTTAACATTTAGTGGTGAGAGCCCTTATAAAGCCCTTATAAAGGCTAAAGCGGAACAAGCCAACACCATGCACACGGAACGGCCCACCTAGCAGAGTTTGTAAAATGCAGCAGTCCATCTTGATTGATTAAAAAGGGGAGACCCGATTACTCTGATAAGCTGTTTGTTGCACGGGCTGACAGTTCAAGGTCAGATTCTCTTTGAAATATACTTCCTCACCTTCAAGTGTGTACATGGGCGATCCCTGCCATATTTTGCAACAACGTTGATATGTGTCATCTGCCCGGAAAATCTCTTTGCTATTCCAATTAATTATATAAGACTATACCTCTTGAAAGTCAAAAGGTAGAGGAGACAGAATATTTTCCGTCTTGGCACCAATACTGTGATATGAACATTGATAGGATCTTCGATTCAACGGCTTTTGGACGGGCTATGAAAACCCTTCCGTTCACTAAATGTTGCCATTCCCCTGTGAAAGTTCCCCTCCGTTCCTAAAGCACCTTGAAACAATTGAGTTTGCTATATCTGCACTTTACAAATCCTTAAATAAAATAAAAAAAAATTGAAAGGAAAAATATAGATCAAGTCAGGTCAAAAGAAAGCAATGTGTTTTTTTTTCAAAAGGCACTACAGCTAGAAATACATTTTCTATATTCATATTGGTACAGAAATAAAGATGTCTGTGTCAATAAGATTGTAAACATTACATCTCCCCAATTTAACATAGAGTCAGGTAAGAACAATTTTAATGTAGATAGCCCTTCTTCAAATTTACCAGCTATAAACATTCAGAAAATGTAGGCTAATGTGTAACAGTAATATCAACCATTAATAACATTTTGAGAGAAACATTTCATGCTGAAATCTTCACCTTCCCTAAAATCTCCCTGTGCATATCATTCCGACGTACTGTTGAAGAAGGGGCATTGATATAAAGACAGGTGCCAACACAAGTGAACAAGTGGAAACATGAGAACTATATGCGGGCGATTGAACAAAGGCCTGTGGGGTTACAAAGGTCTTGCCCTTTCCCCTATACGCACTTCCAAGAGCTTTAAGTCGAATTATGAATGGGGGCTGGGCTCTAACATGTGGCATAGCCTAATTATGAGCATGGAGGGTGATAGACATTGCTCTGCTCACATCTTGGGCGGCCACTGGTATCTGAACTGGGTAGGCGGTGACATTTTGTTTCCTTGTTTTTAGTTCATTAAATGTTATTCAGTTTCAGGAAATTACAATCAATTACATTAGTGCATGTATAACATATAATATAACATCCTTAATGTATATTATATAATATTAAATCGTTTATACAGCCAAAGACCAAACGTTTATACAAACTGAATTACCGTCCATAACTCATATTATATATAAAAAACTATCCCCAATACTTCTTTTTAGAAAATTAACTCTAAACATTGCCCATGTGCAGTATTTATAGCAAACATTCCTAAGTTAATATCAATTAATCTATGTAACATTTAACGGTCATGTCTAAATCTAAAATGTGGTCCCAAGACAAAATATCACAAAAAAACAGACAAACATGACGAATAGGGAGGAACAAAATTGAGGGAAATAAATGAAAATCAACTGAACAATTATAAGCAGAATATATATAATAGCAATATTAAATCATCTTGGCAAGCATCAAACAATCTATTAATAGTAAACCTTTTAAAGATTAAATTATGAGGTATATCATTAAAGCAAGAAAATTAATTGATAGATAAGTTCCATTTCTTCTCACATTTAGCAAAACATATAGCTGGACTAGCTATGCATGCTTCCATTCTATGAATATTGCATGTTATTCCACCTGTTACTAGAATAAAATATCACATCACAATTTATATATATATATATATATATATATATATATATATATATATATATATATATATATATATATATATATATATAAATGAATGTTCATTGAGTTGAATTTTTTATACTATTTACTTGTACCGTGTTGTAGGCCCGCTGGCATCGGGGCGCAAACAATGAGACACATGACAAAAGACTTACAAATTGATGGGGACACATGACCTAAGCCATGATAGAGAGCTGCCTAGCTAATCTATCTGTACCTTTTACTGGATTCAGTTAAAAAGGTGAGTTTTTGTTTTTTCCTAAAGGCTGTGTAGTTGGACTCTAGTCTTAAATGTAACAGTAAGTTGTTCCATTTGGTTGCAGCTGCTGTTGGGATGGTTTTCCCCAAACCATTTGTGCGATTGTATGTTGCAACGATAATCTGGCCCAGTGCTTCTAATCTCAGGGCACACCCCGATACATAGCGATTGATTTTTTCCTTGAGGTATGTTGGAGCTTTTCCGTGTAGACATTTGTGGACCAGTGTCATCGTTTTGAACTCGATTCCTTCTTCCACAGTCAGGCAATGTAGATCCCTTCTGTCTTTGCTAATGTGCTCTTTCTTGGAATTCTGTTTCACTATTCTGACTGCGTTGTTCTGGATCAGTTGGCATTTTGCTATGCACCACTTATTTGCCCCTAACATTAGTGCATTTCCGTCGTCCAGCCGTGACAATATGGTTGCTCTGGCAATGGTCGCACAGCTTTCTTCACTCAGATACGGTTTGATTGTTCTGAAGAGTATGAACAGTTCTTACTCATGTACATAACCTGTGCTTCTGCACTCATTGAGGCTTCCAAAAACATCCCTAGTGTCTTCACCTTACCCACTACCTGTATGGGAGAGTCTTTGATGTAGAAAGACTCATATTGGAGAGCCAGTTTGCCCAGAGCTTGATGGGAACCAAAGAACATCAACTATGTTTTGTTGCCGTTGAGGCACAACCAATTGTTATTCATCCAGGTTTCAATTGCATTATATGGCGTCTTCACTTTAACACTATCCTGCGTGCAGTTGCCACTCAACTCTACCACCAGTGGGTTTTTGTCAGCGTAGTAAGTAAACTATGCACCAAAGTTGTCTAGAACTACACAGAGAAACCTTACACATAAGTTAAAAAGAAGTGGTGATAGGCTGGCAGAATATGGTGGTTTCATAGGAGAATTTATCTCCCCAGTGAACCTTAGATTTCCTATCCGTTAGGAAGGATGCCAACCAACAGGTTGCCTCTTTAGAGCAATTATCCACCTTCTTGTGTGTCCATTTAAGCTGTTTATGGTCCAAAAGGTTGAATGCTGCACTTAGGTCGAGAAGAATGAGCAGCCTCGTGTTCCTCTTATCTATTATGCACAGAATGTGTGTTTGCAAGTCTAGCATTGCTATTTCTATGCTATGCACTGCACGGAAACCTGACTGTTGATGGTGTGAAATCCTGTTAGCCTCAACATGGGACTGCAATTGGGCAGTGGCTATCTTATCCATCACCTTGAAGAGAAAGTTGCAGTTAGTTATTGCTCTCAGTTTTCCTGGTTCTCTTTGATCTAGCTCTGGTTTCTTCACCAGGGATGTTATGGTTATGGTTATGGTTTTAATACTTGTTGGCATTAGTTTGTTACGAAAAGATACATTGAAATTCTCCGTAAACAATGGGGCAAAAGATGCCTGTGTTCTGCAAGATTTTTTTGGTGGAAGGATATTCTCAGCGCATGAAGTTGGCTTCATTGCGGACAGTATTTGAGTAATATATTCAATTGTTCTCTTATGGAAACTAAAAGTTTCCTGATGGCTCAACGCTTTTCTCATGATGGGCGGATTGACTTGGGCCTTAGTTGTTATTTGTGCATCTGCTATTGATGACCTTGCCTTTTTAATCTTATTTGAGAAGGATGTCTGGACCATATCCCAGTCTTTCTGGGATGGTATAAATGTGGATGCTAATGCTTTTGGCTTTTCGATAAATTTAAGAATTTAAAATAATTTACTGTTGGAATTTGTCGCTGACCTAATCTGGTTGTTAAAGTAGTTGATTTTTGCCTCAAAGATGCTCCTTTTATAGGTCTTCCTAAATTCTCTCAAACTTTCATTATTGGCCTGTGATGGTTTCTTCTGCCACCTGCTTTCCCTCTTTCTTTAGCTCTGCTAATTCAGTGTTGAACCACTTTTGCTGGTTCCTGTTAGGTCTGACAGACTTTGTCTTTAATGGTGCCCACTGGTCCACCAGTTCATTTACATGATGAAGATAGCTTGTGTTAAGTGCCTCACATGATTCCTCCTGTTTGTGCTCCCTCAAGATCTTATTAATGCACTGTTCTAAGTCTGCCTTTTCAATGTTCTTATAATTCTTGCTTTGCAGTATCTTCTGCTTATTTGTGCTTTTCTGTTGAAGGTAAATCATTGACATGGTGAATGACACTCTAAAGTGGTCAGTCCAAATACACGGTGTGGTCTTATACCCGCTGGTCTCTAAATTGTGTGTGAGAACCCAGTCAAATTGGTTGCCATTTGCCATGGTGGGGTCTGTGTTCATGACCTTGAAATTGATGTTGTTCAAGGCATTCTCAAGATTGATAGCCTCTTTATCTTTGGCGTTACCACGCCATCGATTGAAATCCCACAGCACCAACATGGCAGTGTTAGGGCCTTTCAAGAGATTGGGTTGTTGCGTGATTTCATCATTAAATTCTGATGTTAATGATGGAGGTTTGTATATAAGGGGTATGTTTCAGATGCAGGACCTTCACATCCGGTACATGTCGCTTTAGATGGAAACATATGGAGGGAGTCCCTGAGAATCATGGCAATACCTCCCCCCCGCCCAATCTCTCTATTTGTATGGTAGATAGTATAACCCTCCGGGACAGCAGTTTTGTAAAGATGGTAGCTCCTTGTATGGCTTCAAGGATGTCAGGAATCAACGCATTGGATATCTATCGGCGATCGTGATTTCATTCAATCCACGATAGTCTATACATGGTCTAAGTTCTGTAGTATCATTTTTAGAAACATAAAATAACAAAGCCTCTGCTGGGGATGTAGACTCTGCAATAAGACCATGACCCAAGTTGGCGGCATTCTTTCAGAACTTCCTTTTCCAGCGATGATGAGACGAACATGCGCTCAAATGGAATAGGAGCATCAGGCATCAGTTCAATTGCACAATCATCTCTCTGGTGAGGTGGGGGTTCAGCATATTCACTGTTTGAGAATACAGTATGAAGGTGCTGATAGACATCAGGAACGTCCTGTATATGATTAAGCATAGTCGAGTTTGGCCTACATTCTTGGAAGGAAGACCCAAGATGAAACCCTAAGGCCCCGCTCGAGAGACAATGTCCGATACAATGTTCAGAACCCATAAAAAGGGTTCCTGCCGTCCAGTTAATATGTGGATTATGAACTCTGAGCCAAGGTAGTCCAAGTATGATTGGATAATGGGCAGTCCGAATTATGCCTAATGTGATGGTTTCACCATGGGAGGCTATCTTCATATGAAGAGGCTGTGTCTGTTTAGTGATAGGACCAGAAACCAACGGACTTCCGTCAACTGATTCAACTGGAATAGCTAGAGTTTTTGAAGAGCAAGGTATACCCATTTGTTGAGCCCACTGATGATCAATAAAATTACTGACGGCTCCACTGTCAATCAAGGCAGGTACCTCCACAACCTGGTTCAACAGTGTCCTATTTGAGAGTTATGTGCAGAACGACCATGGGAAGATCAGGGATCTCTGTAACTTTAGAAGGCACGTGTATAGGTGAGGAACCGTTTCTCAGTTCCCTATCCATGGTTCCCCTGACGGTAGGGAGCGAGCATTCCCAATCTCCTAAATGGAGTAACGGGACAGTTCTGTATGGCGTGATCCTTTGCCCCACAGCATATACAAAGATGTTGTTGGTGACATCTGTTACGGTCATCTGGAGTCAAACGACCTTGCGTCGCTCCAATTTGCATAAGCTCATCAGCTTGAGTTTTAGTGGGTATGGAGGTGAAGTCAGAAGAAAATCTTGGATTTCTGGGCCTGCGACGTTCTCTATGTCTTTCCTGTAATCGGTAATCCATTTGCAACACCATAGAAATCAATTCTGCTAGATTGGGGGGACGAGGAACTCTAGATACTTCATCCTTTAACTCCTCACTTAATCCTCTTCTAAATAGAGTAATGAGAGCATTGTCCGCCCAGGAAGTGCCTCACCCCAATTGTTTAAACCTGGTAATATATACGACAATTAGTCCTGCAACCCTTGCCTAAAGTCCAAAAGCTGTTCCTGGGCCGAGATAGTTATTTCCTGCCTACCAAACCTGGTCCTAAGGCTATTCAAAAAAGCCGGGTATGAATCCATTAAAGGATTATTAGTGGTGACTAATGGTGTAGCCCAGGCTAAAGCTGGGCCAGTTAAGTTAGAAATCATGTGCCAACTTTATCCCGATCACTGTGAAAGAACGCGGCCTTAAAAGAAAACTGGACAGTGCAAGCTTCAATGAAAGCTTTTAGTTTATGGGGATCTCCGTCATATAAACCTCTGGGTATTGGGACAGGGGGTAATTCGGAGCAACTGGGAGCTCTCCCCATATGTTGATGTAAAATAGCATTTTCCTGTTTCAAAGACTGTACCTTGGCTGTCAGTGACTGGACAGCTGTCAGAAATTGTTGCTGTTGGGCCAGGTCCATTTCGAGAATAACGCTCAAATTGGAGAGCAACACTAAAGTCTCAATCCTTGTCCTCAACCACTATTTGATGTCTTTTTATTTTGGGAGTTGCTAACTGTAATAATACAATAATAATGTATTCTGTTGTGCTCAAACACTTTAAAACAGTAGCAATGACAAGGAAAGAATCTTCAGCAAGGACTCACCAACCGAGAAGAATTCTTGGACCAGTTTGTGACCGTGACTTCGAGAAGGTGACGCTGATAGAAATTCCCCTGAACTCTGTGGCAAAAACCCCAGACGGAGAGAAATACCCCAAGGAAACCCTTGAGGGGAATAAAACCCTGCGTTGTCTGTCAATTTGTCTGCTTTGGGTTCTTTCTTAGCAGCTATTACTTTGAGGTTTGTTCAACCATAAGGTCTAATGTAAGAAACGAAAGACACAGTAAGTAACAATCTGTATAGATATGGATTGTATATTAGTGAAGGAAAACAAAACAGGACAAGATTCACACCTTGTAGTTTGTTGGAAATTATGATACATGGATCAGGGAGCTCAGACTTTGGGGAGATTCACTACCAAGAAATTACGTGTTAGAATGGGCTGAGAGAGAGAAAAGGTATGTGTACCTATAACGGCAAGAAATACCTGTAATGAGGAACGGAACTGCTTCCTAGCTGTGGTTCAGAAAAGTAGTCAGATATCTGTCGGGAGTTGTAGAAGCAAAAGATTGACTCGAAATGAAGGGAACAATGTTAGAGCAATTCCTATTGTGTGAGTGAAAAAAGGAAGTACTAGCCCTGCCTTTGTAACTCGGAAGGTAACCGGGGAATGATAGTGTTTGAAGTACAGGGGTAACTCGGAAGAATTCTCTGAAAGCCTGGAAGTTTGTTCCGATCGTAATTGCACTGCGTTTTCAGGTCCACGGCTGGGAAGCAAGGTGTGCTGATATCGGGAAACAGAAGGTAGAAAGTAATCACAAATAGTAAACATAGTGAGGACAGAGAGACAAAAGCCTAGGTCCGTACTTACGCAGCGTTGGTATGAAAGAGTAGCAACGCGTCCGCTCGTTGCAGGAAGAGACAGGTATGCTGTGCTAAGTCGAGGGGCGGAGACGAGCAGCCGTGTGGAAACTGAACAACTAGACTGCAGCAGGCAGTTGGAACCGCCATCTTAGATGCAAAAACGGGTGCCTCATACCTCCAAACCCAACATTGCCAGAGGGACCAGCGCTTTCTAAGGGGCATGACAAGTACATCGAACACCACCCATCTTATATGGATGTCTTAATTTACTTAAAGAGATTATCCTCTTCTTCTCAATACCCTAGCAAAAACCTGTATTTAAAAATGTTCAGGGTGTTATGGTTTCTTCTGATATGGCAATTATAGATGTCTGTACAAAATTCTGTGATATGTTATACTCACCTTAACATATTGAATCACAAATGTACTTTAAAACCGTTTTTCATTAAATAAATAAGAATTCATACCCTCATACAGATTTGAAATCCTTAGAGGCTCCTTTACATATAGGTGAAATTTATAAAGTGAAGAGTACCTGGATTACGTCTCCCTTAAGTGGGAAAGGGCTCTATACCTAAAGTTCCGTATTAGAATTGTGCCAATTGCAGTATTTCAGCACAGATGGAAGAGTGCCTTTTCGACATCATGTATTCTTTACTGCGGGCCCGATGATCCTGTTCAACATTACTTATTACTCTGTCCGGCCACTGAGCCCTTGAGGAAGCACTTGCTGAAGCCTTTGTTTTTAAGTCACGCCTGCAGGTAATTAGGTCATGACATGGCAATGTGCCTGGACACTGCAGACGTAGAGGCTGTCCTTGCTCATACTAGCAAAGGTAGTGGAATAATGCCTTGTGGTAGAGAAATCCACGTGCATTAGCTGTAATTTCTGGTAAAATGTTGATCCTGCTTTTATTTGCTTCCTCTGGTAAAATGATGAATTTCTTTTCTGATTGGAAGTTATTTATGAGCTAATTGATTGTGATGTTGTTCCATGTGTGGTTTTGTTACCTTTGTATTGTTTTTTATGACTTTTTGTCAAACTAAAGATAATAAAGTGTATAAAGCTCTGAAAGATTTAAGCAGGGGTGAGGCTCCCGGCCCGGAATGGTTTTCTATGTATTTTGTTTGCATATTTTGCTTCTGGTTTAGCTACAAAACTAGCTGTATTCTTTAACTATTTTTTCTAAAGTGGGTAGTATTTCTGGATCCTTCACGGATGCTTGTTTGATTTTTTTTTTCTCCCAAATCCTGGTACGGATAGTGATTAATTCCTATTTCTAAACATTTAGTGAACATATTGACAAATATAATTGAACCCTTTTCCCCCAAATTAATAAAATCAGATCAGGTGTTTTTTGTAAAAGGAAGAATACATCTTCTAATACTAGACTTTGTATTGATTTGCTTCATGTGATTAATAAAAAGAGTATTCAAAATTACACTTGTATGGGGATTGCATTAGATGTGTCAAAAGCTTTCAATTGAGTGGAAAGGGGTTATGTATATGAATCAGTGGCAATGGCTTGGTTAGTACTTCTTATCATTAATCAAACTTTTATACTTGATTCGAAATGTTGATCTTTGCAAATGGCCTTTTCTCGTCATTTTTTCCCATTATAGTGAGAAACCTGTCGAGGGTGTCCTTTGTCACCAATTCTTTTGTCCTTTCTCTGGAACTGCTGTTAGAATGTATTAGAAGTAATTATAACATTCCTGGCATCACATGTGGTAAATATGAAGTTAAAATAGCAGCATCTGCATATGCGTATGGTGCATATGGTGCTCTCCTAATGATCTCTGACTTAATGACAGTATTCTATTCTAGTCTAAAGAATTGTTATTCAGCGTCAACTCGCCCGCAGGCCTCTGGGCACTCAGTAAGACCAAGAGCATAATCATTGGGAAGCCTGCTCCCTTCTTCCCTCCTACTATCTAGACGCCCTCCTTGGGCCGCCTGCCCTCACCCTATTGTTGGGCAAAAAACCTTTGGGTCATCTTCGACTTCTCTCTCTCCTTCTCTCCTCACATCATGGACCTTTCCAATTAGTCCTTTCCCCAGAAGCTAAATGCCCCCAGACCTATAGTTCTCTTTGGGCTGGACTACTACAACAGCCTCTTCCTCAATCTGCCTCTCTCCTTCCTTCGCGCTCTTCAACTAATCCAGAAAAGGGATGCAAGACTTATCCTTGGCTTCAAGCCCAGGACCCGCCCCTCTCCAGCCCTAAATTCTGTCCACTGACTCCCAGTGTTTTTAAGGATCAAATTCAAGACCCTCTGCCTCATCCACAAGGCTTTCTGGGGCTTGGGACCCGCAACATCCATCTTTCTTTCCCTACATACCTCCCTGATAGAGTCCTTTGGTCCTCTAGCTCTAACTCTCTGCAGATCAGGCATTTCTCCAAGCAGAGAGTGAGGGGTAGATCTATTTCTACAGCAGGAGCAACCCCCTGGAATGGCCTTCCTGCCCCTCTTAGGTGCCTTAGACTAGAGCCGGATCTCCTTAAGTTCTGGAAAATTCTCAAGACTTTCATTTTTGCCTCCTTCCCTCTAACCCCTCCATTGCTAATATCCCCCTGCCGCTGTGACTGGTGCCTGGTCCCTTATGTTCCTTACAGGGACAATTGCCCTCGGGCACCCATCCCTGAATAGCCTAAATCCGGTCCACTCTGTCATTGCACTATTTGCCCCATACCCATGGTTCCCCTGGAACTTGCCCTCCTCGGTTCCCCTCAGCACTTGTCCAGCCCCTGTGGCCCCAGCCTTCCTGCAAATTCTCCACTCCCCCCTTCCCTTATCAGAACTCTTCCAGCCTGTCCTGCCCCCTCCCCCTGCACTTATTGTCAGTGCACTTTGCATGGTTCGAATGTGAAAAGGCCTAGTAGGACAGTTTTATTGTTGTTATTTCTCTTCTTTCCCCCCAAGCCCACCTTTTGCCTTGTGCCACCTGGAAACACTTGTGTATAGGCACCTTACAAATGTCCAATGAAAAAATAAAAAATGTACATGATAGTATAAAGAATCAGAATAATAGCATTCCTACCTATCAGATATATATAATGAGGTTTTCAGAGGTTTCTGGCTATAAATGAAATAAAGGCAGAAATGTAACCACTTAATTATTTGGTCTCCAACATGAAATAAAGGCCTTTGCTCTGAATTGGGGCACGATTCTATTGATAATCAGGGAATTAATCTTCAAATGCAGAAACAATTAAATTGGAATCCTGGCTGACAAGACTTTACACTTGGTAGGAGAGACTAGAATCCATTAAAATGTTGTTTTATCTGGCAATAGATTATTTACAGGTGCTTCCTTTCCTCCTTCTGTCATCTCTATTTAAACATTTCTATAATACATTTAGTTGCACCTGAATCTCATTTTGCTTCTTATTCACAGGTTTTGACCCCAGCGGGCAGCCCTTTCACCCTGGTTAAAAGGGCTGCCTTCTGGAGTCGGAGCCTATGATTAAGAAAAAAAGGGAGAGGTGGGTACACCAAAAGGTATCATAGCAGTTCAGTGTCACTATTTTTTTGCCAAAATAAATTACAACCTTTTAACTTACTTCTACAAAATTACTTCAGGGGGAATACATATGTAATTTTAGAATGGGGGTATAGGTGAGGTGGAGGGATCTGGGTTGGGGTAGTAGTGGTGGGAAAGGGTAGGTATGGGAGAATTATTAAACCGTGGAAATTTGAAGTAAATTACCACGTTGTTATTTACTTCAGCAAAAGAACATAGATCCAGTGGTGCATATCATTCTCCTTTTGATTCTTTGTCAGCGGCTCCAATCTCGCCATTCCCTGGCTCCGCAGTACTTTTTGGAGACTGCTGGGGCTCCATTCCATCTAACCCATCTCACTTGAACAGATAAAGTGTTAAGCACGTACTCGTCCACAGGCTCAGCAGTCCATACGGATTGTTATGGGTAACCTTTTTGCATTTCCTGCTTCTTAAGTTCCAGCACTATGGCAGAATTCCTGCCGCATGCAAGTGATAGCAGTTACTGGTCATCGTCTGGCGGGGAAGGGCACTACACCTTTAAGAAGTGTGATTATTTGCATAAGCCTCCGTAATATTCAATTTGCCGAAATTTTAATCTTTGTCAAATATATCGATATTCATTTTCTTAAACATACGTGTGTGCAACATTTCTGCATTGTACCGTGCATACTTTATTATTCCAGTTTTCCTGTGATATCCTTTTTTTACAATTTCATATTTTATTGGCATTGTTATCAGAAGAGGAATGTTCCAGGAGATTTTTTTTAAATTATTTTTATTAATGATTAGTTTGCTTGCAAACTTTACATTATTTCTTTTCAGCTAAAAAGATTTCATTTTTCCAACTTTCCATCTCATTTTTCCATAAAACAATAAAAATACAATTAAATTATTATCTCAATATCCTCATTTCCTCTTAAGCACTTGGTTCTGCTCAATCTTGTGTCTTTCCGTCATACACTATATCTCATTTTTCCCAAATTTAGCTAAATCTAGAAATGTTCCAGGGGATTTTAACAAATGTAAGTCAAAGATTTATTTCCGTTACTGAGCACAAAGTCAAGGCAGCCCGTCTCTCGCCAGCGACTTGCTGCAAATGTGCAATTAGCTGTTGTGGACATCCATATCCAATATAGGCCCAAATGGGATTGCGAGTTAGAAAAATAGCACAATAAACCATGGCAGATTTACCTGAAATTGAAAGAAAATGGGATGCAGATGTCATTGAGATCCCCAGCCTTGCCTCACATTAGTTACATGTTTCATGTGATCCAGAAACCAACGGGATTGCAAAGGGAAAGGAGAAGAGAAGTGGCTGCATTGTGCATATCCATGAATGCATGGCAGTTTGCCTAAATGCATCAAATACAGAAATCTCAGCCTGCGCATTTTAAACTCTCACTTTGTCATGGAACACCACCGCCATCCCACTGGATACCACCGCGAGCCAAAAAAGAACTGCTGTGGCCTAGAAGCATTATTCAATGGCAACTAGATGTGCCTAACGCTGGAACACCTTTCCACCACCTCACAACGTGAATGTGATTGGATGAAGTTCTCTAGGCAGCTTCGTACTGTTGAAGGCAGCAGCTCAGCAGATCTTCACCTTTCCTGGTGGCCTTTTCCATCCTGTTCCACAATTCATTGTCCTCCTTTATGTTGTTCCTTGATAAGCCTTTTAGGGCAGTTTATCATGAATCGACATGAAACATCCTAGACACAAACAGATTTCCTTTCCTTATCCTATGAACATTTCATAAGCACATTGAAATACATGTTAGAGGAAGTGCACATATAAACGTATAAGAAACAAGGGGCTCTAAAAGGACATGTCCTATGCTTTGGTCGCACACTCTATGATGTGGCTGGGACTTCTCTGGATTGCAATTGGTAGAAAGTGTTTATTTATTTATTTGGAGTCTTCCACTGCACTAAATGCAATGACCGTGCTTCAGAGCACTATTGGTGAAAAAGGTAAGGGGGAGAAGGGTGGAAGAGAGATAACGTACGGGAAAAAAGTATACTGTGGGCATCTATTACAGCAACAAAGAGGGCCTTATGGGATATGTCCTACCTTAATTGAAATTACAATGAATAAGAAATTAAGCTGTGGGGACTGATAAACTGGCCTGATGGCGTATGCTTTTATTAACTTAAGGTTGTCCAGTTGCTGTTTCAGGTTGTTACATAGGTTGTCTAAAAGGTGCAGACCCACAACAGGTAGTATTTTGCTCCTTCTTCCTTTACACAGGAAAATAGGCTACTTCAGCCTGGTGGCAGTGGAGGTGCTCAGATTCCTTCATGGGCTTTAGCTGGTTAGTCTTTGTCATATTCAGGCTGAGCAACTGTGCATGCAGCAGAGTACTTTGAACACGTTATTGGCAATGTTTTTTTTGTTTTTGGTTTGGGCCAAGGATTAGCCAAGCTGCCCTGTTTTGATGAGGTGAATATACATAAAGGTCTTTCTTGGCAATTCTGATGTGAAGGTTGTTGCAGTAGTCCATTTTTGAAAGAACTAACACATGTAATGTTCAATTTTTATGCTCAGGAGGGTAATATTTTCCTGAAGCAACACCAACTTGCCCTTTTTAGAGGGTTCATTCATATGAGAACTGTAGGAAATTTGGTTGAAAAAGATGCTAAGGATCTTGGCAGTTGCCACAGGTGTTTGCAATCTGACTAGAAAATGTTGTCAAGTAAAATCCAGACTATTGTGGGACATGGGGCTAGATATGAGATGCACGGTCTTTGTGACACTGAGATAGAGACATCTGGCCTGTATCTAGCCCTGGATCTTCAGAATTTAGTCAGTGATGATAGATTGTGGTATGCCCCATCTCCCGGGTGGAATATATGATGAGAATCATCCACATAGGAGTGGAACGACAGCTCTGAGTCTTCCATCAATTTGGACAGTATTTTGAGATAAAGGTTGAAAAATAGGAGCAAGAGAGTAGGCATTGAAGATTTCTTTTGGAGTTAGGCTGAAAGAAAATGTCTGATGTTCAATTGAGTGGATCTGCCAGATAGGAAGGAAGTACACCAATTGACGGCTTCACCAGGAAACCGCCTAAATAAACTTAGGCAAGATGCTACAGTCCACTGTTTTAAAGGCAGCAGAAAGGTCCGATGGGATCAGTGTTAGTGGGTCCTTAGGCACCTGAGTGCTGAGCATTTATTTGCCATTAACGACAATCAAGGATCCTTTTCCCTTGACAGATCTAAATTCAAATAGAGAAGATTTGATTCCATCAGGTCTCGGCCTCAAATGGGAGGTCAGCATTCAGGATGAAATTTTTTATGTTTTCCAAGTCTAGATTTTATTTCCTGAGAAAGGGTGTGATGGTTACATTTTTTAGGATCAGTGGCACAGTATCTGACTGCAAGGACTTATTTTCAGAATTTGGTTAGGATTCATGCCAGTGTTGGGCTGAGGTACTTTATTTAAATGAAGGAGGATAGAGAATCTGGGGCCTGCAATTGTTCACAACTTTAATGATGTGTTCTTGTGTGACCGAATGGAAATTGCTGAAAGATAGGATAGTGGGCTTTTAATTCAAAAGGTCCCAAATGCGTAACATATGCTGCCAAAATGACATGGCATTGGGTACTGGTGGATTCTCCACCACAAAATGGCAACCTGCTAATTTTCCATAAGCTTTCCACTGTGAACCCATCAGAATGGTGGAGGGCCAGAATGAGAACTGGCAAACAAATTAATTGAGATCTCTTTGTCCAGAAAACCTGAGGGTATTTGCCCAATTAGATCTTGGAAATCACTTATTTAGGTGGCAACAGAAGAACTGACTCTCTCAAAGTCCAAACATATGGGTACACAGAGAGAGGAGCATCACCTGGATAGGCGAAACCAGGGTTATGCTAAGGGAAATGCCCCAGTTGAGACACGGTACTATACAGAGGGAAAACAAGAGGAGGATGAAATTCCTGAGACCTTTGTAGGCTACAATACAGAAAAGTCCAAGAAGTCCAAAAATAAAAGACTGAATGGGGGATTTGGTCGAATTTCGGCAGTTCGAAAATTCCAAACGGTCAAAAAGTTTGACCAAATCCCCCATTCGGTGGCTAGGGCTGCAGGGGTGTCCCCCACACCCTGGTTCACTATACTGTGAGTGGGGGTTGCAGCGGTATCCCCTGCAGCTGGCCCGAAAAAGTAAAAAATAAAGATAACATTTTAAAAAAGGAAAGGACCCTGCAGCTCTGTTTCTTGATCACGGAATTGAAAAGGAAATTGTGTTGCAGGGACACAGCCAGTCGGTACCACACAGTGAAGTTCGCCTCCAAAAGGTAAGTAGGAGGGTGGGGGCAAGGGCAAAGGCTGAAATGTTCAGGGGAGAGAAGACCAAAAGTTATTTTTAATAAAATAACTTTCGGTCTTTTCTCCCTCGAACATTTCAGCCATGGGCTGCTAACCCCAATCCCTAAAATGCATCTACCTCGTCTCCTCCTATTGAATCTCTCCTACCTAGATCCAATGACCCCTCCAAACAGAACCAATCCCCTAAAATCTCCAACCCGCTGGTACCCGAAGATTATTTATCACAGAATCCCTGTTTTCCTGTGTCCTGTCCGACCATTTCCGGACATTCTTCTCCATGTCCCGATGATTATTATTTCCCACACTCCCAACCTGCTCAGATAAAACACTACCATTCCCACAGTCCCCCTTGTTTATTTCACGATCCTAGCCATTCCTGTTTGCCTCACAAAACATCATACTATTTTCAAAATCCCTCTAGTACGAAGGCTATAATTACATTCAACACCTCTTCCCTGTCCTACCACACACAATATTCAAAACCCCTACTTCTCCCCTTTCCCGACTCAAGCACTTTTCCCTGACATGAAAACCAAAGGACTAACCCTAGAGCTTTGAAAAAACGGAACTTCCTTAGGCTCATAGGTAAGTTCCAGCAGTTACTTTATTATAGCTACTCATGTTACATTGAGTAAGATCAGTAGGAACAAAACACTGGCTCCCATCACCCAGACAAAGGCTGTCCAACTGCCTAGGCTTAGAAGCCTCACCACAGGCATTCCCTCATTCACACCATAACATTCCATCTTACATCACATGCTTCTGCATTCATCCCCAAGTCCTATATAACACTTCGCCCTTTCTTCCAGATATCATCACAAACAAACAAATCACATTATAACACAACTCCTTTCTTCCCACACAACCTACACTCATCACATACTCAAATTCATGGGGTATCACATATCACCAACACACACACAGTCACATGGTGTGCCTTATTTTATGAGAGGCGCAATTCTGAATCAGTTACATGGAAGGCATCCCCCCTTTCTACTTTTGCTGATATTACACAACAGAAATCTTATATGGCAGAGGATGGACCCCCTTTCTACTATGGCTGGGTTACACCAGGCCACTACGACACACTTTTGGCGGGATGCAAACACACACCTCCGTCTGCCAAGGTTGGTGCAACAATGCACAACCACTTAATTTGTACTGAAGGCATAAATCCTCCCTATCTACACTGGTTGGCACAAACTTGTGACACAATCACTCTTGCGAAGCGAAAGCCATACATGGCCCCTATCTACTCTGGTTGGCACACAACTCACAACCACTCTCACACAGCACAAGGCATACATCCCCCCTATCTACACAACCTCACATCACCATTCACCATGTCAGTACTAGACACAGAAATAATAAATATCTAGCAATCTTCCATCCATGTTAAATATTAAGCTCTACACGTCATGACACTTAGGGGCTGATTCATGGAATTATTTGCGCTGAAAAACGGAGATTTGTGCTCCATTCTGCCCGCAAATCCCTGTTTAACAAATGGGGATTTGCAGGCAGAATGGCGCACAAATCCCCATTTTTCGGCGCAAATAATTCCATGAATCAGCCCCTTAATATTATATTGTTAAGGGCCCATAGTTGTGTAACAACTCTATAGCTGCAATTCCTCAAAGTTATGTCTAGTACAATCCATAACATCAATTTACACTTATCAACTTGCATACCTTTGACATTGCCAACTTCTTAAGGTCTAAAGGTCCATAGCTGCATAGCTCTAACCTAAAATTCGTCAACTGGTTAATACAACAGACATTTTCTTATTACCCTATAAGTCCATAGATGCTCACAGATGCTAACCTGAAAATCCTCAAAAGGTTAAACACCAGCACATACTCACATGCTTTCACCAGTAAAATCATTGGATTTGCAAACATAACGTTTGACCTAACCATCCTTCCACAAACACCTACCCTTCATGCAAAAACAGTGTCCTAAACATCCATAAGGAGGATGAGTCAAACTATTTCCACTCGCATTTTTCATAAAATGACAAACTGCAATGACAGCACACTTCCAGATTTATAATAAAATATAAAAATACGACAACGACTGGAGATCGGTGCAATTCACTGCATTTCGTCGTACTTTGACAGGAACAAAGGTTTCCTCTTCGTTCTGCCAAATGCTTCATTTTGCCGAAACTCGCCGTCTTGCCGTCCTGCTTTTACATTCCTTGAAACACACGGTGCAAAATACCTTTCTTTCTGTCACAATACGTTTCATCACGTAGAAAGGAAGCATTCTCTTCTGACAGCCTTTTTCACGCACATCTCTTCCATGCGCGCCTTCACACCTGCAAAGCGCACATGGGTCCTTTCCTCAAATACCTTCGCAACCACATACATCACAGATCGCAGTCCTGTAAGGCATTTGAAGAATCGCCATCTCCCACAGTGACTTGGATGACATCATCACTTGCTTTACTACCACATACCATTGCGGACCCTCCTGTGCCCCAATGGCCACCTCGGCTTTGGTGTGTTAATGGTGAGTGGCAGCTGTTTTACTCTCCTGGATCACACTCGTTTCTCCACTCACTCTTCAATCAATGAGCAGTGGTCCTTTGAATGATATGCTCACTGTCCCATGGAGGCCCACAACATGCCCCCATACTTCCTCTGGTGGGGTTGAGCTCTCCTACACAGCTCACACTCCCGACTGGTAGGAGCTGGAAGCTTCTACTTCCCGAATGGCTCTGGGCACATGACTTCTTTTCTTGGGTATGTGGCTCGCCCAGCCTAACTTGTTTGCCACTTCTTCAGCGGTTGGGTGAACCACCCCTTAGGCTTATAACACTTGCAGCTCCCCTTTGTGCTTTGCCCTTGGGCTTGGTCTAATGCTTCTTTGCCCTAAGGACATTATGCAACTTTGTCCTGGGTTTTCTTCTGCCCTGGTCCTTCTGCTCTCCCCTGGGTCTTGTGCCGGGGAGGTGCTGTGCCCCTGATACTTCTGCAACTCCCCTTCTATTTAGCCCTGGGTGATGGGACTTACTTTGGGTGGGCTTAGTGGTTCCTCTCTCTTCTTTTCCTGCACCCCCCGCAGCAGACTGGTCACTTAAAACTTCTGTCTTTTGCCACCCAGGTCCATTTCTTGTCTTCTTGAAGACCATCCTCGTCACCTGTGAAATAACGTGGATCCTTAGGTTCATAGGTAAGTTTCAGCAGTTACTTTGTTATAGATGCTCATGTTACAGTGAGTTAGCTCAGTAGGAACAAAACATTAGCTCTGATCACCCAGGAAGGGGCTTTCCAACTGCATAGGCTTAGAACCCTCATGACATGCATTCCCTCATTCAATATATAACATTCAATCTTACATCGCAGGCTTCTGCATTCATCCCCAAGCACTATATAACAAGCTGTTTACCTAACTTGTACCAACCCTATCGTCAGGCGAAGTTAGGCAGTTAACCGTAATCACACACACCTGATGGCCCTTTCCTTTCCCACAGGGATAAAAGGTGGAGCAAGAGTGCACAGTACGAGCAAGGCTGACCGCATGACGAAACAGCTATCCAGACCCGGCAGTTCAAGAAGAGGTGAAAGGCAACAAACATCGAGAGGCTGAGGAGGTGAGACACAACCGTGCCCTTTTCAACAAAATCCTGTAAAACATCTGCAGATGGAATCGTAATACCGAGGGCAATAGCCCAAGTGTTTCGCAGCAGATGTCAACGGTACACACAGGGGGTCATTACGAGTACGGCGGTAGGGGTTAATGGCACCAGTAAGGATGCTGGTGCCGTTAACCCCCTACCGCCACATTCCGAGGTCCCTTAGTGGGTCCCTCTAAGGCCAGCTGGTTTTACCAGCCGCCCTTAGCGGGAGCCGCTAAGGGACCAGGGAGCTAATAACGGGCCCGCTATTTGCTGGCCCATTATTAGCTCCTTCCCCATTCCCATTGAGCCCTATGGGGGCTCGAATGGGAGTGGGGAATGGTTTTCAGAATGGGGACTTACCAGGTCCTCCAAGGTTGGAATGACCCAGTAAGTTCCCATTCCGAGAACCCGGACCTGGACACGAGTTTGGAGGCAGCCATGGCACTAATAGCGCCATGGCTGCCTCCAAACTCATAATGACCCACACATTGTATCGGCGCTGATATGCCGGAACAAGGGAAACTCCTGCTACCGTGGTAGCCGCCTTGACGCCAGCTACAAGGAAAGCCAATTAGTTCATCACAGTCGGTGAGTCGAAGGGAGAACTGATAAGACCCGGGCTGTGGTGAATGAAAGTTACAAAGTGGCAAAGTGAGAGAAGTTCAAAGAACTGTACAATTGTAAAGGGGAGACCGGCAGTAGTGGACCGGCACCACGTGGCTGCTGCTCTGAGAAACTCTGGTCAATGCCCATCTGCGTAAAACTACAAATACCAGAAGGATGTAGGATAGCTGTTAGGATAGGTCAAAGTGGTCATACAGGAGGTCAAGCAAAATCCCTGTACAGTCGAAAGCCTTTGACCTAAGAACCGTAAAGAAAGGAAGGGAAGTGAATCCCACCACACGAGAAAGCAAGGGGAGTCAATCCTGTATACATTGAAAGTAAATGTGAAGTGCAGTTGACAAGTATGAACCTGCAAGAGGGATGCGGACGAGAAGTGGTCAAAGTTTAAAGTCCCGAGAAACAGTGTGTTGATAAGGGGGAACCCGGTCGAGGGATACCCACTGGAACGGTTTAAAAAGACTTTAAGATTTGTGAATGAAAGAAAAGCCATAGTGAACCCGGTGGAGGGAAGCTGAAAGTAAATGACGGGTCAGCGCCCAGAAGAGGGGGACCCAGGGGTGAATCTATCACCCGAGCAAAGCCATAGTGAACCCGGTGGAGGGAGGCTGAAGCAAAGAGGGTCTGTGCCCGAAAGAGGGGGACCTCTTGCATTGCAATCTGTTTGGATCGCTTCTGGTGTACTAGAGCTGTGGGGATGATTGATGGTTTAGAAACTGATGTTCATCCCTGGACCACTGGTGGTCCAGAAGTTGATTCGTCACAGGGCCCATCTGGGCTGAGGAAGAGAATTTTTAGCATAAGGAAGCAGCCCTTCATGTGCCAACAACCATGTTACAATTGGTGGAATCCAAGCGAATACATTGTTGAATCTCAACTATGCATTGCCCTACAAAATATAACCATGTAAAATAATTTCACCAATCTTCAATGGAAATGGCGTGCAAAAAAAGCATATTGGATCAAATCTGTAGAGGCATACCCACATTGCCCAAAAGAAGCCATGATGTATAGACTAAGCAATACGATATCACTCCAGAATTTAAAGGACGGGTAGCATAGGTAGATAAGTGGAGTGGTCTACTCATGAATAGCTGCACTTCTACATCTGCACTTCCATATTTTCTGGCAACCCCCTGTAGAGGACAGAAAATGTCATCTGACATTCCCATCACACATAAACGTTCACAGTGGGCAATGTCATGGGTAGCAATTTTTGATTGTCACTAGTGGGGCAGAAAATACCCTTTCCCCATCCTGCCCTCCCTTAAATATGAACAAGCAAAAGAGCCTGACCCCTCCCAATGGTGAAACAAAACTGTACAGATTAAAACACACGTCGTGAGACATAATTGGAAGAAGCCCTAGGATTTACAGGCAGCTCTGGAAATATGTTGCCTTTCAGCAACAGTCACACAACCTGCTGAGTTACCGTTGCAGCTTTCTACTTTAAGGCTTGTTACTCAACTTTCAAGGAATTCAACATGGGAATGTGAATCCCTGACACGTAACAAACACACTGCATTGCAACGTCAACAACGCATCAGTGCAGTTCATATGCATGATGTATACGCCCATAGTGGTTCATCTACAGCACCATTGACACGCTGCACCTTTGCATTTAGGATGTTCATTGAGGGAAGTAAAATTGTAAACATCTTCACTGGGATAAAGTGAGGTTTGTGCACCCCTTGCTAAAGAATTAACAGGGAAGTTGCCACTTTTTCCCACACCTAGTCACCGCCTATGGGAATTGGTGCTCAAGCATACTCAGGCCTCACTACCAGCCACCACCACAGGGTTCTCTGGGGCATGCATTTGGGTCTACACTACAACCATTTATCCTTCCAAGAGGAAAGAATAGGCAGAGCTTATTAGGTGTACCTAATCAACAATATCAAGGGCTGGTGAGAGGGATTGAGGTCAGGTTTCCTGGGTCATGATTCTACACTACACGACTCCTCTATCCTACTTTCTACTACTGCCTGCTCCATTTACCTGGTCCATGCTGTGCCCATCTCTGTGGCGCTTCCACTGCAGTGCCATGCCTCTCTCCATGTCTGCCGGTTCCCTCTTTCTTTTCTCTAACTGCGACCCTGCTGGAGACCACTGCCCCGTTTTCCATTCATTTCCATTTCTCCCTGCTGGTTGCTAGGGGATCCCCAACATCTTCCTGGTTGAAACCACTGTGCAGGGCGAGGCAGGGAGGTGAACGTCTGCATCTTCTCAGAAGCCTTTCCTTTTTTTGGGGGTGCTTTTCATGGGGGCAACCTCGTGACCGCTGCTTTTCTGTGCCTTGTTTCTCTGCAATGGATAGCCCATTGACTCACCCTCGCATTCCCGACCATCCTTGTCCATCACCTCAGACTCAGATGGTCCAGTACAGTACTTCCGCTACAATGCAGACTGCAGGCAGGCAGCTGTGGAAGGTTGACCTACTCACAGTGAGAGATCCACAAGTACAGCCAAAAGGCTTACACCAATTCACTACGCACAATGCATTGCAAAGGATTCCTGTTTCAATGGTACAAACCCCCCCAAAGCATGACTAATTAGCTCATATCAATTGATAGAAAATGAGGGTCCACCATAGTTATCGTGCTGAATATAGTTTGAAAAATGTGCTCGGGCTTGTCATAGCACTAACCAGGAAAACTGCCCTTCCTTTAGAAGTGTTAGATACCCCACAAGAAAGCGGCATTCGCTTACTTATTCAAAAAAGGAAGATGCGTTTAGGATCTTTCACAACTAAGCAGGGTGGGGAGCCATCGTCAGTCTAAGTAGCTTTCATAGGTCCATGGTGGGTGCAAAGTTGCTTTCAATTAGAGATGGACCCGCGTGGGCAACAAATTTGGGGGTTTTCTGGTATGGAAAGAATTTGGTCAGAGAAGCAGGTATTCATTTTACAGACTCTGAAAGAAAAAGGGATTTGCTGTCAACGGGTCCATGTAGTATTTTACAATTATGAAATGTTACCCAGTAAAAATGCATTGGAAATGTCTTTAACTGGCAGATTATAAATGAATGGCTGTGCCTTAGTTCAGTCATTTGCAAATGGTATGGAGAATTGTGAGTTCTTCCCCAATATGTGTCACTTCTCTGGATTGCAGTCATAATTACATGATAAGACGATATCACGATACTCGCGTGGTCCAGATCATATGATTATGCGACCAGACCAGGTTATGGCTATATGCTACAATGGATTGGATATTGAACCTGTGCCATAAGGTCTGAATCAGCTCATGATGAGACAGGTGACATTCAGCATCCCACAGGACTCATCCTTATTTCCACTATGGTTCAACATTTTTGCAGCTGCCAGCGGAGCTGAAGGATAAGAAAATACATCCTCAGATAAAATCTGCATAGCTGCACACCATACAAGGTCCCAAAATATATAAGACAAACAAAACATTCACTGGATAAAGGAGACCAAGTTGCTTGACAGGTGATGGAGTTATAATGGTTCCTAATTCTTCACAACTCTTGTGGTCACTTGCTGGACCTGGTGACTTAGAGTTCTGTCTATGGAAGGGTAGAGAAGAGGTAGTCACTATAGGCCTATGCGATGCAGATGTACACCTCCTGCCCAGTGGGTGATTGTGTCCAACCTCTAAAATACGGTCAAGGCAGCTACACCTACAATGTAGTCTAATGGGTAACCTGTCACGACCCTGCACTGATAAAGGGGAAGTGGCACATTACAAGATCTGGATGGAGAGGAGCATTGCGAGGTACATAGAGCTCGTCACCAATGTGGTGACCTACTTTGCATAGAAGGAATTCCTAGAGACACAAAGGTGAGGCACCAGCTTTATTGTGGGGCACCTCTGTAGTGAAGCAGGTTCCAGGCTTATTTAGGTTACATCAAGGGTTTATTAATACATACTAAAGTTATGGTTACAAGAAGGTATATACATAAGTGGACAGGACATAACACTGGCTCCCATCACCCAGGCTGGGAAGCTCCAACTCCTGAGTGTGGAACCACTTGAGTCAACATTCCAACATTCACAAGGCAACACTCCACATGACATCACCAGCTCTCACACACAGAGACTTGAACATCACAACACATCTCCTTCCTTTACTAATAAACAATACCAACACACACAGGCACGTTATAACAACCTCCTGTAAAACACATCCTTCTCCTTGTGCTCCTGTTCCAGCCGTCCCTTTGATTCCCAGTTAATATAACTCTATCAACATTCTACACAGAGCTTTAAAAGGACACACGCACACAAGCACAGGATGAACCTGACAGCTTCCCCTTTCTCCTGGGTTCCTGGGGTAAAGGAAAGGATATCCAGGCCATCTACATGTTATGCTTGACTGCACAAAGAAATGGAGCCAAATGCCAAGTGGCGACCTGCATATCCGAGTTTGAGAAGCTGTTTCCACCCCACCGACTAGGAACTGTGCTGCTCCCTCTGAGCATTGCAGAGCCACCCACATAGGCTTGTTGTTGCCTGTGCCCAGGAGAACAGTGGGGAGACTGTGGCCCGCCCAGAAGGCAACTGCTGATGCTTGTTACAAGAGGGTCTTCCAACGTCTACTAACTCCTTGCCAAGAATGTACCCAAGACCAATCTGAAATGGCAAGTTAACCCTTCCCTTTGCGAGAAGTTGGAACAATCGTTGAGAGCTTAAAATGAAATGGCACATTGGTGATTTAAGTAAACACCCAACAACACGGCAATACACCTCTACACTCATCTCAAATAATACAGCCTTGGCAAATGCTTTATAGTACCATTGGAGGGCAAGGTCCTGCTCTGACCACAAATGCCTCCATTTGCCTCACCTCCATCCTGCTGCACATGCAGCAGCCACAACCCGCACCAGCCGTGCAAATCACCACGGCTTCCACCCCATCCACCACACCCGCTTCCTCTGCCCCCACTTCCTCTGCACCCTCCAGCCCTGTGCGTCTGACAAGACGGAGTGCGAGGCACTCTGAAATGCTGCCCCCAGACGTTAAGAAGTCCAGGAAATAGTGTGGGAGAACTATGGGAGTGGGTCAAATGGTGTTGGCGGTGAATGGGTGTATTAGGGGGAGTTCATTGGGGGGTTTTGGGAGTTCACTAGGGGGTTTTGGGAGTTCACTGGTGGTTTGGGGGGGTTGTACCTTTCTGCAGTTGGTATCAATACACCCGTTGTGTGAAAAATCATTCAATGCCTGGACATTGTTCATTTTGTGTGTATCCATTTAATGTATGACGGTGCAGAGTGCCCAACTCCCCACATTCCCTGTGTGCATGTCCACATGGACCCAGTGTACAGTGGGTCACTCACACATATCTATCAACGTCCCTGTGGTTCAGAAGTATTCGTCAATCAGTGATTGGCGTACTGCCCGGCCATCCTGTGCATCACGTACTGGCAGGGGTGCTGCTTCTCCTCCGTCTCCATCCTTCTCATCTTCACCCGGTGCATGCATGTCAATGTCAGGTGGCAGTGGTGCATTTCCCTGGATGCACATGTTGTGCAGCATGACACAGGCCATGGTGATCTTTGCCACCTTCTCAGACTTATAAAGGAGTGCCCCACCAGACCTGCTTAGGCAGCGGAACCGCACCTTCAACAGGCCAAAGGTCTGCTCAATCACAACACGGGTACGGGTATGTACCCGATTGTACTCCTCTTCATGGCTGTTCTGCGGGTTCCACACAGGGGTAAGCAGCCACCACTTCAAGGGATATCCTCCATCACCTGCAAGCCAATACAGATAGGTCTATGTGAGTCACTCTGAGCTGCCACCTTCAGGATTCACAGTCATGGCCGCAGCAATTTACTGTCGACCTGCACATGTCCCTGTACATATGCACAAACATTGTTTAGATGCATTCTATACTGCAATATGGTGTAGTAGTCTGGATGGCGTTGTACAGATGATGCAGGGTGAATTCTTGAATGCTGATGCAGATGTACTGTGGTTGTAGGACGATGTTTTCCCTCCCATTTTTGCTGTGTATACTACACCGTGCTTGGTCACACTAGCCACATTGGCACAGTTGCAATCATGTTAAGTAATGCATTGCTCGACATACTCATGTTGGCCAGGTTGTGCATCTTACATGTTGTCATTGATATACGTAATTGGTCCAATGTGTGCCAGTGATGTGTTATGTTGGGGTAGGGGGTTCAATTCAGGAGTGTTTAGCTCTGCGTGCATTCTCCACTCACCGTCCAATCCCACCCAGGTGGAGTATGCATCCCCCCAGCCCCCATTCCCACCCAGATGGAGTATGCACCCCCCCATTCCCACCGAGGTGGAGTATGCATCCCAACACATCACTACCCTGATGCACTGCCATGTGCCAGTCAGGCAACTCACCAAGCAGCCAGGCACATCATCCAGCATGTCGCTCCATGTGACGGGGTACCGTGGAGTTACGCAGCACCATGGCATCATGTGTTGATCTGGGAAATCGGGCACAGCAATGTGTGATGATCTTGCTGGAGTCACATAATATCAGCACATTGATGGAGTGGTATTGTTTGTGATTGCGGTACACCGCCTCTATGCCATGGGGGACTTCCAATTCTACATGGGTGCAGTCCAGGGCACCAACACAATTGGGCATGTCTGCCAGTGTATGGAAGCCTACTTTGGTGTCGGCTATCTCCTGGGCAGTCCGTGGTAGGGATATGTGGTGCTAGAGTGCTTCAGGTGGGCATCCAGCACTTGGTTCAGCGTGCATGAAAATAGTGGTTGTGAGATGCCATGCAGCTGCCCCACTGTGTGCTGGTAGGTGCCTGTGGCCAGGAAGCGGAGCACATACACCACCTTTAGTAGTGGGGGGATGGCAGAGCGTATTTCTATGAGGCTGACGATTTCGTTGTGTATCATGTCCACTATGGTGGTGATGGTGTCCCGGTCCAACCAGTACAGGGTCTAGATCTGCTCAGGGGTTAGATTGAATGGAGTGGGTCTGATGCGAGGGATAGATGGCTGCCTATGAGGTACTACTGGCTGCACTGGTGGTAATTTCTGGGCCTGTCTCACCCTCCTTCTCCTCCTGCGTCTCCTCTGTGCTGCCTGTTGTTGCTGATGTAGTTGTTGTTGTAGTTGCTGTTGTTGCTGTAGTTGTAGCAGTATAGGCGTGTCCTCCAGTGCCATGATTGCAACAGCTAGTGGTATCATTTTGGTGTAGGAAGGGGTGTGGTGTGTGGGTGTACTCCTTTTGTACTGGCCCAGGCTCCATTGACTCCACCTGTGGTGATTGTGTGCACCTGTGGCAGTTGGCTTGATTGCAGATTTCTGTTTACGGGTGGTCCGCGATGCCTGTATGGCCGCCATTGTGCAGGCCCTGATTACTGCCTTCGGGATGCCGGTAATTGCATGCGGGCGTAGGTTGTGATGTCCTCCTATTACCGGCATCGCGGTATTTACTCCTCGAAGGGACGTGTGTATGCGCGCATGCCGGTAAGAGGGGATACGGTACGGCCGATGGGGGTATTGGCGGGTTGTTGGGTCGTAATGCCCCGGACCCGTTAACGGTGTTGGTATTACCATTCTGCCTTCCTTTTTTTATTACCTCCATTCTCGTAATGAGGCCCTATGTGTTTGTTCTGGCAGGTTGCTATCCAGACCGATTCTGTCTGTGTTAGGCCTGAGGAGAACGTCTAGGCTGGACTGTGCGTAACCAGCTTTCTTTAGTTAGGATGATGGGCAGTATGAGGCAAGTGATGGTATGAGAACATCTATACCGAATGGTGTCATAGTATCGCTGTGTTCTAGTTGAGTGGTGGTGTAAAGAAGAGAGTAAGCGTGGAGATGTGATATGGTGGTTTACCTTAGGTGCTTGAGATCGAGCACATTCCAACCGTTCCATGCACTCCAACCATTCTATGCACTCCAACCATTCTATGCACTCCAACCATTCTATGCACTTCGATCGTTTTATGCACTTCGATCGTTCCACGCACTCTGATCATTTTGTAAGTGTCCATTCTGCGCCCTCTATCTGTTCCGTGCATTCCATCTGTTGCATGTACTCGCTCAGTTCTATGCACACTATCAGTTCGATCAATTCTATGTGTTCCTTCTGATCAATGCACTTCGTCTAATCTATACATCTATACATGTTATCCCTTCATCATCCAGTCTGCTCATTTCCACGTTATCCGTTCTCCACGCATCATCCATCCACATACTTGACCCGTTCCCTGCCCCCTGTTTCACCCGTTCCATCCACATACGTCATCTGTTCTTCCACTTACATCATCCGTTCATCCACCTACTTCATCCGTTCATCCACCCACTTCACCCGTTCCACACACATACTTCACCCGTTCCACCCACATACTTCACCCGTTCCATCCACATACTTCACCTGTTCCATCCACATACTACACCCATTCCATCCACATACTTCACCCGTTTCATCCATCCATTCCCCCGATTCATCCACATATTTCACCCGTCCTTCCACATACTTCATCCGTTCCATCCATCCACTTCATCCATTCTATTGATCCACTTCACCCGTTCCATCCACATATTTGACCCGTTCCATCCACATACTTTATCCATTCCATCCATCTTTATAATTCACCCATTCCTTCCACATACTTCACCCATTCCATCCATATACTTCACCCGTTCATACACCCACTTTCTCTGTTCCATCTACCTACTTCATCCGCTCCTTCCACATACTTCACCTGTTCCATTCACCCACTTCCCCCGATTCCATCCCCCCATTTCGCCCGATCCATCCACATACTTCACCCGTTCCACCCATCTACATACTTCACCCGTTCCATCCACATATTTCACCCGTTCCATCCACATACTTCACCCGTTCCATACACACACTTTCTCTGTTCCATCTACCTACTTCACCCATTCCTTCCAGTTACATCACTTGTTCCATTCACCCACTTCCCCCGATTCCATCCACCCATTTTGCCTGATCCATCCACATACTTCACCCGTTCCACCCAGTTCATCCATTCCACTGTCATACTTCACCCGTTCCTTCCACATACTTGACCCGTTCCTTCCACATACATCACTTTTTCCGTCACATACATCACCCGTTCCGTCACATACATCACCCACCCGTTCCACACATGTTGTCCATGCAAATAACATAACAGCTACAGGTCTGTTTTGACACAAAGTTCTCCTAACCTCAAATTAGATCAATTTGAAAGATTACTAAATTGCGACTCACGTTGCTGGAAAAGGTACTCACAAACATCCCATCGTATTGAGCTGACCCGAGCCCAGGTACTAGACGGACGTAACTTAGTCTAGGTGGTGGGCCGTGAAAAATCAAATACAGTAGCTCCAAGACCTAATACCATAACACTAGGCTATCCCTGAACCTGAACATGTAACACATCACCCCAACCATGAAGCAGGTCTGCTGGATCTCACACATCACACGCAAGGCATTTGTCCTCATTCACATTGCCTTTAGTGGTCAAAGACCTGATGTGCATGGAATCTCGTGCCCAATTAGGACTCCTATGGTAACCTCGAATCCAATTGTCCAGCCCGACTTTATACATACAAACCTTTGGAAAGAATTAAAACTTACTCCAATTTACTATCGAGTAAGCTAACAAAAAAAAAGATAAAACATAGACGCAAACTATGTTTCCATAATAGATTACAATTTCATTAACAACAGGTCTGGGGAAAACATTTTTGATGGACCCCGGACTCAGCCAAAGGGTCAATGAGCTGTGTTTGATGGGTATGTGATGGGAGATGGCAAGGACAGGGGATTAGCCTCTGGTCAGTCCATCTACTCTAATAGGCCTTGGGCTGGGAATTCCTTTTCTGGGAACAAAATCAAATCAAGGATGCTGCAATGGCAGTGAGCAGGAGCTGATATGCACCGAGGGAGTTCCTAAATAAAGGATTTGACAAAGTGCGCAGTACATGGACATATAAATAGGGTGCTGACAAGTCACTTGTCAGCATTATTTATTTAGTTGTTTGTTTATTCACTTATTGCTCATTTGTACAGTGTTCACTCCAGAAATATGATTCACGGGCCCCCAGAGTGAGGGTGTGGAATGCAGGAAGGGAGGATTATTTAGTAACAAGCGAAAGGAGGAGAGGCCTGAAAATGCACATCCTTGACAAGTGCCAGATTAGTTAAATGCAGTAG
Source organism: Ambystoma mexicanum (assembly GCF_040938575.1). Classification (NCBI taxonomy): domain Eukaryota; kingdom Metazoa; phylum Chordata; class Amphibia; order Caudata; family Ambystomatidae; genus Ambystoma; species Ambystoma mexicanum. The sequence continues at coordinate 973,955,464 of NC_090925.1, forward strand.
TAAAAAAATCAAATCAGTTACGTGCTAGGTTTGAGGATACATTGGGCCTCATTACCAGGTGGGCAGTAAGGGTTAACGGGCACCGGTAAGGAGACCGGTGCTGGTAAACCCTTAACGCCCTATTCTGAGGTCGCTTAGCGGGTCCCGCTATGGGCGCCTGGTTTTACCAGGCGCCCTTAGCGGGAGCCACTAAGGGACCAGGGGGCTAATAACGGGCCCGCTATTAGCTCCATCCCCATTCCCATTGAACCCTATGGGGACTCGAATGGGAATGGGGATGGGTTCTCGGAATGGTGACTCACCAGGACCTCTAAGGTTGGAATGACCCGGTAAGTCCCTATTTCGAGAACCCGGACCCGGAATGCGGTAAGGGGGTAGCCATGGTCCTAATAGCACCATGGCTACCTCCTACCTCGTAATGAGGTCCATTCAGTCATCAGAGATCAACAGAGGAAATAAGAGCAGAGTCAGCTGTAATAACATACGCCTTTTCGGTTCATCATGTTGCTGACTGTGAAGGCGTTAGCTTGGAATCAGCCTCAAAACCTGGAAGGGCTCAGTGTCAAATGCTTTTTTGAAGATGAACGTTTTTTAGGTACTTCCTGAATATCTTTGAGGACAGTCTGTGGGCATCATTATGGCCTGTGCAGAATGGGTTAGCGGGTCCCGCTAATGGGTGCGGACCCGTTAACACCATTCCGCATGATTACAAGGTCCCCTTGCGGGACCCGGTAAGAACCGCCTGGTCAAACCATGCATCGTTACCGGGTCCCGTGAGGGGAAGAGGGAGCTAACAACGGGCCGGTCGTAATCGGCCCATTGTTAGCTCCCTCTCCCATTCCCATTGAGCCCTATCGGGGCTCAGATGGGAATGGGGAAGGTCCGGGCCCGGGTTCCCAGAGGGAGGAATTACCGGGCCCTCCAACCTCGGAAAGGCCCGGTAATTCCTCATTCTGGGAACCCGGTAAAGGAGCCCGGTTTGGCGGCAGCCATGGAGCTAACAGCTCCATAGCTGCTGCCAAACTCGTAATGATGCCCTGTAACTTGCTCTACAGTTCACTCCCCCTCCAAATCTGATGTTATTTATTTCTGGAATTAATTTGCGACCTATGGAGGGAGCCTTGACTCCCATGTCAATGACCGATGCACACTCACTGCCTGTTGAGTGGTGCAAGCCAACATACGTATTTTAATGTTACATTGTCACTTACATCATTGTATATCTTGCCAGTGTCTAAAGTCGTAGCCCATTTTAGTGCCAGTGGGTGGAAGCTCATTTGTAAGTATATTTTTAGTGTATTTTGCTGGGATGGGCTCATTCCCTGCTTCTCGCCCTGCCCTTGCTTGTTTTGTTTCAGGGCCCTTTAGCTGTAGCTCTTGCTTACTTGCTTGCTGCAACTATATCTTTCCTTTCATGCTACCTTGAGAATGTTTGTTTATGAGCCAGTTGTTTAACTCAAATTGCGAGATACCTTTCTGACGAAATGACTAATGCACTGCACAAGTACAGGGATGAGTGAGTGTGAAAGCACAGGCTCAGCCCCACAATGCTACTAAACAACCAGTGATTGTGATCCGGGTCCTAAAGGTGAAACAAGCACAGGCTCACATGTATACCTCCATCATGTCTAAGGATAGTGCAGGTCAAGGGAAAGTGTTACTCTTCAGGAGGGGTGTGAGCTGGCATGGACGCACACACTGGGCCTCATTACACGGATGGCGGAGAACCATGGCGCTATTAGCGCCATGGTTCATGCCGGTAAAAATTACCGCCCCATTCCAAGGTTGGCGGGGCGGTAATTCCCCCTTCCACCATTGCCCTTCCCCATTCCCATTTTTGCCCCATAGGGCATAATGGGAATGGGGAAGGCGCTAATTACGGTACCGCAAAATGCGGTACCGTAATTAGCTCCCTGGGTCCCTTTGCGGTTTGGTTTTTAACGCCTGCAAAAAGCAGGCGTTAAATCCCCCAACCCGCAAAGGGACCTCGTAGTAAGGCGGTAAGGGTTTACCGGTACCGGTATTTTACCGGTACCGGTAAATCCTTACCGCCATCCGTGTAATGAGGCCCAAACAGTATTAATAAAACTAACAATGTACACAACTATGTTAAACACTAAAGATAAACCCCTGTGGCCCAACATCATTGAGCTGGGCTTCTTGGCACTTTTCTGCTGTTGAGCTAGTGTCGAGATGGTCAAGTCATGCAGTTCCTGTGGTGAGTCAGAATCAAGGTGGATTTGAGATGGGACTCTTTGTGGATTGAGGTGGTGTTTGAGACATTACTGGTCAATGGCTCCCAATGGGTTCAATCATTATTCTAGTTGGGTTGAGACAATGTTTCTGTTGGTACGAGTCAGAGAGTCGATGGCTTCCAGCTGCTTCAGTCAGCTTTTTGGAATTAAGTCCAAACAGGGCTTCCATTGGGTTGAATCAGCTATTGGGATACAGTGAGTCAGGTGATTCCACAGTGGCATGCTGGCGTCAAGCTGCGGAAGTGATGCACTTCTCTGCATTGAGTCAGTGCTGAGAAAGCTCAAAGAAGAAGGTAAGCAGTTCAAAGTTCTTAGAGTGCCAAAAGTAGCACAACAAGTCATGAATAGTCTCAAAACGAGTCAAGCATGGTTGAACTAGCATAAAAGTATGTTGAGGGGGTAAACAAGTTTGTGAGCTGCTTCGTGGCTCCGGAGTTGCCCAGAGGCTAAGTTCAGGTTCTCCATGGACAAGATAATTCCTATGTTTCATGCTCCAACTCCAGGAATATTGGATGCCACCTGTAGGTATTCTTCACATCCAGTGAGCAGAATACTTATTTCGGAGCAAAGGCACCAAACAGGCTTTAGTCATCAGCAGTTTCACTTCAAATGTGTACTTGATGTGGGTAGGGAGAGGTTTTCTTTGTTGTAGTTTTCAGTCTACACATCTATGGCAGAGGACCATGGAATAGACTGTAAACACAAGAACAACATACCAACAAAAGACAATATCCCAAGAAGAGTGCCTGGTGAATACGTCTTGTGTGGAAGTCCAAAGATGAATCAACTAAGAGGAAAGACCTTAAAAAGGTAACTGCTACAGGGATTGGTCCAAAGTATGCAGGATGCCAGGGGCCAATGCAGACTGCTGTAACCAATGTCCATTGGCTTCTGATGTCATACCTTGAGTTTGTTGTCAGGAGGAAGTAGGGGAGGTGCAAGAGGTTTGGGGCACGCTAGCAAAATCCGACCCCTCTCTGTGCTAAACCTCTCCTTGGGTTGACTCTAACTCTGCTTCCTTCCTTTGTCTGCCTATGTCAAAAGAACTTCAGTATTCAGCTCCCTTCTGTGAGAGGAACATTGTCATCTTAGGACTATCTTTGAGTCATCAGTTCACAGGAGACCTCCCAAGGTCGGTTCCTGTGCCAGTAGGAAGGTGTTAGCTTTCCTCATTGGGATCAAAAGGACAGCTCATCGGCAGGATCCTACAGGGTTGTTGTGGTTACGTTGTGGCAAGAGAGCTAATACATACCCACCTATCTAATGACTGAATGACCTCACCAAGCTGACAATAATATTACATTCAAATGCTGTGGTTGTACAACAGTTTAACTTCTGTAGCAACCATGTCATAACTAGACATTTCTTATAGTGAGGGTTCAATGTGCCAACAGGTCACTGGGGTGCACAATTAATATAATACAAGACCAAAAGATGTACCCACCCCCCTGAACACTATACTCCAGATCAACCCTTTTCACAAAATCTAAATGTAAAAACACGAGCGCAACTTAAACTTTGTAATATTGATCTTGAGAAAGCTTGTGACTTTTCTCTACATACCGCTAGTTTAATAAAGAGCGGACTCGAGCTGATAAACAAAGAGAAGACACCTGCTGACATAAACATAAATATGACTAAAAACGTAATACCGTCTTCACCGTCTTTACAATCAGCCCATCTCTCCTTACTTGGGGTCGGCACTGGGTGCGCTGCCCCTCTTGTTGTGTTCGTTGGGCCTGTTGGTGGCTTGCCTTGTGCTGGCGATGCGTAGGATGTGTCCACCGCGGGATGTTCCTCTGCTCCTCCCGCCGTCCTCGGTGGCACTTGGGATCCTTGGCTGGGGTTGGAGTTCTGTGCTGGGGAGTGCAGCGAGGGCAGGATCCCCGCTGCCCTCGCCGAGAGTGATGGGCTATGTGACTGTGCCACTACTGGGGGTGTTCCCTGGTTGGCTGGATGTGGCCGGTCAAGGTCGGGGTGCACCTCGCTGGGGTCGGTGACTGGGGTTGGTGCCCGCCCCTTCCCCTGCCTGGCTTCCGCTTGTGTGGATCTCGGCCAAGGTCGGGAGCGCTGCTCGATGACGACAGCTCCAGACCTTTTAGAGCCACCTTCATTGAATAAAGCGGCTACTGGTTTAGATGTAGCAGACAGTGACTGCATATCTAATTCACACAGTAAAATTGCAGTGAATGCACAAAACACAATGGACGTATTTGGTACGACAGATGAAAACGTGTGGTACGATAGAAACAAGGATGACAGAACTAAAGAAACCATATGCAGTTCAAAGAACATAAGCGTGAAAGCAAACTCCTGTAACACTACTAAGGATATAGCACACGTAAGAAAAGAACCGTTGTGTGCAAACAATGATCCTGCTCCAGATGATCTTTTTCATATAGATCTTGCTACACGCATCCCTATTGTATCTGCTAATGAACAAATACCACAAGGAGAAAGACCTCAAATTAGCACACAAAATGTGCAATGCACTCAAGATATATTGGATTGCGGACCAGCTGCAAGACGTAGCTCCCTAGCAGTCGCCGACCAATCACTGAAAGACCTATCTAGTATAAATTAACAAATACAACTGAAAGTTCAGCTGGATGTAACAAATTGCGAATCAAGAATACAAACAGCAACTGTTACAAATGTCAACGACCAGATTTCTGGTAACACTCGACTTCAATGCAAACAAGATACACAACTAAAGAGTTCAAGGACTCTCAATGAAAGGATAAATAAAAGAAGACGGATTGGCTCTAGCTCTGAAAAAGAACTATACAAATCACAGAAAAGACTGATATGTGGACCTGCAAATCAATCAACACAAAGACCCACCACCACTGCACAAAATTTGAATGAGGATGAAGAAATGAGAAATTCAGCCTCGGAAGAAACTTCTTCCTCCGATTCATCCCTTGCAGAAAGACCAATTCCTAAAATTAGAAGGTCATCCTTCTGGAGGCAAAGATGACAGAACTTACTTCGAGATTGTAAAGGGGCATCAATTGAAAATTTATGCTTTGAATTAATGCCAAAAATATCATTGGCAATAACCATCGCCACGGCATCCTTTACAAAGATGTACGAGCAATTTAATGACAATTATAAAGATCAGAACACAATAATTGCCTTTCTAAATGCAAAGATGACAAATATTGAATATGAAATGAGAGAAATGAAAATTCAATCTCGTAATGACCTACATTCCTTGGAAGTGTCTAGTACTCTTCTTAAGGACCAAATGGTATCTAATGCAGGTGACAAGAGATTGTTAGCGGATGTTGCTCGCGAAGCTTTACAAATTCTGAAAAAAACTCATGCCGCTAACATGGAATCACTAGAAATACCAGAATCAAGGAGCTCTACGGAATCTAATAAAACTGTGATTCACTTGAGTTCACCTCCATGCCCATCATCACACAATGGTGAGATGGGGGGCAACTGGATCTCAGGAAATGAAAAGGGAGAAATTCAGCCTCTCACATCCAGGTCTCAGTTCAACGTAGTGGAGACGAGTAAAAACTCGGAGGCAACTATAAATTCAGAAAAATTGATATATTCTCTAAGCCGGTGTTCTGCTACTGGATCTAAGACGACTCTCAAGACTCTATAGAAACCAGTGAGAAGGTGGACAAAGAACTATGAGGAACCAAATTCATTGAAATGAAGGATCAGGGTGCTCCTTCTAACCCTACCTCGAGTGATAAAATCCAAAGAGCAACTGAAAAAGTTGTAATAATTATTGATCAACTTCAAGACGAAAGAAATACCACGCAGAGTGTACAAACAAGTGAAATGGAAACTCGAAAACTTGTAGAAGCCCAAGCTAAAACACGGGTATATTCAATATTTGAAAAACAAAATAAAGTAACACACGTGTTGCATAAACCTGTTATAACAGCAGGTAAAGCAAAAAAATATATATATATAATAGAACAAACACAAGGTTCCAAGAGAGGATCACTAAAATTCTAAAGAAATCTTAAACCTCTGAATTCTTCAGAGTCTACAACAAGAAGCGAAATTAAACAAGGTCTTTCAAACATTGAATTAGTTCAAGATCTGGACAAAATTCATAACGACCAAAATTCATAACGCTGTAAAAGCACTGAAGATGATAATACAACTGATGACTTAATTAATTTATCAACACATGAGATAGTAGATGGTGACTACGATACTGATGAAGTAGATCTTGAAGCATCTGGGAATCCACCAAGTTGTATCAAAAAAAGCAATGATCACTTCAGCTCACGAGAACAATAATTCAAGGGACTTGATCTTAAAAGGAAAAAATGAGGAACGAGTATGTAGAATGGACCCTATTGAAAGATATGAGAGAGAGACAACAAACCATTGGAACTAACAACATAGATACGCAAGAAAGATTCTTAACTATTGAAGAGCGAAGAAACCTCATCCATCAAAAAGAATACAGGGACAATCCAAAAACAAAACAAGAGTTTTTACAACCTACCCCTCAGAAGAGTCACCAATACGAATCTGAGAAGTTACTGAAAATCCTCTTAAATAACCAACTGGGAACATAACAAAATCAAGAAGATCCTGCTAGGAGTATTTTCTCCATTGCAGGTGCAAAAGCTTCTACACAAAAAAGACACAAATAGCACTAACATGCAAAAACACGAATCCTAATTTTTGCATTTTGCTATGAAGAGCTTATAAGGCAAAGGATGGGCTCATATTGAATAGACGAAATGTGTTAACTTTATTAAAACATCCGGCACATTTAAAAACACTATCTTCAAGTGACCTAAAAATAAGTGGAATTTGTAAATGAATTGCAGACCGAACGGGTCTTACTACACATAAATGAAAGACATATAAAGAACCAAATCATGGACCAAAGGGATGCCCTAAGTATGCTTGATTTCGAGATTAAACAACTCAGCTACGATCAACTGAATCAGTTAAGAAATCTGAGAACGGATCAAAACATAATTGGATTCCGAGAAGAAACCATGACTACTGTTCGGAATAACAAGCCCAATAAAAGAGCTAGTAATTCGACTGCAACTCCGACATCAGTACAATCTGCTAAAACAAACGAAAAAAGGAAAATAAAGATCACTATCCCTGAGCCCGATAACCTAGACCAGAGCCATAAAGAACAATTTAAAATGCAAACACGTGCATGCACGGATGATTGGAGTTGGCTAGCCAGCGTAATAAATCAAAATAAATCAAGCTAGCGCCATAACACAAAAAATACCGACATTCTTCAAATCGGATCCTGGAATACAAGAGGGCATGCTCATCTCTTTCAAGACATGCTTTACAAAATCTGGATATCCTGTGTTTACAGGAAACTTGGTTGGTAGATCCACCCTTGGTACCTAGATATGAGATAGCAATTAACCCGGCTATTATACAGAAAAGGGGTAGACCTACGACCGGCTTGATTACACTGGTGAAAATATGCAGTGGATTCAGAATCTTTGATACAAGAAATGTAACCCCTTACATTCAAACTGTAAAAATGGGGACGGATGTTAATAAAGGTTGGTTAAAAAACTCAACATACATAATTAATATATATTGGCAACAAAAGTCAACAGGGACTTGGGCCTTCTTGGATGACTTGTGGGATACAATAGACAAAATTATGTCACAAGAAACAAATGTAAATCTGATAATTTGTGGTGACTGGAATCTGGATCTTAACAAGTTATCGGGTGTAAAAAGCTCTAGTCGAACATATCTTAAAACAGAGCTACTAACTCAACATCTCCTTAACGATATATCCGTGAGAGAACTTAGAATACTCAACGGGAACACACCGGGAGATATACCGCCCAATCCCACATGGAAAAACGGGGCTCTAAATTCAATTATTGATTATTTTGTTGTATCAGAGAGTATCGATGATGTAGTTGTGTTTTTGAAAGTACTGAATATGGATCAAAATTACCATAATCTAGTCACAATTGGAATTAAATATGAAATGAGATCTGATAAATCTGAAAATTGGTCAAATGAAATTACAGTGGTACCTGGACGTAATAGACTAAGGCTTAACAGCACGAAAATAAAAACCATGACGGCCCACATTCAAAATAACCTAGAGCCGGACTAAGTTCCATTGTTAGAACAATTTAAAAAGATGCCCAACAACAATGGTAAAAATAATTTTTGCCAGCGCCACATTTACGACAGAATCATGGTAGAGAAGAAACGTGAACTACGAAGAAACATTCGGGCACTGAAACACGAAAATGCCCAAAAACAACAAAAAGGGAAAAAACACTGAAAACAAAATATAATAACTGGATAAAGGCCCATAGAGCCCTAACGCAACAAAAAGACGCACAAGAAATGATGCGAACATTGTATAATAAAACAACAAGAGAATTTTGGGCAATGCTGAATAAAACAGACTTAAACCAAACAGCACTCATTACCAATATGGCAAGTGAGGCACAATGGATTAATCATTACACGACACTCTATAAGCCCCAGAAATCGTCCACACAAGAAACCACCGAGAAATATGAGACCTGGAATATTACGATTTCGAAAGAAAATATATCAGAAAACATTAAAAAGCTAAGTACCTCGAGAGCACCCAGTCCAGACGGATTGACAAACTTTATATTAAAGGAAAATCCTAGGGAATGGACTGAATTTTGCTACATTTTGTTCAAAAATATAATACGAGAACAAACCATTCCTTTGTCATGGCAAAGCGCTTTAATAGTTCCTATTTTTGAAAAAGGAATAAGATCTGAGCCTGGTAATTATAGGCCGATAGCGCTTTTAGACGCTGTAGGTAAAATCTTTGCAACGCAATTGCAAATCCAATTAACAGCATGGATACAGCAATCGGACTCCTTTGATCTCCGTCAAACAGGCTTCGTAAAGAGCGTAGGCTGTAATCTTAATCTATTTCTTCTTAATCTACTAAAAATGGAGGCAATTAGGAAGAAAAAAATAATATATCTTGCCTTCATCGATCTAGCCCACACTTTTGATGCAGTGGATCGAAACCTGCTATGGAGTAAAATGCAAGCTCAGAACTGTCCCGAAGGACTCTATATACGCTATAAAAGAACTCTACTCCGGAACATCTGTTAAAATCCGTCTTGATAAAAAAGGAACACTGTCGAAAGCAATCAAAACTGAACAAGGTGTTAAACAAGGTTGCTCATTAGGTGCTGTACTATTCAACTTTTTTATTAATGACGCGGGACAACACCTGACAGACAATAGAACACTTGTGCCAAAACTCAATGAGAATTTGATGCCGATGATATGGTGATACTGGATTTAACGCCTATTGGTCTCCAGCATAAATTGAAGGTATTGGAGGATTACATCTCGAAGAATGGCCTCCAAATTAATATTGTGAAGACTGAAACCTTCGAATTTAAGAACTTGCAAGGGAGAGGAACAATGACTAAAACAAAATTCCAGTGGAAAATCGTCAATGAACTACTAAGAAACGTAACTCAAACGAGATACTTGGAGTGATAATAAACTTGAACATCAATGACGAGGCAAAAGCAAGAGCAATTAGACAGAGAAGCAGTCAATTAACAGCACAAGCCACGATGATTAATAAAAAACATGGAAAGTTCAGTCTTAAACCAGTTTGGGACTTCTATAATATATAAAGTAGTCCCGGCATTGATATATGGAAGCGAAGCCTCCTTCGGATGCTCATATGGCACATGGGAATCATGTGAATATCTATTTTGGAGAAAGATCTTGCAGTTACCGATTGGCACGCCTCTTGCTTGTACCAGATACGAGCTTAGTCTTATCTCTCTAACTGCGAAAGTTATATGGAACACCTTGACGCTATACAGTAAAATATCTGCTACAAGTTGTCTACCTCAATTTAAAATACTAAAGATTAATTCTGAAACAAAAAACGAATCAATTCAAGAGATGTGGGAGCAGAAATGTGAAAATGTACTTCAGACCTTAAATACTACTAAAGAAATACTATGGACAAATCCAAATGAAGTCAAAAAGAAACTGTGGCATAGAGATTGGTGGGAAACAGAACAACAAAGATCTTGCCACCGATGTATGCAAATCGTGCCAGCTGAGGCTAAGACTTTCAATAAACTATCAAAATATTTGTTAAAATTTCCATGTAGATCTTTACGGAATGTCTTTTTAAAGTTTAGAATAAAGTTTAGTCAACCATGCCATCCTGCTCAACTGTCTCCGTGATAACCTGGGTATCACTGGTCAGGCTCTGGCATGGCTGACTTCTTTCCTTTCCGGTCGACCCTCCCAGGTCCAAATGGGCTCCTTCCTCTCTGACATCGTTTTCTCCACCTGTGGTGTCCCCCAGGGTTCCAACCTCTCTCCCTGGCTTTTCAACCAGTATCTGGCACTCCTTGCCCACCGCATCGCCGCTCTCTGCCCCTACTTCCAGTGCTATGCAGACGATACCCAGCTCATTTTCAGGCTACCCTCGGCCTCCTCCTCTCCTTCCCTCATCTCCGACTGTCTGTCTGCTATCCAGGAATGGTGTGCCGCCAATGACCTCTGCCTCAACGCCAGTAAGACTGAGATTCTACTCATCGGCACACCCACTCCCTCCTTCCCTGCAGCTCTCTGGCCGGCCTCCCTTGGCCCCCTTCCTGCCCCTACCTGCAAGGCTAAAAACCTCGGGGTCATCTTCGACTCCACACTCTCCTTCTCTCCTCATATATCTGACGTCTCTAAGAAGTCACACTACCAGCTGCACCTCCTCAGAGGTATTCTTCCCTTCCTCTCCTTCCCCCAGAAGCTCACTGTCTCCCGAGCCCTGGTTCTCTCAAGGCTGGACTACTGTAACAGCCTCTATCTTAATCTGCCTGCCTCCACTCTCCGCCCTCTGCAACTTATCCAGAACAGAACTGCGAGACTTGTCCTTGGCCTCAAGCCCAGGGACCGTATCTCTCCAGGACTGAAATCCCTTCACTGGCTCCCAGTGGCTGCGAGGATTAAGTTCAAAACCCTATGCATTGTCCACAAGGCCTTCTGGGGCCTGGGACCTAAATACCTTCAACTCTCTCTTCCTAAATATCTTCCTTCACGAGCCCTTCGCTCATCCGTCTCCAACTCCCTCATGGTCAGCCGCTTCTCGAAGCAACGAGCTGGGGGTAGATCTCTCTCCGCAGCAGGGGCCTCCCTCTGGAACAGCCTTCCTGCCTCCCTGAAACTTGAGGAGAACCATCTCCGGTTCCGGAAGCACCTCAAAACCTTCCTCTTCGCTTCTGCCTTCTCTCTCCCTCTCCCCTGCTAAACCTGCTTAAATCCCCACTGAATTCAGCACTAAACCTGCATCTGGGCCACTCTCAGCAACCTCGGTCCAGGGCCCAGCCACTCTCCACTTGCACTGCCTCCCTGGCTCCCCCTGCACTGTGGGACTGTCACTGTACCCTACAGCCCCCTTCCCAGCACTTGCTCTGCACTTACCTCGCACTTGCCACCAGCTGGCCCTTTTTATTTATTATTTATTAATTATTATTTTTTACGCTACTTACCTTGTACTGCACTTTCCCCCCCACCTCCTCCCCCTGCACTTCCTCCTTTTCCCCTTACCCCTGCACTTGCGCGATCTGAATGACACCTGGCCTAGTAGGATCGTTTGTCTGTCTTCCCCTTGTTTCCCTCCCTCCCTGCCTCGTCGCGCCTTGAAACACTTGTGTATAGGCGCGTTACAAATACCATATCATATCATATCATATCATATCAATTCCAAACAAAGGAAATATTAAACATTCTAAAGAAAAGAAATCAAAGTGACACAGTCTGCAGGCTGTGTAATTGTCAACCTGAAACACTTAAGCATCTTGTTCTCTATTGCTCAGACATGGAAGAAGAGAGACAGAAAATCCTTGGAACCGAGATAGCACAAAGAACAACTTGGCACTCTGATGAATGGTGGAGTGCATTTTATGATGGTTCTAACAACAAGATAACATTTGAGTTAATATCATTCTTGAATGAAATGAACAAAAAACTTGTATAACATGAGGGATAATTAATGATCTGAGCAATTTTACTTAGATGGATGCAGGAATCTTGTTTCAAAACTGTTTCTATGTTTTTAAAAGTTTTGTATGAAACTAAATAAAAAATAAAATAAAAAATAATTAAATAAAATTAATGTATTTTGAACAAGAGGTGCAGATAATTATAATGCCATCTACGCCTATTGGATTTGTGTGTAACAGCAGCTGATCAGGCATGGCCATGTGACCTTTGTGCATGCCCTATTTCCACTTCAGGTTTTGTGGGGATGGGACTTCAATCACCTTAACCCAAAACAGGCCACCACTTAAGAAGTGAGTACATGGTTGTACATAAAGCAAGTTATTGTACAAAGTTCTGGGGAGTGGTTAGATAGTGTTGCAGAACCAAACTAACCCAAGTCTCAACAATACAACATCAGTTGGCATCTTATATACTTTTTGCAACAGTTTAAAAAACTCACAGATACATTATTACCATCCACCCAGCAAATATGATTGGACAAAACCTCATCAAAGAAATCCCATCTTTTCCAATTTGTTCCATTTTAATTGGTCAGTCTTATCTTGATTATCATCTTCAGATCATATTCAAAACACACCACTTCTTGGGATTCACCTATAGCAGGTCATGACATCAGTACATGGTTAAACATTGGTATTGAAAACATAATTCATTGCTAGCAATAACTGGCCTAAGGCCTTTAACTTTATGCGGGATTGCACATGGTCTGCTTACGTATTCTCGCAAATAGAGTAAGGTCTGCATAAACAGGATTTTATTTGAACTACTGATTGTGATCTTAATTCCCCAGAGTTCTGCCACCTCTAGAAGACCTTCTAATTTATGCGGCCACATACAGCCTCTGATGACTTGGAAAAATATGTAACCGCTGGACCCTGGCCTCGGACCTCATGTTTATTACCACCAAACAAATTACAAACCCCCTCTAAAGAGTTTAATAGAAAGGACAAGATAACATCAGTTCCCTTGCGGGCCTGTGAACCTTGTCCTGTTTGTATGCTGACCTTCTTACTAGCTAACTCATTCATCAGTCAAGAATGTCCCTTCTACTTATTATTCATGTGCAACAGTTAACCGTAGAGCGACACACCCCATTGTGTGGATTGTGTTTGTTTTGCATTTTCAGTTCTAATATTATATCTTTCTACATGTGGCAAAAATCTAATATGTATACATTCTAAATGATGGTAACTCTAAAAGTAACATATCCAATCCATAATGAACTCAATTTGATTCATATGGCATTTCAACACTATCCCAGTTTGCTGCCATCCCTTCATCAATATCGTGTGCGCAACACAAACCTCTCATAATAATGGGGACCAAATTGACCGTTTTTTACAGACATTGTGGCAATAGACAGCCACATCAAGGTACATGTCACACTATTATTTTTTGCATGACACATTTATGAAAGCGGGTCTGATTAGCAAAGATCACTTTCAAAAACAGGATTACCTGCATTATTTAATTGCTAAAAAATATCAAAAAGCCAAGACTTGAATAACCTTGCAGAAGACATTCTATAACAACCATATAGAGGCTGGTTGGCACTTTTTGAGGTAGAACATTTATTGTATCCCCAATCAGAACTTTCCTGGCCCAAATTTACACAAAGAGCTACATGTTCCAACAACATAGTAGATAAGATGTCTTAAACCTGCAGATCTCCAGATGCTTTGGACTGCTAATCCCATGGATCCTCACAATTGACTCTAGTTGGTATGGCTGTTGAGAGTGGTAGTTTAAAACATCTGACCAGCTAAGGTTTACAGACACAAGTACAGGAGTATGTCTTCTCACATCTCAGAAGGCCAGCAACCCTGCAGAGAAGAAGACCTTTAAATTGGAATGGATGATTTTCATCAGCAATGAATTGAACAGAGATGGTTATGGAGTAGTTCTAGGTTTGTAGGTCTTTGTGGATTTAATGTGGAAACGGTGAGTATGTGGATGATGGAAAATGATCTGTCATCTCCAGTACCAGCCACATATGTGGTGTGGGATGTTGCTTGAGATGCCATATGTCTGCATGTGTATCTCTTAATTTTGGAACCATCTGTCATACCATACCTCTCATGGGTGCTCCACCTCTCATATTTAATCATTGTATTTTGCCACCCAAATACCTTTTAGGAAGTTACTTTTTATTCAAAAGCATATTGTTTTAATATTTCTAAATAAATTCACTTTCTTCCACATACATCTGCAGAGTAGACCTTCGCCAAATTGGTGTAGACCCTTTGAACCTGGATTACCCCTACTGCTCTCCCTTAACACATGAAGGCCACTGCTGCTCATAAAATGAGGTTGAAAGGGATAATAGATGCAGATGATTGCAAATGGGTCAATGAGGGTTTAGTTCCCCTTCTCTACAACATTAAAGGCAACACAAATGTATGCTGCTACAACATTAAAAGGCATAATCTCCTGGGCCCAGATAGTTCAGGCAAAGAAGCCCAAACACCATCCCATCCTTCATCCAAATTCTCATGGCAGGCAGCAGTGAAAGGCACACGATCTCTGGCAGGTTCCAGTTTCTGTTTCATGCTGTGAATTCAATGTGACATTTATTGTACACACATATGCACAGCAGAGGTCTGCAATGGCACATGCCATTGCTTAATTGTAAGCACACGTAGCTCTGGAAATGGGGTGGAATATACAGGTATTAAGTCATTCTGCAGGGATTATAAAGCTAATTCTCATAGACTGGCTTTACAATTCCCTGCACTGCATAGGCCTCAACACTGAAACACCAGTTTCACCCAGATTGCCACACCATGTAGGGAATCCTATTGGAATTAATTCATGTTTTATAACACGCTTAATACCAGAAACCAGTCTCTAAACGTGGGACTGGGGTTCAAACCTGTGCTGCTCTGCATTATCTTGCTTCCAAGAAAAACGCATTTCCCCTGAGCTATTCTCCAGGTCCATTGAGATTTGGGAGGATGTTGACAAAGGCACAGAATGCATTTTTCCATTTTACTCACTTACTCCCCACGCTGGTGTGTTCTCCATAGGACACCATAGAGATGTGGGTGGAAGGAAAGGGGAGGGGACTAGAGAAGGAGGAAGAGGATGGATCTAAGTGAGAGTAGGGCAATTCACGAGGAACAATGGAGGAGAAAGGTTGAAAGAGAAATAAAGAAAGTGAGTTGTGTATCTTCTGTTGTTTTTTATCACTCTGTGTTGTTGTCTTTATTTTGTTCAGAACATTGCCACAAAGAACGGAAATGTATCCTGCATCCTGGGAACCTAGCAAAGTAACGGCCCAAACATGGCAAGAGTCTTCCAGTGCCATTTTCCACGTCACTGGATCAGTGACCTACCTTTGTCCTGCTCTGGTGCTCCTTCACTGCTCTGACAGGCTGGCAATCCAGCTTACCCAGCCGCTATCTCCCTCTTAATGTGCTGGTAAGCACTCAGGTGCTTCCCTGCACATGCACCTACAGCTCCCCTCCATAACACTGCATTTACTGCTCCTTCTTCAAGCTGGCTGTCATTCCCTAAGCCACATACTTCACATCAGGGCTGGACCAGTGTGGAGATCCTGTGCATGGACTGGTGAGGTTCTCCATAAAACCTTGACAGCTTCACTCAGAGCACTAGATGCTACTACTTCAACATCCTCTGCCTCCTGGGAAAAACTAAATAAAAACACCAAAAGGTTGATAAGTATTTGCAAGCTGAAGATCCAACACCTCGTACTACTCTTCATCCAACTAACATTTGCTGCACAATTGTGAATTAACAAGAGGGCTCCCATAGCGATCCCAATCCGTGGACTCTAAAATGTCACAGGCATATAGAAGCACTAGATTCACAGGATGGGCCGAGGACGTTGAAGACTTCATCAAAGCAGTGAGGGGCAAAGACAGCACACACATGGCCTTCATATCTTCAAAGTTGATTGGTCAAGTTAAATCGGTGATTAAAACACTCTCTGACTCATCACTGGATTAAATACCAAATTTGCCATACAACCTAAAAGAGACTGTAAATGATATGCATACAGTAAATTCTCCTAAACACTACAAGAAATCATAAACAAATTCATCCTATGCCTCCAAAATAAAAGAACCCACTGTCAATTCAATGCATTCCCCAATGAGGAAGCTATAGACCTATGCATCGTTGAAGGATCCATGTCAGCTTCAGTCAGAAAACATCTTGTTAAGAAACCACTACGCCTTGGTTAGATACTTGATCTTGCCCGGATATATAAACAGGTCTACTCACAAGCAGCTACCCTAGAATTCCCCAAAAGTCTGAGCAAATAGCGGCAATATCTATCCTTCAAAGGAAATGAAGACCAACAGAGCACCCAATACCACACAAACCAGTTGAACAACCATCACAATTGTGTTACAGATGCAGGTTTTTATGTCCTTGCCTAGGTAATGCCAGGGATTCGGAAAAAGATGTAGTAATTGCAGATGGCTAAATCATTTCAAACTGTCTGTTGTGAAGGAAATCCTTTTTCTTTCCAACACACCAATGGGGACCTGACTCCATCTGCCAAACATTAACATATCTACCCAAAGAGCAATCACCCGACAAACAACCTGAAGATCTGAGACTACCGATGGAACAGTCCGATGAATACATCTACCTCATGACCGAGGAGATAGATAGGAGGTAGATACAGACACATCTCCCAAGGTAGTTCTTATTGTCCAAGGGTTGGAAATAGAATTCATCATTGACACAAGAGTGACAGTAAACATCATCAGCGGAAAACAGTTCCTATTACTACCCTCTCGTCCCATTTTATCAGCATCACCAGCTAGAATATGTCATTAGGGTGCTTCAAATTCACCTCCATGTGTTGGCCAATACTCATGTATACTCCACCACCAAGTAAAATCATCCCTTGCTCTCATCCATGTCTTATAAACATCGACAACAAGCCAATGTATTTTGAGCCTT
This sequence comes from Ambystoma mexicanum, assembly GCF_040938575.1. Taxonomy (NCBI): domain Eukaryota; kingdom Metazoa; phylum Chordata; class Amphibia; order Caudata; family Ambystomatidae; genus Ambystoma; species Ambystoma mexicanum. Next base: position 973,972,683 of record NC_090925.1, read on the forward strand.
AAGACTGTGAAGAGACTTTGATTCATAGAAATGACCTGTCACATATCCAATGACAATAAGGTGCACATATCAAAGGACTCCATACTAGAATGGCTCTCAAAACTAGCCACAGACTTTGGATGCTCAATACATCCCCTATAGGCTTACACATAAACAACAAAGTGAGGCCACTGCCACAACACCCCTGAAGGGTTTGATTCTATCTACAAAAAACTGTATTAGAGGAAGTTGATCGACATCTTGCAGTTGATATAATCTAACATGCCACTGTAACCACATCTTCGACTCCACAGTGCTTATCATAATCATAAAAAATGGGCAAATAAGGCTCTGTGTCGAAATGTGAATCCCAGACACAGCAATTGACCATGAATGCCACCAGCACTTTAACATTGAAGACTGGATAATACGACTCAACAAGGATGTCAAGTTTATGAAAGTATTCCTAAACCAAGGATGCCACCAGCTACAATTACATCCTACACCCAGAGCGGTTGCTCCGTGCATTGAAAAGGTTGTGGTTACAACCTTTTCATCGCACAGAGAACTGCAGCAGAAATATTTAATGCAACAGTCTTGTGCCTGCTCATCCCATTTCCCCAGGCATTTAGTAACAGTTATGATATTTTAGTATTCAGCCACACCGAAGAAGCATGACCAAGCCCTGCTGAAATGTTATCAAACTGTCCTCTCAGCAGGATTGGCACTCAGCATTGACAAATGTGAGGTGAACAAAGACAACCTCAAACTCTACTGCCATATCTTCTCCAATCAAGGAATGACCCCTGATCCAATGAAAATCTATACCTTATGCTTACTGCCTCTGTCAGAACACATTGAATTGTTTGGTATTTTATTGTTTATTTGTAAAGTGCCTATACACAAAGCAAGTGTTTCAAAGTGCTCAAGGAGGGAGGGTACAAGGGGAAAACAACAATCATTCCGAGCCCTTGAATTTCTGAACGATACAAGTCTGCACGGGCAGAATGAGTTCATCGAACAAGTGCATATAATACAATTAACAGTGTAGATAACAGCAAATAGGTCTGACGACGATTCTGCAGTTTTTCCAAGTGCATTTTGAGGCGCCACCATGCAAGGAGGGGAGACAAGAGAAAAACAGATAGACGATCTTCAAAGCATGGTGCATTAAAATTGTGCAAGTGTGTAGAAGGTGCAGGAGAGGGTAGGGGCAGCAAGTGTAGGGGGTTGGGGGGACCAAGTGCGCCCAGTCACTCAGAAGCTGGGGTAAGTGCTGAGAGATGCCCCTCTCATGGGTCATTGTCCATGCGCAGTAACGATGAGGCAAGTGCAAGGCCTGGAGGCACGTGCAAGAGGACTGGCGAGGGTGCCAGGGACCTGTGAGACTTTGATGTACACCAGGCGCCTAGTCAGCAGGCTGTGGAGAAGGAGGGAGAGAGGGATAAAGTGGAGAGAATGGTTAGCAGGGTAGGGAAAGAGAGGAGGAAGATGAGAATAGAAATGTCTTAAGGAGTTTCTGGAATTTAAGGAGATCAGGCTCAAGAAGGAGTGCGGCAGGGAAGCTATTCCCGAGGGAGGCCACGGCATGAGATAAAGATCTCCCTGCAAATCTCTGCTTGGAGTACCGGCTCACTCGCAGAAGGTTGGAGGTAGATGAGTGGAGGGCCCGGGAAGAACAGTATTTTGGTAGGCTACGTTGCAGATAGGTAGGTGCCAGGCCCCAGAAATCTTTGTGGAGAATGCAGTGGGTCTTGAACTTGATCCTGGCAGCCACGGGGAGCCAGTGGAGATATTTCAGCACCAGGGAGATGCGGTCCTTGGGCTTGAGGCCATGGATAAGTCTCACGGTTCTGTTCTGGATGAGTTGCAAAGGGCGCAGAGCAGAGGCAGGCAGATTGAGCAAGAGGCTGTTGTAGTAGTCCAGCCTTGGGAGAACCAGGGCTCTGGAGACAGTGAGCCACTGGGGGAACGTGAAAAAAGGAAGAGTACCTCTGAGGAGGTGTAGTGTAGCTGGTAGTTGGACTTTTTAGAGATGTCCGAAATGTGAGTGGAGAAGGAGAGAGTGGAGTCAAAAATTACCTCAAGGTTTTTTGACTTGCAGGTGGGTGCGGGCGCAGGGCTGAGGGAGGCTGTCTAGAGCGAGAGTGAGAAAGTGGAAGCAGGAGTCCCAGTGCGAATGATCTCAGTCTAACTGGTGTTGAGGCAGAGGTCGGTTGCAGCACACCATGAATGAATTGCGGACAGTCAGATATGAGCGAGGTAGAGGAGGTGGCTGAGGGTAGCCTGAAGGAGAGTTTTGTGTCATCCGCTTAACAGTGGAAGCAGAGATGAAAGTGGCAATCATATGTGCAAGGGCAGTCATGTAGACATTGAAGAACCAGGGTGATAGGTTAGAACCCCGGGAAATGCCACAAGTTAAAAGAGTGATAGTAGAAAGAAAGGACCCTATTTCAACCTGGGATGGGTGGTCTGAAAGGAAGGCCATTAACCACGCCAGAACCTGACCTGTGATTCCCACAGTGTCATGCAGACGTGCAATCAGGATTTTGTGGTTTAGCGTGTCAAAGGCAGAAGAGAGGTCAAGAAGAATGAGGACAAAGGGAGTGTTAGTGTTGAGATTTGAGAGTAGGTCTTCCTGGGTGTTCAGAAGAACAGTTTCTGTGCTTCTGAATGCTCTAAAGCCAGACTGATGGTTGTGGAAGCGACCTGCTGTTTCAGTGTGGCGGATGAGCTGAGTGAGCTGAGAGATAGCACGCTTCTCCAGGAGTTTGCCCACGAAAGGGGTAATAGAGATAGGGTGGTAGTTTGTCAGAATGGAGGGGTCAGCTGAAGGTTTCCTAAATAGAGGGTGCTCAAGGGAGTGCTTAAGAGACGTTGGGAAAGCTCCAGTGGCAAAAGAGAGATTGCAGCGATCAGCCCAGGCTGAAGCGAGATAGTTTATGTTGTCCTTAATGGTTTTGGAGGGGCAGGGGTCCACCTGTTTGGATGAAGCCTTCATAGACCTGACTTGTCTGGTGTCCTCATCAGGCGTGATGGGAGTGAGAGAAGAGAGGAGAAGTGGTGGAGGGGCCAAGGGAGGTTGCAGAGGTGTAGGTGAATGAGGTGGTGTGGAGGAGAGAGAGGAAAGGATGTCTTGGGTTTTTGCAGTGAAGTGTACAGCCAGGGCCAGGCAAAGGTCCTGGCTGGGTGTGACAGAAGAGGAGGCTGCTGCAGCATTGGCCTGTTCCCTATAGACTTTGACGAGTTTGGCCATGTTGTTTGATGCCGTGGAATGCAGCCTTAAATAAAGACTCTTTTCTTAGTGTGGATGCAGAGTCAATATTGCCTTTGAAGGCAGTGTCAGGCCAGTTTTGTAAAGGGTCCACCCAATGAATTCTATTTTCGCTCAGCTGTCCTACAATTGCGTTTAAGGGCAGGCAGATTGGAGTCGTACCAGGAGTTCCACTTTTTGGAAGGCTTCAGTTGGATCCTCATGTCAGGGGCAAGGGTATCAAGGGTGTTAGAGATAGAGAGTTTGAAGTTAGCGATTGCTGTGTCAGGGTGTGAGTCAGTCTTGGCTTTGAAGGAGGCGGCAGGCCAAACACGGACTGTGTCAGGGTGGGACATATCTAGGTATGGCTGGATACTGTTCCAGATACATCCATGACTATGCATCCACGACTGTTCATCTATGCCACCTTCTCAAACAAAAATTCCTGTTCCAATAGACCACAAAATACCAGCTAGCATTTGAATCCATCAAGGGCACGCTGTCAAATACACATGGCATACCTTACCTGTCACTGTGTACAGATGTACAGAACCCACAATGAATGCTAGTCGCATTGGCTGAGAGGCAGTCTTGTCTTGGCACAGCATGCTGAACTGATGCTGAAAACTAAGAGCATTAAGAGCCAGCAGAGCACTATCGGGCATTGAACTAGCATACTTACAGCATGAAAAAAGTGCCTTGCTAAATTATGTGCATGTGAACACTTTCAATACTGTATTATTGACTAGCCTTTCACACTGGTGGTGGACCATCAGGCCCTCCAGTCATTGATTGGGAGCACAAGGAAAACAATTCACACATGTATTGAAAGATGAGGTGTGCGGCTTCAATAATACCATTACCAAATCATGCACAGGCCGGGGACACACCACAACTCAATGGACTACATATTCAAAAACTCAGCATTTCTGGAAGTACGCCATGCCAACAGCAGGTTGGCATGGCGTACTAGGTTTCTAAGCACGGACCCGACATTTGAACCTGTGTTGCTCTGCATCGTCTTGCTTCCAAGACAAGCGTGCTGCCACTAAGCTATACTACCCATGCAGATGAATAACAGCAAAAGCCAAAAACCGACTACCACTGAAAATCACCAGTTATCCTCAAACAGTATGGTACACAATTTCCGTTGACTTTTATGGCCCATAAATAAAAGTTTGTATATATTGGTCCTAATAGAAGAATACTCTTGTTTCCCCATAACTAGGATTATACAGTCAAAAACCTTGAAGCCTCTGGCCTACATGGTAGATGAAGTGTTTAGTGAATGGGGAACCTTATAGGTGCTCAAATTGGACAACAGACCACTTTTAAACAATCAAGACTTCCAAAGACTACCAGCACATCTGGTGTTCGTCAACAATAAGGTCAGGCCTCTATGACCCTAAGCAAATGGCAATGTGGAACGGTTATTGGCAACGATAAAAAAAGATGGCACCGAGAGCTTAACTGGAAAAATGATGGTACTATAGTAAGCCCTATGCAAAGTACTCCAGCATACTGTACAGCACCACAAAAAGATACAGCGATCAGGGGTGGACTGGGAACCAAAAGAGGCCCTGGAAATAATTTTCAAAGTGGCCCCATATTACACATTTTCAGCAATCTCAACCCTTTTCCTTTGGGAACATTTTGAAATAACTCACAAACGAGGCCTATGGTGCAGAAGCTTACCGGGAAATATCTTGAGTTCCCAATAGGCCAGTCCACATCTGACCGGGATAACACTCAGCATCATAATGGCCCGACCACTTGTGACATACCGTCCTAAACAATCTTTCCCAATGCATGAGAAAGATGCAGAAATAAGAGCAAAAGACAAACACACACACGAAAGGGCAACATACTATTTTGAAAAAACAGAGACACACACGAATTTGGTGACGAAGTGCTGGTGCAACAATGACAAGCAAGGAAAACTGACTCACAATTCAGGCCAGAATCATTCTATGTTGTTTCACAGAAAGGAACCATGGACACAGCAGCATCGGCTCATAAGGAAATAACTAGAAATGCATCACACTTCAGGCATTTCCAGAGGTCAGAAGACTTGCATGGAAGGCTTAGAGTACTGAAGAGATGGAAAATAATATACAACACTTCCTACGATTGGCAATGATCTATTGGTGGAGAACCAAGAAACTGACCCCTATGAAGAACCAAAACAAAAAGATTTTCAAGATGGCACAAAACAAGAACATTTTCAAGAGGACAGATTACAAAGAGTGACCAAGAAACCCTGATGGAAATGTAGGACATATAGAAGTAAACGGATAGGTGTGGGGAGGGCAGGGGGTGCTGTGTACTCCCTGGGACATAATTGAGAGTTGGCCAAAAGGAAAGAGGGGTCATTGGAGAAGGAGGAAGATGAGGGATCTAATATGGAGGAGGGCAGTTCATGAGGAACGTTGGAGGAGAAAAGTTGAAAGAGGATAAAGAAAGTGAATTACCCATAGCAGTCTCCCGTTGATTCTTCCTCTATGCACAGTTGCCTTTATTTAGTGCAGAACAGGTCCAGGGGGTTATAGACATTTGTGGGCAATAATATATGAGTAGCCCAGGTCCCTTGATCACTGCATCTGATGTTCACTCTTAGGCTGATGGCTAACTGAACCCTGGTTTCGAAATTCTGGCATTCTTACCACAATTTGGAATACCCAAAGGTATTCTTAAGGCAGCCTGTTAGAATTATATTAAATAAATAAAACATTTTTTAAAAAACTAACCGTACATATCTCTGCTCTGACCGAGTCTAGACACTCAGGAGATGGGTCATTTAAAAGCTTACAGGTACATGATTTGGTGACAAATCTAGGATGTCATCACTGCTTCTATAAACCAAAACCTAAGGGTGGATACCTCTAATACAGTGGCGTTTTGAGGTAGAACAATTATAAATGAAACACATATAGTGCCAGGTAGAAGAATATAGAGTGATAAAGGCTAGAGCTGTAATTACCAATTCATTATTTTATTTCATTCTGATTAAATATAGATAATAAATTGAAATTGCAAAAGGTATACAAATGTTAATTCACTCATACTACATACATCCTATTCAATTCTAAAAAAGTTAATTATTCAAAGAATTCCAAGTTTGCATATAAACGTATTCAATTATAATATATTTGGTGACAAATGATGTTCACTAATTATTGTCCACAACATAAACATTGTCACTGATACTGTTTTTTTTTTTTTCAAATTAAGAATTGAATGGGATGTATGTAGTATGAGTGAATGTGTTATCGATTTGGAATTCACATTTGTATACCTTTTACAATTTGAATTTGTTATCTATATTTAATCAGAATGAAATAAAATAATGAATTAGTATTTACAGCTCTAGTCTTTATCTCTCTATATTCTTCTACCTGGTACTATATTTGTTTCATTTATCACTGCTTCTATAGGCATAGCCCATCCATGAGTCAGGGAGGTCATGCCGATACACAATAGACCCCTGGGAGTGGTACACAGTGGGTGGATCTCATAGGAGGGGAAACCCCCAGTGGGACGAGTGGCGACTATCGTGGGAGAATGCGGGATCCACATAACAATGTCTGGGTTATGAGGTACCTCCCAGCATTCCTCCTCACCTGGATCTTCAACAGAACTCTTCTGTGTCTCAGATTCCTTCTTTTGTCGGTTCTTCCTCTGTTCCTTAGGTCTTCTTTCCTTCTTCTGATGAAGGTAGGGGGGAGCCCCCTCGGAGGCCACCTTGACCTGAGGAGTTTCCAGGCCCAGGGGACCTCCAAGGAGCAAGCTCCCGAAAAATCAGGGAAAAAGGTTCCTTGGCGTAAAAAACCCTGGAAGATGTAGTGCTGACAAGACTGTTCTTCTTGTTGCTAGGTATAGCTGTATTGAGTAGTCTTAAAAATGCTTGACTGTGCAGTCTCTAAGATAGATCAAATAAGTCTGTGAGGTATCTTAAAGTACAGGTATAAATATGAAAGGACATCCTTCAACTGGAAGGTAGTAGGCGGCAATGGTTCCCAAAAATACTGTCTCCAAGCAGATAGATGGAACGAGACAGTACAGAAATGTGAACAGAAGAGGGGAAGAGACAGGCTCTCAAGAAAAAAGGAGAACTACACAGAACCAGAAGAACTGGAACACTACAAAGAGGAGGAGTATAAGGAAGAAATTAGAAAGGCAAGAGCCCTGGAAGGAAGAGAAAAATAGGGCAGTATTCTTGTAATGTAAGGAGATGGGGAAACGGAAGGAGCACCGTGGGGAAAAGAAAGAATGCACACAAAGTTATTTGAAACAGAGCTTACAGAGGAAGAAAGTGAACGAGCAGGTAAGGTACAGCAGTCGCCGTAAAACGGAAGTAAACAAAAAGTAACAAAGGATGCAAGCACGGAGGAATCGGAACCCTGCTGCAAGATAAGAGCGAAAAGGAATACAAAAGGCAGAAGCCGAAAAGCGTAAGTGAAAAAAGGGAAACAGACAGGCAGAGAGCCCCGAACGAGACCTGATAGATCAAAACTCACCCGAAAGTGCGGCAAACAGGAAAGAAAGTAAGAATGGAGCGAGGTGGGATGAACAATAGATAAGTACTTGGCAAAACTGAAAATAACAGCCGTGAGCAGCGCAAAGTCTGAAAGACGATACAACGCAAGGAGGAATAAGCTCTGCCTATCCTTATAGTGTAGATAGCCATGTTGGAAAAAAAAGACTAGAACGTAACATTGAGATCAAGACTCCATGTTACAAGAACCTCCACCTCTGCCAGCACTTCCAAGGGTGATTCATGACAAACAACCCCACCTCTCCTTCAATCCCCATCCCTTCACCCCTACCCTCTTATCTCGCGCTCGGAAACACTTGTGTATGAGCATGATATAAATACAATATCATATCATATCATACCCCATATACCTCTGTGGTGTGTAAGAAGTAGAAAGGACTGAGACGAGGAAGAATAGGGATGAACATTGTGATCCAGAACAAGAAAGGACTGAGATGACAAGGAGGTGCGGATCTGCATGGATGACTCCAAGGAACTTACCTGAATGGTCTAGCTTTCAACTGCAGACTTTGATAGGAGCAGATATAAAAACAGAAAATGGACTTCACCAAATGTCAGATTCTATGGAGAGGGGGACAGCAGATGTAGACCTAGGCACGGAGATGATGAAGCAGCGGTCTCCACTAGACCCACTGAGAAAACCAAATGGCTGGCTGCGGGACGCACCAGCAGCACAGCACAACAGGAACACAAGGTCTGATTAGAAGGGTGATGCCAAAGTAGGTCTCAAGCTGCCAAGGACATTCCCAGAGCACCAGCGAAGCAGAGCAGGATACTGGGAAGCCCACAACAGACTGGACGCCTGCAGCCAAGACCCTAAAGGTATTTGGGTGACTGGCCTATAGGTGGCGGTCCCCAGCAGGTGCGATAAACCCTGAGAACCATACTGGATGGAAATCTAATCAGATAGAGAAACAAAGGGAATAGGGTGTGGGATCCTTACAAGAAAAGGACATGCCAAGTAACAAGAAGGTCTTATCTTCCTCAAGGCAGTACTTAGAGGGAAGGCAAACTAGGGCTGTCACATAAGAGAAACAATAAAGAGAACTTTGATAGTGATACATATGAGGACTGTACTTTGCAGGGTAATACACCAAGTCTGTAAGTGAAATCAAGAACTCATAAAGAGAACTGTGAGTATGATATATATGAAGACAGTAGATGCCTGGGGATTAAACCAAGTATATATGTGAAATCAAGAACCTATAAAGAGAACTGTGAGAATAATACAGAGGAACACAGAGCCTGTCAGGCAAGTAAACCCAGGCTGTATTTGGGACTAAGAACCCTGATACAGGAGGAAATCAGGTCTTTCAACCAGGGTCGAGAACCCAACACAGTTTGGCTAAGCATCCAAACTCCTCTTCTTCGTCGCAGTGCCTGGTAGGAGGAAACCAAGTCTGCCAACCATGGCCAAGGACCCACCACAGCTTAGAGATGCGACTAAGCCACTCTTCTTCATTGCATTACTTGGTAGGAGAAATCCAGTTATGCCAACCAGGATCAGGGACCCGCAACAATTTGGAGACAGTGCTGGGTGTGAAAGGAACCAGGTCTGCCAATCAGGGTTGGGCATCCTAGTAACAGAAAAGAAGCCAGAGAAGGGCCAATTGGGGAACTGAGACATTTCCCCATCGATTGTTGAACTATGTTACAAGTCTAAGGAAGGCTAGGGGAAGGAAACATCCCCCCAGCTGTTGAAAAACTATACCAGAACCCTGAGGAAGGTTGGGGAAGGGGAACATTACTCTCAATACATGAGGAACTGATAAATCCAGAACTGTCTTTTTGTCCACGGCAAAGGAGGCATTACTCTGGGCAAGGAAGACCTACATTTTATTTTAGTTTAAACTGAACGCATGAGGGACAGAGCTAGGATTCTGACATTGGACATTGGGGCTTTTACTTTTGACAGCCTGACTGCAAGTCATTTCAGTTGAGACAGGAAAACCCCTCTTGGAGTTAGGGCAAGATAGGGTATTCTTTTCATTTTCTCACTTGAATAAACGTTTATGCCTACCACCATGACCCCCTGCGTGTCATAGTTTTACTTCTGCACCCTTACAATTCACACAGGTGCTGCAGTGCTCACTAGGGAAAGACTGGAGGTCCCAGATGCAACACATGGTGACCTTAGAGGACACATTCTACATTTTCCCTTTGCCTTTTCTCACCCAATATGCTTTCAACTCTAGTGCCGATCTCCATTTCTGCATCTCTATCACTCAAACTCTCATTTTGATTTTCATTCAGTGACCCATCTATTTACTGCTTTGGAGATTAACGCCAAGTGAATGAGCACTCAGACTATCAAACTATTGATGAACAAATGTATCAGTTTTGAATATTCTTGAGACATTGCATGTAAGAAAAGGCCCTGTGTTTTTGACCATTGATAACCCACGACTACCATTGAGTTTTTGAACACCAAAGCTCTGCAAAAACAGAGCCAACCATAGCATATGCACACATACACAGAGCCAACAGCAACTCCAAAATTGCCTTGAACAGGCAACTCAATCGCTATCGCATCTCCTTTTGCTCTCACAAACCCACCCATAACCCCAGCATTTTCACTTGCAGGATTTGAAGCACCAAAAGGCAATGCACATTGTAAAAGCAGCGCTAAAGCAAGTCCCAGTAAAATTAGAAAGGATCCATTACAAGGAGGCAACGGCGGGTATCTCCATGATGGTCACAGTGATTTCCATTAGGACACTGCTGGAAGAGCTAAACGTGTCACCCCAGCAGGCAGAGAACTCCACTGCAGCTGGCAGATGTTTTGCTAATGCGAGCGCCACGCGACCCTGGAAACAGAGCTCATGACAGCAGCTTGACATTACATTCAGTTTTAAGCAAAGGGTCATACGACATCTGTGGGAAGGTGACTCCTAGCCTGCGTCTGCTTCCGGTGCGGAAGCAGTCCCCTCGCTCTGACAGCTCCTGCTCTCCTGCGTGAAGACAGCATTGCCAATAACTGAACACTTTACGGCTGGCGACGTTGCATTACAGCACAGTAACCCTAATTACTATCAATTTGCAGATTGCTTTGAAAGTCGTTTAACGAATCCTACAGGATGATTGATAATAATCAAAAAATTAATTACCTATCAGCCCTAGCAATTAACATTAGTGAGGTCCATTTGCATATATCTGATAATTTATGCCAGACCCAGGCAAGAGAGCGCGAATGGGGGAGTGTATTGATTTACTGAGACGAGCCAGACGTTTCTATCACTGAGGCTTTGAACATGTGGACGGATCGAAGAGCTAACTTGTGCATGGGTGAAGGGCACTGGGACGAAGACAAGTAATGGAAGAGGACAACCACCTGCGCACGTGCGGCTCCCTGCTAAGAAAATGGCAGGTCCAGCCTTCATGTAAACTAAATTTGACAACAGAAAAGGACTGCCAAGCTCATTCAACCTATGCATTACCATGACTAAAAACATGGCAGACCCGGCCATCCTAGTCTCCAGCGTTGCCCTATATCCACACATTAGCATAGCTATTCAGAGTTTGAGAGTCTGCTACTTTCATTTTTGCAGTTAAAGATATGTTTCAAAGAGAACAACAAAAGAAAGACTCCAGAACATAGTCCAATAAATAGAATTTCTCTGTAATGAAAAGTGAAGAAAGACTGCACAAGTGCCTCATCGACATGATCATTTTAAAATTCAAGGAGAGAAAGCAGACTGCATAATCTCATTCATACAAAATAGAGAAGTAAGGAGGCAAAACAGAAAGAGATAAGTGACTAACAGGGACCTTGTGAGTGAGGTATTCATTATACTGTATGGTGAACTATGTATTGGCTGAAAGTGGCACTGATTTTAAATCAAATACAGTGACACATAAATTATGCTCTGATCTAACAATACATGCACAGATAACTCAATGTGGACAAACAGAACACCAATGTGAGCTAAAATATAATATAAATGCCAGTCAGAGACGTGTTTATGGGAAGGCAAAAGGGGCACTTGCCCAGGGCCCCACCTTGGAAGGGGCCCCCACAAGGCTGCCTGATCTAAAGTAAGATTCTATTGTTCACCAGACTTAAATAGCACACCCCAGGAGATTTTCTGGCATGCTGCAGAGGCTCTAAACCTATTGCCTGTCTGTTTTGACAAGTGCATTCTGCCTTGCTCAATTAATCATGTAATGTTTTCTGTGCTCACTGAGGAATACATAGTTTGTGTGTTCCATACGTCACAACTTCTGTAGCATTCTTTGCTTCCTGTGGGAATTATGTTGATCAAGTGCAATAGCCAAAGTTGAAATCCATCTTGCTAAATTGAGTGCCACAATGGTTCAAAAGTTAGCTCAGTGCGTTAAGCACTCATTGCAGAGATGTGGGTTAATATGAAAGATTAGAAGAGCACATTCCAACAAGGCTGGCTCATTCAACCTATGCACTACCATGACTAAACATGGCAGACCCGGCCATCCTAGTCTCCAGCGTTGCCCTATATCCACACATTAGCATAGCAATTCAGAGTTTGAGAGACTGCTACTTTCATTTTTTCAGTTAAAGAGATGTTTCAAAGAGAACAACAAAAGAAAGACTCCAGAACATAGTCCAATAAGTAGAATTTCTCTGTAATGAAAAGTGAAGAAAGACTGCACAAGTGCCTCATTGACATGATAATTTTAAAATTCAAGGAGAGAAAGCAGACTGCATAACCTCATTCATACAAAATAGAGAAGTAAGGAGGCAAAACAGAAAGAGATAAGTGACTAACAGGGACCTTGTGAGTGAGGTATTCATTATACTGTATGGTGAACTATGCATTGGTTCAGAAGTTAGCTCAGTGTGTTAAGCACTCATTGCAGAGATGTGGGTACATATGAAAGATTAGAAGAGCACATTCCAACAAGGCTGGCTGAACCCTTTTTATGTCTGAAGTTTATAAACCTACCCGCATATGCACTTGGTGTTGCAGGATAAAAGGTGCTATTATCAGCAACGTTCCTGCACCAGATAGGGGTTGCTATAAAAATTAACATGTAGTTCGTATGGTGACGGTCTAGAAATTGTCTTGTTCAGATGGGGTGTTCTAAAAACTATACAATACCCTCCAAAGAAGAGCATAAACTATTAGTCCAAGAGGTGAATAAGTATCCAAATTCAAGACCGTGGAACCAAAGTGTTCTTGCTTGTATCCTGGCTTTGCCAGCAGACGATACATTGATTCTGGTCAAATCATATAATATCTCTTGCATTACTGTTCTGTCTTCTGTGAGGTTTGCCTTCTTGCATGCTGGTGGCATCGTTTAGCTCATTACTTGATCTTTCTTCTTATATAGGCCATTTGAGTGGAAGGGATGGTAGACAGGAGAGAGTGGACCAGATGTTGTAGGCAGTGGGCAGGCATATTTTAAGGTCTGCTCATTTGACACAAAAAACGTGTTGCTTTTTGTATAAAAGTCAAAGGTTTTTCTGCACGTTTATGAATGGCAATTTCACAAGCCATTGTTTTGGAAGTATTTAAAGTTTTAAAGTACAAAAGACATACCTAGATTAAATCTGTTAAATCACATTGATTGTTATGCTGGTATCTATATACTTCCCTTGATGATGGAGAGAATAAAACTAGAATAATTCCCATTTTGCGCAACACCCTTCTGCAATATTTTGGTTTTAAAAATTGTCCGTTTTGGAAATGTAATTTGTGTACTTTGCAAGCCGGTTTTATAAAATGAGATTGTTTTAGTACATGGTAAGAGCTGGAAAAGAAAGTGTTCAAATGCAGAAATTGCAGAGTTGGCACAAATCCCAGCTTCAGCCCTTAAGCAATGTGTGATCTTGGGCATCTCATTTAATCTTGTATTACCTACCCTCTCAGAATTGCCAGTCCCTAAACCTTTCAAAATTGTCAGCCCTTCAGAGTGATTTCCTTCTCAGGGTATGATGTTCATAAAAGCCTCACTCGTGGTTTCACTGGCTATAGGGTTGCTTCCAATATAATAGTGAGCATTGATATACTGCACACCACAGGCAATTGTTCCCTTGATCTCTAATGGCACCACTATTTGAAAACCCTGTCCCACATCTAATCTCAGTCTGTCTGGATAGAGACACCTTCCTGGTAGCTTCTAATCTGCATTTGCTATCCATGCTATGATATGTGTTGTTTTCTCCTTCCTTCCAATTGGTCTACTCTATCCATGCTTGGGAATTTTTGCATTCTCTGAGGCAGCTAATGTGAGTTCTCTGCCTATTTTGGGTTACATGTACCTTTTACATACAGTCCCGCATAAATAATACAAGCTGCAGACCATCCCGGATGCTATTGATCAAAAGTATCCTGTTTCTATACTAGAAGAGAAGGAACCTCTTCATAGATTGCTAATGTTGGCCTTCAAATGCTACTTGTTTATCATTCTGATTAGAGCAAGAATGAAGAGGTTAGGGGGACTTAAAGAGAATAAGCATGCTTATTTTGAATTCTGCAAGGCAGCATATCAACTTGTAGGTTATGATCACGGTGGGGGGAGAGGGTACCACCAGATATTCTTGATCACTTAATTTCTTTGGTTTGTTGGAGGGGGGCCCCAAAGTTGTCCATGCCCGGTGCCCCAAAAATGCTTAAGATGGCCCTGATGCCAGTACCAAAACTGGACTGATGTTTTATCGTTCAACTGAAAGAGAAAGATAGACTTGAGAAAGAGGAGCCTAAAAATAAATGCAAATATGACTGAAATACAATGGAAACCTAATTAAAGGGATAGTGCAAAGATATCGGATTAAACTGGGCAGGCTATCCACTCCTTACACACCATTTGAGTGCCATATAACAGTTGGGTAAAGCGTCCAGAATTGGCTGGAATCAGTTTATTCAGAAACCTATGGAAACCTTGCTCCCTTGTAAGCCCAGGTTCCCACCAAACCTGATGCCTGAATCCAGCAACCTTATTCAAGACCCAACATGAAACAAGACAGGAATCATGTCTCACCGTCTCTAGCTGTGCATTAATAATATTAATAGTTTAGCATTTATATAGCGCTACGAACCCTCAGGTATCTGAGCACTAGCTTATTATTACCCACAGTGTGTGGTGCTTATTTATCGACCTCAGAAGGATGAAAGGCTGAGTTTGGCCCTGCCCGGATTCGAACCTGCATTAGCAGGCTCTTTACATATGTCAAAGCGAGCGATCTACTCGCTGTCCTATTGGACCGGCATTGTTGTCTTTGGATGTTGAAGTCCATGAATGTCTGCCAGAACGCTTTTTACCAAAGCACTTTTTCCTCCAAGAGAGTCAGGAAAAACTTCAAAACGCAACTCTTATCGCTAAATTCACAAACCATGAATGCAGGCTGTGCTCACCAGCGCTGCAAGAAAACCAGCTTCATCTTCTTCATTTCAGGAATCATGCCCTAAATCAGCTGCACAGAGTGCACCCGTCATCTCACCGTAAAATAATTCCTAGCTGCTATGTAATGACTGTAATCTTCAGCAGACCGATATTGCCCCTTATTATTGCTGACTTTCTGTAATGACAGGGAGTTATCATCAGTCAGTCAAAAAAGTCTTTACAGTTAAATCACATAACAATTTTGTAAAACATGTAAAATACATAGAAGTAAATATAAGTTAAAATCATGAATCACTAGCCATAAAACATTCGAAATACATAAAGAAATGATACCACTTAAAATACTACTCATTGCGACCCAGGCGGAATGGGTTTAATGGTGCCGGTAATGTTGCCGTTAAACCCATTCCGCCCTATTACGAGGTTCCCTCGCGGGACCCGCTCTGTATCTCTGGTTAGACCAGACGTCCTTTGTGGGTCCCGCGAGGGGACAAGGGGCCCGTTGTTAGCTCCCTCCCCATTCCCATTGAGCCCTATGGGGGCTCAAATGGGAATGGAGATGGGTAAATTGAATGAGGAAGTACCGGGTCCTCCAACGTTAGAATGGACCAGTAATTCCTCATTCAAGGAACCCAGACCCGGACCCGAGTTTGGAGGCAGCCATGTCGCAAATAGCGGCATGGCTACCTCCAAACTCGTAATGAGGCCCATGGAGTTAAACAACGTTTTTAGTAATGACTACCATGAAGTGCCTGTGCCTTCATGGAACGCTGGAAGATTTCAATATAAAATATTATGTGATCAATTAATAACCTTTTGCCTTCCTTTTCTTTTCCCGTATTCTCCAACTCCTCTTATATACAAGGATACTAACTAAGCCACTAATGGAGATTCTACATTTAATAAAAAGTAGAGTGCCGGGTGATACTGTGCAGATCTATGTACATTAAATGACAGAACCAGTAGCCTTTTCCTCAACAAATCAAATCCTGGGTAGAAAATAAATGCACCATATCTTCTAGTTCCGCCTGGCACATAGGACATCTGACCTCAATTTTACCTCCTGATCTTTTACAGAGGGTTTCACCTAATAAACATTCAAACCGTGCTCATATTTTTGGGGACCTTGGAATTTGCTGTTGGTTCATGTCAGGCAATCTTTGATTTTGTCACAGAATGTGTTGAGTAAGAGTAGCATTCGGGATGACCCAGACCCTAATCCTGATTGAAACTTAGGCCCAATTCATTGTGGGTAGCAAAAGTTGGAGCCGAACTGGGAAGAGCCAGAAGATTCTTCAGGAAAGATTTTTCTTCTCTTTGGCGACTGCCTTGGTCAGCAAAACCTCATACTGCTGCTCCGAATTTTACTGCCCCCAGAGTTCAAGCTGAGTAGATAGATTTGATGATATTAAGCGATTACTGTTTGTGCTGTTTAATAACACGGAACATTCCCACAATGGACTATCTCATAGAGATGACTGTTTTGTGGTGTGAGCCTCCATAGTAAAGCTCTTTGAGAAAAGAATCCCAAGATAATCAAAAATGAATCCTCAGGATAAGGTTGCATCAAACCACATAGTGAGAAATTGTAACTCTCTTCTTGTTCAACAGCAGGCCATAACTGCTGATTTTTTAGAATTCTCTTGTAGGTCTAAATCTTACATTAATGTAGCATATTTATTTTTTATGATCTGCAAGACCCTTGGAGTACGAGCCATGAGGACTGTGTCGTCGGCATAAACTAACACCAGGATCCTCCTATCTTGAGTACATCTGTGTTTCAGTCAGCCAGTTCCTAGTGTAAATTAATATTAAACAGAGAGAACCGTGATGGTGTAGGTATGAATCCCTGTCTGACCCCTGAGTGACTAGGCAATCCGGGTGTACAAAGCCCTCCACTACCTGATCTAATACAGGCCTATTATTATTGTGCAAGGTCATACATTTGTCTGCAGTACTTGCTGGACAAGCATAGGACTTAAGCACCCACCAACGTGTATTCCGATTGACTGTCAAAGTTGGTGCTTAGGTCCATGAAGGCCAGGTAGACAGGTTCTTGTTTGAAGCACAGTAAGTGTGCACTTATCATACATACATGTAGCCCTTGCTCCATGGTTCCTAATAGTGGACAGACTGCTAACATATTTGAGGCAGTGAGTTATAGTTCAAGACAATACATGCACACAAATGGCCATTGCCCACCAGTACAATAAACTCACAATTTCTGCCAGTGCACCAGAATCTAGGCTTCATACCAAACCCCTAAGATGCCCAACATCACTGCTAGCCCATGTCTTTGGGTTCAAATGCTCCATCAGAGCTCACACCAGGCCATTTATAAATGACAACTTGTGGCTTATTCTAAGAACACCAATACAAGAATGCTGCAGAAAAAATCCACATTGATGGCTACATTCTGTGGTAAATTCTCTTAAGAACACCTCAGCCACAAGTAAGGCTGCCTGGATTCCCACTTCAGCGTTAGTACCCTCCTCTTGCTCCTGACAGTGCCTAGCCCCATAGCAATGGGCTTATAAGCCAGGCCCTCACCATCCTTCTAAGACAGCTGTGGTGTTCCATGCAAAGTTCTTCAAACCCTAAGCCCAGGATCACTTTTCCAGGTCACAGATACCACACTTGTTGTCCGAAGACCCTCAATATCCCTGCATCAAAAGCCATATAACTGGTTGCACCCCTTCTCCCTGAAATCATTTTGCCTCAATGTATAGACCAAGAAGGTACATGCTCTGAGGATTCCATGCATCATTGATCTTCAGCACAACAAAGTATCTTCTACTCTTCTGTTGATTATAATCCTTTCAGGCCTTCTCCATCTCTAAAGACACTAGAAACAATTGCCACATTATCAGACACCATATCCTCAAATGCCCTCGCTAATACTAAGACTTGGAATCTAGCCAACCAGCTACAACCAAGCTACAACAACACAGCCTAGCAGGCCTCCTACCACTTTTATTTATTTATTTGTATTTTAAAGTGCTCACACAGCCCAGGGGCATCAAGAATACCCAGAGGTTTCTAAGCACTGACCCAGGGATCGAACCTGTGTTGCTTCGTGTCATCTTGTTTCCAAGGTGAGCATGTTGCTGCAGAGCTAACCTCCCGGGATGTACATCAATCATAGACATAATAGAAGCTACTGTAGGAGAGCACTGTAGGAGAGGTGGTGTGACACTGATCTAATTAGATACTAAATACTGCAAGGAGATCTATGACCCTAGACAATCTTCACTCAAAAACATTCTCATTAAGTGTGTCAACAGTCATACTTCGTAATTCAGCCCAATGCTCATCTATTAGTCCCTTAAGCATAGGGCATCTTTGCCTTCCCACCCAACTACCATGACAGTTCCTGTTGATCCTGTTCAGACACGCTTGTCTTCTGAGTGACAGCAATACATAGATAGCTAGATTTAGAAATGTGTGCTTGGGTGCATTAACTGCAAAGGGTTCACCTACCTGATCCATGGACCAACCCAGAATCCCAGACAAAGCATTGACCTTATGAGAGGAACGGAATCAACATTACTTTCGATATGGGATGATCTAAAAACCAACGCAGCCCGCAATGTCAAATCAGCACTAATAATGCTTGATCAATCAGCAGCCTTCGACACAGTCCACCACAAAACACTCATCAAAAGACTCAAAGATATAGGAATCAGCAGTACAGCGTTATTTTGGCTAAAATCCTTCCTGACAGAAGGAAGGGAAAATACTTGTCCAACTCCCTTTAACTCAAACTCCCACACAACAACTTGCAGAATCCCACAAGACTCATCCCTCTCACCACTACTATTGAACATATGCAGGAATCTTCTCATCCAGCTCATCAAAAAGCACAGCCTCACCTGCTACAATTATGTAGATGACACACACATCATCTACAAAATCAATGCTAGCAAACAACAAACAACAGCCTTAAACTGACCCAGACAAAACAGAAATCATGATTGTGCAAGGGCCCGCCAAACTATTGCCACATTCCATGGTCTACTGAATTGTGAAACTGACCAGAACAATCCAGTGGTCAAATATCTCTGAATATTTAAAGACAACAACTTAGTACTCGAACCGCAAGTCAAAACAGTAGTAAAGAAATGTTTCTTCCACCTGCACACAATGAAACAGATGCTTTCCTTTTTCACCTTCCCCCATAGAACATTCACTGTCATTTCTCTCATCATGTCAAGAATAGACTGAGCCAATAGCTTCTAGCTCGGAATGCCAGAATACCTTATCAAAAAACTACAATGAATACAGAGCACAGCAGCAAGTCTACTCCTCATACTCACTAAGACGGAACACATCACACCAGCTCTTAGCACCCTATATTGGCTACTGGTCAAGAAACACATTGGGCCTCATTACGAGTATGGAGGTAGCCATTGTGCTATTAGCTCCATGGCTGCCTCCATACCGGTCTCCAATACCGGGTTCCTTCAATGAGGAATAACCGGGTCATTCCAACATTGGAGGACCCGGTAATTCCTCCTCGAAGGAACCATTCCCCATTCCCATTTGAGCCCCCATAGGGCTTAATGGGAATGGGGAGGGAGATAATAACGGGCATGTAAATAACGCCCGTTAATAGCTCCCTGTTCCCCTCGCGGGACCTGGAAAGGACGTCTGGTTTTACCAGACGTCTGTTCCGAGCCCTGCAAAGGCAACCTTGTAATAGGCGCTCCCGTAATGAAGGGTGCCGTCCCGTACCGGCACCCTTCATTATGGGATCGCCAGGGTCGTAATGAGGCCCATTTTCTTCAAAATGCTCTGCGTATCCTGCAGAGCAATCCATGGCCAAGGAACAGAATTCATGCAGGGAAACATTTCCATCTACAAACCAAACCGAAAACTAAGGTCCAGCAACGACATTCGGCTCAAACGGAATCAATAATTAAAGTGGAAAATTGAGGGAACAGCGTTCTCCTGTTTAGTGGCGAAACATTGGCTCTCAGGAAATGCAAACAACAGAAGATCACCTAAAGTTCAGAAAACTGTTGAAAACATGGCTCTTTACCTCACCGAGCTAAACAGGAAACATAATTGAAGGGAAACTGCCAGCATTGCACAATAGAAACAGAAACAACTGAAACCTGATTAACTGAAACAGGGCTACCCAAAGAAATAAAGCATTCTACCGCAAATCACCACAGAAAAATATTAACTTGACGGATGAACATAACCTTGCCCAAAAGGGCTCAGGCGACTCCCCACTAACCCTACTAAAAACTCTCTAAACATTGCATACTCACCCTCAAACATGGCACAAATCACACTCATGCCTCTGCTGCAGAGAAAAAATAAATAAAAAAAAACTAAAACCACCACAAACTGCTCACACTCCACAACACCCAAAAGGAAACTAAAACAATCACGCACAAATCACCCCATACACACTCATGCAGCAAACACCACGTAAGGTCTAACAACTAAAAATAAACCAGCACACAGGGACTGTTTTTTTTTCCGAAATGAAACAACCAACAGCACATCAAAGCTTTCTTGTGCTTTTGCCTCTACATACCACTAACTAAGCCCTCCCAACCCTCCTTCCTTTTCAGATCCACCAGAGCATCTGGACACCATGAAAATGGCAGTGGTGCATGGTGTAAATCAGATTGACATAGCATAACAATAAAAAATGTTCTTTGACACAGGCCTCTATATCCTCAACTCCAACCAATGTTCTGGTTTCTTGATGTCTAAATTCATTTTAGCAAGAAAAGCACATTTCGATACAAGATCAAACCCAAAATTCCATCATCAATCTCCATAATTCTTAGAGTTTTAAACAATGGAATCTTGTATGCCTTTATGTAGGTGTTCTGTTGCATCTCCTTGTCTCTTGACAGGATGATTTCAAATGTTCGTGATGGGATTGAAAGGACCATAACGTTTGTCCTTGAAGATGTGCCCAGCCCCCTTAAGAGTTGACATTTAAAAACTTAAGGCCTAATTCTCAGAATGGTTTTATAATGGCAAAACCCCATTGGAAAACACTCTGTGAATTAGGCCTTAAAAGAGCAGAGGAAAACAATTGATGACCTCCATGCACTGAAGAGGGAAACTATGTACCCATGGAATGGCAATGGGACAAAATCATCTCTGCTGCTTCTCAAATATATTTCCACACACAACTGCTGCATGCAGTTCTGCAGACCAAGAAATCTGCCCACCATCACGAGAATGGAGTCGGTGATGAGTCATAGGCAGAACTCACTTCCTTATGAAATGATAGGTTATTTATAACACGCTTAATACCCAGAGGTTTCTAAGCGCCGACCCGGGGATCGAACCTATGTTGCTGTGTGTTGTCTTGTTTCCAAGGCGAGCATGTTGCCACTGAGCCAGTCTCCCAGCATGCCTCTTTAAAGTAAGTGTGCAAGGATCTAATGGAATGTTATGATACTAACATAGATTTACTTTAGGCCAACACTGGACTATCAACAATTCCGTATTATTGGATCCCTTAGAGCAAACTCTCCTTGTTAACAAGTGGTATAGAAGTTCATACCAGTCACAGGAGCAATGTCCCAAAATCACTGCAAACCTTCAAAGCCTCCACTCTTCTACTTGATCTATTATGTTGGATGGTGGCGAAGCTCCTTGTCATTACCCCATTTGTGACAGAAACCATGAATTCTTCACTTTGAGGAAGAGATGTCTGCCATCAGCGCCCCAACCATCTGGCCTGTCTGCTGCAAAGGTAGACTGTTAGCATGAAGATACATACATGTGAAAAACTATCAGCAGCTCTCTCCCCAATCATCACATAATCTAGAGTAGATCTACAATCAAAACTACAAGTTCCAAAATGTAAAGATAAACATCTCCAGAATGGCATGGAACATTGCAGATGCCGCAGATTTCTTGCCTGACCACCTGATTACCCAAAGGAAAACACCACAACAACCCACAGATTGCTTCATGTATTCCGTTGATGTTGTGGTAATTTCATCACTCATTTCTGGACTGTACCACCCTGGGACACTCACATTGAACCTTTATGCAATAGTGTTATGAAGCAGCTGCAAATAAATATGTTTCACTTACAAAAAAGACAAGTAAACAAGTGAAATCAAATAAGAGATAGACTAAGCTCCTTATTTAGAGTTTGGTGTGAGGAAGCAATGGTGGCAATTGAATTGCTGTCACATTTACTGCACTGCCAAATTCCAAATTTAACTTTTAAAAGACCTTCAGAACACATGCCTTTGTGTGGAGGATATTTCCTCTAAACAAAAATGTATCAAAACGGAATATTATGTGCATGCAGTAATACCATATGTGACAATACAGCATTTCCCCTCAAAGAGGCTGATTCTGAGCTTGTGATAAAATGTGTGTGGAAATAAGACATTCTCCCCTCCATTTTCCAGCACTATCATTCTGAGGTGGGTGGAAATAATGGAGGGGAGATATGCTTTCGAGCAGCAAAAGCTGCTAAAATCACACATTGTGGGGGAAACTTGTGAGCATTTCTTGATAGACTGCCGCATTTCTAGTGTAAGAAAGCTTTCTTAAACTTTCCTTAAACTAGAAAAGTGGTTCTGCAGTCTAAGAAATGCCTTCATTATTTGTGATGGGAAAAGGTGTGCAGTGTAGTTTAACGGCACCTCAAAGGTACCGTATTTTTACTCCTATTTTCGTTATGCTAAAGCAGTGCTGGTGGGAGGAGAATCCCTTCCAAGTGGCTGGCCCACATTCCTCACGGTTGCTAGGGCTGTTGCCAAGACATAAATCGGATTCATGCAGAAGCCGATGCTATCATGTCCATGCACCACATTCTTTCCCTGTCAGAATATTGTTCATGTAAGAAAGGTGTTGTTGTGGTTTGGAATAACACATTTCTATTTTTACATAGACCTCGGAATCAGGCTCCAAGTCCTGTTGGACTCCAAAATGGGAAATAATTGAAAGGTCTGCATGACTCTGAATAATGCATACCCTTCCTGTTACTTACTGCATGCAGAAATGGTAATTCCAGTTGACAGTATTATGTGATGAATCCTTGGATGTGGCCCTTTCTCCCATGGGGGAAAACCCTTCTCCTGTGGCCAGGGTGTTTTAGCTGCAGTCCAATAATCCCCCTGGGGTTGGTGCAGCACGGGAGGATCGCAGGGGGAGGGAAACCCCTCATGGGATGAGGGAGGACACCCTAGAAGAGACACAGTATATTTCTACCACTGTCCCAGCTCCCTCACCTTCTTAGCCTCTCCAGAATTCTGGAGTCCCTCATACTACTATGTATGAAGGACTCTTCGGCATCTAACAACCCGGCCAAACTATTTGAAATCTGCAAGGAGTTGTCCAGTCCTTCTGCAGTCTCTACTTCTCCTGTCCCCTCCCAGGCCCTCTGCACAGCCTTGGCATCTCATTTCATCTTTAAAACCCAGGACATCCTATCCACCGTCCCCTCCTTTCCGCCTCTACTCTTCTACTCTCCTCCCTCTGAAATACCTCTTGCCCCCCTGCAGCCACATCTCCTCCCTCTTTCTCTTCCTTTCCTCTGTTCTCTCCTGATGAGATTTCCAGACAAGTCTGATCTATGAAGTCTCTTCAAAACAGGTCCTTCCCTGTTCATCCAAAACCATTAAGGACCAAATTGACACCCTCACCCCTGCCCTGGCCGATTTCTGCAACCACTCCTTTGTCGAACGGGAAATCATATCATGCCTCCTTTATTATATATATTGGCCTAAGCCCAGTCGCTCTGTAAAGAAATCTGTGCTTCAAGGTTCTGACCTTAGATCGATTTAGCCGCTATTTCAGGTTCATCCGCCATTTTGATTCTCGCTCCAAAGTCAACCTGTGTTCTAAAATGGTGGACAGTGTTCTTCTGTTAATAACATGGCCGTCTTGACCTCTGTATGCATGTGAATGCTTAAACTGCTCGTAGGCCAAATGTTAGGGTCATGTACTGAGACCTTGTCCTTCGTTGTCCTGTGAATAAAGGATTACCTGTGCCAACGATACTAATCCGTGAACATATATTAAGCACAATGTTGTGTAAATACTAAACTTGAACACTTGTTGGACTGCATTGTATTAAAATATGTACTAAGGCTTATGTTAGATCCAAGAATAAACTGTTGCTATTGTGACTTGTTGAACATGTAAACTGAAGGTGATCCATATGCATATAGTTGGGCGAGTCAGAGGTGAACTCGGCACAAACCCTAGATTGGGAATTATTAACGTACAGAGGGGCTGAACATCTTGTTAAAAAACTGTATAATAGGTACCAATATTCTGTTGTACAGCCCCACTCACTACACACACCAAACAGGGCTGGTATTTGCTGTGTTGTACTGAGGGCCTGATAGCTATCTGTTACTTTGTCCTTTGAAAACTGTTCAGTTGTAGAATAAAGATCCGTGTTGGTGTATTTTCTTTTGGGGTACTCAGCCTCGATATCTTCTTTATGCTTTCACAGATGGCACCCAAATAGAGACCCTCAAGATTGATGCCAGCTCGTTGAAGGTTGACGCTGCTATCGGATCGGGATCGGACAGTGTATAGGGGCCCCTTTCCTGAATGAGAGGCGACACCTCAGCAGCGCTGCACGGCCCGATCCCTGGACGGTGAGCACGTGGTCCGAGTCGGCATCTTGTCGAGGGTCCACATATCGAGGTGGGCAGATTTGCCGAAATCACCAAACAAGAGGTAAACTTTGTTAGAAAACTTTGAAATCCGATTGGACCTCCTTAGGATTTGATCAGGTGAGTCGTGACCCGATTCTTAAGTATCCTGATAATTTGTTTTGGCGTATTGCACTCGCGAGTACAATTATTGACCAGGTAATACCAGTATTCTGACATGCCTGCGAAATTGGCTGCCTGCTTCAGGGCATTATTCCGCAAGGACAGACAATCTTTGGAATTTAGCCATCCGGCGCCACAGGAGGGGTCGCCGGCTTGTACTATGTACTGTAAGCATGGCATTGGTAGTATAGTATTTAATGATATTTGGCACAGATATACTAGACATGCTTCCGAACTTCAGTGGCCCATCAATGGTAGTTTTGAAATCCATCGTATTGAGTACTTAGAATCTACTTTATTGAAGAAAAAGGCTAGACCTGCAGCATTTGACGTATTACAGAATTAGAAGAAAGAAGCTTTACAGCAGCTCAAGAGTAGGGAAAAACATGCGCGCCGTCATAAGACGAACGCCGAAAAAACATTGTTATATGACCAAAATAAACAGTCTGAGTCTGCTAGGATTATGGATAGGGCTTTCTCACGTGATATCCAGAAGATCTATCCATCTAAAGACTTTCATGTTTCTGACAAACTTATTGATAAACTGTTAAATGAACGAAGGCCTGATGCCACTGCGCCACCTCCGTATGTTCCTCTTCCTGCTGATGCTGCTCCTCCTGCTCCTCCTAATGTTCCTCTTCCTCCAGTTGTTGGTCCTCCTTTTGTCGCTGCTCGTCCACCTGCTCCTCCACCTTTACCTGTTGCACCAGTGATAGCATCTCCGCTGAACTTGCCTACTCTCCCTCTTCCAAGCGATTCTATACCGCTTGTAGTAGATCAGGGAGCAGGATCGAGGATTGTCACTCGTAATACTGTGTCTCCTCAGAAAAAACTTGAGTTAATTGCGTGGGCTAAGCATTGCATGGCGAGGGGTGATCAAGCTAATGTTTTTGCCACACTTTCTAATACAGAGAAAAACATTTTTATTGAAGGATTAGGGATTCATTTGTGTGTAATGTGGGACAGATTAACTAGTACGGATCTTCCACAAGGATTTAGGGATCTAAATAGTTAAGCATTTTCTAGAGACACTGCAGAGAAAGTGCAAGAGCATGTTGAGAGGGTACTTGACCATAGAAAGGAGTTGGAAAGGTTACAGTATGAAGAGGAAGATGAAGATGGAGATAGTTTGGGTACTATGTTCGTGCAAAAACGGTTCCTTCCTTGTCGTAAATCAATAACTGAGGAAACACGGATTTGCACGAAAGATGCGATTAGCTGGATCTCAGACACATCGATAACTCCCGTTGAAGTATATGACACATATAGTCAGTATACGCCAGAAATGCAGCGGAAAGTGATACAAATAATGGTAGAATACCTACTGGATGAGTGTGTAAAAAGAAAGATTTGTTTTCCCGCAGAGTTATTGGGTGTTTATAAGAGAGCTTTTTCGTTTGACACTTCTTCAGCTGCTTTAGCGCTCGATTTGGCTCTGTTACTTAGTAAGTGCTCTGAGTTGCCTACTTCTCAGTTGCCTATCAGAGAGGTTCCTCTGACACTTGTCCCAAAAGCTGAGGTTCCAGCGGACATCGGAACGGGTGTGCAGGCCTATGAAATTCCTGCACACTATGTATCACAGTTTGTTCACATCTCTTTCTCAAGACAGGAAGTGAACACCATTAGACAATCTATTCCCGACATTAGGAAGAATCCGACAGGGTTCCACAAAGAAATAGAGTCTGTTTTGCAATCCTCAGTATTCACTTTAAGTGATATTGATCTGTTATTTCATGTACTCCTGCCTGTAGATTTGTGGAAACAGATTAGAACTATAGATGATTTAGCAGGACTAGGAGACACATGGACTAACATAATTAGACTCGATGGAGAAAGGCCCGCTGGCGAAAGGCCGCCTCAGCTGATACTAACTTTACCTGATAGAATAGTTGCGACACTGAAAACTATAATTCCCGAAAAGAGAATTATTTGGGACAAACTTACTGCCTGTGTTCAAGGGAAGTCTGAGGGTGCTACCGAGTTCTTTAATCGGTTCGAACAGGTATTATCAGATTTCAGTGGACAAGACTTAGGCACAGAGTCTGGGAAGAGATTATTTGTAGACAAATTTGTGCATGGATTGCTGCCTGACATCCAGTCGCAAAGGATGTCTTCTGAGAGCGCTTGGCAAGCGAAGTCTCGATCAGAAGTACTGCACAGTACTATGAGAATTGTGTCAATAATGAAAAAGAAAGTGTCGAGAAGAGAAAAGGATATTTAAAGACAAAAGTAATATTGCAGCAAATTGTTAGAGGCCCTAGTGGGGGTAATTCACAATTTAGAGGTCAGTATGTTCCACAAGGTAATGCGCCCTTGGGTCCTGTAAACATTAACCAGTGTGCCTATTGTAGGCAAGAGGGTAATTGGCGTGCACAATCCCCGATCCTCCGACAGAGGTCAAATAACATGTTTGGGAATATGTGTAGACGATCCAGAGGTCGCCTTGGTGTAGGGTCCCTGGTAGAGGTCAGTTTTCACAGGATTCACAGCAACCTTTTTCACAGGACAATCAGGCATGAAGTGTGGATACTAAAAACATTTTTGACCATCCTTCTGCCGCTTACCTCTCTGAAGAACTTCCTTTTGATGACATTCTGTTTCGCTAGGATTGCCCGAAGCAGGGTTTGGAACCAACGCCTTTCCCGTTAATCAGAAAGGTCCCTATGTTGAAATGATAGTGGGAAAAAGGAAGCATCTATTCTTGATAGATACAGGGGCACAGAAGTGTTCCATTGATCATTCGCAGGTTCCAAACATTCCACTGTCAGGGCAAACTAACGTTTCTGTAGAGTTTTCTGGCACACCAGTTGTCTGTCTGGTTTCTTCGCCGGTATCTATTTCTTTGGGTCCATTTACAGACCATTGTCCATTCCTTTTCACTTCAAATTGTGGAGAGAATTTGTTGGGGTTGAATCTGGTGAAGGAATTAAATGTGATGATTCATTGTTCTTCTGATTGAGTGCGTTTGACGAGTTCACCCCAGCAACTTTCTGTCTCTCAATTCTTGACCAGACCTTTGCCGCCAGAATTTAGTGATGTTCCGAAGTGTTTGTGAGCAGTTGATGATAATGATGTCGGTATTTTGCAAATTGAGCCTGTTAAAATTATCTTGAAACATGTTGAAATATTCCACAGTATCAGATTTCGGTTGATGGTGAGCAAGCTTTGAAATGCATCGTCTCCGATTTTGTGCATCGAGGGGTGATTGAGGAGATTGCAGGTAGTTTGTGCAATAGTCCGATTTTGCCCGTGTACAAAAAAGGTAATTCCTTTTTGTTTTATAATTGATCTGCATGCCATCAACAAGATCGTCACTCCACAATTTCCAATTGTGCCTGATGTGACGATATTAACTATGATCCTAGCTTCAGCTACCTACTTTAGTGTTGTGGATCTAAAGAATGCTTTCTTTAGGATTCCTATACACAAAGACAGTAGATACTTGTTCGCTTTCACCTTAGGGGGATGTTCGTTTACCTTCACCTGTGCACCGCAAGGTTACACGGAAAGTCCTAGTATTTATAGTATGGCTTTGAAAGAGCAGCTCAATACCCTTGAGTTGCCCTCTATATGTACACTGCTTCAATATGTTGATGACTTGCTTTTAACTGCTGACTCAGAGAGTGCTTGTAAGGAGGGCACTGTGCTGTTGCTTATTCACCTGGCTAAACATGGACATAAAGTTTTGCTTAAAGAATTCCAATATTATTGTCAGGAGGTCGCCTATTTAGGCTATCTCCTGTCCAAGGAGGGAAGAAGTTTGACACCTGAACGGATAAAACTAATTTCTAGCATGTCTGTCCCAAATACACAGAAGGAAGTTAGAGCCTTGATAGGTATGGCTTCTCTCTGTAGGCAGTGGATCCCCAACTTTTCACTAGTGATTAAGCCGATGTTGGCTCTGATGAAGAAGGGCATTTCTTCACCTTTGCCGTGGAACATGGAGCACCAGCATGCATTTGATTTGCTCAAGACTCTTTGCAAAGATCGATCATTGCAGGTTAGGGTAGCACACCATATTCTGGACATAGAGGATACTGCACTGATGAAGAATGTTTTGATCCCAGCCAAACCAGCTCTATCTCCGGCTCCTTGACTACCCAAAGATATCCGCTAAAGAAAATCTACAATGGCCAAAATTGAGGACCCCAATATTAGGAGTTTTGTTTTGGACCCTAGAAATCTTATTATTACAGACGTTGATAAACCCAGGGAATTTGAATCCAGGGAATCACTGAAGAATAAAATTCTTTCCTCAATTATAGAGTGGGGCCCAACTGTATTAGATCGCAGGATCTGAAGGTCCTCCGAAGGATACAGCTTAATACCTGGTGTTCCACGAATAACACTGTCTGCATTATTGTTGGATGTGGCTATAGCTCTCTTCTGTCGTTCCTGAATAGAATGCAAAATATGGATAGTAATTCTCCCTCTAAGCTAAGAATTGTTCTGAACTGACTGGCCTATTTGCTAAGGACACTGCTGTATAATGTATTGTGCTGCTATTTTTTTTATCTGGCTATTTTGTGAATTACCTATGCATCATAGTTTTTTTGTTCTGGTTTCTTTTTGTTTTCTAACATCATTTATGTAATTTTGTAATTGTTTGTATGTCGGCGCTCTTAAGCCTATGGGTCAGTCATGCACGGTATAATTACATTTCAATTCAATTCAATTCAAAAGACTGCATTGTGCTTGGCACCGGTTTTGGGCACACCAAATTATGAAAAGGCCTTTGTGTTGTATGTGCATGAATGTGATGGATGTGCTTTGGCTGTATTAACGCAGGAACATGGAGGGAAGAATAGGCTGTGCGGCTACTTTTCTTCTGCCCATGATACTGTAGCATGCACTTTGCCAAGATGTTTGCGAGCTGTCGCTGCTGCTGCTGCGTCTGTAAAACAGAGCGAGGGAATGGTCCTAGGCCATCCTTTAACCCTAATGGTACCTCATTCTGTGGATTTTCTATTGAACAAAACTCAAACGCAACACCTCACTTCCGCAAGGTTAACGAGATATGAATTGATCTTGTTTGCACCAAACATACAAATTAAGAGGTGTTGTGTTCTTAATCCGGCTGAACTCTTACCTTTTCCGTAAGGTACTGCTTGCAGTGACGAAGAGTCACATGATTGCCTTTATACTACTGAACAAGAGACAAAGGGTCGAATCGATCTGAAAGATACTCCTTTGAGCAATCCACAAGGGGAGCTGTTTTTCGATGGCTCCTGCTTCAAACTTCCAGATGGTACATCCACAGCTGTTTATGCAATCACTGCATTAAGCATGGTCGTGGAAACCAAGAGAATCACGCATAACTCCTCGCAGGCCACAGAGATTATAGCATTGACCCGAGCCTGTGAACTTTCTGAAGGGCTTACCATGAATATATACACTGACAGTAAGTATGCCTTTGTGGTGGTTCACATCTTTGGGAGACTTTGGTCAGAAAGAGGGTTTTTGACCTCACATAGTACAAAAATCCAGCATGGCTTCTTGATAGTACAGCTACTCTCAGTGCTTGCATTCCCTATTCGGCTAGCTATCGTAAAATGTGCAGCACATCAGAAGATTGTAGAAGATGTAGGAAAAGGGAACGCTTTTGCTGATCAGATAGCTAAAAAGACTGCCACTGATCTCTCTTCAGACATATATATTTTAAGGGAGCCACAAATGCTTGTACTATGGAGGAGTGTATTGATTCCGTAAGGGATATCCAAGCTGACGCCATGTTAGAAGAGTCTAAGAAATGGGCTGAGAGCTTGGGGAATCTTGATGATGATGGCTGTTGGGTGAACAGAGTTGAGGGAAGTGGCTACTTCCCGAAGCGTATATTATGATGATGGTTGTTATGGCTCATGGTCCCACACACATTTGTGCTTGTAAAATCACTAAAATGTTGGAAAAAGTATGGGTAAACGATAAAATCTCTAAAGTAGCTGAACGTTTTGTTCAGGAATGTATGATTTGTTTGCAGCATAATGTGGGAAAGGCCACATCAACTCCTAGGGGTAGTTTTGGTCCACCTTCTGTTCCCTTTGAGGTCATCCGTTTTGATTTTATTGAGATTGAACGGTGCAATAATCTGAAGTACGTGTTAGTCGTCAGCTGTGCTTTTAGCAAATGGGTTGAGGCTTTTCCTGTTAAAAACTCTACAGCCATGACTACTGCAAAGACTATGTTAAAAGAGTACTTCCCGAGATTCGGGCTACCAAGAGTCATCTGGTCGGACAATGGTCCACATTTTATCACTGCTGTAATTCTGCAGACATGTGCGGGATTGCAGATTGATAAACGGTTCCATTCGGCTAGACACGCTCAGAGTGCTGGATTAGTGGAGAGACACAACATCATCATCAAAAACAAGCTCGCTAGCACGTGTGCCAGGCACCAAATTAAAATGGCCGGACGCCCTACCGATCGTGTTGTTATCAATGCGAACAACCCCTCAAACTAAGACTGGGCTCTCTCCCTTTGAGGTGGTTATGGGGAGGCGTGCTAATATTTAGAATGTTCCCAAGTGTCGTTCCTTGCGAAATGTTGAAAATGTACTTCTTTCAGACTACTGGAGCCAGTTGACTAAAAACGTGTATTTGATTTATCACCAGGTGCGAGAGGCTTTACCTGTACGATACGAGGGTCCCGATCACACCATACGACCTGGGGATTGGATCCTCATAAAAGCCTTCCAGTGATCTTCTTGCCTCGCACCTCGTTGGCAGGGCCCCTTCCAAGTCCTACTGGTCACACAGACTGCGGTGCAGGTGGCAGACCGGAAAAATTGGATCCATGCGATGCACACCAAGAAGATTCCACACCCAGTGCCACACGATACAGAAGAAACAGAACCCCTCACCAATGCTGCACAAGTAGTAAACGGCATCGAAAGTGTGTCGGGGATTCTCCCTGATCCTCTGAGGTCTGTGGAAACAGCCATTTCATCCCCATACTCTCCAACCATTTTGTTTCCGGAAGCAATCCCCAATTGTGCCTCTGACCTTGCTTCCGCTCATTCATTGCTTCCAGTGGGAAGTGACGACACGTTGTTCACTGATCAATCAGTACCAGGGATCACAAGATATGATCTGCGTCCAAGAATATAGACTTACAGCACGGTTCGGCTGTGTGCTCAGAGAAGAAAAAGTCATCAAGGGCTTGCCTTTTTGGCCCCATCAAATTGTTTTATAAAGGGATTCTGTTGGCTAGGGTTTGTGGAAGGACTAAGAAGACGCTCCGCCTGGAGGTCGCCAGCTAAAAACACTGTTGCATTTGTATGGAAAATAGAATGTCTGCAACCACTTCCACTCGTATGGAAAAGGGAAAAGGGAAAAGACTGTGTGATCAGCTACGGGAATTAACTGTTTTGGCCCCAAAAACGTACTGCTGTCTTGTGATAATGTTAATTGGTTTTATAATAGTTATTGTTTTAGGCTTCAGGTATCTAGAAGAAGTACATCCGCTTGAGAATTTGTTGCCGACTGAAAATGTGCCTACTGTTTCTACTCCTTTTGTGCATCTGCACACTCTATCTCCTAGAGACTCTCAGCACAGACAGAGATATCATAATAATACACTATTACTCATCATGAATGCTACACATGCCATCTTTAAAAAATCTAATTGTTGGGTCTGTTAACATTTAGCGCAACACGGGGATAAGGGTCTAGGGTGGTATACTCATCCTTTACCTTTGACAACTGCACGCTATGCTTCTCCTAGAGCACTATTCTTTGGTCGTTGGAATGATAGCATCTCAGGAAATTTCGATGGGACTAATTTGAACCAGTTTGAGAAATGTGTTTTGACTCCCTTGGGATGCTCGCTATTTGCAAATAGGAGTAAACTCAATGTTGCTTCTATTAGGCCTTCCGATAGACTGTCCCGTCCCTTTCAATCCTTGATCTCTTTCAAGATGGCTCCTATAGGCAATAAGGATGCTGCGCCTCCTTCTTACACTGTTAACCATAGCCCCGTTTCAGTTTCTTTCTGCATACAGAGGAATGGTACTCAGTCAATGGGTGATTTTAAAGGTTGCGCCAACGTTGCGAATTTGACTGGTGAGGACAGCCTTTGCATGTAGGCGAACCTGTCTACTTTGTTTGCGGTAATGTAGCATTTCCATGGTTACCCAGGGATTGGCAGGGAACTTGTTACTTAGGAATCCTGTTACCTGGAGTATTCATAGCCAGTACCATAGAGATTTCAAAGGCTCGTCCACAGCGGGACGAGGATGGTGACACTTCAGCACAAGTTCTGGGAGACGTAGCAAAATCCTTTGTGCCATTTTGGGGGCAAATAATGAACTATGAAGATATCAGGAGTTTAGCGAGAGTACTGGAGAGAACCATCAACCGGACCAATGACATACTCTATAATATGACTCTAGAACAGAAAGCAATAAGGCTAGCAGCACTTCAGAACCGGATGGCATTAGATGTCATCCTGGCTGAACGTGGAGGGGTATGTAAATTAGTGGGGTCCGCTTGCTGTGTTTTCGTTCCAGATTCCTCCCCAACTATCTTCAAAGCAATACAGAATCTGCATGTCCTAAATTCAGAAGTACATGTTCCTGAGAGAAATTGGGATCTTAGCGCTTGGTTCTGGGACTTCTTGTGATCTTGTGGTTGGAAATTACTTTCGGTCTTGCTGATCATTTTAGGAGTTGTTTTGTTTCTTTGTTGTTGTATACAATGTCTTCCTGGTATATGTTTGATGCTAGGGGGATGTTGCGCACAGGAGATGGGTACATTAGGATGCAAAGTATATGCCTCAGACAAAAACCCCAACAAATATGTGCTGAAAGAAATTCTAGTAACTGATTTAATGGAAATCGATATCTCTGATAGTGATTCAGGGTGTACGGACGTTGAGACGTGGAGTTATTCGTAAAGTGACTAGAAGTAGTTTAGCGCTTGCTTAGGCCAAAAGGAGGGTTTGTCGAACAGGAAATCATATCATGCCTCCTTTATTGTATATATTGGCCTAAGCCCAGTCGCTCTGCGAAGAAATCCGCGCTTCAAGGTTCTGACCTTAGATCGATTTAGCCGCCATTTCAGGTTCATCCACCATTTTGATTCTCGCTCCAAAGTCACCCTGTGTTCTAAAATGGTGGACAGTGTTCTTCTGTTAGTAACATGGCCGTCTTGACCTCTGTATGCATGTTAATGCTTAAACTGCCCGTAGTCCAAATGTTAGGGTCATGTACTGAGACCTTGTCCTTTGTTGACCTCTGGATAAATGATTACCTGTGCCAACTAATCCGTGAACATATATTAAGCACAATGTTGTGTAAATACTAAACGTGAACACTTGTTGGACTGCATTGTATTAAAATATGTACAAAGGCTTATGTTAGATCCAAGAATATACTGTTGCTATTGTGACTTGTTGAACATGTAAACTGAAGGTGATCCATATGCATATAGTTGGGCGAGTCAGAGGTGAACTCGGCACAAACCCTAGATTGGGAATTATTAACGTACAGAGGGGCTGAACATCTTGTTACAAAACTGTATAAAAGGTACAAATATTCTGTTGTACAGCCACACTCACTACACACACCAAACAGGGCTGTTATTGGCTGTGTTGTACTGAGGGCCTGATAGCAATCTGTTTCTTTGTCCTTTGAAAACTGTTCAGTTGTAGAATAAACATCTGTGTATCTTTGTAAACCCGTGTTGGTGTATTTCCATTTGGGGTACTCAGCATCGATATCTTCTTTTTGCTTTCACACCTTCTCCTCTGGAGCCTTCCCCTCCCTCTTAAGCACTCTCTTGTGCACCCTCTTCTAAAGAAACCCACTGCCGACTCTTCCTGCCCGGCTAGCTATTGCCTGATTTCTATCACTCCTTTTCTGGACAAACTCCTGGAAAAGCTGTCCATCTCCCAGCTTAATCTTCACTCTGATTCTGTTGGTTGCCTCCATGACCGTCAACCTAGCTTCAGAGGAGCCAGAAGTACAGAAACTGCTTTCAAGAACATCTGTGAAGACCTGCTCTCCAACCTAGATTCTAATCTCCCCTCTGTCCTCATCCTACTCAATCTCTCTTTTGTCTTTAATACGGTCAACCATGCCATCCTGCTCAATGGCTTCTGTGATAATTTGGGTATCACTGGTCAGGTCCTGGCCTGGTAGACCTCTTTCTCTCTAAACGACCCTCCCCGGTCCAATTTGGGTCCTTCCTTTCCTCTGTCTCACTCTCCACCTGTGGTGTTCCCCAGGGGTCTAACCTCTGCCCTCGGCTTTTCAACCAATACCTGGCACTCCTCGCCCATCTCATTGATGCTCTCTGCTCCAAATGTTAGTGTTATGCAGATGACACTCAGATAGTTTTCAGGCTCCCCTATGCCACCTCCTCCCCCTCTCTCATCTCTAACTGTCTTTCTGCAATCCAGGAGTTTTGTGCCACCCACAGCCTCTGCCTTAATACTGGTAAGACAGAGATCCTCCTAACTGGCACTCCTACACCTTTCTTTCCTGTCACTCTTCGGCCTGCCTCACTTGGCCCTCTCACTGCACCCACATGCGAGGCTTAGAACTGCGGGGTCATTTTTTACTTTATGCTTTCTTTTCCTCCACACAACTCTGATGTCTCTAAGAAGTCAAACTACCAACTGCACTTCCTCAGAGGTATTCTTCCTTTCCTCACCTTCCCCCAGAAGCTCACTGTCTCTAGAGCTCTGGTTCTCTATAGGCTGGACTGTTGCAACAGTCTCTTCCTAAATCTGCCTGCTTCTACTCTCCGCCCTCTGCAACTCATCCAGAACTGGATTGCGAGACTTGGCCTTGGCCTCAAGCCCAGGGATTGTATCTCTCCAGCCCTGAAATCTCTTTATTGTCTCCCAGTGGCTGCAAGGATAAAGTTCAAGACCCTTTGCATTGTCCACAAGGCCTTCTGGGGCCTGGGACCACAATACCTTCAACTCTCCCTTCGGAAATAGCTTCCTTCTCGAGATCTTCGCTCCTCCACCTCGAGCTCCCTCAGGGTCA
The DNA here is from genome assembly GCF_040938575.1 of Ambystoma mexicanum. Classification (NCBI taxonomy): domain Eukaryota; kingdom Metazoa; phylum Chordata; class Amphibia; order Caudata; family Ambystomatidae; genus Ambystoma; species Ambystoma mexicanum. Next base: position 974,008,571 of record NC_090925.1, read on the forward strand.
GTTGCTTCTCCAAGCAACAAGTTAAGGGTAGATCTCTCTTAATGGCTGGGACCTCCCTCTGGAACAGCCTCCCTGCCTCTCTGAAGCTTGAGGAGAACCATCTTTGGTTCCAGAAGCACTTCAACACCTTCCTCTTTGCTTCTGCTTTCTCTCTTCCTCTCCGTTGATGATTTATGTCTGTTTTCCGGCATCAGGTACCTGGTTACCCTTTGTTTTCGGGCACAGATCTCTGCCCACCTAGCCGCACACCGGCATTGCTTCCGACAACCCCTGCACTTGGGTCTGTATCTGCAACCCTACAGTCCCTTTCCAGCACTTATCAGACACCATTTATCTGTGCCTTATTCCTGCACTTACCACCTGCTGGCCTATCTGCCTGTTGTTGTTGTTAACTTGCTCAGCACTTACTACTTCCTCCCCTTCCTCTTGCAATTTCCCCCCTCCCTCTCTCCTGCACTTGCACATTCTCAATGTAGCTGGGCCTAGCACAATTGTTGTTTTGTTCCTCCCTTGTACCCCTCCCTTGCCTCGTCATGCCCTGAAACAACTGTGTATGGGCACAATATAAATAAAATATCATATCATATCATATATGCAAGCATAGTAGAAGTTTGCCCTCCCCTTAAAAGTACTGAGATGAAAAAGAACAGTCATGACATTTTAAAGAAATGTACTGAGATGAAGAAGTTGTGCGGAGTGTGGAAGAACACCCTGTGGAATCCCAGTGAGCAGATCAGCCTATTCAAATTAGCGAAACCCGGCTATAGAATGAAAATGAAAGAAGGACTTCCAACGAGGAGTACTCCTCCCTTGAGGAGCTGAAAGGAAAGTCTGCCGTATATGGGGAGAAAGCCAGGACGCACAAGAGGAAGCCGAATCGTCTGGAGCGGTTCCTGAGAAAGGGAAGGGACAGTAGGCTGGCTGATGCAGGAGACAGGTGGTCCTGAGGCTTTGGAAGCACAATGGCTTCCTGAAGGACGGTTGGTTCTTTGGAGACACCGCATATCAACAAAAGCCTTCCCAAGCACCACGAGTCACGCAGTTGATGGAGTTAGCTAGGAGAAGGCAGTTGCCCTATAAAACCAATAAAGCAAGTGCGCAAAGATGCAGGAAGATGCTGGAAACCAGAGAAAGTGGTGGCAAGCAGAAAAGGGAGCGAAATACCCCAAACCTAGGGTTGGGGGCCATGACAAGAAAAGGAGGGGGTGGCAAGTAGTAGAGGGGAGGAATACCCCAAACCTAGGGTAGGGACCATGAGAGTAAGAAGAGGTGGTGATAAGCAGAAAAGGGGGAGAACAATCAAGAGCTGAAGGTCTGCGACCATGAAAGTGACATTGAAGAAACGTTTCCATCTATGGTTATATATGGTAGTTTTGGGAGGCAGAAGAATACATCATCCATAGCTTCTGCGCCTCCCCCGGCCCAATAACCCACATGTGGGAAATGTTGCTCACTAAGACAACTCTACTACCCTTATCCCAGGTAGGTGCAACAGGACATAGGGACAGTTTAAGCTGAAGATGGAAAAAAGTAGTCAATCTAACATTATAACAATGCATGTGCTTCTTTTAGACACAAAGAAATGTGCACTCAACATGAAGAACACATACAATAGGTAATATCCTCCAATGGCAACAGAAAACACAACATTTATTTTAATATTAGCTAAATTCTTAATAAATACATAATAAATATATTCCAAACACGGTGCCATCACACATGACCCACAAGTGGAAAACATTATCTATTCATTAGACACTAGCACTGTTAGGACATCTACCATATTCCCTACACATACACACAGACACAAGATGCTGCGTAATGCCCAGTACAAAGAGATCCCCCTTGCTCAAGGCCTAGGAATAATGGATGGTAACCTTTTGAATCGGAAGAAAAGCAATCCGTGGACCTCTCTCTCCCTGCTCTCTGTCTGACTCATGTGTTGACGACGTGTCAATAGTCCAAAGTTGGTTAGCAGTAAGCCAACTTATCAGAGTCCCTGGTTTAATTCCGCCAATGAAGTAAGGTGCCAACAAGTTACCTGTTGTAGAGATGATGTACTTTTACGTTTATCAATTTAGGGGTGGTCTGAGGAGGAGCCATCAGACAAGTATAACCCAATCAAATGTTTTCTGTATATGTAGCCACCACCACTAAACAATCCCCTTTCCCCGTAGGTGTTTGTAGGCTGATAACATGTTATGACGTCATTTATGATGAATCGTACTACTTGAAGGGTTGCTTGATATTGAGCGCTGCAAGGTTTTAATGCTTGTATGCTGTTGTTAAGATGGATTTCTGAACTCTGTCCTGGGGGGGCAGAGGTTCAGAAGGCCAGCCTAGTTTCTTGGAACAGGGTAACCTCTGGACAAGCCAGACCAATCAAGGTAGCGATCGCGGCGGTCAAGTCTAGGTCTCAAGAGGGGTGAGGGTGACTGAAAGGCCGCAATGAGCACACAAAGCAAGGACACTTACAAATTACTCCAAGTAGGTGTTGTATTAAAAATATAGACACATTTATTACAAGGCCTTTGTAACATTGACCGTAGCGAGAAATCACAATAAACCTCAAGTAAACCAACACATCACAATCAAATACAATATATATACAATTACCAACGAGTCTAACGAGTTAGACGCACGAAATGTGTAGACCACCTAGATGGGGAGGAAAACAGGCAGTGCGAATAATAGTTAGACCCAGTCCGCGTTCAGAGGCACCTAACTAGAAGGAAGTCCGAGCCCTACGAAGAGTGGAGCCTTGTGCTCAAAAGTACCTGCACACGCGGGTGGCAACGGGCCAAGGGGAGTCTCCTAAAGGGAATCAGGCAGTTCAGTTTGGCGAACAAATGAAGATGAACAGAGCTCTGAGACTCAAGCGCAGCCTCCACTGTGGGCAGAAGCAGAGCGCGAGTACGGAAAGGCGTGCTGTTTGACACAGCGGGAAAAAGCTATGGGCTACTGCAGGAGGGCGACCAGTTCCTAGCGATGCTTCTCACTGGTCCCCAATGCAGGCAGACCCAGGCTTCTCCGCGTCAGTTTCAGTGCTGGCAGGTTCAGATACGAGCAGGGGACGTCTCGGCGTCGTGTAGATTCCGCAGCAGCAGAAGTTAGAGTTGAGGATGTCCCAAACGCAGTGAACCCGCACAGTTTGTTACCACAGCAGGGCAACGGAGCGGCCGTGTGTATTTCAGCCCAATGTACACTTCTCACTTCAGACCTGGGAATGCCAAGTGTACGAATCGTGTGAGAGTGGCAAGGACTCGTAATACAGCAGCAACCTGACGGCGGTTACAGAGCAAGACTCCTGGGTAGGCTGGTCAGTCCACTGGATGGCCCAGAGACACTTCCGAAGGCTTACATGCAGGAGATGGTGAAGATGCAGAGAATAGTTGTTCCCACTATTCCAAAGGGGCGAAGTACCAGTACAGGCCTTCTCGTTCGATCAGAGGTAGAAAGGGTTTCGCAAAGCGACAGCAGTGCAGAGAAGCAGTCGTTCAGCGGGTCACCAGCGATTCCTGGGTTCAGCCTCGTAGTTGCAGGATACTTGGCTCCTGTATTCCTTTGTTCGTAGAGAACTCAGGAGATCGACATGGTAGTGGTGTTTCCAGCCTCCTCTTATCCACGGTTCCCTTTGCGCCAAAACGGAGAGGACCTAATGGGAGATCTGCTCACAAAACACTCACACCATACGTGGACCTATCACGGACCACGGTGGTCCCAGGCATTCACGACACACTAGACTCTCTGGCAGCCAGGATGTGTATTGGGACCAGACATCCCAGCCCACATCCTGGAGGCACACACAAGGCCTGTAGATGCCTGCGAAAGCATCTGTGTTTCGCGGGAAAGTACATGCCCAAATAAGGAAGGCCCCGGGTCGGCTCGACCCGAGGAAGGCGAAGGGGGCAAAATGGTCAGCAGGCAGGACAACGAGTCTCGTGGTCTGGCCATTTTGGAAGCTAGGCCACCATTTTGGGCTAAGCGCGATAGATGCGCTTAAACAGCCAAAAGGAGCTCAAAACACAAAGAAATGATCGCTGCCACCAGTCCCGTCCGTGATTCACTTGCACCGTTCATTAACAATCCAATGAGAGTGTCTAGGGCCTGTAGAAGACTAGAGACCCAAGAGAGCAGTAACTTAGCTTACAGTGCCCTCTTGTGCCATGTTGCGCGAGGGCTGCAACATGATAAAAGAACTACGGAAAACAGCGTTTCCCGGTACTGACTGTCTTAAGGGCATGTCAGTTTCCCCGTAAGAATGGAGCGAAAGCCCAGAGGAGTGTGGCAGAAGCCTGCACTTCTCTGGCAAAGTCTAGATCATGGTGAAAACAACAGCAAAAAGTTTAGGGGTTGCCACATGGAAGGAAAATTACCCACAATTAAGAAATCTTTCCTAACAGCTGTCCCTTCTTTTTTCCTGATATTAAAGCTGGATTTTGCCTCGCACTTTGACTACTTCATCTTTGAGTACAGTTTGGATTGACTCCAGGTCCTCTGCGTTATTAGGGTCTTTTTTGGGCCGTCTTAACAGAAGTGCTTGTCAGGAGAGTAAACTAAACTTACCAAGAAATAGAAGTGCCCATAACAGCTATGCATTTTATGTTTTTATTTATTTATTTTTTATTTATAATATGCCTATAGACAAGTGTTTCGAGACGGAACAAGACAAGAGGGTAGGGGAACAGGGAGGACAAAACAGTGACAATTGTTCTGGGCCTTTTGACATTCAGGTCATGCAAGTGCAGCAACTCGAAGTGCATGGGAGTGGGGGTATGTGCGGGTCAGTGTGGATGGGCCAGTGAGAAGGTGAGTACCACAGGAGGCCAGGTGGAAAGAAACAGAGGAAAGCAGAGAGTGCAGGGGAAGAGGGTCCACAAACTAAGTGCGACGTATGGGGCTGGAAGGGCTAAAGGGTGCAGGCCCATTCAGGCTAGTGCGGGGGCAGTAGGGGCCAGAAGGGTAAATTCCCAAAGAGTGGGGGGCATCAGTGGTGAACAAGTACAGGAGTAGTCTGGACTAGGAGGGCCTGGTGTCCTATAAGATTCTGGAGGAAACAGGAAGTTGCTTTAGGGCAGAGGGGATATTAGCAGGGGAGGGAGAAGGAAGAAGAGAAAAGGAAGGTCTTGAGGAACTTCCCGAACTTATGGAGGTCCGGCTCAAGTCTGAGAGGGGCAGGGAGGCCATTACAGTGGGAGCCACCTGCGGAGGAGAGAGATCTACTCCTGCTTCTTTGCTTGGAAAAACGTCTGATCTGCAGAGAGTTAGAGGTAGACAATCGAAGGGAGGAGTTAGGCAGATTGAGGAAGAGGCTTTTGCAGTAGTCCAACCTGGAGAGAACCAGAGCTCTGGAGACATTGAGTTTCTGGGGGAAGGTGAGGAAACAGAGAATGCCACTGAGGATGTGCAGCTGAAAGTGAGCCTTTTTGGTCAGGTCTGTGATGTGAGGACAGAAGGAGAGAGAGGAGTCAAAGATGATACCAAGGTATTTTGCCTCAAAGGAGGGTGAGGGGAGGGGGTCCCATGGAGGGTGAAAAGGAGGAGGCAGAGCAGAGTAGCTTGAAGGAGAGCTGCATGTCATCAGCATAACACTGGAAGTTAGGTGGGAAGGTGGAGATTAAATGGGCTTGGGGGGCCAGGAATATTTAGAAAAGCCAGGACGAGAGGATAGAGCCCTGGGGGACACCACAGTTGGAGAGTGACAAGGTGGAGAGAAAAGGGCCCAGTTACACATGGGAAAATTGGGCAGAGAGGAAGGAGGTCAACCAGTCCAGAAGCAGGCCTGTGATGCCAACGCTGTCACAGAGCCGATTTATCAGGGTGGCATGATTTACCATATCAAAGGCAGAGAAAAGGTCAAGAAGGATGAGAATGGGAGGAGAACTGGAATTAAGATATGAAAGCAGATCTTCACGGGTGTTCAGGCGAGCGGTTTTTGTGCATCTGGCAGCTCTGAAGCTAGACTGGTAGTTGTGGAGACAACCAATAGATTCAGTGAGTTGGTCATGGCCTGCTTCTCCAGGAGTTTGCCAGGAAGGGGGTAGACTAGATAGGGTGGTAGTTTGCCAGACAGGAATGGTCGGCAGAAGGCATTTTGAGGAGAGGGTGCACAAGGGAGTGTACGAAGAGTGAGGGGGAGGATACAATGGCAAAGGAGTGATTGCAGAAATCAGCCATCAATAGAGCAAGGGAGACAATGCTGTCCTTGATAGTTCTGGAGGAGCAGGGGATTACCTGTTTGGATGAGACTTTCATTGAGCGTACATGTCTAGAAACCTTGAAGGCTTGGATGTAGACCCTATTCTTTGAGCAGATGGATTGTCTGTATTGCCTTTAGAGCAGGCAGTAGGGCAGTTTGTCAGAAGGTGTGCTCGAAGCCTGCCACTTCCGCTCAGCCGCTCTGCACATGCGTTTCAGAGCAGCCAGGTCGGAGTCATGCCAGGATTTGCACTTAGAGGCAGGTTTCAAGAGGATCCTCAATGCAGGGTAAGGATGTCCAGAGTGTTGGAGATGGAGAGTTGAAGTTTAGTAAGGTCTATATCGAAATGATGAGAGTCAGCGGCAGGAGTAGGAGGAGGCAGTTGCTTATCTTCATAGTCACAGTACCTGGGAGGAGGTGAAACAGGTTGGCTGTAAAATAGGTAGTATTTGGCAGGAGAGTACACAAAGTCTACCTAGAAGGAGAACTGTTGAAACCAGGCGAGTCTGGATCTCGCATCCACATAAGAATGAGAGATTTTGCAATAGGTATTACTTGGTGGTAGAGTACACCAAGTCTACATAGAAAGAGAATTGTTGAACCCAAGCGAGTCTGGGACTCGCACACACATAAATAAAGGACAGTTGTTACTGTTCTTCATAGTCACAGTACCGGGAAGAAGAGTGAAACCATTGGCTGTGCAAAGGAAGTGAAACCTGGGGAAGGGAGACAGTTCCTGGGATTGTGAACGTTGTGTCAAAGCTAAAAGGAGGGGAGACATTCTTTTAGCTCTTCATGGAATTGGAAAAGGAACGAAGGGAAAGAAGTCATTCCCCCTGGCACTTGAAAACACTGTGAGAAGTCAAGAGAAGGGAGACATTCTCATTTTGTTTGCCTATTTGGAACTTTGTGTTTTGAACATTGGAAAGAACTATGAAGGATCTGCTGAGAAGATAACCGCTTTGCACTTTATACTGAGTTCTTAGTGTGAGGGCTAGAGTTAGGGTTAGGGCTGGAGTTAGAGTTAGGGTTTTGGCTGCAATCACAATTGCCGATATTTTTAAAAGTACTCTAAAATTCTCTGTTATTGAATGCTGAAAATTATTAAACCTGCGCTGTTATTTGTTTTATTAAACGTTTGTATTATAAACACAGATATGGTTTTGTTTGTTACTGTACATTATTCCATTTAATATTAATTAAGAAGCATGCATCTAAAATTGTCAGCAGTCATTCAAACTGTTCAGAAAGAGTCCAAGTTAGAATTGATCACAAAATCTGCCACAAGTGACAATTTGAAAATGATAAAAGCCAAACACGCAGTAGAATGCAGATCAGCATCCACATGTGCGTGACTTTCTGAATGTACTTCACAAGAATACAGTCCAACCCTGTATTGTGGGCATGCTGTGGTAATGAAATTGTCTACACGTAGCAGTGTTTTCAGTTTTGCCAGGTGCTAAATTTGTAACCGTGTGGCTTTTGGAAATCTGGACGTGTTTCCTTGGGACGGGAAGTGCTGTTCATTTGATCAACTTCTTGTTCTGTCTTTTTCATCCAATTAATTCGTAATAAATGGAGAAAACTGGCCATTGCGACAGAAATTCAATTTAGCCTTTGAAGACATACAGCGTTACCGTTTTTCCTGGCCAATTCCCAGGCTTGCAAAGTGTTTGATGTGGTGGCATGCACTCATCGACAAACGATGGGAGGTTATGGGAAGGCAAGCATTTTTACGGTAGCTCAACAGAATATGTTTATGGAGGATAACACAGGAGCAACGTCCTGGTCTTGGAACCTTCACCATGCAAAGCAACAAAGGTTCGAATACTATATCCGCGTTTAGAAAACGAAAGGAGGTATTAAGTGTGTTTAAAAAATAAATAAAAAAAGAGTGCCGACCAATGTGGCGTATAATCCACTGACAATTCAGCATATTGTAGCATATACCTTTGCTCCACACAGTGAGCATTGTGCCACACGATTGCAGACATTTGAGCAAAATAGTGTAATTATAACAGAGCCCCCTGACTGCTGCCCATTATTGCTAGATGTCATTTACAGTATGGACAAAACATAGTGAACATTTTCTAAGATTTCAGATATATTTTTGATTCATGTTTGTACCCGGGCAAAGCTTGCCCTAATACTTATACCATTTAGTATTAGCACTGGGGCAAACTTTGCCCTGACACAAATATGTAGTGAACATGTATTTATTTTTGTTATACTAGAGTGTGTTTTGGCTTGGTCTTATGTCATGCCAATGTGCACTTGTCACAGTACAATGGCTTTCTAATATGTCCCAGTTTTTTTTAGAAATAGGGCACACTTTGCCAGAGAGTTAATGCCATTCAACTTTGCATCTGCGCCAGTGCAAAATTTCTGTAATCTGGAGCCGGTGTGAAAAGGTGGATTGAGACTACTTATATGGTAGTCTGTGATGACTGGCGCCAGGAAGAGGCATGCCAGGAAGTATAGGCTTCCATTTGGTGGTACATGCTAGCTTGCCACCATGCAATTAGGATCTAGTCTTTTTTCATTGCCGTTAAGAGCATACAGTAACATACTCTCCATGCAAAAAGAGAGTTACTGGTAAGATATATCTTGTTCTGCACATTTAAAACAGAAGAAAAATACATATACATCATTGTATCATTGTTTGCTGTCGATACTAGCAGATCGTTCATAACAAGAAAGTACATATCCGAGGGTAGATGTTGCTGTGTTAGAGTTCCATTTATTAAAGAGAAGCTGCATAACCTAAAATATTACACAAAATGTAACCACCAAATGTATCCCAGAGTATGACATGTATGCTAGCTATTATTTGCAGTTTGATTGTTGTTTAGTATTGCTATTTGGCATTTAACTCAGCAAGCAATGTCTGTTCTCCATGGGTTTCAACATACTCTGGGTTATTTGGTGTGTTATGATATGATATGATGTGGCATTTATAAAGCGTCTGTACACATGTGTTTCTAGGCGTGACAAGACACGGAGGGGGAAACAAAGGGAGGACTAAATAATAATCTTATAGGCTTTGTGTCATTCAGATGAAAGTGCAGAGAAGAGGGAAGGGGAATAGTGCCGAAGGGATGGGGGACATGCAGTTAACTCACACGTACTGCCAGCGGGTGGCTCATAAGTGCAGAGAGAAGGGAATGTAGAGTTGCAGATACAGACCCTTATGTGCTGGGGAGCCCGGAGGCAGTGCAAGATCAACTGAACATGAAGGAGCCTGGGCCCGAGTTCAGAGGGTGACCAGGTGACCAGTGCGCAGAGCATTCAGGTGCATTAGCAGGGAAGAGGAAGACAGAAAGCAGAAGCGAAAAGGAAGGTATTGAGTTGCTTTCAGAACCGGAGGTGGTTCTGCTCATGTTTGACAGAGGCAGAGAAGCTGTTCCAGAAGGAGGCCCCAGCTGAGGAGATACATCTGCCCCCAGCTCTCTGTTTGGAGAAGCGTCTGACCCTCAGATAGTTGAAGGCTATCCTCCAGAGATAACAAAAAAGTTACCAACTCTAAAGTGTGTTCCCTGACATTTGAATGAGAATACAGCACTTTGATATCTGACTAGGTAGAACATCTAACTCAGCCAGAGAGGCATGGGACTGCGTGTTTGCCCTTGATATGGTATAATCATGCTGAAAGCTGATAGTTATCTATATAAGTGCACCAAAACATGTTGTATTTTTGGAGAATTGTTGATTAATCATTCTTTCGTAACTAGTATTTTTCGTGTCATCAAAAGATAATGCCTAGAGTTGCAGCTAGAGATGGTGCTCTATAGACTCCAAACTATTCTAAGATCGTTTTACTTTTAATTTTGCATGTAACTATTATTTCATTTTATCACAAAATGGTGACCCACTTTCTTCGCAAAAAAGATGGAACAGTCATCCACTGGCTGCACTCTCCTGCCACTTATCAATTCAAAAATGTTTCTCCACGAGAAGCTGCTATGATGTCTTATCAATAAAAGATACCACACTTAGTTACAGCCAATGAATAGATTGTCCTGCCAGAAAACAATTCTAGATATATTTCTTTGCAGGCAACTGCTATTGTTTTCATTAAGGAAAGATGATGTGCTAACATATAGCCACTGAATATAAACTACTCATGCTGCAGACAATGGTAACATGTGTTTTCTTTGTATGAGACTATTTTCTGTCGTCTCAAAATGATTGTGCACTGAGCCACAGCCACTGAATGTAATTTCCTCCAGGCTCCAGATATTTAACTATTTTGTCTCATTACAAAAAGATGATACTCTCTGTGAAAGCCATTGAATTCAGTCTCTTCATACTTCCAAACAATTATAAGATGTTATCTCGCTAACTAGTGTGTTGGCTCATAACAAAAAGATAATGGGCCTCACTACAAATTTGGCGATATTCCGGTGTTAAATCCATGGAAATATTGGCAAAAAGAATTACCATTATCATTACTTCATCCAGTGGAATTGCTGCCAGATTACAAGTGGTGGTATGGCGGTGTTAGTCTCCATTTATGGAGTCCAAGGGACTCCATGGAGATTTTGGTGGAATTACCACTGGTGGCAATTCTGCCGATTTTTCTGATTTTAGGCAGTCTGGTGGCGGAAATACCTCCAGCGTTTTGCTGATGGTTTTTCCTCTGCCTCAACACGAAAGTTGGAGTATGGTGTTCTGTTAAAGCAGTTGCAATGCAGTGGTAGCTGAGTTACCACTGCATTACCGTTGTCTTTTCCTGCACTGATGTACTCCTAATGAGGGTCAATGTCATTTATTTCATATATTGAATATAGACTCATTTCACTAAATAATGATCGTTTTATATGCTTTTATTTTGTTTTATCACAATATGATGGTGCACCTTCTTCTCAAGCAATTATTATTTTGTCTCATCACAAAAAATGGAATGCATTGTTACAGCCATTGTATGCACTCTCCTGCCTCCAAACCATTCTAAGAAGCTATGTGATTGGTTTCAACCAATTCAGCACTCCTCACTACAAGATGGCACTATTAGTTTACAGCTACATAATATAATATTCTCCTGTCCAAAAACAAATCTGCGATATTGTCTTTGTAAGCAACCACTATTGTGTATCTTCCCAAAAAAGATTACATGCCCAGTCACTTCCACCAAATACACTCTCCAGACTGCAAATAATTCAAATTTTATTTTTCTACGTAAGCAATGCCTGCAGTATTTTGTCTCATCCCAGAAAGATGGTTCAGTGTAGGCACTGTACATAACCTCCTTCTGCTGTCAAAAAACTGTTGATTTTTTTTTTCCTTTCAGGCAAGGATTGTTTTGTCTCTTCAGAAAAAAATGGTGTTCCAAGTTACAGCCTCTGACTATAATGTCAACTTCCTGTATACATTTCTAAGATGTTTCCTTCTTAAGTAACTACTATTTGTACTATCACAAACAGATGACAAACACAGTAACAAGCCATTGACTGTACTCTTCAGCCTGCTCCCAGACAATGCTAGGATTTTCTCTTCATTATGCAGTCACTAACAAAGAAATGTCATCTGAATTATCATAATATTCTGCCAAAACCTTGTGCATCGCTAAGTACTGCCCCATCTCTATCATTCTCTTCCTTGGGAAACTACTGGAGAAGTTGATCTTCCCCCATCTGATCCAGCATACTGAGCTCTTTGGTTGCTTGCACGACCATCAATCTGATTTCCGAGCATCCAGAAGCATGATTCTGCTCCCCTGAATACCTGCGAAAAGATTGCTTGAAACTCTTCATTCTAACTTGCGCGCTGTTCTCATTCTACTCAATCTCTCCTCTGCCTTTGACATGGTCAACCATTCCATCCTCATAAAGGGGTTTGGACACTGGACTGGTGACCTCCTTCCTCACTGGCTGTCCCTCCTAGGTGATCCTGGGTTCCTTCTCCTCCGCCATCTCTAGCTTCACTTGTGGCAATACCCCAAGCCTCTATCCTCTCGGCTTGGCTCATTAACATCTGGCTCGCCCCTCTCACTCACCTGATCTCCACTTTCTCCCTGAACCAGTGTTATGCAGATGACAACCAACTCTTCCTCTAACTTCCTACTGCCTCTCTTTCTACTATCACTGTCATTCCTGATTGCCTTTCCGCTATTCAATCGTGGTGCATCTCTAATGATCTCTATTTCAATGCCAGCAAGATTGATATCCCTCCTATCAGGACTCCTGTTCCCTCTTCCCCCCTTCACTCTGGCTACACTCTTTGAGCTCTCCCCCCTCTCTTTCCACTGAAGCCAGAAACCTTGGAGTCATCTTTGAATCCTCTCTCTCTCTTTCATTCCTCACATCTTGGACCTTGCCAAGAAGGCCCATTTCCAACTTCACCTCCTCAGAGGTATTCTTCCTTTCCTCACCTTACCCCAGAAGCTGATTATCTCCAGAGCTCTGGTACTCTCCAGGCTGGACTATTGCAACAGCTTCTTCCTTAAGCTACCTTCCCCTCTCTCTCTGTCCCCTCCAACTGATCCAGAATAGGGCTGCGAGACGTATCCTTGGCCTCAAGCTCAGAAACTGTATCTCTCCAGCCCTAAAATCTCTCCACTGGCTCCCGGTTTCTGCAAGGATACAATTTAAATCCCTCTGCATCATCCATAAGGCTGTCTTGGGCCGGAGTCCACGCGATATGCAACACGCTCTCACCAAATACTCTCCTTCCAGATCCCTCCGATCCTCTTGCACCAAATCTCTGCTTGTCAAGCGCTTCTCTAAGCAGTGAGTGGGTGGCCGTTCTCTTTCCTTGGCTGGATCCCCCCTCATCAAAAGCCTCCCTCTTTCTCTGTGTCTTGAGCCAGGTCTCCTCAAGTTCGGCAAGCATCTCAAGACATTCCTTTTCTCCTCCTCCTTCCCTCTTTCCCTCCCATGCTACTTCATGCTGTCCTTCTGTCCAATCGCCTAGGTCATCTGCCCTCCCCCTGCAGTTTGCTTCTGGCCCACACTGGCCTATGGTCTTTCTCAGGTCTCACTTCTTTTACTGGTGATCGACCCCACTCTTACCAGGTGATCCCTGCCTCATAGGTACCTGCTGCCTTGCAACCAGCTCTCTGGCAGGACCCTCCAGCAATTACCACCGTCCACTCTCTCTTTGCACTTGCACACTCTTTATGTAACAAGGCCTAGTAGGAGAGCTGTTGTCCTTTGTACTTCGTTGTCATTTTAAAAAAAATGTATTTCATTGTCTAGTCTTGTTCCCTTCCCTTCTGCCTTGTGGGCACTTTGAAACACAGGTCTTGCTGAATAAGCACCTTACAAATGCCCAATAAAATAAATAAATAAAAACATAAATAAATAAATAAATAAATACATGTGTTTATGCCATGCAAGGTGAGCACTAGTATTCAGTCCTTAGTCAGTAGTAGTCGCAAAAAGATAGACCACACTCATTCCATTTTCTTCCTCTCTCTCAACTAAATTCTATTTTAATGTTCCACTGCTTCTTCAACTAAATCCTTTATTATTGTTACCTCCCTTCAACACAATCCTATTTCTTTTTAACAACTCCCTCAATTAAAGATTATCCCCTCAAATGCTCTTTCAATCTCTTGCCAGGACAGTTCTAGAACCAAACCACACAGGCCCAATTGTGTTCTATTTCACTCTAAAGCACATGAAACCTGATTAAGGTTCTGGAATGCATGATTCAACATAATAATTAGGTTTTTAAGATCATTGACGACTAACTTTGTATAAACATTCATGATGTCTCTCATTGTGCTGATTCACATAGAAAACCAAGTCTTTGTTATTTCTTTCAGTATTGTCCCTTACGTCAAATGTAAAATTACCATATTCAGCTCCTCAGAGGTTTTTGTTAATGCTGTAAAGTTTGAAATGTGGGTTTCTGCATGAAGTGGCATCAGGAGCAATATATTGCATTGGACAAGTTATGGGTGTTATATAATGATTGTATTTTTTGTTGGTTTAAAAATGAAAACTGTCGAATTTTTGCGGTGTTGATTGTTTTCCATTCTGAACATATTATCCATTTAACATTTGTTACCAATTTGTGAAGTGGTTTAAAAGTTAGAAAAAACTGCAAAAATTGGTTGTTTTTTGCCTTTTGCATTAGATTTCCTCTTGGTGAAAAGTTACATTAATAGAACATGCAAACAGTGAAAATAACTGGTCAGATTTGGCTTATATTTAAAACAGGTTGGGCACAAAGCAGTTCAGATCTGCATTTTGGTGGATTTGGGTAAACCTGTCCAGTAGTTTTTAAAATGTGGTGAAGAAACGGTGGTCCTTTTCTGTGGCTGGCACTTGCCTCATGGCTCTACCTCCACCGCAATTATGTGGTGGAATAATGTATTTGTCTGACGGTGCTGCCCAACCTCAAGTAACAAGAATCAGGCCCCACCCCATGGTTACAACAGGCTTGTCCTCCATGTTGAGACCAGGCAGTGGCATCAAACCACCCCCTGATTCAAACTCTCTCTCTCTCTCTCTCTCTCTCTCTCTCTCTCTCTCTCTCTCTCTCTTTCTCTCTCTCTCCCTCTTGATGTGGTTTGAGGGGACTGCGTTTCAGGATCACTCAAACTCAAGAAGGACTGGGGAGCTGTGGAGGGTCGGAATTGTACCTCCTCTGCAAGGATCATGTTGTTGAGTGGGTGCACCCATGCCTATTAAACACTTTGCCTGGGGCTTGGATTTAGACCATGGTGCAGGCCTCACAGATCCCCACAAGTGAATAATTGACTTGGATTGTGTGGCCATGCAAAGTGGCCGATTTACCAAACACAGGTCATTGCCAGTGGCCACACTTCCTGGGCTATTAGCTTGGGCCGTTCACCAGCAGGCACAAAAGGTTCGAAGTGTAAACTGCATATGTCATGCAAGCTTGGCCTGTGGTAATTTTGCACAGGATAGGCGACTCCTGGAACTGACAGAAGTGTCAGCTGGCCATGACCTTTGCCCCTGCCCTAGGTCCTGTAAACCCAAAAATGGCAATTGGTCAGCTTGCATGCTCTTTTAAATCTGCGTCATGTATGGGATTAATCCCTTTATCAAGTAGGCTGCAAGGACCATGTTCATGAGACACAATCAGGTTTGTATGGGCAGCTACATGACATGATTTACTAGGACCTGAATACTTGGATTTCAGTATCTGCTTTAGATCGATGAAATCACTGTCTTTTCCATTGAGAGGTCGATAGGGTGAACTAATTGAAATAGAAAGCCATAGACGGTGACACAAACAAATTATTTAAGAAGGCTACAATGCGTAAGGACCAACACTAGAATGTTTTTGAAATTTGGGATTGTAAGTACATTATGTGAGTTTAACAGGGACAGTGGGTCCACAATGACAGCGTTTAAGCTAAAAGATACAATTCGAAGAATTTGCAATTATAATGGTTGATTGATTTAATGTTTTCCGACCATTTGACATTTGAGAAGGCTGTCTGGCCCAATGTCAAGGGTTGGGGCAGCCAAGAACTGGTTATCTATTCAAGGAGATACAAATAACGTGAGAAACAAGGTGAGCTCCTGTTAAGGTGCAATGGAAAGACACTGTAAATGTCAAGTTGTATTTATTTAATATCATTAAATGCGAGGAAAGGATCTTAAACGTGGTGTCCTCTCACGTGGGATATATGGAAATAGAAAATGGGCAAGCTGCATCGTGACTTGACGATAAGAACGTGCACACACTCCCTTCTATTCTCAGGCACAATAATACTTTGGAAGGCCAAGTTCAAAGACAATTTGAATGGCAGACAGCATGAGTGATGATGGATGGTGGGCTAATTGGGTGGGGACGCATGGTCAAGTCCACTCACAAACACCTTGGATACCAGCTTATGTGCTGCTATCAATTCAAATATTTCAGAAGGGTACAAGTTTGCCAACCAATTATAGAGGCCCATGTATTGAATAGCCCTATAGTTTGAGAGCCAACGGTGTGTCGTGTATCTAACAAATATTGAGGATGACTTGCACAATGGGTGGGCATAAGATGTCCACCTGACTGTAGAGACTCAATCACAATCCAATCCTCTACAGAAAGTATACCTAGATGTTCCCCGTAGACCTATCACAATCCCAAATAAGTTTTCTTAGTTTGCCACGTAGTATGACGCCACTTATGATGCGTTTTTTCTATATAAGGATGTTTTTTCATGTGATGCTTCAAGATTATGCTGTGAGACGTCCGTTGATGCTCGTTGTACTCCCTGTTTTAGACAATTGACAATTAAACAGCTTTTGTTTGCCAACTTCCTGAGTCGGTTTTGTTATTGGTGTGAGAGCTAGTCTGCACCCCCACCCATGTAATGACGTGCTTCCTCATTGAAAAAGTACCCAACGGTTCAATCTGACCTGCAGTTTTAACGATAATCCAGTTTTGACATTAAGAATAATCTGCACATTTAAATCCGATATGCAGAGGGTACAGAAAAACAAGTACCAGTCACACACTAAACAATAGCGTTGGTCCCCGATTAAAAAATGCCTCTACAACTACATTACAAGATCCACTTTTACTGTAGCATTGATGTACATTAACTATAAACATTTTAAATCTGTATTGCTTGGGGATGCCAACAATAAGGTAACACAATGTAAACTTTTCAAAGGTCGTGCCACTTTCTGGTAAAGTTTTGTATTAGAATTGCATCTCCAATAAAAAGTCTAGATACAGGTAGTAATTCTGAAATTCTGTTTGCTGAGTGGTCTTCATCTGTGTCCTGAGATCTACCCCCCTGGCACCTGATTTGATCTGAAATGACAGAGATACTAATGGTCATACACATCAAATACGCACATAACTCATTTCCTAACATTTCTTCTGCCTTCTGGGCATCACTTCTGCTCCTCGATGGAAGAGACTAAGGCGATCGCATTTGCCTCCCTGTCACTAACCTGTGGGGTGTGAGGTGGTGGTCTGACCCAGGCTGATTCCTTAAGGCATATAAGGCTAGGGGTAGAAAGTATAGCCATCCCTTCTTCAGAGTCAATGTACATTTTTTGTGATCCTCTCTTTAAAAAGACTTTTGAGTCTCTCATATACCATTCGCTTGCAGGTGATAAGAAGAATAAAACTTGTGCTTAATATTCATTAATAGACTAATTTGCTCATATACTTCATTAACAAAATGGGGCCCATTATCGGATCTCAACAGCTCACACACTCCCCATCTTGAAAAGACTTCTTGTACTAAAAATCTTTGCTGCACAAGTAGCATCAGGGTCTGTGCATGGACCTGCTTCGATCCACCTGGAGAAGGGACAGACTACCACTATCATATAACTGTATCCACTAGATAGCAGCAGCATATCAACATAGTTAATAGGTGAATGCTGAAAAGGACCATTCAGTACAGGAATCACGCCTCTAATCAATCGTTCGCAGTGTATGCCCAGCGGTAAACTTTTGACATACAATGCAATTTACTACATAAAATGCAACGTGTTCTAACAGTTTCGGTACGAAACAGTCCTCCGCAATAGCTGCTGCTAGGCTTTCCCTAGTTACATGCACAGGGTAGTGCAATTTCAATCGCTACCTGTAATAAATCTAATGGCATCATCGGCTTCCCAGCGCTTTTTGTAGCCATAATGCTTCATAGGCAGAAAAAGAACACCCCCTTTGTTTTCATTACTCTTGTTCTTCCTGTGGTGCACTGCCGTAAATTTCCATCAACTGTGTTCTTGGTAAATGTTTAAACCCTTTATTCACTACCATAATCATGACTACATTCTCCTTTACATTGGGAGTATCAAAACTTTAAATATCTGGTGAATATGCAACCATTTTTGCCTATACGTCTGCGGCTTTGTTCCCCCAAGAAATAAAGTCATTTCGCTTAGTATGTGCTGCCAATTTAACTATCGCTATGGCTACTGTGATTTGTAGTGCATTAACAAGCCTGTCCAATAATGCTGCGTGTTGCACTGGATTGCCAGCCACTCTGAGGTAGCCCCTCCTCTTCCAATTTGCTAATCCTGCGTGCATGGTTGACATCACATTGGCAGAGTCACTTTACACTGCCACTTCCTGCCCTGCATGATTTTCGAGCGCGACAATAAGTGCCACCAATTCTGCTGTTTGAGCTGAAAAGTGAGATAGTAGTCTTGCACTTTCTACAACCTCAAATTTGCCATTTGCTCTATGTCTCACCACAGCTGTGCCAGAATGCCTTTCCCCACTAGTTTGATACATTTTCAAACAACCATCAATAAAGAGAATCTCCCCCATGCTAACGCATTTCACTTTATGCGCGGAATGTCATCATAGAATTCTTTGTAGTTTGCGCAATCATGCACCTGCTCACCCTCTGCCACATGCTCATCTGCAAACGCGGCAGGGTTCACTATTTTACATCTGACTATTTTAATCGCTGGATTTGATATTATCACCTCATATGCAGAAGCTCTCTGAGATGTCAAAGTACCCTTAGGTTTCTCCAAAAGAGTAAACAAAGCATGCTCCACAAAGAGCATCATAGAACACGCCATCACAATACTGGTAGACTTCTCAATTGTGAATGCAGCTGCTGACAGCTACTGTTCGCAAGGAAAGTGTCCTTTCATACCTTAATCCAGAATTTCACTGTAATATGCCAAAGGTGTATAACCTTGTGTAGTCCTCTGTGTAAGTACAGCTGTCATAACTGTCCCATTTGTGTCAGAAAATAAAAATAACTTGTCATCATAATTGGGAATTCCTAAAATTGGAGCTGTACAAATTGTTTCTTCAATTCTTCAAACCCTCCCTTCATTTCTTTAGACCATTTTATCTTCTCTTTGTTTACCTGTGCTTCATGTAGAGCTTGCAAAATAGGCCTTGTGTATGCACTATAATCAAATAACCATGCTCTTACATAATTACATAATCCCAAAAACTGCTGCATTTGCTTAATCGTGAGTGGTTTTGCTGTTCTCATAATTGCCTCAGCTCTCTTAGGTGTGGCCCTCTTTCCCTCATGTTAGATCAACTGGCCTATGTACAACACCTCTTCTTGACAATACTGTAACTTCTCTTTGTCCACCTTATATCCCTTGTCTGCTAGGATTGCCATTAACTGAATTGAGTCTTGCCTGCACTTCTCTTCTGTAGTGCTACAAATCAGAATGCCATCTACCTACTGCATCACAACCCTCTTCAAATCAATGTTGCCTAGGTACATCTGAAGGACCCTATTAAACATTGATGGAGACTCACAGTAACCTTGGGGCAGTCTAGTATGTTTTAGACAAGTCTGGTGGAACGAAAAGAAAGTCAAGTCTTGTGAATCATTGTGTGACGGGATTTAGAAAAACAAATATTTCAAGTCAATCACCGTAAAATATCACACCTCTACTGGGATACTGCATAGTATCATCACTGGATTATGAACTAAAGGAAACTCTGCCTCTTCAATCTGGTTAATCGGTCTCATATCTTGTATGAATCTCCATGACCCCCCCTTTGATTTCTTAATAGGCTACACTGCAGTATTGCACAATGATTCTGATGGTACCACAATGCCTTGTTCCATAAATGCTGAAATAGTCTTAAAAATCCCTTCATCCGCCTCTCGAGATATGGGACACTGTTTTGTTTGAGATGAAATGACTCCTGTCACCTCCCCTATGCTCTTCAACACGCCTATGACATATGGGCTTGTAATTCATAAAGAGCTTGCCACCTTTTCCAAGTCTTCATTAAAAAATGCTGGGCGCTGCCGTACTATTGCCATGCACTGTGGGATCTCTCTTTTCTTTTATTCTAATCCAATATGTAATACTCATCTCAAATATTACTTCATCATCTGTTGGATCATCTCTAAACAAATCATTGTCTGTGACATCAGTCAGTCTACACCCTTCCACAACAACAATCACTGTTCTCCATGGCCTGCCCTCATCATCTGTTCCTTCGAGCATTGCCATTTCCCCTCATACTATGGCTGCATTTAACTCTAGGGGAATGGTCTGACCCCCCTCTTGGTCCATAGGTATCTTTGGCTTAAACAAGAATTCATCAGGTATTCTCATACTCTTTCCCACTAAGCTGGGTAGCCATGTCAACAGAATGCATACACTGTAAAGAAAGACTTCTGGTTCTAGTGGCATTCCTTGCAGAGCCAATTGCCCTGTATTTGCCAATATACATTTTCCCACATTCAGATGATGTATCCCTGGAGAAGAGCACACTATGCCTTCATCAGTGAGAGAAATCATCATGTTAAGCTTCGTCATTAAATCTCGTCCTAGAATATTAACTGGTGTCTGCCTTGAATACAATAATGGAACGGACATGTCCCACTCTCCTATGGAAACTGGTAATTTATCAATAAAAGGAACTTGACTCGTAGCTCCAGACAATCCTTGAGCATACATGGCAATCCCTGAAATTTGGTATTTTCCCTCTCGTATACATGAACGAGTAGCCCCAGAGTCTACTAGAAAAGAAAAAGATTTACCTTCTATCGTCACATCAACCCTTGGTTTCTCTCGGGGGTCTGATGTAACTGATAGTACTGAACACATCTATGAAGTCACCCTGTGTGCTGTCTTCTTTGGATACATGCATACCCCTGTACCTGTGAAAGGTCTTCCTCCCACCACAGTGACACCCGCTATTCTAGGTGTCAGCAATTGCCCTGTGTTTGTGTTCTCCTGTATCTGCATGGGTGCATGCTGCGACTGCCCTTGTGGTGGATTCAATGGTGCTTGCTGTGGCTGCAATGATTGTTGTATTTGCGGCGCTTTCACCTGATACACTGTCTGATCTTGGGCAAACCCATCCCAAGCTTTCGAACTATATGCTGCAGGATAAGCTGTCCCTCCTCTTGAGAACTGCCCATCCTGTACATACTGTTGGCTTCAGCATGCCTGTGCAATGTGCCCTGTCATCCCACAAGTCCAACATACAGTCGGAGGTCTTCAGACTAGTCCCCCTAGGTTAAACCCTCCTTGTGGATTCTGATTTTCGTTCTGCATATTCTGAAAAACCACTTTCCTCTGTAGCACATTCTTCTGCCTCGTGGCACAAACCCATTTCCTCCTTGATCCATTTGGCGCTGATTGTTCACCTGTGATGTGCCCACTATTTGCTGTATTCCGAGTCCACCTCCGCTTGTCAATACCGCCACATCTATGGCATACTTCAACACTTTCTTCTGAACTAACTTTGCTTCCTCAAGTTTTCTAGCATCTTCCTTATTCCTATTCTTCTCCTGTAACAACCGACAATCATGCACTATGGTCAACTGTATCTCTGCCCATGGCTTTGCTTCCATTGCCACTAGTTTCTTGAGGTGTTCTGTCTCCTGTTTTAAAAATTGCATTAGAAAGTATTTGATTGTGAGCCTAGGCCTTTTTCCCCTCTAACGGGCCTCTCAAACTTAGATGGGGCTTTTTTCTACTGTCCCTAAAATTGCATTGTGATAGTTTTTTCAAACCTTCTCCATATTGCCACTCTTAACTCTCGCTCAGCTGTCAAACACTCCTCTGATATCTGCTGCCTTGACGTCTCGATGTCCTCGGTCTCACAGAGACATGGTTGACGGCCATCTCTGTCACAAGCTTTGACACTCTCCTCCTTGACGACTACAAGATCCTCTCTGCACCTAGGTCCAACCGTTCCGGAGGGGGTGTAGCCCTGATCTTCCCCGAGTGGATTCCTGCCTCTGTCATTCCTACGCAGGCCTACTCCTCTTTCAAATGCCTTGACTGCAGGCTCTCTCTCTCTCCTAGCGATTCCATGACATGGCTACTATCTATTGGTCACCTGGTCAGATCTCCTCCTTCCTCTCTGAGTGGTAGGACCTCTACTCTTCCCTCCTGGTCTCGACCACTCAACTCCTCCTTCTTGGAGACTTAAACATCCACCTGGATGCTTCCTTCCCTTCCTCTGGGCTCTTTCGCAACCTTTGAGACCCTCTCTCACTCTCCATTGTACCCTCTGGCCTGACTCACTCTACAGGGCATACACTCACTCTGCAGGGCATAATGTAGCTGTTCTGATCTCCTCAGACTTTCCCCTTTCTATCTCTCTCAGCACTCCTCTCTCCTGGAGTGATCACTTTCTCATTTCCTCCCAGCTCACCCTCTCTACCCCTCAAGCCAAGCCAACTCCATCACTGCTACCCACCTTCTCGGTCATCTGACCCATGAAGCGCGTGTCAGTTGAGGCTTTCGCCACCACTCCCCCCCCCTTTGGCTGTCTCACACCCTGACACAGCAGTTTCCATGCTCTACTCTGCTATATCTGATACTCTCAATGTTCTTGCCCCTGTCATGAGAATCCGCCCGAAGCCAAAAGCCAAGTGCAACTCCTGGTACAACTCAGACCCAGTCACCCTTAAATGCTAGTGACGAGGTCTGGCATGCTTCATGTGCATCCTCTGACAAACTTGCCTGCCGCCTGCTCCAAAGGCAATACCGGCTCTCTGTTCGCACTTAGAAGAGAGCTCACATCCAAGTCTGTGTCTCTGCATCCCTGCGGCTTCCAACAACTGAGCTGAACTCTTTCAAATCTGCAAGGAACTGGCCAATCCTGTCACAGTCTCTACCTCTCCTGTCACTTCCAAGGGCTTGTGCACGGCACTGGCTTCTCATTTCATCTCTAAAACTCAGGACATCCTGTCCTCTCTCTCTGCCTCTCCCCCTTCTCCCTCTATTCTCTGCTCTTCCTCTGGCCCCTCTTCAGCCACCTCTCCTCCCTCCTTATCTGCCTTTCCCCTGTTCTCCCCAGATGAGCGTTCTAGACAAGTCTGATCTATGAAAGTCTCTTCAAAACAGGTTATTCCCTGTTCCTCCAAAAGAATGAAGGAGCACATTGACTCCCTGGCTCCTTGGCTCCTGCCCTGGCTGATTAAGAAACCCTCTGCCGACCCTTCTTGCCCAGCTAACTATCGCCTAATCTCCATCACTCCTTTCCTTGGCAAACTCTTGGAAAAGCTGGCCATCTCCCAGCTTAATCTTCACACTGAATCTGTTGGTTGTCTCCATGACCATCAGTCTGGCTTCAGAGCTGCCAGAAGCACAGAAATTTCTCTCCTGAACATCTGTGAAGTCCTGCTTTCCAACCTTGATTCCAATACCCCCTGTATCCTCATCTTACTTGATCTCTCTTCAGCCTTCGACACAGTCAATGATGCCACCCTGCTCAATCATCTCCGTGATAACCTGGGGATCACCGGTCAGGCCCTGGCGTGGCTGACTTCTTTTACCAGGTTCAACTCAGGTCCTTCCACTCCTCCATCTCTATCTCTACCTGTGGTGTGTTCCCAGGGGTCTAACCTCTCTCCCTGGCTGTTCAACCAATAACTGGCACTTCTTGCCCACTGCATTGACGCGCTCTGCCCCAACTTCCGGTGCTATGCGATGACACTCAACTCATTTTCAGGCTACCCTCAGCCACCTCTTCTCCCTCTCTCATTTCTGACTGTCTGTCCGCCATCCAGGAGTGGTATGCCACCAATGATCTCTACCTTAATGCCAGTAAGACCGAGATTCTTCTCATCAGCACACACACACCCTCCTTTCCTGTCACTCTCTGGCCGGCTCTCTTCGCCCTCTCCCTGCTCCCACCTGTGAGGCTAAAAACCTTGGGGTCATCTTCGACTAAACACTCTCCTTCTGTCCTCTCTCTAAGAAGTCACACTATCAGCTGCACCTCCTCAGAGGTATTCTTCCCTTCCTCTCCTTCCCCCAGAAGCTCACTGTCTCCAGAGCTCTGGTTCTCTCTAGACTGGACTATTGCAACAACCTCTTTCTAAATATGCCTGCTTCTACTCTTCGCCTTCTGCAACTCATCCAGAACCGGACTGTGAGACTTGTCCTTGGCCTCAAGCACAGGGATCATATCTCTCCAGGACTGACATTTCTGCACTGGCTCCCAGTAGCTGCGAGGATTAAGTTCAAAACCCTTTGCATTGTCCACAAGGCCTTCTGAGGCCTGGGGCCTCAATACCTTCAACTCTCCCATCCTAAATATCTTCCTTCTCGAGCTGTTCGCTCATCCGCCTCCAACTCTCTCAGGGTCAGTCGCTTCTCCAAGCAACGAGTTGGTGGTAAACCTCTTTCTTCACTGGGGCCTCCCTCTGGAACAGCATCCCTGCACCACTGAAACTTGAGGAGAACCATTTCCGTTCCGGAAGCACCTCAAAACATTTCTCTTTGCTTCTGGTTTTTCTCTTCCTCTCCCCTGCTGACTTCCTGGCTAATACTGAAACTGCACTGGTTTACCTAGCCACCCCCTGACCTTGGGCACAGGTCCCCCACTCCGCCAGTCACACTCCTGCACTACCCTCTTAGCATCCCCCTCTCTTGGGGGCTGTTTTCTGTATCCCTAGAGTCCCACTACCAGCACTTGACAATTTTTGCCTGCACTTCCCTTTACCCTTGCACTTGCCACCTGCTGGCCGTACTTTACCATTGCCTATTGTTATTTATTCTATCTTCCCATGTACTGCACTGTCCCCTCCCCTTTCCCCCCTGCATTTTACCCCTTTCCCTCTTCCCATGCACTTGCGCGATATGAATGACACCTTGCTTAGTAGGATCGTTGTCTGTCTTCCCTCTGTTCCCCCTTCCTTGCCTCGTTGCACCTTGAAACACTTGTGTATAAGTGCGTTATGAATGCCATATCATATCAGTTGCCTCTGTACCTGATCGGGCAACCCCTGATATAAAATGTGGTGAAAGACTGTCACTGTTTTTCCCCACGGCTCTCGAGTTTCAAGAGTCCACCATTTCGGAATGTCCTGAATGTCAGCAAGTGGATCCTCCTCTTCTTTCATCTTACGTGTCATGATTGCACCCATGTCTGATGTGTCAGGATACTGCACTCTGAGAGCTCGCCAGACATCTCCTCGACAATTATTAAATGGCGCTCAACATCCCTTGGCGCTGTGTTCTGTGCCATGACACTTGAATAGCCTGATCACGTCCAAATGTCATTAGCCCCTCGCCAGGAATGTCCGCTAGGAGACCCATAATGTCCCCTACTGCCAATGTATTTCTCCCTGTTATGTTCTCTAATTCATAAATTAATTTTCTCGCACCCACCGTCAAACTAGAAAGTTTGCACCTTAAAGTATCCTTATCCATTTGTGGCCAAGGAATATACTGTGGTCTGGCTCCTCCTTTCTCCGACAAAGGGAACTGCATGAAAATATTGTGTTTCCGCTGTCTCCTTTTTCGTTCCAATTCTTTGTCTAATTCTTTTTGCTTTCCCGCTTTCCATCTAACTCTTTCCTCTTCTTGTCTTTTCTCCTCTCTTCTTTCATTCAGTCTATGCTCTTCTTCCCTCTTCATCTCTGTATCCTTTTATCCTTTAATTTCTGTGATTCTTTCTCTTCTCTTTTCCTTTCTTTGATTGATCTCTGCCTGTTGTCATACTGTCTTTGCTCCTCTGCCCTTTCTTCTTTCTTTTGTTGTTCTTCCTGATACATCTGTTCTCACCTCTGTCTGCTCTTCCTGTTCTGTTCATCCTCTTTCAATCTCTTTTCTTGTTCCCTGTCTTTTCTGTCCTGTTTGTCTTGACCTTCCCTTTGCTTGACTTCCTCGATTCTCTTCCCATTGAGCTTGAGCAATATCTGTCCTCCCATCCAATTGTTCTGTACGAGCATGACCTCATCAGCTTTATCCTTCTCTCCTTTCCATGTCTTAATCTCTCATTCTATGTCTGTTGTCATATTCGATCACTCGCTTTTATCCCCTTTGTTCTGCATGATCTTAAAGATCTCCTCCTTCCTTCTGTCCTCTTCTGGACTATCGTCACTGCTATAAGCAGGCGGTCATCTGTACGTTCGCCATTCACTAAAGGCGAGGTAAGGGGAGTAGAAGGCTCAACACCTTCTGCCCTACACTGAATAAGTATCCACTCCTCAGGTGGTGGATCTTCTCTCTCCTCTTGGTACATTTTCCAGAGCTCTAAAATAGCCAACCTCGTTTCTAATTGTCCCCATGTACGCAGCATGCAAGTATGTGGTCATGTGTTGCAATACCGCTTTTGACAGCGATCCCCCTTGTGGCCATGGCATGAACATTGTGTCTGCTGTACCCTTTAACCATTCCGCACTATACTGTTTGAGCTTCGGGATGTGTTTGGCAGCATTTTGCACAGGTCCTTCAGGGGAGTAATATCTCTGATTGTGACGAGTCTCAATTGACTGTCAATACTTACAAGCGTTTACACCGATACGTTTATAAAAAAACAAATATGAGCATGCTCCAACATCCAAAACCTCTATTTCTCAATAACCTCAACCTAATGTCTGGTTGGCGCCGACAATTACCTTAAAATAGGCAATAACTTTTTTTCTCCACTTCAACTTTGCATAACTTATTCTTTTCGCTATTTGACATCCTTTTTAAAACAAACACATAGAGAGACGGACAGACTAGTTGACGTTTTACATTTACACCATGGTACTCCTTTTCTCTGTCTTGCCCCTAAAAATACTCTGACTAGAGTTTAACTTGTCTCCTAACATAAACCTGTTTATGCGCATCCTAGTTTACCCTGTCTGGAGTGTAAGACAAGTTCTTATAAAGCTCCTTGAGTTAGGAATTCCAGCTCTTATCTCTAAAAACTCTCTTTGTTTAAACTTTAAAACACTCTTTATTTACACTTTTATAATCAACCCTGTTACTTTTTCAACTACCACAATCACATCCCCACAGTTTGACATTCCCCTCAGTCTACTCACCATTCACTCGTTCTGACCGAGGCCTTTGGTATGGGCTCCCCTCTCCAATCAACCACTTTCACCTACTGTCTGCGAAGGGCCTGTGGAAACCAGGAGGGATTTCATCAACGAGGTGCCCATCTCACCTGTATCAGTATTCTTACAAGAATTCTATATAGGCCACTCTCCACAGGAAATCCTGTGATCTTCTGGCTAGGTGGGGAAGGGTGCTCGATCATCTGAAACTCAGGCATTCTACTTAATCGATGGGCCGTTAACCATCCTCTGCTACCACGTTGTCAGAATGCACACAATAATGGAGGAGAGGAATCAACACTCTTCCCCGAACCACAGAAGCCGAATGAATTCGACCCTCCACCCGTGGTTGGCACAGGCGCCTGATTATATACACAGGACACCATGTGGCAGCCAATGGGGGGAAGAGGAGTTAGGAAGAGGTTGTGGATAGGGTAGGGATGTAGGAACACCGGATAGAGGGTTAGGGAACTCCTAAAGTGATTAGGAAAGGGGAAGCACAGGGAAAAAACCTCCTTATCTAGTTATTTTACTAAACCAAACACATAGGGTATGCGCTATTAATCTTGCCTCCAGCCTACCTCTAAATCGTATAAACACACCTTAATATGTGTGAACATGTAACAAGATAAACATATAGCAAGCATAGATGAACACCAACAATGGAATTAGATTCCATACATGAAATACATGACACATGGCCCGTTGGGCAAGCTGAAGCAACACTGAACACATATAGCCATAATGTACATGCCCAGACAGGGACACAGATCACTGTTGTGCCCAAACAGCCTCTAACCCTGAATGTCCTGTACTGTATGTTGCTGATTTAGTAACCCTAAACATGGTCCGCACTCTGCCGTGTGCCTTTAAAACACACAAGTATTAAGCATCGAAGTCCTTAACAAGGATTCACTGAAAACACACACTTTGCTGTAAACTCGTAATGTGCCCAGTACTTATCTGAGCTCCGAGCAGCCCCACGGGACCACTCGGAGTCTGAAGAAAATGCTGTAACCACTGTCAGCCAACACGCCTGCATTCATCCTGCTCCCAGTATTTACCAGCGTAATGTGCCCATTACTTATCTGAGCTCCGAGCGGCCCCACAGGACCACTCGGAGTCTGAAGAAAACGCTGTTACAACTGCCAGCCAGTCCGCCAGCTTCGTCTTGCTCCAAAGTCTTACGGGCTGTAAGGAAAGCTTCGCTCACGTCTCGCTCCGACCGCACCCATCCAGGAACACAAAATAAGCCACACCTGCGGTTGCGAGCGTGTTGGCTTTATGCTGCCCTTCATTACTTGCAGCTGGCAATGCACAGCAACTTGCGCTGAACTACAGGTCCTCCCCGGAATGCTGGGAAATGTAGTTCTCTTTACCAATGCTTTAATAAGCAAACTTAGTTACTCCCCGGCGGCACCAGCCCTTATTCCTGGCATTACCTCCTCTCCCAGGCCTCTTTCCAGGACCGGGTTTTTCCGGATGTCTCAAATGAAATCATTTCACCAATCTGGGGGCATGTACGGCCTCTGCTGGTTCCCATGAACAGTCTTCTGGTCCGTAACCTACCCATTGAATGAGGTACCATAGATGCTTCTTCTTCCTTTTCACGTCCAAAATCCTTTTAACCTCGTATTCCTCTTGTCCATCTTGTACAATGGGTGGAGGCCGTTTGGTCTTCATTCCGGGAGCTGCAGGTTTAAGTAAAGATACATGAAATACCGGATGTACCGGCACAGCCTTTGGCAAACGCAATTTCATAGCAGTATTTGATACACACTTACATATTTCATAAGGAGCAATAAACCGAGGCATACATGTACATGATCCTACCAATGAAAGATTGCGTGTTGATAACCAAACTCGATCCCCCACTTGATACTGCGGACTCTTTTGTCGATGTTTATCCGCCTGTCTTTTATATGCTTCTTTGGCTCTCTCCAAATTTGTGCGTGCCCTCTGTCTGACTTGAAGAAGCAACTGTTTTCGCTCTTGCAACGCTGGCATATTTTCCATGTTTGGTAGTTGTTCTGGTATCATGTTTTGTTCATGCCCATACAAACATTCATTAGGTGCCATTCCCAAAGAACTGTGAAAAGTGTTATTATATGTAAACTCTGCCAACCACAGTGCCTGCACCCACGATTCTCTGCCATCCCCCAGGTAACCTCTCAGGTATTGCTCCTATGTCTGGTTCACTCTTTCGGTCTGCCCATCGGTTTGGGGATGATAGCTAGTGGACAGAGCACAATTGATTCCCAACATCCGACAGAAAGCACACCAAAACCTGGATGTAAACTGCGAGCCCCTATCCGACACAATGCTCTTTGGCAGACCATGCAATCTGACTACATGTTGCAAAAACAACTCTGCCAACTTGCCTGCTCCTGGAATTCCCACACATGGAACAAAATGGGCTTGTTTGGACAGAATATCTACCACCACCCAAATGGTATTGAACTGATTATCGGGTGGTAGGTCAGTAATGAAATCCATTGACAGGTGAGTCCATGCTCTTTCAGGAGTGGCCAATGGTTGTAAGAGCCCTCTCTTTTTTACATGCTCAGACTTATTACGCGCACAATTTTCACAATGTAAAAAATATTTCTCCACATCTTTTCTTAATGTAGGCCACCAAAAATACTTCTCTAACATGATTTGCATTTTCCTTTGCCCAGCATGTCCTGCTAAAGGAGAATTATGGCACCAATACAACGCCTTTTCTTGTAATTCTTTGGTGGGTAAGTACCAATGCCCATTATGGTAAGGCAACCCCTCCCGCACCATTTGTGTTGCATCCATATTTTTCCACTTCTGCATTTGACTTGGTGACAACAGCTTCTTTATTTGGTCAGTAATGTGTTTAGTGACTGCTCCAATAACTTTTTCTGGGGCAATAATTGTTTTGACTTCCTCTACTAGATTGTCTGTATTTTGTTGTCGGGATAAGGCATCCGCCTTCCCATTTTTACTTCCGGGTCTGAATGTTACCACAAAATCAAACTCATTAAAATACTGGGACCATCTCAGTTGTCTCTGGCTCAGGGTTTGTGCAGTTTTAAAATATTGCAAGTTCTTGTGATCTGTTACCACCACCACCTGATGACGTGCCCCTAGTAAATAATGTCTCCATTCTAGAAAGGCTGCCCGAATGGCCAACAATTCCATATGAGTAATGGAGTAGTTCTGCTCACAACCGGTCAATTTTCTAGAGAAAAATCCACTGGATGCCATAGTCCATCCTCCTCTTTCTGTGACAGTATAGCTCCTATGGCCACATTACTAGCATCTGTCTCCACCTGAAAAGCTTTCTCAATGTTTGGATGTCTTAACACGGGTGCTGTAGTAAAGGCTTTCTTTAATTTCTTTAAAAGCGTTTTCTGCCTCAGAATTCCAAACAAATCTTACTGCCTTCCGAAGTAATTGTGTGATAGGAGAAACTATCTTAGAAATTACTAATGAAACGCCGATAAAAATTGGCGAACCCTAAGAATGATTGGATATCTTTAATGCACTGCGGGGAAGGCTACTCAGTTACTGCCTGCACTTTCTTGGGATCCATAACCACTCCTGCTGGAGTCAGAATAAATCCTAAAAATTCAACCTGTTTTACATGGAATACACATTTCTCCAATTTTACACTCAGTTGGTATTCCTGCAGACGCTTCAACACGGCCTTTACATGTCCAACATGTTGTTCTGGGGAATCTGAGAATATCAAAATGTCGTCAATGTAAACAATAACAAAAATGTCAATGAAATCTCGCAATACTTCTTGCATAAAAAACTGAAAGGCCGCCGGAGCGTTACATAAACCAAATGGCATTACAAGGTACTCAAACAACCCAAACTTAGTTCTGAATGCCGTCTTCCACTCATCACCCTCCTTAACTCTTATCAAGTGATAGGCACCTCTCAAATCAAACTTAGTGTAAATCTTTGCGGACCGTTCTTGATCCAACAAGACAGAAATCAAAGGTAAAGGAAACCTATTCTTAATTGTGACCTTATTTAGTGCACGATAATCAATGCATGTTCGTAACATGCCTTCCTTTTTGGGAACAAAAAATAGGGGGAAGAAACAGGGGAAGTTGAATGTCGGATAAACCCTTTAGCCAACATCTCATCAAGATATTCTCTGAGATGCTTGTTTTCAGTTTCAGTGAGAGCATATATCCGACTGCAAGGCAACTTGGCCCCCTCCTCTAATTCAATAACACAATCATATGGTCGATGCGGTGGTAGTTGTTCCGCTCCTCTTTTGTCAAAAACTTTAGCAAATTCTATATACTGGGCAGGGATCTCTGTTTCCACCACTCCTACTACTGGCATATCCAGTTTCCTTTCCACCAACAATGCTGCCAGTCCCAATTCTGATAACATATGTTCCTTACACTCCTGTTCCTCGAACCACAACCTCTGCTTTACCCAGTCAATTCTTGGATTATGTTCTTTCAAGCAAGGCATTCCCAGGATCACACCAAACTGAGGTGCTGCTATCAAATCAAATGTGATTTCCTCTCTATGACCTGCCGCACATATCATCTCCAATTTCTCAGTCTGCTTCCGAATTGGTCCGGATATCAACGGGGACCCATCCACTGACTGCACACCTTCCACCCTCTCCTTGTCTTGCACAGGTAATCCTAAATGTTCAGCCAAAGTAATGTCTACAAAATTTCCCGTAGCCCCCGAATCCACCATTGCCCATACCTCTTTTTTGGACAACGCAAAACATAATGTCACCAAGATATAAAAATGAGAGGTTTTGCTTCCAACCGTGTTTGCTACCCATCTGGGGAACCTTACTTCACTCGGGCCAGACACCTGTGTTCCCACTAAGGCCGGCCCATCTCTTTTACCATTTCCTTCTTGCTCTTGTCTCCCCCTCCCCCTTTCTGAGGAGTATTAGGGAAATTGCGAATAAAATGCCCCGCTTGTCCACAATAGAGACATAGATTGTTATTTTTACGCTGCTCTTTTTCCGCTGTTGATAAAGGTCCTCTGATACTACCAATCTGCATGGGTTCCACCTCACTCAACCTTCCTCCTCTACTTCTATCTAGTCTCGCAAACGAGACGGCCTCCGGTCTTTTTCTTTCACCTCTTCTCTCGTTCAATCTGTGATCTAGTCTCAATGCCAAATCTATCATAGCTGTACATGTTCTAGGTTGCGGCTCCACTTGAGCAATGGCATCCTTTAGTTCATCCTTCAATCCTTGATAAAATAACACTGTTTGTTTAGCCTCTGGCCATTCTGTTTCAATCACCAATCTATTAAATTGGGTCACATACGTTACCAAATCTTTAGCACCCTGCCTCAACCCTAATAATTCTTTATCTTGGGCCAAAGACACTTCCCGCCGATCAAACAACCTTCCAAATTCTGCCAAAAACCCATCCCAACTATACAGCAAAGGATCATCCTTTTGAACCAAGGGCATTGTCCAGACCGCCGCTTCCCCTGTCAAGTATGATATTACAAATGCCGTTCGGGCCTGAATGGTCTCAAACGACATGGGTTTACACAGAAAATGCAATCTACATTGTGTAAGAAACATCATATACTTCCGAGGATCACCAGAAAACCGTTCAGGTGCTGCTAACGGTACATTACTAGGAGATTGAACAATAACGGAAGCGTTTTGACTAGTAGATGGTTCTCTAACATTAGACCCACTAGCCCCCTCCAAGGGAGCTCGCTGAGCCATCAAACCTTGTACTTGTACTTTTAAGTTGTCTGACTCTTGGCGTGCCTGTGCTAATTCTAACTGAATATCTTGAAGAGCCTTTAGCACATCGGCTAAAGGCGGAGGAGTCGTATCCATTTGGCTTGGGTGGTTTTAGTATCCCAATATGCGGGTGGCTTATTATGTCAGAATGCACACAATAATGGAGGAGAGGAATCGACACTCTCCCCCGAACCACAGAAGCCGAATGAATTTGACCCTCCACCCGTGGTTGGCACAGGCGCCTGATTATATACACAGGACACCACGTGGCAGCCAATGGGGGGAAGAGGAGTTAGGAAGAGGTTGTGGATAGGGTAGGGATGTAGGAATACTGGATAGAGGGTTAGGGAACTCCTAAGGTAGATAGGAAAGGGGAAGCACAGGGAAAAAAACTCCTTATCTAGTTCTTTTACTAAACCAAACACATAGGGTATGCGCTATTAATCTTGCCTCCAGCCTACCTCTAAATCGTATAAACACACCTTAATACCTGTGAACATGTAACAAGATAAACATATAGCAAGCATAGATGAACACCAACAATGGAATTAGATTCCATACATGAAATACATGACACATGGCCCGTTGGGCAAGCTGAAGCAACACTGAACACATATAGCCATAATGTACATGCCCAGACAGGGACACAGATCACTGTTGTGCCCAAACAGCCTCTAACCCTGAATTTCCTGTACTGTATGTTGCTGATTTAGTAACCCTAAACATGGTCCGCACTCTGCCGTGTGCCTTTAAAACACACGAGTATTAAGCATCGAAGTATTTAACAAGGATTCACTGAAAACACACACTTTGCTGTGAACTCGTAATGTGCCCAGTACTTATCTGAGCTCTGAGCGGCCCCACGGGACCACTCGGAGTCTGAAGAAAATGCCGTAACCACTGTCAGCCAACCCGCCTGCATTCATCCTGCTCCCAGTATTTACCAGCGTAATGTGCCCATTACTTATCTGAGCTCCGAGTGGCCCCACAGGACCACTCGGAGTCTGAAGAAAACGCTGTAACAACTGCCAGCCAGTTCGCCAGCTTTGTCTTGCTCCAAAGTCTTTCGGACTGTAAGGAAAGCTTCGCTCATGTCTCGCTCCGACCGCACCCATCCAGGAACACAAAATAAGCCACACCTGCGGTTGCGAGCGTGTTGGCTTTATGCTGCCCTTCATTACTTGCAGCTGGCAACGCGCAGCAACTTGCGCTGAACTACAGGTCCTCTCCGGAATGCTGGGAAATGTAGTTCTCTTTACCAATGCTTTAATAAGCAAACTTAGTTACTCCCCGGCGGCACCAGCCCTTATTCCTGACAGAGGTAAACCGTTAGGTCCTATTTAAATGAGGAAACACATCATAACATGGATGGGGGCGCAGAAAAGATCTCACACCAATAACCAAACCAACTCAGGAAGTTGGGAAACAAAAGCTGTTTTATTGTCAATTGTCTAAAACAGGGAGTTCAAGGGACATCAACAGACACCTCACAGCATAATCTCGAAGCATCACATGAAAAAAAGATCCTTATATGGCAAAGACTTGTCATAAGTGATGTCATACTACGTGGCAAACTAATAAAACGTATTTGAGATTGTGATAGGTCTACAGGGAACATTTAGGTGTACTTTCTGTATGGGATTGGATTGTGATTGGGTTTTTATAGTAGGTGGAAAATGTATGCCTACCCCTTTTGCAAGTCATCATCAATATTTGTTAGATACACAAACCACCAGTGGCTCTCAAACTATAGGGCTCTTCAATACATGGCCCTCTATAATTGGTTGGCACACTTGTACCCTTCTGTAATATTCGACTCGCTAGCAGCATGTAAGCTGGTACCCCAGGTGCTTGTGGGTGGGCTTCACCATGCCCCCCACCCAATTAACCCACCATCCATCATTCCTGCTGTCTGCCATGCAAATTTACTTTGAACTTGGCCTTGCAAAGTATCACTGTGCCTGAGAATAGAAGGGAGTGTGATCACATTCTTATCTTCAAGTGTCGATGCAGCTTGCCCAATTTCTATTTCCATCAATCCCACAAAACAGGAGACCAAGTTTGAGCTCCTTTCTTCGCATTTAATGATATTAAATTAATAAAACTTGGCATTCATAGTGTCTTTCCATTGCACCTTAACAGGAGCGTGCCTTGGTTCTCACATTCTTTGTTTCTCCTTGAGTTCTTGGCTGCCCCAACCCTTGACATTGGGCCAGAACACCTTCTTGATCCTTCCATGATTTTCAGCAGTTTTTCTCTACTGCGGCACACTTTCAGCCCTTCTCTTTTATGGGTCCTGGCTTACTAAAGTTGCGACATTGAATATCCAGACTCTATACATTTATGTACATATGGCGGCGCCGGCCTGCTGTCTATTCACTACGTATAGCCAGCCTTCATGATTACTTAGTCTACTTGCGTTGCAGCATCTGTACAGTTATAAAGCAACTTATATTTTCTTCAGTTGTTCTTTGTATGTGCAATCTTGCTTTTGCACATAAACTGTTACTTGATTCCTTATTTCATCATCAGTTTGCATAAGGTCTATTCATTCTCTTCTCTGATCATCCTTCTCAGTGCATCACTCTCATTTCTTGTGACATCACCATCCTCTTGCGTTCACTTCTTCAAGGTTCTCCCCTAAGAAGCTGTCACCTCTCTCACATAACAGCTCAAATCAGTGTTAACAATAATCCAAGGTGCTATTTATTTCCCATCAGATGGAGGAAAGAAACATTGGACCCACAGGGCTGAAAACCTTTGAACTTTAGAATACACAAACGTTCCTGGCACTCTGCTGTCTTAAAGGCTACAACCTAGCGAATGCTGGCCCACATGGCAGTCACTCACATGGGCGGTGCCTATGTGGTCTTAACAGCTGTTTTAATATCGGGTATCCATAAGAGGCATCCATTGAACCATCATCTTCACATTTTTTTTCTCATTGTGACAAATAAACATCACCAAGCTCTAAAAAAATCCTGCTCTGCCTCACTGGTCGATTGGATGAAATTGGCGTATGGCCACGAGAAAGTGATGTTGGAGGTAAGGTGTGTGCATAGCAAGTCTAAGAAGATATGGGTCTAATATGAGGGATCCGATTCTGATGCTCGAAGGTTGTTAATGGATTCAATGAGAATATGTGGTGCTGGGTGGCCCTACATGGGGTTATTGGAAGGGATAATATGGACCGCACCACCCGTTGTTTTCTTTTCTATGAGTCTGGTGTTTGACTGTTGTCCCCACAAAACAGGCACTACACACAACTGCTTACACACATCTGCTGAAAACTTTGTGTCACACTGTGCTGTGGATTTATATTTCTTCACTATATCCATAGGCTATCTGTTAGATATGAGGGTACAACAAATGTGTTCCCCAGTCACTCAGAAAGGAAAGCAAGCCCTAGAAATGCATCAAGCCAAGGTGGTCAGTGGCTCTACATGGGGTAGAAAGCTGGGCCACTGGTAACCTCCAACCACTGGAAGGAAAAGAGAAATTAAACTCACAGTGCCCGCTTCTCAAAAATGAAAAAAACACAGAGGATGCACTTTTTTCATTTGCCATCATTGCTGAAATGCGCAGGTCCCCACATTCTCAAAGGTGACCTGCGCATTTCAGGAGGGGCTGGTCAGTGGCACAAAGTTACGCTGCCCATCCCCCTTGCATGCCCTGGTGTCAGAAGCATGTATGGCAGGTTCCCAGACACCATGTGACTGATGGGATCGCATTTCACAGAGACCGGCCGATAAACGGGACACGTCCATTTCCCCCACAAGTGAAATGATTGCTTGTGCATTCACCTGGCTTTCATTAAAATCAAGTGTTGTGCTTCACTCACAACTGACATCTGAATACTTGCAACGTTGATTGCTAAGCCTTGACGCCCATTTCCCACGCCTGTGCGCAGTCAGTTGCCCTTATCCAGGGGTGGAATAATGCCTGTGGGGCCTTCCAGTGGGTATCCCATATTCACACGCGCAATGGGCATTCAATGTTCTGGAAAGTGCACAATTCCACTGGTACAGGTGCAACGGGAGGTAAGTAATTACTGGCACTTTTGTGTATTTTCTTTCCCAGGGACAGCAGCGATGTGCGCCTCTTCTGTCCCACGTGCATTCCTTTTACCGGAATGGAAACACGTGTATTCATGACAATTTTATTGAGCCAAACATGCACTTATCAAATTTACTCAATTTTTTCCTTCTATTTGTTTTGCCCTGGTGCTGGTAAATTAGTAATCCATCCGGGACGCTGGTGATGATGTATTCAGTAACAGACTTATTGCAGGTATGATATTTAGGACATATTGGCATAGGGCACGGGCTGTACCATGTGTTAACAGCCCACCATCCCGGGGTCATGGGTTAAGCAAAGCATGGGTATTACCGGCGAGACACAGACCATAACCACATGGCATAACCTGTTCCTGAGGCACGGGTGTTAAAAGGAAAAGAACAAATGAAAAACAAGGACAAGTGTTGTTTTTGTGCATGAGCTGTGCATTTTGTGTCATGGGATGAATAAAAAGCCCTGCCTCCTGGCACCAATAGTTGTAAAGTACTCTGCTACGGTCGACACAGGTGGCACTATAATACATACATTAAGATAAAATAAATAAATGCCCGGTGTGTTTTAGGGCCTTGGAAGCAAAGGGGCAAGTGGCAGGGGGAGGAAAAGAACTGAACTTTGATGACAAGCTGAAGGAAAGGAGCGGGGCCCTGAGAAGGATGCCTGCAAAGCAGCAACAAGAGAACGCAGTGAATGTTGTTATCCCCACACATAATGCATGTCCTAGTGGACCAACATGATTACCAGGGTGTTCATTCCTAAAAACGTATGACATCTTGTCCATGATGCCCTTAACACATGTGGACCAATATGTCCTGTGAATTCTAATCAAGAAACGTTGAGCTCAGAGGGGAAAATGTCAAGCTGTAAACTACTATCAAAGTGTAAAATGCACTTCTCCCAAAGCATTAACGTGAGTTGTTCACATGCATAGAGCAGACCATTTCTGTCTCCCCAAGAGCGAAATGTCACTCCCCACCAAGGGCGAAATGTCACTCCCCAATGGCTAGTGGTGAGTGGGCATTTGCGCCCAGAGCGTATTCTTTCTTAGGCAGAATTGTGTCAAATCCCAATCTGTACGTGGCACTGGGATAGGGGTATGCATTTCTTGGGAAACATTCTTGTGTTAAATATAATCGACTTACAAAGCAATGTGCACATTTTATTTGTATTTTTCTAGACAAGGAATGGTAATAGTGTCAGACTGAAGCAGGTTTCAACTGAAAACCATATTCCTGCACCTGTTTATGTTTGGCAGTCAAAATCACAGAGTATATAGCTTCTGCAATTTAATCCTGCATCGCTTTGGCTCAAGACAACCGTAGTGAGGTTCAGATCTTCATACGCCTGGTCTCCTTTGGCATTCTGTCGGAAGTGCACACATCCTTCCGTTGTATTAGGTGCACTCTATGGGTGTGCAAGGTTTTCATTCAAATAGTTGCAGAAAACATCTGCGCATTTCTCAAAACAGTGCCAGTTTAACAGTTTAATGTCAGTAGTGCTCACTTGCATTCATGTGGCATAGACAAAATAAGTGTGTTGGACTAATTCTTACCTCCTTCTGTGGTGTGGATAGAATGACACAGGACACGGATCCTCTGCAACCAACCCCTTCTTTATTCTGCATTACAAATGAACTCTCCCCACTACTTCTCATCTTCCTCCCCTGTGTCCTCCATTGCATGTGTCCAGTAATGCTTGGTCGTGCTCATCTTGGGGTGTCCTTATACTAAAATGTTGTTGCTGTAATTCAGTGCTGACTTGACGGGAAGGATCACTTGGCAGATGGCGGGGGAGATGCCGAAGTTCAACCTCCTGTACCTAAATAGAAGTTTGCGTTTTGAGACTGTTTTGATGACTCTAGAGTCAGGGTGTAGTTCCAGCTGGTGGCAACCTTGATTTAGGTCAAATTTTGAAAATGTGGTGGCTCTGTTTAGCTATACAATCATATCCTCGATACTAAGACCAGGATGACGCTCTCGCTGGATGGTTGTGTTTGCGCCCCTCATGTCGATATATGATATGTTATGGCATTTATAACGCGCCTATACACAAGTGTTTCAAGGCGCAACGAGGCAAGGGAGGAGAACAGAGGGAATACAGAGATAACAATCTTACTAGGCCAGGTGACATTGAGATTGCACAAGTGCAGGGGAGGGGGAAGGGAGAACGGGAAAAGTGCGAGGGGGAAGGGTGAGGGGAAGTGCAGTACATATGATAAACAGTAAATAAATAGAAACAATAAATAGGAACAATAAATAAGAAGGGTGGCCAGCTGGTGGCAGGTGCAAAGGTAAGTGCAGACATCAGGTGTCAAGTGCTGGTAAGGGCTATAGGGATACAGAAACAGCCCTAGAGTGTAAAGGTTGCCAGGGGGACAGTGCAGGTGTGCAACTGTAGGGGAGGGGATGTGGGCCCGAGAACAGAGGTTAGCCAGGTGACCGGTGCAGTTTCAGTTTCAGCCAGGAGTTCAGCAGGGGAGAGGAGGAGAGAAAGCAGAAGCAAAGAGGAAGGTTTTGAGGTGCTTCCAGAACCGGAGATGGTTCTCCTCAATTTTCAGAGAGGCATGGAGGCTGTTCCAGAGGGAGGCCCCAGCTGAAGAAAGAGATCTACCACCAACTTGTTGCTTGGAGAAGTGACTGACCCTGAGGGAGTTGGAGGAGGATGAGCGAAGAGCCAGAGAAGGAAGATATTTAGGAAGAGAGAGTTGAAGGTATTGAGGCCGCACACCCCAGATGGCCTTGTGGACAATGCAGAGGGTTTTGAACTTAATCCTCACAGCCACTGGGAGCCAGTGCAGAGATTACAGTCCTGGAGATATACGATCCCTGGGCTTGAGGCAAAGCACAAGTTTCACAGTGTTGTTCTGGATGAGTTGCAGAGGGCGGAGAGTAGAGGCAGGCAGATTTAGAAAGAGGCTGTTGCAGTAATCCAGCCTAGAGAGAACCAGAGCTCTGGAGACAGAGAGCTTCAGGGGTAAGGAGAGGACAGGAAGAATACCTCTGAGGAGGTGCAGCTTGTAGTTGGACTTCTTAGAGACATCAGAGATGTGAGGAGAGAAGGAGAGTGTGGAGTCGAAGATGACCCTGAGGTTTTTAACTTCACAGCTGGGAGCAGGAAGAGGACCAAGGGAGGCCAGACAGAGAGAGACAGGAAAGGAGGAAGCTAGTGTGCCAATGAGGAGAATCTCAGTGTTACTGGTATTAAGGCAGAGATCGTTAAGGGACACCACTCCTGGATAGCAAACAGACAGTCGGAGATGAGAGAAGGAGAAGAGGTGGCTGAAGGGAGCCTGAAAATGAGCTCAGTGTCATCTGCATAGCACTGAAAGTTGGGACAGAGAACAGCAATGCGGT
This sequence comes from Ambystoma mexicanum, assembly GCF_040938575.1. Classification (NCBI taxonomy): domain Eukaryota; kingdom Metazoa; phylum Chordata; class Amphibia; order Caudata; family Ambystomatidae; genus Ambystoma; species Ambystoma mexicanum. Next base: position 974,048,603 of record NC_090925.1, read on the forward strand.
GGGCAAGAAGTGCCAGGTATTGGTTGAACAGCCAGGGAGAGAGGTTAGACCCCTGGGAACACCACATGTAGACATAGAGATAGAGGAGAGGAAGGGCCCAAGTCATAGAGGAAATAAGTCAGCCAAGCCAGGGCTTGATCAGTGATACCCAGGTTATCACAGAGACGGTTGAGCAGGATGGGATGATTGACTGTGTCAAAGGCAGAAGAGAGATCAAGTAAGATGAGGACACAGGAGGTGTTGGAATCAAGGTTGGAGAGCAGGTCTTCACGGATCTTCAGGAGAGCAGCTTCCGTGCTTCTGGCAACTCTGAAGCCAGACTGATGGTCATGGAGACAACCAACAGATTCAGTGTGAAGATTAAGCTGGGAGATGGCCAGCTTTTCCTTGAATTTGTCCAGGAAAGGAGTGATGGACATTGGGCGATAGTTAGCCTGTTTGGCAGGGTCGGCAGAGGGTTTCTTAATAAGAGGGTTCACAAGGGAGTACTTCAGGGGGGAAGGAAAGACACCAGTGTGTAAGGAGTAGTTCGCAGAAGTCAGCCAGAGCAGGAGCCAGGGCGTCAATGTGGTCCTTGATGGTTTTGGAGGAACAGGGGGGAACCTGTTTTGACAAGACTTTCATGGATCAGACTTGTCTAGAAACCTTGTATGGGGAGAACAGGGGAAAGGCAGAGAAGGAGGGAGGTGCGGTGGCCGAAGAAAAGCCAGAGGAAGAGCAGGGAGTAGTGGGAGGAGGGGGAGAGGAAGGGAGCGAGGACAATATGTCCGGAGTTTTAGAGATGAAATGAGAAGCCAGAGCTGTGCAGAGGACCTGGGAGGGGCCAGGAGAGGTAGAGACTGCAGCAGGACTGGCCAGTTCCCTGTAGATTTTAAAGAGTTTGGCCGAGTTGTTAGATGCCACAGAGATGTGGGCTTGGATGTGAGCTCTCTTCTTGGTGTGGACAGAGAGCCGTTATTGCCTTTAGAGCAGGCGGCAGGCCAGTTTGTCAGAGGATGTACCGGAATCACGCCATTTCCTCTCAGCCAACCTGCACTTGTGTTTGAGTGTGAAGAGGTCTGAGTCATACCAAGAGTTGCACTTGGCTTTGAGCTTCAAGTGGATCCTTATTACAGGAGCCAGCACATCAAGGGTATCAGATGTAGCAGAGTGGAGCATGGAAAGGGCTATGTCAGGATGTGAGTCAGCCAATACGTAATCTGATTTTTCCCCCTTCTGTAGGGACCACCACTAGTGGAGAGATCCATGGTGTGGGCCTAGTGGGACTTTAATGATGTCACTGTGTAGTAATTGCTTCAGTTCCTGTGATACTGCATCTTGGAGGTGGATATCCACTCTCTGTGGGTGTTGAGGAACAAATCTGACTGAGCTGTTGATGTGTAGTTTGACAATTACCCCTTTGAGTTTACCTATTCCATTGAATAGCTTTGGAAACCTGGCCTGGATCCATTTTTTGGAAAGGGGAGCCATAATCATCATGCAGATCGAGTATTCGATTTTTTTGAGGACCTGTGTTGTACTGGACGATGTTGCTGTGACAATAATGGATATCGATGAGTCCTGTTTGCTGTTTTGTAACTGAGTAGGTATCTCCCTGTTGCGGGGCTGCGAATTACGTGAATGGTCGTCTTCATTGATCGATCTTTGTACAACAACGTGCGTTGAAATTGGGCAATGGCCTGTAGTGGTTGGGTGGCACCCTATTTGAAGATTCTCGCCATTGACATGGAAAGGGTTTGTTTGGTGGCCATTTGTTGGAATTCCTCCTCCCCCATAATGTTCACGGTCGCTCCTGTGTCCATCAGGAAGCAGTGAATTTTGTCCTCCATGTTGATGGACACTCTTGGTGCTTCCACTGCCCCCCCAGTTGTTTTGTATCTAATTCATGAATTCATATGTGTATTCTTGGTCAAACTTGGACTGGTAGCTGAGGTACTGGTCTGTCGTATTAATCGAATAACCTTTCTGTTGATATGATGGGTCGTCATACTCATCTCTGTAATGTGTATAATGGGAGGATTGGTCCTCTCCCTGATTGTATCCTTCATCTGGTATTTCTTCAACCGCCCTCACGTAGTTCCATGGGCCAGGTGTATATCTTGGATGTGGTATGCCTCTAGTTTGCAGGAGAGAATAAGCTCTGTTTCCTTGTCTCCAGGTATTTATGGGGTTTGTTCTTGGGGTAGGGAATTGTCTGCCTTCTTGACAGACAGCCTCGAAAGGGCCTACTCTGCTGCAGTTGGAGCATTGTTCCAGGAGTGCTGGGAATGTGCCTGTATGCGGGAGGGCTATACTGCATTTGTAGCAGAGTCTCTGGGCCCTGCTTGGTTGTTGTTGGGTGGTCAATTTGTAAATTGTGATTAGCCTCCTGGTTTCTGTGCCTGCAGTGTAGCTACCCATTCACCTTTGTCTGGTTTCTTGCTAGGGGTAATTTGTATGGATGCTGCTTGTGAATAAACTCTCTCATACATTCTTTCCATCTCTATGACTTCATCTATGGGAAGTGGTTTTTTTAATAGTTGTTTCCTGAAGTTGGAAAAGATGCACCCTTCAATTACCCAGAGCCTGATGACCTTGTCATCCGAGAATTGAGAGAATTGGCAGTGTACCATTTTTTGCCGTAACCATGTTGTGAATGTGTCAATGATCTCTTGTGCATGTTGTGTACATTGGTTGATAGCATATCGTTCAGAATCTGTGTTGGGTTGGACTATGAGTTTCTTGTTTAATGCTTCAATTAGAGTCCCATATGTTTCTCTCTCCCCCAGGAGAATCTTTTTTATGATGGCCTTGATCTCTTTCCCTGCTCGATTAGTGAAAATGTGGGTAATGCAGGTTACTTGTCTTCCCCTGCTACTTTAACAAAATCCTGAAAGTCCTCCACCAACTCTAGCCACCTCGGACCTTTGCCATTCTGGGGCATCAAAGTGAAAGGGAGCGGCCTTCAAAGAAATGCCACCCTGGACGTGGATTCCATGGCAGCCTGTTGTGCCCCTGTGTCATGTTTGGCCTGATCCATCACAGGCATTGCTCAAGTCCAAAAGTAGAACCATCACTGATGGTTCTGTCGTAATTGTGGCTGAATCAATCCCATATGTCTTCCCCCATCACTTTCTGCTCTATTTCACTGCTAGACCGCCTGTGGATTGTGTATACCTCGTACAGGGCAAGTGAGTCTGCATGCAGTGGTCGTCATGCATGGAATATGGTTCTTAGACTTGTGCCGCTGAGCGGTAAGGAGTTGTGTATGCCGTTTACAATCACTGTTCATTTGCCGTGTTATTATATTTTCTCTTTCTGCTTGAAAGTGTGCTCTCTTCACTTTCAATGTTCACTTCATTATTTTTTCTCAGAAGTTATTTCTGGTACCCTCTGTACCTGTCAGTACCACTACTGTAGGAGCTGGCAGGAAGGCATCCCTGCAGGAAAGATAAATGGGTGGGATCGCCCGTAGATGTAGGCATTTGGACTCATGCCCAAAGGAACCTTTGAAGTGGCTCAGTAGAATCGCTGCACTACAGGAGGAGCAGGCGGGCAGAATCGCCGGCAGCTTCTGTGACTGTCGAGATCACCAGTCACCTTGGAGCACGACAGGGTCACCTGTTCCCAGTGTGTGTCTGTGCCGTGGAGCGGACTGCTGCAGGCACTTCACGGAGGACATTGTGACTTGTCTTTGGCTGGATACCTGTATGGCGTGTTGGCTGTGTGTCAGAAAACAGCCTTGTTGCCAGTTGTTAAATCCATCTGAGGTGTGGAAAGAACAACATGGGACACATACTCTGCAACCAACCCCTTCTTTATTCTGTATTACAACTGAACTGTGCCCATGTTCTTCCCTTCCTCCTCCCCTTCCGGCCCAGGTGCTTCATTACCCACATGGGACCACCTTAAATGTGTAGTGCCTTTAGCAGGTAACACTAATGTTGAGGAAAACCTCAATAAAACTGGTACAGTCTCTCCAATGTTCACCACACCACAGCTTAATCACGGAAATAGAAAAGACTAGCTTTAATGGGCATATCATATGCCAATCAATCTCTCTGCCTCTTTCTCTCTCTCGCTCTCTTTAAAAGAACGCTATCTTGAGGCATTGGGGAGGGGATGTAATTTTCTGCAAAAGCAGCTATTACAAAAATAAAAGGCCATTATTGAACTGTAATACCACTAATAACAGTTTCCTATTAAACTCTTTTAATTGTTTATTTATAACTACCATTCCTGGCATCACATACACTGATCTAGAATATCCTAAAGGTCAATATTGGTTGTTAATTCATAGGGTCACTTCTGTCCCCCTTCTAAAATATCAGAATTACCACCAGAACGGGGGCATAGGTCCCTGTGACTTAGGATAAACGTATAGGTAACTGTCTTCTTTTGAATTTGAAGGGCATATTTGTATCTGATAGAATGTGGGGTATGCATGGTATAAGAGTAGGATCCAAGTTCCACCAATTACACAGGCCTATATGATGTGTCTTTGAAGATGTGTAATTGTAAACCTTGTTCCATTACAGAGTCCCTGTGATGGCATAAGATTGTGAAGTAGCATAATTACAGCACATACATACAGTTTTAACTCGTGATTAGGTATTCATCCTACAGTGTTTCACTCTTTAGAGATTGAAATGTTAAGCCAGTAATTAACTGTTCATTGACACTGGAACCGCTGTGCCCTGTGTGAAGAGAAGTAGAGGTGGAAAGAAGTCATTTAAAATTATTCAGAATGTTTGCGATAGTGGAAGGTGAAGGTGACCGCGTAGAACTTGCTCCTTCTGTTTGTGAAAATGATAGCTGTTGTTGAAGTGGAAGGGCACACAGAGGTGCACTTTGCCATTTGGACAGCAGAGGGCAATTAAACACAGATTAATTGCATCAGCTGAGTATGGAAACATACCTAAGTGTTTTATATATATATATATATATATATATATATATATATATAGAAGATGTTCACTTACAGCATATGTTGTGGTCACAGTAGGAAGGTTACAAGTGTTTTACTGAGCAAGGCACATGATCAAAACCAAGATTTATTTTATGATAGAAGGTTATCATCCATTCTGGACAGTCTAGCACACATCTATTGTACTCTTTTTAAATGCTCCTTTGAGACAGCAGAGGGATAGATAGCACCAGTAAGTGTTGCAGCCTGCTTTGCTTAAAAAGAATCAAAGCATATTTTGGGAATATAAGTAGGATCACAGGTCTTTATATTTGACAGAGTTGTCTGTGTCAAAAAAGGTTGGTTGAATCGCTAAGTAGAAAATATACACACCGGCTGTGGTGCCCATTTCATGTATCACAGTACTGCCCTCAAACCCACCTTCGATGCATAATTTTGTAAGAGAAACTCTTTATTGAATTCCTGCATCTTAAGGACAGGTTCATGACAAAGTATGTTCTTAAGAGTCTCTAAGCTGGCTTGATCCTTCTTTTCCCAGAGTAACCTCTGGGGTTGGGAGTTTTTCAAATTATCTGTCAGGTTGGCTGACAGGCTGGAATAGTTTGGGATGAATCTCCTATAATATCTGCTTAATCATAGGAAGGCATGAAGATCACGTTTGGTTATAGGAGTAGGTGATTGTTGGTCCACCTTTAATTTCCTGGCCTGAGGATGGATTAGGCCCTTTCCATTGAAGAAACCTAGATACTGTTCAGTGGATTGAGCCAGATAACATTTTCAAGGGTTTGATTTTAAACCAGCTTCTCTGAGAACCCAGGTGATCAAATAGAGATGATGCATGTGTTCCGGCTAGTTGTCACTGTGAACGACTATGTCATTGAGAACACTGAGTAAGGTTTTAATACTCTATCAGCCACTGAAAATTAGACGGCGCTCCATGCAGAACAAAGGGTAAGACCGTAAATTAGAATAATCCTTGTGGAGCTGAAAGGGCAGCATTTTCCCTGTCATCAGTATTTAGCAGCACTTGCCAGTTGTTGCGCTCATCTGATATCCCTGGGGGCGTCTGGAAGGCTCTGAGATCTGGAACCCTGGATGCGTAGTTGCCCAGTGCTGAATAATGAATCTTAGTTATTTGTAGGGTGAGCTATCCGTCCTGCGTTTCTTGTGCAGGGGCTCTTGACGTTTGTTGGAGAGCTGCCCGAGTTGCTTCACTGGTACAGTACGTCTTCCTTGGGCCCAGGCCTGCTGTGACCCCGAATCTGCTGGTAGGTAGGTAGGTTTGTTAATTGTAAGTCTTTGTTCTGATTATGGTGGGAATTTGTTAATGTCTTTATCTCCCTTCTTTTCAGGTGCGAAGGTCTTGATGCTGGTGTGCCGGATGGAGAGGCACGTTTCTAGGTAAGAGGAAGTGCAACCTGTGTTTTCTTCTTCTTCTCCTCACAGGCCGCTGTGGTACTGCAAGTGGATGAGAGCGTGATGAAAAACAGGCCCCCGGAATCCATTGTTTAATATTGAAAGCAAACCTGAATAAGTCTCTTTTCCTTTGCAGATGTTGCTGTGGTGCTCCGGATGGAAGCGTCGCGTAGCGCGATGGAATTCAGGTAAGACTGATGGAATTCAATGTTTTGGAAGCACGCATTCTAATATTGTTTTTCCCTCTCGTTATTGCATTTCGCAATGTTCGAACAGCAGCTGTGGTAGAGGTTCGCCGGAAGTCCTTAAGCTAGTACTCACAGGTGAGTGATGTTTCTTCTTTTCTCGGTTTCCACAGATTGCAGCCCAGCTGAGATGCTAAGTGCTGGATGGTGTTTTCTGAGGTAAAACAGAATAATCTTGTTCTTGCAGGATTACAGGAAGATGCTGAATGTCACGTCCCTAGGAGTTCCCGTTGTTCCCGATGTCACCCCCCAAAACCTCAAACTATGCCCCATCCGCAGGCTAGGATCCGGGACCCATCGCTGCCTTCTTCCCGTGTTCCAGGGCGGCAGCGCCAGCTGCCAGCCCACCACTGCGGACGCCCGCTCCATTGGCGTATTCCGTGGCGGTTGTGGGACCGGTCCCGTTTCCTGCTTCCGCGTCACATGGCCGACACCTCCCACTCATGTGTAACAACAACGCAATCACGTGATGCGGGTGCGGACCACATGACCAGAAGACAAATGTAGCGCCACTATTTAAACGCTCGGATACGAGTGTTCAGTGCTTCACAGCTGTTCTCGTGACTACTGTTTGGCGCTACGTTCATATTTGGATCATTTGGAATTTGACCTTTGGATTGTTTCACGGACTGTTTCTTGGATTTCCCTGTGTTCTGGCTCTTGGATATTGGAACTCTGGTTACGAATCACGGACTGCCTCTGGTCTTCCATTCTGATATTCGCCTTGGTTTTGTTTTTCTGGACTTCTTGGTGGACTCCATCAACAGGTGGGCCCGGTGCCCTTCAAGAACTTTACCTACCTTTTTGGGAGGAACAATCTGCATCGAAGACAAGACACTGGTGGGTCCCGGAATCCCTCACTAGGTTTAACTGCACGGCATCTATCAGCCATTGGTAAGACCGTTCCTTTCTTGTTTGGTTTGTGATTATTGTTTTGGCTAGTTACTTAACTGGTGTTTATTTGCAGTGGCCCAGGGGATCCCAGAAGTACGTGGCTCAGGAAGATCATCTCCCACCTGTGGCCTCAAGGGCTGCACACAGAGTGACATTTGTAGTCTCCCTGTGCGGCACTTGTGGACAGAGCTATGCTCGTTCTACACGATGGTCAAGACATAACACTGAAGACCAAGCACTGGACACAGTGAGCGTCACGCTGCTGGTTGCAGAACAACACGAAGCGTGTTCTGCAGTCACAGTGTGGTTTATATAGCCCAGGTAAAGTAGTACCAGGGAAAGTAGTTCCAGGCCTGCCACACCGAAAACACTAGACTGCATGGCTTGGTTCGTAGAACTAGACTGTGTGGGTGCTTCCATGTTGGATTTAAAGGCCCATGTACATAAATGGGACCTAGTTTAAACAGCCCTTCCTTCCTACATATGAGCCTGGTGCCAAAGGCGCCAGGACTGGCTTCAGGAGCCCTTTTGCAGTGGTTTTAAGGCCTTCGGGGTTCTGGTGGGAGCCTGCTTGTGACACTACTTGTGCCCCCTCACAGTGGTCATGACACCAGTACCCATTTGTCAAGTCTAGTGTTGATATGTACATGGCCAAACCTGGTTTTTCGATTAGGTTGTCAATCCATGGCATAGGGTAGTAAATCAAATTTAGCTTTTTGAAGTCTATACAAAAAGACCAGGTCTGATCTGGCTTGTTCATTAAAGACAATAGGGGAGGATCAAGGACTCTCAGAGGGCTCGATGATATCAGCCTTGAGCATCTCCTCTATCACTTTCTCAATAATTCCTAGGGAAATTTAGACAGCAAGTCGCTAATGTCTTCCTGTAGGGAAGGTGAGTGATCGGGAAAAACTAAGGTATTTTCAGTATCTGCATTTATGAGGATATCTGCCATAGAAACTGTAGTGTCCAAGCTATGGTCTATCTTCCACTCGTGGAGCAGATTGACATGTTAGATGTGTTTTTTATTGTGTCTATCTGGTTGGGATATTAGGTAATTCAGGGACCTTCATTTCTAAGAATTTATGTGGGCCGTTCCACTGAGAAATAATCTTATTCTCTGATGTTGGAAGGAACACTTAGACTGACTGTCTAATTGAAAAGGAGCAGGGTATAGTGTGTTTAATATTTGCTTCTTGTTGTTGCTCTTGTGCTTGACCGAGATATTTTTTTTTACAATTTCTCTTACCATGGCCATATGTGATTTACATTTCTGAGCATTTTGGGATTTTTATAAAATGGCCTCGCTCTTTCGTCCCATGTTTCCTTCAGTATGTCTAACACATCACGGGGTTCCTTCCCATAGAGTAGTTCAAACAGAGAATATCCTAGGGACACTTGTGAGGTCTTCCTGAGAGCAAACAAGGCACAGGGTATCATGACCTTCCAGTTTTTCCCATCAGTTTCCATCATCTCTGCAAGATTTATTTTAACATCTAATCAAACCATTGTACCAAACCCTCTATCTGGGGATGGTAGACTGACGATCTTAGGGTTTTGATATTAAGCAACTCTTTAACCTCTTGCATCAAGCGGGACTTAAAGGTGGTACCTTGATCAGTAAGGATGTCCTTCAGACACCCTACCCTGGATACGAATGGTAACAGATTTTTTAGTATATGCTGTGATGCGTTATTCCGTAAGGGAAAGGATTCTGGATACCGAGTGATATAATCCAGAATTACTCAATTAAAGAATTCTCTAATTTAGATGTTTCCAATGGCCCCACTTTGCCCCTTGGTATTCTTGAGAATGGAGAGTCTATTAATAATGTTTGTAATGGGGCGGTCGGGACAGAGTTGTAGCAGTTTTGTGACAGATCTCACAGGTCACAAAAAAATGTTTAACATTGGCCTAGTCCCCTGAGCAATACAATGTAGGTATTATCTGACTCTGGGTCTTTCCCACCCCCTGAGTAGCCACTGTCAGATGTGAACAGGCCAGCTCTAAAACAATTCATCAATGGTTTTGCGGAACCACTAGTTGGGCATGGCACAGTTCCTCTTTCATTATTTCCCCACGATATAACAGTCCCTTATTGAGGAAAAAAAGTATTTGCTTGGTTGCGTCCGTCCTCCTCAGAGATTACTTTACTGATGGTCTCAATGAGGTCCGGATCATTCGTCTGGGCAATTGTTAGTTCGGGAAGTGGGGCCACCTCCTCTACCTGTTCTTGGGTCTTCTCAACTATGGGGAGATCGGCTTCTCCAAAGCCTCTTGACCCTCTTTCTGTTTCTATTTTAACATTAACATCTTGGGGAATGGGGAAAAAATGTTTTTCAAGGAACCTTTGGGCGACTTTCTCGCCCACTTTTACTGCATAGGAAATATTCCTGTTATTATGCAGGAGAATTTTAACGTCACCTCGGAAGTCAGGGTAAAATTACGTCTGCCATGACGTCTAACCCATATCTCCAGGCCAAGTTGGATTATGAGGCAAATCTAATATAGGTGCCTTGGGGTGGGGGCAAGTTAAGGCCTGTGCAGTTGAAGCCTCTCTATCGTCGGAAATCAAAATGTCTTCAGTGCTTTGTAAATTAAACCCTATGATTTTTTCGTTGACTACCACAGGGGCTCTGGCTTTGGCACTTAATTTAGTATAAAACAAAGGTCCCCAACTTCTATCAGTTGCTGTACATCCCATTCCTGACACCAGATGTGGTGGGTTGGAAGAAGAAGGTGGAAACCTAGATGACATTGTGAATTTGGTTTATTCAAATAATTATAATAATGCTTAACATTTTGTATTGCTAGCGGGGTTTCCCTGTCTATTTAATCAACTAAAGATGCTTGTCAGTCATCATGCAGTCCAAAATGAAAAGTGTCCTCCGTCCAAAAACTACTCCTACCAGACCCTACCTGTAACTTTCTTTAGATTGGAAGAACATCTGCCCTGTTCTAGTATTCTAATATGTCAATGTCTCTATTCACTCGATACTTCTCTTCTTGGAGATATCTTCAAATAGGCTCTTTCCACCTTTTAGCTCAGATCCTGGAGTTCCTTTAGAATGATCTCCCTTCCTGGAGTCAATATTCACAGGACGTGGTACCATTCTTTATTACGCTTTAATTTGGATGTAAACATTATTTTAACTCTGATGATTCTAGACTTCTCCTTAATGTCTCCTTTTCTTGGGGTTGTTTCCCCTTCTGAGCATTTGCTTTCTCAGGCTTATTTGTAACTCTTGGGACCAGTCTGTCGTCTTTTCACTTTAAGGCTTCTATCTGTAATGAAAATGAGTGTGGGAGCCCCTCTACTGCGAGTGAACATAGGTCAAATACCCTGTTATATGGAATTTCTTCCACTCAGGAGGGTCTCCAACTAAGTTTTAGCTCCCTGCACCCTTCACAGAAGAGAAATATACATTTGCATATCAGCCTTTTTTCCCACCCACTAGGGCAGTGCAGCCCTGAAATGCTAGGCAATTCTCCTCTGAACAAGAATACTATCAGAAACCCCAGACGTGTGTATCAGCCTTGCTGGGCCTCCTCAGTGAGGTGAAACTGAGCCTTTCTAAGGCACAGTGAACAAGGGGTCCACATCTGGATTACCCTTGTTTTTTTAAGATTTACCCCCAAGTTTTACACAATTGAAAAGGAGCGTGGGAGCCCCCTCTACTGAGAACAAACATGGGTTAAATACTGTTTTCTATGGAATGTCTTCCAGTTCGGAGGGTCTACAACCACATTTTAGCTCACTGCACCCTTCACAGAAGAGAAATATGCATTTGCATATCAGTTTTTTTCCCACCTACAAGGGTAGACCCAGCACCAAAATGCTAGGCAATTCTCTTTTGAACACGAGTACCATCAGCAATCCCAGACATGTGTTTCGGACTTGTTGGTCCTCCTCAGTGAGGTGAAGCCGAGCCTCCCTGTAATGTCTCATATATTTCACTGGGACAAGTTTCTATTTGTGCCCACTCCTCAATAACCACGTATTTGTTATCTTCCTGAATATGTTAGTACGGTTCCACTTTAACGGTTATGATTTTGGTACTTTATAATTTTCACCATGAGGAGTTTCTCTTGTTCGATAGTGATGCCCCGCGGCCTCCCGGTATCCCCTTTCTTCGATTACCTCTGTGTTTGGTGGGGGATACTTTTGGGCTCGGCCTTCACTCAAGTTCTCTTCTTGGTCTCATACTCTTGTGCTTCTTGTTGGTATCTCACACTCAATCTGCTTCCTTGTGGCGACCGCGAATGACTGCGGTTTGCAAAGGCTTCCCAGAATCCTGTAGTGCGTGGTTTCAGCATCGTTAGATGGGTAGTCTGTCCACCATGCATTATCTGTGGTCACAACACCACTGGTGTGCTGTTTTGTTTCTTGTCTGGTTCCTGCTTCTTGGGAATGCCAGATGCTCACTTTTTGCTATGCTGCTCAGGACTCCTACGAATGTCATGGACTCCACATCTCTGTCTGGTTCTGCCTCCTCCAGGTCTAACCTCATAAGGGGGCTTCCCCAGCTTATGCTCTTCTCCCTCTACTCGCACTTGGCTCAGCATGCTCTCCACTCCCAGCCTCCTCGTCTCTACTGTGTGTGTGTGTGTGTGTGTGTCTCCTCTTAAAGAGACACATCCTTCTTCTTGTGCAAAATGGGTTATTTCAGTGTTACCTTCAGCCAAGTCTCTGGCCCTTGCAATATTCTTCATATCTGATAATCCCAAATATGCCACGATGATGGAGGGCTTAGGAAATTACTTACAGGAATGGTAGTCCTGGTCCCCTAAGAAGTCTATCCCAGTGAGGTCTCACTTGCCCAGATCCCTAGGGACGGTTTTGCGAGCATGCTCATCTCCCTAGCCTCAAGGGGGGGAGACTCCCCTTTGTGCAGAAAGGACAAATACCTGCTAGTTGTCACAGAGGATGACATGGCTGTGACATTGCTCCTCTGTCCTTTGTCTGAGATCAAGTGTAATATGTTTTTGTAAAAGCATGTTTGAGCATCTAACACAATTACAGACCTCAAGAACCACGAACAGATTGTGAACGGCTGACACAAGCTTTGATGAACAATACACTGAAAAATGGCCACAAAATCAACTTATACCAAAAGAGGTGTGATGCACAGGGCAGGCTCAGAAGAGTGCACATGCTTTGGTAAGTCAGATAAAGGAAACGTACAAACATTTTTGGTTATAAACCTTTATTTGGTAGACAAAATCCTACTCTAACTCTACCGCTCTGATCCCTATACTAAAGGAAAGAAAAGATTTCACGTGCATGTCTTGAGGTCGTTCAAAATAAAGCAATTGTCTCTCCAGAAACTGATCTAGCCTGATCCTAACTTACTGTTAAAAAAGAAACAAAACTGCAAAGAAATGGGTTAAGGTCTTCACATCCAGCTGTTTGGCTTTTGACCAACACTGTATTGTCCCAGCATTCATCCACCGATGTTCATGGGCTTTTTCCAGGCTTGTAGTTCTTGCACATCTATTTGCTGGAGGCGTCCTGCCCTTGGTACATGGAAAAATCAAAGAATATGTCTAGGCCTCTTGGCCAGTAGTTGCGTTTCACACCCACAAAGTTGCCTCACAGGCGTCTCTGAGTGGCTGGGATTTTCCCAGCTTGCCCAGAGCCCCTTTGGTTCCTACACATTCCAGAGGCCTCAGGTTTTCTACCTCATCATGGGAACTTCACTCCCCCAGCACCACTTGGGCAGTTCACTTGTTAAACCTCTCGCTCGGTCTTTGGGCTCTCAGCGCTTTTTACTGTCTCTTACTTTTAGGTTGCCACCCGATATGAGGCTATGTAGCAGTATGGCCCTGCTTAAGCCTTTTGTCTTCATGTTCTTCTGGCTCTCAGCCCCTTGTATTGTCTCTAATTACTCACCCCTGCATGGGTTATTCAACTTCATACACCATCTCAGACTCTGAAGTGGTTTGTACCCACTTAGAGCTTTCATTCTGAGGCTCTTCTTCAGGTTCTTGCCCCTTCTCAGACTGTGTAGCGGTTAAGCCTGCTTAGGCCTTTAGTTCGCTTGCTCTTCTTCAGGTTCACACCTCACTTCAGGCTGTCTAGCAGTTCAGCCCTGCCTAGGCCCTTTGTTCTCACACCCCGGCTTGTGGTATGCAAACTCCTGCCACATCTTGGGTGGTATAGTGGCTCGCCCTCTCCTGGATTTCCCCTTCTCTCACCCTTCTTGGGGTATACAGTGCAAGCTCCGGTTTGGGCTTTCTGGCATCCTGGCCCCTCTTGGGTCTTTTGCTGTTTCACCCCAGATTGTGGAATCCATATTCTCCCTGTCTCTCTGGATTTTTGGTGCCCTGGTCCCTATTGGATCTTTTGCTATTTCATCATGGCTTGTGGTATCTGGATCCTCACTCCGACTTCCCTCAGGGTGGCATTGCTGCCTCTCCTGTATCTTTCACACACTCACCCTTGCTTGGGGTCATGGGTTCAACCCCTCTCAGCACTTTGAGTGTCTGGCAGTGGGAGTTTCTGTGGTGAAGGCGACTGCATGATTCCTTCTCCGGGCCTTTGTGGTGGTGCAAAGGCAAAGGCTTTGGTTCTTTCTGGCTGTTTCTGTGGGTGCTGGTCGACCTCGTCTCATGCAGTATTATCACTTCATCTAGGTTTCTGCTTTTTGGGTCCTCTCTGCGGCATTGCATGGGCTTTGGTTCTCTCCGGCAGTTTCTGTGGATGCTGGGTGACCATGTCTCTGGTGGTTGCATCACTTCTACATCTGGCAAAACCAGGACTCTCAAGCTCCTAGCTTGACAGTAGGGAACAGCATGCTGTGGACTTCCTTGCAGGACTTCGCTCCATGCCATCTACATGGGATGTCCACCTGACTCTGCCTGAAATTGGTATACAAATCAGACCGTGCAGGAGGCACAGCACAGATCGTACACAGGCACATCTGGGACAGACATACAAGTGTGAGGACCCTATGAATGAGAGGAAACTCCACTGTTTGGGTCCCACATTTGAGTTTACAATTGGGGGGGGGGTTTCAGAGGTGCAAACATGGGCAAGACCACTGCGGAAACGAGGGAGACTCTGTGGGCAAGCAGGCAACATGGGCACATATAGTAAACATATGTGCAGATCACATGTTTTGGAAAATAATACAACCCTGACAAGTGTGGCAAGAATCGTTGATGTGAGGGTATGTGTTTATGGATGTGGGGTGAATAGTGTACAAAACTAGTCATTCCATTGAGGTGCATGGGGCATTTTAAGATGCCCCCCCCAGACAAGATTATGGCTTAATTTCAGGATAAGGATTGTTGTGCTAATACAGAGGTCCAGACACCCTAAGAGAATAATTTTATAAGTAGGGCACCATACTAAAGTATTTCAAATGCCAGACCAAAAAGGAGCGAGTGATCCCTTAATTCCACTGTAATTAAGTCACAAACAACTGTTGATGGCTTGAAATGTGGATTAGAACTGCCCATTTCCCACATGCATTCCAACAGCCACCCAAGCCCATTCCCAGGATGTTGCATTTGTTTTACATACCTCATCACTTCAGCCGACCACTCCGACAGCCTCTTCCAGCTCATGCCAGTATCAGGTAATATTATCCCCAAAATAAATGTTTCCGTACATATAGTCACCGGTAATCGGCATAGGCAACATTATTTATGGGAATAATGTATGGGGTGAATGGGAGCGGGGGATGCAGGGGCAATTACCTGCTCTGCCACAAATATCTCTTATCCGAATAGTGTGATGAAAAACAGAATTAGTTGCTAGTAGCAAGGTTCCTTTTTGTCAGGATAATCCAACACTTTGACTTCAAAATATTTGTAAAACAAACACAAATATGAATGGGGTGATACGAGGCTGTACTGTCACAGGCATAGCTGAAATGTGCATCTGGATCCCTTCTGGATGTCCACGCAATGAAGTTCTTGTACAATCTGTAGGTTGTGCCTTAAATCACTGCTCATAATTGCATGGAGCCGTGACTGCCTATTCTCCAAATTCTTCATGCCCAAACCCGTTTATGCACCATCTACCAATGAACCTTTCTTATGCTTCATCTTTGCTACCCACTTTGCTAATTGCAGGTTTATTCATGAAATCTGAACTTGTAAGATGAACAGAACCAGAGACAGGCACGCGCAGGCAGCTGATTCATGGTATGGGGCTTAATTACAAGCAGTATAAAGGCATCACTAGTTTTGTGTTGTGTTCTGTAGCAATTTGTGTTAAATGTAGTATAAAGCATTAAGAATGTCCAATACAATGTTTTTATGTAACAAAACAAATAACCAATGCTTCTAGATCATCATCAGTGTTGTCCGCTAAAAGGTCCAATGGAAAAATCAATAGCTCTGCAGATCAATTCCACCCCAGCCGTGGACAAGCTATCAAACTATGCAAGTATCAGTCATGTCATTGTTAAATATCATACATCTTAAACAAACTTGATATCCCTCACTTGTATTTAGCCAAATAAGAAAGTTGGTATTAAACCTGATGATTAGGCTTGTCTCCAAATGTCCAAGGCTAAGTTCCCAATTCACCTGTCTCTCACTTTTGCATGCTTGGCGCAAACCTATATACTCTAAGACATATAAATAACAGTTGTGATAAGATACACACTGCAAAAAAGCAGTAGTTCTTGCAATTGTTGCAGATTGCTCGCTCGTATGACTTCCTAAAATTCATATTTTCAGATGTCTTATTGTGCTTACTATATATCATTTTCTGCATAGGAAAGTAATTTGCTAAATGACAAAATATCAATTTCAATTAATTGAGTGCCTCACATAATGTTTGCGAGAGATAGCGGGTATTCTGAAGATGCTTGTGTTATGCATATTGCGCTTGCATACAGAACATTCACTACACAAATAGGGCCTCATGGTTTCTTATGAGAACCACAGTGAGTTAATGTTTGCTTCTCCAAATACTTAATATATCTGAATCCCTGTTATAAAAAATGCTTGCACCATTGCCAGTCTGCTCCTTGAGATGTTGGCCTGCCCTAGGTAGGTGCAAATGTCAGTTTAGGGGAGTGACAGATTTTAGACACGCTCCACCATGCATAATGAAACATGTACATCATAATACATCCACATCATGAATCATGCTGTTTACACTTAATAGCAAGTCGACTTAATACTTAATATACTCCTCCAAACTGATTGTGCTGCAGGCAACCTTGAATATTGAATCTGGAACTCATATCATCCGCTTCCACTTTGATTTCCTGTTGTAAGCGGTGGTTCCACTGAGCCTGTGCAAACGGCTCATAGGCATAGGGGATGTTCTTCAAAGCCTAAGTAGGAAATTAAGGTAAATTATCGAGAACTTAATGGTCTGCCATGTACTTATTTATTTTTTTTATTCCGATTTTCTGATTAACAATTTTACTTATACTTAAGAACTCAATACATTGAGTTTGAAACATAAACGTGTGTGTCAAATTCTGAGTGCTGTCTTTCAAGCATCCAGAAAAGACTGCTCTCCTCCTGAAACCACATGATGAAAATGTCATCTATGAAGCGTAGTCAAATTCTGTTGACTCCACTATCGTTGGCCGCAGTCCAAACTATAACTATAGATTTCTCAACGTGGCCTAAAAATAAATGTGCATGTAATGTGGCAATGTTACATCTTATAATGATCCGCTTGACTGTTGATAACATAAATGATCAAAGATTAATTTATTATTATTAGGATCAAATTAGATCACATGCAAAATCAAGTTGAAACATTGATTGCTGAGGAAGTAATCTACTACTTCTAATCCATCCTTATGTTTAATCAATATGTAAGGAATGATGTGTCTAAAGTAAGTTATAGAAGATCCTGCTCCAACCTTGTCAAGGCATCTTGGTTATCCTTAATATGTCCAACATGACCGGTGAAAGAAAATCATCAAATCTAGAAAGAAGATCCCATATTTGACCTAATCACAGAAAGAATGGGAGGAGCCGTAGTGATTAGTGCACTTTGGCCAATGTATGCAGGGTGGACTGATGGGAAATCTATTGCAGTTCCTGAGTTGTCTTTTTGTTTCTTTTGAAAAGCCATCACTCCCACATACCAAACACATCAGATCCTTAGTTTCATCTCAATTGACATGTCTGCTTTGAGGGGTTTCATTACCTTAAGGTGTCTGTAAGAGAGAGATTGCTAAACGAATCCTATATTGTGACCTCTGAAAAGACTGTGCAACATCCACACTAATCACTTTCTTTTCTTTAAAGGAACTGCATTATTATATATCATTGTGACATTGTTCCCTCCCAGCATAAAGGATGGACTAGAGTTGTACATTGCAATTAAAGGTATTTTATTGAAACACAATTGAGAGTCGTGTTTCTGTGATTTCGATTGTCTCTATGTACAAGATGAAAGGAGATACCCTCCCCGGCCCAGTCTACTGTTGCGCCTGACAACAACTCTGCCTTTTCATGAAGTCTGTGTGATTTTAATTTCGTCTCCCCTGGATTTGTCTTCTGTACTTCCGTTTCTCTTTCGGTCTTTGGACATGGAATGAAGTTGATTCACTGTTTCAGTGATTGTGTGTGATATTATTGCCCTAAGTCTAGGACTTTGCTTTAATCAAGCATTTGCCTTCTCTATATTGAACATTCTTGGGTAGCTTACTCAGAATGTGCTTCTTCTCCCAGCATGCACCAAACATGTCTTCTCTTATCAAGAAGTAGTTTTACAGGGAACTTTATTTACCAACATGAATCACTTTGCATTCTTTTTATAATGTCTAACTTAGAAGGGACTTTGTTTCCCAACACACAACACTGTATATTCTTTGAATCATTACGTATAGGGTAGACTTTATTTCCCAATGTTTTAATCATTCAATTATCTTTACTTTAAAAGATAGTACTGTGTACAGCATGCAGCAATTTAATGTCTCACTCTCAGCGTTTATCAGACTTGAGCAGGGCTTTGATTACCAGTATCTCCAGAATTCCAGGACTGAGAGTGGCAATAACTATTCCCAGCAAAGTTGTTGGCAAGAAATCTGCCAATAGAGCATAATTGGTAGATTCCACCCATAATTCTACCTTTATTTGTTGTACATTTTTTGTGCTAATACTGTTTCTACCTCCTCTGCACCCTGAAAATGATGTTATTCATATTCCCTGAATATGTTTTGAATTTCGGAAAAACATTGGAGTGAACCTATGTATCTGAATTGTGGGTTGTTTGCTTTCCGCGTGGGGTATTACGGCATACCTAAAATAAACAAAGACACCCAGATTCCACCCTAAAACCAATAGTGGCAGAAACAAATAGTATATTTGATCCCTTACTGATATACTTTGACAAAGTGGGACACATCAGATTTTCTAACATGTAAAAGAGAATTGGGCCCTTTGCCAGAGAATGCAATTCTGTTCTCACTAGACATCCAGAGTCTGTATAATTACATCCTGCACAAAGAGGGCTTAGAGGCCCTTGAGTGGATACTCTTGCAACAAGACACATTCCAAGCATCAAGAATCTTTACTATTGAATTGGCAAATTATTCTTGTGAACAATTCCTTTAGGTTAAATGGTACCTTTTTATTTACAAGCACCAGGGATCTCAATGGGGTCATTGATGGCCCCTGTGTATGTACATTTTTGTATGTTCTATTTTGAGTCAATGAACACTCTTAACCATCAAGCTTGGACAGGCAAATTGTTTCTTTGGGAATACAACATTGACAAAATGTTTGCAATCTGGAGGACTGGGACTGAAGCTGTACGCTGTTCCTTTTTGAGTTATTTGAGTTCAGTACATTGATGTATGCATTTTCAAATGGACATAGGTATACCTAAACTAAATTTTCTGAATGTAGAGATCTCAGTCTCTAACAAAACCTTTGTTTCCAACATTCTCATGAAACCCACAGATGTAAACAACACACTGCATTGCCTCAGTTGCCATCCTCTCCAACTTAAAAAACAATTTACCATACATTCGGTTTTTAAGGTTGACAAGCATTGTATCAGAGGACTAAGCATGTCATAGAGCATATGTTGAAATGGCTAAATGGTTCTTTGAAAGAGGACACCCTGACAATATAGAAGAAACAGCCCAACAAAAGGCATCTATAAAGACTTGGGATGAACTATTGATTCTAAAACCCAAGTCAGATAGGTTACCATTTCTCTACTCCATGAAATATTCAGCTCACAGTCACCACATTCCAAGACTGCTAAAGAGCAAATAAAGTCTAATTAGATTGAAATCTCATCTCTCCAAACTGCTTCCCAACCCACTGATGATAGCCTATAAAATATGTAGAAACTTTAAAGACTCTCTGGTTAACGTTGAAAAGGTGGATTTGAAAAGGCAGACAGTTTTATCCAAACAAAACAATTGAACCTTCCCTTGCCTCAACTGTAAACATTGTAATAGCCTAATTAAAGGTGTCTACGTGAGACACTCATGCTCAGGAAGCAAAATAAAACTTTAGGACATTGCAACCCGTGATACACATTCCATAATCTATGGACTCTGCTGTCCATGTGGCTATGTTTTATGTTGGCCAAACTTCTAGATGTGCTAAGGGCAGATGGAACGAGCGCAAGAGCCACATTAGGACCAATAATTCAAAATCTCCAGTGGCCAAACATTTCACACAACATAGGCACACAGTGACACAACTACGCTGCATAATCTTAGAAGTAGTTTGTATGTCCCCTCGGGGTGGTGATCTGGCTACTAAGCTTACAAAACGGGAACTGTATTGGATCCATACACTTCATGCCCTGTATCCACACTGCATGAATGAGGATTTTTACTAGGGGGCATTTTTGCAGTCATAGGCCAATAACACTGACATATAACTATCTAATGATTTAACAGAAGTTAATAAAGAGGTTAATTTACCTTATGGTATATGGATGGGTATATTCGGAGTTATGAAGAACAATGCGATATTACTGCTTTTGCAATAGGGATGCTATCCAAATTCTAGCAGTTAACTAACCTAGGTGCATTATGTAGTCAGAACACTTTACTCGCTTATAAGTATGGCATTATCAATTGCAGGTCTTTAATTGCGATATGCAAAAAATGTCTATCATTTTTGGTAACACCGTATATCTGCCTGATTGACTGGTCGTAGTCATTATCACAATGGAAAGGTAAAATATGCACTTGATTTGCTTTGTATTCTAGATAGAATAATGCAGCTAACAGTGTGGACTCATTTTATGGACCAATTTGGGTTGTTATCACACTTGGCCATACAAGACAAGGTTTATTTTATATATTTTATTATTATTTATTTTTTTGCCAGAATGAACACTTTTTCTTTTTAAATACACTGCGGAGCACTTGGCACTGAGGAACCATCCATTTGATTGAGTCTGCATTCTAAATTAGACATGCCTCACAATATTACGTGATATAGAGTTGGACCCATATTTCCACCAATAGCAGATGTTACTTTGGGCAATGAACTGTGGTTACCCGTTCCACAACCTACTGGCTGTAGCATGCCCAGTCTGGGGGGACCAGTTTATGCTAGGTTAATGTTGGCCATCTTAACATGATATATGTGCATGAGGCAGCTTTACCATTTGCTGACCTGGTCCGTTTGAGAGGTCCTGGTAAAATATGTGATATCAATTGAACTGTCTCCTTCTGAAACTGGATCATACTTTGGCTTTATTTAGCTTTGATCAACATTACAGAACGTTTTCTGAGTACGCGTTAGACACCCCTGAAACTACCAGCATATACGGTGACCGTCTTGGCTCAGGTTAGAATGCAAGCTGGGTGGATCCGAGATTGCTGTTGGGGAAGTGAGGGAGCCAAGCTCAGACGATTAAGACATCACTGTAAGTATTGTTGTTGACATAGAAGAGAGCACTTTAAAAATATTATAACTGCTGTTGTTTCAGATTGTGATGTATATTGATACCAGGCATGTAATCCGGCAGGTTGAGAAATCAGGGGCTAGTAACCTTACTGTTATTAGACCCATATTGCCAAGGGAAGCTTTTGGATGAATCTACTGATCACCTAGTTTTTAGTTGACTGGGGTATCTGAACTATAAGGTATGTTACAATCATACCCTAATGAATTGCACATGTTATTTGTACAAAGTAGTTTGTTTGAGTGAAAGACTTAAACGCTGTCAGTGGGTTCCATTACAGATGCGCATCCCAAAGTTATCGGATTCCATTCTTTAGGGTGTGGAGACACGCATACTTGTTACTTGAATTAGTGTGGAGGTTCACCCCTACATTCTATATGTTCCTCTCTTCACTGGAGTGGTGATTTCTTGAATACACAGAAGAGATTGCTACTTTCAGACTTGTGGTGCTCACTTGCTGTCTGGTGACATTTGTTGCAATAACTAGGTGCATTAACCATGCATGCACATGTATCTATCAGGTTTTAGTGCTGGTGGTTGTTCTTAAGTTGTTTATGACTGCATCTTTGTTTTATTGTTGACTCACAACACATCACATAGTAGGTTCCTTTGTTTTACTATGTTGGCCCAGAGGTATACACTGTATGGCACTTCTATTACTGAAATATCACCAATTGCTGATGAACACGGTCACGTTAATCAACTCTATATTATATCTCACTCAAAATAAGATGTAACCATTGATATTTACATGAATACTTACATTGTCATTTAATACATTAGCAGATACAATTCTTCTTTGCCCCTGAAGAATGGCAGGGGATGAAACGCGTAGAGTTAAAGCAATATACCGCTTTTGTAACCTAAAGCATTGTTGTTTTTTGTCTTTAAATACAAACTATGATTTTGTACAAGTTCTTTCTGTACTACTGTTTTTTCTGTACAAGTGGACTTTGACTTGTAATGTAGAGGAGCAGATGAACACACCCACAGGGGATCCTACCCCCTACCTCCCCTGTATTGGAGCCATGAGACTGTGCCGTGTTTAACACCAGCTTTTAAGCCAATACAACAGCGAGAATATGGAAGACGGTATCCATTGAGATGAGCATATCGAATGTACTCTCGAGTTGATAACAGCATTCAGGAGGAACTCCCTGAAGGAATATGAGTAAGAGCTAAAACAACAGATTGATGACATCATAAGAAAGTGTGCGCAATGTCCCGAAAAACAGAATGAAGACAATGTATGGATCCTAGAGAAGGAATAACGAAGTCAAGAATAAAGTGAACTGTAAAGTATAAAAGAACATTACACAGTAAAAGGTGCTCAGAAATCAGAAGCATAAAGAATGTACATACGATAGATCTAGTCATTGTATAGCCTAGCTATAAGTAGTGAATACAATGCAGGCAAAACTGCCATTGTACAGAAACTGGACAGTGGTGTCATGAAATAATAAGCTAAATAATCATGAAGAAAGAATGACAGGCTGTGTCACAGTAGAAAAGCAGTTCATTGGCGCTGCATTGGGAGGCTGAAGTGGAACTTGTGTTGCCGGTGATGAATCCTCTCACGTTAAGGTGCAAGAAAGAACACAAAGGATGCCAAGTCTTAATTCTTTTAAAACATTTAAAAGCTTGCAGAGTTAACAGAATCGTGGTCTCTTGTCACGTGAGTCGAGCCTGGAAATAGGGCTTGAACTTGGAGTTCCAGACATGACAGCGAGTGCCCTCATTCCCGTTGCATTCCGAGGACAGGAATACTTTGCAAGGCCAAGTACAAAGAGAATTTTATAGCAGAGGCATGGGTGATGAGAGATGTTGGGCTAGTTGGGTGGTAGGGCAGCCTCATGTCCTATCTACTTGCACCAGGGTCTTGGCTTACATTCTGCTAATTGAACCGAATGTTCCAGACATGGCACAAGCATGAAAAACCAATTGGATTAGTCCATATAATGAAGGACCTTGTAGCTTGAGAAAACAATGAAACACGGTGCAACAGATTTTTCTTAAAATGACTTGTGTGAAGAAGTAGTCATGAGTTGCCCACCTCATATGGGACAGCCAATAACAAACCTAGCTCCTATATGATTATATATCTAGATGTGTCCCTTAACCAATCTCAACCCTTGATAGGTTTTTCACTATTGCCATGCAGCATGATGTCATTTTGATGAATTAAAAAGTATGTAATTGTATTTTTTGTTGGATATTGCTGAGAATGAGTGTACATCCATGTATGTTTATTGTAAACTCCCTGTTTTAGATAATTGCTAATAAAACAGCAGCTTACCATCTTCTTGAGTTTGTCTGGTTATTTGGACTCAGAAATTTTCTGGTGTAATCCCAACCAGTAACAGATGCACGTTCCAAGGGCCATATGCTCAGTAACTTTATCATCTTGAAATAATGTGACTGTTATACAGTACATTGGTGTGCAGGGGATGCAAGTGTCTTAGACATTAACACAGTTTTTCTTTTAAATAAATAGGTAGACCCAGTGATGTGTTCATGGGCCTTGATGGCACAAGGGAATGGTCTTCTTTACAGAAATAGCATGCAAAACACGCACAGAACTGGCCTTCTTCCCAAGATTTACTAGTGTGACGGTTTATTATACGGTCAAAAGCAAGTCAGGGATCTCCTTCCCCTACAATGAATGTCGCGCACAATAAAAATGCTTATATTTCTTTCATTCAGGTCCTTTTTGATAAGGCCTCCAACCCGTCTTGCAGACAACCTCAACAAATACCCTGTGACACAATGGACTAGGAACCTGGCTGGTGTGTATTAATAAGGTATTTATTTAGTAATGTATTTAGGCAAATTAGAACCAACAGATTTACATCAGCCACCAATGCTGTGGCAACACAAAGACAAAATATCAATTTTAATAAAGTATCACCACAGAGCTGACACCAGACTATGCGGTACAATAGCTACCCTTTACATCACCCCCATTACAAGCAAAGAACACAAAAGGAACATGAACAGAATTATACGTTTCTCGCAGCAACCCTCACCCTCCAAACATCCACTAGGCTTGACTCTTTTGAATGGAAGGCAGTGGCATGGGGTGCGACACAGTGGAAAAATATTTTTTTGGGTAGTGCTCACAGAAACATCATGGAGAACAGAAAGGGAATGGGAAAATGTGTTTTGCAGCGCACAGAGGTAAAATCGGGTTGAATGGTTCAGCACAATTGCTACGGGGAAGAATGGACAGAAATGGGGAATTTGTTTTTCTTACAAGTAAAAAGACAGGTAGGGCTTTGGGGAATATTAATCAGTACACAATGGGAACATTGGATTTGGAAGACTTGATCACAAAAGCAATAAAGGAGACAGAAATGCAATGGGAACATTTGTTTTTCTACACCAGACAATAACACCGAGGGCTTCAGGGTTATTACCAGAACAGAAATGGGAACATAGATTTTAATGATGTTTGGCACAAGTTCAATGTGGAAAAAATTGCAAATGGGAATTCGTTTTGACCTTATAATGGGAAAACTGGGACAATTTAATGTTGCACCTTACAATGGGACACACATGGAAACAGGGCTTTGTGAAGGTAATTATTTTGGCAAATCTTTAGGACTATACCATCTCACGACACACTGGGAAAAGATTGTCGGTTTTGAAAGCTAACATTGTAGATCCCGTGAATTAAATGGGGGAATTAATTGATTTACTTTAATAACTAGGCTAAGGAGCTACACAAGCAGACAGGAATTTTTCAATGGGAAAGTACTAAGACACCCATGCAAAGCAGGGATCTCGCAATGGGGAAATATCTAAGGCAATGCTGAAAAAATACAGGGGTTATACAATCTAGGGCTTGGGGTATTTCCACTTACAGGAGAGGTCTGGATTGGACATCAGAGAGTGTCAGGGCACCACTGTTGGTACAGCAAAAGGGGTCAGTTAAGGGTCTCCAATCTTTCCTTCCAAGGGGCCCCAATCAGTATCTATGTCTCCTAGCTCCTGGCTCCACTCAAAGATTAGGCCTCCATCTGCTGGGATGTTCATGCCAGATTTTGACAGCAAGTCACCTCATGGAATTAGTGGGATAAGTCCTGCTCTGAGGCAAGTTGGCTTAGTTATCGTGCATATGACATCAGAAATGTGTCATGATTCTTGTGAAAGGGATTGGCTAGCCTCCACTACCCCATTCTCCCCTGTGGGTTGATAGGACAAGGGAATAGGGGAGTGTTTTGGGACACCAGGGGAGGAGAGCACTTCATCATATCACTTCGATAGGTAGGCTTGTTCTGGTTTTGCCGAAATGGAAATCTCACTGCATGGCAAGTGCCCTTAATCTCACAATTTAATATGAATTAATGCATGTTTGAGCTCTCCATTTTAACGTGGATCAGATGAAACTAGTCAGAAGTCTGTATGTCATTCCTGTGCAGAGATACAGTTTTTCTTCATTTACTCCGGAATCATATCAGTGAACAATACACCATTTTACGGGCATCATAGGAATTATGATTGGCATGTTTTATCAAATGTTCATATCTCTGAGAATCACAAGAAGGCCCAAATCACATGTTCATGTATAACTTCAGTTGTGTTTATCCTACCAAAATCGTTTTTACATGGTCAGAAGGAGTTTACTCTCATCTACCCAAAATTCCTACAATGATTGCAATGAATATTGTCAATGTATACAATAAAAGTATTTCTCCCATGTTACTCAATGTGCACCCTCCTTAATCCTCTTCCTAGACCCCACCTTTTTTTAAGTATCACTCTTCTGTTCCAGCATATGACACACACAGAGGGGTCTGTGTTTAGATTAGCCTACCCATTCCAAGGGCTAATGGCTAAGCTATTGCACTTTTTTATTGAACAGACCAAATATTATCTGGTCCACCCTGTGTCTCCCATCTAAGAGACTCCTATTTCTTGTATTTTTAAGGAATAGCATGGACAATTAAAGCAGCCAGGCCTCTCTGTCTCCCAGGCAACAGGGAGGGGAGCTGGATTTCACATTTTGAAGAATTGACATCCCAGACCCTTGCAACAAACAGCCTGTAACTCATTCCTAAAGGCATTTAAAATTATATCTTAAGGCACACAATTTGCTAAATATGCATGCAGGTTTTTTAAACATTGTTTCTGATTTGAGCCTGTAGGCAGGAACCACATTCACATTTTGACAATCTAACAAACATGTTGCTGAACATATTATTAGTTAGAGGGAAAAACAAAATGACATGCATTTGTTATTTTCACAGTAAATGCTTTGTTTCATTGCAACAGCTTGAAATATAATCTTGGTATTTTACATTTAGGATTTGGTGCACTCCTGTTCCTGGAAAGATCAGTGCAGATTTACATTTCCATGTGTGTATTTGTTCTTTCATGAAAGGCAGTTCGCATATTTTAGTATCTTCAGTTTTTTAGGCCCACTTTCTCTCCTTTGTTGCTTTGGATCCATAGGACTTATGTTGGACATTATTTCTGTTCAGGCCTTTTATTCAGGGGCATGTCCCTCAATGACGCTGGCCTTTTTATTCATGGCATCCAGCACTATTTCACCCAACACTAGCCATTCAATTAAGATAAGCAGATCTGCCACTGTCCAACAGATGCCCTATGGTGAATTAAATCCAACACACTAGTATTTTGATAGCTTTCTTTATCTGAGACCTGTGTTTTTTTTTTCCAAAGGAGTCGAGACTGGCAACCTACATATCATTCATATGGTGACATGTCTTGCATGTGCTGCTATTTGCTTTGTGAGTATTTACCTCTGCGGTTTTGAAGCATGTGTCTACCGTGCTGCAGTGTTAGCACTGCAGTATAAGGAAGTATGAATAAGGAAGCACAATGAAGGGACTGGAAAAGGTCAGGGATGGGGCAGCGAGGAAAGGAAAGTGAAAATGAAAATGAGTACAGCCGTGGGAATGGTAAAACCCGGAAAACAAGAAACCAGGGAAGAGGGGCAGAAGCAAGGGAAACAACACAGGTGATGAACAAGAGGAAACACTTGTTTCAAAAGAGTAGGATGCCCGAGCGGTGGGAGACAAAGAAGGGGTCCCCTTATGTTAAACAAAGGGGGCAAGGCACAGAACATGAAAGGGAAGTGTGGTAAAGACCTGCATGGTTAACCTGCATTAACCTCAATGTGCAAAAGACATTTGTAAGACAAAAGTAAAAGAGAATTTCATGGTCCACCACACTGCCAGAAATGGTTGGTGAGGAAAGATAATCCCAGTGCTCACACATGCTACGTCCTGCAGTCCAACTCCAAGGCAAAAAAGAGCAAAAGGAGTATCCGGTTGAAGAGCAAATAATAAGGTGGTTTGGTAATTGCACATGTACAGTGGATCCCATGAACTCTAGCTTATCGCTGCACATGCAGAATAGCTCAGGTGTGTTGGTCTGTACAGGCTGACTTGGGGTGTATGGACTAGCATAGTGGCCTAGGTGCACAGGACCAATTCAATGCAGACAGTTCCAGGTGGTTGTTGTGGCAGAATGTTTAATGGAGTTCACTTACACAGTGAAAGAGGACAAATGTATTTATATTACACTTATACTGTGGCTGAACCCTTTGGGATTCTCTCCACTTTTTATTTGCTACCACTTACTGCAAATAAAGTGACCTTACAATCATACTTCTGAGGCTTTGAAGATCCTCCACTGGCTTGCTGTGAAGCAATGACTAGACATCAAGACACATTTTTGCACTGGTAAAGCCTTCTAGTAGCAGGGCCCTACGTACTTCACTAGCAGCCTCAGTTATTATGAACCATTGAGGAACATCCAGACAAAATCAGATAGCCTACTGCTCAAATACACCTGCAGACAACAACATGCTGGAACAATGATGTTATCCATCAAGGGTCCAGAATGATGGTAGAACCTATTAGACTGGAATCTGACTACTTCAAATTGAGAAGATCTTTGAAGATTTGAATTGACTGCAAAGCCTTTCAATTGGATTGCTACCCACCTCAAGCTTGTTGTGTTACCGCAATGTCCTCCATAATACTGTGATAACCTTGTAACATAGAATTCAACTCATTCAATTGTTTTGAATAATAACCAACATTCCATTGTCTGCTAGTTCTCCTATTATCTTACCTCTTCATCCCTCTGCTCCCTTTCCATCTTAGTCCTTCAATGTGACTTTGGTATTCTGTTAGCACATTACAACAAAACACATCAATAAATAAATAAGTGGCTGATAACGGCACAGGGATTTATTTCAACTCTTCCTCTACTCTGTCTGATGACGCCTCTGCCCCAGTGGATTTCAAATCTCATCACCTAAACAACTTGCTAGAGTCGAAACCTGGAAAGGGGGTTATGTCAAAAACGTTTTGGACCCTTTTCAGACAACTCCCAGCTAACCCTTCCTCCTTTGGTGCACAGTATTGTGGTGGCTTCAGGAATAGACTGTTCCATCAGAGGTCATGGGAGGGGGCAAAATCAGAGCATTTAGATTCTGACGCACAACATATGTTGACAGGTTTAAAGCAGTTTCTGTATTCCTCAGCAGGTATATGTGGTCACTATGGGGGTCATTACGATTAAGCCGCCCAGGGAAAAATGCCAGTGAAACGCCCAATAATAACGCATCTGAAGTTTTTCCTGGCCCGGCTTGCTCAGAGTCTACCATTAGGGGCAATGAAGTATTGGCAGGCCCGACCTGATGGGAGTTCCGGCCCCTACCAGCAGCGAAATCACTGAAGCACCGGCACCATTAACAACGGTGGCAGTGCTTCAGTAGTTCCCATCCCATGGAGTCCTATGGAACACATGGAATGGGGCGAATGTCCCGGTAATCCACCCATATTACCGGCAGACTCGTAATGAGGCCCTATGTATCTTGTAGCCATGTCTGGTATCAATTGAGCCATGGCACGGAAAGCATTAAATATCTGGGCTGATCAAGGCTGATCACATGTAGTAGATTGAGAGAGACATAACAGACACACAGAAGTGTGTGCTAGTAAAAATGTCTGAGGTAAGACAGGAACCTGACTGGTGGGATATCCTGACCAGCCAACCATGAACAATAAGATATCTCACCCAAAAGAATCCTTTTTGTGGGCATAATAAAAAAACATATATTGTTTTCACCTTTGCTTATAGATCTGTTATTATTTTACAATTAGAATGGGGCACTACTTGGTACACAATGAATATAGATAGATGCTATCATTAATGAACAGGTACAGGTAGACATATGTTGGTATAGGTTGGCATATGTGGCGTCACTATGCACAGGAAAGTCAGTGAGCTGCACATGTTCATGTGCAAGGGAAATGGAAGAAATATATTCTGCATTCTTCAGTCCTGAACAAACTCAGAAAGCCATAACCCTTGAGGTTGTTCTGGTTACCCAAGAAGGAGGACAGAGGTCTTCCAAATATTGTAGGTTTTATTTCCTTAGCATGTATCACAACTGCAAATGTTTAGTTTTCTATGTTTCTATATAGTCCTAGAATTGCCATGTGTTACTAAATGATGACTGCTCCAATCAGCCATTTTGTAAGATTTTGCAATTGATCACCTGGTAGCTTTATCAATTCTGAGCACCCGAAAACTAATAAAGATCAATACATGTTCAGTATCCCCATACGTTGTGTGCAAAGAGAAGACATAGCCATGTCAACCTCTGCAGTGGAATGATCTTGTGTGAGGGAGTCAGAACACATTGCTGCATCTTGGAAAATATTATGGCAAGTCTGAAAAAGAAACATTTCTTTGAATTTACATGGCCAGGCAATGGAGAAGTGGGAACCCTGAATCATCTGATAGATACCTTGGAACCTTCAGAATCTTACAGTATGTGGGTTGGCTATGCCTTTCTCAATTCTGCAAGTCAGCGAAAAAGTTTGTTCTGATATCGCTTCCCTTTCTTATGTCTGTTTAAGTGAAGGGTCTATATTGCTCGGAATCATGCAGGCCCTTCACAAACAGGAATTGGACTGTGTAGAAGGTCTGGTTTGGATGTTTGAGGACACCAAACAACTTTGGACAAAATTAATTTCCTGCCAACATTGTTGGCCATTATACAATTTTAGAAGACAAGGAAGAACCTCCTCTTCCATGGACATTTCAAGCAGCCTCCACTGCTCTCCTACTGACTAAAGCGGACTGGCTGCCTTCTGCCCCTTCATTAACGGACCTTTCGGGAGGCTGCGTAAAATGGAGTATATCTTTAGGGGGCCACTACTTTTATAATAGTGAAAATGTGTTCTTTGTCTTTTCATAGGCTCATTCATATGCAAGGGAAAGCACATTCACACCGATCCTTCATGATTGACTGTGGTGTTTTGCACACTACTGTGCAGACAATCCTACCAAAAATATGCAAATCCCTCTTTTACCTGCAGGGAAAGAGGGAGGTTTGCATTTAGAGATACGTGCAGACGATTTCCAAATAACAGCAGCTGTTTAGTTAGGACACCAATCTCTTCAATGCTGTAGGCACCCCACCATTCTTGCTTGCAGGGCACTAGGGGTTGCAAGTAGAGCAAGCTTATAGCACTGAGCTTGACTGGGGTAAATAAGCAGTGAAGTCATTCTCACTTGTCATCATTGTCACACAGCTATCCATTTTGCATTCAATGGCATTTAGCGACTGTGAGTGCTTACTTGGTTTAATGGGTGTGGCAGAATGCCATGTGGTGAGAGTAGGATAGCCTTAACATTTTGATTTTTAGAAAAAAAATAATGCAGGAAAATCCGTTTCTTAAAGGGTGGCCTGCTACTCAGACTCCCTTCCCTCAATGCTCCAAGTCAGAAACATAGTGCACTCATGTACCATTGTAACTGTCTCCTAACAACCCAGCTACCTGACGGCAGTAGAAGTAGGACAGGTTCAAAGGTCACATGTGCATTCCTTAACAGCTGCTGGAACAGAAAGTTCCAACAGTCAGATATGGGTTCTTAGTTATCTGCACATCTACCTCCAAATTATTATGATTCTGTACACCAGCAGCCTGGAGGCACACTAATATCCAAATACAAGACTTGTCTTTTATGACATTGTGGCCACTGAGTATACACAATTATGAAGCCACAATCATTTTGATGTATTATTATTGTCAGCTTGGTTATGCAACCCATTCATGAAAGGGCTGGGTGTGCATTAGCCACCCGGACTGGGTACACTGCAAAAGTGGAACCCTCTCCAGGAAGCTTCTCTTTTGATCCCCTTCAGGAATGTCAAAACCGTCCTCCAGGAGACAAAGACCCTTCCTCTGAGGTCCCTGGGAACCAGTGCTTCAAAGACAGTTCTAACTTGTCAAAAGCCTGCCTATACTAAGGTGCTGATTACTGGAGTCCTTTAAAGTAGGCAGGCAGAGGCAAGAGTGGAACTCAAGTATTCTAGAGAGGGGTTACATCATATTGGATTCTGCAAGGCCTCCCTGCACTTCCTGCCACCTTCCCTCTTCCTGCAGACTGGGCCCTCTGTGTTTCACGTCAGAAGGCAAAGGACAGCTGCCTGGAATGGACCCCTGACATGAGGCTTACTTTGGACTAATTCACTAAATGGGAGTGGGTATAGGGTGTCTTCTTATTGGATTCCTCTTTGGACTTTAAGAAAAGAAGAATTTACCTGTATCTTTGTTGGGGATGACGTTTTCTCCTATACAGGTGTGAAGACAATAGGCTTCAATAGTCACAAGAAAGAGGAAATCTCTTCTCCCTAACCACCTCAAAGGCACCTTTGGGGTAAAACTGCTGTGCCCCAAGCCTTGCTGCAGCCTTTGCACTGGGCCCAGGGACCTGCTCACTGGTGCAGCATAGAACTCTGTTAAAACACTTGTGAAACTTCTGCACCAGCTCAACCAACCTTGATGCACTTTGAAATCCTACAAGACCTGTGGTGCTGCCTTGGCACTCAAAGATGGCCTAACCTCTAAGCTGCTTCTTCGAAAGTTTCTCAACACCGACTTGATCCTTTGAAGAGCATCACTGCTGCCACTCGCCCGCTGGCCCACTGCAGTGGCAGCACCCAACATACTGCATTCTGGGCACCGTCTCAGCCCAATAGGAGCATGGTCTAGACTCAGCTTGAAATCAGACACCATTCACTGGAAGCCATCGACTCACCTGTCGCGAATGCTGAGTTGACCCTGAGGAAACATTGTCTCGACCACTGACTCAACCTTTTCGAGTCATCGACTCAAATAATCTCAAACTGCAATTTAATCCGCAGAGCTCCCTCTTAAATCGCCTCGATGCTGACTCGTCACTAGAACAGCATGACTCAACTCTCTCGACATCAGCTCCACTTTAGAAAAGCACCAGGAAGACAATAACAATGTCGTTAAACTATCAATACAAACAATACATCTAAGTGCAGTGGTCCAGTCTGCCTGGTCCACCTTAAATTATGCCTCTAGTGGCTTATGTGACCCCTCCCTGTGCCTTTAAAAGACACGTTCAAGCAATTGTGACAGTTTGCTTCTCATATCAATTGCCTGCATCCTGTCTTCATCCAGTGAACCCCCTTTGCTCTCATAGTCTGCATTCTCTGTGTCTCCTTTACGGATGTATCAGTTTTGGCCATGGCACAATTGGTCGCGGCCGAATTGACTGCGGTCAAATCGGCCAGAACGCCAATTTTTCTGTGGCCAAAACAGGCCTGTCTAAAACCCTCCACAACCCGCCCCCAACCCCCTACTTACCTTGTCACTGTCCGGGCCTTAAATGACCCTGCAGCATCGGATCTGCCCCTCCTACGCGGGTCGGATCCAACGCTGCAGGGTCCGCTTTTCTTTCCTTCTATTTTTTTCCCCTGCCTCCATACATCTGGAAGTGGGGGACACCCCAGCTGCCCTCAAAGGCAATCACTACCAGACATGGGGAGCAGGGGACATCCCCGCAACCCCCGCTCCCCATGTTTGGTAGTGATTACCCAAATTGGTCGTTTCGAAAGAACCAAAAGGTCCAATTGTACCATTCGGTCAATCCAAAACGACCACTTTGGGTAATACCTCCTTTACAGGAGTGGGTTTTGGCATTATGTTTGCAGTGTCTCAGAGCAGTAGCAATATATGGAAAGTCTAAAGGAACATAAAGCAACATGGAGAAAATAAATCAATGCAATGGTATTGGCAAACCTCAGTATGCGTGCCTCATATACAACAAATCCCTCTCTGGTTGATGCTTAACACACATATCTAACCAAAGCTCAGCACCTTAAGCACTCGCAGCAGACATTCGTGTTAACCCTGTAGGAAATATGTGGTTATCCAAGCATAACACACCTACACTTCATCCATTTGAGTGTGAAATATTGATAACTATTGCATTGAATAATAATAGCTTCGTATTCTCACAGCACTTTGAAAATGCAAGAATGCAGCGTAGAGTTTTATATGTAACATAAATAGAATGATTGCTGTTATTGCACTCCAGAAGGTCAGACTACCGGCCTCATTCACTCTTGCTCCGACGTGCAGCGTTTATTCTGCACCTTACCTGTTTGGAGGTCACCATGCTTCTCTATTTTTAAAAAAGCACGTTTTTCGTATCACATATTGATGACACACACACTGCAGTCTTTGTATGGTCTCCATTGTGAAATATTGCACACTTATTGCACTCATGACAATTGTGTTTTCTATAGTCATCTTTAGATCTGCCACTCTTCTCTAACATTAAGCCGCTTAATTGAACACGTTACCACACATTTCACTCTTAAACCTGGCAGCCCTGCATTCAGGATTAGAAGGAGATGTTACGTTTTGTATGGACACTGGGGCAACGTGTGATGGAATGCCATGTGGCTTGGGGGGTTGTTATTTTAACATAATGAGAATGCTTTTATTGATCAATAATTCATGTTTTCCTTTTTTACCCAATCGGATCCTAAATCTTGATCACCCTTCTAATTGCTATTAAATGCTAATGCAAACTGCAAGCTTTATTGATCATACATTACGTGCACCGTATATTTTAACTTCTAATCTGCATGCAAGCCTTTCAGACTTCTCTCAGCAAAAATAATTTTTGAAATGTAAAATGTAATGTCCAGCCGAGCAATCCAGTGTACTGCATACAGTATGAAGTGTGTGTTCAGTGCAATAAGTAAAATGTACTGTACACGAGGTGTTAGCACTGGCATATGCAAAGAGGTGTCTACTGTGGCTGATGCCCTTCTCTTCCACCTCCATCCCTTTGAGTTTATATATATTTATATTATATTTTTTAGTTTTGCCCATTAAATGGCTCTGTAAGCGCTGCCTCTATACCAAACTATTTGCATGGAAAGTGAAGCTATGGGAGAGATGTAATGTGAGGAGGGACACATCCTGTGAGTGTTGTTTGGCTATTTGCCTACCTATGGACCACCATTGGCTGTGCTGATCCCTATGGCCATTTCCACCCACTGCCTTCTGCTCCCATGAGATCTTTTTGAGCTGGCTCTTTACTTTATAGGGGTGCCAAAATGGTGTCTTAGAAAACCATGTGGAAGGTAATGACTTACTTGCAACTGTAAACCAGCTGCGGGTATAATGTGTATTATAACACGGTAGTCACTGAATTTGTCACATGATTAGCACTTCAATTGAGGGTTTAGTAACTTGTTACCATATCTGGAAAACAGCTGGAACACTCAGTGACCTATCACCTTGAGAGCTTTAGAGCTTTAGAGAAGACAATGAAACCTTTGACACAGACAGCGAAGAAACATAGAGTTAGGTCCCATGGATCGTCAGCTGAATACAGAAATGGATGTTAATGGCATAGACACACTGATAGTTTTCCATCCATCAACCTACCTGAACATAGTCAACCATCATCAGCTCCAATACAGCACTGAACAACATGTAGCCAGCCAGGGCCAGGCACTGAAACCATCTCCTCCTCTCCTTCCCTCATTTCTGACTGTCAACCATCCAGGAGTGGTGTGCCGCCAATGACCTCTGCCTTAATCCCTCCTTCCCTGCAGCTCTCTGGCCAGCCTCCCTTGGCTCTCTTCCTGCTCCCACCTGCAAGGCTAAAAACCTTCGAGTTATCTTCGACTCCACACTCTCCTTCTCTCCTCACATCTCTGAATTCTCTAAGAAGTCACACTACCAGCTGCAGCTCCTCAGAGGTATTCTTCCTTTCCGCTCCTTCCCCCAGAGGCTCACTGTCACCAGAGCCTTGGTTATCGCTAAGCTGGACTATTGTAACAGCCTCTATCTAAATCTGCCTGCCTCTACTCTCCGCCCTCTGCAACTTATCCAGAACAGGACTGCAAGACTTGTCCTTGGACTCAAGCTCAGGGATCGTATCTCTCCAGGACTGAAATCTCTGCACTGGCTCCCAGTGGCTGCAAGGATAAAGTTCAAAACCCTCTGCATTGTCCACAAGGCCTTTTGGGGCCTGGGGCTGCAATACCTGCAACTTTCTCTTCTTAAATATCTTCCTTCCCGAGCTCTTCGCTCATCTGCATCCAACTCCCTCAGGGTCAATTGCTTCTCCAAGCAACGAGTTGGTGGTAGATCTCTCTCTTCGGCAGGGACCTCCCTCTGGATCAGCCTTCCTGCCTCCTTGAAACTTGAGGAGAACATCTCCGGTTCCGGAAGCACCTCAAAACCTTCCTCTTTGCCTCTGCTTTCTCCCCCCTTCTCCCCTGCTGAAATCCTGGCAGATACGGCACTAGTTACTTGGCCACCCTTTCTTATTCTCTGGCCCACCAGTTGCCCTCCTGCACTGCCTCCCTGGCACCCCCTGCACCGGGGGAC
This sequence comes from Ambystoma mexicanum, assembly GCF_040938575.1. Classification (NCBI taxonomy): domain Eukaryota; kingdom Metazoa; phylum Chordata; class Amphibia; order Caudata; family Ambystomatidae; genus Ambystoma; species Ambystoma mexicanum. The sequence continues at coordinate 974,084,654 of NC_090925.1, forward strand.
TGTTTTCTGTATCCCCACAGTCCCCCCTACCAGCACTTATATATGCACTTAGCTTGCACTTGCCACCAGTGGCCGTTTTTATTTATCTTATTTATTCATTTATCCCATGTACTGCACTTTACCCTCTCCCTTCCCCCTCGCACTTTTCCCTTTCCCCCTCCCGTGCACTTGCGCAATCTGAATGTCACCTGGCCTAGTAGGATCGGTATTCTGTCTACCCTCTGTTTCCCCTCCCTCGTCGAGCCTTGAAACACTTGTGTATAGGCGGGTTATAAATGACATATCATATCATATCATAACACACAGGGGTCTTTGAGTGGCATTCCCACTTACACCTGTATAGTTGAAACAATGGGAAACAGTGCCTCAAATTGGGTTATACTCATGATTTCTTTTTTTAATAGCTTGTATTTCCGGCCTTAAGTAACACTGCCCCAAAATATCAAATTGTATTTCTTGAATTTCACTGATGAAACCCAGATTCAAAGGTGATCAGGCCTCAATTAACCATTGCAGAAAACAATAGGTGTATGGGTTTAGGCATTGGATTTCTAGCATTTTTGTAAACAGAAGACTGATAAAAAAGGATTCCCTTGATAGGCACTAGGAGAACCATCTTCAAATGTCAAGACCCCGTGCCATTTGCTTTTTTCAGCTCCAAAAACAGAACTGTCGTTTGCTGTTGCTTTTCTTTGTCCATTGATTCTTAGGTGTAAATGCGTTTGTACCCTCAAGACAAGACCGTGGAAACAGCATCTACCTGGGTCTTCCGACAAATAAATGTCCCACATGCACTGTGTACAGAATGCTGCTGCCAGGACTCGATTGTACATTCCTAACTTTAGACACATCCGACACGCTCGGTTTTTTCGTTGTGAAGCAGAGTTACACCATTATTATAATTGTTTTTTTATAAGGCACTTAATGCCATAGAAGATTCAAAGCGTGAACCCGGTATTCAAACCTTTGTTGCTCTGCATCAGCTGCTTCCAAGATGAGCATGTTGACGCTTAGCTATACTACCAGTGCCATCGTGCCTCATACCCAAGGTAGTGTATGGTCCAAGATCTTCCAGTCTTATTAGGAGATTGATGTATTATTGCCCATCAATATATAGTCATTCATGTAAGACCACCACACAACTGTTATGCAGTGTCAGGTCATCCGGAATGGGCAGCGAGAATTGCATGGCTTAGGTCTCCTGATTTTGAAACTCTTACTAGCATTCATACGAAACTGATCTGATCTTTCAAAAAAAGGTAGCAGGCGCTCCTCTCCAGAAAGAACATGGCATGATGACCTGTTCTGAGATGAGAGTTTGCAGCACATGCTTTTTGCTAACTGTACCTTTCACAGATGGGAAATATCCATTTGCATATCAGTCTTTGTCCCGCCCACATGGGCAGTCCAGCACTGAAATGCTACGGCAATTCCTCCCTGAAGAAGAGTACCAACAGCAACCCCATTCACGTGTTTCAGCCTTGTTGGGCCTCATCGGTGAAGAGAAGCTCTGCCTCTCTGGGCACAGTGAGCAGGGAGACCACGTCTGGTTGCTCCCAGGTAACTCAGGGAGACCAACCCCAAGTTCCTTGCAAATATTTAAAAAAAGGTAGCAAGCGCTACTCTCCAGAAAGAACATGGCATGATAACCTGTTCTGAGATGAGAGTTTGCAGCACACACTTTTTGCACACTGTACCTTTCACAGATGGGAAATTTCCATTTGCATATCAGTCTTTGTCCCGCCCACATGGGCAGTCCAGCACTGAAATGCTATGGCAATTCCTCTCTGAACAAGAGTACCAACAGCAACCCCATACACTTGTTTCAGCCTTGTTGGGCCTAGTCGGTGAGGAGAAGCTGTGCCTCTCTGGGCACAGTGAGCAGGGAGTCCACGTCTGGTTGCCCCCAGGTAACTCAGGGTGACCAACCCCAAGTTCCTTGCAAATATTTTAAAAAAGGTAGCAGGCGCTACTCTCCAGAAAGAACATGGCATGATAACCTGTTCTGAGATGAGAGTTTGCAGCACACATTTTTGCTCACTGTACCTTTGACAGATGGGAAATATCCATTTGCATATCAGTCTTTGTCCCGCCCACATGGACAGTCCAGCACCTAAATGCTATGGCAATTCCTCTCTGAACAAGAGTACCAACAGCAACCCCATACATGTGTTTCAGCCTTGTTGGGCCTCATCCGTGAGGTGAAGCTGCGCCTCTCTGGGCACAGTGAGCAGAGAGTTCACGTCTGGTTGCCCTCAGGTAAACTGATCTGATCGCCTGTCAATCAGAAGAGAGTTAACACACCTAACCCTTAGGGACTTTAAAGCCTCGTGCATGTCAAATCTGTGCCAATTGTTTCGTTCATCCTAAAGATGCTTTTCTTGGGCACTCAGCTATACAACTCCATCGATAAGATGCTGGGCCATACATGAGATAGCGAAATCCAGTGTGTGAATTTACATGTTGTATATTTCAGATATAATCATGCAGCAATTAATTGACATTGTTCACCGTCATAGAATAATATCTCTTGAGATCCTTACCTGCATCTTAAAGCTTTGGGTTTTTACTGTGGGTCTCGCTTTTGCCAACTCTGAACTTAGACATAGGTAAACGAACGTAATGCTTTAGGCTAGGGGTCTGCAACTTCCAGCTCTCCAGATGTTTTGGAATACCACTCCTATCATCTCCAGCTTGCACAGTAAATGCTTAGGAATTATGGAAGTTGTAGCTCAAAACATCGAGAACAGCGCAGGTTGCAGACCCCTGTTTTAGGTGGTCACTGGAACATCAATCTAAGCCTACCTGGAAAAAAATGAAATGCTAATGAAAAGTGTCAGGATATGCACACATGCAAGAACCACATGGATGTAAGCCCAGGTCTGTCACCCTTCCGTTGTAAAGTGCCCTGCTGCTCTTGAGCTAGGTTTACGCTATAAGCAATACAAATATATATATATATATATATATATATATATATATATATATATATATATATATATATATATATATTCAATGAAAAAACGTTGTTAAAGGGACGTTATGGTTAAGTTGCGCTACTAAAAACCTATGAAATTCAGTGAAAAAACATGGTCAAAGAGATGTTATGGTTCCAAGTAAAACCGAAAAACCCTTGAAATTCGCCAGTTATGGTAGGCTAAGCAACCATAACTCACGCCACCACCGTGCACTGCTAAGACTAACACCCAGGACATCAAAGATGACATCACAAATGTCATTGATGACATAAATGGTGACATCACATGTCTGGCTCCCCCTTTTTTCATTTACTGACATATCTAGGCCACATGGTTTTCTTCAGTAACAGTCAGAAACTAAATGTTTTATTTTATTTGTAGATGTATCCTTCAAGTAGGTTCTTACAGTAATTCCCTTGGAGTCCAGTCACATCATATGAAACATATACCTACGGGAAGACAGAAGCTTGAAAGACAGCAATCCTTTTTGTGCATAAAGATAATCAATAGACTTATGAGCACTTTCTGATAGTTCTGTTGTTTTTTTTTATGGCTGTACTTTCCCTGTATATGGTCATATTTGTATACATTGTACTCACACTACTTTCCTTAGGGTCCAATCACATCAAGTGATACATATACCTAGGGTAAATAGCAGCTTTGAAACAGAGTAATAATTTGTTTGCATGAAAATAATCAGTTAAATTATGAATTGTTTCTGCTACTACTTGTGCTTTTTTGCTAACTTCACTTTCCCTGTATATACCCATATTGGTATTTGTTCTTGTGTCTTTGTGTTTTGTCTATAGTAATGCACTTATGTAATACATGTGTTTTATTAGCTACTTATTAAATATTTCACAGTACACAAAAATCTATTAAGAATACAATTATCAATTCATTATTCAACATATTAACATTATGAATATTATACCTTCATCTTGTACACTGCACACAACGTTATGTTTCTGTATGAGTAGCTTAGTATACTAGATAGAACCCCATAATAGAATGCTATTTATATCAATGCAAAGTTCAATGCACTAATTAGGGTATGATATTTATTGCAATGATCCTTGACACTTGTTTCACAACATTATAATAAGAATCCCTTGTACACATATTTCATGAAAAGTACATACACATGTGATGTCATCAGTGATGTCTTCAATGACATTTTTGATGTCATCTTTGATGTCCTGGGTGTTAGTCTTAGCAGTGCACGGTGGTGGCACGAGTTATGGTTGCTTAGCTTACCATAACTGGCGAATTTCAAGGGTTTTTCGGTTTTATTTTTTGTTTTTTTTACAGATGCTTGACAGACACCTGTTATTTTGTATTTTTTTTTCTTGTTTTTTTTCTTACTTTACTCCTAAAATCTTCACATAAGTTTCTCCGAGGCAACCCTTACATTCCAAAATAGAAAGGCATGTCCCGTAAAAGATAAAGAAATGCCATCTTCTTTAAAATTAACAGCATTACTGGCATCAATATTCTCATTATTACAAAAGAAAATACCAAGCTCTAAGCATGAAGGCACACATGCCTCGGTTTATGACACACCTAGCAATGTTTTGCTGAGGACAGAAAACTGAACTATTGTCCCATATTGCCCTAGGATAATCCAGAAAAAATTACTTTCGCATTTGGAAGGATCTTCATTACGGCTTGAACCAAGCGTTCCAAATCAGCCAACAAAGTAGGGGCACTGACGTTGCCCAAATGGAAAGCACCATAGTGCAAAACTACCACATGCGGACTGTTCATCGTGGCCATATCCTCACAAACTTGTACAATTCCCTGTAAATTGCAATCAGGCACAGTGCTCCACACCACCTCCACTCCTTTCACATCAAAGTTCTTTGCAACATGCCTGCATTGAGCGTACTGTTGTAAACCATACACAAACATATCTCCAAGCACCAACACCCTGACTTTCTCTACTTCTGCCATCTTCACCACACACAGTCTCTTTCAACACAAATCCACAACCTCGACATCTGATTGGCTGATCCGTACAGTCTTCTTTCCATGTTGGATTTCCTGGAAAAACCCGGATGTAGCACACCCTGTCCACGAACAGCTGCGGTGTCCGCGGACGGCGTCCACTTTACTCTCTGTGCCCTTCCCTCATTGCATACAGCTAAGCAATCACACAATACGAATAACGTCCTCAGAACACCCCCATTTTGTGAATTTTCAAACATTTCAGGACAATTATCATTTCATTATTCAGCATATTAACATCACAAATATTATACTTTTATCTTGTACTCTGTACACAATGCTATGTTTGTCCATTAGTAGCTCAGTATACTAGGTAGAATCCCATAATACAATGCTATTTATATCAATGCATCGTATAAAGCACTAATAACGGTATGATATTTATTGCAATATCCTTGACACTTTTTTTGCAACATTGCAACACAAATTCCATGAAAAGTACATACACATGTGATGTCATCAGTGATTTCATCAATGACCTTTGCGATGTCATCTTTGATGTCCTGGGTGTTAGTCTTAGCAGTGCACGGAGGTGGTGCGAGTTATTTTTCATAGCTTACCATAACTTGCGATTTTCAGGGGTCTTTCGGCTGTACTTAGAACCATAACGTCCCTTAAACAAACTGTTTTTAATATCACGCAAACAATATACAAACATGTCGTGCAAAAACCAACTTCTACAGATGGCCTTACACAGAATGTTGCAAAGTAAGAATTTATGCTCGATCACAGTGAAGGTCAGCTGCTTCCATTTTTTTCTCGGGCCCCGGAGAGGCTCACAAAGCGGACTATAAGGTTGCATTGTGTTTTGACCTTGACAGACAGAGATTGTGATGAAAGACTTCTCTTGAAGGAGTGTTGCTAAAATGTAAGAGAAGATAAAGATGAAATTTCTGAAACGAAACCACTTTTATATATTATAGCACTATGCGAAAGATCGTTTGCACACGCAGAGTCGTATTTTGGGACTGCACCACTCGTAGACAATGGAAATTGCAATTGTACTGTAAGTAACCCTTTAGATTATTTTATACCAAATATATTTACAATAGCGTAGCATTAAAGACCGCTCAAGTTGTTCGTTGAAAGTGGCATAATGTTTTCTACCACGCACTATCACCGCTGAATTGATCCCCTGTCGTTTAGAGGGCTCTGAAAAAGGCAAACGACACAGGGTGGGTTAATAGAAATAATTTAACCGGTCTATAGGTGGTCAAGCGCTCTACTTGCTGTGCCACTTCACTGCAGCCTGTCAAGTGGCACAGCGAGTACAACGCTCACTTTGACATCCGTGCACAGCTTGCTAACGCAAGTTCGAATCCCAGCAAGGCCAAACTCAGCCTTTCATCCTTCCGTGGTCGATAAATGAACACCACACACCGTGGTTAATAATAAGCACCGCTTAGATACCTCACGGTTCTTAGCGCTATATGAATGGGAAAATATTATTATTTTATTATTAACATACTCCGTTGCACTATCTTCGATAGCAAATAGTTTCACGCCCTAATAAATAAAATGATGATTTTTAATGAAGATCGGCTGGTGAGACTAATTTATGTTTTTTAAAACAGGTATGTGGCCCCATTTTGCCTATGTCACGATTTACAGACTCCAGTGGATGGGGTCTTCAGCTGCCAGGTGCAGGTCCAAATATGCAACTTCATGACCCTCACCATTTTATGGGACAATCGCCAAGGACCCTTACGCAGTACTAGCGGCTACAAACAACATACCAACTAATAGGGTGGTCTAATGGCTCGTTGTTGGTGCAACCTTCCGATTATCAGAGCAACCATTTACTGCTTTTATCATAAACCAGCAGCCTATCTACCGCAAAGGAACAACGCGTGGCTCCAAATAAACTTTTCCTGATCGACAGCAGAGACAATAGCAAATCGCTGAATATTCACTAAACTTTTCATGTGAAATAAATGTACTTTACCAAATGTACAATCCTGCTGTTTACTTTTAAACCACAGTTTCATATTCCGAATTGTGGCGCACTGAGTTGTAAGCTGATCTAACACCCTCTGTACCGCAAAGGAACATTGCGTGCCGAAACATGAACTTTTGCGGATCGACAACAAAGACAAATGCAAATTGCTGAATATTCTGTAAACATTTGATGTCAAATAAATGTACTTTACAAAATTTACAATCTTGCTGTTTGCTTTTAAATCACTGTTTCATATTCCGAATTGTGGCGCGCTGTGTTGTGACATAATATGTGTTGTCTTCCGGGTTCTGCGTAAAGTCACTTAGGACTGCAGAGAACTGGGCCCGTCTGATGACGCACCCTGTAACATCACGGAGAGAGGCGGGGAATATGAATGCTTTGATAATATCAGGCTTAGGGGCGGGAGATATGATTTAGTGTCACAAAAGCAAGTCAGCCAGGTCAATAGCACCAGTCATAGGATTATCACATAATGTCGGAGCACACCAGCCGGATTTATCGTTTCTTTAGTGGACAAAAAGTCGGTTGACGCCCATAGGAAATTGTACTATTAGCGGACAAAAGGAGTGGTCTTAAAACACTTTCACCCTGACAATGAACAATACATACAATGTTCTCAGAACACCCCCATTATTTGTAATTGCAACCATTTCGGGACACCGCGAGTGTTCTTAGAACACATTCAACTAGACAGATTAGAATACGGACAGCGTCCTGAGGACACCCCCAGTTTGTGTATTTACGAACAATTAAGTACACCGCGAGTGTTCATAGCTCATTTTTACCTTCCTTGCGAACAAAAATGACACATACTCCGTCCTCTAAACACCCCACCATTTAGTTTATTTACAAAATGTCAGAACAGCCGTGTTCTCCGCGGACAAATCGAACGCAACAAAAACGTTTAGTACATTAAAAAAAACAACATTGAACCTATCTCATACTCCCCTACCCTCCCCAAACACTCTTACACACCAACACACGGCACTAAATACAATTTTTTATCCACGTTTCACCGCGCTGTACGTGGTCGACGGCGAATACAAGATGGCGGGCGCCACAGAAAATCTGACGCGCTCTACGCCCCTCGCAGTCCAATCAGCGAACACGTTGCATGTCCGTCGACATGACGCAAGACCATCGCCCAATCGAGGTGCTGTCCGCGGAGCGAACAGGGAAGTCCGTCTGCGAAGCGAACACAGATATCACTAATTCTTTTGCCTTACATTGTGGTCATTTTTAAAAAAAACTACTGGACGGATTTACACCAAATTTGCAAAAGCACGCTTTCGGGACCAGGCCGCCGCTCCTGCCGCAAATTTGGTGTAAATCTGTCCAGCGTTTCGGTCTGTAGCCATGCAAAAAGGATTGCTGTCTTTCAAGCTTGGGTCTTCCCGTATGTATGTGTTTCATATGATGTGACTGGACTCTAACAGAATTACTATAAGAACCTACTTGAAGGATACGTCTACAAATAAAATAAAATGTTTAGTTTCTGACTGTTACTGAAGAAAACCATGTGGCCTAGATATGTCAGCAAAAGAAAAAAGAGTGAGCCAGACATGTGGTGTCATCAGTGATGTCATCAATGACATTTGTGATGTCATCTTTGATGTCCTGGGTGTTAGTCTTAGCAGTGCACGGTGGTGGCGCGTGTTATGGTTGCTTAGCTTACCATAACTGGCGAATTTCAAGGGTTTTTCGGTTTTACTTGGAACCATAACGTTCCTTTGACAAAGTTTTTTCACTGAATTTCATAGGTTTTTAGTAGCGCAACTTTACCATAACGTCCCTTTAATAAAGTTTTTTCACTGAATTTCATAGGTTTTTAGTAGCGCAACTTAACCATAGCGTCCCTTTAACACAGTTTTTTCATTGAATTTCATAGGTTTTTATTAGTGCAACTTAACCATAACGTCCCTGTAACATTTTTTTTTAACTAAATTTTAAAGGTTTTTATTACTACAACGTGACCATAACATCCTTTTCAATAGATGAAGACCACTAACATCTTATGTCCTCAAAGTGGGAATGCCGGGTGGTAAAAAAAACAAAAAGATTTTCCTTCCTACGCCGGGACGCCTGCGGCTTCTCGGTGTAGGAAGGAAAATCTTTTACCAAGATGGCCACCATGGAAAGGGAAGGCGGGGTGTATAAAGAACACAACGGCGCATGAGCGGGGTTGGGGGGGGCACAGGGGAGAAACATGGGCATGAGCGGGGGCTCAGAGGGAATAGGGTACAAACGGGGCATGAGCAGGCGGTAGGGGGGGAAAGGAAGGAAACACAGGGCATGTGCGGTGGTGGGGGGAACACGAGAGAGACACGGGGCATGAGCAGCGGGTGGGGAGGAACATGAGGGAGACACGGGGTATGAGCAGGGGGTGGGGAGGAACACCAGGGAGACACAGGGCATGAGCGGGGGGTACAGGGCACATACGGGACATGAGCGGGGGTGGGGAGGAAAGGAGAGAGACAAGGGGCATGAGCGGGGGGTGGGGGGAACACAAGGGAGACACGGAGCATGAGCGGGGGGCAGGGGGTAACACGAGGGAAACACAGGGCATGAGCGGGGGGTGGGGGGAACACGAGGGAGACACGGGGCATGAGCGGGGGGTGGGGGGCAACAGGTGACAGACACGGGGCATGAGCAGGCGATGGGGTCAACAGGAGAGAGACACGGGGCATGAGCGGGGGGTGAGGAGAACAGGAGACAGACACGGGGCATGAGCGGGGGGGTGGGGAGAACAGGAGACAGACACGGGGCATGAGCGGGGATGGGGGAACAGGAGACAGATACGGGGCATGAGCGGGGGTGGGGAGAACAGGAGACAGACACGGGGAAAGAGCGGGGGGTGGGGGCAACAGGAGACAGACACAGGGCATGAGCGGGGGACTTGGGGTGCAACAGGAGAGAGACACCGGGCATGGAGTGGGGGAATGCAGGAGACAGACACGGGGCATGGGTGGGGGCAACAGGAGACAGACACGGGGCATGAGCGGGGGGTGGGGGGAACAGGAGACAGACACAGGGCATGAGCGGGGGGTGGGGGGAACAGAAGACAAACACGGGGCATGAGCGGGGGAGTCGGGGGCAACAGGAAAGAGACACTGGGCATGAGCGTGGGGTGGGGGGTACAGGAGACAGACACGGGGCATGAGCGGGGGTGGGGGGCAACAGGAGAGAGACACGGGACATGAGTGGGTGGGGGGAAAAGAACACAGACACGGGGCATGAGTGGGTGGGGCAACAGGAGACAGACACGGGGCATGAGCGGGGGGTGAGGGGGTACAGGAGACAGACATGGGGCATGAGCGGGGGTGGGTGGTACAGGAGACAGACACCGGGCATGAGCGGGGGGTGGGGGGCAACAGGAGAGAGACACAGGGCATGAGCGGGGGATGGGGGAACAGGAGACAGACACGGGGCATGAGCGGGGGTGGGGGAACAACAGAGACAGACACAGGGCATGACCGGGGGGTGGGGGGCAACAGGAGACAGACACGGGGCATGAGCAGGGGGTGGGGGGCAACAGGAGACAGACACGGGGCATGAGCTGGGGGTGGGGGCAACAGGAGACAGACACGGGGCATGAGCGGGGGGTGGGGGGGAACAGGAGACAGACACGGAGCATGAGAGGGGGTGGGGAGAACAGGAGACAGACACGGGGCATGAGCGGAGGGTGGGGGGAACAGGAGACAGACACGGGGCATGAGCGGGGGGTGGGGAGAACAGGAGACAGACACGGAGCATGAGCGGGGAGTGGGGAGAACAGGAGACAGACACAGGGCATGAGCGGGGGTGGGAGGAACAGGAGACAGACACGGGGCATGAGCGGGGGGTGGGGAGAACAGGAGACAGACACGGGGCATGAGCGAGGGGGTGGGGGGCAACAGGAGACAGACACGGGGCATGAGCGGGGGTGTGGGGGGCAACAGGAGAGAGACGGGCATGAGCGCGGAGTGGGGGGGTACAGGAGACAGACACGGGGCATGGGTGGGAGCAAGAGGAGGCAGACATGGGGCATGAGCGGGGGTGGGGGGAACAGGAGACAGACACAGGGCATGAGCGGGGGGCGGGGGGTACAGAAGACAGACACGGGGCATGAGCGGGGTAGTGGGGGGCAACAGGAGAGAGACATGGGGCATGAGCGGGGCGTGGGGGGGTACAGGAGACAGACACGGGACATGAGCAGGGGGTGGGGGGCAACAGGAGAGAGACACAGGGCATGAGCGGGGTGGTGGGGGGTACAGGAGAGAGACACGGGATATGAGCGGGTGGGGGGGACAGGAGACAGACACGGGGCATGAGCAGGGGGGCAACAGGAGACAGACATGGGGAATGAGCGGGGGTGGGGGGTACAGGAGACAGACACGAGCATGAGCGGGGGGTGGGGGGGTACAGGAGACAGACACGGGGCAGGAGCAGGGGGTGGGGGGCAACAGGAGAGAGACACGGGGCATGAGCGGGAGGTGGGGGGAACAGGAGACAGACACAGGGCATGAGCGGGGGGTGGGGGGAACAAAAGAGACAGACACGAGGCATGAGCGAGGGGTGGGGGGCAACAGGAGAGAGACACAGGGCAGGAGCGGGGGGTGGGGGGCAACAGGAGACAGACACGGGGCATGAGCGGGGGGTGAGGGCAACAGGAGACAGACACGGGGCATGAGCAGGGAGTGGGGGGAACAGGAGACAGACACGGAGCATGAGCGGGGGGTGGGGAGAACAGGAGACAGACACGGGGCATGAGAGGGGTGTGGGGGCAACAGGAGACAGACACGGGGCATGAGCGGTGGGTGGGGGGCAACAGGAGAGAGACACAGGACATGAGCGGGTGGAGGGAACCGGAGACAGACACGGGGCATGAGTGGGGAGGCAACAGGAGACAGACACGGGGCATAAGCGGGCGGTGGGGGGTACAGGAGACAGACATGGGTCATGAGCAGGGGGTGGGGGGCAACAAGAGAGAGACACAGGCATGAGCGGGGGGTGGGGGGAACAGGAGACAGACATGGTGCATGAGCGGGGGGTGGGGGGAACAACAGAGACAGACACGGGGCATGAGCGGGGGGTGGAGGGCAACAGGAGACAGACACGGGGCATGAGCGGGGGGTGAGGGGCAACAGGAGACAGACACGGGGCATGAGCGGGGGCTGGGGGGCAACAGGAGACAGACACGGGGCATGAGCGGGGGGTGGGGGAGCAGGGGTGGGTGGAACAGGAGACAGACACGGGGCATGAGCGCGGGGTGGGGGGAACAGGAGACAGACATGGGGCATGATCGGGGGGTGGGGGGAACAACAGACACGGGCATGAGCGGGGGGTGGGGAGAACAGACACGGGGCATGAGCGGGGCGGTGGGGGGCAACAGGAGACAGACACGGGGCATGAGCGGGGGGTGGGAGGAACAGGAAAAAGACACGGGCCAGGAGCAGGGGGTGGGGAGAACAGGAGACAAACACGGGCATGAGCGGGGGGTGGGGGGCAACAAGAGAGAGACACGGGACATGAGTGGGTGGGGGGAACAGGAGACAGACACGGTGCATGATTGGGGGGGCAACAGGAGACAGACACGGGGCATGAGCGGGAGGGGGGAACAGGAGACAGACACGGGGCATGAGTAGGGGGGATGGGGGGCAACAGGAGATAGACACGGGGCATGAGCGGGGGTGGGGGGAACAGGACACAGACATGGGGCATGAGCGGGGTGTGGAGAGAACAGTAGACAGACACGGGGCATGAGCGGGGGGAACAGAAGACAGACATGGGGCATGAGCGGGGGGTGGGTGAAGGGGAGAGAGACACACGGGGCATGAGCGGGGGTGGGGGGAGGGAGAGAGATACACGGGGCATGAGCGGGGGGTGGGGGGAGGGAGAGAGACACACGGGGCAGGAGCGGGGGTGGGCGGGAGGGAGAGAGACACACGGGGCATGTGCGGGGGGTGGGCGGGAGGGAGAGAGACACACGGGGCGTGAGCGGGGGGTGGGCGGGAGGGAGAGAGACACATGGGGCATGAGCGGGGGGTGGGGTAAGGGGAGAGAGACACACAGGGCATGAGTGGGGGGTGGGGGGAGGGAGAGAGACGCACGCGGCATGAGCGGGGGGTGGGATGGAGGGAGAGAGACACACGGGGCATGATCGGGGGAGGTCGGGAGAGGGAGAGACACAAGGGGCATGAGCGGGGGTGGGCAGGAGGGTGATAGACACGGGGCAAGAGCGGGGGTGGGCGGGAGGGTGAAAGGCACGGGGCAAGAGCGGGGGTGGGTGGGAGGATGAAAGACACGGGCAAGAGCGGGGGTGGGCGGGAGGGAGAAAGACACGGGGCAAGAGCGGGGGTGGGCGGGAGGGAGAAAGACACGGGGCAAAAGCAGGGGTGGGAGGGAGAAAGACACAGGGCAAGAGCGTGGGTGGTCAGCAGGGGGAAAGACACAGGGCAAGAGCGGGGGTGGGAGGGAGAGGGAAAGACATGGGGCAAGAGTGGGGGTGGGCGGGAGGGGGAAAGACACGGGGCAAGAGCGGGGGCAGGCGGGAGGGGGAAAGAGACACGGGGCAAGAGCGGGGGTGGGCGGGAGGGGGAAAGAGACACAGGGCAAGAGCAGGGGCAGGCGGGAGGGGGAAAGAGACACGGGGCAAGAGCGGGGGTGGGCGGGAGGGGGAAAGAGACACAGGGCAAGAGCGGGGGTGGGCGGGAGGGGGAAAGACACACGGGGCAAGAGCGGGGGTGGGGGGGTGGGAGACACACACACGGGGCAAGAGCGGAGGTGGGGGGTAGGGAGACAGACACACAAAGCATGAGCGGGGGGTGGGGGAAGGGGAGAGACACGCGGGGCATGAGCGAGGGGTGGGCGGGAGGGGGAGAGGCACATCGGGGCATGAGCGGGGGGTGGGCGGGAGGGGGAGAGACACACAGGGCATGGGTGGGGGGAGGGAGAGAGACACACGGGGCATGAGTGGGGGTGGGGGGAAGGAGAGAGAGACACATGGGGCATGAGCGGGGGGTGGGCGGCGGGTGGGGAGAGTCACACGGACATGAGCGGGGGTGGGGAGAGACACATGGACATGAGCGGGGGGTGGGCGGCAGGTGGTGAGAGACATACGGACATGAGCGGGGGGGTGGGCGGCGGGTGGGGAGAGACACACGGACATGAGCGGGCGGCGGGTGGGGAGAAACACACAGGCATGAGCAGCGGGTGGTAGAGACACACGGGGGTGGGAGAGACACACGGGGCAAGAGAGGGGGGTGGGCGGTTGGGAGAGACGAGCGGGGCACGAGCGGGGCATGAGCGGGGAGTGGGAGGGAAGGAGAAAGACACACGGACATGAGCTGGGGGTGAGCGGGAGGGAGAAAGACACACGGACATGAGCGGGGGGTGGGCGGGAGGGAGAAAGACACACGGACATGAGCGGGGGGTGGGAGGAACAGGAGACAGACATGGGCATGAGCGGGGGTGGGGGACTTACTGTGCAGGCGGGATACAAAGCCTCTCATGCGAGGAACAAAGATGGCGGGAGTCTCTGAAGCCAGACGCACTGCACGCTTTCACGCATCCAATGAGAGAGCACGTCAGATGTCCGCGGACATCACGCAAGCTGCTTGCCCAATCACCGTCCTGTCAGTGAAGTGTGTCCGCGAAGCGAACACAGATATCACTCATTTTTTTCACTTACATTTTTGTCATTTTTTTAAAAACTACTGGTCGGATTTACACCAAATAAAGCAAAGCACGCTTTCAGGACCAAGCCGCCGCTCCTGCCGCTAATTTGGTGTAAATCCGTCCAGCGGTTTGGGACGTTTAGGCGTGAGCAAAGTTCTTTCCCATTATGTCTATGGGAAAAAAAAAAGTTTTGGGACCCCCCCTATAACTTTGCCCCCCCGGACGAATCCTCACCAAACTTTTCAAAAAAATTCAGAGTGACCCAAATACTTTTTTTGCAAAGTTTGGTGAGGATCCGTCCAGCGAGAGCGAAGTTATAAGCCACCCAAAAAATGCTCTTCCTATGGAAACAGCAACTTAACCATGGTGCAGATGAAGGATGGCGTGCATGCTAAATTGCAGAAGACGAGTTACGATGAGCAAAGAGCAGTTGTACATGAACAATGGAAGAAAAACAGTTTATGTTGTTGAATTGTTTCAGCGCTTTTTGTAAACAACACTCATTTAGATTCCAAAATGGGATCACACTATATACAATCTGAAATGCAAAAATAAATTAGGACCAAAGCAGTAGCCAGTTAAGCAGAGTGGAAATGTAATGTAAAGTTGTCTCGCATAGTTCCCTTCAGCCCTTTTTTTGGTTGGCTTTGCTGGAGATGTCCAGTTAAGAAAAGAGGCAGGTTGGGTGGTTAGTGGGATGGGGGTGAGGGAGGACAGGCAGGTGGGAAAAACGGTGGTGTTAATGAGTGCAGGCCACACGTGTTCTAACTCTGAGCGCTGTTCTGATTCTAAGGGGTCAGAGGTGAGGGGTCAGAGGACATAAGCTTTACATGCCAGGGTTAAGGTCTTCCTAGCTTTATATGAGTTTGGGGTGCTCTTTGTTTGTAGCCGCCTCATCCATTAGTTCATCCCGATGCTTTGCTTCTGTAACGCAAGTAGAAGGGCAGCTAAGCTTCAGCTACTGAGAGAAATCTATTCACTGTGTCTGTAGCATGTCCCTGTAAGGGGCGCACACTGCGAGAGTTAATGGCGCGTGGATGTTTCCGTGAAATGTACTCTCCTCTTGAGACTCTTTCTCTCTGCTTCCCTGCAAATCCTTACCAGACTGCTGAGGAAAGCCATGCACGTTTCCTACACTCGCTAGCTATCCTGGCAGCCCCAGCCTGGAACTGGCATTCATCTTTATTGATTGCCATTGCTCTCCGGTTATCATACATGTTTAGAGAGGAAGGCTTACGAGGGTGACCAGAGCCAGTCCGACCGCAGCGGAGGGAGGTGGTAGTTGGAAGAGCAACGGTCCTTTTCCCCTATCTATGTGCCCGTGAAAATGCTACCACTCACAAAAAGCAAAGACAAGAAACCAAAAACTGCTTCCTTAGTGCTTTGTGCTCACAATTTGCTGAGTATAAACCAGATATTTTTTTGGTATATAATGTCCCCCAACGTGTTAAAAGTGAACTCCTTCGTGTAACGCAAACTTGTGGTGAAATATGTGTATGTGATCTTGTGAAAATGCGAAGAAATAGACTCAAGATGTAGTTAAGGCATTTCAGACTAGCAGTCCATCATCAGGGCAGTGTAATGTAAAGTGGTCTTATATAGCATCCTTCTGCCAATAATGTTGGCCTTGCTACGCATGGCTCTGTAACAAAGGAGGGCAGGGTGTGTTAGTCAGATAGCAGGAAGGCAGATGCAGAAACCTGTGGGGTTGATGGATGCAGGTCGGAAGTACCCATTACCTGTATGTTGATATGAAAATGTCGATGTTGTTTGTGTTGGGACCGACCAGGCAGCTTAGTCATATGGGCAGCCCCCGGATTGTGCAGTGCAAACATTAAAAGCATGGTTGATGATAGAAGATGGATAGGTTCTGAATGTGTTAAGTACACTAGACCTAGGAGGTTGTCCATCGGAATGTGTTAGGTGTAAGGATGCAAGATTTTAGTATTGAGGAGTTAGCTGAGGGATGAGCGGGTGGAGAGTCGGGGTGAGAGTGTTGTCACTTCCTGGCTCTTGATGGGAGATTACACTAACATTAAAGGTGTGGACCAGTGCCACGCTGGAGTGGTTTCATGAGTTAGCTTGGTTCCCACAGAGGGTAGTGCCAAGTGTTTTAAAAACTGCTGTTTGTGAATTAGCCAAGTTTCTGGTCCACAGTTATTAGTCGGTTGGTATTATTTTCCTTTTCTGTCAAAGTGGTTAAAAGATCAAATAAAATGCATAGTGCATTGAAATAGTGATCCTGCATAAATGAAGGATTTCTATAGAATAAAGTGCATGGAAAATATACTTGACTTTTGCAAAGAAGAAACATCTGAGGTTACAGATAACAATACATTAAACACCACCCACATTGACTTCTTGATATGGCACAATACCAGTAGGTAAAACATTCACCCAAAAAAAAGATACCTGGAACCAATGAAATTGCCATGAAATTGTCATGGTTCTCATACAGTTGTCAACAATGTAAGTAACGTTGGATGAATGTGTGACGCAGATTGTCTAGCTCCACAACCAGTGATAGAATGTAAATTAATTGTTTTTTGTTTTTAGGTGCACTATGGAATTGGCACATACAGGAGGAACAAGGACTGTGTTGAGAGGACGCATCATGAATTATTCACGTATTGGCCTCCGGTGAGAGATACAGATTTAGCACACATATTGTTGTGGAGACATCCTGATTGTTTGCCTGTTGTTTGTTTTGTTTTTTGGATTACAGGTTCCTCAATAATAAGACGCAAGATTGAGAAATTCATCATCCGAGGGTGATTTGCTCATTTGGAAGGTGAACTATTTGAATAGCTTGCCTTTCTCGGTACATAATTGCCATTGTTTGCAATTGCTTTTTAATACTGTAATGTTTTATTTGCTTATAGGTGGAGTGGTGTTATTTGTCATTGATAGAATTAATCTGTTGGGAGAACTAGACTGACCTGGCCCAATTGCGGGTGGAAGGGCCGGTAGCGAGCATGGCGGTAGCCGTGCATGCCATACAGGCATGGCTACCGCCATGCTCGTAATGAGGCCCACTGTATTTACAAAAGTATGTATATTGTCAACTCATACATCCGCCTGGACCATAGCAGGGATTTGACTGTGCATGCCATCCGCATTGCAAGTAGCTTTGGAATTCAACTTAATTTATTTATTTATTGCATTTATTTCAGTGTGCAAAGTCCTCAGGCATCTAGGCGCTAGTTACAGAACAGGCTTAAGGAAGTTAGTTACAGGTAGATTGCATAAGCAGCACAAGGCTGCATAAGTCAACATTGATAGTTACATGTAAAAAGGCAACACAAGACCACAGAGATCATAGTAGGTAGTTACAGGAAAATTGAATAGGCAGCACAGGGCCACACAGACCGAATCCTGAGGCACCTGGGTGCTAGTTACAGAAGGTGCTAGTTCATATGTTGAATTGCAGGAGAATACATATGGTTACAGTCATAGCGCCTCATTACGACTTTGGAGGAAGAATGGCGCTATGAGCGCCATGGCTGCCTCCAAAATCGTGTCCGGGTCCGATCTGGTAGAGTGGGGATTTACCGGGACATTCCGCCCTATGCGGACCCGGTAAGTCCCCATTCCAAATGCCATTCCCATTTGAGCCCCCATAGGGCTTAACGGGAATGGGGAAGGCGCTAATTACGGGCCTGCTAATGCAGGCCCGTAATTAGCGCCTTGGTCCCCTAAAAGGACCCGTAAGGGACGTGTGGTCCGACCACACGTCCCTTGCGGTTCCCATTAAGGGACCTCGGAACTGGGCGATAAGGGATTACCAGCACCGGTCTCCTTACCAGTGCCCGGTATCCCTTACCGCCCACCTCAGAATGAGGCCCGTAATTGGTATATATGTACTATCTGGCAAATTCACACCTCTTGATACGGGGGACTACATCAGGAGAGTAATACGTCTTAATAAAAAGTAGCATGAAGGATGGAGGTACAACTTGGGAAAGCCTCACCTCATGTTACAGGGGACTACATCACGTATATGGAATCGGTATGCAACAAAGCTGTACAATTTTAAACACAGTTAAACGTGAAAAGAAGGCAGTCTGGAAGAGGCACACAACTTGAGAACCTCAGCTCTTGGTTAAACAGACATTCAAGGTAGGTGAGCGCTCAAACAACATCAAGTAGAACTTTCAGTAAGGATCTAGAGATCAAATCAGTACCGGAGGAGAGCAAGTAATGGTGACATGCAGAGCGTAGATGAGCAAAGCACATAGCAATGTGAGTGTTTAAGGAAAGTCGTGCGGGCACTAATGCAAGGAGCAGCATAGGTTTATAACAGAGTCAAAGTGTAAGAGTTCCAGGGAAGTGGAGGTGCAGACATTCCGGGAGTGATCAGTAGTAAGAGAGGTGTGCTTGTTTATAAGCACACGTACATGGGTGTGAGTGAGGAAAGCAGGTAAGGAAACCGACGAAGTTAAGATCCTGCTGTAGCTAAATCACAGATTTACTGATGGACACTAAGCTTCGAAATGGTACCTTTAGATGCAAATGAATCAGCGAAGGTGCCTCGTGTCCCTCTCATGCCCGGACAGGGCCAGACAGGGTGTGAAGCATCCCGTAGGTGCTGTCCTTTGGTGGGGTCGGCGATCGCCTGCGCCCAGCCAATAGGGTTCTTGTAGTTTCTTGCGACCAATCCCGTCACTCGGTGGAGGCTGGTAGGAGCCTCTGCACACCACAGGATCCTCGGCGGCCATGATAGAATGGCCAGGCTAGTGTGGTGATAAAGTACCCCACAACGCAGCGGTCCCCTGCCGATGATGAGGCAGGCAGGAAAGAAGGCATTCTATACATGCTATAAGAAACAATATGCAAGCTATACTGGTTTGTATAGTCCACGTAGTGTCCAAAGAGAACACCATTCCATCATTCTGAGAGTCATAATGAACGAAAACGGTCCAGTCTCACACTAATGAAAAACGTGCAGATTTAAATCACTTTTGCGAGGGCTAGTTCCGTATTTAAAGGCATAGCATTCCGTGTCCAAGCATCACAGGCAGTTGTTTCCCAGATGTTAGGAACGTATGGGGCAAGGAAACCCTAAGATGTTAAATACTTAAGTTCATGAAGGCTTAAATAATGGCAGTAGCCACTTGAAGTACATTTTGTGTGTATTATGTATAAATGACGACCCATTGTTATAGTGAAATAAGTATACACGTCTTTCTTGTTCTGCCCAATTTGGGGAAACGTGGGTCATGGATCTGTGTGTCCAGGGCTCTGCAATGGGGGTGGAAATCATGGGCTTTGATCTGTGTCCCTCTATATTGTACATTCTCCATTTTGATGAATGTTATTTAGTTGTATTTATGCAGAGTTGTTGAATGTTTGCTCTGCCAAAGGTACCATTTGAGCATAATAGGAAGGTTTGAACTTTCAAATTACTCTCATCCTGCGAACAGAAGGGGGCTAGAATGCCAGGGAATTTGGGAGTGGTTGCGTTAACCGGGCTTACCACCCCAGACTTGAGGATAGATCACCTCAGAAGCTAAAAAGTCACCCTGGGCAACTGCTTCTTCAAACTGCCAGAGAACTTCCCAGCCCTGCTTGACCAAGATCTACACCAATCCCAGCTGACTGACCTTCAGTGTTGTCCTGAAGCTTTAAATAAAACATTTGCGGCCAAAGATACCTCGAGTGTCTAGATATGTGATTGTTTGGTAAGGAATGTGGAGGTTTCTGCTGTATCCCATTAGGGTGTTCCATGTATGTATGGACTATCGTGTTCCAGAGCTAACCAATAAGGTTACGTTTTATACTTGTAGTATACATTGCAAAATCTGTTTTTTATTTTTTTTTTACTTCAGGTATCTTTGCATTTATGTGTTGCCATTCATCTGGAAAGGGCCGACCTGGCTTATTGTTTCTTAGTTATGACCAGTTGCACTTCTTATTGTTTGTGTCAGTCATGCACACCAGGTATTCCTTTGGAGCCAATGTTCTCATGTTTTATCTCTCCAGGTTTTGTGCAGGATTAACTCAGACATACTTGATTGGAGACCTGTTCTGGTGCTTGCTAAAACGATTCAACTTTACACTTAACAATGAATTCTGCCTTTAGCTGCTGGAAGAACATATTAAGGAGTGTCCTGGTGAAGTAGGAGAATGGGATAACACCCTTCCCCCAATCTCATCCAGACCATGGACTAGGGGATCACGACCCAGACACCCCCCACAAGAGGAGTTCATTTACCTACCAGATGACAAAATACCTTGGTTCAGAAACCTAAACATAAGAGGAGTGTGCCCACCAGCGCGACAGGCTCAAGCCGACGCCTGCAATATGGACCAACTCCACTAGAACAACAGCCATAAGTATTCACATCATTAGAGATGCCATGAAGACATAGCCAACAGACAAGAACACACGTGCCACCATGCACATTGGTCACTCACACACCAACCTACACAAAGAACATACTCAGTGCTATGACGTAGGGGACTGACACACCCACTGACGTGCATCGTTGTTATTTTTACATAGGCCTTCTACAGCTCAGCAGAAACGCAAGATGCATGAAGAGCTTGTGTACATGCTTGCTGACGCTTTTCCCCGCCACCCATCCCTATGACGACACCACCATGTATATCTGGCGCTGCCTGTGACACTCTGTGGCCCCGCGACCTGCATACTATGGATTATGTACCGCCACCCATGAACTAGGCTAGAGGAGGCCACAAGCAAGAGTCCCAGACAGGAGCATCGCCAAGAAAATCCTCTCAGCGACAAGAGTACAAGTGCTGACCATGCAGAACGAGCCTCCAACGAGAGCTCACAGCCAAGGCCACAATGTTGCAACTTGCATGCCACGAGAATAGCGCCAAGGTTACACCTGTGAGTGCCAAACCTTCAGAGGAAAAATACAAAACTAATGCTCAAAATTCTTCTCCAGCTACGGTCTCTCCACATGTGACCAGGCCGAACTGACAAGGTGCCAAGCTCACGAGACAGACAGTCGCCATGGTCCCACGTTTGGGACACAGGTTGCAACAACGAAGCAGCAAGATGGACACCTACAGCGATGGGAAAGACCCGCTCACAAGCCCATGAGCAGACCTGTCCGTTGTCCGCACAAACACATAGTTGCACAATTGTTGATAATGACAGGTACACCGCGAGCTGGGAACGACGATGGTCCCAGGCTTGGGGGCTAGCGAGAGAACCAATCAGACCAAATGGGGGCTTACTACTGATGCCAGTACTCTTAGCCATCGCCAAAGTTCCCCCTGTAACAATCATAAAGTAACAACTGTTAGGGACAGCCCAAGTGCACCACCCGATCCGTCCTTATCCACTAACATTTCTTCCCATAGGGGACATATACTAACCCTACCACTCGGGGACCCAATCCTGAGTGGAGATAGGTTTTGTGATGATTTTTCCCAGCTGACGCGAGTAGCGCGTCATACTGCTGTAAAAAGGACCTGCAAGCCCCACTAACGACGAGAGTCTCATCAGATGCATACGAGCCGAGACCCATCCCTGCCGTTATTACAATAAACAGCAGTACTCACCTGGCTTCTTGTGTGTGTCTCATACTCCTTTTGGGGACCCGGGAGGAGTTGAGGCCTCCCCAGCCCGGAGGTCTGCGGACGGCTCTGCCGGCCCCTGGAGAATCACCCCGACACTAGAGCATTTCAACATGGCCATTAGTGTGTGAGGCATGGGCTGGATTCATCTTGGGTTTCCTGTCAGGATGTGTTTGTCTGGCACTGCAATTCAAAAAGGGAAACTGGGCCTCATTATGAGTCAGGCGGTAGGGGATACCGGGCAGTGGTAAGGAGACTGGTGCCAGTAATCCCCTACCGCCCGATTCCGAGGTCCCCTAACGGGAACCACTAGGGACGTGTGGTCAGACCACACGTCCCTTACAGGTCACGTTAGGGGACCAGGCCGCTAATTACGGGCCTGCCATTAGCAGGCCCGTAAATAGCGCCTTCCCCATTCCCATTGAGCCCTATGGTGGCTCAAGTGGGAATCGGGAATGGTTGGTCCAATGGGGATTTACCGGTCCCGCCAGGGTCGGACTAGACCGGTAAGTCCCCATTGCACCACACCGGACTCGGTCCCGTTATTGGTGGCAGTCATGGTGCAAATAACGCCATGACTACCACCAATCTCGGAATGAGGCCCACTGTCTCTAGGCTCCCATTACATTACATGCAATAACTCAAGACTACAAATACCAGAATGCATTAGCTAGTTGGATGAATACTTAGGACTGGAAACATAGCGTCCGTCATGGGAAATCTTCTGATTTCTATATAGTCCAGTCCTGTTTCGCCATCAAAAAGTGTACATTTAAGGAACGGATTCCCACTACCTGAATATCCAAAGGTCATTGGCTAACACACACGCATCCTTTCAGGTGACCTTTAGGTGTCCAGTAAAACGGCTTTTAGCAGAGGTGCTTGAAAAGTCAGTCTTTTAATTCCCACTAATATCAACATCCCATACTTTGCAAGTAGTGTGCGGTTCTTGCATGATCACCGCTGAATTGTCATCACACAATGTCCATTTGCAGTAAGAGCTGCAGTGAAGATGCGTAGTAGCAGGGGAGGGGGATGGTTAAGACAAAAGACATGATGTGTTTTTCTTTCCATCTTAAACTGTGACGCTCTGTTTAACAATTCAGACTGCGTGGAGGGCCTCGCCTAGCCATGTGCACTGTCTGCACATACATGTTTACAGGAAGCATTTTGCTTTCAGTGGAAGCCCGGAGATTGACTCCCAGTATTCAGCCCGACACCAGTCCACATATGCACTCTGCACCTGATTGAATGCCACCCTCCTCCAGACTTGGGGTCAGAGGTGAGAGGTCAGGGAGCTAAAGGGTCTGTCAGCAGCAGGTTGTTTTCATCAATTTAATGGCACACGGGGCTGTGACAGGAGTTCATCTTTTTTTTGTTGGAGGTGTTCTGAGAGGGAGGGTGGGACCTTCATGGAATGTACTAACTAAATATGGAGCACAGCTGTTCAGAGTTTCCAGAGGGGGCGGGGGTGGGTTGGCGTGGGCCCACAGATATCTACAGTCTGTGACTGCGGGAGATCACTTGAGCTCGTAGACAGACATAATGGGGGTGGGGTCGAAGAGCTGATATCGACATCTGTGTGGGAGGTTGACCTTTGACCTAGTAACCTTGCTTTTTCCTTGAGGGTGTTCAACAAGGTGCACTCAGCTCATGGAACTTGAAGTGATAACCTGTTCCCCCAGGAGAGGGTGGGGCGGGGAAGACGCATGTATACACTGCTATAAATGATAAACAATTGTCCTCTAGTGGCTAAAGGACTGACGTGAAACAAGGATACATTAGTACAAGTTACCTTACAACTGCTGCCAAAATGAATATATGGTACACATATATGTGACATTCTCTTCAGTAGTGGTCATTTTGGTTTTCAGCTTTGCTCTATATTGCAATATGTACTGTGTCCTCTATGGTAATCAGGATAATGGGCCTCATCGCAAATATGGTGGTGCAGGAAAATACTGGCGGTAATGAAATAACTGACAATTTTCCCTCACCGTCATACTACGAGTATGGCCCTGCAGTGGGGGATTTACCTCCAGCATCATGATGGAGATAAATATTTTGCCTTTCCGCTGAAAATCGACAGAATCGCCGGAATGACTGCCTGCAGTAAAATGGGGATTTTTATGGGGATTAACTGTGCCACCGCCACTTGTAATCTGGCGGTAATTTCACCAGATTAGGTGGCGGCAACAGTAATTCAGTGGGCGGTATTCCAGCAGATTTACCACCTGAATACCACCTAACTTGTAATGAGGCCCTTTATGCTGTTCTCTTGACTAAGTCAGGTCAAAGGATGAAGCAGAACTTATTCTCCCAAAATTTGGCAAACAAATCTCCCCGATATCTTTGTGAGCAGGATTGTATTTTTCATGTTCTACTTCATAAAACAGAATCTGTCCTTCCTAAACTTCTTGTTTGAACTGTGTTGGCCAGTCTCTATTTCTAGCATGTTGTCACTTAATCTGTATTTGGCGAGCACCTGTGTGTTCGTTTTATTTCGTTCTTTTTAACCAAAATTAGGTAATCTGTACATTTAAAGTTTGGCCCCAATGACCTGTAACATTCTACCTTGTTGCGCTGTCCCACTTTTGCTCTCCAATTGGTGTGTTTCCCCTTTACTGCATACCCAATTCCTCGTCCTGTCTTTGGTTTATTATGCCATAGAAGGATTCAGCATGGTTTTGATGTAAAGTAAGGCATGTCTTTTTAACACAGTAGCCTCCGATGAGATTAGTCCCAGTTCACGGTGTAAGATTGCCATAGGGACGCACATTGGAAGAACCAACGTTTTCTTCCAGTAAAGTCCTCAACCCTCTGTAAATTAACAATGGTTATGCTCTTGCGTCTGGACAGGATTGCCGGGTTTAAGTATTGTAAGTATGAACTCTGTGCACCCTCAAAAGTAAAGCCACCTGTGCACCTGACAAATTGTATCATAAGTGGAGTCAGATGTAGTTTGGAGTCCAATACATTCCTGACACCGCCTTCAAGATTCAAGCTCAACTCCCAAGTATCTGTACTGATTGATGTACTCTTTGATGGCCCGGCCCCTACAATAATCAATCCCGGCCTCTTTACATGCTCTCCATTAAAGAGAATAATCTGTGTTTTGCTCATATTTATAATCAGGTGGTTTGCTTTGGAATAATGCCACAATGCATTTGCTACTCTAGTTAGGCCTGAGAAAGTGTGATCCAAAATCACCAAATCATCAGCTTATGCTAGAAATGCACAATGATAGTAATTTACTTTGGGGGACACCCCTTTGCCACTCACAGCAATTTTGGCAAATCAGCCAGGTATAGAGTGAAGAGAAGCGGAGCCAAGGCACACCTCAGCTTGACTTCTCTTGTTATCAGTATTGGGCTGGTCAAGGTTCTTCTGCCATCCAGTCGCACCCAGACTGTGTTATTATCATGTAGCAATTTTACAAAGAAAACGGTACGCTCTGGATACCAATAGGATCCCAATTTCTGCCACAGCTTCCTCCTAGACACAGAGTCAGAGGCTGCTTGAAAGTCGACAAAGAGGGCATACGATCAGGCACTATCTCTTGAGCACGCCGTCTCTGTCATATAATCCATCATTTTTAGATTATATATATAAATCTCGGGAGAATAGCTCAGGGGCAACGTGCTCACCTTGGAAGCAAGACAATGTGGAGCAACCCGCGTTCGATCCCCAGGTCCGTGCTTAAAAATCTATGGGTATTAAGCGTGTTATAAATAAACAATCATCAAAAAAAAGTATAATAATTATAGTAGAGCAGCCAAGCCTAAAGCCAGTTTCTGCGCACTTCTCCATTTGCTGTAGAATAAATGCTGCAAAAAGTTTCCCGGTGGTGTCCAACATAGACAGGAGTCAATGGAACACCTTTTTTAAAACATGGGAATTATAATTGCAGTCTGCCAGGTGTGAGGTATTTTACCATGTCTCAGTACTTTACAGAACAGGATCTCCAATAGTCCTCCCCATGCTTTAGGATCATGTTTCATATGTATACTGGCCAGCCGTTAGGGTCGGGGGACCTCAATGTTTTCAGTCACCCATTTTGCCAAGAGTGAAAAGACAAGGTGAACCACTGACAGGAAACTACCTGTGGGGAAGATCGTAAACAGCTCTCACCTCCATCCCACCAGAACACAGGCTATTTAGCAGAGCAACAATGTTCTTTTCATCCATCATACACCCAGGACTGCAGGCATACGCAAAGGCAAAATGGTTACAGATCACCAAATGGGAGCTGATGAGATCAATAAATTTGACTGTTAATGGATTCAATGCGATAAAAGAAGAACTGAGAGCAGTTAGAATGGTGGCACTACAAAACAGGTATGTGCTAGACCTTCCCATATATAATATAATATGTCATAATATGTCATATATATCCATTGCCTTAGTGCAATCGTAAGTATAATTTGTCTTCACCTGCCATTTTTCTTGGCTATCTCCCAAATATTTGGCTAAGTGGTCGCTCCAAAGGGACTCACTTATAGGGTTTACGATCTTATTGTTCCTAATATCTTCAACCGCTGTGCCTAATAGGCTCCACATATTTCTTGGGTTTCTGGAGTTAAGAACTACAACTGTTCTCTGTAATGCTGCACCATTACCAAAGGCCTTCCACCAGCGAACAAGGTTTTTATAACATTTTTTTATAGATTTTATCATAGGCACACAATTGACAGAATTTCTCTGGTGAGAGCTTACTATGCTGATTTCCCTGCACATTCATCTTTTCTGATCTCTTATGGATCTATCATATGAATATTTTACCTTGTCTTAGCTAAGGATGTGTGTAGTTTTATGCAATGTGCAGTTACTGGTGAATTGTAGGATCATTTCTCGATTTCATCACAATTCAGCAGTTGGAGGTCAACCAATAATTGAGATGCATTACTCGCCATGTAACTGGTAGCCCTTTCAATATTTTAAGCTGCCACTGTATGCGGTTTCCTGCAAGGTTAATATCGATAACTCTGATTCTATTAAAACCATTGCCTGGACAATCATAACGGTAAGACAGGGTAATAGCAGTATGGTCGCTGAAATCGTTATGATCTGCATTCAGGCTTTGTACAATGTCAAGCAATGTGGTGTTTGCATAAAAGCAGTCTAGCGTGGCTGTTTTCTTAACCAGATGCCAGGTAAGATTATCAGGGCAGTCACCAATCATCCACCCATTCAACATTTTAAGGTCCCATTCATCCATAAAATTTGACCAGTTTTTACGCTCATGATTATATTTGGACTGGATCATGGTGATTTTGCTGCTAAGGTCTTTATGCTTTATTAGAACCCGGCGAGAGTCAAGCAGAATGTAAAACACATTCTGATTGGGTATCGGAGGGTCGTTCCCCGGCCCGAAATCCTTCGGCTGGGATTCCACGGCCATTGTTCCCGGTGGGGGGCGTGGCAACCCCTCAGCCAATGAGAAGGCTTGAAGCAGGGCTATCCCCGTTCCGAGCCTCCACACAGCTGGAGGCTGCCATCGTCCCCCGAGGGGGACTCAGGTACATTTATTTATTTATTTATTTTTTTTTTTCCCCTACCTCCCTTCCCTCCCCCCACCCAGTTCTACTTACGTTCTTTTCTTTATTTTTTCAAGTGCAGATGTGCTGGGGAGAGAAGTGTTCCCAGCGCGTCCGCTCTTGATGGCCACCACAGAAAGGGAAAACTGACTCTGTTTTGCCTTCCTCGGCGGCCATATTCTCAGTAATTTTTTTTCTTTTTCTTTTCTGAAACGATGCAGCGTTTTGGGGCAGAAAAAACTGCTTTTAGTACCCCGGTCTCGCAGATCTTGCGGGCCGAGATACTAATAGCAATATGCCCCTCGCGGCGGGGGCATTACTAAGTCAGCTAATGCCCCGTGTCCTTCAATAAGGCCCTCGCTTCGCTCGGGTCTATAACTATATGCCCTAGGTCATTACCTGACTCGGTAATGCCCCTGCCGCTCGGGGCACATTGCTTAAATAACTCACCCCTGCATACACAATGGCAGCTTGAATCTCCGCCCACAATGATTATATCATTACTGTCACAATTGACCAGGTGTACCAGCAAATCTGAGAGGGCACCTTGAATACTCTCTCTTGAGCCTGACCCAGGAGGGTTATAGATGTTAACAATGATTTGTTAGAAAATGAAAAAGTTACTAAGAAAACGTATAAACACTGTTTTCAGCATTCTCACATTAATTTTCTCATAGAGAAAAGGTGCAGTTTTTGAACAGCCATAGCCTGAAAACGGAGACAAAATGTCCAGGTTGGAGATGGGATTGGTCAGTGGTTATCTATCTAACATGATTGTGATTTATATAGTAACAACAAATATACAGTCATGTATATTTGAAAAATAACACAAAGCATACTCAAAATCATGTACGAAAAATAACACAAAGTATACTCAAAATCATGAATCAGAATTATGTACCAACATACACTTATTAGAGCATGTGCAAATGTTTCGCTCCTTAGGGCCTTTTCCATTCTAATGTGCTTAATTGTCTATCAAACGATGTTTCTATTTAAATCAAAGCAGAGATACAAACTGTCTCCATTCACAATTCACCTATATGTTATGCTTTACACCTCATTGGTGTCCCTAATCCTAAATGTAACAAAGGTTATATGGAAATAAACAATACATTTGTACAATATATTCATTTTTTTTCAAGAGTCCTCTGCTGGATGAACTCTAAAGAGAGAGTGAAAAGATAGTTGGAAAAATAGAACGAAAACAAGCAATTTTTCCAAAAGCTTAATCACACAATATTATTCTAATTCCATTTATGAATAAATTCCTCTTATCCTGTAGTAGTTAGTAGTAAAATGCCTGGATGTAAGCTCAAAGCCACTTGCTCCCTTGCACCACCCTGCGAGCACCAAGATTTAAAGCACTAACGGAATTGGAAGTTTCAGTGAGAAGTCGTCTTAAGATCATGCATAATTCCTATTACTGTCATGAATCGGCGATATCGACCCATCTGGTCTGCCTGGTCCCTCAGTCAATAACCATTTACTCCGCTCCCTTTCAACATGGCCGACGCCAAGAAACGGCACGGTCTAGTCTTTCTGTATTCATTCACATGTTTCCTTGAAACAGACATGCCCCCGCGCTTCCGCGCGTCTCAATGCTCTGCTTGCCTGCACCTTCGTTCCGGCAAGTTTTGTTCTAAGTTCCCAGTACTTTACCTTCGTGATCCCTGGTGCCAGTCCTCTTATCCTTCCCGGTCTCCCTTCCTCTTCCCTTGGCGACCTCCGTATTCTGAGCCTCGTTACCCCTTTCCTTCCAGTCCTGTTTCCATCCCGGGTTCTCCCAGGAACACTGAATGCCTTCCAAGTTCAAGAGCTACCGTGGCCGGGAGTCAGAAACCAGTGCGCTCGCCATAGACCAGCAGACTGGATTCAGAGGATTCTAGCCCTTACCTCTACAAGGCTCGCTTGTCCTGGAAAAAGAAACCCGTAAACTCCAAGAAGAGATCCACAAGAAACAAACAGGTGAGTCACGAATCCGAAGACTCGGATTCTTACACTTTGAGACACCACGCAATTACTACCATTTCCACTATGGAGGCAGCCATACAAGACCTAATGAGAGGTATCCAGGAACTTACTACAGGAGTACAGAACCTCAAGGCTGAAAATGCAGCCTGAAAACAGCTTGTTTTGTCCAGGGATTCAGCATATCAAGAAAGTGTATCTTTAGGAGGCATTGTGGATAAATACGATGGTAACCCAAAGACCTTACACCCTTTCCTGGACTCATGCCTGGTTCATTTCACTTTCAAACCTTACTACTTCTCTACACCCAGAGCTAAAGTGGGGTTTATGATCTCTCATCTATCCGGCAATGCGCTGGCCTGGGCTACCCCTTTAGTGTCTGCTGGGGATCCGGTACTCGACAATTACGATTAATTTGTTTCTGCCCTCAAGGCCATATTCGACCGCCCTGAACAGGTGTATTCCGCCCAGGAAAAACTGCTGGAATTCCATCAGGTAAACCAGGACATGCTAACATATGTTACCCGTTTCAAACAATTGGCTAAAGACACTAACAGGACCCCAGAAGCCTGTTTTACCTTGTTTAGATGCAGATTAAGCAAAGAAGTCAAGGATGAATTGCCCAGGGTAGCCCGTCCCGCAACCTTCCAGGCCCTCTTAGACCTGTCCTTACTGATCAATTTCAGGATACAAGAGAGAAAGACAGAGAAGAACAAGACACGGAACCCGCCACCCAAATCTCCAACTGAATATATCAGTCCCAGGGAAAAAGAAACACCATCCCAAGGTCCGACTGAGCTAGAACCCATGCAGCTTGGTTCCTTGAGAGGCCCCATCACTTCCCAGGAAAGGATTTGATGGATCAATAGCAGTCTTTGTATGTATTGTGCTTCAGACAAACATTTAGTGGGTAATTGCCCGATAGCCCCTCCACGACACTCAGGAAATGCCAGCTCCCGATCCTGAACGGAGCCCAGTTTCGGGAAAAAGAATCATGCTCTGACGTTTCACTTACACCGGACAGTTCTCTAAAAGATACCTTAGTGCTACTCCAAGTGACCCTTTCAACACCCAACAAGGAAATATCTTCCATCCTGACCTTGGTGGATTGCAGGGCCATGACGAATGCGCAAAGAGACATCGTATTCCTGGAGAAGCCAAGGAGGTCTTCCGGCAGTGGAAGGAATCGACGGAAGGCCCCTATCTTCCGGACACATAAAGCAACAAACCTCCAAGCTCATGCTCTCTATTCACAACCATCAAGAGTTTTAGCATTTTGACATAATCAAGGCAGCTCACTACCCCATAGTGCTTGGCATGCCATGGTTGCGAAAACATTATCCATATATCAACTGGGCGGCTGAATCTTTGTTCTTGGGTCCCGAGTTTTGTCTCACTCATTGTCTATCTGGGAAACCTAAAAAGTCCTCCGGAGACTGGCTAACTCATCCGCAACACATCACTGTTTCTGCCATCACACAGGTACCCGAGGTGTACCATCAATTTTCAGATGTATTCTCTTCTGTCATTGTTCAGTCACTCCCTCCTCAACACCCTGAAGATTGTGCTATTGACACAGAAGAGAATGCAGTCATTCCCTTTGGAAGGATGTTCATTCAGTCAGAGCCCGAGAAATCTGCCTTAAGCGAGTATCTAGATACCAACCTATCCAATGCGACAATTCGTCATCCAAGTCCGCTGCTGGACCGTCTATCTTTTCCGTACCAAAAGAGGATACAAAGGAACTCCGTCCATGCCTGGACTACCGGGGCCTGAACAAATGCACCTTAAAAGATAGATATCCCTTGCCACTCATTTCAGACATCCTGGATGCGTTACGTGGAGCAGTGATCTTCACCAAGCTGGTTTTGTGAGGAGCTTACCACCTGATTGGCATCAAGGAGGGCGATGAATGGAAGATGGCTTTTCAGACCCCCTTTGGCCACTAGGAATATCTGGTGATGCCATTTGGATTAGCAAATACTCCTACTGTATTCCAACATTTTATGGACCGAGTTTTTTCTGATATGCTCTTTCTATTCGTTATCGTCTACTTAGATGACATATTGATTTACTCAAAAGACCCGACCCTGCATCAGAAACACGTTTCTTTGGTCTTACAACGGCTACGCGAACACCATCTGCTGGCCAAACCTGAGAAGTGTATCTTTCATGTATCCACAGTGAAATACTTAGGATTCGTTCTGAGCCCTCAAGGGGTGGCCATGGATCCAACCAAAGTCAAAGCAATCCTCTCTTGGCCGGCTCCAACCTCAGTGAAACAAGTGCAGTCATTCATAGGACTCGCTAATTTTTACAGGAAATTCATCCCTACGTTCTCAGCTATTGTACAACCCATTGTCCATCTACTAAAGAAAGATACCCCCTTTCAATGGACAGCAATCCAGGAAGCCACTTTTCAGAAAATCAAACATCAGTTCATTAGTGAACCCATCCTGGCTCAAACGGACACTACTAAACCCTTCCTGGTAGAAACTGATGCTTCAGAATACGCAATTGGGGCAGTCCTCAAATAAGTAACTGAAGACAGACAGGAGCACCCCATTGCCTATCTGGCACGAACAATACATCCTAGCGAAACTCATTACGCGGTCCTGGAGAAGGAACTACTCACCATCAGACAAGCCTTCACAGATTGGCGTCATCTCCTTTTGGGAGCAAGTTATCCCGTTGTAGTAAGGACTGATCACCCGAACCTCCAGGTTCTACAGTCTATAGAATGCCAAAACAGTTGCCAAGCACAATGGGCCTAGTTTTTTGCCAAATATCAGTTCAGCATTCAACCCGTTCCTGGTCCATCTAATGTAATAGCAGATGCTCTCTCCAGAAGACCGGATTACATGAAAGAGGAAACACTAACCTTTCCCAAAATGTTTCCTGACAAGGTGTTCATAGCCCAGGCCAACTCGCTCTTAGAAACGATACGAGAAGAGACTGCAACTTTGGACATTTGGAAGGAGTACACTAAGGACAATCTTTGGGCTCATTCTACCAAGGATCGATATCTTTAAGGGACAAGAGTTTGGTGATTCCTACCCAGAAAATTCAGACTAAGGTCATGAGTCTTTGCCATGACACATTTCATTCTGCACACCGTGGAATCAAGGCCACCTACTAGATGATTAGAAGGAACTTCTGATGGCCTAAAATGTGCTCTGACATACGCGCCTATATACAAGCCTGCTCAGTTTGCAACTAGAACAAGACTGACAACAGGAAGCCAGTGGGTCTGCTTCATCAACCTGATTTACCATCTCGACCCTGGGAAATCA
The DNA here is from genome assembly GCF_040938575.1 of Ambystoma mexicanum. Lineage (NCBI taxonomy): Eukaryota > Metazoa > Chordata > Amphibia > Caudata > Ambystomatidae > Ambystoma > Ambystoma mexicanum. The sequence goes on from NC_090925.1 coordinate 974,117,607, forward strand.
TTGCCACTGATTTCATTGTGGACCTTCCTCCCTCCAAAGGATTTACCACCATAATGGTCAGTATAGACCTCTTTTCTCACATTGCCCACTTTACTCCCCTAACTAAACTACCTTCAGCACCTGAAATGGCTGGGATCTTTGTTACCCACATATTTCGGTTGCATGGGCTGCCCTCTAAAATCATCTATGACCGGGGGCCACAATACATTTCCAGGTTCTGGAAGCACCTCTGCCAACAGTTAGGTATTCAACATGCCTTGTCATCGAGTTATCATCCACAAACAAATGGCATCACTGAGAGGGTAAACCAAACCCTTGAGCAGTATCTACTTTGTTTCACCTCAAGGGTACAGGATGATGCGTCACTCCTGATTCCTGTGGCTGAATTTGCCTACAACAATTCAGACCATTCCAAGACAAAGACCAGTACCTTTTTGTGTAACCAAATCTTTCCATCCATCAGTGTTACCCACACTCTTACCACAAACCACGTTAACTCCTTCAGTGGACACTTGGATTGCACAGCTGGTCTCCATTCACAAGCAAGTGAAGGAACACCTAGAAAAGTTCAGGATGGACATGAAAAGGTTTGCGGATACCAAAAGGCGACCCGGGCCTTCCTATGCTGTTGGAGATAAAGTTTAACTCTCATCTCGATATCTACCCAGGCATCTGAGACCCAACAAGCTGGCATCTCGTTTTTACGGACCCTTCACGGTGATTGAAATCATCAATCCAGTTGCCTTCTGACTCCAATTACCAGCCACCTGGAACAAGAACAGGAACGTCACTGCTGAAACCCTTACACCACTCAACCAAGTCAATAGCTCAACCTCCCCCACTTATTGTTGATAACCAAATCGAATTTGAGGTTTCTAGGATCTGTGATTCCAGATACAGAAGAGGTTGTCTCCAATATTTGGTGGAATGGAAGGGCTATCCACCAAGTGAACGGACATGGGAACCAGTCTCCAACATTATTGCACCCTACCTATTGCGATGTTTTCATCTGACTCATCCAGGCAAGCTGGGTGGACTGGGCTTTAGGAGGAGGCATGCTCTCATGAATCAGTGATGTCGAACCTTCTGGTCTGCCTGGTCCCGCGGTCAATAACCATTTACTCCGCTCCCTTTCAACATGGCCGACACCAAGAAACAGCGCGGTCTAGTCTTTCTGTATTCATGCACATGTTTCCTTGAAAACAGACAGCCCCCACGCTTCCGCGCGTCTCAACGCTCCGCTTGCCTGCACCTTCGTTCCGGCAAGTTTTGTTCTAAGTTCCCAGTCCTTTACCTTCGTGATCCCTGGTGCCCATCCCCTTATCCTTCCCGGTCTCCCTTCCTCTCCCCTTCACCACCTACGTATTCAGAGCCTCGTTACCTTTTTCCTTCCAGTCCTGGTTCCGTCCCGGATCCTCCCAGGAACATTGAACGCCTTTCAAGTTCCGGAGATGCCGCGGCCGGGAGTCAGAAACCAGTGTGCTCGCCATAGCCCAGCAGACTGGATTCAGAGGATTATAGACCTTAGCTCTGCAAGGCTCGCTCGTCCAGGAAAAAGAAACCCGCGAGCTCCAAGAAGAGATCCACAACAAACAAACAGGCGAGTCACAAATCCGAAGACTCGGATTCTGACAATTACTGTACCAAAGTAAGTTATTAAAATACACCCATATTAAATCTAATTCTTTCCTAACTATTTGGTAGTTCTAGTTCTCTGGGTATTTCAAGTTCAAATCCACTCCACTTAAATGGTAATGAAGACAACTTGGTGGTAAAAATCAGGTTGTCTGCCTGCAAGAAAGGAGTCATCCTTCTGTCATAATGGGGCTATTATACTTTGTAATCAAATTGAAAAGATATCATTATCATTGTTAAATCGGCCTACAAAAATTACTTTGTGTCAGTGATGGCTCCTTGATGCCATTCAAATGTGTTGTCAATCAAAAATTCAAAACGAGAAGGACCTACAACCAAGTTTCCCAAGAATTATTTTCTAGAAAATCCAAAATAATTGGTACCAATCAATATACTGTTTAGAGAAGATCAAAAATTAGGCCAAATTAAATGGCTTAGTAAAGGAGAAAAATCTAGGAAAGGAGAGCATTGTGAGTATATATCACAATTGTTCACAATACCTTCTGTCAGTTCAATGGTGTTCCACCATTAAAATAAATATTTTGTATCATCACATTAATTATTTTTCCCATATGTATCCAAGTGTCAAATCTAGAAAAATGATATTGCCACAATTTAGTACCTAGGCATAAAAAGTCAGATTGCTTCCACTCATCCAGTCACACTCCTTGTTTGACTCACTAGTTACACTATGTTGCACTCGTGGCCATTGCCATTTTGAGAATATTGTTTATGGCATCACGTTTGTGACATAGGGAGACGTGATGACATCGTCCGTTATATGACGCTATTGCGTCATGGACCTGCACGTTCATTCTAAGCAGCAAAGGCTAAACTTCATGGGCACTATTTTACTGTGCCATCAGCAAGTGGATGTAACCATCTTAGATGGTGTAATGACCATATCTAAGTTAAGGTAGGTATCCACAAATATCTGTAGGTGCTACTTGAGGTCGAATGACTGTACTTAAATACGATTACTAGCTATCTCTGTTGTGCTTGTTTAAAAATGAGAAACCTTATCCACCATTTCACCTTGGGATATAATTATAATGTGCCCCTTGGCCATAAACGGTATCTGCAGGATCATTCGGGCATATTTATACTGCTTGTGACATCTCATTGTCATTAACTTTCTCAGTAGTTTTTCACCCATATCAACACATCCACGCTTGCGATATTGGTATATTAGACCCTATGGTCAATAGCTATGAGAATTAACAGGCTTCCAGGGAGTCTTAGGAAATACCCTCAAATATATTCCTGTATTCCTAAGTGTTTATGCTTATGACATCATTGACTTGCATGGCCATAAGACGCAACCGCCATCGTACTTATTTGATTTCTTGTTCAATACTTTAATTCAGCATCTGCAAGTGGGAATTCCCATCTGTGACGTTAGTTAAAACATATGTTAGTGAATACCGATAAATGTGTGCAAATACACACTGAATTCCATAAGTCAATCAGAGATACGATTGCTGACTTACTTCAAAATTAGTTACCAAGGACATGTACCTTACTTGAGGGCCATATCATATCCACATTGTTTCCTTTTGGGATATAAATAAGTTTTGCCCAATTGCCATTTGCGGCAAGATAAACAGACTCCCAAGGAGTCTAACACTACACATGAAGATACGTTAATGGCAATTTAAAAAGTTTAGAGAGTACATGAATTTAATTCTATGATTCGTATAGATGGTAATATATAAGGTAATACTTTTATGTTACCTTGAGTCAAATTAAGTCAGTGTTGGTGATCACTTGCTGATGTAATAGAGCACATGTAAGGGCGAGACAGCCACGGCATTGGTTTGTCTTGAGAAATCGTTTATCAGATACTCAATAGGTAAGTTAAGCTTCATATAGAATTACACCTTATTAGGTCTGAATAAATCAGTGTGTGATTTTCTCAAACTGGGACTGTTGTTGGGCTAGTCAAACAACAATCATGATCATACACAATTAGATGTCCATCAAATGATATATATGAGTCCTGCGTGTTACACTATTTAATGAACTAAATTATTCAGAACAGTGTCTATCATCTTGCCATCTCCTTTTGCCAGTTGGATTTGCAGGAAAATGTATAGATCATTGTCTGTGTTAAGGACTTGCATGGTACTTCATAATCTGCATATAAAATTGGCATCCATCTGTCTTAAGCTCAGTTCACGGTCTCCCCATCTGTCATTCATTGGAATATGTTTTACACTGAGGAACATGATACGTTCCTTGTGTTGCATCTGGTGCTCCAATGCCCAGTGTTCTTGTAAGAGCAATCTCTTGTCAGGTGTTTCAAACATGTTAATATGTTCTCTGATACGAAAACTAAGTTCACAGATTGACCCCACATACAGTTTGTCACAAACACAAATCACAAGGCAAATGGCATATTTGGTTCTACAATTAATCATATATTCAATGGGTAAACTTTGGTTATCTCCAGTCACATGCATCTGCACATTGTTCATGGCATGCTTACACATAGAGCAGTTTATGCATTTGAAAAAATTCTTTAACTAGCTGTCCACTAATAGCACCCTTTTGTAAGGAATGTTTCTTATTGCTCAGAAAACTTGTGAACACTGCTTGGCAGATTTGGACCAATAAGAAACAATTTGGGCACACAGTGTTGGCTTCATTTCCTTGATGGGATGGGGTAAATCCATCCAGTAGTTAATAACATTTTTGACAAAGAATGGGGTGCCCCTTTGTCTTAAAACCTTTATATCAGAAACGGTGCAGTAGGGTTGGAAAATACCCAGTGGGCATTGCCGAAGTCCCTAGCTAGTGGGCCCACAAGACATGTATAGTGGCCACGGGCAAAGGCTAGGACCCCCTAGTGGGTGTAAAAGAAAAATCTTCCGGCAATATGCACAGTGGACATGGCCGAAAGGCATGGCTAGTGGCCTGTTAAAAACTATGGTATCACAAAACCCCTGAAATTAACTATAAATCTTTAGTTAAAGAGCAGTTAAGTTGCCCCTTGAAATTCAGCAGATCAGGAAAGTCCTGACCAGCTTAACTTGGTGCGGTCCCGTTGCAAAGCCCATGAGCACATACATGTTATATGAGAAGGAATTGACAATGACATACAAAATGGCATTATGGGGGGACAGGGAATTATGGGGGAAATGGCATTAAGGGGGACATCAATGGGAGCTCGTTGAGTTAAGCTGGTCATGACTTCCCACATCTGCTTAATTTCAAAGGTTTTGTTGTGTTAAATCTGATAAAGTTACCTGCAGCTTAACTAAAGTTTTTCAGTGAATATATCAATACATATTGTTTAAATAGATGTGTTCATCTTAATCCTCATACTTATGCTGAAACAGAAAGTTTGGACATACATGGGTCTTGTAGTTGTTATCATAAATACATTTGCGCCTTGAAACACCTGTGTATAGGCGCGTTACAAATGCCATATCATATCATATCATTTCATGCCTTTTTATGAGATATAAAGTACTACCAGGTAACATCTAGTGACCCACACAAATGCACATATTATAGTTAGTGTTAGTGAGTCTGCAGGTATTGCCAAATTTGACTCCCAAAAGAAAAGGTTTGTGGAGGTTTATAACGTTGAACCCCAATGAAATAATGTGTACAAAACATTATAAATAAAATAAACAGCCCTACCCTAGGATTTTTTGGGAAGCTGTCCTATTCTGTCTGCGGTGAGTGGGTAATGAGCTAGAAAATGTTATAGAGTAGGTCCCAACTAATGCAAAATCCCATTAAAAAAAACGTTAGTCATCAAAAAACGCTGCAGGCATTGACTACAATGAGAATTTGGCATCTAGGTCAACTCGCTCACTTTGTTTGGTGTAAATCCAATCAGAGTTTTTTTTAATTAAAAGATAGGCTTCTAAAGATAGTTTTTCAGTTAGGTTTTCTAAATGGACACATACCGTAAATATATAGTAGTACGAAGTAAGAAAGAATAATGGGCGTTGCACCATAAACCAGGCGCAACATGCTGTTGTTCAAAATGTCAGGTCCGGTGCTGCCGTAGTGATAACAGCAGCATTCAAATCTGCTGTTGCCAATCCCTATCAGTTACAAGCAGCACACTAGCCGACCTCACACACCTTTCCCCACGCAGGCAAAGAGCACAATGAAAATGAGGCCCTCTGTAGGCCTGTCAGAGTATTGCATTGATTGAGGGCAATGGGTAACTGCAGTCCCTTTACTAACCACGCGGGTTGTTTCAGTGTCTCTCTCTGCTAATAAATGCAGAGTCAGAATAAATACATTGCTATTGAATGGCATTAAGAGTGTGCGATTGTTGTGACTCGACAAGCGAACCAGCGCACAGTCAAAGCTATTTTCCTTAAGGCCTCAACCACCTGGAGAGTTCCAGAAGGTGCACAGTCCAGAGATCATTTAAAAAACAAAATCAACTCATGCATCAGGGACAACATTCATGCCTTTGAAAAGTCGTTGCATAATAGAGAGGCATAAAAGGCTCGCACTTCTGAAAGCCGGGATAGCATTACAGTGGTAAAACCAGAAGACCATTTACTGTAAGAGGCAGGGGATAGAATGTGCTTCCTGTCACCCTATCTCTCTGCATCCCTGAATAGATTCTTTTACACATATGCTAATATTTTTCTCTCTGTAAATGCTATTTTTATCCACTGAGAAATGCTCTTGTGCACTTATGTTTCAACCATGCTTGTTTTTTTTTGTCTTTTAAATGCATGCCCTTTTTGTCCTGACTTCATTTCGAGATCATGTATATGGGCCTTATCTCGGTCGTTGCAAATAGGATTCACAGACAGGAGAGTTGGGAGGATAATTATACGAGCGGAAAGTATGGGCCAAGGTAGGTTGCTGTAAGGTAGACTAATGTAATCTGAGCAAAAAGCATTAGATGAGAGGACAACAAATTATGGGAAGGACTATGGTGATGAAGGTGCGTAAAGAAAAGGTTTGGAACAGCCACTATTCCATTTTAAATTCACACGCAATCCAAGTGTTCACATCTTTTATTGGAGTAAATGAAAACGTACTGAGATGGTAAAATGCATTCGCTTTCAAAGTCCCATAGACTTCTTATTCAGATGGTGGTCACACGATAGCACCAGCAAAAGAAAACACAGTGCTGAACATATATTTTGCATACAAAAAGGAAGAGAAAATCTTTCACTTTAAACTGAATTGACTTCAGGAAAATGTGGACAAGGAATTCAGTCCCCAGATGACACCTTATCCACCAGGAAATATATTTGGGTTAAGAACAGACATCTGATTGAACTGGTTGGAAAGCATTCCTTAACTCCGGCACTGATGGAACATTACTTTCCAGCAGCACCACGTTACTCATGCACTGTTTTGCATGTAGTCAGTAATGTATACCACGAGCAATTTGTCTAGCATATGGGTGTACAGAATAGTGAAATTGCTATTGACCCAAATACCGAATAGTTGGCCCAAGTATTTGGCCAAAGCCGAATAGAGACAGAGGGGGTCATTACGACCCAGGCACTAATTGCACCAACTTTACCACCATGGTGTAAACTACGTTTACACCATGGTGGATGGTGGATTTACCGCCCCATTCCAAGGTGAGTGGGGCGGTAAATCCCCATTTCCCATTTTCCCTTCCCCATTCCCATTTTTGCCCCATAGGGCATAATGGGAGTGGGGAAGGCGCTAATTACGCCACCGTAAATTACGGTGGCGTAATTAGCATCATGGCAGGTTAGCGCCATGGATTTCAACGGCATCTAAAAGCAGCCGTTAAAATCAGAATCAGGCGTTAAGGGTTAACGACGGCGTTGACCCTTAACGCCTGGGTCGTAATGAGGCCCAGATAGTTCAATATGGAAGGCGGAAGGCTACAGCAGCCAATAAGTACATAGTTTATCTGTTGCTGGAGCCTTCCCACGGCAATTATTTGCTCACGCTGCCTCTCTAAAGGAAATCCTTGGAAACACTAAGTGAGCCAAATAAATTCTGCACACCAGTGAAGGTGGTGTTTACATGATGCCACCTTCGCTGGTGTGCAGAACAGATTTTGCTCATGGAGAGTCCCCAAGCAATTCCTTTGGAGATGCTCCGTGAGCAAATGGCTTAAGCCTGCCTCCAGCAACATCCTACAGCCTCTCTGAAAGCTTCCTGGGACTGAAAAGGAGTCCCATCGTCATGCCTCCGTTGAGCTAAAGGCTCAAACTTCAGAACATCCTTTTCAAATCGTTGTCTGAGGTTGGAGCTGGTTGTATCAACTGATGTTCAGGTGAGTCGTTCATTTAGGAAAGTTTGCCCTGACCTATGTGGACTTCTCCTTTATTCCTTTTCCAGGACTGCTCAGATCTCTGTCTTTTTTTCTCCATACAATGTTTCTGTACGATCCTCTTTATTAATTATGAAAAAAAAACAGACACACATAATTCTACAATGTCTGAGGTGGAAAAGCGAGGGGCAGAGGTCTATCAAAGAAGATGTGGTGGAATGAGAAGAGTCTAGAAAGGGATACAAAGAGGATAGGTGGAAACAAGAAAAGAAACAACAAAGCGATAGCCAAGAAGGTAGCCCAATGGTTAAGCACCTACTGTCGAGATGTGTGTGTGTTTGAACTGCAGGTCACAGGTTTGAATGCTAGATAGACAACTTTATCCTTTAATCCTGCCAAGGTCAATGTGTGAGTACCAACTGCGGTTGGGTAATAGCAATTGTAAATACACATTTTCTAGGTATAGTGTTTTCGTTGAAGTGTCATATAAATATTATTAGAGGGAAAACGTATTTAGGACAAGAAAGAGGGAAAAACACCTTTGAGACAAGTGAATGAGCCTCATGTGCTTTATGAGTCAGCCCCTCAGGCGAGGGCTCATAAAGCAGGTAAGGGACAATAACAACCATGTTTTACACGCTTCTAATCAATATTACAATTAACATCTGAATGTGGAAGTGGTTTTACCTCTCACCTGTCCCTGTTTCAGTCCGTTGTCTGTGCTGATACAGCAGCAGTTGAGAGCCTCTACCATTAGCCATGGGCTGAGCTTGGACAGGTGGATTGGTTGTCCTTCTCTCAATATACCAACAGAAGTCGAAATGACATGGGCAGAAATAAAAAGAAAAATAGAAAATAGGAATGGTATACTTTAAAATAAAGGGGACATTATGAGTGAAGCAAGGTAAGACAGAGAGTAGATAGAAACTAAAGAGGTTTGTTGTGTTTGGCCTATTCTGCCCACCTTGCGGGTTGTGTGCATGTCATGTCATATCAGTTCTTACCTGAAATATTGAGTGTGTGCACCCTCACTAGATTTCCTAGAGTGGCAGTTGGAGCTAGTCTGTTAGAGAGAGAGGGTGCCGGTGGATGTCCCCCTGATCTTCTGCTTGTGAATACTTGCCCTGTGATTCCTATGTACCTAACTGTTACTTGTATCTGAGACCTAGAAGTAAAGAGGTTACCTGTCTCACAGAGTCCCTCTGTCATCGGCATTATTATAAGGATTGAGTGATCTACCAGTGCCAATTTACAGTCGAGAAAAGCTGTTAAGTTCAACAGATCATTCATTATACAATGAAAATACCGATCTTTGACATTCCCTCGATCTAGTGATCTGGTGAGTCCTGTAGTAGTATATAGTGCTTTGTAGTGCCTTGGAGTGTGTAGCACTTCACTGAATGCAAAAGATAGCGCTTTATAACACCTTGGAGTGTATAGCACTTCACTGAATGTGATGGCATTTTATTGCCAGCAATAATGTGCCATACACATATAGCCAGTCTATGTTGCCAGCATAACATATGAGTATGTGGCTGGAGACAGGATTTATAATACAGCAAAAAGCAATGTGAAGCTGCACGTTTAAAAGTGCACTAGAATTATTTTTTTTTCTTTGTCTTTGAAATACCTCATGCATAGGATACTACATTATTCATCTAAATAACTGACTTAATTAACAATTACTAATTACTAGAGCTAACTTATTAACATTATAATGTAATCTCTGTGTGAAAAATGAGGTGAAAATGCATATTCTGAAATTCGTTTTTCAAATGTGCACTGGAATTCTTTTCTACTACTATGTTTGCAGCAAGCAGAGAGCCTGCATACCAGGAAATGAGAGTAGATACACTTGCTCACTGTGTAACTGGCCTATAGTACTAAAGGAAGGGTGATGCTGACTTCAATTTGATTGGAGCGTGTATCTGCAGTTTTGCTACATATGCAAAATGGGAAGGTGTAGAGCTTTGCTGGGGGAACAAGGGCAGAGGGAGAGTTAGTTCGCGGATGACTGGGCTCTCAGACAGACGTGCATAGTCTCACTTAGCTCTGGCTTGAGAACTCTATGTTTTCGCCACACACTTCAAACATCTGACATAACAGAGGCAATCCACGCTGACTGGGCTTGTTCTTCTGAAGCAAGTCAAAGGAGGTTGTGTGGGAGAGGGAACTGCACATTTTTGGTAAGCACCCAGAGTCGAAGTGAGGTTATCTTGCGCAATTGTTTGACGAATGTGACCTAAAAATACCAGGCAGTCAGAGTAGCAAAGCAAAAGAAAATCCCCTGCATGTTTATTCGTCATGTGTAGAATCATTAAATGTGATGCCTATTTTGAAAAAGTTTTATTTGCACTGTTTCTGTTGTTTTTTTCTCCTCTTATTTTACTACAGTTAATGCTGGAACGTAAATGGTAAGAACTGTATCATGACATTGTAATTGTCTGCAATATAATATATACATATACATATATACAAATGCTTTGGAGTTTTCATTGTTGTGGGAATTGCATATGGGGAGTTGGGGAAGATTTGTGTTCTTTGGTAATACATTTGCCAATTTGCTCATGCAGATAGAACAACAGATAGACTAAGCGCTGATACATAGGTGTATGCGTATGTTCCCCAATACATGTTGTTTGGGGAAATCCAATACAAGATATAGATTACTGAGGGTCTATGAACACTAATGAGGCCTTTGGGAGCATAGATCACTGGTGTAAATAAATCAGTGATACCAGCCACAGGCTGTAGGTGGCACTATATGTAAAATTTTTGGTCCTCCTGTGCATAGGCCCAATGCCTCTATATATCACTAGGAAGTATTCTAATAAAAAGGAAGGTTTAGTGTATGATGGGGCTATAATGTAGGCAAGGGAAATCATGCTCACCACTAAGTAATACTACCACAAAATACCACCAACAATACATATTACTGGGGTCGCCAAAATTATATAACAAGGTATGCTCTCTAGGATGATGTGAGGCCAAACCCAATCTAAACGTGAGGATAAGTATTTCTAAACTATGACTCTTCTTTTGGCAGTAAGAAAATACCGACAGACCCCATATTTACACAAAATATCCTACAGTCCCATCTGGAAGAAATGTATAGTTCAAATCTCCTGGGATTGAAGTTTTTGTTGGCATTACAACAAATGTTTCTGTCAGTAAAGCAAAGCTGCACTGGCTTCAGACCTGGGATGAGTCTGCACTTCCCTAGTTCATTAGCGGCAGGGCTGACTTAGCCCACCATCATTCTGAGGTCGATGAATTGATTACCATTAAACTGGGTAATAAAACAGTTATTATTACTACACTTAGAAGCTGTACAAATCCACCTAAACCAAAACATGAATACCTGATATTATCATTATTACTGCTGGTTGAGGGTCAACTGAAGAGTTAAATAGAGCCACAGTTGAAGCTAAGCATGGTGGGAGGGAATAGCTGTGCCTTGCATCTGTGATGAAGAGATCGAGGCAGCATGCATGGCGTCAGGGAAGGACGGATGGGGCAGCTTCCTTACCCTTGTACAGGTCCTCCATCAATGCCTCTTCTCTACCCAGCAAAACTCCTTGGTTACTGCCTTATCTTGGTATAGAGATTGAACAGCAATAGATTTGCCAGTGGGAAATGACAATTCAGGTACTGAGGTCTTCTGCAAGTAAACAACATTAGAATGTTGAAGCAGCCGGTATATGCAGCTCATTACATCCAGCTTCCTACACTAATGTATAAGTGGGACTCTGAAGAATCTGGCATTTTAATGCTGATCGTCTGTCCAACAGCCAAGACATTGGAGCTCATTATGGGTCCGGAGGTAAACCTGCCACTGCTACCGGCAGTTTGCAGCGGACCTGTAAATATTTACCGGTGCCTGACTCCCTGGTGCTACTGGGAGATTACAACCCCAACGGCCCGGAAAGTCAGGTGCTGGTAAAATGTAAGAGGGAGTGGGGATACGGAAGCACTGGCACCGTTGCTAATGGTGATGGTGCTTCTGTGACCGGTCTGCCTACCATGTGGCCGCTGTTCCCGGCAGGGTCAGACCTGTCAGGTACAGTGGCTCCAGGAGGAAGACTCGGAATGTGGCTTTCCAGAAACAAGGGTTCCGGTAAGCTTACCGACACCCTTGTTTTTCGGACTGCCATTATTATTACAAATGTTAACATCAGAATAACATATTTTTGAAAATAGCAAAAAACAGCAATTCATTTTGGTAGATTGTAACCTTTTTTTTAGCTAACACAGAATTGGATTAAAGAAAAAATCGTCGGGTGCTATAGAAACCTTCTTCAGGCTGGTCTCCTAAATTTGAAACCTAGGAATGGTGGGAGACAATATGGGGCCTTTTAAGACAGCAGTGTTTTGATTACAAGAAATCAAAATCATGTATGTCTCATTTGTTTTCCGGGCAAATATTATTTGGATTACATAGGAAAAAGTCAAGATGGCAATTCGACTTTAGAACCTTCCAACAAAAAGGGTTATACCAATGGGAAAGACCTTCACTGATAACGAAAAACATTGCCACACATAGAATCTGAAACATTGAAAAACATTATCCCAAAATTGTGTCACACTGCAGTGAAATTGTGTTCCAAAATTTCCAGAAACCGCCATGTTATGATATGATTTGATATGATATGATATGGCATTTATAACGCGCCTATACAAAACTTTTTCAAGATAAACATTAACTGCTGAAGTTTTTCCCACTACAAATCGACTGACATATGGCATAGATGATTGAAATCCACATTCAGGCAAACAGAAAAGCATATATTGCGCTACTGGCTCACCAGCAACATCGTCCTGGCCCACTGTAGAGAAATACTAGACATTTATAGTGTACCATCAGTAGGTAGCTCGTGGAATGTTAGAGTGGGCCTACAAGAAGTGACTGGGGCACCATCACAAAGGAATGGTTTAGGCTCCAGAATGGCCTTTGGCTTGAGGTGGCTTGGTTCATGAATACTGTTTTGCATTTTCTTTGTCTTTTAATCTATCATGAAACAAGGGCAGACCTCAGCCGTTTGAGTCCCAGGTTTTCTATCACCAAACACACAAAATCGGTGCTTGGTAGGAAGACCTCCTCATCTTTAAGGTAACCTGCACACACTAATACTACTTTAACTGTTCCTGAACTTACTTGTGTGGCTCTTTTTGAAATAAAATCAATATTGTGCTAAGGCCTTCGAGAATCCGACTGTGAGAAAATGTACAGAAAACCAAAAAACGTTTTTTTCATGAGAATATCTTCTAAATTATATTTTTCTTTCAGTTGTGAAACAAGAAGGCAAAAAATTATGACCTCATTTTGGTTATTGCATAACGGTAAAATCTGATGGCGATTTAAATACCACCTATTTTTAATTTACCACTTGATTTTAAATTGGGATGGCGTGGAATATTTACTGCATGGCGTACAGAAAAAGCACTACAACGAATATCTCTCCCATCTTTCCCATGTGGATTACTTTCTATGTACCCGTAGGCAGTATTTAGAATTCCACATGTTCCTAGTCTTAGCGGCATACTGATGAAGAGACTATAAGTCCCTTGTTTAAATATGCATGAGTCAAAAACCTTGCTGATAGGGAAGAAGACATATTAGCCACAGTATGAACTGAACTTAAACTAACTTCTTAATGTTACCACAACTAGGATATTTCAGATTGGATTGGTAAAACTTAAAACGATTAAAAAAATGTGAACCCTGGCTCAAACAGCTTGGAGAGATGAGACTCCCTTTCCTGGATCTGTGTCATGCTATTGTCTCGAAACCAATATAGACACCTAAGTGTATGTAATGAATGCTGGAATAGGGGTGATCTGATAAGGTGAAAATGAAAGAAGTATTTGTCATGTGGTCGGGTTATACTGGGTCCATCAGATTCCATGCACATTGTGATGAATCGTGGTACCCCTCCAAGGTGCTCACAACTGACAGTCGAAGAACACTATGAAATGCAACCCACCCTGTAAGGAATGCAGAGGACCGACACTTTCAAGGTAGGAAAAGGGATTCACTCTTTATACTGACAGGAGGGAAGTTGGTATGGTTATTAAGCACAACCGTTTGTTAAGGTTAGTACAAAGGGATTGATGGGTCTTAAAATGACTCTAGGGGCCTTCTGGGAAGGACCTGGGCACAGTACCACAATGTACCTTGTGCTGTAGATGTTCTTGAGTCAGCTTCAGAGCGCATTGCAGGCTTATATGACAGAGTTTGAGATGACAGTGGCTGCAGGTATTAGGTGGCACGACGGTTCGGTGAGCGAAGGTGGACGAACGGCTGCCGGCTGGTGTGGCGGCTCTGGGTCAAGAATCGTTGTCTCAATGCTGATCAGTGGTTCTGAAGCACTGGTTGTGACATCTTGGATGTCTTTAAATGACCGTGGCTGGACAACAGTCAGCGTTGCTGTTGGTAGAAGAATTCAAATGACTCGAAAATGTCCTGTAAGGCCGACGTAGGCAGAGGCTCATTGCAGCACTTCTCCCAGCTTCTTCAATGGGCTTGTCTTGTCCTTTAAGGTGGATGGCCCAAAGCTGAGGAGTGTGCTGTAGGCAGCTGTCTTGTCCTTGGTTGAAGGTTCAGAGACCTTATGGTATTTCCTATCTAGGAAACTTGCTGCAGAGCCCAGCAAGGCATGCTGTGTGATGACTGGGTATCAGTTATGGAGCGGCTGGAGGGTACTCTGAGTTATGTTTCTCCCTCTGCTCCCAATGAGAAGTTTAGGGGAAGGATCTTACTTCCCTCTTTGGATATTCTGGCCTTCCTTCACTGGCGGAAGATGTAAGGCAGACTGTACATTGACCAGGGTCCAAGATTTATTTCCTCTTTGTTACTTCAAGTGAAGTCTTCAGATGATCTGCCAAAAGAGGGGTTTGACACTCTTTTAAAAGCCAAGTGGGCCACAGTGATTGGTGTATGCTAAGCCTTATTTAATGAACCAATCCTATGGTCCCTACCAAAAATCTTCTGTATGCGTGAGGTCATAACCAGAGTGCTTTACAACAGGAAAGGTAAAGGGGTGAAAACAGAAACAAGATGTGCCGCAGAAATAAAAAGGTGGGATCCTCCTTTCAATAGAAAGAGCTCTGGGCTCACTCCCTTGTGACACTAAGCCCCACCCATCTTCCTGTCTGTTATTTTCCAAGAGTCTCTCTGTTAATGGTTCTCCCTGTGTGGTCCTTGTTAAAGCGGCTGGTCCCGCTTGAAGCTGCAGCTAGACCAAACTCTCTGGCTCCTGCAAACCAAATTCTTGTGACATGAACTCAGACTAATTTAAGACAGCTGTTTATATCTAATACAACCTGTAGCCATCAAAGGTGTTCTTTAAACAGTCAGGACACTTTAACATAGAATTTACAGATGCGCACAAAGTTTGTGAAACTTGAGGAACTGGTGTTAATAAGCTCTGAAAGATCAGCCATCGACCAGGAAATGGTGCTTTCCTATTCTGGCAGGTCAGCCAACCACAAAGAGGTCAGCTAACAGCCTTGTGACCTCACACCATTAGGTGTTATGTGATAGTATCCTTTTTGACTTCACACCATTAAGTGTTATCTGAGAGGAGCCTTTTAACCTCACACGGGTAAAAGTCAAGGCGCATAGGGTACCATGGAAAACTCTGGGTAACAAGTGAGAGAGATGTCCCTTGGTAACAGACAGCTGCCTAATATAGCCTGCTGAAGCATACCATGCTATGACTTTGTAGAACTTCACAGATGCCATAGAGTACAGTGAAGGCATTTACTAACATGTCCAGAGATATCACTTTGAGATGCAAAACCCTGTCTAACGTAGTTTCACATAGGAGTTCTACCTCGAACGGACAAAGTGACATGCTAGCTCTAGCTCTCTCACTGTTCCAAACAACAGATATGACAAACCCACATGTTCAGGGTTGTAATGTTACTAAGTAGATATATAGTCCAGCAAAGGGAGGAAGGGAGAGCAACTGACTTGCCAGTCCATTCAAGCCGGAGGGGCTGGGAAAAAGTGCTGAGCAGCAGCAACAGCATACAAGGGAGACAGCTATCCCACCTAAGCAGAACTCATCAACCAAAGAATGAGATGTTTTGTTTGAAGAACATTCCTGTCTAAACATGAGTGACAAGTGGAAGCTTGCTGTGTGCATGGATTCTGAAGGCATGTAGTGTAGAGTAGCTTTGTGAGATATATAGGCTACCCATGCTTTTAAACTAAACACCAACTATTCTATTATTTTCCCATTCAAACATGGTCTTTGCCTACATAGCAATCTTGTTCATAGGTGTGATGTTATGTAATGTGACATCTGCTTTTACTTTAGCTTATTTAATGAGAATAAGAACCTTCAGAAGATAGGGGGTCATATTAAATGCATTAACGTGATAACTCCTTTGTCAAGTGTATAATTCAGAGCAATGTGTCAGAGTGGCATCTCTTTGAGTCTAGGAACGAAATTTAACTTTCATCCGAAAGCTTAGAATCTAAGCTTTCCAACAAGCCTAGAACCAACTTCCTACTCCTTATACTTTTCCCGTAATCGCGATTTGCAATTTTGGCTCAATTTCTCCACTTGTCAAAATAGCAGCTCCATTCTTTCTTTTGTTAAAATCCGTTTGCAACTTGGTAATAACTCATAGAGCATTGCTAAAGTGAGCCTGAACTAATACCAACACGCATCTCCCACTCACCCTGAACCTCCTGCAGGGAATTAAAATCAATTTTAGCATTTTCACATCATTGCCACCACATTTCAAAGTAATTTGCCTGTGTTTCAAACTCCTACCTGTTTCCTCTAAGCTTGCTGGGGGGGAACTGAATTTCGTATTGTATTTGATTGCATTCCTGAGAATTGTGTGCTCCTCTTCCCATCTCCTTCCATTTCTTACATTGCATAGGGGAGGGGGGTGAATTGCCAGAGAAAAAGTGATTATCTTATCTTTTGCTAAAATCATATCAAGCATTTCTGTACTGCATTTTATTCCTCATTGCTTTTCCCTTGAAACCATAAAAGTATTTTTGCTACTTTATCCATCATATACTAACTCCTCATTGATTGTAAAGAAGCGTGCTAGTGCCAGACTACCCATTGTTGATCAACATCATATGTCTAAGTCTACTATCAGATATTTATTTATTATAAAGTGTGATATATATATATATATATATATTGTTTAAATTTTCAAATAAACCTTTTAATTTGCAAAACAAACCTACTTCTTGGCTCAGGGGGCTCAGGGGGATTCTAAGAGGGGTGTGTTATACAAGGGTTGTCATCCAGAGTACTGAACTGGATATAAAAATACATCAATAAGGGTTTTCCTCAGCATCCCAGACTAGGCATTGACTTAGCTGTAGTGTTGAGTGAATATCGCTTACAAAAGTGGGGCTCGAGCCGGGATATTCTGGGTTAGATTTACCACGTGTGCAGATTAATACAGTGTGCCAACTGACCAGATACACATATCCGGTTAGATCACCACGCTGTTTTACACTGTGAAAGCATCCCTCAAAGGAACGCTCTAAGGAAACGGTCTGTTTTGCAAAATAAAATACAAACTTCTGTAAGTCAGGAAGGAACTCAAATTCCAGAATGACGACCTTGGTAGATATGAAAATAGCCAGAGAACACTTCTTACATAAGCTATTTGTGAGAGGTGAGTGGACTCATCAGGACCAAACGGTCTGGTTGCAGGCAATTGCGCAACAGGTCACTGAAACAGGGTCAGATATGTGGGGAGATCAGGGTCCCCTACATGTGGCCCTGAGTGAACTATATATGGCCCCTAAAGCCAAAGATGAACATAATAAGATTGCCAGGATAGCGGCATATTTGTATCTATATATGGGAGCCATGCAGGACAAATGTGCTGAAGGCCAAGATCTGGCAAATAGGCAACAGATGGCGTTAGAGAAGGCCCAATCTGATCTGGACTCTTCTGAGCAGAGGCTGCTCAGGAGCCAGGAGTCAGAACAGGACAGCAGACAGTACATCACTAAAATAAAGGAGGATATGGATGTGCTGCAACAGGAAAAGGCGGACCAGGATACTAGATTTCTGGCCTTGCAAAAGGAGTACCAAGAAGGTTTGGACTCCCTACTGCAAAGTCAGAAAAAGCTGGAGCAACTATTAGATTTCAATAGGGCATGTGCCGAGCAGGTAGTCACCCTGCAAAGCCACCTAGATAGGGAGAAGGCAGAGAGCAATAAACTGATTTTGAAAGACCTGGATACCCAGGCAGAGTTTGACCAGGAGCGCCAGAAAGCTGGTGCCTTCCAAAGGCAAAGGGACGACCTGGCGGCACAGATGCAGGCTCTTAGTCAGGAAAGGGATACCTTAGGCCAGGAAGTCTGCCACTTAAAAAGGAAAATGGAAGAAAATCACCTGGCCCTCCAGGGACTGGGTGACCTCCAAAAAGAACACCCGAACTTGCTAGAGCACACCAGGAGGGTGGAGGATGCTCTGGCAAGAAAGGAGCAGGCCAATAGGGACACAGCTCAGGAGGTAACCCTCCTGCAGCAGAGATTGGCCCAGTACTCCAGGACCAATCAGGAGGCACAGAGAGACAATGAGGCTCTCTGTCAGCAGAATGATAGGCTCCAGCAACAGGTAGCGATGCAGGAGAGACTGATAGAGTCTAGTAAGGCCTTAACTGAGGAACTGAAAGCGCAGACTCTTGCATTGCAACAGGGAGCAGGGGCTGATAGAGACGAGGTGCGCTGGGAAAGGGAAACGCCTGAGCATAACCTCAGGAGCCCTGGTACCAGAGGCCTTCATCTCTCCCAGTCGCTGGACTCTGCCACCCCCATGTCCCCTCGCGCACATGAGACCAGGGCCACGGAGATGGCAGATTACTATCCAGCTAGAAGTATGGGGCTCATAGGCCAGTACCTCCCAGGAATGGATGGGCGGGCACCCGGGTATGGGCACCCAAGCACAGTGCAATTTAGTGGGGAACCCCAGGAGAGTAGGCCCATTAAGGGCATCCTCAAAACCTCTGCCCAATTAGGTCAGTGGGGGGGTACCCATCAAATCCTGGCAGCAAGGAGGGGTCTGAAGACTCCTCTGAGCATTACAGGACACAGGAGACCAGGTCCCCACATTCTGCCAGCCATTCCCAGGCTCGCAGAATCCGGGAAAACCTGGAAGATCAGACGGGCACCTCTGGGAGCAGCGCTTCTGAGTCGGAGGATGAATGGACCAGGGTTACCCGAACCAAAAAGGCCAATAAGGCAAAAAGAGCCCTGCTTAAGGACCCATTGAAACAAATAAAGGCAATAAGGAGTGTCATCACGCCTTATCATAAGAACGCCAAGTATTCTGTTTGGGAACACTTGGAGCTCTATGAGCAAATGATGGAGACTTTCCATTTGAAGGACAGCCAAAGCTGTATTCAATATGTAAAGTGGACCTTCTCACCAGAATACTCCAGTTTCTTTGCGGGGCTGGAGGATCAAAATCATTCAAGGTTTTCCACATACAGGGCGGCCATCTTGAAACATTTTTCTGTGCACAGAAATCCTCAAGAGGCTCGCAAGACAGCCTACAATTTGCAATGTGGGGAGGATCAGGCCCCACAAGAGTTTGTGCAACCCAGAAGGGTGCGCACGGATAGCAGAGAATTTATCAATACGTTTTTCCATGCCTTAGCCAAATACATAATGACCCAGCTCGTGAGAGATTTTCATGAGAAAAGATCTTTAGACTGGGTCATTGAACAGGCTACCCGGATCTATGAGGTGCAGAAGCCCATCGAAAATAAAAATAATGCGCCAAAAAACCCCAAAACCAACAGCACCCCTGCTGCTGCCAAGGTGGCAGAGGTAAAGGTTGCCCCTGTTTTAGGTTTGGAGATGGGGGGGCCTAAAAACCTGCCTGCACCAAATAATTCACAGCCCAGAAGGCCCTCGGGCCAGTCACAGACAGGGAGTCGAGGAGGTAGTCCCACAAATAGGGTCCCCTGCCCTATTTGTCCCCGCTGCAAGTCCCCGCTACAAGGGAAACCGACCAATCCCGGGTTATGTGTGGACTCCTCCAGCCCAAGGGGGGGGATCCAGCCAAGCACCTAACCCATGGGACTTCCCTCTCAACTTCCCACAGGAGGGCAGAAATTCTCCAAATCCTGGGCAGAACTTTTTCCCCAGGTATCCACCCAATTTCCAGCCCCAAAATCATCAATCCTTCTTTCCCCAATTCCCTGAGCCCAGACAACCTAATCCGGGAGAGGGGAGGCCAAGGGTGGAGGGGTACCAAAATCTTCCCAACCAGGGGTACTACCAGAGAAGGGATAGCTACCCTTCCCGGGATCAGCCCAGGGGAGAAAATAGAGCCCCGTATCACCCTGAGCGGGTTTCACAACTTGAGCGCCAGGTCCAAAATATGGCACGGGATCTGGGTCACATACTGAGGGCTCAACAGAACCCTCAGATGAGCATGCCACCGCAGAATGCCCCAAACTCTGGACCTGGTGCTCCAGAACAATGACGTGGCAGCACCCCGATAACCCACCGGTTCCCAGGGAGGAGGCACAAGGGGAAGGGGGGTGTAAAGCCTTGGAGTAAGCTTCCTTCCCAAATTGTAAACAGCCCCTGGAAAACCAGGAACTGGAAACAAAATCTCCTGCCCCTGAAAGCCTGCCTACCAAGGAGCAGAGGGGGGGTAGGAGAAACAAAGGACCCAAACAGGCCCACTTTGTGGAGGAGGTACAGGTCTTCCAATTTGAGGGAGTGGGATCCTCAGAAGATCCTGGGAAAAGGATCTTCTCCTTCAGAGATGGGGGAACTCCTCCCAAGGAAAAATGGGTCCCAAGGGATTCCAATCCAGACTGGGGAGATGTGGAGACTGAGCTACCGCCGCCCATCATCTCATCCCAGAACCGACAATACCAAAATCCCAAGGGTCAAACCCATCCTGATGACTTCCTCCAAAAAGGGCAGGGCGGCCCAGAACCGGAACCAGGGGAACCCACAATGGCTCTGATCTCCAGTTGCCAACTTTTTCTTTCAGATTCCCAAGGCTCTCCACAGAATTCTGCCCAAATCTCTTTGCTAGCAATGTCCAAAACCAGAAAGTTAGCCCACCAGTTGTCCACAAATGTGCATTACCTGTGCCCCCTTGAGGAGAAGTAGGGAATATACTATGCCCCGGTACAAGTACAGGGGCAGGGTACAATTTTGGCACTGGTGGACACTGGATGCCAAGCTACCCTTCTGTCCAAAAGGGCCTTTGAGGAACTAAATGCCAGAAGGGGGGAGAATTACCGAATTCCTCTCACCTCTCTTTGTGGACAACTGCAGAACTTTGACGGGAAGGAAATTCCCGTTGAGGGGACTGCAGACTTGGACATTAAAATTGGGCGACACAAGGTGAAACACCCGGTCATAGTAGTGACTCCAGAGGGCACCCCTTGTTTACTAGGGAATGCCCTCCTGAGAAGGTTGTCACCCCTAATAGATTGTGTAAACAAGGTCCTCTGGACCCAGACTAGCCGACCAATAAAATTAAAACAGAGGGTCAACCATGTTAGTTTAAACGGCACCTGCCACATGGTTGAAAAAAAATCTGACCAAGTAGAATTTCACTTCCAGAACAACCAAACTCCAGACGTGACAGTAATAGCAGTAGGACAACAGACTGGTGATGGGGGGTCCTCTCCATTTCTGAAAATCAACCTTCCTTCCAGTTTAAGATGGTATTCCACACCGGAAGGAAACACTCTGAAATTCTTAACCAATCCACAATCAGACACTCCCACTCCTATAGTCCAGAAAGATGTGAAATCAGCTCAGAGCCTGGCTGATATTCAGCAAATTGGAGATCATTTGTTCATCCCGGTTCAGTTAAATGATGGGAAGGTCTCTGTTCTCGCCCGAGTGTGTGTGAACAACGGTAAGAGCTTCATCAGCGAAGCCATGTTCCGCCAACTCCCAAAAGATCCAGCCATTCCCACATTCAAACTGATAGACAAATGGGAAATGGACCTGGAAGCACCTAATTCCAAACATCTCCTGCCAAGCAGGTGTATGCTCAAAATCTCCATTGGCAACAAGAGCATAGTCCATAATTGTTGGGTCGTGCGAGACGTCACTGCCGCCTTTTACTTCGGCAGTGACATTCTCAATCGCTTTGCCATTAGTTTGGACCTAATAAACTTCAAAGCTTGGTCCCGATTAGCGGATAATCCCATGGGCTTTGATGATTCAGAAAAAGCATTTAGGTCAGCTCAATTGCTACCTTATGCAGTTGAAATTCAGATTAAAGAGGAAGTCACCATCCCAGAAAGGATCCGACAATTCTCCCTGGAAGTGAAAGTTAAAAGAGGACAAACATTGAAAAACCCTGATGCTTATATTCATCTAAATGCTTCTCTCCAACAGCAAGGGTTAGGGGTAAACCCAAAACCATTAGTCAACATAGAACATGACACCATTCCAATAGAGGTGGATAACAGCGACTTAAAGAGTATTACTCTAGCCGCAGGCACCATTATTGGAATGGCGATTGATGACCGACATTTCTCCATTGATTTAGGAAATGAACTGTTAGGACCAATCCCCAAGGACTGTTTTGACAGTGATTGTGAGGACAATACAACAAAAGACAGGATTTTCACCCGGCATGGGGGGAACTTCCTGGTGTACACTTCTTGCCCTTATGGTAAGGAAGATGTGACTTGTGACTTCAGGAGGGATGAGGTGATTTTCCAGGTCCATGAGGGCTGCCTTTCCCACCTGAAGCCTCCAGTCCAAATCAGCACTCTGACCAGGGAGTTCTCCACCCAGCTGGAGGAGGCCGCTGAAATAGCCAAACCAGAAGTCCTTGCAGGCTTCAGGCAGATGGTGGAAGAGAGAGTCAACCTAGCTGATGCATGTGTGACTCTGGAACAGAAGCAAAAGTTGAAACAAGTTTTCTTGGATTTTAAAGATCTCTTTGCGGTAGACTCATATGACTGTGGTCGCACCGACATCCACACCACAACAGTTCCCACGGACCCTGGAATGACTCCAGTGTTTGTGAAGCAATATCGTTTGCCTCTCGCATCCATGGAGTCCTTTACTGAAATAATTAAGAACCTTGAGTCCCGGGGAATAATCCGTCCAGTACACAGCACCTTCAATAATCCGGTGCTGGGAATATTGAAGCCAAACGGCCAGTGGAGACTCTGCACCGACCTTAGGGAGCTCAACAAACGGGTCCATACTTCCCGATGGCCTCCCCCCTACATTGACCAAGGGCTGGCCCAGATTCAGAGGTCACAAGTATTCACTGCAGTAGACCTGACCAATGGATACTGGACCGTGCCTGTCAGTAGGGAGGACCATTACAAACTGGCTTTTACCTTTGGGGGCCAGCAGTACACATGGACCCGGACTCCCTTCGGATACCTCAACTCCTGCAATGAATTCAACATCTTCCTACATAAGGCCATGCCCAACCTGGGTGCGAGGGGTAACCTGGCTTATGTAGATGATGTCCTCATCGAAAGTTCATCTGTGGAGGAACACATAGCGGAGATCCGTTATGTTCTGATACAGTTGAGGGCCGCCGGAGCAAAACTTTCCTTTCAGAAAGCACAGTGGTGTAGAACCCGTGTTAATTTCTAAGGGCATGAGATTACTCCTCAGGGTCTCTGTCCCCAAGAAAAGAAAGTGGAAGCACTCCAGAAACTGAAGGATCCCACAACTCTGCGGGAACTAAGGAGCCTCCTTGGACTGACTAATTACAGCAGAAAGTTCATTGAGGGCTATGCAGAGATCACTAGACCCCTGATTCATCTCCTGAAGGGGGGGGGTCAAGTGGGAATGGGGTCCAGAACAATCCGAGGCAGTAAGACAACTCAAAAGAAGCCTCTCACAAGTGCCTTGCCTAGCTTACCCTGTCAGAATCAAGGAGTTCTTCCTGGAGACAGGCTTCTCTAATGCGTGCTTGACGGCAGTATTATACCAAAAGCATGACAAGGTCAATAAAGTAATCTCCTATGCGAGCAAAACTTTATCCTCTGTGGAGGAAAAATTCAACGATTGTGAGAAGGCACTCCTGGCAACGGTGTGGGCATTGAAGAATTACCGCCCGTTTATGAAGGGGGAACACATCATAGTGGAGACTCCACACCAGCCTCTGCAATATCTCCAAAGTGACAGAATCCGGGCCGGAAATGTGAGTAATTCCCGAATTACTTCCTGGATTCTGTCAATGCAAGGCTTTCCTGTGGAGGTCATATATGGCCAAAACAAGAAGAGTCTCCTCGCGCAAGGTCTGGCTGACTTGCATGATTGTGCCAGAGAAAACTGTCTCGAGGGCGAAAGTCTAAAAATCAAGGACAACATGGAGGCATACCTTAATTCCCCACACAAAGTCTTTGAAGAAGACAAGTGTGAGGGAATGCCCACTGTCTATGTGGATGGATGCTCGTACCATGTTGACGACAACGGGGAGAAAGAACTGGTGGCCGGCGTAGGGAATGCATGGGTGAATGAGTCACCAGAACCCTCCGCTGGATACAAAATTGGTCCCCGAAGTAGTCAGGTGGCAGAATTGATGGCTGTTCATTAGGACATCCTCACTGCTGTCCAACATCAACTCCACGAACTGGTCATAATCACAGATTCAGATTATGTACGGAACGGGTTCGTGGAGCACCTGGTTAATTGGAAAACCAGAGGCATTTTATGTGATAATAACAAACCCCTGAAACATGGGAAGTTAATTCAAAACATTGATGATCTGGTCACATCGAATGGGATGACCATCTACTGGAAAAAGATCAAGGGTCATTCCAAAGTAGAGAGACCAGACAAAACTGGAAATGACTTAGCTGATCAGCTGGCCAAAACCGGGGCCATCCAAGGGGATCTAATCGAAATAGAGTCCCTGTTGGGGGAAATCCAGGTCACTGCTATCACTAGGTCCCAGACAAATGCTCAAAATGGTCTTTCAACTGCCCAATGGAGTAAGGGGACCCCTGATGCTGATTTAATTACAGCTCAGAAGGGGGATCCAATTATTGGTAAGTTTTACCAACACCTTGAGGACCCTGAGAACTTTCCCCTGACGGATACTGATTACATTGGGAAAGAGGACCTAAGAGTGTTGATGAAATATCCAAAAATGTTCCGAATCCAAGACGGTTTGCTGGTAAGGAAATCTAAAGCTGGCCACGATCAGTGGGTGGTTCCTACCTCATTCCGAAGCCTGATGTTAAGTCACGCCCATGATGCGGCCACCGCCGGTCATAGGGGGTTTCACACAACACTGGAAATCTTAAGAGAGGTTGCATACTGGCCACACATGGGGCAGGACCTCGACCAATACTTGAAGGGGTGTCTTGTGTGTGCACAATTTCAGCCATCATCCCTCACGCACCGTGCACTTCTCCAAAAGAGGGGGATGACACTGCCATGGTCAGATTTGCAAATCGACTTTGTAGGCCCTGTAATTCGCTCGTCTAGAGGAAACAAGTACATGTTGATCGTTACATGCTTGTTTACCAAGTGGGTGGAATGTCTCCCAGCCCCAAACTGCAAGGCAGAAAAACAGCTGCCCTGATGATTAACCACATCTTTTCCCGTTTTGGTCTACCTCAAAGGATTGAGTCAGACAGAGGTAGCCACTTCACCAGTGAAGTAATGACAAAGATGTGGGAGATACTGGGGGTTAAAAGGAAGCTACACATTGCTTACAGGCCAGCTTCTTCTGGAGCAGTGGAGAGATACAACCGAACCATTGTGAGCATATTAAAAAGATTCTGGGCCAAGTTGGGATATCTGATTACCTCTGGTCCTAATGGCCATCAGATCTACCCCTTCATCTGCAACTAAAATGTCACCATTTGAGTTGATGACAGGGTGCAAGATGGTGCTTCCCCAGCATTTGCGCGACAGGACCCAAGAGCAGACACTGATAAATGCCTCCAAAACTCATGAGTATGTGGAGAATTTAAGGAAACACCTCCAACATGCTTTTGCCTATGCTCAGCGGAATCTAGAAAGATCAGTGGATAGCATGAAAACCCACTACGACCTGAAGACCACCAGGAAGGAATATACTGTGGGGGACCAGGTCTATCTATACAATTTCCAAAGGAACCAGGCCAAACAGCTAAAATGTTTGCCTACATGGAAGGGACCGTTTGAAATTATAGACAAGATCTCCCCTGTAGCGTACAAAATCTGCATCCCCAAAGGCAGTTCGGCAGAGGGGGAAGACAAGTGGGTACATATAAATCAGTTAAAGTGTTGCCATCCCAGGCACACCCTGCAGCAACTGGAGGAGTCCTCTGCAATACCAGAGGGGGCCGCTCCAGAGTAATTCAATTCCAACCCTAAAATATCCCACATATAGTCTCTAAAATATTATGATTTGGAAAAAAAATGTCTTATAATTGTATCTTGTTTTGGTTAAAAGAAGAACGCAAATGTTTTGACTATAAAATGTATATGCCATCCCACCATATCAATGGTGGGGAAGAAATGTCTAGGAATGTGTATTGCCGCTTTGCTTTATCATCCTAGGAGAAATGAAACCATGGAGACTGACCAAGGAGGACGACCGGGGACCAGGAGCAGAGACCCGAGAGGCCCGGGGTACCGCCCAATTCTCCCATCAGGACCAGCAAGGAGAACTGATTGATCGACTGGAGGGAGGAAAAGATGCTGAACTGTGCCATCTATGGAATTGGAAGAAGAGGAGGCGAACATCCCAGATCTTGCGAGTTCCATCAGTGAAAGGCCAGAATGGCCATCGCAAGAGGGGGGGCTTGTGGGATGTTTTTACCCATGCACCCAAGCCCTACCATAAAACTGTGCAGTACTGGCATGGAAAACATCATGATGGCCAGAACTCCCCAGAGAGTGCACAGGGAAAACATGAAGAATAGGCTGCCACCCATTTTTGCCTATGTTGTGAGAACAGGAGGGCACTGCCTAAAACCACCATTGGGCTACAGACACAGTAGCCTGAAACCATTGGGAATGGCAATGCTGATTGCCAAAAAGCAACTGTTGGGAATTCATTTTCTTAATCCCAAAAATGGTTGCATTACCGGTACTCACCACTATCAGAAAGCCGGCATTTTAAAACCACCAGACTTTTGTGTAAAACTGAACAAATGAAACAAAACCAGACCAAGGAAAGACTTGCTAAGAGGTGGATACAATGTAAAACTATATTCTGAAATGACTTAAAGGAAGTAATTATTTAATGTATAGGTAAAAATTGTCAGTTTGATTTGAATGTAGAAAACTGGGAACAAAAAGTGACATTTAGCTGAAACCTGGCTTAATGAAACTGAATTCTGCCTGACAACTACCCCCGACAGGAGTTGAAACTGGATCAACAGCCACTCTTCCCAGGCCTAGCTGCATCCTGCTGCCCCTTGCCAAAAGGAGTTCACCTCTCTGATTAGATTAGGGGTGGAGCACCTGGGAACTGGAAGGGACAGAACAATGCAACTTCCTTGGCTTAGGCAAATGTTATATTGGGGGCGTCGTAAAATAGCTTCCTCTTGGGAGAAACTGGGGGGCAGCTGTGCCTCTGTGAACAAGCTGGCTTGGGGGAAGTGGATAAACCAGTTATTCCACCCTGTGATGTGGGAAGCCACACCCCTTTTTGACCAGGCATAATTTTAAAAAGATAGATAACTCATAGTGCGGACTTGTCAGAATTATATAAGTAATATCATTATTTTTGTGATTTTTCTGTGAACATTTTGAGAGGCGTTAGGACCCTGTGGTGTATTCTGCAGGGTTTCTAGCGGAAAATAGGGTCTCACTCCAAATGTATGCATGTTAAAAATCGGACACTTTATCATCTGTAACCCATATCCCTGGTGCACATTTGTGTAAAATCTGGAAAGGTTTAGAGGTCGTTATCTGGATGAAAAGGGGAGAATTCTGTCATCAGTGGACACAACATCGTACAAAGACAGGGATCGGATGGTTTGGTGCTACAGAAAATATGTTAACTGGACCTATAATATTAGAAAAATGGTACATAGATAAAAATGTATTTGGGTAAAATATAGATTTGTGGGCAAACTGACCAGGGGAGGATCCTCTGACCAATAAACAGACCTCACCATGATGACAATCCATTTCCTTCCCCCAATCAAGGGAGAGAGGAGGAATTGGCCAATGATAAGTGAGAGGGGCAGGTTTAGTTATGACCAACGCACACACCCACTTTCCAAGACACATAAAAAGAGACTGCTGGGACAGGTAGAGACATTCAATTCCATTTTCTGCGGAGTATGCTGACCGACGACTTCACATCCAGAGATCCAGACTTCAAATCCATCAATCTCCAGAACCTGTAGCAGAAATTAACTCCAGAATTTGTAGCAGAGAGGCCTGAATCCACCAGCTGAATCCTCTTCAGCAGACCTCAAAACTAACCAAACTATTCAACAGCCGGTCGAGCTGCTTGAAGTTTAGCTGAGAATTTTTGCAAGAACCTGTAGCAGTACCCAGAAAGCAGTGTTACATCCAGAATCCAGAGAGGCTAGACCAGCAGAGCAGAGCTGACCCAGATCGCTGTGAGCAGAACCGGTGCCTGATTGACCCGCCGAGCAGACAGAACCGCAGCCGGACGTGTTGACCAGATCCGTGACGAGGCCTAGTTCAAATTTATATTGTGACTACCTACCAGAACTGTGCAGAACCAATCTCTTAGTTAAAATCATCTAATCCAAACTATTTTAACCTAAGTAGAACTGCATCCTAGAAATCGTGTCATCTGTCATTGTTAAAGCTGCACAACTGTCACCTGTCAATTCTGCAGCTGCAAGCTGTCACCTGTCAGTTTGAGTTTACTTTAAATCCGAAAAACTACCTTTATTTAATCGTCTGTATCTCTGAAACCGTTTGTGCTAGGAACGACATTTAGAATCTTAGCTTTCCAACAAGCCTAGAACCGACTTCCTACTCCTTATACTTATCCCGTAATCGCGAGACACGCACTCGCAAAATTTACCGCGATTTGCGATTTTGGCTCAATTTCTCCACTTGTCAAAATAGCAGCTCCATTCTTTCTTTTGTTAAAATCCGTTTGCAACTTGGTAATAACTCATAGAGCATTGCTAAAGTGAGCCTGAACTAATACCAACACGCATCTCCCACTCACCCTGAACCTCCTGCAGGGAATTAAAATCAATTTTAGCATTTTCACATCATTGCCACCACATTTCAAAGTAATTCGCCTGTGTTTCAAACTCCTACCTGTTTCCTCTAAGCTTGCTGGGGGGGAACTGAATTTCGTATTGTATTTGATTGCATTCCTGAGAATTGTGTGCTCCTCTTCCCATCTCCTTCCATTTCTTACATTGCATAGGGGAGGGGGGTGAATTGCCAGAGAAAAAGTGATTATGTTATCTTTTGCTAAAATCATATCAAGCATTTCTGTACTGCATTTTATTCCTCATTGCTTTTCCCTTGAAACCATAAAAGTATTTTTGCTACTTTATCCATGCTATACTAACTCCTCATTGATTGGAAAGAAGTGTGCTAGTGCCAGAGTACCCATTGTTGATCAACATCATATGTCTAAGTGTACTATCAGATATTAATTTATTATAAAGTGTGATATATATATATATATATATATATTTAGTTTACATTTTCAAATAAACCTTTTAATTTGCAAAACAAACCTACTTCTTGGCTCAGGGGGGTCAGGGGAATTCTAAGAGGGGTGTGTTATACAAGGGTTGTCATCCAGAGTACTGAACTGGATATAAAAATACATCAATAAGGGTTTTCCTCAGCATCCCAGACTAGGCATTGACTTAGCTGTAGTGTTGATTGAATATCGCTTACACCACAGACATAGTTAGGTTGGTCAACGGTCTGGAGTCTGTATAAGACGAACTGGCCCCTTTACAACTGATGAAGAAGCTGCCTTCTCACTGTGCCCCCTGGTATACTCTGGCCCTCTGGGCATTATGCCTTAAGGTACAGCAGGCAGAACGGCAATGGAGGAAAGGATATGAGGCTCATCTTCATCTAATGTATAAACTGAAGTGCATGATCTACCATAAGGCTTTAAAAACAGCCAAGTCTATTTATTTTGAGGATTCAATCCAAGCAGCAGTGAACGTCCCCACATAATTATGTGAGATCATTAACAAATTGACTACACCGGATAGTAATACACAGCTAACCACCTCACAATCTTTGTGTGATGAGCTCTCTACCTTTTTTATCACTAAAATTGAGGAGATTAGGAATGGAATCGTGGGTAAGGGAAACTTAACTGATCTACATTATGCAAACGTTGAAAGTGGAATCACTATGCTGTTGACCGGGAAAAAAGGCAGCAACCCTTTTTTCTGACTTTGTTTTAACAAACAAGGAGAAGCTAATTAAGATAGTTGCAAAGCTTAAATCAGTGTTACCCTTAGATCCCATTCCACTGAGACTGTTTAAAGCAGCACCTATGGAGTTTTATGACACACAGGCTGCTGCAGTAAGCAGTGGGACGTAGCTCCATTTAAGCTTATAGAGGCTTTAGTTATTCCATTGCTGAAAAAGCCATCACTTGATCCTCTGATTTTGGCTATCGGCCTATTTCACTCTTGCCCTTTCCTATGAAGGTTTGTGGAAGTAGTAGTGGCCCCCCATCCCCTTGAGAACTTTCTTGGAAAGTCAAGAAATCTTAGATAGCTTCCAAAGGGACTTTCGCACCTGATGATCTTAACCATGATCAGGGACTTGGGCGGAATGACAGGTCTCATTCTTTTGGACCTGTTAGCTGCTTTCAAAACCATTGATCATGGAATATTGATGACGAGGCTAGAGAAAGCAGGATTTGCTGGGGCAGCGCAGGATTGCTTTCATGCTTTCTTGACCTCTCGATCGCAGATAGTTTTTCTTCACCCCTACCGCTCCTCTCTGGTTTTAGTCTCCTGTGGTGTTCCGCAGGGTTCAGCTCTTTCTCCTCTGCTTTTCAATTTATATATCTGCCCTTTGCTGATCTTGATTCATCTGTTTGGCTTTAGAGTCTTCTTATTTGCAGATGACACACAGATGCTGTTTAGACTTAACACTAAGCAAGTCAATGAAAGAGATAAACTAAAAAGCTACCTGGAATCCATCCAAGTCTGGATGGAGTTGAATTGGCTGAAATTGAATGGCAGGAAGACAGATATTCTGATTTCGGGTCCATCAGGGGCTGCTGATGGATGGTCCGATGCTTTTTTTGGCCCGCATCATAGGGCCCGTTACCTAAGCCTTCTGTAATTTAGGTGTAAAGCTTTCAGAAACCCTGTCTATGAAGGCGCAGGTTAACTCAGTGTTTGGTGCAGGCTTTGTTGAGCTCAAACAGCTAAAGAAAGTCCTCCTGTTTATTTAAGATAACTGTCATGCTCAAGTAGTGGCAGCTTGTGTTAATGGGAGTCTGGATTATTGTAATGCTGTTTACCTGGCACAGCCTGCCTTTCTTATTCTGTGCCTGCAGGTGCTACAAAATGCAGCAATGTTTTTGGTTACCCACTTGCCAACCAGAGGAGGAATAATGAGGGCTAGACAATCTCTCCATTGACTCCCCTGGTAGAAGCTTGGGTACGGTTTAAGGTGCTTTGCATTATGCACCGTGCACAAGGTGGAAATGGATGCTTAACCATACAGGCAAAACTGGTTATATATAGCCTGGTGCGTTCTTTGACATCCTCTAATGCAGCACTCCTTCAGATACCCAAGTACAGGAAAGAACGTTTGGGTGGCCTGGACTTTTTAGTGGCTGGCCCCAGGCTTTGGAATTCGCTGCCTGAAAATTGGAGAAAAATTGAGGATTTATTATCCTTCAAAAAGCATCTTAAAACGTTTCTCTTTAGATAAAGCTCAGAGATACGTACCCCCTTTGACACCTGGGTTTCTTTTACATCTATCCTGACTATCAGTTGTTTGAACGCCATGATGCCTTGAGTGATAGAGCGCTATACAAATAAATTGATTGATTGATAGATTCATTGATTGATTGATTGAAGAACCGTTGCCATTCCCGCTCAGCGTAACTAATCCAAATTCAGCCACTCCTTGGCCTAGTGGGAAGTCCTAGGAGGCCGACACTAATAATGGCCTTCTCCATGAGTCCAACATTCACTATGGCTTGCTTGGGTAAGCCTTTACAAGCAGGATCCTCTTTCCTTTGACCCATCTGCTTACACTCAAAACAACCTTTAGGTTGTGAGAACGCTGGTGTCCCAGTGTTACAGGTTCCTGCTCTCTGCTTTTTGGACTGCACAGCTCAACTAGAGTTGTGGGATTTCCTGTCATGCTTTTGGGGACCTGACATCGAAGAGGAGTGGGTTGGGACGTTGTCCTTCAATTCCCTCTTACCTCTCTTGTCTGAAGATTTTTCTTCTGGTTTGGGTGTGCTCACCTGATCCTTTTTCTAGTCTTGAGTACTGACAAACCTGTCGGAAGCCTTTGCAAGCTCCCAGGGTCTGTAATAGTCTTGTCAACAAGATGCTGGTGTAGGTCAACCTCCCAATTTTTCAAGACATGCTCACACGTCATCAAACTGTGCATCCCTAAATGTATCAACTTTGTTACCAGACACCCAACTGTTCAGATATTTCAATGACAAGCATGTGAATTTTTCAAATGTCTGCTCACTTTTCTTTCTGAGCTCCCTGAAGCTCTTGGGATACTGTTCCAGGGTCTTGCAAAACTTCATGAGAAGGGCAGTCTTCATGCTTTCATAAACGGGCCACTCTTCAAAAGTTAACTGAAGAATTTCATCAGTCCCCTGGGTCGGTAAGTGACCCATCAAGACTGGACCCCATACAAGCTCCTCCACCTACTGCTGCTGAAAAGCCAGCTTGAGTGCTTCAAATTAATCAAAAATATAATTCCCCACTTCATAAGCCTGCAGTCAGTCTTTGGGGATGTGGTGCCACTGCTCATCCCGAGCACCTTGGTTTGAACCACTAATGCTACATTTGCTAGATGTGGATCTGTTAGCTTCATTCTTCTCTTCGAGTGCCAGCCTATGCAGCTCTATGGCTTCCATGTCTCACTCTCTGGCTGCCCTGTCGCCCTCTCTGGCAGCCCGGTGTCACTCTATGGTGACCTTCACCAGTTGTATTTATTCCTCCAGCGCTAGTCCCCTCTCCTCCAACAGCAGCTTTCTAGCCACTACATTGCTAACAGCCAAAAACAAATACTGGGCCACTTAGAGGCTGTGCCGTGGCCTGGAACCAGACGGATGCTGCACAAGCCTTTGACCTCACTGACACTCTGCAATGTTGAGAAACCACACTGGCACCCCGGAAGGACGGTTGGCGAGAGGCACTACTCATGCTGTCTTCCTCGTCATTTTACAATACCCCTCCTGGATGGTCTTCTTAGTTCAGGTACACAGGGCCTAGCCCTTCCCCTGGGGTCTCCTCCTCAGCCAACCTTGTTTCTAACCAAGCTTGGAGGCTGGTCAGCATCTCAGATATATTCATCCTGGTGCTGTGGACAAGTCCCCTCTCATGACATAGGACGCACAGGACATCCTTGCTCATGCCTTTTAAAGTCTCTATGTTAAGATCCATGATTACCAACAAATACCTAGCAGTGTCTAAACGTTCCATCAACAGTACAATTATCCTTGGGTGACTAAGATGGGCGCAAGGCACAAACTAGATCCATCTGCAAACAATGAGACTTGAGTAAAAAGCAAATGATAAACCTCCTTGTCCAATTTTGGTAACATGAAGGGAAGGGCTGGCTTATCTCCGAAGGTTGTGGATCATTCATTATTTGCCACACAGCAAAAATACAATTAATACCGAGTTATAAAAGGAGTGCCCAGCCAAGGCTGCATTAAAAAATATTTACTTTATTAATCACAATAGACAGTCTAACAACACTACGAAATACAATCCACCCTGTAAATGAATGCAGAGGACAGACAGTTTCAAAGAAGGAAAAGGGATGCACCCTGGATACTGACAGAAGGGGTGTCGGTATGGTTTTTAACCACAAGAGTTTGTTAAGGTTCTTGGCTTTTGCACAGAGGGAGCAATGGGTCTTAACATGTCTCTAGGGGCCTTCTGGGCAGAGCCAGGGGGACAGAACCAGAATGTACCTACTGCTGTGGATGTTTTTGGTGCTCAACTGGACGAGTCAGCTTCAGGCCCCTTTGCAGGCTTCTGTGACAAAGTTTGAGATGGGAGTCGAGTGCAGGTATCAGGCAGCACAACGGTTCGGCGAGTGAAGCTGGACAAACGGCTGCAAGCTGGCCTACACAGCATCTCAGGTTCAGGATTCATTGTCTCAGTGCTGATTGGTGGCTCTGAAGCACTGGTCGAGATGTCTCACATAGCAGCATTGCTGTTGGTTTGCGGATTGAGGAACACAACTGGATCGAGCATGTCCTTTAAGTTGGACGTCGACAGAGGCTCATCATAGATACCTAGAAGAACCTCAACTGCATACTCACCTGTACCATGTACCCTACCTTGACCTTTCCCGAACTGTAACAACTATGTCCTAACCTGTCTGTACTCGATATAGAACCTCTCTATTTAATAGTAACGTTATGCAATGTGTAATTACCGTAACCTAATGTAAGATGCAATCACTGTAACCAAAGTCTGTAACTTACTATGGGCCTCATTACGACCCTGGCGGAAAGGTGTTTACGCCAGCGTAAACCATGGCGCACCTTTCCGCCTGACTACGAGTTCCCGTAGCGCCATGGTGATTTTTACGCCTGCTTTTTGCAGGCGGAAAAATCCATGGCGCTACGGGACTTGTTGTTAATTACGCCACCGTAATTTACGGTGGCGTAATTAACGCCTTCCCCACTCCCATTATACCCTATGGGGCAAAAATGGGAATGGGGAAGGGTAAATGGGGATTGGGGACTTACCGCCCCGCCAAGGTCAGAATTTGGCGGTAAGTCCGCCAACCCCCATGGCGGAGTTGGCAGCTTAGCGCCATGGACCATGGTGCAAATTGCACCATGGTCCTTCGCCAGGGTCGTAATGAGGGCCTATGTAAGAAATTTCTGTAACCAACCATCTTATGCAAAAGTGCCTAGATGCCTCTGGGTTTGGTGCGCTATACACATAACAAAATAAATAAATACATAGATGGCACTTCTCCCAGCTTCTTCAATTGGCTTTTGTCATCCTTTCAAAGTGGACATCCCAAATCTGAGGAGTGTGTTGCAGGCAGCTACATTGTCCTTGTTTGTAGGTTGAGAGACCTTCTGTCACTTCCTATCTAGTAAGCTTGCTGCAGAGCCTAGCAGGGTGCACAGTGTGCTGGCTAGGTACTGGTTCTGGAGAAGCTGGAGGGTCCTCTGAGTTGTGTTTCTCCCTCTGTTCCCTGGAAGAAGTTTAGGGGAGGGATCTTGCTTCCCTCTTTGGATATCCTGGCCTTCCTTCGCTGGTTTAAGATGTAAAGCAGACTCAACTAGAGTCCAAGTTTGAGTTCTTCTTTGTTACTTCAAGTGAAGTCTTCAGATGATCTGCCAAAAAAGGGGTTCTGCCCTCTTTTAAAGCAAAGTAGGCCACAGTGATTGGTGTAGACTAAACCTACCTTTAATTAGCCAATACTGGGTCCCTACCAACAATCTCATGTATGCATGAGGTCGTAAACAGAGTGCTTTGAAACAGGAAAGGTAAAGGGGTGAAAACAGGAAAAAGGTGTGCCCCAGAACTAAAATGGCAGAATCCTTCTTTCAACACAAAGAGCTCGGGCCTAACTCCCTTGTGACACTAAGTCCCTCACATCTTCCTGTCTGTTGTTTTCAAAGCATCTCTCTGGTAATGTTTCTCCCTGTGTGGTCCCTGTTAAAGCAGCACGTTTCCCTTGAAGCAGTGGCAAGACCAGACTCTCTGGCTCCTGCAAACCTCATTCTTGTGTCTTATGAATGGGGTCCCCCTAGAAGGGTGGCATACTGTAAATGACAGTATGCCACCCTGCTCAGGAGGATAGCTCAGCTGCAACATCCTTTCCTTGGAAGCGAGGCAACACAGAGCAACACAGGTCCAATCCCTGGGTCCGCACTTAGAAACATCTGGGTATTAGGCACGTTATAAATAACCTATCATATCATAACAGTTCCAGACATGAATGTTCACTGTGATTGATATTGAGGGCGGGAGCTGGCTTCAGGTTAACACAGTTATATATTAAAGGTTGTTGAGTTTCCCATCTCCTTTGTTAATCTCTGCAGCCAGGCCCTGTGTGGGCCTGCCTGAAGACCCTCAATTGGTATATTAATCGGTGCCACCAGCTGTAGTGCCAAAAAAACAGCAGGGCAGATACGAAGAGCCTTTGTTAATCAATCAGGCTGACCATGACAGGGGCAAGCTTGGTCCTCCCCCTTCCTGTAGATGTCATTGTGCATTCCATGTCTGTCATATTCCAATTAAATATGACAGGGGTGCATGGTGCTTGCAGGCATTGTCCAGCCAGGAGTACACAGGTCTGCTTTTGTTGTGTTTTAAGCATGGGAAGATTTTTGTAGATTAGCCCCACACATTTTCCTGAGGTTAATCTATCATCATTCCATGTAAATAAACATTTCAAAAAGTCCAGGCCAGCGCACGCCCACCCTGTGCATAGTCGAATTCCTCACACACATATCATGTGAATGTAGGTCAAGAGGCGTGCTTAAAAACTTCTCTGCACTGAACCCAAGTCTTTTCTTACATGGGCCCCTGAAGAGGAGGGGCTCAGTACAACAGGGGCATATTACAACTGAATATTAAAATGTGAAAGAAATAATAGAAATAATGTGGGGATATATTAGTCCTTCCTCTTGCCCCCTAACTATTTTAAAAGGTCTGTCCGTTACTATTCCAAATCAAGTTTAAGACAATTTGAAGAAAAATTTTGATCTGAAACACCATTGGTAGAGCTACATGAAGTTCCACAAGGGAAACTTTTTTGGTTTTAACTCATTCAAATTCATTCACACTATTAATTTATTTGATCACGTATTAGAGCTGAACATTTAAAGAATTGCCCATCCTTACCTTTAGCCCATAGAAATCGTTCTGTTTAATGTAATTTAATGTATAATTTAATATGATTTAGTTTACAAAAATACACTTTACACATATTGTACACATATAAAACATAAAAAGAAACAATCCATCACATCCTAACATTCAAATCACAACAATAAACATAAAAAAACATGTAACCATCGTTTTACATAGAATCACAATGCAATGCATTCAAATTAAATTAAAATTAGCACTTCTCAGACCAACTTTCCCAATGTTTCTTTAACATAAAGTCCAGTATTCTCGTTGTAGTTTAAATAGTTGACCTTAGGATACAACTCAGGAGGCCTCAGAGAATAATTGAGAGTAAAGGTTATATCAATGATTGTTCTCCCCACCCTGGCCCGTCATCCATTTAGCGTGGGAAATGATGTCACCATCTTGTTTAATGTGATATAATGAATGTAGGACTCTTCATGTTACCAAAATAAACAAACAAATCCAGTACTGGTGAGACGATGAGCTTGATTTCCATGTCCTTTGGTTATGTTATCACTTGTGGATACATACAGGGTGCACATGGCTCTGTGCTTTTGTCTATCAAGGTCAGATTGGGAAAACATCAAGGGCACACATACTATTAAAAACATGAGGCTTTTATACTACTGCCAAGTGCTGATATTGATTCGTGGTCTCTCAGCGTCACCAAGCTTAAGAATGCTGTCTTTTGCGGAAATTAATTCCGGCTTTCCCCTATTGCTCTCCTCGTGTTTCTTTCCCCTGCGTCTTTCGTTTGCTTATTTCTGGCCTACAGAGACCCTTACTAACATGAACAGCTGTGGTCACCAGTGGGGGGCGATTGCCTATCAAACAGAGCTCAGCACACCATGCATGTGCCAGCCCTGTTGGAATTCTGTGAAACATTGAATGTGCACAGCTCTGCCCACTGGGTTATATTCCCTTCAGAGTAAGGAAGAGCCTACAGTTTTGTGAAAAAAGCCCAAGATTAAAGAATTTTAGAATCTGTGGATTTGACTCTCCGGCAAAATTAAAGTAAATCACAAATGTTTCCAGGCGAATATGTTCAAAACAGTTACTTAAAATGGTGGAAAGGTCTCCATGTAGAACTGCTTCGTTAATTAAAGCATGTCACTTGCCTCTAGGGTCCAGGCTGCTGCAAGGTCACTGGTTACCAGGAAAGGAAATAACATTGGGGATCAGTCCCACTTCTCTGACAAACGATTGCTGGTGACTGGTGGAGCCAGAACAGGCCACAAACTACAACATGCTGACTATGTTGTAAATGTTCTATTGCCTCTCTGTTTAAGGGCAACTATGAAACAGTCTTTGGCTTTTGTAATTCGCTCCTGTTCAGAAACCATATGATGTGTGAGAAAACCAGAGAAATCATCTTCACTCGTGTGCTTATATCTAGTTATGGCAACACATACCTTAATATGGTAATTTTTGGGGAATCATTTTTCCTCAATCACCTCCAGGTTGCATTTTTAGGAACCAGCAGCCGCCCAGAGCTAACTGCTAAAGGAGAACTGTTGCTATTT
Source organism: Ambystoma mexicanum (assembly GCF_040938575.1). NCBI lineage: Eukaryota > Metazoa > Chordata > Amphibia > Caudata > Ambystomatidae > Ambystoma > Ambystoma mexicanum. Next base: position 974,156,001 of record NC_090925.1, read on the forward strand.
TCAAGGTTTTTCATGTAGCACCTATGTTAGCTTTGTAAAGCCCCACAGACAAACAAGGTACTTCAAGTGAACCCACAAACCAGCAAAAGGTGCCTTTTACCTGTTATAGGACAATCCGTCAAATATAGTCTCAGCCCAGGGATTGCCACACTTAAGCAGAAATAAACCTCTTTTGTGTAGATGAGTCTTAGTCTAGGAAGATCTGAGTAACTACTTTTAGTGTTGGACTGGGCTGGATAAGGATGCTTGCCTTTGTGCAGAATGCAGGCACAAGCACAGTTTCGACCCTTGCTTAAATGGCATCGGATGTTAGAAAAGCACATGCCAATCATGAGTGCTCCTGGAAAGATTTCCACACTCTGATGATAATCCACCAACCTCCAAGCGGGATAAGCATTCACATGCTGTTGGATAGGCTAGATGCCTATATACAGTGTGGGCATGTTGTGCACCTACTAATATGCAATTGCAGCCCATAGGGATCAGTATTAATGCCAGGTGTTATGTTTTTAATGGTGCATACCATTCGTCTTTGCACCATCAATCGTGAACAGATATGATAACACAGGTTCTGTCTGGACTCTTATGCCTGACACAGATTCATATCGAGAATCAGGAGAATCTAGTTGAGGGAGCACAAACCACAGATGCGTATGGTGTGGGCCCTTTCTGAAGAATTCTCTGGCTTTATCAGAATGAGATCCTAATTAGGTGCCCCACGCCAAACATGGACGCTTTAAAGGTCCTATAAGAGACACAGTAAAAGAAAATGGCTCTCATGAGAGTTTAATAGCAGGCAACTCGCACCAAGGTTGGCTGATCTAGCCAGAACGATGGGAAATGACAGAGTAAAGAGGTGCCAATACACGATAAGGGCACTTTAACATTGCATGTAAACCAAATATAATAGCAGAACCTGGAAGTATCTAGAAGAATGGCTTTCATTAACATCAGAGAAGAACCAATTCCCGGTGGAAGTTACCACTGATGATGTTAGAATTTTAAATCTGAAATATTTGAGCTTAAAAGAGTAAAACTGTCCTTATTGTGCTTGCTACAACGAGGCATTTGGTAGACAAAACAACTCCAATTCAAGAGGATTAAAGGATTCAAATAAGAAATTGAAATGCCAAATTACAAACTCAAGCATAACAAATAAACTGATAGACGGGGCATATACAGGGTTATAACCTGCTCTGATGTAACCTCCAGTAATAATAGACTAGCAGGAAGACGAGGCATCAGAGGATATCATCAAATTATTTCATAGTGCCTGATCCAATATCCGGCAAATGTACCAGTTTACTGTCACAGCTACACCTCATTCGACTGATGCACAATATAGTCGAAACGGGGAGACCCAAGTCCAACAAGGCCGCCAAGCATGTGTTGTTCAACAGCTGGCTGCTCAACAACTACTGTCTCTCCTTATCGTATCCATCCCCACATTGTCGTTATTCCCAGAGTCAACTCTCAATGCATTTCCACCAGCTTATTCCACTAAGGAGAGACCAAGTGTGTTGGCAGGTCCCAGGTTTTTGCAGATTCCTGCTACTTCTCCTTTTCCAATGTCCGTTACCTGTGAAGGTGCCAAATGCACAAGGGTCCCGTATTTCAGGCTCTAATAAGACAAATGCAGGGAGTCTTGCAAGACATGGATACCTTGGTAACTGTATACGTCCCATGGTCAACAGGAGGTTTCAGAAATTTGGTAAAGGAATTTCCAAACGTAAGAGAGGAGCCACATAGATTTGCTGAGGAATTGTGAAACACATGTTATAATGCATTGTGGGCAGACACACATCAGCCAGTACAGGTGATTATACCTGCATACGTGAGACAATGTATTTTTATCTGAAAGGTTGTTTGCCATGGATGTCCTATGAATAGGTACAGACTTGTTACAAGTTGGATAGTGACTACTGAGACTGTCAAGAGAAAGAATGTGAAAAAATGCATAGCTATACAAGAAATAAAGCAGAATCTCTGGCAGTCTCTCTGGACAGACTCAAAATAGGTTTTACTCTGCATTCATCTATATATATATATATATATTAATATCAAAATGTGTTTGTTTGTGGAAGGATTTGTGGTGAAGTGTTGGTCCTTATACAATTCCTCATCACTTCACCAATCTGCACCAAATTCTGCTGGGACCGTCCGCGCATTACTGGCTACATGACATTTGGACACCCCATCCCGTTCTGCTGATTTCAGCAAAAGTCAACATTTGTTTGTGGGTTTGCGGCTTGGTAAAATATTGTTCCTTATACAATGATGCATTGTTTCATCAATCAGCACCAAATTTGGCAAAGTTATCTGTTAGGACCCTCCAGACATTACTGGCTCATGATATTTGGACACCCCCACCCCCGTTCCCCGGATTTCATTACAAGTCAACGTTTGCTTGTGGGTTTGTGACTTGGTGAAGTGTTGTTCCTTATACAATTACACACTGTTTCACCAATCGGCAACAGATTTGACCTAGTTACCTGTTAGGACTGTCTGGACATTACTGACTACATGAAACTTGAACACCCCACCCTGTTCCTTGGATTTCAACACAGGTCAAAATGTGTTTGTGGGTTTGTGGCTTGGCAAAGCTGTCTTCCTTATAAAAACCCACACCACTTCACCAATCTACATCACTTTTTGCAATGTTACCTGTTAGAACCCGCTGGTCGTTACTGACTACAAGACATTTTGATACCCCACCCTGTTCCCCATATTTCAGCACAAGTCCGAATTTCTTGTGGGTTTGTGGCAACGCACTGTTCCTTATACAATTGCACACTGTTGACCAACCTACACCACATTTTGCTTTGTTACCTGTTAGGACCCTCTGGACATTACTGGCTACATGACATTTGAATACACCACCCCTTTCCCTGGATTTCAGCACCTTCACACATGACACGGTTGCCTGAAATTGTCAAAACATCAATGTGGTCGTAGAAAGACTGGTGCCGACACAAGGAACAAAACTCCAGGCCCTAGGATGCACAGTTGCCGAGATATCTGCACTACAATGCACTGCAACAAAATGCACCACGCTAGGGTGAGGCCACAGGTGGGAAGAGAGCACAGAAGGTTCCAGTATGCATCAGCATACCTTCTTAAGCCTTCCCCCAATGTCTGCTCTGGGGTATGTCAGCCAGCCACACACACCAATTCTCAGTGTAGTTTACTTTAGGGTGCAAAGCACATCAAGCGATATAAATTCAGAACAGCAACCTACAGGATCAGTGTTATTATGTCTGTCTTCAGAACCCATTCAGAAAACGGCTACTTCTGCTACTGTATCATAAAACCAACAGAGTTGCAATTTATCAGGCCATTCGAGTCAGGCCAGATAGTGATGGTAAGAAATAGGCCATGTTGGGAAGGGTTTTCTCAAGGACTCTCTGTAGAGGAGATGACATTGTTCAATGCAAATGGCAATTGTATCTGGTTCATCAGTGTCCCCTCCCACGACATACACTTTATCCGTGTATAAAAAAGCCAAAAATTTGTTTTGGCCGGTATCTGGTCTTTCCATCGAAACATTTACCATCAAATTAAAGTCCAACTAAAATTATCCAAAGAAATGCATTTCCATCGCAAAGAATTTTCATTGAATAATTTTCGTTGGATTTTAGGGTTAGGGTCAGGGTTTGTGACAGAGTTAGGGTTAGAGATAGGGTTTGGGTTAGAGTTATGGTTAGGGCTAGGGTTAGGCTTGGGTTAGCATTAGGGTTGGGGGTGTTCTTGGGGGTTGGGTGGAAGCCCCAGCTAATAAACAATAAACACTAAAACGCTGGCCAGTGCCGAAATACTTCAAATATTTCAGCACCAGACAGCTCTATGTAACGTGTTAACGTTAGGTGTGTTTTATCGAATTTCCTTGCAATAAATATAAAGTGCTTATGCATCGAAACCCTTTTCGATGAAAGGGTTTCGATGCATAAACACTTTGCATTGTATGTACGGTAATTTGATGGAACATATTTTGTTGAATATGTTTCGATGCATTCCATCTTCGAAAGAAATGCATACAATGCAAAGACCATAAACCCTTCTGGCTTATTGAAAAGGAGAGGCTGGTAGGTCTTGGATATGACATCTCCATTCAATTGCCAGCACTGTTCCTCTATGGGTACCTGAAGCTTTTAGGGACCAAACTTCAGTTCCAGCAAATAGCCAATTCAGGGAAACAGATGTTCATACCAAAAGCAATATTTAAAAAGCAGGGGGGGGCTTTCAAGTTGCATACAGATATGCCACCTCGTGCATTCCTTTATTTGTGATATGTTGGTCTATTGAAAAAAAACAGAACATATATTTTGTTCCTTCGGGAGTAATTCTATAGATATTTCTATTTTCGTGGCAGTAATAATAATGTGATGTTATAGGTGTCACGCTAACAAAGGAGCAGTCAATTTGTATAGAGCCAGACCTCTCGAGACAAAAGAGAGACATATGTTTTATTTCCATAAACAAATGGTTCCATTAATTAGGAACATCTGTGTGTAAGAATGGTAGGTACAATAGAAGTTTAGAAAAGATGAAACAATGAAGGAGGTTATTATACGAAAATTAATCTAACAGAAGCCATCCATCTCGAACATTCTGAAACATGGTAATAAAAAACCACAAATAGTCCGTGCAATGTTTAACCCGCTAGGTCTGGCCTTCTGATTTGGGTTGATTAACCGAGAACTTGTAAGGTGTCATTTGGTGCTTTCAGTCTATTAACAGCATTTCACGTTGTATTCAATTCACTGCAAGAGTTGGACCAAGTGAAAGAAACCATTCCTTGTGTTGTTGTCCAGAAGCGCTGTTTGTTGAGTATCATGTGCAATCTGCTCCATGTTTTTGTTGGACCTTTCCAGAATGTAGCAGTGATTAATAATAATAAGGATTATCTGATTTACAAGACACTAGACACGTATGCCAGTCATAACAACATTTTCTTATTACCTGATCATGTGAGAAACTATAATGCAAAACCCATTATTCTCCAGCAGTAGAAAATACCGACACCAAAATAACATCACACAGCATCCTTCATTTAAACAAACCAACGACCATATTACATCCTCATCCTTCCCATCAGCCAGAAAGAAACAAGAGTGAAACCACATTGCTTACAATGTTTTTTTGTTTTAACGCATTCCATAAACTACCATAGAATAGTACTGATATTGACCATCATGAGCACACCACGCTCCCCATCAACCTACACATATGTGTTTAATTGACCATGCATCAACACACATTCTTCGATTCAACATGTGAACATGCTGTCATGAACATCAACTTATGCTATACACATCATGAAGCATGTGTGTGCTCAAAATACTTAATAATCAGATCGTGCTGTAATATTCCCTGTAGCATATACATTCTCAGAGTGTCAACGGTGTATGCCACCATCACTCATATTAAATCAAATGCATTTTCACATGCTCATGCTGCCACGTCACCTCTATAAAAGCTGATGTACCATCATATACACATCGTGTCACATGACTTCATGTTGGATGATATGCATCATCATGTGTACTATGTTTCACAACACGTATGTGCCCAGATTCCTTTGGGCTTGGCGCGCAGTACAAATACACACAATACAAAATACGTAATAGTGCAACATATGCATCATCAATTGCAGAGGCATTCCTTAATCATATGGAGCACTGCATGCACAAGAAACATGAACATTTCTCTGTGTGTCAAATTCTCTAGAAAACAGACAGTAGGCTAGTGCATCTTCCTGCACACACATAGAATTATGCACCAGCATAACCTAGCCTGGACCCCAAGCAAAATGTAGTAATATGTATGCACTATCAAATGCACGTGATCATGACTCTTTAATTGCACAGCCTACTTTGCCTTGCACCCTCACGTTCATGTGTCTCAAATCAATACTAGGTGCTTGAGACCCGCCATGCAGCATACATCACATATAAAAATAATTCATATCAAATATGTTTCTCTGCATCACACTAAAACTATGTAAATAACTAGATTGAACAAGGGCGTGGGATCCTCTCTAGTGAGAAAGAACATGGGTCAAATACCCTGTTCTATGGAATTTCTCCCACTCAGGAGGGTCTACAACGACATTTTACCTCACTGCACCCACCACAGAGGAGAAATATAATTTGCATATCAGTCTGGTCCCACTCACAAGGACAGAACAGCACTGAAATGCTAGGCTATTATCCTCTGAACAAGAGTACCATCAGCAACCCCAGACATGTGTTTCAGCCTTGTTGGTCTTGTTTAGTGAGGTGAAGCTGAGACTCTCTAAAGCAGAGTGAACAAGAGGTCCACACCTAGGTTACATAAGGTGAAACCCCAGGTTTTACACACTAAACAAGGGTGTCAGAGCCCCACTACTGAGAACAAACAGGGGTCAAATACCCTGTTCTATTGAATTTCTCCCACTAAGGCGGGTCTACAACCATGTAGAACAGGTTCTTTGAACTGTTTTTGTTCTCAGTAGAGGGTCTCCAACAATGGTGTATAATGGTGTAATGTTTGGGGTTTAACCCTACATTTCCCAGGGTAATCCACATGTGGACCCAATGCTCGCCATGCTTAAAAGGGCACAGTTTCATCTCACTGAGTCGGCCCAAGAAGGACACATGTCTGGGGATGCTGTTGGTTCCTCTTGTTCAGAGGAGAATTACCAAGCATTTCAGTGCTGGACTGCCCTGGTGAGTGGGACCAGACTGATATGCAAATGGATATATCTTCTCTGTGAAAGGTACAGTGAGCTCAAATGTGGTTGTGGACCTTTCTGAGTGGGAAACCTCCCATAGAACAGGTTATTTGAATCATGCTCAATTTCAGTAGACGGGCTCCCACAATTTTGGATATTTTTGTAATGCTTGGGTTAACCCTATATTACCCAGGGTAAAACAGACGTGGATCCCTTGCTCACTGTGCTTATAGAAGCACAGTTTCACAGCACTGAGGAGGCCCAACAAGGCCAAAACATGTGTCTGGGATTTCTGTTGGTACTCTTATTCAGAGAATTGCCTAGCATTTTTGTGCTGCACTGACCTGGTGGGTCGGACCAGACTGATATGGAAATGGATATTTCTTCCCTCTGAAAGGTACCGTGAGCTAACACATGTTTTAAGGCCTTCCTGGGTGGGAAACCACTGATAGAACAGGCTATTTAAAACTTGTTTGTTCTCAGTAGAGGGGCTCCCACAATTTTTTCCATTTTTATAATCGTTGGTGTTTAAACCTAAATTACCCAGGGTAATCCAGATGTGTGTGTACCTGTTGTTCACTGTGCTTAGATAGGCACAGTTGCACCTCACCTAGGAGGCCCAACAAGACCTAAACATGTGTCTGGGAGTCCTATTGATACTCTTGTTCAGAGGGGAATTTCCTAGCTGGACTGCCAGAGTGGGTGGGTGCAGACTGATATGCAAATTGTTATTTCTCCTCTGTGAAAGGCACAGTGAGCTAAAAATGGGTTGTAGACCTTCCTGAGTGGGAAACCTCCCATAGAAAAGGTTATTTGAACTGTGTTTGTTCTCAGTGGAGGGGCTCTCACAATTGTGTATAAACAACTAGATTGGTTGAGCATACATCTCGTGTTCACGTCTTGTTCAGTGGGTGGACTGGGAAGCAAAAGAGGCCTTCAAAATGTTGTTTTTATTGGATCCATTTTACACCATAGTGTGAGCAAGCCCAAACCACATCCCATAAGAAGATTTGGAAAGAAAATAGATAACCTCACAAAAGAAGACGATCATACAGAGGCCCACCAGGAAATCTCCAGAGTTCCCAATTGGCCAGTCCACCGCTGGTCTTGTTGCTTTCCTATTGGGTCTGGTGTCCTTTGTTTCCTCCACCAGTCCTTGTTGATGGGGTCCCTGAATATGTAGTTGGAATATTCTAGACTCTCAAGTTTTATGGGAGAAAGTACAGCACTTGGTATATTGGAAGCGGTATGGTCAAGCGGATTGGTCTCTGGAACCTACTATGTTTGTGCACTGCATCTGAATTGGCAGATTCAAAGTTGGCTTTTTTTCAGACCTCCCTCCCAAGATAATTTGCAGGATGCAGTTTTGGATTGGCCTATAGGGCAAGAGGGCAATGCCCAAACCAAAAAATACAAAAATGCTAGTGTGGGACCGTTTCTTGGTCAAAGTGGGCCTGGCCAGTTTGATAAGTTACTTCAGCATGCAGCTAGTTGTTTTGACCAGTGTTACTGAATAACTATTCTTTGCAATGCACAATTTACATCACATTTTATCAAAATCCTCACCCGTGGGATCAACTCAAACAGTCTTTGACAAAAGGAATGAATTGCCATTTGCAACTGCGAGCCACTTTTTCATTGGTGCCGAAGACCATCTTATGCCCCAGTCCGAACCTGGCAGGTTTGTACTGTCAGGAACTTAACGGGGCTGTGGTGTCAAGTCACTTTGTGTTGTGGGTCCTAGAAATTTTGGCTTCAGATCAAGTCCACTGAACAGTGCACTGAGTTTGGTGCATGGTTTCTCATTCCGCACTGCTATGGCTAGATCTCGCACATTGAATTTTACTTTGAAGTTCATTATTGGTGCCATTGACAAATACTGAAGCCTCAAGGCTAGGCTGTTAATGTGGTAAAGGTTTTGTGAACATTAGATTGGGACTTTAGGATTGGTCTTTACACTATGAATTAATGAAAGAGGTCTATTGGAAGGCTTGCTACACTACCACTTGTGTAATATTCGTGGAGTTGGGACTGTGGGGATAACTTTACACAGTCAGCGGCTCCCATAAACTGCTGGCCTACTGCATGAGATATGCCTGGAAGATACCAACCACCTTGAAAGAACTGTCTGCCTGCTTGCCTATCAACTGATTGAGGAGTCGGTTGGTCACATGGCTAGGCCGTGCCACTCAGTTGTTCCACCCACCAACAATGTTTGTGCTTTCCAGGCAGACTCCTTTACTTGCAGTTGGTGAGCAGGTGCAAATGGATCTTTCTCATGTGACCTAAGCCCCACATGCCTGCTTATCACTGCCCTTGCCTTTCCTTTCTTAACTCTTAAATCAATGGCATCTCTCACATCCAGGGAGCAGACAAAGTAAAGGGCAATTTCTGCTTGGACATGTTCGGACTGACAGGACCCAGGACCAGATCCCCTGCTCCTCTAACATATATCAGGCTAAGCTCCCTCAAATATGTGTTTCGCCCCTCTCTTCCACCAGTCCATCCCTACCATTGCCACTCATTGCCAACCATACCGCTCACCAGTAACATCAGGGACACTACAATGTAGTAATCTCACACACTTCCCAGTAGACTCCATCAGCACTCCATCATCAACCACCACATGAAAACTGATGCTCGCCAATGTCCACTCAGCAACCAATGATGCAGCAGACATCGCCGACCTCATCACCACATATGACTTGGATGGCAACTTCATTACTGAGACCTGGATGACATCCAACTCCACACCTTTCCTAGGTGCCCTCATCCCCAACAGCTACAGAATTCTACAACAAGACCAGTCAAACAAGATCAGCAGAGGCCTCGCCAAACTTCGCAAGTCATCATGGCCAGGAGGTTGCCACCAATGGCTCTATTGACAACCTTTCCACCACTTCCCTCTCTTCCCAATGGACGCAGTCACGTTTCACCTCATCAACAGGCCACCCAAGCCAAACACCCTCCCACTCCTCTTCATCGAAGATTGCATGGACTTGGTCACTGCCATGCCATGAAGGGTGAGCAGAATTTCTGACTGCAAAGTGACAAGTGTGGAATTTGCACTGGAATCCACTTCTGCCCATTTCACAAAATCAGCATTATGGTTCCACCACCACTTAAATTTCAACCTTTTTTTGCACAGAGCATGGTGTTTTGCTCCTGTGTTGGTTTCATGTAGCACAACGAGAAGCTTCACATGGGTCTTTTTTTCAATCCGTGCTAGTTTCATGTAGCACAATGAGAATCTTTGCATGGGTTTTTAAAAACCATGATAGTTTTGCGCACTGCCACAAGAAACTGTGTGGTTTTTAGATTTGTGATAGGTTCACACAGCGACACGATAAACTTGGTGCAGGTCATTTTTGATCCATGGTAATTTTGTCCAGTGGCATGAGAAACTTTGGGTGGCTTTCACTGATCTGCGGTAGTTTCACACAGAAACACAAAAAATGTTTGCAGGCTTATTGACGACCCATACTAGTTTTGCGTTGCAGCACAAGAAACTTTACATGTTTTTTATCGAACGTTTGTGTAGCGGTATGAGAAATTCTGTGCTGCTCTTTGTGATTCATGCTATGTTTGCGCAGTGGTACGAGAAACTTTTTGTTCAATTTGTACTAGGTTCGCGTAGCGGGATGAGAAACTGTGTGCTGCAATTTTCAGTCAGTGCTAGGTTCATGCAGCAGCATGAGACACTTTGCGTGGCTAATTTTGATTCACACTGGTTTCACACAACGGTACGAGAAAATTTGCATGGCCCTTTTCAATATAGGGGGATGGCGGAAAGGCAGATTGTGGTGAAACAGATTGAAATCTGACAGCATGGAATCTAACTATTTCACCCACCCCAAGCCATGTCATTCACACATGCCAACAATGTCTTCCTCTGTGACTTCAGCATCCCTAGCAACCCAGCAATCAAATCAGTGAAGGATGTTCTCCACTGCCTACTCAACAACCTGAACCTCACACAGTACACTAAAAACCCAACTCACAGGAAAGGTAATATCTTCAACCTTATCATCACTGCCGTGTTCACCCCAATTACAGCTCTCCAATCCCACTGGACTGGTCAGACCATCTGGCAATCCCCTTTGGCATTAGTCACACCACACCAGTCAATCAAACCCATTACAAACCCTGCAAATAAGCCTTCAGATTATTCAAGAAATTTCCGGTGGAGGTTCTCACAGAAGACTTCTCCAACTAACAATTTACATGGGCTGATCTACCTGTAACAAACCATTACTGTGGCGTGCTTCTCAGAGAACTCAACATCACACTCACAATAAACATTACACCAAGCGCCTGTAAAACAGCACACCCTCAAGACAAAACCTTCCACACCCTGTGACACTGAAGAACTCAACTTACACCAAAAAACATCAAAGAACACGAAAAGATTTGGCAAAAATCCTGCCGTTCATGTGACCTTGCCTTGCTTGCGGAACTCTGTGCTATGTGCAGATGACTGATCATTCCTGCTAACCACTACAAAAACACCATAGCCAAGGCCAACAATGAAAGCTGAGCCATCTCCAAAGGCATCAAGAACTGCATCAACCCTCTACCTGAACCACCCATATGCTACTCCATCAAAAACTCCTCCACCATCAACACTTTCTTCATCAACAAGATCAGAATGATCTGCCAACACAGAGACAACAACTACAACTGACAGCACATTACACATCCCATCTTGCAAAACCAGGACTACCTGGACGACTTTTAAGACACATACTATGGAAGATTGCACTGCCCCATAGAATTCCTCAAGGCCGTATTGTATGCTAACAGAATCCCCCATCCTCTGTACTTAAGACCCTTTGTACTGAAACACTCCTCCCTTACTTGACAATCATCAACAGCTTCCTAACTCGAGGCACCTTCACCTCCACCCTCAATACTGGACTAATCCTTCCACTTCTCAGGAAACACTGAACCCTGACATCCTTAGCAACTACCACCCATCAACCATCTTCCCTTCTTAGGTAAGACCATTGAGAAAACAGTAGCCACGATGCCCTTAAAATCCTTGATGATGGCCATCCTTGACTTCTGGTTCTGCTTGAATTCTCAGCAGCATTTGACACATTAGAAAGCCATACACTCACTGGCAATCTACATCGCCACATGGGGATCAATGAGATCATCCTTAGTTGTTTTAAATTGTAACTTGGTAATAGCTACCATTTTGTTAAAATTGATTCCTCATGATCACCAACTCCACCCATCACCTGTGGAGTCCCACAAGGATCCATCCTCTCCCCATGATCTTCAACTTTACATGGAACCTCTTGCTATCATCCTTGCTCCATACAACATTCACATCCAGCAATATGCACATGACACACATCATTACCTCAATGAATCCTTCATTGAAGACATCCACAGACTGAAAACTGCCGCTCACTGATCCAGTTGTGGATGCCCAGTGCTTACCTGAAACTAAAACCCTGTTAGACTGAATTCCTGCTATTGACCAACAACACTGACCATCCTGAAATCCAGACCTGGCTGTCTGCTAAGTCACTCGACTTATTCACTTCCCAGCTGGCCACATGTGCAAGTCCCTTGTGTTCAACATTGACAGGCACCTTTCCTTCAAACAGCATAGCAAGGAAGACACACAAAACTTGGTGACTACATTCCCTCCTGTGAAAAATCAACCCCTTCATGCCAGAAAACAGCTTCAGATCTGCGACCAAGCCTTGGTCCTGTCCTACCTGGATGGTGGTAATTACCTTTTCGAAGGCCTTCCAGCGATTTCCCTTAGATGTATCCTGCATGCTGCAGCATGATTGATCAATAGACTAGCCAAAATGGACCACATTACTCTGACCCTTATCAAACTTTATTGGATCCCACTGCAAACCCAAATCATCTTCAAATCCTACTGCATCATCTATAAGGCTAGCAGCCTGATTCCTCCAAGCTTTCTCATTGAGAAACTCAGCATCTCTGGAGGCCTGCAATCCACTAGTATTAAGGAGATGTGCAGACTTTAACTCTGCCGGAAGCAAAGAACAATAAGACAAGCTTTCTCTGTCTACTCCCCATGACTCTGGATCCTCCTCCCCAGCAATATCAAACTGAACCACTTTGCTTCTACAGTCCAGGAAGGAGCTCAAGATCCTCCTCATGGAGCGATGGCTACTCCATAAAACGTGGGTCCACGCACCCTTCACACACCCCTCTACCTGAGACTGTGTGATTTTAACCCCACTGTTTCCTTCCCTGGTTGCTTGTAGATCCCTTGATAACAAAGTGTCTACCTCCCCTTCCCAAGCTGTGAGCTCTGCATTCCCTTGTTCCCTGCTCCCCTCACCAGGTTCTTCTCCCTATGATTGCAAAATGCTCTCTGTTACTTCTCAAAGCTCTGTCTGTGCTCGATAAATAACCTAATAATAATAATAATAATAATAATAATAATAATAATAATAATAATTACTAGGATTCGAGCGGCTAATTATTATATTACAGTTATCATATTATACTTACATATTACATGTTACATACATTACATATACATATCACATATTCACTGAAAAAACATAGTAAACAGGACGTTATGGTTACAGGTAAAACCAAAACCGCTCACAAATTTGCCAGTTATGGTAAGCTAAGTAACCATAACTCACGTCAGCACCATGCACTGCTAAGATTAACACCCAGGACCTGAAAGATGACATCACACATACTATGCAAAATCCTATAAAAGTTATTCTTTTAGATGTTTGTGCATTGGAGGTGAGTATGTGCACAGCCACCGTACCTTGAGATAGAGCTAACACTCTGCAGGAAAAGCAAACATTACCCGCTCCCCGGTAAGCTCTTGTACTCCAAAGGAGCGACTGATGTTTCAGCCATGTCATCTCTCATCCAAAACCTAACCCTGTATAAATCAGTATATATGCTTCAATTCTCCACATATTTCAATGTCAGATGAGTGTTGTGAAAATGACATGAGAACCAAAGCCAGTGTACATGTTGTACTTAGTGATTCACATGGACAATCATTTTATCACAAATATGTTTGTCAAATATAAAGATGTTTGAACATTCCAATGTTCCCAAAATACTACTTAATTTTTTGCAAATCGGCTTAGAAACCTCATTGCTTCTATTTGTGCCCCTCATCTTTCACATTCGGGTATTTTCTAAAGAGTAACAAAGGAGTGTACCAGTCGGTCCATTATGGAATGATAAACTACTATCAGAAAAGTAAGTATATTGTTATTTTAGGCTTTGATAATGTGTTTTAGCCACTAAGACAAATATAATTTCTTAATATGAAACTATTAAGACCTCAGTGAAATGGGGACCACAGTGAGAATGCACAACACCTTTCCCAGTAGATAAGGGAGTTTAAAAGGGCTGTATCATAGCCCCCTTAATGTTTAACCTCCTTTTTGATGGAGTGGTGGAGTGGTTACAATAAATATCCTCAGAATTACTCACATGGGTGGGGGGTAGATATCTGTGTATTGATGTTCACAAATGACATAGTGCTAATGTTGCATAGACCCAGTGGCCAAACTAAGTTCAAGATTTGCTTTGCTGAATGTTGTAAAAACTAAGTAATGTGCTGTGCCAAAAACTATTGGTCATATTGGTCCTGTAACAGAAGAAGTTGGGTTCTATGATTACCTAGGGCTTGGGTTTACACACAATGGGAAGTGGGTAGCACAAGCCAGGAAAGCCAAATTAGTCCTGAACAAAAATAGTAAAGCTATTTTAGAATTCTCCCAAACATTTGGAAACAACATTTTGTTGCCAGCTCTTGAGGTCTAAAGGGCTCATGCCCGTGCTGCCGCCAGCTATGGTGCAGTGCTTTGGGGACACTCTATTATCACATCCCAACTGTTAAAGAAAACACTTTTTCTCAAAAAACTTGGATTCCTAGCTACAAATACTCTGAATATAACCCTTCATCCTGTGCTTGGATTAATGCCCCCTGAGGATTAAACTGCACTTGTGGGGTGCATTTAGGCCTTTGCAGAAATCCACTTCAAACAGAAACTGCATGGAAATATTGCGGAAAGATGGCTGCGCTGTTCTTCTTTCCATGGCACATATGTGTGTCGAGCCTGAATACATGAATGCCATCAAAAGAAGTGATCTGCACTATTTTACCTCCATTTTAACCATCTGAAAATGACCTACCTGCAGAATGGCGCCACATTAGCTGTTCTGTTTTCTGAATACTGAAGCTGCACACATGACATCCGAGAAGGCTATGCAATTTGCTCATGATTTCATTTTTAAAACATCACAAAGTTGTGCCCTTCATGAAATCCCACCCTGGCATGCCTTACTTTTGTTGAGTACCAAGAAGTAAGGCCATACATTTCCAGATAGCTGATGTACTGGGAAATCACTTTAAAGGCAAAGAATTTGTATTTCCTCTTAAACACGGCTTGTGTTTTCTTTTGCTAGAAACCATTGCGCACAAGCTGCAGTAAATAAAAGGAATAACGCAGTGTTTCTTTCTCATGTCAATTTCAAAGAGATGTTAGGCAGCATATCTTTATGTGTCCAGAAACTGACTGTATCTGTAAAAGTCCTCCAGAAGGCAAATTAAAGGGAAACTATGTGCGGCAGACATTGCATTTCTGAAAGTGACATAAGAGAAAAATTAACCCATCTGTAAAACAGTGTTTTTGCAAAGCAGGAAAATTCCTTCTGAAAGTGAAATGTTAAATAATGCCCTATGCTTTCACAGAAATGTGATTGAATATGGGGGTTTGCTCTCAAATGTACATGACATTTATTCCCAAAAAGACTTGGGGCCTCATTACGACCCTGGTGGAACGGGTTAACAGGCTCCGCAAAAGGAGGTGGACCTGTTAAACCCGTTCCGCCACATTAGGAGGTCCCCTCGCGGGACCCGGTAAGGACGCCTGGTGAAACCAGGCATCCTTACCGGGTCCCGCGAGGGGAAGAGGGAGCAAACAACGGGCCACTCATAATCGGCCCGCTGTTTGCTCCCTCTCCCATTCCCATTCAGCCCTATGGGGGATGAAATGGGAATGGGGAAGGTCTGGGCCCGAGTTCCTGGAGGAAGGAATTACCGGGCCCTCCAAACTCGGAATGGCCCGGTAATTCCCCATTCTGGGAATCCGGACGCGATTTTGGTGGCAGCCATGCTCCCAATAGCGGCATGGCTACCGCTGAGGTCGTAATGAGGCCCATGGTTTCTGTTGAAAGAAAGAAGACAAAAAACTTGGAAAACCCACAGAACATGCTTGGCTCAGGCACTTACTTCAAAGGTGCCCTGTGTAGGGTATTTTGTGGAGATTTGGGGCCTGACGGTATTTTATTACCGCCGAAAAATAACTTAGCAATAATCACTCTTTGTATTCAGATTTGGCCATGTGCAACAATAATACAATGGACATGCATTATTTCAGCACCCAGACCTGCATATTTGGTATACGTGGTTGGTGGTATTTTGGTGAGCATAATTCCCTTGTTTTATTTGTGGCCCCAATGTCCAGAATCCCTTATCTTTGCTTAGATTTTTCGTGTGATCACTAGAGAGACCTCAGACCTACATTTTAGGAATACCACATTTTCAGTGATAGTGTTGGTGTGCCACCATGGGCGAACTCACTGACTTATTTACGACAGAGAGCTATATATGGAAGTCTTGTGGTAATTTCCACTACCTTATATACGGTAGGGAGCTATGTTCAGAGAGTCTCTCTTCCCGTTGGCTCATGTACCTCCAACAAGCTATGCTACAGTCACTCACAATTATTCATACTGATTCTGACATGCACACATCTGTCTTAAAATGACCATTGCACTGTTTAAAAATCTCCCCACATCATCGGCATTGTAATGGTAAATAGTCAATACACCACCCGTCTGTTTTCAAATATTTTTCTGTATTATAAAAGTTGCATTTAAACACGATCTCATTCTTTACAGAAATAAATAAAATGGTACAGTAAAAGCATTGTCTATGACACACTGCAAAGAGAGTGGCGGAGAACAGAACTCAAATTGCAACATTAGCATTTGATTAAGGCATGCACAGGAATCCTACACTGACTGCATATTACCGTACACACTCAGCTCTCACACTTCTCATTACCTTATCTTTTTAGTTGTTCTCTTTGGCTGTTCTCTTTGTGAATGTGGCTCCCTTGGATTAACTCCAGCAAAAAGGAACGCTTGCCTTCTCAAACCGGGGTCATTGCCTGGAATTCTCAGCTTTTGCAGATAGGAACGCCTCAGCCAGTGGAAAGGTCCTTCTTTCAGCTCTCCCCAATCTCGACTGCCAAATCTTGACTGTAGCAGGACGCAGGGATCTGCATTCAGTCAGTAGTCCCACAGCCAGGTCTTCTCCCCAGTAGTGCAGAAAAATGTCTGCCTGTCTTTTTCCCCGATACTGCCCACTAAAACTTTCATCTCAGCCCTCTGTATGACGTGTCCCAATGAAATCCATCATCTCTCATCCTCCTACTCTCAACAATAGCTTCGCTTATACATTTGCAATTGTTGCAAATCTGACTTCCTTCTTCCTGCAGTTACTGTGCACAAAAACATGGAGAATCAGGCAGAGAAGAGAAAAAAAAATCTGCACACACATTTAAATGGCTTTCAGAGTATGCCTAATTCTGCAGTGGAGAACACATTTTATTAGTGGGTTATGTTAAATAAGGTTTTATTAGTCAGGTTAATGGTTAATAGGTTAGCTGTTAATTTTCAAATGTGTCTCTCGCACCATAGGCATTTCAGGTGAAAATAGTGTGCATTTTTAAATGAGCACGTGTGCTTTTAACTGTAAAAATAGATTTGCATCTTATATGTTAAAATCGTTTTTGACTGAATAGTCTGTCTTTCCTTGTTAATCAGGTAACCCATATAGCAATGCACCGCACCCTTGTGGTGGTGCTGCGAAAAAAATTGCTACCTGTGCAGTAGTGCTGTACTCTGTGCTGTTTGCTACCTGTGCAGTAGTGCTGTACTCTGTACTGTAACACGCCAAATATCCTTACATATACCCTCCTTTTGTTTTTAGAACTTGGCTATAATCCAAGCCAATTCCTAAAAACAACTTGTTCTTTTTTTTTTACAATATAGCAATCCAACAAAATGAATATTCATGTGCATCAATGAAAATTTGCAATCAACATTTCATCTGAGTCCATCAGTTCATAAAATGTTCCACATTTGCCTTCTCAGTGGAAGTGGCATTACTTTAAGTTTAAATTTTCCAAGTCAATTAAAAACAACGAAATAAAACAACTAACTAAAACAAATAATTAATATAACAAATTAAAATAAATAATTAAAATAATAAATACGTGGAACTTCATATGCCGGAACTTTTTTTTTGTCTCTTTTGGTATGTCCCGACCAGCGATGTTATTCGGTTCATTCGAGTACTCTTTCATCTTGGCAATCTTGAATCCACAGCAGTCATCTCTTTTGGCATTCCGGTTATTTTGTCTTCACCTCCACCTGGAGGCAGGCATCTTTTGGTCTTCATCCAGGGGACTCCAGGACTCCATCGTCTCTCCCGTGGGCTCTGATCTCGGAACCTCCGATCAAATAATGTTAATTGTCTAAATCAAAATAGAAAACAAACAGATTAAGTACATAGCACAATACTAACTTCATCCTTTTGCCAAAAATAAAACATGCTTGGTAAAAATATTTCATTTTTTTTTTCTGAAATTAAACACAAGTTAAAAGAAAACAAGCAGATATTCAATATTTAACACACTTTCTCTCTGCACACCAACCATGAGCTTCCATTATATGTGCATTTATTTATTTATTTATTTATTTATTTATTTATATTTATTTTATATTATATTTTACATATACTACAGTGTTTATGTGCCATCATAACAATCAACTTTTTAACTTCTTTGTCACTGCCTCCTGATTGTACCCATTTATTTTCTCTTTTTGTGTTCAAGGGATTTTATCTGTTTCTACATGCTCAAGCCGCCTGATCTCATGTCTGGGATGGCATGGTTTGATTTGATTTACATGGACAAACTGCTCTATTGCTGTTCCACCTTCATTTTTCAAAATTTTATACACTACAGGAGAGACCTTATCTATAATCCGAAATGGCCCCTGCCAGGCTGCTAGAAATTTAGAATTTTTCTATTTACTTTTTCCAAAATGAAACTTGTACACCTGATCCCCTACACTGTATTCCTTTGCTGATGTCTTTTTATCATAATATGACTTTGCACTGTCAGCAGCTCTTTCCAGATTTCTCTGCACAAAAGCAAATGCATGTTGCAAATGCCTCCTCAGTTCATCAATATATTCATGAACTGTGGATGCACTCACTAGAGTTTGCTCATGTGTTCTGTATAGTAGGTGTTGTGGTAACACCATTTTCCTAACTGTCAAGACCTCATGAGGGCTAACACCTGTTGCTTTGGCAGGAGTCGACCTGATTGCCATCAGAACCAACGGTAAACGTAAATCCCAGCTGGAACCTGCTTCTGCCACAAATTTCTTTAAAATATCCACAACAGACCTATTGCTTCTTTCAACTGTACCTGAAGACGCCGCCCGATATGCGATATGTAGTTTCTTTTTCACACCTAGTATTTGCCATACCTTACTCATCAGAGCACTTGTGAAATGACTTTCTCTGTCTGACTCAATTCTTTGTGGCAACCCAAACCTTGAGAACACATGGTTCACCAGCAATGTGGCTGCTGTTTGCGCACTACAATCTGGTGCAGGAATGCATTCAATCCACTTTGACATCAAACATACCACACTCAAAATATAACGGTGTCCCCTGCTCGACCTTTTTAAAGGACCTACATAGTCTATTTGCAAATCTGACCATGGGAGAGTTAGGCCTCTTTTCATCAATGGTGCTCTATGCATTGGTGAAGCAGGTTTAAATTGGGCGCATACTAGACATCCTCTAGTATATAATTCCACATCTTGGGACATATGTGGCCAGTAAGCATAATCTTTTAATATTTCTAATGTTTTTTGTGAACCTCTATGGCCTGCAGTTATGGCATCATGTGCATGGTGTAGCATTAGTCCTCTGAATGAAAGGGGTACTACCCACTGTATTTGCCCTGTTATGGACTCTCTAATCATGAGTCCATCCTGTAATCTAATTCGTGTTTTGTTCTTTAATAACACCCTCAACTCTTCTTTTCCCATACAATCATTTTCTGTTAAAGGATTTTGTTCAGGATCTATCAAATGATTATAATAGATTCCCAAAATTTGATCATTCTTTTGTGCCTCAATCAAATCTTGGTCTGGCGTGTCATGACTCCACTGCACCACCGGTTGATCTACCTCCTTTGGTGCTTTAGAACGTGTCACTGCATCAATTTGTATTTCACCCATTAAATAATCAATATGTAGCAATTCTCCCATCACAGCCCCAATCTTAGCCAGATGGTCTGCCTTATCATTTCCCTCCTTATCCTCTCCTGGTGTTTTTAAATGCCCACAAATTTTTCTCCAGTATATTGTTAAATTATTTTCTGACACCAATTTGTCTATGGCTTGTATCATTTTTCCATGTTTAAGTGGCTTTTTGTTGTATGTAACCATGCCTCTTGCTTTCCAACCAGGCAAATACTCCACAAAGCTATTCCGTGCATAGTCAGAATCAGTCACCAGGACAATTTCACTGAACTTTTTATCAACTGCAGTAGCAATTGCTTTATAAATGGCTGCCAATTCCGCCACCTGACTGCTCCTATCTCCAATCCTCATCCCTATACTGGGGACACCTTCACATTTCAACCAGACATTTCCTATTCCTGCCACTAACTGTTTATTACTGTCATTTTCAATGTGAAAAGCACAACCATCCACATATACAGTTGGCAAATCCTTGCATGTTTTTTCATCAAAAGCTTTGTGTGATGATTGTTCAAATTCCTGCAAACTAGTTTCCACTTCCATTTCATTTGGTATTTGTTCAGCTGCACAATCATGTAAGTCAGCTAACCCTTGAGCAATTGGGCTCTTTTTATTTTGTCCATATCTCACTTCTACGGGAAAACCTTGTAATGCCAGCGTCCATGAAGTGATTCTGGATTGCGCTAGATTGCCTGATCTAATTCTTTTACTCTCTAAAAATTGCAAAGGTTGATGATTTGTTTCAATAATCACCTTTTCTCCCTGAACAATGGGGCGGAAATGTTGTAGCGCCCACACAGTGGTTAATAGGGCCTTTTCACATTCATTAAATTTCATTTCAACTTGGGAAAATGCCTTACTTGCATATACAATGGTTTTGTGATTCAAATCGTGTTTTTGTGATAACACTGCTGACATACAATGTTCAGAAAAACCTATTTCTATAAAGAAATCCCTGTCCTTTATGGGGTATGCTAAACATGGTGCCTTTACAAGACATTCCTTCAATCTAGCCACTGCATCAGACTGCTCTCTTTCCCATCTCCAGGGAGTATTTAGTTTAAGCAGTTTAGTCAATGGTTGAGTGATTTCTGCATAATTCTCAATGAACTTTCTGTTATAGCCTGTCATCCCTAATAAACGTTTTACTCCTTTCACATTTTTAGGATCTTTTAATCTTTGTATGGCCTCTATTTTCTTCCTTTGTGGATTTAGCCCACGTTCAGTCACTTCATGCCCTAGAAAGTTCACTTTTTTCTTGCACCATTGTGCTTTTTGCAAAGATACTTTGGCGCCTGCTTTCTGCAATTGGCCAAGTACATGTCTTATTTCATCAAAATGGCTTTTCAGGCTTTCATTTTTTATCAGGACATCATCCACATAAACTATTGTTCCTCTT
The DNA here is from genome assembly GCF_040938575.1 of Ambystoma mexicanum. Lineage (NCBI taxonomy): Eukaryota > Metazoa > Chordata > Amphibia > Caudata > Ambystomatidae > Ambystoma > Ambystoma mexicanum. The sequence goes on from NC_090925.1 coordinate 974,177,504, forward strand.
TCCGCTGCATCCGGCATGGCCTTTCTCAAAAATATGCCAAATTCACTTCCACTATTGATGTACCCGAACGGAGCTCTAAGCCAGGCATATTGAGTCCTGTCAAATGTAAAGGAAAATAAGTGTTGTATCTCCTCTGCCAATGGCACACACCAATATCCAGATGTGAGATCTAATGTGGTAAATACATTTGAACCATGTATCTGAGCTAGGCCCTGATCAATGAATGGTAGTGGCCATCTGGATACTGGTACTCTTTTATTTAACTCTCTTAAGTCTGCACACAGCCGCCATTGACCATTTGGCTTTAAAATACCTAAAATAGGCGTATTGGATGTGCTATGAATGGGCCTGATTATTCCCGGTGATTCCAAATTTTTAATAATCTCAGCCAATGATTCTAAACATGCCAGCGGTAGTCTATACTGGTGTACAAACACTGGATTTCTGCTACAACCTTCTGGTAGTGTGGCCACATGTAAATCAGTTAAACCACAATCATAAGCCTCTTTTGCAAATACATCCTTAAACTCCATAAATATTTCCCTCAGGTCGTCTCTATCCTTATCGCTGTCACATGCATCCGCTAAGGAGATCTGCTCTTCTACCATTCTGGAAAATTCTGGAAACTCTTCTGGTAAAGGAATCTCAGCGCTTTCCTCTAACTGTGTGGCTGTGTCTTTTTGTAGAGCTGCCACTTTTAAATATTTTGGCATATCAGCTTCCACTTCAATGGGCTGATTTCCTGTTTCATTTTCATTTAAATTAAATATTATGCAATCCTCTTGATGGCAGCACACTGTCTCATTTGAATCATAAGGATACACAGAATGAATTTTAAATATTCCTTTGGGCTGAGAGTCCAGGTGTTCTGGCAACTCGCCCTTGGCATCTACATATTTTTCAGGAATATTCCCAATCACCATGTTATTTAAATCTGCCGTATAATGTGATTTTTGTATGGCCATTCCTAATGGGGAGTTTTCCTCTAAATGAATATCCTGACAACCTTTATTATTTACCATGATTTTTACAGATCCCTCACCAATGTCTACCAATGGAATGTATTCATAATCCAGGCCTTGCTGTTTTATGGATTCATTCAGGCATACAAATGCATCAGAGCCTTTCATCTGCTGCCCATATTTGCATTTCAGTGTTATTGCAAACTGTTTTGTAAATGCAGGAATAATAGTATCTTTCCTTATTTGTAATTCGACTGCATAAGGAACCAGTTGTGCACAATGATAAGCCCTTCTTTTGTCTTCAAATTCAGGTGCCGGCCCACCTAGGCGTGACCATATTTTTTGATTAAGGAAATCTAACACCATACACATTCTGTGCATGATGTCATTGCCCATGTAAAATTCATTTTGTGCTCCACTCACTATCCATACATTATGGTAAATTGTTTTCTGCCCAATGCTAATTTTAAGCATGCATCTGCCTGCAATTCGGTTTTCAAAGTCTGGACTGTCCAACCCAGAAACATATTGGTTTTTAATCCTAAATTTCGGGATTTCTTCCCTCTCCATAATTTTTTGCAACAATTTCTCATTAATGAAACTCCTTTCATGTTCAAGTGCTAAAGTGGCTTTTATTGTTTTAAGATAATCATTTATACCAACATGAACCCATGGTTGCTCATCTTCCATGTGTATTTCTGCCAGAGTGGTAATGTGTTTTTCTGAATCTGTTTTAGGAGCAATATTCTGTTTGCATGTTTTCTCTTTTAAATAGAAACGTAATGTGTGCTCATCTATGGCAGTCTGCCAATCTTTCCTTGGGTCCAAGTATATTTGTACAGGTAGTTTATCATTGTCGCTCTGCATTTTGTCTTGACACATTAATATAACAGTGACACTAGGTATGCAGCTATTCTGGAGATATACCTCCACAGCATCATTTGTTTTGGCAACGGTGTGACATTCATTTATATTGTTGTTTTGTGATTTTAGTTTCTTAGGCCTCAATGGTTTTTTGGTTAAGGACCACAGCACTCCATTCACCCCATCTATGAGAGGAGACAATCTTTTCAGGCAATCTGTCCCCATCAGAAATGGAATTTCACAAATAGATGTGATCAATACCTCTTGTTTCATTCTGTGCTTTCCTATTTTTATGTCAACCTCAGTTACACCTATGATGGGCACCTCCTCCCATTAAAGTTATGCACTGGGCCTTGATTTGACTTCACTGTGATCTGACTCTGTGGAGGCCTCCCTTCATTGATACTCTTTACCAGCTCCTTGGACATAATTGTGGCCTGTGCGCCAGTGTCAATCATAGCGAAGGTGTGGCATTTTTCTTCTACAGTGATGGGTGCATAATATCTGTCCTCAACTTCCTCTAATACACATAAGAAATGTGAATTCTTACTGATTTCAGGGCTCACCTTTCTCAGATCTTTTTCACTTTTGGCTAAGCACATTGGTAAATGAAAAGACATTTTTCCCTCCTTTTTACCCATTTCTGTGCGAGATATTTTATTCATTTCTCCATGTTCAGAGGTTTTTTGGAGTGTGGCCACTGTTCGCCCATCCATCTGAGTAACATCAGAGACCACCTTACAACCTTCCAACTGAACATGTGTAACAACATCATTCAGCAATTTGTCATTTTTTAATTCTTTGCATTTGTGATCATTTAGTGTAATACCAGCCCTTTCAGCCTCTTCAAAAATATGTGGCTCAAAGAATTCTTCAGGTGATTGACTTGTACCCTCCTTGTGAGTATTTCACTTTTCTGTCTGTGTTTGGTCATTGTTTTGCTTGCCCAGGGAAGGAGCTATGACATCCCCACTTACTCTCTGTTCACTGGTATTCCCCATGCATGAGTCGTTTTTCTTAAATCTGTTCCTTTGTTCTTTTGGAATTCCTAATGTTTCTTTTTCATTTGTGCAAATCTTTACTGTTTTATTTAGCTCTAAGTTAAACCGTACCTCTTTTTTAGAAGTATTTGCACTTTCTATCACAATTTCATTTACTGGTACTTTCATTTTTAATCCATTAGGCATCTCAGAGTTGTTATGCAAAATTATATCAGAGCAATCTGTCATTTTGGCACTGCGATTATCATGAGTACTTAGCCACTTTTCGGAAGCCCCCCGGTCATTGCTATGGCGATCAGCCCCCTCTTTGGAAGGTTGTTTTTGCGCTGTATAGAGCTTTCCTATTTGCTCAGCTAACATTTTCACTTGGGCCTCAAGGCACTGGAACCTTTCCATCTCTCTAGGATCCTCTTTCTGTGGCCTAGGTCGATATTGGTTGTTTTCCCCCTGATAGGATCTATTCTGATACCTCTCAGGTGATTGATGTCGGTTGGGATGGTTTCTGAACTCTTGATTCATTTGTGGAGGGGAGCGGGTTGCATCCATCCTTTGATTATAGTCCCCTGGTGGGGAATCATTGTACTGGCGTGGACTGTAGTTCACGTTTTGCCTCATGTCCTGTCTCTCAGATTGTGGGAACTGGCCCCTATGTTGATTTCCATTATCAGTAAATCGATCCACATATCGGGGCCTATCCTGATTACCACATATCATGGTGTTGGGATCAAACCTACTCTGTGTCCCCAATGACTGGTAGGGACCATCATTTCTTTGATCTTGATTTTGTCTCTGGTTATTGTTCATACCTGCCATATCAGGCCGATATCCTACCCGGGGTCTATCCCCTAAATACCTAGGGCTGATGTAGCTCTCTCTATTACTAGGATCATGTGTTTGGAACATTGGTACAGGAAATGGCGATCTTTGTTGATTACCCCTTTGTTCAGGTGTCACATTATTTTTACCTTGACTTTGAGCAGACGCAAGGGACATTTTGGCTGACCTGATTTCCATTACTGTGGCTGAGGGTTCTTTAGATTTAGGCCTGGTATCTTTCATTTTATCACTTTCTCTACCCTGACAATAGAGTACCTCATATAGCTTTGTGCTTTGATGTACAATCCATTCAAGGGACTTGTCACGGTCAAATTCACGGACCAATTGGGATATGATGTCTTTCTGTAGCCCATAGAAGTATGCGGTTTTAAACTCATTGGAATTTGAGTCAAAAGATACATCAAAGCGAGAGAATGCTCTTTTTAAGTCTTGTAAAAATTGGCGAGGGGATGTATTAGGTCCAGCAGTAATTGTGTACGCGACTTTCTTTGCCTCCTGCAATGACTGAAAAGGAGAAAAATGACGCCTAATTTCTTTTTCAAACTCCAGCCATGTCATATTCTGCTGTTCATTTAATCCCCTTATGATGCTGGCCGTCGGGGCATCTAAAGTTAAATGAAAATATTGTCTGTACTGTTCCTTAGGTATCTGGAGTGCTTTAAAAATGTCATGTACCGCTTCTAAGTGATCCTCAATGCAGCATTCACCTCCCTTTTTAAATGGTTTGATCAGGGCTTTAATGGATTTCATTATTTTTATGGGGCTACTTGTTGCAATGCATGGAATTGCACTATTTTGTGATTCAATCCTGTTTTCAGGTGTATGAGATTGGTGGCTGCCCCCAATGGGAGTATCAAATCCCCCAAGGGCGCTGCAACCAAGTTCAGTCACCGGCCCAGTCACTGGGGCACTAGCTCTTTGGGCAGAGCTAGAATTCACCTCCACTCCATTGAATGTGGTACCCTGCCGCCTCTCCTGGGACCTGGGAATGCACATTTGCTGTTCTAAGTCCTTACACTTTTTAAGGAGTCTGTTGGCTTCATCTTGCAAATAATTATTTTCATCATTCATTTTATTAATCACCTCCTGCATATCGCACATTTGCATTTGGCATTCATTGAACTCTTTATTTCTCTTGTCTCTTTCTTGAATCATTTTAATCATTTCTTGTTCTGCACTCTGGAGATCACCTTCTTTTTCGCAATGTTCTTTTTGTAAAATCTGCATTTCTGAAACAACCTCATCTTTATCCTGCCTAATGTGATCCACTAAGGCTTTTAAGTGTGCCAATTCTTGCTCACTATCTTCAAATTGTTTCTTGCTTTTGGATAACTGAGTATCAAAGTCTCTGCATTTTAATTGCATGTCTTTTTGGCATACATCCAATTCTGCTCTCAACATTTCCTGATTTTTACTTGCCCCCTCTAATTCAGTCTTTAACCTGTTAATTAGCTGAGTATCATTCTCTTGCATTCGCAGGGACTTGTTTAAAATAAACCATATTTTGCCGCGTAGCCGTATTAAACAGTCTTTCTCTGCACTTTTATCGGCTGCATTCAATAATCTTGTAAGGCAGACCTGAATTATGCTGCCTTCTGCAAAAATATTGTCTAGTTTTTCTTTCTGCACCTCACCCTGAATGCGGTTACTCCATTCTAACGTGCTATTCGAAGACCAATTCCCATGTGCAAATAACTTTGCCTCTAAATATTGCACTAGATCTGAGAATGTGGTTTCCCTTTGTGACATTCTGAAATTCGTTTTTAGTGGCACACTGCTATTATAAAATGGGTTCCCTTTAATGTGCAAATGGCAGTGTGAGACACGCTTGCCACGCCCAGTAGGTACTCTAGGATCACTTTCCCGGCCTGCAACGCACCATAAATATGTAGGGTATTTTGTGGAGATTTGGGGCCTGACGGTATTTTATTACCGCCGAAAAATAACTTAGCAATAATCACTCTTTGTATTCAGATTTGGGCATGTGCAACAATAATACAATGGACATGCATTATTTCAGCACCCAGACCTGCATATTTGGTATACGTGGTTGGTGGTATTTTGGTGAGCATAATTCCCTTGTTTTATTTGTGGCCCCAATGTCCAGAATCCCTTATCTTTGCTTAGATTTTTCGTGTGATCACTAGAGAGACCTCAGACCTACATTTTAGGAATACCACATTTTCAGTGATAGTGTTGGTGTGCCACCATGGACGAACTCACTGACTTATTTACGACAGAGAGCTATATATGGTAGTCTTGTGGTAATTTCCACTACCTTATATACGGTAGGGAGCTATGTTCAGAGAGTCTCTCTTCCCGTTGGCTCATGTACCTCCAACAAGCTATGCTACAGTCACTCACAATTATTCATACTGATTCTGACATGCACACATCTGTCTTAAAATGACCATTGCACTGTTTAAAAATCTCCCCACATCATCGGCATTGTAATGGTAAATAGTCAATACACCACCCGTCTGTTTTCAAATATTTTTCTGTATTATAAAAGTTGCATTTAAACACGATCTCATTCTTTACAGAAATAAATAAAATGGTACAGTAAAAGCATTGTCTATGACACACTGCAAAGAGAGTGGCGGAGAACAGAACTCAAATTGCAACATTAGCATTTGATTAAGGCATGCACAGGAATCCTACACTGACTGCATATTACCGTACACACTCAGCTCCCACACTTCTCATTACCTTATCTTTTTAGTTGTTCTCTTTGGCTGTTCTCTTTGTGAATGTGGCTCCCTTGGATTAACTCCAGCAAAAAGGAACGCTTGCCTTCTCAAACCGGGGTCATTGCCTGGAATTCTCAGCTTTTGCAGATAGGAACGCCTCAGCCAGTGGAAAGGTCCTTCTTTCAGCTCTCCCAAATCTCGACTGCCAAATCTTGACTGTAGCAGGGCGCAGGGATCTGCATTCAGTCAGGAGTCCCACAGCCAGGTCTTCTCCCCAGTAGTGCAGAAAAATGTCTGCCTGTCTTTTTCCCCGATACTGCCCACTAAAACTTTCATCTCAGCCCTCTGTATGACGTGTCCCAATGAAATCCATCATCTCTCATCCTCCTACTCTCAACAATAGCTTCGCTTATACATTTGCAATTGTTGCAAATCTGACTTCCTTCTTCCTGCAGTTACTGTGCACAAAAACACGGAGAATCAGGCAGAGAAGAGAAAAAAAAAAATCTGCACACACATTTAAATGGCTTTCAGAGTATGCCTAATTCTGCAGTGGAGAACACATTTTATTAGTGGGTTATGTTAAATAAGGTTTTATTAGTCAGGTTAATGGTTAATAGGTTAGCTGTTAATTTTCAAATGTGTGTCTCGCACCATAGGCATTTCAGGTGAAAATAGTGTGCATTTTTAAATGAGCACGTGTGCTTTTAACTGTAAAAATAGATTTGCATCTTATATGTTAAAATCGTTTTTGACTGAATAGTCTGTCTTTCCTTGTTAATCAGGTAACCCATATAGCAATGCACCGCACCCTTGTGGTGGTGCTGCGAATAAAATTGCTACCTGTGCAGTAGTGCTGTACTCTGTGCTGTTTGCTACCTGTGTAGTAGTGCTGTACTCTGTGCTGTTTGCTACCTGTGCAGTAGTGCTGTACTCTGTACTGTAACACGCCAAATATCCTTACACCTGCTTCCCATGGGAACAGAATTACCTCCCAAAGTGGACCAGCTCACGTGGGCACATGAAAGGGGCCAAGGTGTGGAAGTTTGCAGCCTCGTCAGACTGGGCAGCATCCCTACAGTACAGAACAAAAGAACCAAGGGGAACTAGTATTTCACTAGGAGGGGTGATTTCCTTTGACATCCCTCTCCAGCCCCAACTGCCTGCTTTCAAAGGGTGTCATGGAATCCTTTTGTTCAGACTGACAATTTGAAGGACCGCCCACACCTGTGACAAATCCAGCCCATTTGATTTTAAAGAACTTGTCATATTAAGACATTTCTCCCAATGCCCTTTATAAGCAGTAATGTTATATTATGCCAGCATTTTATGCGAGTTATGAACAGACCCAAAGAGACTAAGCACTTTTTCCTATCACCTGGGGAACTGGAATGGCAGGGAAAATGTATTTCTGGGTGAAGTATACATGATGCAGACACAAAAATTGGTGAAAATATACGAAATATGAGGGGGCATATGTGTAGCCATAATTTTAGATAATATAGTTCTCCTACAAATGCTGAAATTGTGCCCAAAAGCGATGATACCTTGCACAGAGTTGGCGATCGGATTGTCTGATTCCCTGTTAAATATGGAATATGCATATCAGTTTCTCATGGTGGTGATTAGTATAGATGTGAAGTTGTGCTCCATAACTTATTTTTGGTTAAAAATAACTGTGGTGAGACAAAGGAAGTCATCAATATACACCCATTAAATGATGTTGCTTCCTTTGAACCAATTAGCCTGGAGGGAAGCGGGGGACCGTAGCCTGGCCTACCCATTTGAGGGGTAGGTCCAGAGTACTTCCACCCAGATTGTAAAATTCTCTGATGTCACTTTGCCAATATAAGGGGGAGCCAGGGAAACACTAGGGACAAGCAACTGAAAGCCAGACCCCAAGATCCAGGAAAGCAGAGATACATCCCACTATCCAGATCAAAGCAGATCTGCCTATTCAGATCCGGGCATACCCAATAATCCAGGGAGAAAGGAGGAAAGGCAGCTGATCTCCTTTAGGAGAATCCAGTGACCAGACATTTTGCCCAGCTGACCCATCCCGCTGTGCACAGTGACCAGACCTTGCCCAGCTGTTCCCATCTAGGAGAACCCAGCTGACCCAATAACCAGATCTCTTGACACCGCTGCCCGCTGTCCAGAGAACCTGCTGGCTGTCCAAATTACCAAGCTCAAGCTTGCCTTGTAAGTATCCTACCACTTAGCACCCAAAAACTGCATATCTCGCTCTGTTACCCTTACATTCTCTTCAAAGCATATAAAACTCCCATACCAAATCCCAAATTGCCAGTATCATCTGCTTACCCTTTCCTTAGAAGAATCTATGTTAGTCCCTATCTGTTAGCATATTTTATTTTTCAGTTATCTGTGTAAGTCCTTAGTTTCATCTGAATTAAATTAATGAATTCCCCTATAAAGAGATTCACGGTGAATTCCCCTATAAAGAGATTCACGGTGAGCAGATTGCAATTTGAACCAACCACCTCATGTCAAGTGCCTTTCTTTAAGAATTATAGTCCTTAAAATATAGTCTCAGTAGAACTAGTCATTGTGCTAACAAAACCGAATGTGCCCGTGTATTGTGCTTTTCTTTAAAAATCTGACTTTCATTTCCCATAGAAAAACCCATACTATCATCCTATAAGGAGTCAATACTTCCCCTCAGTATCCTATCTGTTCTGTGCCTTTGTTCCTCATTCCAACAAACCAATTTTCGATTTTGACTGCTAAGCCCAATTTCTTAGCGGTTTACCTGTTTAAAGCCTGTGTAAAATAAGGAATTGCAATTCTGCCACGTGTGATTTCTGTTGCATTGTTTTCCTTCCCAAAATAGATTTTCTCACCTGTGTTCACATTGTGTTAGTGCCCTGCTCAGTAGCCTGTAAGTTTCCTTGTCTCTTTAGTGCAGCCACACAAATTTCAGTACTACCTATCCTACTGCAAGTGTAAACTGATCTATAAGTAACAAGTAAATTCCAAGTATGCCATTTTGCTCCTTTTTCGTTTTTGGCCTCCCTTTATGGGGTGGTGGGTTGAATTTTCAATCTGATTTTCCCTCTTCTTTCTGACTCCTTCCCACTGTTTTCCATCCACACAGAATTTAGTCAGCAGGGGTTTGGGGGAAGTGTAGCAGGGGGAGTGCATAACCTACGTGCCATCTGTCATTGTGAAGAAAAGTGATTTTGTTTCCATTTCTAATAAAGGTGTATGTATTTAGTATTAGAAGTTGAATTAACTGTGTTATACGGTTTTGCATTTGTTTTGCCACACCATAGTGGCTGCTGCCCTAAATTTAGTTTTGCTCTGATTTTTCATTTGAATTCTAAAAATGAATACATAGTTCATTGTTACACACCGGCCTGGTTCATGGTCCATTGCGACTTGGGGTATTTGTTGAGGAGGGTGTGAGATGGGTTTGGGCCTATTCAAGCCAATAATCTAGGAATCAAGTAATAATTAAAAGAATGTTTTTATAGTATGCCATCTTCAATGTCAGCGGAAGAAGTCCCTGGCTGGAATTTGCAGTTTCATAAAATCTGTTACACACATCATACTACTCATCGAGTGGGTTCTGTGTATGGGCATGCTAGACGCTGGTAAAATATAGGGAGGCCCTGCCCCGTCTACTGGGATGGCATGGAGTTAGTTCCCTCCTCTGGTTTTGATATATTAAGATTACATTGCAAGCTTTGAGACTGGGCAACTTTTTGGACACTCCAACCACCATTGTAGAAGGGTCTAGACAGTGTGTTATTACATCATTTGAAGCCCAGGCTCTTACAAAGATAATGGATCAGTGCCTAAGGGGCTGATTCATAGAAAAAAGCGCATTAATCCCGCAAGGGCCACGCACCGAGAACAACACTGTGCAGTTATTTTGAGTGTTTCTCCGGTTTGCGAATACACGCACCCTTCAAACAGTGCATTGAGTCCCTTGCAAGTGGGCCTGCATCTCAAGGACCCTGCCTGGGGTCCCTGTATCTATTATTGGCATCCCGACAGCATGCGTACAAAGTATCATAACTCGAGTAAAACTCAGAAAATCTGTGTGTGAACCCCTGTAAACTGTTCCTGCTCCTCACTACACTGTGTACGCACACACCTAAGTCCAATCAAATCCCCGGCTGCTTACACACACCCCTAAATCCGACATGCGAACCCACATCCGCGCAGTGATTGGTATGCGCAGGTGTACTTATGCCTGCCTTTGGGTGGCGAAGAGATGAAGGGCTATGCGTGGGCATTTCGCAGGCGGGAAGTTGCACGGTCACATCCATGAATATGCTTTGTTGTGTATGTTTGTGGGCATGCTATGAACTGCCTGCAGCCCGTACCTGGCAAAACCCAATTTTTCCCTTGTTCATCCTCATTTTCTAAATTCTGCCCCCTACTCAGCCCTCTGCGTAGGCCTCACCCACGCTCTGCGTGGTGTCGCATGCAAGGCACTCGACCACTCACAGAGACGTGCCAAGCCTGTGCAAATTACACACAAGTTAGGAAAAGTGATGCACACTCGATTCCATGAATCGACTAACAGGGTTTTGCAAGCAGAATGGCCAGCAAATCTCTGATTTTCAGCGCAAATTCTTCCATGAATCGGCCCCAGGGCCAACATGCCTGCTAAACCAAGAAATGTATGTATCCAACTAAGATTAGGAACGCTACCTGTAGCTGCTTTTATAGCTTGATGTCCTAAAACTGCATCGGCTAACTGCCTTTTTCCCCAGATGTTGTAGAAATGGTCCAACATTTTATTTTTGAGTGTCCAATGTACAAACACATTTGTCGAGCACATTTAAAACCCTGTCTTGAATAACGGGATTAGAACATTACGTGACACAGAAATGCTATGTGTTAAATCAGAATATGTGGTGTGATATTTGAGGTAGCAAGCAATATCGGGTCTGCTTGGACAAGTAGAAAAATACATTTTAATTTGTTTGAACTATTTTTAAAATCAGATTAAATAAACAAATGAAGTATTCAAGACGTATTGGTTGTGTATTTTTAATCTAAAGATTATTGTTTCTATTACCTGGGCAAATCTGTACCTTGTTTTTATAATGTATATTGTGTAATATTTAACCGTTTATGATTAATGCAAACAGAAATAAAGTTTTTTTTTTATGAACAGATATTACTAATCTGTATACTGGGAGGAATGGTATGGTATGGTATGGTAATGTTTATTTATATAGCGCCAATACACACACACGTGTTTCAAAGCACTCAAAGAGGGAAGGAACATGGGGAACAACAACAGTCTCTCAGAGCCTATGAATTTCTGAGACTAAAAAGGTCTTCACAGGCAGATTAAGTGCAATATCATACATTTAACAGTTTAGATACAGCAAATAGGCCTGCCAGCAATTCTGCAGTTTTTTCAAATGCACATTAAGGGGGGAAGACAAGGGAGAACAGACAGAACGTTCTTTAGGCAGGCCTGTATACATTTCATGCAAGTGCGGGAGGGCATGGGAGGGGTAGGGTCCCATGTGCACCCAGTCAGTAGAGACTGGTGAAGTGCGGAGAGAGAAGCTCTCAAGGTTTTATTACAAGTGCAGTGGGGTGTAGGGACTTGCGGCAATTGCAGAAGGACTGGCAGGGGTGCCCGGGACCCGTGAAACTCTGAGGTACACCGGGCGGCAGTCAACAGGCTGTGTGGAAGAGGGAGAGAAGGAAGAGCAGAGAACTAGGTTAGCAGGGTAGGGTGAGAGAGAAGAAAGAGGAGAAGAAGAAGGTCTTGAGGAGTTTCCGGAACTTGAGAATTTCAAGCTCAAGACAGAGCGTGGCAGGTAGGCTGTTCCAGAGGGAGGCACCTGCTGAGGAAAGGGATCTCCCTCCAAATATCTGCTTGGAGACCTGGCTCACTCGCAGAAGTTTGGAGGTAGAAGAGTGGACGGCTCGAGAGGGACAGTATTTAGGAAGGCAACATTGAAGGTAGGTAGGTCCCAGACCCCAAAAAGCCTTGCGTACAATGCAGTGGGTCTTGAATTTGATTGTTGCAGCCACGGGGAGCCAGTGGAGTGATTTCAGTGCCAGAGAGATGCAGTCCCCGTGGCTTGGGGCCAAGGAGAGGTCTTGCGGTTCTGTTCTGGATGAGGTGCAGGGGGCGCAGGGTGGATCATTAGAAACACACGTTGTACAATACAAAAAAAAATATCTCCAGTCAATAATATCAGGACAATTAAAACATTTCCTTCTTTTGTGGCCTTGACCCATCCCCCACAACATATCTGTATGTTTTCCCCTCAGGTCAGCAACAGCTGGGGTGGCTGTAGCAAACTCACACCTACAGACGCAACACTTGCGCACATAGAAACAGAGTGTGACAGAGAGAGAGAAACAAAGTGCAGAGAGAGGAAAAGAAAGCGACGAGAGAGAGGGGAACAGGGGCAGTGAGTGAGAGGCAGCACCGAGTGGGAAAGAGATAAAGCCCAGAGGAAGAGCGATATAGAAAGATAGAAAAAACGATGTTGGAGGGAGACAGAGTAAGAAAGCACAGAGAGAGAATGAGAGCAATACGGGGAGAGAGGTGCATCTATTAATAGTTATTATCATTATTATGTTACAATATGTTTATTGTAATGGAGGGGTCGTATTCACGTCACAAACCAATACTAATGGCATTAACATTTCAGCTGTTGTGGCCAGACTTTCTGCCTCCCCCGCCCTGTCTACTGTTTTCCATCGAGTCGATCATATGGGGGAGGGTGGGGCAGGGGGGGTTGTGCGGTGTGGGTGGCGTGTGGCATTCCTCTTCCTTCACATGGTCCCCCTCGATTTGACATGCCAGACTCAAATTAATTCCCAGCATCCTGTGTGAGACATTAGGAGTCATTCTGAGGTTTTTGCGGAAGCTTTTCTCCTCTCTGTCTAGGCCTGTGAGAGACGCAGACAGCCCGGAGACACCGTGGAGCCAGGCAAATGGCGCGGGGGTGGGGGCCGGAGTCGGTCCGAAGGGGTGGGAGCCGGACAGCAGCGTGTACCGCTGGGCTCCGGGGAGAAGCCGTCCTGCTCGTACATCTGTGTGCGGAGTATGCCAAAGAATGCACTTACGAAGGAGGGGAACGGGGCACGCTGTGCTAATTAAATCTGAAAGGGGAGAGGCGCAGGTTTCATTAAATGTCTTGTTTCTGTTAACCCATTGGCTCTACCATCACTGACGCCTTTGTTTATGTGGCATCTATAATAATATGTGTTGGCATCTTTTAACCTCTGTCACGTGGGTTCTTTTAAACAGAGATATGCCATCGATCTAATCCCTGCGTATTTAATCGCAGAGACTGTAACATGTGGCAGGACTCGTACAAATACAGGATAGCATACCATTACATTTAATTTAAGAGACTGTAGTAAATGTAAAGAATAACTACATCGCATTAGCTATATCGTTAGACACCCTCATGTTCAAGAGTTTTGTGGGTCTCAGTCGCATATTCGAACAAACTGTAAAAAATAAGTCCTGTGTACCAATACCCATCTTTTTCTTTGAACATGGCTCATAACTATCAACTCAATAATTGAACTACTTTTTCAAAGTCAAGGGGTCTCTAGGAAAATAGGCAGAACACTTTTCAATCCATTTTCTCTGATAGGCCGGAAGGGCTGGGATAGCAGCAGTCATATGCTTGACATCTCATAGCAATTACCCCATCTATCTAAGCTTTTCAGAGGTGGTTCACCTGCCATGAAATCTCAAACATTCCCCTATGAACACCACCCCTATTTACCTAATTGTTCTGCGCCCAACGTGTCTATACTTTTACTGCTAACAGTAGTACTAAGGAGGTAGTGACGTGTTGGGAGGGCTCCACACACCAGGAATGCAGGCAAGCTCTATCCCTCTGAATTTGCGCATGCAGGGAGGTCCGACCACGCACTTCATCACTATAGTCATGAGGGGGTTAATGTATTGCCACTGCTCCCTGCATGCCACACCTGCAGCATAATGCAGCAATGGGATGAATTCCAACTGCTCTAAAAAGGCCCCACTCCTAGATGTTTACAAAACTGAGGTGGCGCTCATCCCAGCTGCTGAGGCTAAGGGAGGCAAAGTGGCCCGTGAGAGAGATACATATGGTATTCTAAGACAGAAGAACAGCTTAGTGCTGGGGCTGGGGTTTATTTATTTATTTACGGGAAGAACAATGCTCTTTCAATCACAAAAGAACGCACAATAAATAAGAAATCAGGTTTGACGGGACACAATGAGCTAGTTACAATGCGGTGAGTTTGATGGACATTCTGACCAGGTTGCGGGGGTGGGGGGGATAATTGGAACAGCCACAATAACAATACATTGATGGGCATAAAAGATTGAGCATCACAAACAGTGTCCATTTGTAAGTGCAGGTAGGCTGTACAGCCAGCTGTGCTCAGATGTGACCATGATTGGTGAAGCGCTAGAGTGGAGGCAGAGGATGTGACCGACAGAGAGAGGTTACAGGCAAGGGAACAGTATTAGCTAGCAGGCAGTTGAGAGGTAGGTTGAGAGGGTAGCTCAGAGGCACAGAGGTAGGCTTTTGTTTTGGTTGTGAGCAAATCTGTGTGGACTGTTTCTCGGATGTCTGAGGGGAAGAGAATTCCATGCAAGTGGAGCAAGAAGAGAGAAAGAGCAGAAGCGAGAGGAAGCACCGGGAGGTTGAGGAGACACAGGGGTAATCGAGGGGGCAGAGCAGAGATTACACGAAGGTTTATAGAGTTGGATACAAGCTGATAAATACCTGGAGATTGATGCTGAGTGATAGCTAATGAAGCCAATGCTACCTGCAAGGAATTCATTTGCCCTTGGTTAAGGCAGCATTTTAATATATTTTTCCTGCATCACTTTTTTGGCATAATCTAAGGCCAGGGGATCCTTGCCCCTATCCACATGTGTTAGCTAGTGTTTCCAGCGCTCCATGCCTCTTCAGCCTGAGGAATACTCAAATGTCAACTATCTCTAAACAGCACAGGTCCGCAGACAGGGGTGGACTGGGGACCAAAAGAGGCCCTGGAAATACTTTTCAAAGTGGCCCCATATTACACATTTTCAGCAAGCCCAACCCTTTTCCTATGGGAACATTTCAAAATACCACACACGATTCCCAGAGTGCAGGGGCCTACCGGGAAATCTCTAGAGTTCCTTAGAGCCCAGTCCAACCCTGTGTGCAGACGCCCAAATGAGCAATATAACTTGCAGATTTGTTCGTGGGGAAAAAATGCAATGTGCATGGTCCCATACATGAGAAAACACTTAGCCGCAAGGATTAACATAGTATTACAAAGTCCTGTGCTCAGGATTGCCTTTACAGCCGAGCACCTCCCATGCCTTCTTTATGTTCAACGTGGGAAAGTGCAGTCTGTACTGCATGCCATCAGGAAGAAGCACAGCACATTCTTTATTGGCCCTGCTATGCATGTAGTTCAATTGTGACACCATAAATTCGAAGCCACAGAACCATACAAAAGATGTCTGTTCGAGGAACAATGCACCTTACCAAGAGACATGAGCATGATTTGTCTTACAGATGTATTATTATTATTGTTATTATTATTATTAATATTATTATTATTATTTATTATTATTATTATTATTTTTAAAGGCACCATTTCAATAACCAAATTGCTTCAAAGCACAGAGAAATTAAGGAGTTCAGAGTCCATTCATAGCTAAGGGCCCGATTCATGGTATTTTCTGTGTGTTAAATAGGAACTTTGTGTGCCAAACCACGTGCAAAATCCCATTTGTCGATTCATGGAATTGACTGTGCAGCACTTTTTCGGACTCTGCTGGCACTTCACGCAGGCTCGGCACACATCTGCGAACGGGCGAGTGCCTTGAGAAGACACCTCACAGAGCGTGGGCATAGCCTGCTCATAGACCAGAGTAGGGGGTGCAACTCGCAAAATGGGGAAGCAGAAGGGAAAATGTGGCCGTTCCGGGGACGGCTTGTGCAAGGCGATCGCACGCCCACAACTGCACAGATAAAATCATATTCGTGGATCTGACTGTGCAACCTCACATCAGGGTTATGACCACACAAAGCTCTCAATGTAATCACCACGCGCAGGAAAGCCTACAGACACTTGCGCATAGGAATCACTGTGCAGAGACAAGATTGCATTTTGGATTTAGGGGTGCGTGCATGCAGCCGGGGTTCCGGTAGAAGTTAGGGGTGCGTGTGAGCAATGTAGCGGGGTGTAGGAACGACTTACGGTTGTTCGCATGCATATTTACTGGGAAATCATAACTTTTAACATACATGTTATATATGTTGATGAGGTGATGGAAATAGTTTTGAAGGACACTACGCAGTGTCACATGGGTGCTAGTTTGGTTACCGGGGATCCCACGCGGGATTACAAGGGTGCACAAGCTTGTGCCCGAGGACCACACACAGGTAGGTATTAGTGGCTCTATCTGCTTCATGGGTTGTGTGTTGGGGGTGTTCTGGCCGCGACTTGCATATAGGCTTACTTTGCGGGGACAATTCCATGAATATATGGAGTGTGGCGATAAATGTATGTGCACAGGTTCGCGCAGTGTCATTCTCTTTGCGGGATCTAAGCTCACTTTTCCATGAATCAGGCCCAAAGTCCATAGTCCATAGGCCACAAACCAGAAAAGGGGGCAAAAGATACAGAGAGCCAATTATAAGGCGAATGGGCGCAAATCAACAGGTGTTCTCTGCAGATCCTGAGGAGGGACAGAGAACAAAGTGTAGGAGGAAGGGGAAGATTGGGGAACATCTGCAGCGAGGCCCGGAGACCAGGTTCCAGATCTGGAAAGAAGGGGTCAGGACATGGGACATTCACAGATAAACCAGAGGGTCACATTGCCAATCTCGATTTGGAGGGAAAGTCTTAGAGGTGGGGGTGAAGGGTGTTATAAAAGGCCCAAGGGAGGCTACAGGTAGATAACTGCTCCGTAGTTTGGACAGGTCACAGGAGGTGACATTGGCACATCATTACACTTCCATTATCAGTCCCTCATTAAATGACAACTGAAACAGAGCCTTATATTGTGGGGGATAGAGGCTGTATTTAATGGTTCTGCAACACACAGTAGGAACGTGATTCCCAACCCTGAGCATGAATTCAAAGTGGAATTCATTATTAATTCAGCCATAGTTAATGCAGCTTTCCTTGGATCTGCAAACATAGCCAAGTTGGGGATCCAATAAAAGAAAGCAACACACTCAGAGGTTTTTGATGTAGGAGTCAGACAGCACCATGTTGATTTACCTCTTGAGGTGTGGGTAGAGAGGAAAAAAAGGCGAGCCGGTGAACAAGGAACAGGCTGTACTCTTATTCCACAGCTCTTTTCAGCCCACCCGCACATGGTCATTCTGACTTAGTTAAAGACAGAGTAAGGCTGACACCAGCTGGGCACAGTTTGGGGGGCATTGGGGTTGTCACTGGAGTTAGTCTCGGGCAGATGAGGTAGCCTGGCTTAGATGGTGATTACTCCACTTCCAGATAACAAAATGGGGAAACATTGCCTATATTTTATGAAGCCTTCATTAATGTCATCTTTGTTACTTTCTATTAGCGCCCAGGAGGTGTGGCCCAATCAATAAGGTTCCTTAGAATGCAGGCAATAAAAGGCAGCATTTTGCAGCTGCTCTATGATGTTATATGATATGATAGGTTATTTATAACACGCTTAATACTCAAAGGTTTCTAAGCGCGGACCCAGGGATTGGACCTGTGTTGCTCTGTGTCGTCTTGTTTCCAAGGCGAGCACGTTGCCGCTGAGCTTTCCTCCTGAGACTGAGGATTCATCCTGGGTAGCTTGGGCACCTTGCAGTTTGTTTTATTTTTTCAACAATTAGCTGATGAGCCTTAATTCCCCATATGTGACCAAGCAGAAGGAAGCTAAGTTAAATAGAAAGTGTGTGTGCGTAAGTGAGCGTTAGTGTGAATGTGTAACCATGTGTGGATTCATTCATGAGTGCATTACCAAGTGTGTCCGTGTGTGCGTGTGTGTGTGAGGGAGTGCGTGTATGTTTTTTGGAGGTGGTTCATAGCGTTTGGGAGTCAGAAGGGAAATTATGTGGATAGTGAGAGGAGTGTGGTGTCAGCCTTGTTTAATGAGAGTGATATTGGTACACAATGCAGTACAGAGAACCACAATGGGACAGAATTGGTCAATGAAAGCCACATGAGGCAGAACCGAGCACTGAGAGGCATATTGGAGCAGAACTGTGAACTGAGAGAGAGATTGGGGAAGAACCTGGTATTGAAATCCAAATTAAGGCCAAACGGGCCACCAACGGCAACATGGGGCAGAATTGGACAAAGAGAACCCATATGTGGTAAGAATATACCACTGAGCGCAACACTGGGGCAGACTTGGGCACAAAGCATCACACATACAGATACTGGGCATTGAAGTTGACATTGCACAAGAACTGGCACAGTGAGAGCTTTATGGGGCAAAGCTGGGGTGGAACAGACTTCTGAGATTGGCAATGGGGCAACAGTGGGCACTGTGAGCCACTTGAAGCAGCACCTGGGCACTGAATGCAACATAATCTATGTACAGTTGTAATCTGCACACCCAATTCAAGGAATGCTTGGAACATTCGCTAAGCATAAATTAATAAAGTTTAGGGTGCGAAGGAGAAAAATACGGCTCTGGCACAGGAAGCCGTTACAGTAATATGAACAGATCTAGTGTCCTAAGGTAATGGTTGGTTAAAAAGACTTTATTTTTTTTTATTTTTTGTGAGATCCATTCTTCCCCCAAAACCTTGTCCAATATATCAGTAATGATTGGTCATATAATTTCTTGGTCGCCTACATATAGATATATTTTTTTGATAATTCCTTTTAGGTTTCATTTCAAACTTTTGAACAATTATACCGTTTGATGAACAGAACGGACCATTCTCTTCTCACATAAATTCCTCCAATCTAATCAGGTGATTATGGGGGGGCATTCCTCCACAATAAGTGTGCTTTACTGATATTGTTGATAAATGTATAACAGACAAGATTGACTAATGTTTATTTTTGTGCTCATGCCTTAAATAACAAATAGAAAGTGAAGATACACTGATTACAATATACATTTACTCCTGAGGAAGGGCTTAGCCCAAAACACGCTGAGCTCTGAATTTTATTTATTTAATCATATTTTGTGTTTTGTCTATTTGTTCTGGACAAAATAAATATATAAATTCAGCATTGAACATTGACCGTCTTGAGAATTGAAATGCATTGATAATTAGCCTGCGATGGAAAGCCCTGGAATATGGGATACTATAGATTTAGAAGCTATCTACTAAATATTTGACTGTTACCAGTACAAAAGGTGTGCAGGGGATGGGAGTGTCCATTACCTTAGGACACTAGATCTGTTCATATCACTGAATGCAAAATTGTAGCAAAACAAGACAGTGAAAGCCACATGGCGCACAGTTGGGCTTGAGAGAGAGATACATTGGGCAGAAAGGGTAGGGTCATCACGAGTTGGGCGGTAGCCCTTAAATGCGGGAGTAATGGTATTATGGCCACATTCAAGGGTCCACCCAATCACGAGTCGGGCAGCATTTACCCCCTGCTGCAATCTGGGGGTAAATTCCCATTTTTGGGTGCAATTAGCGCGCCACTAATTGCGCTGAAAATTCCCCATTGGGTTCAATGGCCCGATGGGGAATGGGGAATTACAGTTACCGGCCAACCCTTGATCTGGCACTAATAGCAGTTCGTGGTAACACTGTTAGTGTGGAGCTGGGGGTAAATGCTGCCAGACTCGTGATAGGGCGGACCCTTAAATGCAGCTGTAAAGGCATTACCGCTGCATTTAAGGGCTTTCGCCCAACTCGTGATGGCCCCGAATATGTGGAAAAAAGTGTGGCAGTGAGACCCGAGCAGACGCAGCGACATAGAGTAGAACTGGAGCAATATTTCACAGATATGAATTTCTATTCATTGGTTTGGTTCACTAAGAGGACATCACTGATATAATGCCCCCAACATACGATCCCGCCACACCATTTTGGGACAAGGAACAGGCTGGTGTTATGGTTTACATTCAAATGCAATCAAATTTGTTTTAAAAATTAAAGTGCTTCCTTTATGCTGGGGAAGTCACCAAAAAACATCAGATATGCATTGCATGGGCTTATTTAGCAAATTAAATGTGGCCTGCCTTTGACAATCTTGCTAAATGTAATATATGCATTCCGTCACTCAACAGAGCTATGAATCATATTTTTACCATTTCTAATTTTAAATAATGCAAGCTCACCTTGTAGGTTGCTTTAACTGGACAATATCTAGTTCAGGGGAATTTTCCACCCACCCCAAACCAGGCACGCACAATTCTTTTATTAGATATGCACACAGCAAGATGACCTTTCCCAAACCCTTTAATTGTTCTTCTGTACTAGACGCCATGGCCAGAGAAAATGGTCAGGTGGATCTCAAGATATACACAGGCACGCTAGTTGTTCAGCAGTTATGTCTGAAGTCTTGGCGCAGCAGGCATCCAGGAGAGCTAACCTCTGCCAGGAACCAGGGGAGCCAGCAGGACTGAAAAGCACTAGTATGAAGCCCACAGGAAGTTAGTGACTATTCACGTGACATGGTGTTCTTGTCCTTTGCTGTCTATTGCTGCTCTTGCCTTCTGTTGGAGACTTTATAATAGTTATAGGGATATTGTGAGAAGCAAGGACGGGCGGGGGGCAGACTCTGGTAGCTTCTCAAACCAGTCGTGTGTTCCTCACTCTCACGTTAAGGTGGCTAATTACAAGTGAACTGGGCATTTGCATCCCCTACATTCATTTTTGTGTTCCTGCTGCACTTGGATTGCTGTGAGGAGCGAGAGGGGGAGACTAACACGCCCTGGCAGCACCTTTGATCAGTCGGTGTACCTCACTCTCATAATATTATTCGTTGCCGTTCCTCATGGTAATACACATTGTTTCATCTTTAAACCCCCATGATATTGGCATTTTGACTTTTTAACATAATTTCTCTGTTATTGTTCAATCAGCAAAGTGTTTATTTATTGTTTTATTTTTGTTTTGCATTGCTGGTAGAATGACTAAAAGAAAAGCTATCACTTTGATTTCCCAGAAAGACTTATATAAGTAGCTCTATAAAATGATTGAGCCCATTAATGTAGTAAACGTTTTAATTTCAGAAATGAAAGATCTGATAATAATAATAATAATAATAATAATAATAATAATAATAATATTAATAATATCTTTTATTTCTGATACATGGCATTGGTTGTCTAGATGGGCCTGTATCCCCTGAGAGGAATGGAAATAGGGTTTCTAATGAAGGGGAGCGGGGACAAGGGTGATGTGATGTATGTAGGGTTTACTTGTATGGCGATATGTCAGGGTGACAAACCCATTGAACCATTATGGACCGACCTGGTTGAACAAATATCAAGATCTCACTCTCCGGCGTCCCATTCTTTTATTAGGATAAAGACCCTTTGTTGTTGCATACAGTAGGGAAAAAAGCTGGTCAGGAAAGGGAGAGAAATGTCCTTCTTTCTGCAACAACGGTGCGGCCCAGGACCCCCAAATATATGCTTGGGGATTTTATTTAGATCTACCCATTACAAGCCACCTAAGATCATGATGATAGAGTTGAACAGCATCAGACCTTGAAACTTATTGACCTGAAGAATTTCATAGTAAACGCTCTAGTGGTTAATAATTCTGATTCCAGTAAAGATGAAGTTAACCATGGTCAGGAAATTAATCAAATTGGAGGCCTTGTAGAAGCCTCCCTTGTAATGTCTGCATCGTGTGAAGAGGATCCTCTGGGGATACGGCATGAGGGACAGGTTGTGATTGATCCATCTATCACTCTAACAAATAGGCTCTCCCCATTACATATGGCAGATAATGGTTGTTTAGCCACTGACAAAATGAACAGGGTGGGTAGAAAAAATAAGGATGGATATTAAAACGACTCTAGCACAAATCAAGCGCAATACACAAACTATAATTGAGGGATGTGAGGGTTGGAGGGAGAATGCTAATGTACTGGCCCTTGTCATTGCCAAGCCATGCATCTAGAAATAATGAATGTGATTAGTACCCTTAACTGCTGAGGGTTTTTGCTCCCAGTGCTGAGCCATTTTGTGGACATTTTTGTATGTTGCATTCAATCACTAGTTTGCTGTAGGGGGGTGTGAGCAAATAACAAAAAAGTGACTACATTTTGTGTTTTTTCAGAACATGCTAAATAAAATGATGTACAAAGAAGCCTGTGCTTTTTTTTCCTTGTAATGGCTAAGGACAAATCGTTTGCTGTTCTGAATTTGCCTTTTTCCAATCTTTCAAGATCAGGTTGAGTGGAAACAAAAAACATTTTGTTGCAGGTGGGTGCCGTGCCCTTTGTGGTCCTCCCCATTTTGGGATTTTTTAAAGTAGTTTTGTTTCTCCCAAGCCCATGTGCTCACCAGGTCGTAGCCCATGTGTTTCCCGTTCCAGATCCCACCTCCAGGCCCTCCCTCCTCCCCTGATTGGTCAAGCTCCATGTTAGCAAAACAAGAGTGCCCCTATCCATCTGTGACACCCACCTCACCATTTAGGTCCCTGGTGCAGGTGAGTGTCATGCTCTTAGAGCCCCCCCATTTTTTGGCTTTTTTAAAGTGGTATTGGCTCCCCAAGCCCCACACACTCACTGGGTCGCAGTCCATCTGTTTCCCATTCCACATCCCACCCGCAGTCGCTCCCTCCTCCCCTGCTTGGTCAACCTCTGTGTGAGCAACACGAGAGCGCCCTGTTCCATGTGCGACACCCACCTCATCATTAAGGTCCCCGGTGCAGGTGAGTGTCGTGCTCTTAGTGCCCCCCCATTTTGGGCTTTTGTAAAGTAATTTTTACTCCACCAGCCCTGCGTGCTCACTGGGTCATTGCCTGCATGGTTCCCTTTCCAGATCCTGCCTCCAGTCCTTCCTCCTAGCCTGACTGGTCAACCTCTGTGTTAGCAAAACGAGAATGCCCCATTCCATCTGCAACACCCACCTCACCATCTATGTCCCTGGCGCAGGTGAGTGTCTTGCTCTTAGTGGTCCCCCCGTTTTTTTTTTTTTTTAAAGTAGTTCTGGCTCCCCCAGCACTGTACACTCACCGGGTTATAGCCCGTATGTTTCCCATTCCAGATCTTGCTTCTAGTGCCTCCCCCCTCCCCTGATTGGTCAAGCTCTGTGTAAGAAACAGGAGAGTGCCCAGTTCCAGCTGCAACACCCACCTCACCATTTAGGTCTCTGGTACAGGTGAGTGTCATGCCCTTATTGATACCCCATTTTGGGCTTTTGTAATGTAGTTGTGGGTCCCCTAGCCCTGTGTGATCACCAGGTCATAGCCCGTGGTGTTCCTGTTCCAGATCTCACCTCCAGTCCATCACTCCTCCCCTGATTAGTCAAGCTCCATGTTTGCAACACGAGAGTGCCCCATTTCAACTGCAACACCCACCCCACTATTTAGGTCCCTGGTGCAGCTGAGTGTTGTGCCCTTAGTGTTTCCCACCCATTGTGTGCTTTTCAAAGTATTTTTGGCTCCCCCATTCCCACACGCTCACCAGGTCATAGAAGGTGTGTTTCCCATTCCAGATTCCGCCTCCAGTCCCTTCCTCCTCCCCTGATTGGTCAAGCTCTGTGTTAGCAACACAAGTGTGCCACGTTGCATCTGCGGCACCCACCTCACCATTTAGGTCCCTGGTGCAGGTGAGTGTTATGCGCTTAATGATCCCCCCATATTAAGCTTTTTAAAGTAGTTTTGGATCCCCCAGTGCTGCACGCTGACTGGGTCATAGCCTGTGTGTTTCCCATTCCAAATCCCACCTCCAGTCTCTCCCTCCTACCCTGATTGGCTAAAGGGTCCCATAAGTATCATAGTGCTAGGGCAGCCCTCTGCCTGTCGCAGCCCCTACGGCTAAGGGCCCCAAGGCAAAGGGCAGCCCCAACAGACAGCCCCAAGATGTGTCTGCAAGTGTCAGCAGTCAAAGCTGGCTGCCAACCACCAAAAGTATATTCGCCATTCACTGCCACCAAAACCTAACCCCTAACCCACACACATATGAGTGCGTACTGGAGAACCCACTTAACCTCTTATCCATCTGCCTGAACACCACACAATGCCGGGGGCAAGCCACAGGTAAAGAAGTGCCGGCCACTCGAGGACCGACTGCAGTGGCAAGCCTCGCCGACTCCCAAAGCAGCTGCCCACAAGTTCCCCACTCACACCCCGACTCGACTGCAGACAGCATAAGCATTGTCGGACAGTATCCACATGTGCCAAAATAGAAACAGAAAGCCATCAACCTGCGTCAACAGACAAGATATAGAGAACTACCGGTAGTAAATGCTACCACCTCCTGCAATAAGTAATCTAACCACTAAACATACACACAAAGGAAATCCTCTGAGTATCGAATGTGAACACATCTAACATGCTTAAACTGCAGTACCTATTGTGTGGTGACACCTAGGTGTCCCTCCCTGCTATCTAGGAATCTCAAATCAAGGTGTTTTTTATTACTGCCTGCCATTCTGTGAAACCTAGGCCTTTCTACCATTAACTAGGGATGTCAAATCTAGCTGTTTTGTATTATGCCTGCCATTCTGTGAAAACTAGGACTTTCTCCCGTTATGTAGGAATCTCAAATCTAGGAGTTTACTACTTGCCATTCTCTGAAACCTAGGCCTTTCTCCTGCTATCTAGGAATCTCACATCTATGTGTTTTTGATTACCATCTAGAGATCTCAAGTCTAGGTGTTCTTTATTACTGCCTGTCAGTAGTAAAACCAAGGCCGTTCTCCCGTTATCTAGGAATCTGCAATCTAGGTGTTTTTGTATTACTGCCTGCCATTCTGTGAAACCTAGGCCTTTCTACCATTAACTAGGGATGTCAAATCTAGCTGTTTTGTATTATGCCTGCCATTCTGTGAAAACTAGGACTTTCTCCCGTTATGTAGGAATCTCAAATCTAGGAGTTTACTACTTGCCATTCTCTGAAACCTAGGCCTTTCTCCTGCTATCTAGGAATCTCACATCTATGTGTTTTTGATTACCATCTAGAGATCTCAAGTCTAGGTGTTCTTTATTACTGCCTGTCAGTAGTAAAACCAAGGCCGTTCTCCCGTTATCTTGGAATCTGCAATCTAGGTGTTTTTGTATTACTGGCGGCCATTCTGTGAAACCTAGGCCTTTCCTCAGCTATCTAGGAATCTCAGTTCTAGGTGTTTTCTTATTAATCCCTGCCATTCTGAGAAACCTAGGCCTTTCTCCCGTTATCTAGGAATCTGAAATCTAGGTGTGTTTTATTACTGCCTGCCATTCTGTGAAACCTAGGCCTTTCTCCCGTTATCTAGGCATTTCAAATCTAGGTGTTTTTTTTATTACTATCTAGAATCTCAAATCTAGGTGTTTTTTTATTAATGCCAATCATTCTGTGAAACCTAAGCCTTTCTTCTGTTATCTAGGAATCTCAAATCTAGGTGTTCTTTATTACTGCCTGCCATTCTGTTAAACCTAGGCCTCTCTCCCACTGCCTAGGATCCCAACATTGTAAGGGTATTATCTCACTGTAAACCACTCAGTGAAACCTAGGCATTTTCCCCAATTATCTAGGTATCTCAAATCTAGGGGTATTCTACTGTTGCCTGCCATAATTGAATTCCAGGCCCCTCCCATTACCCAAGAAGACCCAGCAATCACCGAAAGTTAGTAACTATAACCACAATCACTACCCAAGTTAACCAAGAACCCGTTGTCCTCCCATAACCAACCGTGCTACCCCTTCCAACGCTTAATACTCCACCTAGACAGTCCACCCATAGATAGGGAACACCGAAACCCAAACCACTAATTGGACAGACACCCGCAGTGGGCATCCAGCTATCATAACATAAGAGGATAAACTCAATATTATCCAAATGCAAGGTCAGACAGGTGGGCTACTGCCCCTGTAAATTCAATACCCAAAAAAATCCTACAAAAAAGGACACAAAATCCCCCGACGCAGAATTGGTCGCCGCCAAAGAGAATTGGAACAAAGACCAATCACAACGGATCCATACCCTCACCCACCTCCAGTAGAAGCCATCATGAATAGAGAATGCACCCCAGCAAAAAATACAACCAACAGAACAAACATAATGGAACAAAAATCCCCATACCTTACACCGTACCTCACTACAACCACAGAACCTCGACACTTCAACACCATTGACATTCTGAGAAACCTAGGCCTTTCTCCCATTATCTAGGAATTTCAAATCTAGGTGTTTTGTATTACTGCCTGCCATTCTGGGAAACCCAGGCCTTTCTCCCGTTATCTAGGAATCTCACATCTAGGTGTCTTTTATTACTGCCTGCCATTCTCTGAACCCAGGCCTTTCTCCCGTTATCTAGGAATCTCAAATCTAGTTTTTTTTTCATTACTGTCTGCCATTCTGTGAAACCTAGGTCTTTCTCCCGCTATCTAGGAATCTCAAATCTAGGTGTTTTTGATTACTGTCTAGGGATCTCAAGTCTACGTGTTTTTTATTACTGCCTGCCAGTAGTGAAACCTAGGCCTTTCTCCCGTTATCTAGGAATCTCAAATCTAGGTGTTTTTTTTAATTTTTTTTATCAATGCCTGCCATTCTGTGAAACCTAGGCCTTTCTATCAATATCTGGGCATCTCTAATCTAGGTGTTTTTTATTACTGCCCGCCATTCTATGAAACCTGGCGTGAAACGTGGCTTTTCTCCCGTTACCTAGGAATCTCAAATCTAGGTGTTTTTTGATTACTATCTACGATATCAAATCTAGGTGTTTTTTATTACTGCCTGCCATTCTGTTAAACTAGGCTTCTCTCCCACTGCTAGGATCCCAACATTGTAAGGGTATTATCTCACTGTAAACCACTCTGTGAAACCTAGGCATTTCCCCCCATTATCTAGATATCTCAAATCTAGGGATATTCTATCATTGCCTGCCATCATTGAATCCTAGGCTCCTCCCATTACCCAAAAACACCCAGCAATCATTGAAAGTTAGTAACCATAACCAGAATCACTACCCAAGCTAAGCAGGAACCCGTAGTCCTCCCATCACCAACTGTGCTACCCCTTCCAACCCTTAGTACTCCACCTAGACAGTCCACCCATAGATAGGGAACATCTAAACCCAACCCACTAAGTGGACAGGCACCCTCAGTGGGAATCCAGCTATCACAACATAAGAGGATAACTCAATGTTACCCAAACGCAAGGCCCGACAGGTGGGCTACTGCCCTGTAAACAAAATACCCAAACAAATCCTACTACCAAGGACACAAAATGCCCTGACACAGAATTGGACGCTGCCAAAGAGAATTGGAAAAAGGAACAATTCCAACAGATCCACACCCTCACCCGCCTCCAGTAGAAGCCATCAGGAATACAGAACGCACCCCAGCAAACAATACAACCAACAGAACAAACATAATGTGAGAAAAATCCCTACCTTACACCGTACCTCACTACAACCACAGAACCTCCACACTTCAACACCACTGACATGTCCAGACAATCTAAGAACCTTCTGGAACCCCATAAATAAAAGAAGCAAGGACCCCAGAAGAGAAAGGTATGATACCAATGACCTTACTCCGTATATCACAAGAACACAATGGCCCTCATTACGAGTCCGGCGGTAGCCGTGCCATAAAACTGGCAGGCTGCCATCAGACTCGTGGGGATTTACTGGCATCAGACTTGCCAGAATTACTGGGGCATTACAGCCCCGGTGGTCCGGTAATTCCGGTGCCGGCCTTCTGTTACTCCCCATTCCATAGGACTCCATGGAAATGGGGATTACAGAAACACGGGCACCATGCAGTAATGGTGCTGGTGTTTCTGCATCCTTATGCGGCCGGTGGCGTTACGCCCGCCAGGTCAGACTGGATGGTGGGTATAACACTACACGGCCACAGAACACATAGTTAGCCGGTCCGGAAAATGGTGCCGGTACGGTTTTACTGGCACCGTTAAATCCAGACCGGCTAACATGTCTCTACCAACAACCACATCAAAACACAAATGATGATGAAGCTTTAGAATTCATCAACCCAACTATCAATCTAACTGACTGTTTAAATGACGAAGCGGCCTCTATGAAACCTCAACCAACCTGTGGCAACAACACAGAAGAACTACAACAGAACATCCACAAGTCAAAACAGGGAAGAATAAACAAACCTAAACACACTGAAAAGATTGACTGCAATATAATCAATGCTTGGTCAATGTCCAATCATGCCACTGAGATCTTCGACCTGTGATGCGATGGAGGTATCAACACCCTATTCATAAGCGAAACATGGATAGACGACAATTACAAAATCACACTCCATAACTACCTCCCTGACAACTTCAAGTGTGCACAGACAAAAAGGAAAAGAGGTGTGGAGGACTGGAAATAGCTTACAAGGAACACCTGAAAATGAAAGTAAAAGACACATTAAGCATTAAAAGCTGCACATCTCTAATCCTTCACCTATCAACAAACCCCAAAAACAAACCTTAAATTCATTTGGGTATACAGTCCACCGACAAAGAATGCAACCTTCATGGATGCCTTCATGGAAGAAATTATCAACCTAGCCATCGAACAGGCACACCTGATAATCCTTGGTGACTTCAAAATCTGCTTTGATGAAGAAACAACAATCACACAAAGATCACTAGCCAATCAACTGAAGACAATGAAAGTACATCAACTAGTCAATGGAGCAACTTAAACGTCAAGCCATACACTAGATGCAATCTTCGTCAACGAAAACCTCATAACCACAGCGCGACCAGTTCAGATCATCTGAAGCGACCACCTCATCATCCCCAGCGTGATCATGCTGACTACACCAGCAACCAAAAAACCCAAAAATGCACCAACTACCATGAAAAGAAATTGGAGGATCATCAAAAATAGCAACCTAACTGAACTACTGAAAATCAACAAACCACCGGCAACAACTATGTACGAAGCTTGACAGAAAAACAGGACTACTGCAATAGTGGATCAACACACCAATAGACAAGATCTCGAAGGAAAAACCTTTTACCCCATCACGCAAAAGAGCAACAGCAAAATGGTTTACCCCCCTACCAAGCGCCATAAAAAGGAAAAAACAGGAAACTTGAACTAGAATGGAGGGATAAAAATGATTGGGCCAAGAAATGTCAATTCGAACAACAAATCAACTCATACAAAAAGGAAATCCAAAAGGCCAAAAAGAAATACTTCGACAAAAGAATCATCAAACCCCCCAACAGCCAAAAAGAACTGTTTAAAATCATAAATCAAATGAGAAACCCGCCCTGGATGCAACAACACACAGATACTTTTGGTGAAACTATGCAACGACCTCTCAGACCACTTCAAAAACAAAATCAGCACCATCCAACAGATCATCCAAAACAGACCAAGCAACCTCAATATGCAACCCACCCACCCATCCGAGAACCACCAGTACAAACACTGAAGCTTCACCCAAATATCAGCAGAGACAATCATCAAGCTATCAAACAATAGCAACAAAGCAGGCTCCCCATGGATCCCTGCTCCCCAGACATACCCAAATCAATCCTCACACAAGGACCACCCATGGAACACAACAGAATCTTTTTCAACCAATCAATTTCAAAAGGAAAAACACCACAATTTTTCAAATCAACATACTTCAAGCTGCTCCTCAAGGACACATCAGGCAATGTGGAGGACCTCTCCAACTACTGACCCATCTCCAACATCCTGTACCCTGTGAAACTACTAAAAACATACACCTATAGAATAACACAAGAATTCATAGAAGAACACCTAATGCTGGATCAGATCAGGCACAAGTAGGCTTCAGACCAATGAGAGTCACGGAAACGGCAATGCTTTCAGTCTGGGATGATTTATAGGCAAATACAGACTGAAACAAAAGCACAGCTCTGACACTTCTGGATCTCTATGCAGAATTTGACAAAGTCAGGCACGACATCCTCATTGGGAGATTGGAAGAAAAAGGGATCACTGACTTCGATTTACTATGGATTAAATCCTTCCTAACAAACATAACAGAAACTGTATGGATCAAAACTTTCAAATCCACCTCAAGACAATCCACCTGTGTAGTACCACAAGGATCATCCTTCTACCTATTGCTTTTCAACATATACCTGGCTCAACTTATCAAGCTCATTACATTAAAAATAGTCTACAAAATGCAAGACACACAGGAAGTAAACACCACACTGGAGGGCTGTTTCCAAGACCTCCACGGGTGGATGAACTCAAACAACCTCAAACTCAACCCGGGCAAAACAGAAATAATGATCATATCCAAAAGTAGAGAAAACAATCACTGCATCCCATGGCCGACAGAACCTGGTACAGGGCCAGCTCCATCAACCACAGTAAAGACGATGGGAGTTTTGATGGACAACAAACTAACGCTAGAGCCACAAGTAAATGATATAGTCAAGAAATGCTTCTTCCTCCCACACGCAGTAAAAAAGGATCCTATCATTCCTCTCTTTCACCCACAAAATGCTCACCATCATTACTCTCATGTCCAGAGTAGACTACACCAACAGCCTATACCTAGGAATGCCAGAACGACTCTTAAAGAAACTCCAACACATCCAAATCACTGCAGCCAGTCTCCTGCTCAAACTACCATGAAGAGAACACATTACACCTGCAATGAAAATGCTACACTGGTTACTAATAAAACAACAAATAAAGTGCAAATAAATGTGCATAACACATAGAGCAATCCAAGATTGAGAAGAGAAGAGTTCCTAAAAGAGAAAATAAACATCTGCCACCCAACAGGACCACCCAGATCAAGTAATGACATCCGCCTAGAACCAAAACCATACAACAAAAGAAAATTTGGTGGATCATCTTTCTCTCACTTGGCTCCAATAACCTGGAATGGGCTACCAAAAAACATACATAACACAACAGATCATCTTCAATTATGAAAACTACTAAGAAACTTGTCTCTTTGCTCCAGAACCAGAAGGAAATGACCAGGAAGCATATACACAGCAGGAAAGAAGAATTCCAGAGAGGGAACCCATCCTCCCTAACTTATCTTTCTTAACCAGAGGGTGGGGAGGATGCCATTGCCGTATACTGCTAATCCAAAAAGAAAACGTAGGTAGGTATGTCAGGATCTCATTTAGGAATGGGCTAGGAGAGACCAGGAGGGCCGAGGGAGGAGGCCATATTCTTATACCGGTAGCCAACAGGGGAAACATAGGCAGGTACCACCAACACTCAAATGAACAGTAAGGGAGCTGAATTAAACTTTGCATCACCAACACCAGGGTGGGAGAACATACCTGCTTCAACCAGGTACAGAGCCCACTATAGTAGCACAAAGGAAAACTGCCACCCCATCATACCTGCCAATAGGACGGACAAACTACAATACCAAACTCACAGGATCACCAAAGAAACGCAAAGATTAAGAGGTAAGGAACGACCCAAAAAACCCAATATCCCCCAACTACAAAACCTCAACTTTCCCCATAAAACTCTCACACAGAAACACAGAAACCCACACACCCACTTCTCCGCACAGCAATCCACGCGTACTTCACCACACCGCAACAACAGACAAACATAACATAACCCGCATCAACAGCACATGGGAACCCTCACCAATCCGATAACAGCACTCAAGCTCAGCACACAGTGAAATCAGAACTGAACCTACAAACAGGACATCACAGCTCTCATTCTCCTTCTCCCACTGCACCTTAATAACTCTTCCTCTTTCAGATCTGTCAGAGTGCCTGGGGACCACTTCCGGTGGTGGTGGTGCACAGTACAAATACATTTAACATTAACATTAACATTAACGTAAGGTTACCATCAGTTGTGACAGGTAGGCAATTTTTCCCATTTTTCAACAAGACATGCTTGGACGGAATGGAAGAGGAGGGTAGGAAAGCTCAATGGGAAGACAGAAAGGTACACATTTCTTCTGAAAAGTAGAAAACATTCCAAGTTCAGGAGGGGGTCATTTGTGCAGGTCAGGCAAAAATTCCCATAGTTGGAAAACATTTGAAAATGGACTGAAAAAAGACATGTGCTGGACATGTTTGAACTTGTAAGGTAATGACTTCTGTGAATATTGAGAAAAGTAATGCACCACTACCTTCCCCTGACTCTTCTAGTTAGGAAATCACACATTTGTTGTAATGTTTCACAAAACAAGCAATACCACAACCCACAGATCTGGCCATGGTGAGTCGCAGCCACTAAGTAAAACATGGAACCTCATGCATTTCTAAAAAGAAGAAACCCATGGGAATCCAAAGACGTTTGACTTTTGCGAATCGCCCTAGAATTGTTTACCCACAAGGCCTGCCAAATTCCAAAATGTAAGGAAAAAAACAATATTTTCAGACATTTGCCACCAGGAAACCACCAAAACATGCCAACAACAATACATATCCTACCTTCCCACGTTCCCACAGGTGTTCGACAAAAATGGTACCTCACATGTGTGTGTTCACTTACCTGAGCGCAAAGGGAAAAGGCTAAACCACTGGTATAACAAAGGGTCTGGTAAGAGGACATTTTTAGATGTTTCATCTTGTTGACAACCCACAGATTTGGAAAATAGGGAACCCCATGAATTACTGAAAAGAATGACACCTGTGAGAATAAAAATTGGTCTGACTTTTGCAAATCGCCATAGAATGTTTACCATTCTGTTTCTCCACCTCTTTCCTAATCAGATGTATTTTTTTGTTTGCAATAAATGTGTGTGTGTGTGTACTGTTTCTGTTTTATTTTTATAAAGCCCAATTCGGAGTCTGCATAATGCATGACTGTCCGGGCTGTCCGTAACCAAAATAGAGGTGCCCCCAGACACTGCACTTGTCTGGACATTTCTGCTCTGTTGTGTCACACTTTTTTTTTTTTTAAACTTTGGTTTTTATTGGCATTTTGTAAAAATACGTACAGAAGAAAAAGAAAATAGGTGACCCCTTCCCCCTTCCCCTCTAGCCCCCCACCCCAACACTGACCCCCCCCCTAACCTTGTGTCCGGACCGAAGAGATCGACTTGGGAGGATCTGAATGTTCTTTCCGCATCTCATGAGAAGGAGAAGATGCGAGTGGTGACCATTTCTCAGGTTGACTGAAGGCCAATGATCCTCGGGTCGTGGGTGCCCAGGTTGATTATCGCACATCACCTTGCTCGTCCTGCCCCGCACAGGCCGGGGTCTTGTCACAGGGTCAGTGAACATCCCATCCCCAGGACTGTTGCACTCCGTGCCAGTTCGACAGGAATGAACCAGAGTCGTTGTTTACCATGGCTGTTAATTTGTCCATCAGGAACATGTTTTTTACCTTTGCCAGCCAGTCCTTCTTGGAGGGGGCCTCCGGGCTCTTCCACCGCTGAGCGAGAGCCACTCTGCCCGCCCTCAGAATGGTTTCCCACATCCTTGGGTATCGGTATAGTTCCGTTTCCTCCGGGGGGAGGCCCAGTAACATCGTTAAGGGATTTAGTGGTAGGAGTTCCTCTGTTACTTCCGCTATCCAGCCCCACACTGACTCCCAATAGGCCTGGACTTTCGGGCAATGCCACCACATGTGGCCCCTGGAGCCTAACTGTCCGCATCCTTTCGGGCACCTTGGCGACACCCCTGTGAACATCTTTGAGAGTTTTACCGGGTCTCTGTGCCACCCCTGTAGAATCTTGAAGTTGTGTTCCATGTCTGGGGTGAATAAGTTCCCATGGAATGCTATTTTAAATATTCTAGCCCAGGCGTCTTCTGAAATCTCCTCTCCTGCCAGATCATTCCAGAATGTGCGGAAGCTCCTTCTGCCCTGTAGATTGTATGTATTTAAAATTTTATACATGCTGGATACCGCACCCTTTCTTGAGGTTGCCGAGTCGAGGAACTTCTCAAAGGGGGTCAATTGTCTCCTCAGGTTCGGGCCCCATGACTGGTCGCAGAGGATGCCCTTAAGGCGGAGGTACTCAAAGATTGGGAGAGACTCTCGTCCGAGAGCGTCCCTCATGTCCTCGTAGGTTAAGAATTCGCCCTCTCTGAACATCTGCCCAGCCCATTCCATTCCCATGTCGGACCAGGCCTGGGAGTGCCGGAATCCCTTACTACCCAGATTGAGGGGGTGGCCCCAGAGAGAGGTCATTGGGGACGGCCATGTGGTAAGGTATGCAGTCCGCGGGCCCTCCCTCCAGATGTCCCAGAGAACTCCCATGGTCGGGTGCTTTTTCAGGTGTTTCGGGATCGATTTGCGGGGAGCCCACAGGAGGTCGCGGACCTTAAGAGGGTGGGCATCCATGTCTTCCAAGTACGACCAATATGTTCCCAGCCCTTCTTTCATGTGCTCCAGAAGGACGCACAGCTGGACAGCGCATAAGTAAAGATGAAAGTCCGGCAACCCAAACCCCCCCTCTTCCCTCGGCAGGGTCAGAATGGACCTCCCCGTCCTTGGTGTCTTCCCCTGCCATACAAAATCCCGAACCGCTTTCTGTAGGTCTCTAAAGGTCTGTTCTGGGACGCTAGCTGGGAGCGCTGTGAAGAGGTACAGGAGCCGTCGCAAAACGTTCATCTTCACCGCAGTGATGCGGCCATACCAAGAAAGGATAATTTTCCCCCATCTCCTCAAGTCTGATGTGGTCACTGCCATTATGGGTTCATAGTTCGAGCTGCCCAGTTTCGATATGTCCCTGGTGAGAAGTACACCCAGGTAGCGCATGGCATTTTTCTCCACTGCTATCCCATGAAATCTCTCCAGGGGGTCGAGCTCAGGGTCCAGTGATCTCATTGGGAGCAAGACAGATTTCGTAGTATTAATTTTCAGGCCCGAGAAGTGCCCGAATGCGGACACCAGGGCCAGGAAGAGGGGGAGCGAAGAGCCCGGGTCCACCAAGTAGGCTAGAATGTCATCCGCAAACAGGGAAAGCTTAAATTCAACCTCGCCCCTTTTGACTCCCTTGATGTCTGGGTGGGCTCTAATTGCTATGGCCAGTGCCTCCATCGTAAGGACATATAGCAGGGGGGAGAGTGGACAGCCCTGTCTCGTCCCTCGGGTGAGGGGGAATGATCCGGACAGTCTCCCATTCACTTGGACCCGAGCCGTGGGGGCTCTGTAGAGGGCAGATTGGAGGAGGAGTTCCATGTACCTCCACTCGACCCTGTCGAAGGCTTTCTCCGAGTCTAGGGAGAGGACACATGCATTGAGCTCTGATTTTTGGGCAAAGTGGAGCAGGTCTATCGTTTTGCGTATGTTGTCTGACCCTTGCATCCCCCTGATGAAGCCCACCTGGTCCCCGTGTACCAGCTTCGGCATAATCCCCTCCATCCGCCTCCCCACCACCTTGGCCAGGATCTTCACGTCAATGTTTAACAGCGATACGGGGCAGTAAGAGGAGCAGTCCGCGGGGTCCTTTCCTTCCTTGGGCAAAACTGCTATTATGGCCCCCATCATGCTTTCGGGGAGGATGCCCCCCTCCGGAACAGCGTTGAAAACCCTCACTAGGTATGGGGCCAGGGAGGAGCGAAATCGCTTGTAGAAGTAAACGGCGAAGCCGTCCTCCCTGGGGGAGGTTCCAACCTTAATCCCACTAATCACCTTGTCCACCTCATCCTCGGTGACCGGGCCCTCCAACCCCTCTGCCACTTCCCTCGATAGGGATGGGATCTGGATGGAATTCAAGAAGGCCTCTATCTGGGTTTCGTCCCCGTCATACTCTGACGTGTAAAGTGCCTTGTAATATTGGTGAAAAGCCTCTCCGATGTGGGGAGAGTCGCATCCGGGGGATCCCTGGGAGTCTCTCACCTCCTTCACCTATCTGCTCCTCTGGACCTCCCTCAACTTCCAGGCTAGGATCCTATCCTCTTTGTCCCCTTTCTCATAGTATTTTTGCTTGACCATCTGGAGGCTCCTCTCCGTTTTGTGTAGGAGGAGGTCTTCAGCTGGAGCCTGTAGTCCTCCAGCGCGGCCACCCAGTCATGGTCCAAGACCAGACCCGAGGGGGGTCCTGGCTGGAGACGGGCTATCTTTTCCCGCAAGGCTTTCTCCTGGGCCTCTCTCTCTCGCTTCTTCTGGGCTCCTATTTTTATAAGGTTCCCTCGTAGGGTTGCCTTAAAGGAATCCCAGAGTGTGTGTGTACCCACCTTCCCGTTGTCGTTGAGTTCGAAGAACTCTGTTATGGCATCCAGGACTTCCTGGGCATGAACCTCGTATTTTAAGAGGGCGTCATTGCATCTCCAGCGTCCTCTGCGTTCACTACACCAACTCACCTCTAGGGTGACTCGGACCATGTCATGGTCTGACCAGGGGACTGGGTCTATCCTGTATCCCCTGGCATATGGGCGGAGGGTCTCGTCCACAAAGATATAATCTATTCCGGAGAATGTATTGTGGATGGGAGAGAAGTAAGTAAAGGAGGGGACCTCCGTTCTGGGCGTCGGGATAATATCCGCCAAGCCCAAGTCTTCATTCACCCTCCGAAAGTTGCGCACCATAGCTTCGTCAACAGGTCTGGGGACTTGGGGGCCTACTCGCTTTCTATCAACAGTAGGGTCAAGGACCATGTTAAAATCCCCCCACCACCTCCGGGCCTTGTGCAAACACCTTGGGCCTCATTACGACCCTGGCGGTAAGGGGTTTACGCCAGCGTTAGCTGCGCCGACCCCTTACCGCCAATTACGAGGTCCCTTAGCGCCATGGAGGTTTTAACACCCGCTTTTAGCGGGTGTTAAAATCCATGGCGCTAAGGGACCATGGAGTTAATTACGCCACCGTAATTTACGGTGGCGTAATTAACGCCTTCCCCACTCCCATTATGCCCTATGGGGCAAAAATGGGAATGGGGAAGGGTAAATGGGGATTGGGGACTTACCGCCCCGCCAAGGTCGGAATGGGGCGGTAAGTCCGCCAACCACCATGGCGTAAACGTAGTTTACGCCATGGTGGTAAAGTGACGGCCCAGGCGGTAACTTACCGCCTGGGTCGTAATGAGGCCCCTTGAGTCTGTCCCTTACTTCTTCCCAGAATTGGGCCTGACCTTCGTTTGGGCCGTATACTACTGCCAGGGTTAGGGGGGAGCCCTGTAAGTAGCCCCGTACCAACAGGTAGCGGCCCTCGGGGTCTTTCTGGATGGCCTCTTTCTCAAAGCCAACGTTCCTTGCTACCAGTATGGACACCCCTCTTTTTTTAACCTTATAGGAGGCGTGGAAGACTTCTTCGATTCCCCCCCTCGCAGTTTGGGCTCTTTCCCCCGCGCCCAGTGTGTCTCTTGCAGGAAAAGCAGGTCCAGCTTCGCCCTCCTGAATTCCCTACATATCAGGGACCTTTTTGTGGGGGTATTCAGCCCCTGCACGTTCAGAGTACCCACTCCCAGGGCCGGCCGGCCGTCAGCCATAGTCTGCGCTTCCCCCTCTATTGGTCAACTGCATCGCTTCATTGCTCCATTCCCATTCCCTTTGTCGCTTCGCTTGGACACCTCTTAAACAAGACCCCAACTGAACCCCAAACCCCTTCCCTAACAAACAACCCCCAACCTCTTTGTTGCCCCCCTCCTCCCTCCCCGGCGTCCAGCCAGTCTGTTCCGCCATGTCTGGCATTTTGGCCGGACTACCAGCCTGCCCGCCTCGGCCAGGTATACCTTACTTAGCTTGTTTTTGTGAGACCCCCCCTAATGTCGTCCCCTTTTTTGTCATCCCCCTTTTACTTGCTTTTCAAGGGGACTCTGTATTCGGCTTGACTGCCATTGCTTCCGATTCCGGACCACCTCAACCTTCGGAGTCATTTCGCTCTCCTTCCTTCGCTGGGGAGGGCGTATTCATTTTTCTAAATTTCCTGTCCCCAGTCCTCCTTCTTCTGCCTGCCGGCGGGCCCTGGTAATTCGCTCCACCCGGGACAGGCTCCTTTGGTCCCCTCCGGGGAGTCGTTTCCATTACATAATCCTGTATAGCACTTTTGATATCTTCCTCCGTAATCAGCATCGACCGCTGGCCCATGTATTCAAAGGCAAGTGAAAAGGGATAGCCCCATCTGTATCTTACCCCCTTCTCTTTCAACAGTTGAGTAAGGGGGCGGCACATCCTGCGTTTGGCCGAGCATATGTGGAGAGGTCTTGAAAAATGGAGACTTGAGAGTCATTGTACCTAATCTCCTGGGCTTTCCTGGCGGCCTCCAAGACCCTCGTTTTTTCTGAATAGTAGTGGAACCGGACCAGGATCGATCAGGGCCCCCCCGCCCGTCCTCCCGCTCTATGCACCCGGTCAAAAGTGAGTTCTGTGGTCATTTCCTCTTCGAAGAGGAGGGCAATAATGTCTCGTACCACACGGGTGACCTCTCTCTCCATCTCCCCCTCCACCTCGGGGACCCCGAAAAATCTGAGGTTGTTTCTCCGTTCCCTATTTTCGAAATCGTCCATTTGCCTCGACCTCTCCTCTTCCCTTTTTTCGAGGGTGGCTAGTCTCATGTTAATCTCTACCTCTTGGGTTGTTGATGTTGATTGGTATGCTTTGACCTGAAGAAGCCTGTCCTCGACCTTGTCCACCCGTTGATCCATTTTTTCACATTTCTGTGCGATATCTGAGCGCATGTCCCTTATCTCCTGTAGAATTGAGGCGAAGCCCCTCTCCATTGCCACCACAGAGGGTGTTGAGGCCTCCGGGTGGGCCATTTCTCTGTCGCGGGGCGGACCTTTATCGTTGGGTCCCTCTTCCTGGTAGCGATATTGTTGCAGACTCTTTTGGCAGCTCATCTGGCGCACCCCGGGCCTCGCCGTTGGGTATGCCTGGGCTCTGCGGGGGTGCCGCGGGGTCTCCCCACAGGCCTGGCCTGTGCTGTGTTGGGGGGGCATCCACGGGGGAGCCAACTGGAGCCTCCCCCTTCTCACTTGGGTAGGACTCCGCTACTCCTGGGGGGTTGCCTCCGGGCAGGCACACGCCCCGCCAGTCTCTGGCGGGGGCCTCACACACTTGTGTCTAGCGCTGCCAGGGGGCCTTCCTGGCTTCGCCCACTCTCTTGTTCCCCCCCCCAGCGGGAGACGGGATTCAGCGTCGGCTGAAGGGTGGGAGGCACCCCCCCCGTGGGCGGGTTGTTGCGCGGCCTCAAGGATCACCCCTCCTGCGCCCAGATCTCCTCCCTGGGTTGGCGGCATGGTGGTGGGGGGGGATTCACAGCCCCGGCTTTCCTGCTGTGTGCAGGGCCTGGTCCAGGGGCTAAAATGGCATGGCGGGGGATGTGCGGGGGGGGTCGGATCTGTGTGCCCAGCCCGCGGGGGGGGTCGGCGCCCCCGTCATGCAGATCACCGGCGTGGGGGCGGCATGCCCGCTGCGAGCAGGGGGCCGCTCCCCACCCTCGTAGAGTTTCACCTGCGGCGGGCGGCCGCTCCTCTCCCGGCCCCGCGGCCTTTCCAGTCGTTGGTGGCGTCTCGGCCGCCGATGCTGCTGAGCCGGTTCTCTGCTCTCCGGGGGTCCCCAGGCACCGCTGTTTCTCTCGGGGGGTCCCTGGGGGATCACTGCCCTTGCGGGCTCCTTGGGTCACCTTGGGGAGTTGCAGGGGGGGCTCAGTACCCGTTGCTTCCCGGCCTGAGCTGAAGCTCAGGAATCAGGCAGCCATTGCCTGTGCGCCCCCTGGTGGCCTCAGTGTGTCACACTTTTAATTAGTTTGGGGACTCTGCCCTGTCCTGCGGACACTGGCACACATGCATACCTGATCTCACTGTGCCCCTGGACAGTTTAAAACTGCATTTCGAGCCAATTTAAGGTGTTTAAAATTGAAACTGTACCCTTCCAGAGCTCAGTGTCTTAGGTGATCTGGCAACTTTTTTATAACTTTCTAAGCACTATGTGTTGCTCGATAGTCCGCAGACAGTCACACCGTCCTAGGACAGCCCCTCTAAAAGGACCCACTGACTACTGCTTCTCATTGTGAATCTGGCTGTCCAGGAGAGAGCATCTGCTAAAGGTTTTGCTGTGATTTGTGGAGGTAATGGCTTCTACTATGGCCACTGCAGCTGCCCCACCACCACAATCTGGAGGGCCTGCAGAGGGGAACAGACGTGGTCATAGAGAAGTGGATCAAGAGGAAGATGATGATGAGGTACTTGAAGTCCCTCTCTCAAGCTCCTATTGTGAATCCTGGGTGTGACAGCTTTTTGCCACATTGGGGTTGTACCATAATCTCAGGCAGACAAGGATTGATGCACTAACTTCAAGGTTGTAATCAGTCATGGAAAACCAGGTCTGTACTTTTACGGGACAACCTGCATGTGGCCCCATCTCAGGTCCAATCACAAGGCAGCAGTTCGAAAAAAGGTTGGACCTTTCTAAGGTGCTAGTAAGCTGACAACCACTACCTCATCCACATCATCTGCTCCTGTCACCACAAGGGACACTGTGCTTGTACAGTGACACACCGCTGTGAAGGGAGAGCACTTTCAGAGTGCTTTTAAGGCAGTGATCAAGGAGAATGAGAAACTCTGTCCCCTACCTGATTGAGGCCCACCCCACATCTTCCTCTCTCCACCTGCCCCTTTGTCCTTGTGGTTGATGCCCCTTCCCTCCCTTCTCTCCCCTACCTTGTCTCTCCTGCAAATAAATCCCCAAAAATATAAAATACCAAAAATCCCCCAAAAAGTTTTTTTTCAGAGATACATTTCACAGTTGAAAAATAGAAGTAACAGAATAAGTTACAGGCCCCAACACAGCCTGTGGAGTCCACAGACATCACGGTGGTCTGTGGACACCAAGCAAATGTATGTGGTGGTGGCATCAAAAACATTTAACTCTTTTGCGTGGGAAAGTGGTGGCTCTGAAAATAAGCTTTTTTGTATGT
Organism: Ambystoma mexicanum; assembly: GCF_040938575.1. Lineage (NCBI taxonomy): Eukaryota > Metazoa > Chordata > Amphibia > Caudata > Ambystomatidae > Ambystoma > Ambystoma mexicanum. The sequence goes on from NC_090925.1 coordinate 974,218,705, forward strand.
TTTGTTCTTATACGTTTTTCAATTTTTGAAATAAACTAAAGTACATTCTATTGAACTGAACTTTTTCTTTAGACTTGCAAAAAAGTAGGCATTTTGTTTTCCTCGTGTTTCCATGTATTTTTTTTTAGCTGCTGGAAAATGCTTTCTATATTTACAATATGTGCTTCAAAACATTTTGAATGTTTTGCAGAAAAAGCTCATTACCAGCATCAATAAGATGCACTCCATCTCTGCAGAACATATTGGCAGTGTCAAATTTAATATTTTAATTATGGAAGGACATCATGCCAACACCTCCCGAAAATGCACAAACAGCATTGCTCTGTTCACATTGTGCCTCACTTTCTCCATTTGTGGACTAAATGAACTTGAGTGCATCTACATCTGTCTCTGGGCAATGTGAGAAAATATAAGTCTAGAATTTCGAGAGCATTTCCGTCAATTTGCCAAATGTCTCCTTCCTTGCCCATTGCAGTGACATTCCAGTGACATACCCTAAGCCATTCCCTCCACAATGAACAATGATAATGTCTGGATGTTGCACTGTGACCAAATGGACACAAAATGGGAGCAAGACCACCCACGTCATGCTACGCACTCCATACCATTGCACATGAACATCATGAAATCCTGGATTTTCAGCCACTCCACAGTGCTCTGCATACACCTTCAGCCAATGGATCCATGTGTCCCCCAAAATCTACACACTCTGCCTCCTAAAAGACATAGCCATAGCCATCTGCACTCCTCTCAGTAAACACACCGTCTACCAGACTCTCTTCTTGCATACCACACCCAGGAAACCTGATTGCCTAATCCCCTGGGCTACACACTCCCATTCCCATGCCTTGCATCCCCAAAAGACCTGGATGTGGCACGTATCTACCGCAGACTACCGCAGTGTCTGTGGACAGATCGTCCAATTGAAGGGGTGGAGAGAGTAATTAAATGCAATGTAAGTTGTTTACTCTTTAGTGTTGGCTCTGAAAAGATATTTTTCTTCAGTTTTTATTTTTTTTTGGGTCTTTTCAGATGTTTCTTCCTACAACTACTCACAAACACTCTACATCATTTTTTCAAGAACTTTCTGAGTGTATTCTGAATGTTTTCAAGGAAGATTGCAATACCACAATCAGTAAAAGTCATGCCATCACTGAACAAATGATGTTCACCATCCAGCAGAATGTACGCATGTGGGAAAGATGTCATCCCTACACCATTCAAAAATTAACTTACCCCTTTGTTCACAAGGCACCTTCCTGCGCCTTCTTCTGGACAAAACACATTGCTGCATCTGCATAGTGCCCTAGGAGGTTTGTGTGAAAAGATTAACTTTCCAAGAGGAAATAGTACGATTACTGCTTTCAGCATATGTTTCAATGCAATCCACAAAAGTTTTGCACTGATGTAGCCCAAACTATGTCCCCCACAATGGAACACAATTATATCTGGACATTGGAAATTAGACATGTTTTTGCAATGTGCAAATAAAGTCTCCCAGTTTTAGATAGGCACATCATACCATGAAGCCTCCACTCCCTCCAATCCAAGTTTAGCAGAAATGGCACACATTTCTGTGAACCTTTTCAGATTCACCATGCAAGAATCTCCCACCATCCACACATTATGCCTTCTCATTTCAACAGCCACAGGCATCTTCCCTAAATGCAGCAACTACAAGCACTGCTTTCCTCTCTTCCTATTAACCACAACCAGAAGACCTCATTGGTTAATCCTGCACGCCCCTTTCCATACCAGGCTGCCCTAAAAGACCTGGATGTGGCACGCCCTCTTTGCGGACTACTGTGCTGTCCACTGACTCCATAATAAAGGACAACACTTCTTCCCTTTTCACTTTAATCTTTGTAGCACTCCCTCATTGGCTACTTTGAAGCAGTCACACACCCATCCACCAATCACATCAAAAAACTCTACATCTAACTCTGTCATCTCAGTTCAACACTTCATATATACTGTTGAACTCTAAGAGTACATGTCTCCTGTTACTACCAAGCACCTGCATCAAAAACTACTGTAAACATCTCCAATATTTATATTTGCAGATTCAACCAAATATGCATCTATCAACACAATGTACAGGTATGCTTATATTTTTTAAAACATTTCCAACTCTTTTACCAATGCATATATACAGGTTTCCTGCCACTAACCCTGCATTAACCTACTCAATAATCATACTCTTGTTTGTCCCACATCCTGAAAGTAAGTGGCAGTTACTTACAATGCTGTGTGGTTGCAAAGTTCTCTTTTAATGAGCATTTTAATAACAGTTAAAAAATATATATTTGCAATTTCAGCAGCACTGTCTCTATCTTTTTTGTGAAAGAAAAGAAAACCACATTTAAAACATGTCTACAGCATATTTAAATGACAGAGCCTGTGTGAAAGTTTAATATATTAACAGTACATGCATACTTGCCAATATGAACCATTACAATCTACCAAGGGTTTTTTTTTTCTTTCATTCTGTCACTTTAAATACCACTTTTCCCACTTACAAAGTTACACAAGAACTACCATATTGCAAAGTCAAAACGAAAAGTGCATGTATGTTACTAAAGCATATCATGTACACCGAATGAAAAATGACAAAATGCAATGAATTTACAAATATTTATTTAAGCAACATTTCAAGTCAAACAAATAAATGCAACTATACATTTACAACAGTACTCTGTATACTTTTAAAGAACATTGAATCACTTTCTCGAACATTTAGAAATAACAGTGTGTGCAATTTTATTATCTTTCACGTACATGCATACTTGCTAACATTCCCCTTTCTAATCTGTGCATGCTTATAGCCTCCTTGATTTTTCTCCTCATTCTGGGACTTGCAGTGAACCTTTTCTAATGCAAATAGTCCAACCACAACTCCCACAATACAAACAAAATAACCATCATTTAATATTCAACTACACATTAGAATACATCACATTCACAAGTATGCATGTACTGACAACATAATAAACCTTCACACAAGTACCACTTAAAAGTGTTCTACAAATATCTTCCATCTCCATTTCTTTTTTTTAATAAAAAGTTATGCACAGTGCTGCTATAAATCCCCAAAACCATGTTTTAACTTCCATGTACAGCCTCCCAAAAAGGGCAGCTTTTTAAATGCTTAGCATTTTCCATTTTGCATTCTATAAAAATGTCACACTTTTTTGCTGTAGCCCCGTTAGGCATACTTATCACGGGACCACCAGCCCTATTAGCAACAGTGCCAGTGCTCCCATGTCCCCATTCCCGTAGAGTCCTATGCAACTCCACAGAAATAGGGACTAACATTTTCCAGCACCTGACTTTCCAGGCCAACAGGACCAGTAATGTCCCGGTGGTACTGAGAACCTAGATAATGAAAAATTATTAGGAATCTGGTGGCAACCCATCTGCAGCACTGGCAGAGTTACCACCATACTCGTAATGAGGCCCAATGTTATAAATTCTTCTTACCAACAACTCCTCCTACAATCATAAATAATGTGTTTTACTAAAACTACTTCACCATTACCATACATTGGGCCTCATCACGAGGTGGGCTGTAACGCCGACGCTAATAGCGCTGGTGTTATTAGCCCTACCACCACGGGTTTGGCGGAACGGGAAATCCCCATTCCCCATTGATCCCATTCAGGAATGCCCCATTCCCCATTGGGCTCAATGGGGAAATTTTGCACTTTTACCACCGGTGGATTTCCCGCCGGCGGTAAACGTGCCAAAAATCAGCACAATATCGGCGGATTTCCCCCCAACTCAGAGCTGGGGGAAATGAGCTGAAGCCGTGATTTGGCGGACCCTTAAATCCGGTAGTAACAGGGCAACCGCCAGATTTAAGGGCTACCGCCGAACTCGTGATGAGGCCCATACTAACTAAGTTTATTCTTTCGCAAATTGCAGTGAACAACAACCTCCTGGAAAACAACAACCTGAAGAAAACTACACTTCACATCCTACAAAGTAAGTGCAGTACTGGAGTAGTAATCTTTCTGTTACTCATACAGTATAGTTAAGCCCCATAGTAGCCTCCAATTTTAGTTTCAAATCAACATTTATTTCACTCTTATTCATTACATCTCAACATGTACACTCTTTGTATTCTCATCTAAACACCATTATCATAACACCCACTATTATCCTGAAAATATAGTAATGTCCTTAGGTATTCATTGACACTACCACTCTTTTATGCACTAACCCAAGCCCTTCACACATCTATACACACTGCCTACCTCTCAAAAAGAATCCACCCTGTCTCCACTACCAGGCCAACTAGATCACTGTATAACAACATGCTCTCTGTGCCACTTGTAAAAAAAAGCCAGAGCGGGCGGATGCAGTTTCTCCTATCTTGCACCCATTCACTGGAATGCCCTACCCCCTACGATCCGAGGTGAGGCCTCCCTCACCACCTTCCGCAAAGCTATGAAAACCATCCTCTTCACATAAGGCCTCACACATTAGCATGAATATTCACCACATGACCCAATGCATAAGTTGTAACACAAGGACATATTGCAAAGGCTGTAACAACAGTATGATGTTCTGTAGTATTCACAATGTATCAACAACCGCCAAAATGCCTGTATCTGTGTAACTAGGTTTTTTGCAAGTAACAGTGCCTCAATGCCCTTGGGCTGCTTGCGCGCTATATAAATATAAATAAATAAATCACCTATTACAACCTTCCCAACCACAACTAACAGCCATTGCACAATCACACAACTCTGTTTATGTCTACCATCATATACACACACTCATTCACAATACACGCACATATATTCCACAACTTCCAAGACCCCGCTTTCCTTTTTTTCTCCAACAGACAGAACAGAATGCCTACTAAAAAGAAACCCCATAAAAAGAAAAGAAAAAATAGAGCAGATATAGCAGAATATATAGCAAATATTTTTAAAAACTGCTAATACAGTCAGTCAACAAAAGTAACCAGCAACCACTAAAAAAACTAGGGCCCCTCTTCCAAAAATTAAAAATAAAAAAAAGTATAAAGAAGAAAACGGGTAATGACCCTACCACTATATCTAACAATGCTAATGTAGCCACAGGCAAGCATTCCCAAAAATGTATATTTCAAAAATTTCCCACCATAGAGTACTTCACAATCTTATCAAAACAGATGAAAAGTCACGCTCTACCCTTAAAAATTACAGCAGAAGACTAATCCTGGAAGCTCTAATTGACAGCACAATTCTGCTTAAAAGAAAATAGTTTATATTCATTTTAAAAAGAATGACACCACTAACAAAATGAATCAGTAAATTACAAAACAACACTTCTAAACATGAGCAATGTTAACATGAATACCTTTGCAAATTTCTGTGAAGGTGAATGGATTCACAGAAGCAGCACAGAACCATATTTTAATGAAGAGTAATGGCCCAGGGTATGAAATGTTAGAAAACACCATTATTGCACAAGAAATCCTTATTGAAAAAACGTCCCCAACAAACTTTCAATCAAGTGTTCCTTTCACGCAACCAATCCATCCAGTCTACAAATGGCGATGCAGCTCAATGTGTATTGCACGTCAATAATCCTTCAAATCTTTACAACAATTCTTCTATCACATCGTGACAGTAAAAGACAAAATTAGAATTAAAACTTTACAAACCATGGACTCTTGTCCAGTGCACAACTACACTGGACTGTGAGTACAGACATTCATTAGCCTGTGTTTAGGGACCTACTTGGAAAAGCACCTTCCACCACATCAAAATGTGAGGAACACACCATTCCGCTGTAAGGAATCTTCTGCAGAGACTGTACTATGCAAAACACCCTGCTTTACAAATAAAACATTCTAATAACATTCTCCTGTATGGAACAGCAAAAGAACTCCTTCAGCAAATAGAACACATCCAAAGTAAATATTGTTGAAATGAAGATGACTTAGACAATGCAGTAACTTTAGAGAACAGTAGCGAAAACCTTACAAACACCAATCGTCTAATAAACACATACAAAAAAGAAATAGCAAAGTTTGAAAGCACATCTGCTGAAGTACCAATCCAAGTATGTGTGTGTTGTCGCAGACCTTTTTTATAAAAAAGAGCACAAAAAGTGTAGATATAACTTACAAAATAGAGGACAATGAGGAATCCCAATGTTTCCAATTAGCTTTATATCTTATAACAGAAAACAAATACAAAATGTGAGCCCTCAATTCTTTGCACATACTGCAGTACAAAGCTTGATAATAACCAAATGCCATCACCTGCTGTCACTAATAACTAATAACTTGGAAACATTCCCACTTCCAAAACCTCTCCAGCAGCTTGTATGAGAGAATTATAATCCAAACAGTACACCCATTTCAAGCTATAATACACCCTCAACCCAAAACAGACAAATTGCCTACTTCTGAACTACTAAAAAGCATTTGTGGCAGAGTAGTATATTTGCCAATAAATGTACTAGTGTAACGTGTTCACATAGTATAGCTCAGGCGTGCTAGCTTTCTTGTGGCACGTACCTCTCTGATTGATATTTCTACCTAGTAAGCGCATTGCTCAGCAAGCATCCATGCTTTCCGTTTTCATTTAGATGTGCCTTTCCATTCCGTTAACCATTTATATACGGTTGGATCGAGCAACAACAAATCTGTTTCCAGCGTTCTCCTGTGCTGTATCCAAGCAACGTGTGCATACAGTTCAGCTCAGGTTTGCCAGTTGGTCAGTGGTATGAACTTTTTTGATTTATTTCTTTATCCAGCAAGCGTATTGCTCATTAAGCATCTATGCTTTTCACTTTTACTTAGATGTACCTTCCCATTTCGTGAACTGGCGATACACAGCTTTACTCTCGAGTCTCAGTATTCTGTCAATCACAAGCTTTCCCAGCAGGCATCTGGGCATGACAATTTAGGTATGAATCGGCCCCCATGGGGTCCTGTTCCCCCATGAGATATTGGGTCCTACCACCTATCCATATGGGTGCTACATAAGTGTATATACCACCACTTCTTCATTTATTTGTCTGTTTCACGCTTTTTATGCTTCTGCACGGGTTACACTTAATAGTGTCTATGACTCCTCTACCCTTATCTCTTTTTTGTGACACGTTTCCCTTCTATTTTCACATGGTGATTTTGGGGCATTTATTTGACTCTATGAAAATTGGGAAAGTCTGATGGGGTCACTCATTGCCAGTTGCAGGGTAGTGTTAGCCTGATGCTGTATGCCATGCATTGGTACCACTCCCCTCCTACCTCTCATATCAGAACATCTTTCTCTGAACTTTCTAGTGTTCTAAGAAACTATTGCATATAAAGGTATTATATCTCATTGCATTTTTTCAGGGGCTTAATTTCAAGACTAAAATACCTGAGGAAGGTGGTCTCCATCTACTTCTACACCACCGAAACACCATCTGTCTCCACATTTCGACTACAGTTGCATTTGCACATGTTCTCAGTCGACGTGGCAACACACTTCCTTTAGTGGAAGGCGTCATAGACTATTTCAGCCTGTGATATAACCTTTTTGGGTTATTTTGTTGAATCAAAAGCAATTCTCTATATCACCCATATCTAGTTGCACAAATTCATGTATGCGTTACGACCTGGAGCTGTATATTGTTTCAGCCTGTGACATAACCCTGTGGGTCTGTTTTATTAATCAAAAGCAAGTTTTTTGTATTTTGTATTCAAACCTGATCTCATTAAGAAAGGTTCCTTTTGACCCCTTTCACAAATCACACCCTCAAGTTAGAAAGGACCAGTTAGTTTCAGTCTATTTTCTGCTGTCTAAAATCGTTCATTCTCAAAAATAAATTCTTTTGACCCAATATATTATTATATGGACCAACTATTTCTATTTATTTATGTGTAATTTGTTCCTTGTTTAACATTATATTTGGTGTTGTAACCTTGTTTTCTTTTCTCCCCTTTGTCTGTGAATGATTTTGTTTGTTTCCACATCTATTTTGTAAAATATCAAGAACCATGTTTTTCTTTGTAGTCTGCTTAATGTATGTTTGTTCATCAATTCAATCACTGCGTATATTTGTAGCCAATTATAGGCTTAACTGTTTTTTTCTTTTATATATACAATAAAACCTCGGAAAAAAAATTATTTTTCTGAATTTCCTGAATCTTGTTTTAGGATTCTCTGATTGATGAGGTATAAGAATACATATGAATAATTGTCTGCTTTGATCTGCCTTAGTTACTAGTTGAATATGCACTGACAACTATTGAAATAATACCATAATTATAGCTAGCTCGGGAACACTTTTGTGTCATAGGTTAGTTTTTTGCTCCACTGAGTTCCCGTTTGCTTTGGAGTCCCTCTTTTGTGTATATTGTATTTACAGCCAAGGCTGTTTCTAGCGGTCCCTAATTTATTTAACTTTGTTCTGACCCAATATATGTAAGGGGTCGCACTTATAATTGCCATCAAAAGCTTTCTTACTCTCCTGCTCTGGCATGACTCTTCCTCCCTATTACTTTCCATCACCTTACTAATCTCAATCCATACTTTTTATTTTACACAACTTTAAAGGGACGGCCAACCTAGTATGGCTGAAAATGTCACTCTTAGTTATGATGATGACCAAATCAGAGCAATTCTTCGCGGTCCATCACTTTTTGACCCAACGGGTCTAGGTGAGACGGCAGGTAATTCCAACACTGCCAACGATTTACTTAAACTTAAAAAGAATAATTTACGTACCACCTTACACGGTCACTTCCTTCAGGAGTATTTGAAAAAGAACATTATTCCAGCTGGATTAATCGTCCGGAATGAACCTTGTGTCTTCCTAGACGATCAAGAATATAAGACCAACTTTAGTTACATCGCGACAAAGTGCAGCCGTGATCTAATGGTGCTTACCATCTCCACAGCCCAAAGACTAGGAGATATTGTCCAACAGGAATTAGATACAGCAGAACAACTATTCAGTAATGACACCTCGATCAATAATGCCAAGGACAAACTAGCTGAAATTAACAAAACCTTTTAGGAATTTAAAGATACTACATTAGCCAAAAAAACAAAGAAATTGGCCAAGGACGTTTCAGAATTTAAAGTTGAGGTTATTTATCCATATCTGGATCCAAATTTTTCATCCAATACTGCCAGCCAAAGGAACCAAACGGGAACAGCACGACAACAATGCCGAGTGACATTCTCAGGCAGCAGTAGCAACTCATCAGTTCGTGGTCCGTGCCGTTCTTATTATCATTCGCCTTATGCACTTGCCTTTGCCCTGGTATGTACCAGGGCCCATACATAGATATGTCCATCTTGCAGGGTTTGTTTTATTTCTATAGATTTTTTTCCCTTATCTTTATTTTCATTATCATACTTATCTCTATCACGGCATATTAGCACTGAGTACACGGTTAGATGCACCCTGGGTTAGATGTAATACATAAAGTCGTCAGCCCTCTACTACATATTTTTCACAATAATCTTCACTCTTACTTTCTTCTGTATCGTGGCAGACAGATTCCCCATATGTTTGCAACTATGCCACTACGAACGCATTAATCCATCCGAGAACGGATAGAGAAAACTCTTATAGTTCTCTTTCTTCACGCTTGTATTCTTACGTTTGACCACACCCCAGAACAACAAACGCTGTATCTACGTGCTTCATGGACACCGGCGAGTAGCAGCCAGATCGCCTGCAACCTGCGTTCGCCTGGAGGTGCCATGCTAGTAAGTATTGCCATATGCGCGTTATAAATAGCCCCTCCTAGTTTGTTTGACTCTTATGGGCACTCGCATCGGTCCTTTCAGCCATAATATGGCCCGCATTTACTTGTTTTTATATGAGGTGATCGTGCTACAAACAAATATGTTTCCAGTGTTCCCCTGTGCTGTACTAGTGTAACGTGTTCACATAGTATAGCTCAGGCGTGCTAGCTTTCTTGTGGCACGTACCTCTCTGATTGATTTTTCTACCTAGTAAGCGCATTGCTCAGCAAGCATCCATGCTTTCCGTTTTCATTTAGATGTGCCTTTCCATTCCGTTAACCGTTTATGTACAGTAGGATCGAGCAACAACAAATCTGTTTCCAGCGTTCTCCTGTGCTGTATCCAAGCAACGTGCGCATACAGTTCAACTCAGGTTTGCCAGTTGGTTAGTGGTACAAACTTTTTTTGATTTATCTCTTTATCCAGCAAGCGTATTGCTCATCACGCATCTACACTTTTCACTTTTACTTAGATGTACCTTCCCATTTCGTGAACTGGCGACACGCAGCTTTACTCTCGAGTCTCAGTATTCCAACTATTTCTATTTATTTATGTGTAATTTGTTCCTTCTTTAACATTATATTTGGTGTTGTAACCTTGTTTTCTTTTCTCCCCTTTGTCTGTGAATGATTTTGTTCGTTTGCACATTTATTTTGTTAAACATCAAGAACCATGTTTTCTTTGTAGTTTGCTTAATGTATGTTTGTTCATCAATTTAAACACTGCGTATATTTGTAGCCAATTATTGGCTTAACTGGTTTTTTCTTTTATATATACAATAAAACCTCGGAAAAACAATTATTTTTCAGAATTTCCTGAATCTTGTTTTAGGATTCTCTGATTGATGAGGTATAAGAATACATTTGAATAATTGTCTGCTTTGATCTGCCTTAGTTACTAGTTGAATATGCACTGACAACTATTGAAATAATACCATAATTATAGCCAGCTCAGTAACACTTTTGTGTCATAGGTTAGTTTTTTGCTCCACTGAGTTCCTGTTTGCTTTGGAGTCCCTCTTTTGTGTATATGATAATAACCAAATGCCATCACATGCTGTCACTAATAACTAATAACTTGGAAACATTCCCACTTCCAAAACCTCTCCAGCAGCTTGTATGGGAGTATTATAATCCAAACAGTACACCCATTTCAAGCTATAATACACCCTCAACCCAAAACAGCCAAATTGCCTACTTATGAATTACTAAAAAGCATTTGTGGCAAAGTAGTATATTTGCCAATAGATCTTAATGAAAATGTACAAACTCTAGGAGTGCAGCGGTCAGTAGATCGATTTTTGGTTATCCTAGTTAATGGTGTAACAACGAAAGAGAAAAAAAGTGACAACAACTAGTAGACTTAAACAAAGTTAGAAAAGTGTAACGCTCACCTGATTCTGGCAGAGGCGCCGGTCTTGACTGGGCGACTACCGTATCTTCAAAGGTGATGTGTAGCACCCGGTTGGCTCTTTGGACTGGACCTCTGTGCACTGTATGCCTGACGTGTAGAGTAAGATGTCTGCAGATAGAAAATATGGGGTTAATGAACTGGGGTTATTGGGGTGTCCCTATCTCTTTCCTCTTCTCCTCTCCTGTAGACCCCCAAAGGTTAACGCTCTCACCTTAGGTAAGTGAATGCTGAGCTCTCCATCTGCCTCGGGGCAGGGTGCTGTAACCAGTTTCTTCACTGGATATGTAGCGCAGGCCTCTTGACTTCAGAGGACTGCTGTCCGTCGTTTACTGCACGAACGGTAAGTTTCGAGTCATTCAAATGTCTTTAAAGTCTTTAGTAATGATGTCTCTTGTTTTGCAGGGTTCCAGCGATGGCGGATGACGGGCTGAAGTGAGTTGAAGATGGAGCCCGTGTGATGAATAGAAGCGCCTGGAAGCACGTAAGTAAGCGCTTGTTGCCTGCTTCACTATGCGCTCTAACTGTCTTTTTATTTTGCAGGTACGAGTTCGGAGCGGCTGCAGGGTGCCGGAATACCCACTGGATTAGATGTGGAAAGGAGTAATGGCACGTGAGTATTAAAGTTCCCCAATGTCTTTAAACGCACCTTGTTTTGTCTTTCAGATGCGGGATGCAGCGCCGAAGGCCTCCGGAGCGTGCGAAGAGTTGGTAAACTTTTGTCTTTCAGATGCCGGAATGCAGTGTGAAGACCTCCGGAGCGCACGAAGAGTATGTAAGCCTTTGCCTTTCAGATGCCGGAATGCTAACCTGTTCTTTCTTGTCTTTATAGGTGTTGCTGAAGACTGGATTCAGGATGGTAAGCCTTTGCCTTTCAGATGCCGGAATGCTAACCTGTTCTTTCTTGTCTTTATAGGTGTTGCTGAAGACTGGATTCAAGATGGTAAGCCTTTTTCCTTAGGCCCAGGACCGGATGCAGAAGACACGATGAGCGTTCTGCTGCAGAGGTTGCAGAATAACGCAAAGCAAGATTCATCCACCGGGTGTGGTTTAAATAGCCTCCTGTAGTGCTTAGGTCCCTCCTTCCACAGCCACGCCTAAGTAAGAAAAGAGTTCCTGGTAAGAAAAGAGTTCCTGCCTTCCAGAAGAGTTCCAGTGTTCTGAATCTAGGGAGTGGCTACAGCCCCACCCAACAGGAAAAGTAGTTCCAAACAGAAGAGGATCAGAGGCTCAACTGGCAGGCAAGTAAGCAGCATGGCCTGCTGAAGGTAAGTCCACCCAAGCATTATGAGCCCGGCGCTTCCAGCGCTGGGACTGGGCATATTTATGAGCCTGGTGCCACTGGCGCCAGGACTGGGTCCAAAAGGTCCCAATTGGGACTGGTTGGCACTCGGAACCTGGGTTATGGATCTGCTTCCAAGGGAGTTGGGAAAACCCTGACCTTTTGGAAGCAGAGATCATGACAGTACCCCCCCTCAAGGCCCCTCCCAAACCGGGCTTCTCCGGGGGTTTTGGCTTGTCAGGAAATGTTCGGTGAAATCTTTTGATTAGGCGAGGAGCGTGGACATATTCAGCAGGTTCCCAGGATCTCTCTTGGGGGCCGTAGCCTTTCCAGTCAATTAGGTAGAATAGTTTAGATTTGGAGATCTTGGAGTCCAGAATGCTTTTGACTTCAAACTCGAGTTCTCCATCCACTAGGATAGGTTTTGGAGATTTGGTTAGTCGGGTTTGAGGTTGCACGGGTTTTAATAGAGAGACGTGGAAGACCGGATGTATCTTCATGTGCGGGGGCAAGTCCAACTTGACCGCTACTGGGTTTACTATGGTAGTGATGGAATAGGGACCAAGGTATCTTGGGTTGAATGTGCGTGGCCCTTTTAGAGATAGATATTTGGTGGATAACCAGACTTGATCCCCTACTTGATAGTGAGGGGCTTCCTTCCGATGTTGATCTGCTCCTTTCTTGTATTGTTCTTTAGCCCTTTGAAGGTGAGAAACAGCTTCCTTAAAGGCTTGGGTGATTGTAGAATGCAGGTAGTCTACTGCTGGTGTTTCAAGATCTTGGAGGGGATCCAACTCCGAGGTTCGAGGGTGACTGCCGTACAAAAGAAAAAACGGGGTTTTCCCAGTTCCCGAATGGACAGAGTTATTGTAGGCATACTCGGCTATCCAAAGGATATCTTTCCAAGTTTTTTCAGTTTGTTGCAGCATGCAGCGTAAATACTGCTCCAGAGTTTGATTGGTCCTCTCGGTTTGTCCGTCGGTCTGAGGGTGGTGACTGGTCGATAGTCTCACATCAATTTGAGCCGACCGACAGCAACTTCGCCAAAAATGAGAAATAAATTGACTACCTCGATCCGAAATTAGAACCGAAGGAAAACCGTGCAGTCGGACGATGTTTTCGAGAAATTCTCGGGCCAGAGTTGCTGCTGTTGGCAAGCCTTTGAGCGGAATGAAATGCGCCATCTTGGAGAATAAGTCCACGATTACTAGAATCGTATTGTATCCGGAGCATGGAGGTAGATCGGTGATGAAGTCCATAGAAAGCGTATGCCAAGGGCGAGGTGGGATGTCAATAGGGCGTAAGAGGCCTGCTGGTCTTTCCTTTTGACTCTTGTTTTGGGCGCATACTCCACAGGACATTATAAAGTCTCTGATATCTTTTTTCCAAGACGGCCACCAGAAGTAGCGCTTGATCTTTTCTGAGGTCTTGGCTATACCGGGATGACCTTCCATTAAAGAGTCGTGATAACAAGAGATTACTTTTTTCTGTAAATCTGTGCTGGGTAGGTATAATCGTTCTTGGAAATACAATAAGTTGTCCTTTACAGCAAAGTCCTTTCCCTGCAGATGCCAATTCTGTATGTCTGCTGGAGTTACAAGTTGCCTGGCTTTATCCTTAACTTCCTCTATGGATTCTGTGGCGATTACACCCAGAATTCTTTGTTCGGGAATGATTGGTACAGGTTTAGGATTGACCAAGTGTTCTTCCACTCCCATCCGAGAAAGGGCATCGGCTTTACCGTTCTTTGTACCAGGTCGATAGGTAATTATGAAGTCAAACTCGGCAAAGAATAATGCCCAACGGAGTTGTCTAGAGGATTGGGCTTTTGCGGTCTTCAAATATTGCAGGTTTCGGTGATCCGTAATCACAGTAACGGTGTGTCGGGCCCCCAGCAGATAATGTCGCCAAGCCTTAAAGGCAGACTTGATAGCCAGAAGTTCCTTGTCAGTAATCGTGTAATTGATTTCAGGAGGCGAGAATTTGCGGGACCAAAATGCCACGGGATGCAACTGATTGGTTACCTGGTCCTTTTGTGATAGAACTGCCCCCATGGCAAGGCTTGAAGCATCAGTTTCCACGATGTAGGGGAGTTCGGGGCGAGGGTGTTTTAAGATTGGTGCAGAGATAAATTTAGTCTTCAAATCCTGGAAAGCTTGTTCCGCCTCGGTAGACCATTCAAAACGTTTGTTTTTCTTTAACAAGGCAGTGATGGGCTGGACTATTCGAGAGAATTCGGGGATAAACCTGCGGTAAAAGTTAGCGAAGCCTAACATGCTTTGCACACCTTTTACGGAGGATGGTGATGGCCATTTGAGAACTGCATCGACCTTCTTTGAATCCATACGCACTCCGCCAGGTGATAACATGAATCCCAAGAATTCAACTTCAGTCACGTTGAAAACACATTTTTCCAATTTAGCGAAAAGTTTGTGTTGACGCAATCTTTCGAGGACCATTTTCACGTGTTTCCGATGTTCAGATTCCGATGAAGAATAAACGAGGATGTCGTCAATGTAAACAACAACACATACATCTATGAGCTCTCTGAGGACATCGTTCATAAAATATTGAAAGGCGGCCGGGGCATTGCAAAGTCCGAAGGGCATGACCTGATATTCAAATAGCCCATACTTGGTGCGGAAGGCCGTCTTCCATTCATCGCCCTCTTTTACTCGTACCAAGTGGTAAGCTCCTCTAAGATCCAGCTTTGTATATATGCATGCTTTTCTGACTTGGTCCAGGAGTTCAGGGATCAAAGGTAACGGATATCTATTCTTAACGGTGATCTGGTTCAGGGAGCGATAATCGATACAAGTTCTAAGGTCTCCTTCCTTTTTTGGAACGAAGAACAAAGCTGAAGAAGCAGGGGACTTGGAAGGACGAATAAACCCATTTGCCAGGTATTGATCCAGGTATTGTCGAAGGTGAAGGTTCTCAGGCTCGGTGAGGGCATAAATTCTACTACAAGGAGGAGTAGATCCAGGTATCAGGTCTATCTGGCAGTCATAAGACCTATGAGGAGGTAGAGAGTTAGCCTGATCCTTCCGGAAAACATCTTGGTATTCTAGGTATTCGGGAGGTAACTGGGGAGTCTCTGAAGAAATTGCGGCCAGTGCAACACCAGGTGGAGGGTGACAAGTAGAGACACATTCTGGAAACTGGACCGTTCTTGCTCGCCAATCGATCAGAGGATTGTGTTTCTCTAACCAAGGTATTCCTAGAATAATCTGAAACTGAGGGGCCTTGATCACATCGAACACGATCTTCTCATGGTGTCCATCTTGACTTACTAGCGTCACCTCTTGAGTGGTATGCGTTACTGGCCCGGAGGCTATCTCCGTACCATCCACCGTAGTAATGACGTCCTTTACAGCCTTGGGACAAAGAGTTAGATTCATCCTCAAAACCATTTCATGATCCACATAATTGCCGATGGCACCGCTGTCGACGTAAGCTTCAATTGCATGTAATCGATCCGGATTATCAGGGCTAATGAGGACCATAGGTATCACGAAATGCGAGGTCACGGAACTGGTTTTCACGCTCGGCAAGAGGACCTCTATTCTTGTCGGGCGAGGTCGTTTCCCTGCTCAGAGTTTGTAACTTTGGTAACTGCAGCTCCTACTGCCTTCTTGGCAGGTTTCACCGGACAGTCTCGAAGAAAGTGCCCTGAGTTTCCGCAATATAGGCATAATTGCAACTGTTTCCTCCTTTCCCGCTCCCTTTGTGTTAGAGGACCTTTCAGACCCCCTATTTGCATGGGTTCCCCGGAGTCTACTCCTTTGGAAGGAGTTGGCGGTTTGGAAAATACTCGAGCATCAAACTTGGAACGATCGGCCTTCCTGTTCTGCAGCCTGTGATCTATTTGAACGACCAAGTCTATATAATCCGAACAGTCTTGTGGGGGATTCACTACTTGGGCTAGAACGTCTTTGAGCTCTCCACGTAGACCTCTATAAAACAGCGTAATCTTTTTGTCCTCAGGCCATTGAGTTTCCACTATTAGTCTATTGAAAGATGCAATATAAGCCAAAAGGTCTTGATTACCCTGTCGCAACGAAAGAAGCTCATTGTCCAAGGCCTGCCCCTGTGAATGTCTTGCGAACAGTTTTTCCATACTAAGCTGAAAGGCTTGAAAATCATGGAGAACCGGATAATCTTGATTAACTAGAGGGATTGACCAGTCTGCCGCATTGCCACTAAGGTACGAAAGTACAAAAGCTACTTTTGCTTGATCAGTTGGAAAGGCTGCTTGCCGGCATAAGAAGTGCAACCGGCACTGATTGATAAATACTGCAAACCTCTTTGGGTCACCAGAAAATCGTTCGGGCGGAGCCAGAGGTACATTCCCAGGTAGCTTGATCTGCACTGGATTCATAGAGGATGTTGAAGGAAGATTTGCCCCTGATGCGGGTAACGGGGTCTGTCCGGCTTGTGACTGTAGCACTTGTCTAGCAAGATTGTCTGTTCTCTCCTTGGAAATAATTAGTTCCCTTCTTAGAGCATTTGTTTCCTGACGAGCTGCATGCACTTCTGCCCTAAGTTCCCCAAGTAACCGGGCTAGGGGGTCAGTATCCGAGGTTTCCATAGCGCCTGGGCGAGAGTTTTGCGGTAGGCTTTGCGTTCTGTAACGCTCACCTGATTCTCGCAGAGGCGCCGGTCTTGACTGGGCGACTACCGTATCTTCAAAGGTGATGTGTAGCACCCGGTTGGCTCTTTGGACTGGACCTCTGTGCACTGTATGCCTGACGTGTAGAGTAAGATGTCTGCAGATAGAAAATATGGGGTTAATGAACTGGGGTTATTGGGGTGTCCCTATCTCTTTCCTCTTCTCCTCTCCTGTAGACCCCCAAAGGTTAACGCTCTCACCTTAGGTAAGTGAATGCTGAGCTCTCCATCTGCCTCGGGGCAGGGTGCTGTAACCAGTTTCTTCACTGGATATGTAGCGCAGGCCTCTTGACTTCAGAGGACTGCTGTCCGTCGTTTACTGCACGAACGGTAAGTTTCGAGTCATTCAAATGTCTTTAAAGTCTTTAGTAATGATGTCTCTTGTTTTGCAGGGTTCCGGCGATGGCGGATGACGGGCTGAAGTGAGTTGAAGATGGAGCCCGTGTGATGAATAGAAGCGCCTGGAAGCACGTAAGTAAGCGCTTGTTGCCTGCTTCACTATGCGCTCTAACTGTCTTTTTATTTTGCAGGTACGAGTTCGGAGCGGCTGCAGGGTGCCGGAATACCCACTGGATTAGATGTGGAAAGGAGTAATGGCACGTGAGTATTAAAGTTCCCCAATGTCTTTAAACGCACCTTGTTTTGTCTTTCAGATGCGGGATGCAGCGCCGAAGGCCTCCGGAGCGTGCGAAGAGTTGGTAAACTTTTGTCTTTCAGATGCCGGAATGCAGTGTGAAGACCTCCGGAGCGCACGAAGAGTATGTAAGCCTTTGCCTTTCAGATGCCGGAATGCTAACCTGTTCTTTCTTGTCTTTATAGGTGTTGGTGAAGACTGGATTCAGGATGGTAAGCCTTTGCCTTTCAGATGCCGGAATGCTAACCTGTTCTTTCTTGTCTTCATAGGTGTTGCTGAAGACTGGATTCAGGATGGTAAGCCTTTTTCCTTAGGCCCAGGACCGGATGCAGAAGACACGATGAGCGTTCTGCTGCAGAGGTTGCAGAATAACGCAAAGCAAGATTCATCCACCGGGTGTGGTTTAAATAGCCTCCTGTAGTGCTTAGGTGTCTCCTTCCACAGCCACGCCTAAGTAAGAAAAGAGTTCCTGGTAAGAAAAGAGTTCCTGCCTTCCAGAAGAGTTCCAGTGTTCTGAATCTAGGGAGTGGCTCCAGCCCCACCCAACAGGAAAAGTAGTTCCAAACAGAAGAGGATCAGAGGCTCAACTGGCAGGCAAGTAAGCAGCATGGTCTGCTGAAGGTAAGTCCACCCAAGCATTATGAGCCCGGCGCTTCCAGCGCTGGGACTGGGCATATTTATGAGCCTGGTGCCACTGGCGCCAGGACTGGGTCCAAAAGGTCCCAATTGGGACTGGTTGGCACTCGGAACCTGGGTTATGGATCTGCTTCCAAGGGAGTTGGGAAAACCCTGACCTTTTGGAAGCAGAGATCATGACAAAAAGCCCTACAATATCTAAAAGAAAACAATGAGTACTACAAAGATATAAACAATGAACAGAATTTAAGAGAAACCCAAATAATGCAGGATTCATCACCAACGGGCCTATTTGAACTGGTAGATCCTATTACTGCGTCCAATATTTTAGACGAGTATACAGTTCATCCACTACACTGCAAAGACACCACAGATGATGCATTAGAAACATCAAATGTGTCAAGACAGAGGATCTCCAATCAGCATATGGGAGAAACGTGTAGAAGCATGTGCTTTCCTCTAATCTTTCCTACAGGAATAGGGGGAAGATATGATGCAAGACCCACACAAATAACAGCATCAGAATATCATTCTTTGCTAATGTATTCTGAAGAGCCCAGATTCACACAAAATTCCACCTCCTGTTCGAAAGTGTATTAGCAACTCTATGTCATGGAGTTGCACACACATTAAAAACAGGCTCTAACTTCTTAAACATATCCGCTACCCAACTGTTTTAAAAAATAAAAGATAAGATGAAGTTTCGCAGTCAAGTATCAAAAATCTCTTGGCAAACAAGCATGGTGCCAAAGAATACTGGCTCCGATGTCACGCTGATATATGGTGCATGCTTAGGAACCACAGCCTACCCACATGGTTTCTTACTTTAAGTTCAGAATATGCATGGGATGACTTGTGTGACTTCTTACACATAGCAAACCAACACCAAGAAGGAATAGACATAAAAACACCTGGAAAACTCTGTTTTCTTGACCCTGGAAATGTATCAAGATACTTTCACTACCGCTTTATTGCCATGCTGCACTTCATCAGTAATAAAAATATACCTCCCCTCAGAGAAGTGGAAAACATATTTTGGAGAAAAGAATATGAATCCAGAGGAGCACCAGACATGCACATGATTTTGTGTATAAAAGATGCTCCTATATTTGGTCATGACAGTGAGGCAAATGTTTTACAATTTATTCAGAAATACATATCCTGCAAAATCCCTTCAGAAACCACACATACTGAGTTACATACACACATTTTACACTTCCAAAAACATAAGTGTGGCAAATACTGCAGACAAAGATATAAAAACAAAGGTAAATACTACTCCTTATGCCGCTTTGGTTTCCCTAGACCAGTTTCAGAAAAAGGACAAGTAAAGAAGCTTCATGTCTTCTGTTAGACACTGTGTGGAAGGCATTTCTTCTAAAAAACACATACAGCATGAAAAGAAACACAACTTCAAAGTACATCATTGAGAACAATGCAATCATTGCCCTCTTGTGGAATACAATATATTGCAAGCTATTCCACTGCTGTTGCAAGATATGTCACAGCCTATCTCACCAAAGCTGAGAAAATAGAGCTAAACGTCTTCTGGGATGACATATCATCTGACAAAACAGTGTCACAAAAATTGCACAGCTTTGGCATAAAAATGCTGTCCCATAGAGAATATGGATGCTAAAAAGCTGCAGACCATTTAACAGGCATAGCCTTATATGGCAAATCTGAACAAATAGCCTGGCTAAGCCTTGGTCCAGTCGCATCCAGATACATAGTGCTGAATTCCTACCAAGACATAGAAACAATATCCAAAAATGATCCCAACAGCAAGGCCATTTTAAACAACAATGTATTAGACACATACCACCCAAAAAGATGTACTGCTTTGGAAAACATGTGTTTGTACCACATATCCCAAACTTTCTCCTACAAAGATAATGTGAAACCAAATGAAAAATGTGGAAAATACATGGGGTCTCATTATGAGGTTGGAGGTAAGGGGTTAACGGCGCCAGCAAAGGTGTTGGTGCCGTTAACCCCTTACCTCCGCATTACGAGGTCCTTTAGGGGGTCCTACTAAGGGCGGCTGGTTTTACCAGGCACCCTTAGCGGGAGCCGCTAAAGGACCGGCATGCAAATAATGGGCCCGTTATTAACGGGCCCGTTATTAACATGCTCCCCATTCCCATTGAGC
This sequence comes from Ambystoma mexicanum, assembly GCF_040938575.1. NCBI lineage: Eukaryota > Metazoa > Chordata > Amphibia > Caudata > Ambystomatidae > Ambystoma > Ambystoma mexicanum. The sequence continues at coordinate 974,239,239 of NC_090925.1, forward strand.
TCTATGGTGGCTCAGATGGGGATGGGTTCCCTGAATGGGGAAATACCAGGTCCTCCAAGGTTGGAATGGCCCAGTAATTCCCCATTCAGGGAACCCGGACCCGGTATGCGGTAAGGGGGTAGCCATGGTGCTAACAGCACCATGGCTTCCACCAAACTCGTAATGAGGCCTATGGTATCAGCTTGTGAAAGAAGCCTCATCAAACATACCAAACCAAGGCTAATTAATCATATGAAATTATCATTTAAAATTCCTCAATATAGAGAACTTTACTACATGGCCATAGTGCAACTTTTTAAACCATGGAGGAAAGAAGAGGATTTATTAGGTACCCATGACCCATTTGAAGCTGCATTCAATGCAAATGAAAGCAGTACAACAAATGTCAATTTCAAGCAATACAAAAACATGTCGGATAATGAACGCCAACAAGAGGAAGAAGTTCAACCACAACTAAATGAAGACACTACTAAAGGTAGTCAAGCTTCTGTTACAGGAAACCAAGAACCACTTGGAGAGCCACTAATTGTAAATGAATCAGAAATAGCCATGGCTGAATTAAAGAACATCATGCATCAATATGAACAATTAAAATAAAACTGGTCATTGCTGAAATCACAGCTAAATGATAAGCAACTCAGCATTTACCTAGAAGTGACTAAACAAATTGAACATGGACTGAAGCATGAAAATAAAACGTGTAGCTGTCACACTTATAAACCTCTACTCCTCTATATAAGTGGTGAAGCTGGTTCTGGACCAACATCCTTAATTAACATGATCAACAAATTCCTTAAAAAGTTAACAAGCAACAACCTTTCAGCTGTTGTAACAGCCCTCACAGGTTAAGCTGCCTACAACATAGGAGGTGTTACTTTTCACAGACTACTGCCCCTTCCAGTATAACACCAAAACAAATTAGAGTACTACAAACTATCAATAGAAACTGCTACTGAAGTATTCAGAATTCTGAAACTAATGAAAATGTTCTTAATAGATGAAGTAAGCATGGTTTCCAACCTAATGGTGGCTTTAATTCACCTTAGATTACAAGACGTCCTTAAAAACCGACTACGAAGAACTCTTTGGAGGAAAACACTTCATTGTTTTTGGAAATCTCCTAAAGTAATACCAGTGAAAAGGTGAACCTATTTTTAAAACCTTAGGACACAAACAGTGCCGTAACACACTTAGCAGCATAGGAAATATAAATATAAAAGCTGTGAGGAACTTGTTCAGGGGTATCAACTTTTTTACCTCGAGACCCTATTTTTACTGTAATTCCATCAGAGGTGTTGCATGAGTGTAAAGAGAAATCGGAGACAAAGAGTTCCTCTACTCTGGGTAACAGGTTCAAAGTAGGTTTTTCTTCACACAGGGACATGCACCACAAAAAAGCTCTCTACAACTGAAATTTGTTTGAACCTTGCTCGAGGTTCATTTTCTGTTTCATTAGTCCCTTTATGATAACACGTGTTTCAGCATTATCTCTGCCTTTTTCAAATCAGGGCAATAGCTTTGATAAATCAAACTGATCTATGCAATACGTAAATAAATACATATGTTCCAAAAAATCATCAATTTGACACGCAATGTAAACAATATAGGATAAATATATATTGAGAATATGCAAAATAAGATAATACATAAACACAAAACACAGAGATGGGGGAGGGGTACCAGGTAAGGTGAATTAGGGTTACAGAGAGAAACAGCACAGGAGCAAGAGAAAAGATAACAAAAATATTATAAGTAAATCATAACATTGTGTTTTCAAATCTATACCGCATACTGCCATCCTGACCGTACTGATGATTTTTTGACCGTACTATCAATTTCCAGACTCAATGTTTCAAATACACACTTTTTAACCAGAATTATAGTAACTCCTTTAGGTCTGACTCAGTTGACAGTGTGTTGACCCTTACTGTAGTATACAAATTATTTTTATGTCCAAACATTTACGTAATATAAATTTGTATGTACTGAGATAGTTGTTCGTGCATAAAAGTATTAAGGTTATGTTATGGTATAATTTCTCTGCATATTAGTTTTCGAAAAACTCTATGGTGGAAATCCACCTCTTACCCTTATTAATCAGGAATATCTTCCAGTCTTTGTTGAAGAAATGTATGTCATGGGTTAAATCACCCCTGTGATGTAACAATGATTGTGCTTAGTACCGATTTCAATACTCGCCTAATTGCGTATTTATCTATTGTGATAAAAGTCATAAAGACCACTCCTCAGTGCTTTTTCCCGCTGTCTTTTACGTGATCGTCTACATGTTTGCATTAACAAGCATGTTCTTGCATATATTAATCACGCGTCTTACCACTTTATCTAGTGTGGTTCAGCTTCTACAAATACATTCATGTTAGCATGTATATTATTTCTGCTGCATAATCCGAATGGTCAGTAAGAGAAACTGAATTTGTGTTTCCTCCAGGCATCCAGTTGCTATAGGTTAAGCCACAAGGAGGGTCTTGTACGACCCCAGGGCTTAGCTGCAAATTTCTTCATCTCTCGCATCGGAGTTTGTTCTCGATAAGGACGCCGCCTTCCATAGTCTAAGCCTATAGGCATTGACATGACTACTATCGTAGTCCATTCTTGATGGCTCTCCTAACAGCGGCAGCCATAATTTGGGATCTGCATCCGTACTCCTGAGGTTAAATAATGGTTTATCTCCCACAGTTAACATCTCCTCGGGTTGGTCTATATGCCAAGCAATACTTTAAAAAAATATATATATACTTGTTTATATGACGCAAATAGACATATTTATAGTAATAATATAATTCAATTATATTTTATCAGTCGGAAAAAGAACCATAAAAGTTCTGGTTTGCATGCTAATTTAAATTAAAGTGGCAAATTGTTTATCTCCCATAATTAACGTCTCCCTGGGTTGCTCTATATGCCATGCAGTAAGTATGTATGTTATCTCTTTATGAATTTGTAAATCATCAACAATTTGGAAAATAAGAAAGTCTCACCTTGGCAGGCTGGAAATACTCAATGGAAATCCAATGTTGAGTGAAAAGACTTCCCCGACCGAAGCGTCGCTCTCTACCCGGTAAGTAAAACCCAGAGAGAAAGTACGCGACCGTCAGGGAAACCCTCTGGGGTAGAAATACCTGGTAGGAACCGGAATCCAGTGTCTCGAGCGAAACTTGAGGACAGCATCACCGATGGCAATGGAAGTTCAATGCGGGAAGGCTTCTTCTGATGGTAAAGAAAGAACAGGATGAAATATGTAGCGAGAGAGCAGAAAGGATAGAATAGAAATGGACGGTTTAAATAAGAAGAACCCCTAACCTCTTAATCTGAAATTTCTTGGATACCTGAAGCGAACCCTGTAAGGCGGAATCCGGAGAGAGCTGGAAGACGGGAGGTCTACAGAACAAAGGAGAGGTAAGTTCGCGCACTGGGATAAGGGTAAATATCGAGTCCTAAGGGAAGGACAGGATATCGTTCTGAAATGAAAGAAATATTTACCCGAAAGGATAATGAGAGACAGAATGGGAACAGGGGCTCCCGATTACGTGGAAGCAGTAACCCCTGAGTTTGGACGAGCAGGAAGGGCTGAGAAATGGATCTGGAATCAGAGGGAAGACAGGATTAGCAAGGTAAGATTTTAGGAAAGTTATAACAAGGATAGTGTGTAAGAGAGCACCTAGTTACGAACTCACGGAGCATCAGCTAAAACAGTAGCGACGCGAAGAGCGGTCAAACTTCGTATAGTATAAGGGATCACGTGAGGCATTCACAGCGTCCTTGGCGAACGTGTAGAGACTGCAACGTTGCTCACCGGCCAGACCGTACAGCGGTCCGGCATCTTGGAAGTACCGATCCAAAGTCAACCGCATAGCCGGTTTTGAGACCAAAGGGACCAATGTCTTGCATGTGTAACCATGTATTTTGCATTGTATTTGTTTAATGCTGCAGATAGGATTAGTCTGAATTATAACCATACAAATTCCGGTTTACATGCTAATTTAAATTAAATTGACAAGTGCACGTGGCAATCCAATGTCTTCAGTGTATTCATTTAAGGATTTAATTGTGGCATTAGGATCAAATATTGAAGCATTTACATTAGCTGTGTTATTCCTATTTGTAATAGGTTGGCAATTGAGTTTCCCTGCGTGTATAGCCTGTCAGTTGGCAATCCTCCAATTATTCTGATTAGGCTATGGTTGAACAAAATGAAAAGTATATAGTACTGTGTGTAATACTTGAACAATGTAGCCTGTCCACACAATATGGCTGGCTCTCACAGAATTTGATGTATATAACACTGTAAACAGTATTCAAAGGGTGTATATGTGTCTCCCTACAGGAACAATGCCATTTAATTGTCTGAATTAAGTCCTAGTTCCACTGTTCTGAAGCAACAAATCAGTCTTGCTTTCTATTGTCGTAGACACAGTTCTTTATTGCCACCCCTAGGACCAAGAGTGACCTTCTCCAGTCCAATGAAACTGATTTCCTTTTTGTCACACAGTTGATGTTTGTGCTGCCAATGTTGCGGCAGGGGTAGTGGTTGTGTCCTGGCTTCCAATCAGAGATACATGTTCCCAGATTCATGTGTGCAGTTCCCGGATTGTGCTGCCTATGTAGATAAGATTGCACGTGCACACAATTGCATGAATCACACATTTTGATCAACAGTTAATGTTGTCTTTAATCTTCACTTGAATTCCATTTGAATCTTTGAACAAGTCTGTACTGTCCAGGTCATACTTCCATATTGAACAGGTGCTACATTTCCTAAAGCCTTTTTTGGGTTGTTGTAACTATGTAGCTGTGTGTTCCTTCTTTACTTCTGGAAGCAATGACGGATTTAGGTTTGTCTTTAACGTTCTTTCTCTCCTGTAGATCATAGATGGATGATCTTCCATGAAGTTGAAAATGTGTGGCTCTAGTTTCAACAGGTGCCAATTCTTAATAAGGATCTTTTTTATCTTTTGATTGTTAGCACAGTAAGTAGTTATGAATTTGACTTTCTCTGAATCCATTCGGTCCCTGGTTCTTGGTAATAAGGTTTGTTCTCTAGATAATTGTCATGCTTTGTCACGTGCTGCTTTGATGCATTTATTGGTATAGCCTCTGGCTTTGAACCTGGAAGAGGAGGTCACATTCTGTGGCGAAGGTTTCCTGGTAACCGCAGTTTCTGCGTGCTCTAATAAATTCCCCTTTTGGAATATTTCTGATGACAGGTTCATGGTGACAGCTACTGGCAAAGAGTGTAGTATTAACTTCCGTATCCTTACGGTATGTTTTTGTCATTAGCTGATTCCCAGACACATAAATGGTTAAGTCAAGAAAATGTATACTTATTTTGCTGCATATTCCAATAAATTGAATTCCTGCTAGGTTAAGGTTTACTCTGACCATGAACTCTTCTAGTTCTTCCTGTGTTCCATTCCAAATAAAAACATGTCATCTATGTAACGAGTCCATAGGAAGACATTCTTTGTGTATGCCTTGTCTGTATATATGTATCTGTCCTCGAACATTCGCATGAACAAGTTCACTAAAGCAGGGGCACATTTGACACCCATCGCAACTCCTCTTCTTTGTTTATAGAATTGGTTGTTAAATAAAAACATTTTGTTTTCAAGTGTTGCCATTAACATTTCTTTTAGCATACTGACAGAATGGTATATATAGTGAAGCTGAATCCTTCTTAAATATATAGTCTACAGTTTCCAAAGCTAGGTCGTGTCTGATCAAAGTATACAGGGCTTTCAAGTCCCATGTCGCTAGAAAAAAAGGTTGGTTGCCATTTAATTCCATCAATTATGTGGATAGCTGCTGCTGTGTCCTTCAAATGTGCTTTAACCAAGGGGGGCGCTGTTGCGCTTACAGAAGATGGCCACCTAGGGAGGTACGATCCTTTTCGAAATCTGCTGTGGTGTGTAATAAACTCGTGCACCAATAACGAGAATCTGCTACTTTAGACCCAAACTGGGTTCTGCCCGAACCTCAGGCTGTGACTTGGCTGCTTTCCTTAGATACAACCCTCCTGAATCGGACCGTGAGGCTATGCCGACCCGGTCCTCCCCTCTCCTCCACGGTGAAGTGCCTCCTACTCCAAGGATCAGAGGCCTGCTACAGGGGAGGGGGCACTGAGCCTGCTCGGTTATTGTCCTCTCTCCCTGCCTGCTGGAAGCTGCCGGGCCCTGCAGTGAGGAGTAGCATCCTCCCCCTCTCTAGCGTAACTACGAACACACCAGCTTCAACAGTCAGACCCAACGCGACCCGACCTGGACGGTGAGCAGACCCGCTCTGCCACCTCTCCTGAGGATCCGTGCTGAGGCGGGGGTCCTCTGCACTGGCCCTCCTGTTGCCTGTAAACCTTGCTGAGACCGTGGCGGTGGACTCTGCCGGGCAGCATATCGGCCCCCCGGTAATCACGATGAGTCCCCAGGGTCTAGGGGGCCTCCCTCCCCCTCACCCTCAATGACACTCCATCCACCCCGGTTGGCCTCCCCGCCGGCAACGAGGCTGAGCCCGCCATTCTTCGCACGACGGATACTGTGCCTTCACACTACCCCCACTTTCATTCGCCCATTGGAATTCTGTGGGTCCTGAGCTCCCCTTGGGACCCGGCAGGTGCTGGTGGGGGGCCACGCGGATCCCGTGATGGATAGCAACAGACATTATGGCTCCCTAGCGGAGAGGTATCGCAACATCGACGCACGTGGAATACCACCCTGACAGCTCATTAATTTTCCACAATTCTCAATTCAGCTATACCTGATACACTACCCACGAATTCCTACCTCATTATACTGGCCCGGACTGTGTTGGCCTGTATGGGGGATTCTGCTGGGTGTCTTGGGTTGTCGGATCCCCTACCCTCACTCACTCACTGGGAGCCTGCTCCTGACAGCTCAACAGAGTGGTAACTGTCACGTAGCACTGACACCTATCCACGGCTCGAGGCACCTAGGCAACTTGCATCGCCTACCCTTCTGTGGCTCAGGAGGCAAGCACTGGCATATTCAACTGGCGCTCACTGTGGACATCGCCTGTTGGCACCCCTGGGGTGCCCTAATTGATTCTAAACTGCCTACACTCCTAGAACTGCCCAGTGACTCCCAGACCACTGGATTCCCAGTTGCCCCGCTCAGGGACAGAGGGAGTTCATACCTTCTACCCTCTCAGGAGCTCCTGGGCCCACAGTGCCACGGCTTGCATTACTATGCCGCAGGCCAACAGATCCCTGGCTCTCACACTTCATTCATTGGCACACTCTCCGCTTTCCATGGGAGTGCTACCTTACCAGACCCCTGGCATACCTGTAGAGCTGTCACCTGGATTGGAGGTCTGCGACCCCGCAACCAACCAGTGGGTCTGTACTTCATAGTTTACCTAAGATCCGAAGGGCACACTGAGCACCCCTCACTCGCTCCCTGGACTACAGCCTGTGATCTACCTTCTCTTCTACACTCCTCAATACCTCCTCTGCCGGCCCAAAAGAGCATGTTCTCCCCAGTTTAGCACCATGATTAAAGGAGCAGGGAAAAACAGTGCTCTATCAACATGTTTGCAAAAACACCATCGAAACCGGCCGAGGATGCACCAGAGCGTGAGCCCATCACTTCAACTCCACCGGACTCCATAAACTCACAGAAAATGTTGGAATACAACCGTGAGGGCTTTACCATGCTACATACCAAGCTGGATGATATGAACGGCACCATATCCTCCATTAAGGCTCACATCAAGAAAACCGACAGCCGTGTGGCTGAGGTTGAGACGAGTGTGAGTGCCACTGAAGATGACTTGAGCTCCATCAGAGCGGAAGTTGGCTCACTCTCTAGTCGAGTACTCGAGGTGGAGAAAAAGAATGAGGACCTCGAATCTCGCTCGAGACATAACAATCTCTGCATAATTAGGGTACCCAAGGACGGCATCAGGGAACCCATGGAAGACTTCATCGAGCGCACATTACTAACACTCCTTGATTTCCCAAGGCTTTCTCCTCAATTCACGATAGAGAGAGCCCACCGTGCCTGTAACGCTCACCTGATTCCCGTAGAGGCGCCGGTCTTGACTGGGCGTATACCGTATCTGCAAAGGTGATGTGTAACACACGGCTGGCTCTTTGGGCTGGACCTCTGTGCACTGTATGTCTGACTTGAAGGGTAAGATGTCTGCAGATAGAAAATATGGGATTAAGGAACTGGGTTATTGAATGTCTCTCTCTCTTCTTCCCTTTCTCTTCTCCTGTAGAACCCCAAAGGTTAACGCTCTCACCTTAGGTAAGTGAACGCCGTGCTCTCCATCTGCCTCGGGGCAGGGTGCTGTAACCAGTTTCTTCACTGGATAAGGGGAGCAGGCCTCTTGACTTCAGAGGACTGCTGTCCGTCGTTTACTGCACGAACGGTAAGTTTCGAGTCATTCAAATGTCTTTAAAGTCTTTAGTAATGATGTCTCTTGTTTTGCAGGGTTCCGGCGATGGCGGATGACGGGCTGAAGTGAGTTGAAGATGGAGCCCGTGTGATGAATAGAAGCGCCTGGAAGCACGTAAGTAAGCGCTTGTTGCCTGCTTCACTATGCGCTCTAACTGTCTTTTTATTTTGCAGGTACGAGTTCGGAGCGGCTGCAGGGTGCCGGAATACCCACTGGATTAGATGTGGAAAGGAGTAATGGCACGTGAGTATTAAAGTTCCCCAATGTCTTTAAACGCACCTTGTTTTGTCTTTCAGATGCGGGATGCAGCGCCGAAGGCCTCCGGAGCGTGCGAAGAGTTGGTAAACTTTTGTCTTTCAGATGCCGGAATGCAGTGTGAAGACCTCCGGAGCGCACGAAGAGTATGTAAGCCTTTGCCTTTCAGATGCCGGAATGCTAACCTGTTCTTTCTTGTCTTTATAGGTGTTGCTGAAGACTGGATTCAGGATGGTAAGCCTTTGCCTTTCAGATGCCGGAATGCTAACCTGTTCTTTCTTGTCTTTATAGGTGTTGCTGAAGACTGGATTCAGGATGGTAAGCCTTTTTCCTTAGGCCCAGGATCAGATGCAGAAGACACGATGAGCGTTCTGCTGCAGAGGATGCAGAATAACGCAAAGCAAGATTCATCCATCGGGTGTGGTTTAAATAGCCTCCTGTAGTGCTTAGGTGTCTCCTTCCACAGCCACGCCTAGGTAAGAAAAGAGTTCCTGATTTCCAGAAGAGTTCCAGTGTTCTGAATCTAGGGAGTGGCTCCTGCCCCACCCAACAGGAAAAGTAGTTCCAAACAGAAGAGGATCAGAGGCTCAACTGGCAGGCAAGTAAGCAGCATGGTCTGCTGCAGGTAAGTCCACCCAAGCATTATGAGCCCGGCGCTTCCAGCGCTGGGACTGGGCATATTTATGAGCCTGGTGCCACTGGTGCCAGGACTGGGTCCAAAAGGTCCCAATTGGGACTGGTTGGCACTCGGAACCTGGGTTATGGATCTGCTTCCAAGGGAGTTGGGAAAACCCTGACCTTTTGGAAGCAGAGATCATGACAGTACACCCCCTCAAGGCCCCTCCCAAACCGGGCTTCTCCGGGGGTTTTGGCTTGTCAGGAAATGTTCGGTGAAATCTTTTGATTAGGCGAGGAGCGTGGACATATTCAGCAGGTTCCCAGGATCTCTCTTGGGGGCCGTAGCCTTGCCAGTCAATTAGGTAAAATAGTTTAGATTTGGAGATCTTGGAGTCCAGAATGCTTTTGACTTCAAACTCGAGTTCTCCATCAACTAGGATAGGTTTTGGAGATTTAGTTAGTCGGGTTTGAGGTTGCACGGGTTTTAATAGAGAGACGTGGAAGACCGGATGTATCTTCATGTGCGGGGGCAAGTCCAACTTGACCGCTACTGGGTTTACTATGGTAGTGATGGAATAGGGACCAAGGTATCTTGGGTTGAATGTGCGTGGCCCTTTTAGAGGTAGATATTTGGTGGATAACCAGACTTGATCCCCTACTTGATATTGAGGGGCTTCCTTTCGATGTTGATCTGCTCCTTTCTTGTATTGTTCTTTAGCCCTTTGAAGGTGAGAAACAGCTTCCTTAAAGGCTTGGGTGATTGTAGAATGCAGGTAGTCTACTGCTGGTGTTTCAAGATCTTGGAGGGGATCCAACTCCGAGGTTCGAGGGTGACTGCCGTACAAAAGAAAAAACGGGGTTTTCCCAGTTCCCGAATGGACAGAGTTATTGTAGGCATATTCGGCTATCCAAAGGATGTCTTTCCAAGTTTTTTCAGTTTGTTGCAGCATGTAGCGTAAATACTGTTCCAGAGTTTGATTGGTCCTCTCGGTTTGTCTGTCGGTCTGAGGGTGGTGACTGGTCGATAGTCTCACATCAATTTGAGCCGACCGACAGCAACTTCGCCAAAAATGAGAAATAAATTGACTACCTCGATCCGAAACTAGAACCGAAGGAAAACCGTGCAGTCGGACGATGTTTTCGAGAAATTCTCGGGCCAGAGTTGCTGCTGTTGGCAAGCCTTTGAGTGCAATGAAATGCGCCATCTTGGAGAATAAGTCCACGATTACTAGAATCGTATTGTATCCGGAGCATGGAGGTAGATCGGTGATGAAGTCCATAGAAAGCGTATGCCAAGGGCGAGGTGGGATGTCAATAGGGCGTAAGAGGCCTGCTGGTCTTTCCTTTTGACTCTTGTTTTGGGCGCATACTCCAAAGGACATTATAAAGTCTCTGATATCTTTTTTCCAAGACGGCCACCAGAAGTAGCGCTTGATCTTTTCTGAGGTCTTGGCCATACCGGGATGTCCTTCCATTAAAGAATCGTGATAACAAGAGATTACTTTTTTCTGTAAATCTGTGCTGGGTAGGTATAATCGTTCTTGGAAATACAATAAGTTGTCCTTTACTGCAAAGTCCTTTCCCTGCAGATGCCAATTCTGTATGTCTGCTGGAGTTACAAGTTGCCTGGCCTTATCCTTAACTTCCTCTATGGATTCTGTGGCGATTACACCCAGAATTCTTTGTTCGGGAATGATTGGTACAGGTTTAGGGTTGATCAAGTGTTCTTCCACTCCCATCCGAGAAAGGGCATCAGCTTTACCGTTCTTTGTACCAGGTCGATAGGTAATTATGAAGTCAAACTCGGCAAAGAATAATGCCCAACGGAGTTGTCTAGAGGATTGGGCTTTTGCGGTTTTCAAATATTGCAGGTTTCGGTGATCCATAATCACAGTAACGGTGTGTCGGGCCCCCAGCAGATAATGCCGCCAAGCCTTAAAGGCAGACTTGATAGCCAGAAGTTCCTTGTCAGTAATCGTGTAATTGATTTCAGGAGGCGAGAATTTGCGGGACCAAAATGCCACGGGATGCAACTGATTGGTTACCGGGTCCTTTTGTGATAGAACTGCCCCCATGGCAAGGCTTGAAGCATCAGTTTCCACGATGTAGGGGAGTTCGGGGCGAGGGTTTTTTAAGATTGGTGCAGAGATAAATTTAGTCTTCAAATCCTGGAAAGCTTGTTCCGCCTCGGTAGACCATTCAAAACGTTTGTTTTTCTTTAACAAGGCAGTGATGGGCTGGACTATTCGAGAGAATTCGGGGATAAACCTGCGGTAAAAGTTAGCGAAGCCTAACATGCTTTGCACACCTTTTACGGAGGATGGTGATGGCCATTTGAGAACTGCATCGACCTTCTTTGAATCCATACGCACTCCGCCAGGTGATAATATGAATCCCAAGAATTCAACTTCAGTTACGTTGAAAACACATTTTTCCAACTTAGCGAAAAGTTTGTGTTGACGCAATCTTTCGAGGACCATTTTCACGTGTTTCCGATGTTCAGATTCCGATGAAGAATAAACGAGGATGTCGTCAATGTAAACAACAACACACACATCTATGAGCTCTCTGAGGACATCGTTCATAAAATATTGAAAGGCGGCCGGGGCATTGCAAAGTCCGAAGGGCATGACCTGATATTCAAATAGTCCATACTTGGTGCAGAAGGCCGTCTTCCATTCATCGCCCTCTTTTACTCGTACCAAGTGGTAAGCTCCTCTAAGATCCAGCTTTGTATATATGCATGCTTTTCTGACTTGGTCCAGGAGTTCAGGGATCAAAGGTAACGGATATCTATTCTTAACTGTGATCTGGTTCAGGGAGCGATAATCTATACAAGTTCTAAGGTCTCCTTCCTTTTTTGCAACGAAGAACAAAGCTGAAGAAGCAGGGGACTTGGAAGGACGAATAAACCCATTTGCCAGGTATTGATCCAGGTATTGTCGAAGGTGAAGGTTCTCAGGCTCGGTGAGGGCATAAATTCTACTACAAGGAGGAGTAGATCCAGGTATCAAGTCTATCTGGCAGTCATAAGACCTATGAGGAGGTAGAGAGTTAGCCTGATCCTTCCGGAAAACATCTTGGTATTCTAGGTATTCGGGAGGTAACTGGGGAGTCTCTGAAGAAATTGCTGCCAGTGCAACATCAGGTGGAGGGTGACAAGTAGAGACACATTCTGGAAACTGGACCGTTCTTGCTCGCCAATCGATCAGAGGATTGTGTTTCTCTAACCAAGGTATTCCTAGAATAATCTGAAACTGAGGGGCCTTGATCACATCGAACACGATCTTCTCATGGTGTCCATCTTGACTTACTAGCGTCACCTCTTGAGTGGTATGCGTTACTGGCCCGGAGGCTATCTCCGTACCATCCACCGTAGTAATGACGTCCTTTACAGCCTTGGGACAAAGAGTTAGATTCATCCTCAAAACCATTTCATGATCCACATAATTGCCGATGGCACCGCTGTCGACGTAAGCTTCAATTGCATGTAATCGATCCGGATTATCAGGGCTAATGAGGACCATAGGTATCACGAAATGCGAGGTCACGGAACTGGTTTTCACGCTCGGCAAGAGGACCTCTATTCTTGTCGGGCGAGGTCGTTTCCCTGCTCAGAGTTTGTAACTTTGGTAACTGCAGCTCCTACTGCCTTCTTGGCAGGTTTCACCGGACAGTCTCGAAGAAAGTGCCCTGAGTTTCCGCAATAGAGGCATAATTGCAACTGTTTTCTCCTTTCCTGCTCCTTTTGTGTTAGAGGACCTTTCAGACCCCCTATTTGCATGGGTTCCCCGGGGTCTACTCCTTTGGAAGGAGTTGGCGGTTTGGAAAATACTCGAGCATCAAACTTGGAACGATCGGCCTTCCTGTTCTGCAGTCTGTGATCTATTTGAACGACTAAGTGTATATAGTCCGAACAATCTTGTGGGGGGTTCACTACTTGGGCTAACACATCTTTGAGCTCTCCACGTAGACCTCTATAAAACAGCGTAATCCTTTTGTCCTCAGGCCATTGAGTTTCCACTATCAGTCTGTTGAAAGACGCAATATAAGCCAAAAGGTCTTGATTACCTTGTCGCAACGAAAGAAGCTCATTGTCCAAGGCCTGCCCCTGTGAATGTCTTGCGAACAGTTTTTCCATACTGAGCTGAAAAGCTTGAAAATCATGGAGGACCGGATCATCTTGATTTACTAGAGGGATCGACCAGTCTGCCGCATTGCCACTAAGGTACGAAAGCACGAAAGCTACTTTAGCTTGATCAGTTGGAAAGGCTGCTGGCCGGCATAAGAAATGCAACCGGCACTGATTGATAAATACTGCAAACCTCTTTGGGTCACCAGAAAATCGTTCGGGCGGAGCCAGAGGTACATTCCCAGGTAGGTTGATCTGCACTGGATTCATAGAGGATGTAGAAGGAAGATTTCCCCAGAGGCGGGTAACAGGGTCTGTCCGACTTGTGACTGTAGCAATTGTCTAGCGAGATCATCTGTTCGCTCCTTGGAAATAATCAGTTCCCTTCTTAGAGCGTTCGTTTCCTGACGGGCTGCATGCACTTCTGCCCTTAGTTCCCCAAGTAACTGGGCTAGCTGGTCGGTATCCGAGGTTTCCATAGCGCCTGGACGGGAGTTTTGTGGTAGGCTTTGCGTTCTGTAACGCTCACCTGATTCCCGTAGAGGCGCCGGTCTTGACTGGGCGTATACCGTATCTGCAAAGGTGATGTGTAACACACGGCTGGCTCTTTGGGCTGGACCTCTGTGCACTGTATGTCTGACTTGAAGGGTAAGATGTCTGCAGATAGAAAATATGGGATTAAGGAACTGGGTTATTGAATGTCTCTCTCTCTTCTTCCCTTTCTCTTCTCCTGTAGAACCCCAAAGGTTAACGCTCTCACCTTAGGTAAGTGAACGCCGTGCTCTCCATCTGCCTCGGTGCAGGGTGCTGTAACCAGTTTCTTCACTGGATAAGGGGAGCAGGCCTCTTGACTTCAGAGGACTGCTGTCCATCGTTTACTGCACGAACGGTAAGTTTCGAGTAATTCTAATGTCTTTAAAGTCTTTAGTAATGATGTTTCTTGTTTTGCAGGGTTCCGGCGATGGCGGATGACGGGCTGAAGTGAGTTGAAGATGGAGCCCGTGTGATGAATAGAAGCGCCTGGAAGCACGTAAGTAAGCGCTTGTTGCCTGCTTCACGATGCGCTCTAACTGTCTTTTTATTTTGCAGGTACAAGTTCGGAGCGGCTGCAGGGTGCCGGAATGCAGCGCGAGGCGTTGGTGACAGCCGATGGACCAGGTAAGTGAAGAGCTGTCACTGAAGACCGTAATGCTAACCTGTTCTTTCTTGTCTTTATAGGTGTTGCTGAAGACTGGATTCAGGATGGTAAGCCTTTTTCCTTAGGCCCAGGATCAGATGCAGAAGACACGATGAGCGTTCTGCTGCAGAGGATGCAGAATAACGCAAAGCAAGATTCATCCATCGGGTGTGGTTTAAATAGCCTCCTGCAGTGCTTGGGTGTCTCCTTCCACAGCCACGCCTAGGTAAGAAAAGAGTTCCTGCTTTCCAGAAGAGTTCCAGTGTTCTGAATCTAGGGAGTGGCTCCTGCCCCACCCAACAGGAAAAGTAGTTCCAAACAGAAGAGGATCAGAGGCTCAACTGGCAGGCAAGTAAGCAGCATGGTCTGCTGCAGGTAAGTCCACCCAAGCATTATGAGCCCGGCGCTTCCAGCGCTGGGACTGGGCATATTTATGAGCCTGGTGCCACTGGCGCCAGGACTGGGTCCAAAAGGTCCCAATTGGGACTGGTTGGCACTCGGAACCTGGGTTATGGATCTGCTTCCAAGGGAGTTGGGAAAACCCTGACCTTTTGGAAGCAGAGATCATGACAGTGCCTTAACAGCAAAACCCAAGCATGGTGCAACTCCACGCCCCATCATAGCCAGGGTCTTAAATTTCCGTGATTGAGACACCCTCCCCAGGGCTGCGAGAGCCAAAGGAAAATTATTCTTGGGGTCTGCCAGGATCCACTTGTAAACTGACTTCTCTGTGGCTGTTCAACGGGAGCACAAAAACTTTCTGGCAGTCAAGAAGAAACTGTGTGATCTGGGGGTCAAATATTCCATGCTGTACCGCTCTACGTTGAGAATCAAACACTCCAAACAGGTGTTTTTCTTCACAATCCCGGAGGAGACCTCCAAATGCACAGAAGATCATTTCACCAGCTGACCACTCCTTGTCAAGCCCCTACATTGATGTTGTGTTTTTCTGTTGAATCATCATTGGTCGGGATACCTCCCTGACCCAGCCATCTAGGAGATCTACTCTCACAGTCATTTGCTAATTGTTTCACTCGCCTCAATGATGTGCTGATCTTCCCTTTATAAGGTCCTACCCATGTTATGCATGTTCTTTTCTTCAGGCACCACACTTACTTTTAATTGCCCCCAGCCTGTCTCCGCCAGGCCAGCTCGCAGGCCCCCAGGCGTTGATGCCATTGGATTGTATTTCATTATTGGGGGATTGGGTTATCATTCCTCTGATTGGGGAGGGATGTGGGTGAGGGTGGGCTGGGATGGGTGTTACGTTAAAAAAGGCTTGATGTTCACAAAGAGGGCGGAGTACGAGACAATGCTAGGTTGATCACATTCCAAGTTGGGACCTGCTTACATATCCTGGGCTCTCGGCCCTAGGTTGCTATCCCACCGAAATACAGAGTATATTCAGTGCTCCTACTCTAAATGGCGATGATAATGTAATGTTTATGAGCGGGAATGTGCAGGGGTTGGGTAATCATAAGAAAATGTGGCAGTTGCAACTACACTCTGAGCGCCATGGGGTAAAAATCATACTTCTTCAAGAAACGCTTGAATGTGCTGAGCACTGTGAAAAATGTGCCAAGGGGTGGGGTTCCCAAAGATATTATCCCAAATATTTTACCCATAGTCGGGGGGTTATGGCCTTGATCCATAAAATCCTCACATTTTATTGTACATTTTCATAGAGAGACCCACTGGATAGATATGTAATGCTCCATGGAGATCTGCAAAATAAAGAACTGGTGTTTGTAAAGACTGGAGGGGAGTGTCTGCACTTCTGCTCTCTATATGGCAGAGGAGAGGCACAGAGGACCCCAGCCAAGATTCTCTATTATTGGTATGTGGTCAAGCACTCAAGGCCTAGCTTCTCAGGAGCTGAAGCAGGCTGGTTCTTAAGTACAGTGTAGTCCCCAAGCCCCCACAGATGAATGTCCACACACTGTATTAGTTAAAACACAGTCTTTATATAATTAATATTCAAGGTTATGTACACTATCACAGTAGCTCACTTTGTGCTCAGAAAATCAACACTGGTAAATATATACAGTTCTAAAGTAGTACCACAAATATTATCAGATCTCATTAAAGTGCCTCAACAATACTGTCAAAATGTCACACAGTTCAATAACAAGGAAACCAGCAATAGAAATAGGATGAAAAGCAAGATGGTTGAAACCATATGCAGAATAGTGGCCTGTACCGTTAAGCACAGTTCTGTGAGGAGATCCCCCTACCTGGGCAACCTGTAAGATAAAGATATAGCACAAGCCAGTCCATATATTGTTCTATGAGTCTTATTTCCTTCTACAATAGTTCTACAGCCCCGATGTACCTAGAATTATAGTGTTCGTCGATGGGAAATCGGCGGCCCTTCTTGAGTGCCCTCCCTTTAAGGCAGGAGTAACAGGTCGTCGAACGTCCGACGGCGAACAGGGTGAACTACAGTGGTGAATTGGCAGCTTTGTTCCTAGCGGTGCTCGTCGACGACAGAGCGTTGGCATCCTGCAAGGAAGAGGCATGCGGGGCACCTCAGTGGTGATAGTTCTGGATCGCAAAGAGATGATAAAGAACTGTGGCCTATCAAGGGCGTCAAGTCGTCGGCGTCTCTGTGGTTGTTAGGTGGCGGGAAACCCACCGGCGGATACCCCTCAGCGTATCGACGGTCGGGCCTTGTCCAGCGGGATAAAGCGGGTGGCGATGCAGACGAAAGCGTCCTTGGATCAAATGAAGTTCTTAGGCAAAACGGGAGCACGGTGGCTCCAATCGGCGACGGCGGTCATCAACAGTGGCGGACAACAGTCCGGGCGCTTCTATTTGAAATTCCGTGGCATTTCCGGTCTCCAGTCGGCAGTCTGTCGTAGGTCTGTCTACCAGGGAGCTTTGGCAAAGATCAGCTGGTGCACGATGGTCCCTCGTAGCTCGGGAAGAGGGTGCCTTACCATGTCCTCTCTGGGTCAGTCCATGGAGACACAGCCGCTTTCAGATCAACGAAGTAGAGCAGCAGCAAGACTTCTCTTCCAGCAGGGCTTAAAGGTTAAGCTTCAGTTTCAACTCCAGTTTCTCTTCAGCTTCTGAACACAAATGCTAGCAGTGAGAGGCCCCCAGATATACTAGTTGATCTCCCATTCATTCTGCTCGGTCAGACTCAGGCAACCAATCGGTCAGAAGGGCATTCATGCAGGCAGGCATTCATGCAGGCAGGCATCCAATTAGGTGCATAGTGCATTCAGGCCATTCACTCCTCTCCAGACACTCACAACAAGTTATGTGTATTGGGACAAGTACCCAGCCATTCAACACTCCACACTGCATTCATACCAGTTTTTCGGGCAGGGCCTTCTCAGTCATTGTGTCAAACACCAGATACTAGACACCCACAACATAGAATGCATATTCGTCACACACTCCATTCACCGAGGTTCCACCCATAGCGTGTACCCAAAACATACAGTCACTGGGATGGAACTTCCACCCAACAGCCGGTCAGGGGGAAGGGACAGTCAGGGCTTCCCAGGACTTTGAGAAAACAAGGTAACAGGCAATGGAAACTAAGAGGCCACAGGGGCCATTTTGTTTCCTATCAGAAATCAACTGATTCCAATGGTAGGGCCTGCGTATCCCAAAGTGCTGCCTGACATCCAGTCAAAAATGATGTCTTCTGAGAGTGCTTGGCAGGCGAAGTCCCAATCAGAAGTACTGCACATGGCTCAGTACTACGAGAATCGTGTCAATAATGAAAAGGAAAGAGTAGAGAAGAGAAATGGTGATTTAAAGACTACAGTATTATTACAACAAATTGTTAGAGGCCCTAGAGGGGGTAGTTTACAGATTAGAGGTCAGTATGTTACACAAGGGAATGTGCCCTTGGGTCCTGTGAACATTAACCAGTGTGCTTATTGTCGGTAAGAGGGTCATTGGCATGACAAAGGTCAAATAACACATTTGCAAATATGGGTAGACGATCCAGAGGTCACCTGGGTGTAGGGGGCCCTGGTAGAGGTCAGTTTACACAAGATCCACAGCAACCTTTTTCAAGGGATAATCAGGTACCAAGTGTGGATACTAGAAACATATTAGATCATCCTTCTGTTGCTTACCTCTCTGAAAAGCATCCTTTTCATGATATTCTGTTTGTGGATGACCCCGAATTTTACCTTCAATTATTTCAGCCAGCTTTCCTATGGATCCGATACTGTTGGGGGGTGACTTCAACACAATATTAGACATAGGTCTTGACAGATCGGGCTCCAGACCCCGCCAACTTTCTAGAGCAGCCTATACCATTCTGTAATCCCTCCCCCAGCTGGGCATCATAGACTCATAGTGTCTGTTATACCCCGAGTCCCGAACATACTCCTTCTACTCTTCGGTCCATGACTCACATTCTAGAATTGACAGGTGGTTGATATTGGATATACTGATTAGGAACGTCTCACAACAATTAATCCTTCCTAGAACCCGTTTCCGACTACCCTCCTGTAACTATCTCTCTTTCCTGGGGCCCAGACTATGAAAGAACTCAGGGGTGGAAAATGAAACCGTATTCCCTGCTCGATACAGCCTTTGTCTCAGGACTAGAGACTGCCATTGAGGACTTCTTCGAGATCAACACTAACTCGATCCCTATGTATTCCACTCTGTGGGAGACATTTAAAGCCTATATTAGAGGTTTCACCATCTCGAAGGAAAGCGGCATACTGAGAGTGATCCAAGGGGATATCCGGAAAAGCAAGGCAGCCCTAGGGTCCCTCGAGTCTCAAAATGCTCTTCTTCAATCTCTTGAGATCGTAGTGTCTTTGGGTGTGGAACTAGACGTGTTCCGAGCCCATGTGGAACGCAAGTTGAAATTTCTTGATAACCCTCATCTTGCAAGAAAATACGGGGAAGGCGAGAGACCTGGCTGAGTTTTAGCCAGACTCATCCGCCGTGAGTTTGGTTCCCCCAACATCCTGACTATTGAGAGAACTGACGGCACCCTAGCCACACTCCCACAGGATATCAACACTGAGTTCCTGGCTTTCTACGAAGCCCTCTACTCGGAAGATGAGAGCACCCCTACAGCTGAGATCGATGCCTTCCTAGACAGTCTTCCCTTTCGGTCCTCTGCTATGAAGCTAATAGCTCTCTTGAGGGGCCATTCACTCCTGAGGAACTCTCAGAGGCTATTGACTCGCTGTCAACTGGCAAGTCCCCGGGCTCGGATGGCCTCCCAGTAGAATTTTATAAACACTTTAAGTCGCTCCTAATCCCTCACTTGATGGCCCTGTGGGATGAGGCCTGCAAAGTAGGTATGCTCCCTACTTCCCTTTGGGAAGCTATAATAACAGTCTTTTTTAAACCTGGCAAACCCCCTACCCAATGCGGCTCATATCGTCCCCTATCATTAATGAACTGCAACGTTAAAATCTTTGCCAAATTGCTAGCCTCACGTTTAGCCCCCTTCATGCCACATATCATTCACCCCGATCAAGCAGGATTTATCCCAGGGCAATCCACCTCCCTGAACATGAGGCATCTATTTAATATTATCGGTAGCATCAGCCCGACAGTGCAAGCAGTAGCTGCTACACTAGAAATGCAAAAAGATTTTGACTCCGTGTCATGGAAGTTCCTTTGGCGGTTCATTGAAAAATGTAAATTCGGACCCAGGTTTTGTTCTTGGGTTCGATTACTCTATCCAATCTGGTGGCCAGGGTCCATACCGAGGATAGATGCTCCTCCCTATTCTGAGTCGCCAGAGGCACAAGGCAGGCTGCCCCTTCTCTCCTTTAATCTTTGCTATAGACATAGAACCATTTGCCAATAGGATGCAATAGTGCCATGCACTCAGGGGGCTGCAAACAGCGGGCCAAGCAGATTTCATTTCCCTATATGCCGACGACGCCCTGCTCCACATCCGTTCCTCTTCTATCAACCTTGCTCTGCTCCGATACTGGAGGATGTTGTTCACTTTAGGCGTATCTCAGGGCTCAAGGTAAACTGTTCCAAATCTACCCTGTTCCCACTTACCGAAAGCACGCGTCCCCCTCCTGATCTTATGGGGTCACTTGGTCCCATTCAAACTTCACTTACCTCGGTATAGAAGTCACTCATCGCCCTGAGACATTGTTTGAAGGGAACTATCAGAAGTACCTTACAAAACTCATTGAAAAGGCTTCTAGCTGGACAAGACTCCCAATCTCCTTGGCTGGTCGGATGTACTCCCACAACTGTTATATAAGTTCATCAGCCTACCCCTATGGCCAGGAGATGGCTTCTTTCAAGCGCTAACTCGTACCATTAATACTTTTCTGTTGCACTCTGGGGCAGTTCGATTAAAACTTGCGACTTTGACCATCCCTGTCGAGGGTGGAGGATTCAATAAAGGTGGAGGATTCAATGCCCCTGATTTTCTCAAATACTGGTTGGTGGCGCAGGCTCAGTTTGCCTCTTACTGGTTTAACACACAGGACCCCACTCCCTATGTTAGACTTGAGAAGATGGCAGTTAGTGACCGTGATGTCCGCTCCTTAATTCTTTCTCCTCCATGTCTTTCGACTCCATGTTGGAGTCGCTGGACCCTGTTTTTAGACCTCTCTTTCCCTTTCTAAAACCTGGGAACTATTAGATATGCCCCATCCATTCCATGGTGATCTGCCTCTATGGAACTTCCTCCCTGGGGTCCCACACCTTCCACTATCCATCATACACCGGTGGGCTTCATTAGGCTACTAATCAATTTGAGACACCTTCGAAAATGTTAATTTCACTGAGTGGTCAGATCTACCACCCGCCCTTAGACGGAAGCCTTCTGCGTGGCTCCAATACTCGTCCCTCTGGAAAGTTCTTAAAATCAGATACCCTGACTTCCCCACGATACCTCCTGACGACCAAGTTGTTGTGGAGTTATGCAACTTCAACTCCTTCAGGGGCAAGGTATCTAGACTATACGCCCTATACGCCCTATACGCCCTGTTGCAAACCAGAACGACCCCCTCCTTCGACAAACTGAAACGTAAATGGGCAGAGCACTTGGAGGTGGAAATGTCCGACGAACGCAGGAAATGCATGCACACTCATAATGTGTCCTTAAACTCCCGATTCAAATTGATCCGGTTCAAAGTCCTACACAGGGGTTACCAGACATTTGGTCGAAAAAAAAAGGTCAACAGGACAAATGGTCGACACCATTTGGTTGAAAACCAAATGGTCGAATTATTATTATTTTTTTATTTTCCCTTTTTTTTTTTGGGGGGGGGGGTCCCCCGCAACCCCCTTTTTTTCTAAAAAACTCTTTTTTTCCCTAAACGAAAACCTAAAAAATATATATATAAATAAAAATCTCCCAGATGCCCCAGAGGCGGAACTGACAGCGCCACATATATACACATGCTCTGGTCCTGTCCTAAACTGACGCAGTACTGGGAGGCAGTATGTGCTACCCTAGCTGCTATTCTGAACTGTACAATTGCCCCGTCTCCATTATTGTGTTTCTTCCATGATTTCCCTGGTCTGGGTCATGACTCCAACAAGATGGCAGGCCTTTGTATGCTGTTAGCTGTCCGCTGCATCTTACAATGCTGGCTTCGCACTGGTCCACCCCCACACACGCAATGGCTTAGGGCGGTGACCTGGGCATCAGACACAGAAGAGGCCTGGTCTAACCAACAACCCACACATTCTAAGCTCAGGAATATCTGGCTGAAGTTTTGTTCCTACATGGCACCTGCCGACACAGACTCTGACGATGCATCCCTGGCTTTCTGCTCCTCCACATCCACCAAGGCTTGTACTCTTGATTGCTCAGGTTCCTACCGTCCTGCTGTGCCTTTCTCGCTTATAACTGTAGAGCTAAAGAACAATGTTGTGACCTATTGGTATGAACATGAACTGCACTTTGTCAATGCTTGCCCCAGTTGGGCCTCTGTCTGTACTCTTTTGTGTCATCAAGCGGAATAAATAAAGGTTTAAAAAAAAATATATATATATATAATATATGCTTTAACCATTGGAACTCGTGGTCTAAGCAGGTTGTCTATGTATCCTGCAATGGTTTCAGTTGCCCAACCGATCCCACTGAGTATTGGTCGGCCTTCGGGTATGTTTTGGAAAGGTTTGTGAACCTTGGGTTAAAAACATATTGTAGGTAATACAGGTTGCTTATTGAGTAGGTATCTTTTTTCATCATCTGTAATCAAACCTTTGTGATGTCATCCTTGGATTGAGTCATCTAGGTCTCGAATTATCTCCAATTTGGGATTTGTTGATAATATTTCATAACAATATGGTGTATTGAGGTGATTTTTTGACATCATTATGTAATCCCTCTTATTCATAATAACTATATTTCCACCTTTGTCGGCTTCCTTGATGACTATGTTGGTGTCTTGTTTTAAGTCTTGAAGTGCCTGTACTTCTTTCTCCGTTAAGATGTTTCTTACTGTCTTATTGGCTTTCTTCCGGTGTTGGTCAGAAATCTTGTTTAAGTCTTTGGTGACCGATTTATAAAATGCATCTACCAAGTTTTCTGGTGCCAGTTGAGGTGAAAATTTAGATTTTGATTTCAGTTCTTGGGCGATACTTATGAGTGTAATTTGTAATTCATGCATTGTTCGATGCATTGGGAACTCAGTGGCTTCCTCTCGGGATCTAAGAAGGTGTATGTTGCCTAGATCTTCAATTGTGACTTCGCTACTTCAGTGGCAAAGTACTTTTTTAGTTTCAGTTTCCTTACAAAATTGAAGATATCTATATGTACATCTCTAGTTTTGTATTCCGATGTTGGTGCAAATGAAAGTCCTTTGTTTAATAGGGTAATTTCGTCTAAGGTCAGAATTCTGTCTGACAGATTCATGACCAGATCTTTTACTTGTTCTTGTTGGCAGCTTCCCTGGCGCCTGCTCTGGTTAATCACATGTAATCTTCTAAAGTGTCTGGGTTGCCTACATCTAGCAGTCCCCCCCTCCTTCCTCTCCTCCTGATGAATGCTGTTTCTTGTCTGTTGGGATTAGCAATTGAAAATGGATTTGTTTTTTAAAATGTATTCTGTTTCCTTTTTTGTATGTCCTTATTTGGTTGAGGAAACCATGTCCTGCTTTGCCTTTGTTCACATCCTCTGGTGCTTACATGTGTTTTTCTGTTTCTGATTTGGCATCCAAACTGCTGGACAACGTTTTCGGTGTGCTGCCTCTTGATACTGGTTTGGTGAATTGTTTTTATTTCTCCTGGAAGCTGTAGACCGTATCTTCTTGATAATTTCTGTCATCCCTGAAGAATGTATTAGTTTTCTCATTCTGACTCCCTCCAAGGCAACTAGTAGGATCTTGTGATCTAATAGATTGAAAGCCGCTGATTTGTCCAATAGTACCGGTATACTACATTTACCAAGATCTATTATATTTAATATTGGTTAATACACAGAGGTTTCTAAGCGCGGACTCGGGGATCAAACATGTGGTGCTCCGCGTCTTCTTGCTTCCAAGGCGGGCGTGTTGCCCCTGAGCTATCATGTTTGATTGTAAATTCAGTAGAGCACTTTATGTCTGTGTTGTGACTTACACCCTGATTGTGCCTACTGTTTTTTTTTAGTGTGCTGTATATGTAATAACATTAATGTTATTATAAAGAAACACCAAGGCCCACAATACGAGTTTGGCGGTAATTCTGCCAGGGACGTCATTTAACCAAAATGCCAGGGGTAGCGGAAGTGACACACATGGCCGTTGACCTCTGATGACATCACAGGAAATTATGCCATTTGACACCACCCCAAAGTGAAATCATGGGAAGCCATGGAACACGACCGTTTACCCCTTGACAAAACAGGAAGTGGCATCACATAGCATTGTTTCTAAGTACACTATGAAAATATGGTTACAATATCAATGTAACGTGATATACATTTCATACAAGAATGGTTCACCATATGTATTGGCAGAAAAAAAAACATGCTATAACTGCAACTTGCGAAAAGCAAAATACATAGTCCGAAATAGATGCTTATTTTACTCTAAATGCTTTTTGGAGAATTTTGTCTATGCTGTGAATTTGAGGTGCTTCAGAACAAACTAAATCAGTGACTCACCCCCTATAGTGTGCCTGAAATAAACCTTTAATGAGTCTAGCAATTATTGTTTAGAATTCCAGAAAGACAAATTATTTGTTATTCCTATTCTTTCTTATTTAGGGTCACTACTCAAAGTGTTACACTTATGGAACCCCCATTTTTTTAAGAAGCCTGAACAAGAAAGCCAGCCCTCTAGAAACAAAGAGTCACATGGCATTGGCCACAGCCCAGGAGCTTCAAATTGTAAAAGAATTAAAATAAAATAAAATTTAAAAAAAACTTTTTTTAGGCATAGCAAGGGAGACCTCAGGGGTCGCAAGTGCTACCCCTGTGGACTTATAAATGATGTCCCTGAATTCCGCTGAACCTTTGATTTACTGATGGAGAACAAGTGGTGGTAGGCCATGTAAAACACCGTTTTTTTGCGTCTATAGAACTCCATGGGGATTTTGGTTCACTTACAGTCGGGTGTTATTCCGCCGATTTTGGCTATTTTTGGGCAGCACGGTGCAGGATTTACCTCAAGCATAATCCTGGAAGTAAATCTGTCACTTTATTGGCAAAATCGGGGTTTGACAGAATGGTAAAAATCATGAAAATTCTGTTAACTCCCCTTTTTTCCACTCCGCCAAACTTGGAATGAGGCCCAACGTCTTTAGACATCCATTTATTAAAGGTGTGGTGGGACATTTGAATACATCAGTATGTTACCCCACATAATGCCGTTGTTTAATCCTGGGGAAATCACTGCATTTCGTCTTAATTCGCCTTATCTGCTAAGATCAGTGTGTGTTTTTAAGAGTTTACAAACTACCAAACTACTTTTGCAATTGAACGAGAGGCCAGGCCACGCTGGATCCGGTTTGAGCGGGTTTCTCTTGTTGACAAGGAAGAAATATCATTCCATCCCTGGAGCACGGGGGCGTTCTGGTCTCCTCCTCGCCCAAAGCAGTGACGGCCGCCAATAAATCATTAGTAAATATCTAGGAGCTGAAACAGTCGAAAGTGTGAAAAAACAAAAGGGACACCGTCATTAACCCCTTAACGCCCAGCCTAAGAAGGTCTCGAACTACTTTGGGATTATGTGCCAATGTAAACAAGTGTGTTTTCAATCCCTTCCCCCCAGCTTCACTCTAATTGAGTGCAGCTGTCCCGGCTTTATGTCGATGCATGAGGGGGCTTCACACCCTGCCCCCCCCACACCTCCGCCCCATTCAGCAGTTACCAGGATTTAGCAGCTGGGTACCAGAGGCCTATCTAGTTAGCGAGGTCGTGCCCCGACTTTACCAGAAAGGAGTGGCACCAGCCTTCATGGTCTGCTAATTGAAATCCTGGGAATTGTGGGTGTGTGAGTTGAGAGGGGGGAGTGGGAGGGAAAGTGGCCGAGAGAGCAAGTGTGATGGAGCACGAGGAGACAGGCAAAGCCAGGGGGAGCGAAACATTTCGGCACCAGCATCAGATCACCCGTCAAAGCAGTGCGGCTGCAAAAGGAGGAACTAGTGGTCGACTGGCGTATGGCATAGCTAGCAGCGAACCTTGTACACACGAGGGTTCCCTGTCTTGTAAACGTGCTGCTCACTTATGAATTTTCATTGTAGGTGAATTGGAATATTGCAATATTTTGGAAGGCCATAGCATAGTAGGGAATTTGTCATTTGTTGTAAAAAAGTGAGTTGAAAATTCGATCCTTCGAATTCGACTTATTTGAGAGCTACAATATAGGGAAAACAAAGGTTTCTTGAAGTGATCAGACCATGGAGGGCCTGGTAGGACTGGGATGGAGTTAGTCACCAGGCAGGTGTCAGGCAGAGCTTGACAGGCGACTGACAGTGGTCTGGTCGTGCTATCCAACTGAATGATAAGGTCTCATTTATGTTGGCTTATTAATACACTTGATACACTTACTCCTTCCACCATCCCTAACTAAAACCCATCTTCACACAACTACCGAGGCCCACCCTCTTGACCTAACATTGCACCTATTATGACAATATTGCATCCCTAATGTCCCCAAATATGTCAACTCTAACATCCTTCCTTTCAGACCTAACAGGCTCCATCTTGAAAAAACAACGGTCTTTTACAAATTGCTCTTGAGTGTCCTCGTGAAACCAGGCCATCCTCTTTTTCTGAGCAATTTTCCACTCTCAACTCTATACCTAGATCCGAAAACCTTATGTTGTTCTGCCTTAAATGCACACGTGCTCCTCCGTCCTGCTGTACACTGCTTCCCCTGCTTCCACCAGGGCCCTGGAATTGTTTTCTGGCAGCAGCTTATCATGAATTGGAATACATTCCTAGATCTATCCCAAGACAGACATGAGCGTCTGTAGGCCGTTGAAATGTCAGTGGTGTGTGGAACATATCCCATAACAATACACAGCATAACACAACATAACATAACATAACATAACATATGCGCTTTCAATATTTCACTTTTTAAGACTATGCAAATTTGTGAACCCCATGCACCAACCTCCATGAGAAACTGTAAAAATTGAGGCGGTGGTTGTGGTAATGGCTGGAGAAGCAATTGCTCTGTATTTGATACAAAGTGGGTGCATGATATGTATGGACTATCCCCTTCCAACC
Organism: Ambystoma mexicanum; assembly: GCF_040938575.1. Classification (NCBI taxonomy): domain Eukaryota; kingdom Metazoa; phylum Chordata; class Amphibia; order Caudata; family Ambystomatidae; genus Ambystoma; species Ambystoma mexicanum. Next base: position 974,266,488 of record NC_090925.1, read on the forward strand.
ACAAGAAATGTGTGTTTGTATACTCACCCTTCCCCAGCGTGTCAACTTGTCAGTTGTCAAGCATTCTAGCGATATCCCTCTTCCCCCGCAAACCACTTGCGTTCAACAGTTTTCCAGTGATAGTGGAAATGGCATTACATACTTTGTGACGCCACAGGAAGTGACATTATTTGTTATTTGAATCCAATTCCATCACAGGAAGTGATGTAATATGATCTCTGGCCCTAATGTAATCACAGTAAATGCCATGGGTGATAACAAGCTACAATAGGCGTACGTTAATGAATTAACAATTCCAATGGCAGACACAATGAGGTTGTTTTTGTTTCCAAACCTGTATTAACAAGGCTGCCACCTTGATATGCTATGGGTGCAATCACATTTTGCCTGAGATACATGTATCATAACCACAAAATACCAGAAGCAGTGCCTTCATATGCAGGTAGACCCTCTAATGACCGTTTACTGCTATCTAATGCCATTTGTGGACTCACATATCAGGTATGCTCATCATATCCAAGGTACTGCCTCCTATTCCCAGGTGCTGAAAGAATATGCCAAATGCAGCCTACAATACCAACGTACGACCCTCTTTGGAGAGGTAAAACCTCATATGGCAGATATAGTCTCTTATTTAAGGCACATCCTCACAGCCTGTTAATTGTCATTGCATTTATTTTGTACATTTGCCCAAAACTGCAGTAACCCACCTCTGAGTGTGTGCCCTTTCCCAGCTTTTGTTTTCCCTCCCACAGCCCTCCGCCACTACCCGCTGCACTGCCCATTTTCCCTTATCCGGATTGGTGAAAGCTGAGGGAGGCAATGTGACCTGAATTTCAATTTCAAATCAGATCACCTGTCGCTCAGGGCATCATTGCCCAGGCAGCGGGTGAAAGGCATAGGCAACAGTTGTCATCTGTTTTCCTGTTCCTCTGGACGCCAAGCCCTGCTCCTGACACCCTCAAATTCAGCAGACAGATCAACAAACAGGTAAGGCGGAACAGCTATATTTTAACCTTATTTCCATATTAATCCTATTTTGCTACCAGAAAAGTGATTGCCCAGCCAGATTAATTGTTTTGCTGATGAAGAATATATTCAATAGCTATAGTACTTTTATATTCTGCTGCCAGAGAAATCATTGCAATGCCACATTAATGAACCACTTCTACCCAAGTACCAATTGCACAGCTGGATCAATTCTTTTGCCTCCAGAGAATCCATTACATGGCTAAAACAGAATTTCGCTATATGATGGTCTGCATCCAAGTGCACTAAGACGAAGGCGTATTGCACTATATTTTATTGTATCCTGCAAATGGGTGTTGCAGACAAAAATGTTTTGCATGTTCTAGATTGTGTTCTGCACTTATATTTCATCCATGGTGCAGATGACACCATGTCATCTGCACGTGCTACACTATATTATATTTTGTCCTGCCTGTGGGGGACCCCAGCGAAAAACAAGCTGCACTGCATTATATTGTATTCTGTATCTATGTGTATCAGGGGAAGCACATTGCATATTTCTACATTGTGTTCTGCAACTATGTTTTCTTACATCAATGTACTATATGACCCAGGCCCCGGGCCACATGAAATGCGGGACGATAGAGGGTCTGGGAGTTTAGGCGCGGGGTGGGGGAAAACGGCGCAAAAGCATAGGGAGGGGCGTCCGAATGGCGCCACAGGAAACAAAAGCCCAGGAAGGGCAGGAAACAGCACCTGGGTAGGTGCGAATTGTAACAGCAAGGGATCAGGGGGGGTAACCCAGCCGCCCCCAGGAAGGAACAAAAGGTCGGGGGGGTATAAGTAAGCCTGGAAAAGGAGAGGCGGCACAAACCAGGTAAGAGCTCACCTCTCTTGGGTAGGCTCTTGGTACCTGAAGAAGGGGAAGGAAAAACGTTTGCCACCCAACCCACCCACAATAATAACAGAAGAAGAAGGGCAGGAGCAGGTACGCCGAGTACTGTCTCGGTACACGGTCCAAGAAAGAAGGAGCAAGAAGAAGTAAGAATGCCGAGTACTCTTTCGGTAACGGTACACGTTCCAAGAAAAGAAGGAGCAGGCAGAAGAAGGAACGCCGAGTACTCTTTCGGTACACAGTCCAAGACATGTCGTAGTCGGCATGTGCCCAGGAACGAAGGCCCAGGGATAACAAGGACGACTCAGGAGGAGCCTTGGGCAACTTCGGGACTGGACACAATGTGCCCAAAAGCATATGGCAGTGTAATTATTTTGTTGTGTTGTATTTTCTGTAAGAAAATAAAATGCCTATGGCCTACAACTTTTCCATACACATAAGTTGTCTGTGATTTATTACTTAGGTAGGGATCAGGTAAGAGAAGCAAAGTGAACCCACACTACTCAGCCTATTATGTTCTGCATCTAGGAGTTCCCAGGCCAAAGTCTATCGTAGTGCATCCTACCCGATTCTAATTCTTAATGACCATAAAATGAGGCATATCACAATGCCATATATTGCAATACGCTTCTCGGTGTCCCACAGAAGGGCATATTACACAATCAAAGACAGACACACAAATTATCTCACACCCTATTGTTTGGTTCTTATGGGTCACATTGTAACAGCATTGCATTCAGTATCCAGCAATGTATGGTTCCTGGATATACAAGGGTAAAACAAAAAGCACTTGTTTCTATATGTCCCAGAATTAAAATACATAGCACTGTTGTGAACTGAGTAGCTGTAGTGCCGCAACACACACATCCAACACTGCATCCTGCTGTTCTGCTTTTTCATATCATTGTATAACCCGGTGAGGCCAGACTGCAGAGGTTAACAAAGAAGACAGGAACCCCAACAACCTTTCCTATGTAAATGTGTTAACCTGAAGCCAGCTCTCTCCCTCAGTGTCAATGACAGTGAGATGTCACGTCTCTCACTGCTGTTTACAGTAGGCCACACAGCAAAGGTGACACCATTCATAAGGTATGAGATTGTGGTTTGCAGGAACTAGAGAGTCTGGTCTTGCTGCAGCTTCAATGAAGCCCTGACACTTTAACAGGGACCACATCGAGAGTACCATTAACCAAAGAGATTCTTGGAACATAACAGACAATAAGATGTATGGGACTTAGTGTCACAAGGGAGTTTGGCCTGAGCTTTCTGTTGAGAGAAGGTTTCTGCCATTTTAGTCCTGGGGCACACCATGTTCCTGTTCTCAGCCCTTTACCATTCCTTTTGTAGAGCACTCTGGTAATTACCTCATCTATACAGACAATTGTTGCTAGGGACCCCACAATTGGTTCATTAATGTAGGCTTATCCTACACTAATCACTGTGGTCCAATTGGCTTTCAAATAAGGCTGAGCCATTGGCTGAAGGTACAGTCTGCCTTACATCATCTGCCAGTGAAGGAAGGCGAGAATATCCAAAGAGACACAAGATCCCTCACCTAAACATCTCCCATGGAACATGGGGAGATAAAGATCTCAGAGGACCCTCCAACCACTCCAGAGCTTTTACCCAGCCAGCTCACAGAATGCCCTGCTAGGCTCTGCAGCAAGCTTCCTGGATAGAAAGTGCCAGAAGGTCTTTGAGCCCACAAACAAGGACAAGACATCTGCCTGCAACACACTCCTCAGCATTGGGCTGTCTGCCTTAAAGGTTGACACAAGCCCATTAAGAAGCAGGGACAAGTGCCTCGACAAGCACCTACTGCCGCCTGCCTTAAAGGACATTTTCTAGCCAGTCGAGTTCCTTGATCCGCAATCGACAGCAACGCTGACTGTTATCAAGCTGTCATGACTTGAAGCCATCCAAGACGTCTCGTCCAGTGCTTCAGAACCGAAGTTCAGCACTGAGAGAACGATTCCTGACCCACAGCCACAGTATAGGCCAGCCTGCAGTTGTTCATTCAGCTTCTGTCGATGAACCGTTGTGCTGCCAGATACCTGCACGTGGCTCCCGTCTCAAACTCTGTCACAGAAGCCTGTAAAGCACCCTGAGGCCGACATGACCCTGTTGAGCACCAAGAATATCTAAAGCACATTGTGGTTCGGTCCTCCTGGTCCTTACTAGAATCCCCTGAGAGACATTTTAAGACCTGTTGCTCCCTCTGTGCTAAAGCCAAGAAACCTTAATGAACTGGTTTGGCTATTAACTATACCGACGCCCCTCCTATCAGTATCCAGAGTGCATCCCTTTTGCTTCTTAGAAACTGTCTGTCATCTGCATTCCTTTACATGATGGATTGTATTTAGTAGTTAGAATAGACTGACTGTTTTGATAATAGAAAAAGTAGATATCTGTATACAACCTTGACTGTACACTCCTTCTATCATTGAGAAATAATTGTATTTTTGCTGTGTAACAACTAACCAACAATACACAACCTTTCGGAGATAGGCTGGTTGTTCCATCCACATTACCAAAATAGGACAAGGCAGTTTATAATTTGCTTGTTATTCCAATCTGTTTGGATCGCTTCTGGTGTATTAGAGGTGTGTGACTAATTGATGGTTTAGAAACCGATATTCACCCCTGTACCACTGGTACCCCGGAAGTTGATTGTTCACACCTGCCATTTCCAGTGCAGAACACAAAATCAGCTTGCTTGCTCAGTCTACTTGTGATCTGATGTGCACACAAATACAGTCCCTTTGATATCATTTAGCAACACACTAACAACTTCAAAGCAAAAAAGATACAGATCTAACATCCACAGAGATCCCCATTAGCTCATGCGAGTACATGTGATTGTTAAATATTTACTCTCCAAAATGGGAAACACAAGGAAAGGCACCCTAAACAAAAGATAGCTAACCAACAAGCGGAGTGTTTGTTCTACATGGAACATTCAGCCATCTAACTAACCGCTCGTCCTCAAAACACCCAGCTTCAATGGCAGCTTTCACATTGGGAGGAAGAGTCTATGACCCATACTCCAAAAATGCTTCACAATTCATGTTACATCTACAACTACTGGCAAACCCCACACACTCCACAAAACATATTTTGAGGAACTGGATTCAAAAGCAAAATGGGGACAAGAAAGAGTACCTAGGAAAAATACAATTGCCAACATGGAATGCAGTTGGCTCACTAAATCTGCTTTGGAACACAATTTATAGAAGTGTGGCATAAAAAGAACAACACACCTGTTTGACATCACATGGCCCTTGGAATAAAACTAAACCTTATCCCCAAAGACTGACCAATGCTTGCAATCTATGAGCAAACCTACAAAAGAAATTACCCAGCTTACTGGATCTTTTTTTCAATGAAGCAACAGCCTTGGTTCAGCGGTCCAACCCCACAATGAATTAACCACATGACAAACTGAACCCTGCGCAGCCAATGGCAGAGCAATCAATGATACTAACATGGACCTTTGAGGCAGGAGACTGATACAAGGCAGCTTGAGCAACACCCACTCCATCTCTAAATACAGAACAGAGATTCATGAAATTATTATCAAAGGAGTAACCAACATGCTCTTCATAATAGAAATGTGGTTAGCAGACAAGGTAACAGCCTACAAATCCATCTGCAATAACTGTAAACTCATCCAATTTAAATAGTTCGGCAAAAGAGGAGGAGATATCACTGTCTGATAAGGATAGCCTCACAATTTCGACACTGCACCAGACAGACTTCACGGACTGTGAAGGACTCCTGATCTACCTCAAGTTCAATCATCAAACCAACCTCTCTTTCCTACTTATTTACAGACCAACCGTATGCAATCCGGCCTTCACAGGAAACGTCTCTGACATAATTGCGATAGAACAGAAACGTCTATATGTCCTCTGAGATGTCACATTTGGTTTGAGTAACAAATGGAAGTATGAGCACCTACATGTTCAACTTCCACTTCAAACCAATGTCAAAGAAGTGGATGCATAGTACAAGTCACACACTTGATGCATTTGTCTGCAAAGAAGGCCTGATATCCATTGAATTCCTGATAACCGTTGTCCCATCATTCAGGTACCATTGAGCAAACACCCAACTCACAAAGGCCATACAGCCACTGCCATGAGAGGCTGCAAAATACTAAATCATGAAGAATTCAAAAATGTTATCACAGAGATTAAGCCAAAGTCACATGAGTCAGATTGTTTGCTAAAAAGAGAAAGCTCAGCTACAATACAGAACTTGGTAAAAGAGGCATTAGACACGCTCACATAACTGCATCATCCACTCATGAAAAAAAAGACTGGAGCAAGATTGTTCACCCCTTCTGTAAGTCCCCTCAACCAGAAAAAGAGCTCCAACAAAACATTAATGGGACCAGAATCCCTGCATCTTGCAGGACAGCACAGCCCCAACAAAAACAATGTGTGAAGATATCAACAATCACTTCAGGAATTAGGTATCAAATATTCAGCAGACAATCAAGACCGGTTTACGCCAAAATAGAGTAAAAGGAATGTTGAATGCACAGTTAAGGCCTGATTCAAAGAACGTTTTCCTACGGGACTGTGCCTGTATAAAACGCTTCTGTGAATCAGGCCCGTAATGTGCATTTGACCTGGTATAAAATATTGATTCCCATAATACTGAACAAGGGGAGCAGGTGTTGCTGGAGTGTCCCTCGCTCCCCTAGTTTGGTATTATGGGCTGCCAGGGGTTGCAGAGGTGTCCCCTGCATACATTAGATGCCCTAAAGGGGACAACAACCGAAATCCAAAAAGCTTTAATTACAAAATGTGAATAAGTGGGCCTTGCAATTTTGTAATGCAATATTTGTCTATTTGTTTTTTTTTTTTTAACTAGATCCAATCAAGACAACAGTAAGGAACTGAAGCAACAATTGAATTCCTGGCAATAGCAATAACAAACAACCCCTCCAATCAACAGATGCAAGTCACTATCTGTAATGCACTTAAAAACATGGTGAAACAAAGCAATAAATCTGACTTTCCGATTCACCCCTGCTCCCCCAGACATCTAGAAAGAGATCCTCATCAAGGTAACACATGCACTATATATTTGCAAAGTTGTGAACTGCTCACTGGAAACAGCACTCGTACCAAAGACTTTAAGACTGCCTACATCAAACTGCTTCTAAAATACACATCTGGAGACCCAAAAGACTCCTGAATTACCAACCTATCTCATACATACCAGACCCAGTGAAAATTAATTAAAACTATGTACACAGCCAAAATTCAGAGCTTGTATATTCTAATTGCCTAGTAGATCACTCACAAGTCAGTTTTAAACCTATGATAGGTACTGAATCAGCTATGTTTCCAAATAGTATCCATACAGGGTGAGAGGGGTGACCTCATAATATCCATAGATGAAAGCACCACCTCAGCACTCATTACTCCGCGACATTTTAGCAGCCTTAGAAACAGTCAGCCACAGTAAATTGATCAAATGTCTTGCAGAAACTCAAGTCCATACCATCTCCTTACAATTCATGAGATCCTTCCTAATAGACAGCAGATAAATTATCCATCTTCCCCCTTTAGCACAAAGCCATGGACCACAACTTGTGGAATTCCTCAAGGATCATGCCACTCAATGATTCTCTTCAACATCTATATGGCCCCACCGATGAAGATCATAAAAACATATGGGTACACTTGTTATATACATGAGGATGACACTCATATCATAAGCAACATAACTGGTAAGGAAAATTACAGCACCACCCTCAGTTCTTCAGCACACAAGTACGTGATTGGTTTGATAGCTAACAACCTAAAACTAAATCCAGCCAAAACAGACATAATGGTAGTCTCACCACCCCCTCCCCCCCAATGCCTCTGAAATGTTTCTGCCATTGCCTCCAGAAATTCCCCACTGCTTTAGAACATCTAAAGTGATCAAGAGTCTGGGCATACTAAAGGAAAACAGCCCTTATGCTGGAATCACCATGTGCCTCAGTTATCTACACTCATTGAAACGGATTATACCCTATCTCACTTTCCCACACTTTCTTAGGAATCATTATGCCTCATAAAATGGATTCAAAACAGCAGGTAGACTATTACTCTAACTCGATTTGAAGAAACATATAAGGCTAGTTTTTAGAGCATTGCCGTGGCTACCAGTTATGAAAGAGACCACACTTAAGACCCCCTCCTCCATCACGCACAGAGACATACAAGGCCAAGAAGCATCTTTTATCCAAAGCAAAATCTCATATTACCAGCAATCTAGCGATTCAAGGTCCAGAAATGATGGGCTAATAAAAACCATGACATTTTCCAGAGAAGGGCACATACACTTCACCCTTTCCTCTTTGGTGGCCAAACTTTGGAACATGCTACCAAGGGAAATCTACACATCAAAAGACTACTTAAAAATCAGGAAAAAACTGTTTTTGCAGGGCATAATCAACGGAAATTACCCAACACTCAACAAACAACATAAACAACACCTCTCAAGCAACCATATCCCACACAGACACACACTAAGGGAACATTATATCAGCTCTGGCTAAACTAATTTCAAACCAACTCATTGACCCTGAAAAGAATACCAATGCCTAGAATATAACAACACCTTCAGGTAGAACTAAACTCTAAGAGACGGCTAACACATAGGTCTTATTTAATATCAAGAATCAAACTCAAGACATGTGTCCGCTACAGACATGAAGAAGCACAACATCTCTCTCCACAACACAACCAACAATGTAATCATGGTCTTTACCTCAATACGGAAAGCATGAAGGGCCAACCACTGCCCTGATCAATTAACACTCAAGATTTGAACCTTACTCACCACGTGCACCCAAATCAAACTCAAACTAAGCAACTGACCATTTTTTAACTAGAAGAATGCCTTGTGTGCCAAGAGTGGGGTTATTATATGACAGGCTTGTGTTCAGCAGACGCAACACAGATCATGGGAATGGCCTTCAAATGACAGTAAGGCTCCAAGTGGCCCGTTACTGCCATTTTATACAAGTAATTGACTGACAGAGCAAATCTAGTAATCATGTGGTAAATACAGACTCACATTCACAGGTGCATCACAAGAGACTTTCATATGGTGTTTTACTTGTGTTTTAGCATCACATGCTGTGACGTAATGCTATCTGTGAGATAAAATATTCCAAGCTCTTTTGATCTTTAGTAATACAATGATGCAGGTAATTCTGTTTCTGAGAGGGAGGTTGGATAATCAGACCCCCTTTCATAAAACTCCAGGGCACAATCATAGTGCCTTCATGTATCTATTATGTGACTGTCTCCTGTCATCTCCAACAACTACCTGGCATTGACAGCAGGACAGGTTCAAAAGTCACAGGTTAATTCCTACAGCTGCTGAAACACAAAGTTCCAGCAGGCAGAGGTGACATTTAATCATCTTCACTGATGATTCAAAACTAATTGTAAGCCGGTTCTCCAAGCAGAGATTTGGAGGGAAATCTTTATCCTCGGCAGGAACCTCCCTCTGGAGTGGCCTCCCTGCCGCCCTCCGTCTTGAGCATGGTCTCCTTAAGTTCCGGAAACTCCTTAAGACATTCCCCTTCTCTTCTTCTCTCTCTCTCCCTCTACCCTGCTAACCTATCCCTCTGCTCTATTCCCTCCCTCCCTCTTCTCCGCACAGCTTGCTGACTGTCCACCTGGTTTACCTCTGTGTCTTGCACTTTGCCTCATCATCACTGCACTTGGTTAAAGACCCATGAGAGTGGCATCTCTCTGCACTTACCCCAGTCACTACCTACTGGGCGCACTCGTACCCCCCCAATGTCACCCCTCTGTTTTGTGTTTTGCCCCTGTCTTCCCTCCCTGCATGGTGATGCCCTAAGGCACTTGGAAAGACTGCAGAAATGTCGTCAGACATATTTGATGTTACCTCTACTGTTAAATGTATTATATGCCATTGTCTTAGAATTTCAAGGACTCTGAACGACTGTTGTTTTTCCCCTTGCTTCCTCCCTCCTTGAGTGCTTTGAAACACTTGCTTTGTGTATAGAAGCTATACAAATAAACATTACCGTTTACCAAAGATTACCATTCATACATTGTCATCTTTGTTTAAAACCACTAGACATGCTGCAAGGAATATATATATATATATATATATATATATATATATATATATATATATATATATATATATATATATATATATATATATTTATATTACATGGCCAGTATTACATGGCCAGTGGTAGGCCCACTCTGATTTTCTTTGCACAGTTTGGTGAGGTTTGGTCCAGGGGGGGCAAAGTTATAGGGGGGTCCCAGAATGTCTTTTTTTCCCATAGACTGAATGGAGAAAACATTTATGTCACGCCTACATCCCAAACCACTGGACTGATTTTCACCAAAACGTGCTTTTGTAAATTTGGTGAAAATCTGTCCAGTACTTTTTTTAAATGACTAAAAAGTGGGTCTCAAAAAATTAGTGATATCTATGTCTGCTCCGTGGACACACTTCCCTGTTCGCTATGCGGACAGAACACCGATTGGATAATCGGCTTGCATCATGTCCACGGACACACGCCGTGTTCACTGATTGGTTGGAGTGAAGCATGAGGTGTGTCAGATTTTTGGAAACGTCCACCATCTTGGATTCACGGACAGCGGCCGGTGTCCTTGGACATCACAGTAAAAACATATTAAAAAACACAACATTGCACTTGTCAAACTTATCAAATAATCTCTAGGGAGGTGAGGGGTGATGAGGATGGGATGCGATATGGTTGCAAGAAGCAAATAAAACAGGCGTTTTTTTACCGCGAAAGTCCACGAACAGTCTTGAGAAGTTTGAGGACACCTCATCATTACAGGGTTGGTGAAAAGCAGTTCTTGGATGGTTTATAACTTTGGCGCCACTTAATGAAACTGCATGAAACTTTGGTATTATATTCCTGACCTGATCCCGAACGTGTTTGCAAAGTTTGGTGGGATTTTGTCAAGAGGGGGCAGAATTAGAGGGGGGCTCTCAAAATAATGTAAAGACTTATAAATGAGGTGCAATTTGACAAATCTTCACTTAATTTGGCAAATTAAGTGAAGATCTAGATATAAATGTTTTTGCAAAGTTTGGTGGGATTTTGTCAAGAGGGGGCAGAATTAGAGGGGGGTCCCAAAATATTATAAATGCTTATAAATGTGGTGCCATTTGACAAATCTACACAAAGGTTTGCAAAAAGATTATATATCTAGATATAAATGTTTTCGTAAAGTCTGAAAGGATTGTGTCAAGTGTGGGCTAGGTTATATGACGATTGTAGGTGTATACATTTGACACTTTTGAAAAAATAAAACATGGGTGGATTTCCAGCAAACTTGTGTAAGGAGCATTGAGAAGGACCTGAAATCATGGTTTTGCAAATGTGCCTGTGTTTTATTTTTTGACAAGTGTCATAATGTAGGTACAAAAAATAGTGATATACCTTTGGAGACTGAGGTGTAGCCTGTGGCCATGGGCAGTGGCCAGATTGTGCGGGTCATGGAATAAGGTCATGATCCGGACAATCTGGTTATTGGCCATGACCACGAGGGACACAACATGGGGTTAAATTGGCCATGTCCACCTGGGACTGGCTTTGTAGTAAAGTTATTTAAAATTGAGATAGATTTGAAAAGGAAGAAACATGTGCTTGTGGTAATATGGCCATAGCGTTCTCTTTTTGCCTTCTGCAGGTTGCCATGGCAAGGGAAGAGGGGCCCTGTATGGAACCCCCCTCCCCTTTTCATGGTGGCCATCTTGGAAAAGCATTTTCCTTCCTACACCACTTTGGGAACCTAGGGTGCTAAAGGCCTTCATCCCCCTTTACAGGGGCTGGAATGGGGGGATAATGGCCCAGAGACCTCGTTATCCACCTTCACTTCGCTTGGGCTGATAACTTGGGCTGCCAGGCCGGTATCCACCATTCCAATCCCTGGAACAGAGGATGAACACCACAATATTCCCATTAGCATAGCGCAAAATGCAAATGGAAATGTTGGAAAATTTTATTGAGTCTACGTACTTTACAGAGAAATATAAAGTAGATGAAGTATATACCTATTTTCTTTTAGTTCTATTTTTTAACTGTGAAAGGTGGTTCCTAAAGGAACATTTCTTTTATTGTTGTTGGATGTATTTTTATTTTTGGCAGGAGAGCTAAGAACAAAAGGTGGGGAGGGAAACGAGGGAGGAAGCACCAAACACTAACATGGAAGGGTAGGTGGACAGGGGAAAATGTTGTGCGTGTGTTATTTCTAAAGTAGGGGGCAGTGTTTCTCATGCACCCTGATTACAGCAGTGGTGGTGGCTATTGGGGAGGAGGAATGGCATTAGCTGGTGCCATTTTAAAATAAATAGCAGTTTTGCTAAAAGTATTTACTGTCTACTAGATTATCAATGGATAATGAGTAGGAATTGGTGTTGGAGTTGTGCAATGGAAATTTTGAAGTTGAAAGTTCCTAGATCTGTAGAAAATGCAGTTCTGAACTGCCCGCGAAGCACAGATATTATTGTAAAGTGTGGACGGGTTCTTGGACATGTCATCATGCTGCGCGCCAGCATATGGTCATGTGGCACTGTCCAGAAGGTCCGCAATGAAGTCAGATGTTTGTAGACGTCTACGGATGCAAAACTAGTTGAAATAGTTGCAAAAAGTGTATAGAAGTGTTAAAAATGATTCTAGAAGGTGGGAAATGGCAGGGTTTTAAGGTGACACTTTTTAAATTGGACACAAATATTGCTATATTGGGTAAGAATGATATTAGTAAGTTGTAGGAAAATAGCATGCACTGGTAAAACCCCATGAAAGTCACTGAAAAAAACTTTGTTAAAGGGACGTTATGGTTAAGATGCACTAATAAAATCCTAAGAAATTCAATGAAAAAACTTTGTTAAAGGGACGTTATGGTTAAGTTGCACTAATAAAAACCTATGCAATTCAATGAAAAAACTTTGTTAAAGGGACGTTATGGTTACAAGTAAAACCAAAAAAAACCATAAATTCACCAGTTATGGTAAGCTAAGCAACCATAACTCGCGCCACCACGGTGCACTGCTAAGACTAACACCTTGGACATCAAAGATGACATCACTAATGTGAGTCTTGTGTGTGGAAGCTGTTTACCACCATTGGAGACATGCCCAAAGCTTGTGCTAACAAGGTGAAATGCACCGAGTGCCAGATGGTGCTCAGTCGTGGCAAACCAGGCTTGCACAGCTACAGCATGACCTCCATGCAGTGATAATTGAGGTCCAACCACAAGGCGGCAGTTCGGAGGGTCGTCCCTGCTCTGTATCTGCTCCTGTCACCACAAGGTGAAATTCACTGAGTGCCAGATGGTGCTCAGTCGCGGCAAACCAGGCTTGCAAAGCTATAGCATGACCTCCATGCAGTGACAATTGAGGTCCAACCACAAGACGGCAATTCGGAGGGTCGTCCCATTCAAACAAGGCAGTAGGTTGAGTTCCTCTGCAGCATGCTCTGTATCTGCTCCTGTCACCTAAAGGGACACTCCTATGGGGCAGCGGATCCCTGAACCAGCCCTGCAGGCTATACGCACTGCAGCAGACCCTTACCTTTTGAGGGTCTCTGTATTGTGCATCTACTGTGTTGTAGTACTCTGCAAGGGGGAGCAACTTCAAAGTGCTTTTGAGGCTTCAGTCCGGGAGCATGAGAAACACTGCCCTCTACCTAAGTAAGGCCCACCCAACAGCTTCCTCTCTCCACCTGCCCTTTCTTATCCGTGTGGTTGGTGCCCCTTCCCTACCCTCCCTTTCCTTCCTTTCCGTGTGTCGTGTGTATAAAAACACCCAAAACAATACAAAACAACAAACCCCCCCAAAGAAAAGCTCTTTTCAGAGCCACCTTTCACAGTTTGAATATAGAATTGCTAATGAAATGATGCAGGCCCATGAACAGCCTGTGAAGTCTGCGGACAGCACAGTAGTCCGCATACTTGTAAAAAATATGGGTGGTGACACCATCAAAAATATTGCACTCTTTTCTGGGACAAAGTGTTCGCTCTGAAAAGACCCTTTTCTGTTGTATGTTTGTTTTTTGAAGGGTTGAAGTGGCCAACATCTACTGGAAAATGATTGCTATACTTGCAAAAAGCACTGCAATGCATTTTGGATATTTCACAGAAAAAACTGATTGCCAACATGAGATGACTCCATCTCTGAGAAAAATGTTTGTGCTACATAATGTAATATTTTCATTGTGCAACAATTGACATTGCGCCTCGCATTCTCCATTTGTGAACCAAATGAAAAAGATTGCAGCCACATCTGTCTCTGCGCAATGCGAGAACAAATTACTCGGGAGTTTGGAAACATGTCCATGACTTTCCGAAGTGCCTTCTTCATCGCAAACTGCAGAGAGATTCTGGTAACATGTCCTAAACTGTTCCCTCCACAACGAATAATAATAATGTCTGGATGATGGTGCATCACCAAAGTGGCACAAAGAGGAACCAAATTCAGCCACTTTATTTCACACACTCCATACCAGTGCACATCCACATGGTGCAATCCTAGATGTGCAGCCACTCCACAGTGCTCTGCATGCACCTCTAACCGTGTAATCAGGAGTACCCCCAAAATCTGTACACTCTGCCGCCTGAAAGATACAGCCATAACCATAGCCATCTTCACTCCTCTCAGCAAGAAGACCTTCTGCCACAGTCTTTCCTTGCACACTACACCCACAAAACCTTACTGACCAATCCCTTGGCCTCCACAGTCCCATTTCTATGCCTGCCACTCCTGCGGTGTCCACAGACATATAATGCATCGTGCAGGGGTGGGGGAACACATTTCAAGCAGGGTAAGGTTTTTCTTCTTTAGTGATATCTCTTTTTTATAGGTGCTTCAAAAGAAAAACATCGATTATTTTCTATTTCTTTTAATTTGATTTTTTTATCTTCCTTTCCTCCTTAGATCAGCTTCTTAGCAGCATCCCTCAGATTCCAGAAAAAACTAGCATTGCCAAAAATGGACAACACTGAAGAGCGAAAATCGAGATGAAACTCCTCCCCTCCAACCCCAGGCACATCAACAGACAGAACAGCAGGAAGAATAAGGAGTGCACTCATCGTTTTGCACCAGGCCCCAGTGCGCCCATGGGTGACAAATATTCTGAAAGACACCCACTTCACCAACGCTGCAACCTACATGCTACATTAGCCTCAATGCAGCAATACCAGAATATACAAAACACAAGAATTCCTGTTTAAAGGCTCGCATATGCTCATATGAATTAACCTAGCAGCATTATAACTTATCAATTCATGCATTATCAAATGGCACAGTGAAAAGCCATGCTTCAGGAAAATTACAGCCAAGTACACATGTCTCACTGAACACCAGCCGCAGTGGGAATTCGTGCTGACTTCAGCAATGCGCCTCACAGACCCAGGAGCAGCTCAAGACCTTGCAGTAAGATAAGATTCCTTTTTATGAACAACACTGAACTCTGGCAGACAAGCATTTTTTAATTCTTCACAAATATGAGTAATTCAGAGCAGAACACCCAGGGCCCAGTGTTTTTTCTCTGGGAACGAAAGACATTTTTGCAAGATCCAGACATCATTTGAAACATAATTGTAACAAGAATAGCTCCGCTCTGGCCAATGAACGCTGAGGGCCCAGGGGCGAAAAGCCTGTTCAGCTAAAACAAATTCACAATGCAACCATTTTAGAATTAGGTAATGAGGGGGGCGCAGCCAAGCCAGCCCACCGATGCCAAGGTTCAAATGTCCAGTGATCAGGCTTCCTATAGGGCACTATAGGTCACCTATCACTTAGCAGCCAATCTCAGGAAGCGATAGGTTTCTGGGAGATGGTCCAATTTTGTGATGTCAGCCTGCAGTGTGTTACAAAGCTGGCTTGCAAGACAACCCCGGGGGAGACGGTGCATGGATTTTCGCTGTGCATGAAGCCCTGTGTGTTTTTTTTGCTGCCCAGAAATAAAACAGTTTGGAACATGCTGCTTCTTTCTTGGATTCTGCTGCATTTCCTTCTTGGGCAAAATGGGAGGTGTTGGGGCCTCCCATACCCCGGGACCTCCAGAAGCCCTGGTGGGGGTCCAACTTCACCTCAACAACACAACTCCATCGGCATTACAAAAATGCATATTAAGACAGTCAATGTTGTAATTGGAAAATATCAACATATTTGCCTGCCGCATAAATACACCCATGCCTTTATTCACAAGCAGCCTTCCAAGATTTTGCTCTGGATTAAACACATTTGGTTGCTCCCATACTGCTCTTGGTATTATTTCCGAAAACACCACCTTTGCACATGGGAACATTTTGATTAGTCTATCCACGAAGGATTTTAAAATAGGATTCAAACTTGGGGCACTGATGTACCCCAAATGTTCTCCTCCACATTGCACCAACAAAATGTCTGGACTACCAAAAGTAGACAAGTTTGTACAAAGAACAACTAGTTCCTCCAAATTATATCCAGGCCCACTCCACCACAAAACCTCCATGCCTGGAAACCCAAAATCTGCAGACATTCCACTGGATTTTGCATACATCTCCAGATCAGCAACACACCTATCACCAAGTACCCAGACACAATATCCTGCCATCTTCACCCTACTTTCAACATAGCAATGAGAAAACCTCCCTTCCTGTAAAGAACACCCTTAACACCTGATTGGATAATCCCCATAGTACACTCCCATTTCCATGCCAAACATGCTGACAAGCCCCAGATGCAGCACGTGTGATCCACGGACTACTGCGGTGTCTGCGGATCCCGTAACACAGGGGCAGACCTTCTTCCCTTTCCACTTACACTTTACAGCACTATCTCATTGGCTACTGGTAAGCAGTCACACACCCATCCACCAATCACATCCAATACTTCTTCATCTAACTCTATCATCTCAGTTCAACACTGCAGATGTACTGTTGAACACTCAGAGTACAGGTCTCCTTTGATTGCAAAGCACCTCCAGCAAAAAGTACAGTAAAACTATCCAAGATTTCTGCTTCCAGATTTATCCACATCTCCATCCATCAACACAAACTACAGGTATGAATATTTGTTGCACAGTACATTTGAAATTCTTTTATAAATGCATGTGAACAGGGTACCCTGCATAACCTGCTCAAAAAGTATCATCTGCAGGATCGTCTTTAAACATATCTTCATCTGTAACGTCAGTCAGTGTATACCCTTCCCCATTGGCAATCACTGTTCTCCATGGCCTGCCCCTGTCAAATCCTTCAAGCATGGTTAATTCACCTTGTACTATGGCTGCAACTAGTTCTGAGGGAATAATCCATCCCCTGTCTTCATCCATAGGTATCTGTGGCCTGAAAAAAAACTCATCAGGTATTCTCATAGTCTTTCCCTTAAAGCCGGGTAACCATGTTAGCAGAATGTGTATCCCATAAAGGAAAGCTTCAGGCTCCTTTGGCACTCCCCACAGGGCCATGTGCCCTGTAAATGCCATAATAAATGTGCCGCCGTTTAGATAGTGTATCCTTTGAGTAGAACACACGATGCCATCATCCATGAAAGAAATTGTCACATTAAGCTTTTTCATTAAATCTCATCCCAGAGTATTAACTGGTTTATGCCATGAATACAATACTGGAACAGGCATGTCACATTCTTCTATTGTGTCTGGGAATTCATCAGTAAAAGGAACTCTTCTTGTAACTCCAGAGAACCCTTGAGCATTCATGGCATTTCCTGATAACAGAAATGTTACCTCTCATATACATGAGCGAGTTGCACCTGTGTCTACTAAAAAAGAAAAAGATTTGTCTCCTATCGTCACATCAACCCTTGGTTCCTCTTGGGGGGTCTGGTGTAACTGATAATACTTAACACATAAAGTCACCCTGCGAGCTGTCCTATTGTGGATATATGATCATCCCAGTACCTGTGAAAGGACTTCCTTCCACCACAGAAACACCCTCTATTCTAGGAATGAATAACTGCCCTGTGTTGCTGTTCTGCTGTGTCTGCATGGGTGCATGCTGAAACTGTCCTTGCAGTGGTTTCATTGTTGTTTGCTGTGGCTGCTGTGCCTGTTGTATTTGTGGTGCGTACTTCATTTGCAGCACTTTTGCTTGATACACCGTCTGTTCTTGGGCACACCCATTCCTAGCTTGTGGGCTACATGTTGGAGGATAAGCAGTCCCCCCTCTTGAGAATTGGCCACTCTGTACAAACCCTTGGCTTCCACACAAGCGCGCAATGTGACCGCCATACCACACATCCAACATATAGGAGGTGCTCTTCTAACTTGCCCTCCTGGCATATTCTGATTATCATTCTGCATATTCTGAAAGCAGCTTTGATTATTTGAAAGCCACCTCTCCCTCTGAATCCCATTCCTCGCCCACTCGGCATGAACCCATTTCCTCCATGGTCCATCTGGTGTTGATTATTTGCCTGTGATGCACCTGCTATGTTTTACTGCATTCCCAGCTCTTCTCAGCTTGTCAATATTGCACCTTCAATGGTGTATTTTGACAATTTCTCCTGAACTAACTTGGCTTCCTCTAGTTTCCTAGCCTCTTCCTTCTTATTATTATTTTTCTCTTGCAATAGTTGACAGTGGTGCAGTATGGTCAACTGCATCTCCGCCCAAGGCCTTGCTTCCATTCCCACTAATTTCTTGAGCTGTCTCGGTACATGCTCCGGTAGTCGTTGTCATAAAATGTGGTAAGATTCTGCCAAAGTCCACTGTTTCTGAATATTTTGAATGTAAGCAAGCAGATCTTCACCTTCTTGCATCTTACATGCCATAATTGCACCCATGTCTGATGTGTCAGGGGATTGTACCCTAAGAGCTCTCCACACATCTGCTCTACAATTATGAAATGGTGCTCCACCATGAGCTGTATTCTGTGCCGTGATACTTGAGTAGCCTGCTCTTCTCCAAATGTTGTCAGCCCTTTCCCCAAGAATGGCTGCTTTGAGACCCTTAATGACCCCTATGGCTAGGGTATTTTCCTCCTGACATGTTTTCTAGTTCATAAATCCATTTTCTCGCACCCGCCGTTAAACAAGGGAATTTACATCTTAAATTATCCTTGTCCATGTGTGGCCATGGAATATACTGTGGCCTAGCTCCTCCCTTCTCTTATAACGGGAACTGCATGAACCTGTCACTGTATATTGCACGGCACACACCAACTTGAACTCCTTCCCCTACAATGGATGTGGCGCACAATAAAGCTATTTTTATCTTTAATATACTACAGATGTTTTTTGAGTAGGCCTCCAACCCGTCTCGCACCAAACCTCCACAAACACCTCATGTCACAATAGACTAGGAACCAGGCTGGTGCGTATCAATAAGATATTTATTAATGTCTTATTTAATGAAAAAGGAAAATAATCAAAATACAGCAGCCACCAAAATTGTGGCAAAAAAATGCAATATTCTATCTAGAGCAACCAAGTGGAAATGGGCTGTTACACTCACTTTTGTTATAATGACAAACAGGAAAATACAATCAGGTTGAAATCAACTGTTCACTTGCTTTTGTTTTAATGACAAAACAGGAAAATAACAATTCCGCACAAAGGGATGGCACCACAGTTCAGCACCCCCCCTGCAACCCTGACCCACAAACCTCAATTAGAAGTGATTCCTTTGAATGGAAGGCAGTAGCAAGGAGTAGAATTATACGGGCAAAATGGATTTGGGGTTTAGCCCACCACCACAAGGTGGGAAGCCAGCAAAGAAAGGGAAAATCAGTTTTTGGAGCAACATGGTAGATTTTGATTATTATTCACAACTGCTAGGGGACAGAATATAAGAGAATTTGTATTGCTTACACTTAGGAGATAGGCAAAGTTTTAGAGAATACTAATCAGCACACCTGGGCAAAATAGTCATGAAGTAGGAAAATCAGTTTATTGGGAAAAAACAAATGCAAAGGGAAAATACAGTGGTAAGTGGAAATGTGTTAATACTGAGGCTTATAATGGCAGGGGTTTAGCTACCAAATAAGACAATTGGCTTTCAGTGACAAGGACAGAGGCTCATAAAAGGTAGACTTCTTGGCAAAAGGGATTTCTCACAATGGGAACAACAGGCTGGGTGTAATAGAACAGATGCAAATAGGAATTTGTTTGGTAATGCACACAAGACACAGACAAATTCAATGTTTTAGTTAAAAGGAGAATAATTATTTTGAGGCAACACTTTACTGACTATGATAATTAAATAAAGACACCAGGAACAAGATGGTTGATTTTGAATAGCAACCAACTTGTACTGTGAATTTCAATGGGGCAATTCATTGATTTAATTACAAAAACACTAAGGATTTACACAGACAACTGATAGGATTTTCAAAGGAGATGTGTTATAATCCACAGCCAAATAAGAGAGTCTTCTATGAGGACATGACTCGATTACACTGGCAATTTGGGGTTTTCAATGGGGTATTGGATTAAATGTACTAATACAAAAATGAAGGGTTTATGCAATGTAGGGATAGGGTTTCATGCTACTTACAAAGCAAGCCTTGGTTTAGGATTCAGGGAAGCTAGCTGTATCTTAGCAGATAGACTCCGGGCAGATAGGGCAAGGGGTCTAGTCACTGCACTCTCAGAGATGGTAAGGTTCAGCAGCCTTCTCTCTGTCCTCCTTTTCCTGTCTCCCGGTTTTGGTGTGTCCTGAGTCCTAGTACAGCTCCCCTTATATAGCAGAAATGACATCACAAATTTTACAATATAGGGGGAGTACCCCGTAATTATCCCTGCCTCTCGGATAAGACAGTTACCATCCCTCTCTCCTCCTTCTGTCCAGTTTGATTCAGGGAAGGACAGCACAATCTCTGGGCATTTACTACCATTCTTTGTTCTCATTAATACTTTTTGGCAAAAACGAGTTAAGTATCATAACTTCATAATTATACTAGCCTCTGCCATGTGAAACATATATTCAGTTTTAGACGGTCATAAGGAATTAGGTGAGCCAATTGACAACTTTGTATGGTGTAGCATGGCCATTTGGCACATTTTGAAATAAATCTTTAGTCTGATTGCTGTGCAAAATGCCTAAAACGGAATAGTCTTTTTTATATTAAAGGATAGTTCCGGGACTTTTTTTTTATTGTCCCTACGGGTCGGCCATGTGTTTGTAAGCATAAATCGGTAGATCGTAGGAAACTTTCCTATGGACCTTACCCGACTTTTCGCCCATTATCGCACTCGAAATCAGCCTCCATTTTGTGATAATCCTATCATTCCGCCGCATCGACCTGGCTCACCTGCCTTTGCGGCACTAAATCAAATCCCCCGCCCCTGAGCCTGACATCAGCAGACGCGTACTGCCCATTTCAAGCACGTCTCGTGTCAACAATCGCTGCGCCTCAGCTATTGACGTGTTGCCATGGAAATGGCAGGACGCCTCTTTCCCCAATAAGTATAAACAGACCGTTTCACAACATACAGCAGCAGATTTTCGATTCCATTCCTCTCTCTGTGTTACTTTGAGTATTCTGTGACTCGTTTCAGTGCTCTGGTCAGCTACCTTCGCCGCTTGTAGCCCGTGTGAACACCTGTACCATCTCTGTAAATTATTTTACTATCTTTACCGCACAATGGCCACAATAATGCCGTATATGTACGAGCCCGAGTACACCGAGGAGGAACTACTGGAAAGGCAAGCACGCGAAAACGATGGGGATTCGGACGGCAGTTGGGAGGACCAGTCAACGGATGAAGAGCCTGGACCATGTCGCATGGACGGCGTCTCCACCTGGTGCACGTGCAATCGGTGCGAGCTAATGCCAACTGAGGAGGAGAACTGCTGCTGCCGTGAAAATTCCGGGTGCTTGGCCTACATTTCGGAAAGCGAGCAAAGTCAGCAGGAAGGCGAGCAAAGTCCGCAATGCATCACCGAGCTGCCAGAGTTCAGGGAAGCCTGCCTCTCACGGACAGTGTTGAGGATGATGATGGTGCTTATGCACGAACTTCGTGGCACTGTTCGTCCGCGTAATCCGAGTAACGAGTAAGTATACTCTGTTTGTGATGTCAGTGATGCCACCACTATTTCATGGTCGTCTCCCACATATAAAATTACATTTACATATCATTCGAACGCATGTAAATTGGTTCCATATAGTGCATTTTCTAGATATAATTTTTTTCTAAGAAAAATGACATGTGTTACCTGAATCGACATTGATAAGAAAGTTTGGTCAGTTTAATACAGTTTGCATCTTTTTTTTTCACAGGTGGTACAGGCTGGTGGCCTATCGTTGCTTCACTTGGTGGCTTCACGGGAGGCTCGGACACCGCGTTCGGAGAGTAATACCTGCCTGTGCGGTACTTGCCATTAGACAACATTTCCCCAGTGACAGTGGACAATACCGCGGATTTTCCCTCGATGTGCTGCAACCTCAACTTTACAATGTGTAATGTTTATTATTTATGTTTAATTAAAATCTAAAATAAAGCCCAACATATATTTTAACAATGGTTGTTTTGATTTTTTAAATGAATCTAGTGTATATTCTCCTGGGAGGGTGAGGTATTTATAAACTCACCCCCCTGCCTTCCATGTAGTAGATTCTGCAGCCATCCTCTTACATTCAGTTAGATGGCCTCTCCTTGGTGAGGCCCTGCGGCAAACGGGTCTTGTCTGCACGACCACCGCCCCGATCCACCCCCCGCCCTATCAAAGGCAGTTCGCACCGGGGTACTTGCGCTGCTGGCAAGTGGAGCTGTCAGGGAGCGATAAAGGCCAAGAGGTGCCAAAGACCATGTACACTTCAAAGTGGTCTATAGAGCATGGGTTGTTGTTCCCATGTCTACCTCCAGACCCCGTGTCTCCTGCCAAGCATCCCCCCTCACGCTGGACGGCCCCCTGCAATCCACATAAGTGTGTCTCCATTCACGAGTCTTCCTGTGTCTTGTCTGCACGACCACCGCCCCGATCCACCCCCCGCCTTATCAAAGGCAGTTCGCACCGGGGTACTTGCGCTGCTGGCAAGTGGAGCTGTCAGGGAGCGATAAAGGCCAAGAGGTGCCAAAGACCATGTACACTTCAAAGTGGTCTATAGAGCATGGGTTTGTTGTTCCCATGTCTACCTCCAGACCCCGTGTCTCCTGCCAAGCATCCCCCCTCACGCTGGACGGCCCCCTGCAATCCACATAAGTGTGTCTCCATTCACGAGTCTTCCTGTGTCTTGTCTGCACGACCACCGCCCCGATCCACCCCCCGCCTTATCAAAGGCAGTTCGCACCGGGGTACTTGCGCTGCTGGCAAGTGGAGCTGTCAGGGAGCGATAAAGGCCAAGAGGTGCCAAAGACCATGTACACTTCAAAGTGGTCTATAGAGCATGGGTTTGTTGTTCCCATGTCTACCTCCAGACCCCGTGTCTCCTGCCAAGCATCCCCCCTCACGCTGGACGGCCCCCTGCAGACCGCATAATGCCACGACATATACACGTCATTCATTCACAAACACACCCCTGTTTCGAATTCTTTATAACCCACTTCATATTTCTAATGAGAACTTCTTTGCGCTTTGCTAGTCAACCCGTGAAGGTGCTGGTTATCTGCTCTTCGTCTCTGTGAACTTCCGTGACCACTTTGAGCAAACTCGTCAGTTTGCAACCTGTGAACTGCTCCCTGTTCTACGACAAGAAACTACTCTGATCCCTGCATCTAACTGTTTGTTCGTCAAGGTAAGTCCATGTACCATAATCATTTTGCGTCCAATTTTTTAATTTATATCTATTTGCTAGTAGTCATCAAATTGCATCCATGTTTTCTTTTCGTTCACGACAGTACATGCAAGGAACTAGTCACATGTTCTGAGTTTAGTCAAATTACTTTTTCTATTTTTTGAAAGTTATTGAAATACTTATCCGCATGTGAATAACGTGTATAGTTCCAAGAACCAAAACGGACCTTGCATTGAACCTTTTATGTGTCATTTAATGTTTTAACACATTGGTATTCATAGAGAATTGTTGATCTTAACTTTTCAGAACTTTCCATAATGCCTGCCTGTTCCATTGGCGGTTGCCCTTCGAAGACCCATAACAAATCTGAAGGTACTATAATGCATGTTTTCCCTAAGACAATAGATCAGATAAGAGAATGGGTCCGATATTGCGGATATCCAGCCTCTGAGCTAGAAAGTAGAGTCCTAGAAGTCTTTGCGGACAAGAGGGGTGATCGATACCGCATCTGCAGCAGGCACTTTAGCCCAGACATGTACTCCACATCATTGCTAATAAAGAAGAAAACACCGCGAGCGAGGCGAAAATTGCTCTCAAACGCTATTCCCACTCTATTCGTCCACATCCCTCCACTGGTGAGTCAAGTTTACGTATTTAGCTCTCGGCCTTGCGGTAGTGTGTAGCATTAGCTAACAATAATTTCCCCATTTATGTATCCACTCAATATGAAGGTGGAAGATTCTCCATCCGTGTCGTTATTGCAGTCATCAGCCACTTCAAGCGCCTATCGGGTAATCTTACTTAGCTATTCTGACACTGACTTGTTTTAGGCATGTAAATCAATAGTTTTAATTGATCGTGTAATTATTTTACCTAATGGTACACCACAGTACTCGTCCTCTAGTCTTTGTTTTCAGTTATAATTATTGTTATCCAAAATAATGCAAGTACTGTCTTTCAGGGAGATGCTGAGGAGTCCAACGCATTGACGACAACCGTAGATGTCACTCAGATGCTCGAGGTACGTTTCCGGACAGTTCCATCGATGGAGATCATCAGATCTTGCATTCTTGTAGCGTGATTGTTACACACAATGTTTCTTTCGTTTTTAGCCATTGGTATGTCCTTCTGTCGTCGCCCTCCTATGTGTCTTCTTTTTTCAATATTGTGTTCATTACTAATGAAAGTCCTATGTTTCAGGGAGTCGATGGAGCATTAGTCCAAGAAGAAGGGGGAGCATGCAGTTACGGGTCGGCGCAACAGCTTGCAGAAGTGTGCACCGCAGTTACAGCGTCCCTTGATGTTCTTATGCATTTCGAGATATGGATACTGACAGATCAATCATGCGAGATCAAATGACGTGATTACATCCGCTATACTTCCTTCTTTATTAACGCAAGTACTATGTTTCAGGGAGCTGACGGAGCTTCTTCAACAAGAACATCACCCCTAGTAGTTGATGCAGATCTCTGGGTGGTGACACTTCCAACGATGGAGCAAATCGAATCATATTTAGATATCCATTATTTATTTTAGACAACTGATCATTTGTGCAGGTCTATTTAGATGAGCCGTTGACGCCTGCAGAAAGTTTATGTTCTTTTAAACAAAATAGAAAACCATACTAATGCAATTACTGTGTTTCAGGGAGTTGCTGAAGCGTCATCTTGAATAATATCATCAATGGAAGTCTATGCGGAGCCCGAGGTATGGATCTTGACAGTTCAATCTAACTAGATCAACAATGCGTGAACTATTGTCGTTTGAATGTTCTACACAATGCGTTCATTCGTGTTTTGCTATTGAGATGTACGTATGGGTATTGGTCCCCAAGTACATTTTGTGTTTTCAATATTATTATACATACTAATGAAAGTTCTATGTTTCAGGGAGTCGATGGAGCCTCAGTGAGTGATGGATGTGCTTATCATGAAAATATAGTCGTTGCAGCGCGAGAGGAAGTGGAGACATGCACACACGAGTCGGAGCAACAGCGTCCAGATGTTGAAGTTCGAGGAAAGAAAGTTTCAAAGAAAAGAAAGCAAAAGAAGGTTAGTGTCCTGTTAACTATATTATGTTGTCTTTCACTGTCAATAGTTCAATACTGTAAGTTGTGTTTAAACTGAACATCCCTTTTCTAATCTGTCCTCTAGTTGCGAGTGGGTGTAAGAACTAGATCTACACAGACAGTGAAGCGAACGAGAGATGTTGCTTGTCAAACCTTTTGGCAGGGACTTGAGACTGGAGATGCATCGTGCCAATGGGAAGAATATGAAGTGATTGACAACGGAGCTATACCACCACCAGCCATTGATAGTGAATGTCCTCCTGGTAGTTTGGATGCAGTCGGAGATCAATTCACAGAATCCACACCCGCAAAAAATAAGAGCGCGCGAAAGTTGAAGACATTGTTTTTTTCTCCCATCTCCGGACAAGGAACAGATGTTGCAATGGAAGAGAATGAAGTGGACGACAATGAAACACCATCAATATCACTCAGCATAGCGGAAGACGATATCAGAGATTGTACCTTTCATGCGAGTGACATGTCCTCAACGTTACAGGCCGAACCAGCTGGGATGCAGAGTGACAGTATAAGGAAAGAGGCCAAATTCATTGTATTCGATAGCTGTTTGATGGATATTATTATGATGATGAAATGTGGGCATTGGGTTGGTGGGGAAGTATGTGGGGAGCCATTGATTAATGTGACTCGTGCAATTCGAGGCACTAACCTTAAAATACATGCCACCTGTACACAATATCATCCGTTCGCATTGTCTGCACAACCCATGCTGGGGCAACTGCCAGCAGGCAATCTACTTTGTGCAGCGGCCGCACTTTTTAGTGGTTCAAGTTTTAAAAAGTTACAGTATTTCTTTCAGTTTGTGGGAATCCATTTCATTGCGAAAAGTCAGTTCTACAAATACCAAACCGATTATCTATTTCCAGCCATCAGCGAAGCTTGGAGAATGGAAAAAATGTCAATGGAAAGTACATTCGCGGGCAAACGCTTCAGGCTAGCCGGTGATGGACAGTGCGACAGCCCAGGATTTTCAGCCAAGTACTGCACCTACCACTTTCAGGACATGGAAAGTAAGAAAATTGTGAGTTCGGTGGTCGTGCAGGTGTCACAAAGTACATCCTCAGTGGCCATGGAGAAAGTTGGCTTTGTAGCATCATTGCAAGAACTACAATCTCGGGGAATGGTGATCGACCTGATAGCCACGGACAGACACGTTTCAATTGCCAAGACAATGAGAGAACAGTACAAAAATATAAATCACCAATTTGACGTTTGGCATCTTGCAAAATCAATCAATAAAAAATTGTCGGCTGCAGGTAAAAAAAAAGAATTGCAAGGTATTTCACAGTGGTCCAAGTCAATCAGCAACCATCTTTGGTGGAGCTCAAAAACATGTGAAGGGTCGTTGGAAATTCTACTGGAAAAATGGCGGTCAGTAATGTTGCACTGTAGCAACGTACATCGATGGTCGACAAATGAACATTTCCACAAATGTGAACATGGCCATTTGTCCACAGAGGAGGCACGGAAGAAGAAGTGGTTGATTCCTTCATCACCCACTCACAAGGCCATTGAAAAGATTGTATTTGATAAAACTATAACAAGAGATTTGAGGGGACTCACGGAATTCTGCCACACAGGAGATTTGGAGGTGTTCCACAATATGTGCCTAAAGTACAGGCCCAAAAGATTGCATTTTGGCATGGAAGGCATGATAAATCGGACTCTTCTAGCGGTCTTGGCACATAACCATAATGTTGGCCGTCAACAAAGTAGGACGACCGGAACTTTAGGGACGCTTCGCTACAATAAGGCCTTCACTAAAAGAAGTAAACAATGGGTGATCAAACCAGTGTTTGAGGATATGCAATATGAGTTTATTGAGAGACTTATCGTAGATGTCCTCGATAGGCACATACATGGAGTGGTGAACGAACCTATGCAGGGGACAACTGCATTGCCACCCAACATTGCCTCTGTTCCATGTCCACCTAAAGCAGAGCTCATTGAGAAATACACATCACGGTTTAAATGATTGTAATTTGATTGTCTGTTCTCTCGAGTCTCCTCATGTTGCAGGCCCATTGCAATTAAACCAAACAGTAATATAAATCATTTTTACAAAAATTATAGAATGTTTCCGTATTACAAACACATGGCCGACCCATAGGGACAATAAAAAAAAAGGCACGCAGACAAGATGTCCCTAAAACTAACTGCAGCTAACTAGAAATGTGTGCTCGCTCAAAGTGAAGGTCAGCTGCTTTGATGTTTTGCTCGGGTGGCGGAACGGCCCACGACCCAATATAAGGTTCTATTGTGATTTGACCTTGACAGGCCGGGACCATCCTGAAAGACTAAGAAAAGATAATGAATAAAATTTCAGAAACGAAACGATGAGCCACGTTCATTAGAAGAAGTAACGTCGGCAAAGAAGGAGTGGTGTTTCGGGTCTGCCCTACACAGAGACACAATGGAAAATGCAAATATAATGTAAGTAACTTTTGATGAGTTTATACCGCAATTTCATTACTATACAGTGGCTTTAAAGACGGGTTCAGTTGTACTTGTTCGTTCTATGTGGCATATTGTTTTCTACCGCGCACTATCTTGAGGAGAAACATCTGCTTTTACTGAAGCACCTCAAAACCTTCCTCTTTGCTTCTGCTTTCTCTCTCCCTCTCCCCTGCTACAACTGGTCCACTGTCTGCGACCTCGGTCCTGGGCCCTTCCACTCTCCACCTGCACTGCCTCCCTGTCAACCCCTGCACTGGGGGACTGTCTCAGTATCCTACAGCCCCCCCTTCCCAGCACTTGTTCTGCACTTACCTTGCACTTGCCACCAGCTGGCCCTATTTATTTATTATTTTATGCTACTTACCTTGTACTCCACTCCCCCCCCCTCCATGCCTCGCCACGCCTTTAAACACTTGTGTACACCCAGTAGCGCTGTCCTCGCTATGAAATGAATAATTTTAATAAGGATCTGATGGTGAGACTAATTTCATTTTTTATGTTTTTAGGTACATCATTCACTACTGTCTGTGTCACGAGTACCAGACACCGGCGGACGGCTTCTACAGCCGCCAGTTGCTTCTCCGCGTGAACAACGTTACCACCCTGACCATTTTATGGGACGATCGCCAAGTACAAGTATGCCCTTACGCGGTACTAACGGTTAGATGCAACATACCTACCGTTGTGGTGGCCTAGTGCCTCGTTGTTGGAACAGCCATGCGATTATCAGTGCGACCGAAGAGCTTATTTTTATCGTAAACCAACACCCTGTGTACTGCACACGAACATCGCTTCCCTCAAGACGAACTAATTTGGATCGAGAGCAAAGAAAAATGCAAATCGCTGAATATTCTCTAAACATTTGATGTCCAATAAACGTACTTTGCCAAATGTACAATCTTGCCGTTTGCTTTTAAACCACGGTTTCACATTCCGAATTGTGGTGCTGTATTGTGAGATGCTCTAAGACCCTGTGTACAGCAAAGGACCATCGCGTTCCTCAATACGAACTTTTTGGAACATGAGCAAATAAAAATGCAAATCGCTGAATATTCTCTAAACATTTGATGTCAAATAAATGTACTTTACCACATTTACAATCTTGCGGTTTGATTTCAAAGTACAGTTTCATATTCCGAATTGTGGTGCGCTGTATTGTGAGCTGATCTGTGTTGATTTCCGGGGTCTGTGTGGAGTCGCGTAGAAGACGCCTGGGCGCGTTTGCCTACGCAGCTCAGTCACGTCACGGATAGAGGCGGGGAATATGAATGTTTTGATAAAGTCTGTTTCAGGGGCGGGGGATTTGATTTAGTGCCGCAAAGGCAGGTTAGCCAGGTCGATGCGGCGGAATGATAGGATTATCACAAAATGGAGGCTGATTTCGAGTGCGATAATGGGCGAAAAGTCGGGTAAGGTCCATAGGAAAGTTTCCTACGATCTACCGATTTATGCTTACAAACACATGGCCGACCCGTAGGGACAATAAAAAAAAAGTCCCGGAACTATCCTTTAATTGGGAGTGTCTTGTTCAACAAGTGGGAGGGCCGCCTTAAACCCCACAGCCATCTGTTCCCCTGGGTCAGCCAGTGACCAGAGATTTTTATGTGCCCCTTTGAAATTGGCAGTTTGCTCTTTGAAGTGGTTGCAGGAAGGGCTCACACCTGCTTGCCAGGCTGCAACCACATTTTGCCTTTTTTGAAATCTGTGGGCTCCTGCCTTCATGTCTGTCTGCAGAACGGGGAATTATGACACCCTCAGCAGCATCACATTTTATTGGGGGATTGTTATAGGAGATGTGTGATATCCAGCGGGAAGTGGGGCTTTGTCATTATGAAGTTTCTGCCTGGGCCCGAACATTTTTTTCCTGCAGTAAGTGTCTCTTCAAAGGTAACTGGAATTTTGTGGGTTGAAACAGAATATACATTTGCTTTGGTTTGGTCACCCCTCTTGCCCCAGCACATCATATTTCTCTGACATTTTCTGTGTGAGCAGTGCTATCTTTTTCCACTGTGGCTTTTTAAAGCCGTTTTTATTTTCACATATGTACAGGCCTTTTTTTTATTTAATGTTCCACATCCTGTCTTGCATGTCACAGGATTCTTTGATTTCTCCTTCTTGGGTGAATTTATATTGCTGCTTGTCCACAGATGATGATGGGTAGGCCCCCTTTCCTCATGGCTCTTTAATTTGACATGAACAAAGAGAAAAAAACAGGTAATTTTTGGTTGGAATGTTTAAAAGGCTGCTGTTTATGTGAAAGGAAAAGCAAAAGCCGGTTTTGGTTGTAGTGTTGAAATTCTTGCCCCTCATGTGAAATAAAAGTAAAGCAAGGCCGTTTTTGTTTGCAGTTTATAACTTCTTGTCATTCATTTGAAATAAAAGCAAAGCGGGACTGTTTTTGGTGGCAGTGTTTAAATGCAGCTTTTCAGGTGAAAAAAAGGCCTTTAATTCACCCTACAAACCCAATTCCGCACTTGGCTCCCGTCGTCTGTCTATCCATAGTGGGGATAATGGTTCTGCATCGCCTTCTACCTGGCAATGACCTTAGCCTACTCGTATATGGTGGCGATTCTCCTTTCTCACTAAGCAATAGTCATTTAGGGTGCTCAGGATATTCTATGGGATCTGCTGTCCTATCCTTAGGTTCTTCCAGATCAGACCATCTTACTTCTTTGTCTGACAGCATGCATCCTTTAGGACCATGTGCACTTCCCGTTTCCTCTTTGCAGAATGTTTCTTTTTCTTCATCTGACATATCGAGTCCCCAACTAGTGTGACTATCATCCTTTTCATCTCTGTTCAAAGTCAGCCTGTCCAAAGATAAGGTTCTATGCCCAAGACTAAATGGGCTTCCTGTGTTGCCTCTTCACCGGCCAATTAGAGATCAACCTTCTTTTCCCCAGCTTCCTGATTCACCTTTTGCCCTAATTACTTGATAAGCTTTATCAATCCTATCTCTGATGCCTCCTATCTCAGAATAATCATCAAGGTTTACCCTGGATGGTCCTGGCATTACTCCTTGAGACGGGAGAAACTCCTCCATGTCGCCCCATTATGTTACTGGACTTGGTTCCATCAGCTCTTTCTTAATGTGATTAATTTTGCGTGCCCTTTGTCTCCTTTTTCACTCAATTTATTTGTCTAATTCCCTTTGTTTCTTCGCTTCCCGTCTAACCCTTTCCTCTTCTTGTCTTTCTTCTTCCCTTCATTCGTATGCTCTACACACTTCCTCTTCTTTTCGTCTCTCATTTACTTGCTTTAAGAAGCAGACACTGACTGGTATGTCATCGGCCACCTCCCCAAATCTCTGCTGCCCTCTCCCAGCAAAATCCGGTAAACATGCCTCTCCCACAGGCTGCCTTTATGGTTTGTTTGGCACCTACTGTTCCTCCTTCCATGTGTCACCCGATGACACATGTCTCATCTACTGGTTTCAAGAGATGGTCACTGACTCGTGTGTCACCCACCTCTTCAATTTTCAACTGAAGTTACTTGTGCTGTTCGACCACTCAAAATGACAAAGTGTCACAAAGCACTGTGTAAGCAAAATCAACATTAAATCCTAGTCCTACAACTGCTCTAAATGCAGTCCAATGTATTAGGCCTTCCCTCAACATCCCAAACATGTGCCCAGCAAAGGCCTGCTGCCTCTCTGAATGCTGCTTAAGACTGAATGGTATCTTCAGCCATGTGTCCCCCTTATAGCCATGTAGACGAATTCCTGATAAACTTTTGTAAAAGTTTCTGAGGTTCATCCTTGACAAATCACCCAAACTTCAGTGAGATTCGGCTACATTGCAGGTAGGTTGAAACATGTCTATTCTGCAGAGTGATGTAAAAGGAATTGAATGCTTCAGGGGAGTCATGTCTCAACCCTCTATTTCCATCAAAGTTGGATCGTACAGCTGCCTGTTTATTGTTTTTCTTCTACTTAAGGCTTTTACCTCTAGTGGGATTAATCACCAGCTCACTCCATATACCTATCTATTCAGACAGTCCAGAGTGATCTCAGTGACATCAGAGAAATCTTACCCACACATATGAACCCCGACGGAAAGAGGAGCAGTTAATTCCCTTGGCCTTGACAACCACCCAAACCACTCTATTCTTTCCCTATCCATATAGAGTTACAAAAGTACACAAATCCTATATATCAAGCTGACTGCACCAAGATGAGTGATTGGGGCAACATGTAAAGAGGCCACAGCCGAAGTCCAGGGCCAATTGTCATGGGTGAAGGCCATGGCTAGTGAGCGGGAAGGAAAGGTAGTGTTTTAAAAGATACAGTGAGCACAGTTGAAGGTGCATTTAAGTAGTTGTGCAGATTTTCCCTTGAAATTCAGCGGATGTGGGAAGTTATGACCAGCTTAACTCGGTGCATTCCCGTTGCCATGAGCACATACACATTAAAAGAGAATGGGCTCATAATGACATACAAAATGCCATTATGACAGGACATCAATGGGAGCACTCCGAGTTAAGCTAGTCATGACTTCCCACATCTGCTGAATTTCAAGGGTTCTGTTGTGTTAAATCTGCACAACTTAACTGCACTTTAAACTAAGGTTATATATATATAAATATATATATATATATTTTTTTTTTCAATGAAAAAACTTTATTAAAGGGACATTATGGTTAAGTTGCACTAAGAGAAATCTGTGAAATTCAGTTAAAACATTTTTTAAAGGGACGTTATAGTTGAATAAAACCAAGCCACCCCAGAAATGTGTTATGGTAAGCTAAGCAACCATAACTCGCTCCACCACAGTGCACTGCTAAGACTAACACCCAGGACATCAAAGATGACATCACAAATGTGATTGATGACATCACTGATGACATCACATATCTAGGCCACTTTTTTATGTTCACTGGCATATCTAGGCCTAGTTTTTTTGTTCACTGACAGTCAGTATACAAACATTCAAATGGTGCTATATATCTAGACGTTAACCTTGTTGTATGTTCTTAAAGTACTTTCCTTAGGGTTTGGTCTCAGCTCATGGTGCACACACACGGGGCAATAAGCAGGCATCAAACAAAGAATTCATTTGTATGCAAGAAGATGAACTTTAATGTAATTGACATTTTCAGGTGATGTTGTTTCTTACATCCTTACTTCAGTTTCCCTGCATGCACCACTGATTTGTATGCATTGTGGGTCTTCGTATGTATTGTTTGTACTATCACAAGTGTGTAGTAAGTCTTGAATAGTTAGGTATTTATTCCATGTTCACCATTACTCAAAACTCTGATACAGTAGCATTCAAATTTTTACTACCCAAAATTGCCAGATGAAAAATATTGTACTTCTATGGTGCATGCTGCAGCCATTGCCTATGTGTATGTGTGATTAGATTTCTGTATTAACAACAACACTCCAATACAGGGGGTAATTCATAGAATCCGGCGCACAAGTGGCGCACGCGGCTGGCGCACAGTGTGCGCGTGCGGCAGTCTGCGTCAGCCGTGTGTGCCAAAATCCATTTCCACGCACATTGTATTCATGGATTTCAACATCCATAACCAACCGTGGCGCAGAGTGGCGCAGCGCCCCTGCAGCAGTGCCAGTTACGATCCCAACCACGCCCCGTGCGCCATGAACAGTGCACAAATCTTTACATGGCGCAGAGGCCAGTGGACCAGCATACAGCCCCCCCCAACCACGAAAACGCCTGTAAAACACCCCGCGTACCCCTCTGAATACACATACCCGGCTCGCTCCGGGGTGGGTGGGATGTTTTACACGCGATTGGCCCTGTGCGAGTGGGGTACGTGTATATCTGGGGTGCGCGGGACGTTTCACACATGATTGGCCCTGTGCGAGCGGGGTACGTGTATATCGGGGGTGCGTGGGAAGTTTCACATGTGATTGGCCCTGAGAGAGGGGGGTACATGTATTTTGGGGGTGCGCAGGAAGTTTTACATGTGCTTTGCCTTGTGCGAGGGGTATGTGTATTTCGGGGGTACGCGGGAAGTTGTACACACGATTGGCCTTGTGCAAGTGGGGTACGTGTTTTTCAGGGGTGCGCGGGAAGTTTCACACGCGATTGGCCTTGTGCGAGGGGTATGTGTATTTCGGGGGTGCACAGGAAGTTGTACACGCGATTGGCCTTGTGCGAGTGGGGTACGTGTATTTCGGGGGTGTGCGGGAAGTTTTACACGCGATTGGCCTTGTGCGAGCGGGGTACATGTATTTCGGGGGTGCGTGGGTAGTTTTACACGCGATTGGCCTTGTGCGAGGGGTACGTGTGTTTCGGGGGTGCGCGGGAAGTTTTACACGCGATTGGCCTTGTGCGAGTGGAGTACGTGTATTTTGGGGGTACGCGGGAAGTTTTACACGCGATTGGCCTTGTGCGGGCGGGGTATGTGTATTTCGGGGGTGCGTGGGTAGTTTTACACGCGATTGGCGTTGTGCGAGGGGTACGTGTGTTTCGGGGGTGCGCGGGAAGTTTTACACGCGATTGGCCTTTTGCGAGTGGAGTACGTGTATTTTGGGGGTACGCGGGAAGTTTTACACGCGATTGGCCTTGTGCGAGCGGGGTATGTGTATTTCGGGGGTGCGTGGGAAGTTTTACACGTGATTGGCCTTGTGCAAGCGGTGTACGTGTATTTCGGGGGTGTGCGGGAAGTCTTACAGGTGATTGGCATTGTGCTAGCGGGGTATGTGTATTTACGGGGGTACCCCAATGAATTGGCAGTGTGTGTCCTCCCAGGTGTGCCCTATCCCCCCTCCCCAGGGCCTGCAGGCAGACCACATCACAGGGGAACACACTGCACCCCTGGCCATGCCCCACAGGCAGCCCACCCACCCTGGCGAAGCCCCCCAGCCAGCCCACATGTCACCACGCACAAGTGAGCACTGACATATGTCCCCCAGCACCCCCATCCACCCAGCATTGACCGGCACCTGCCAGCAGGCCTCGATTCATGTCCCCCAGCACCCCCACCCCCCCAGCATTGACGGGCACCTGCCAGCAGGCCCTGACTCATGTCCCCCAGCACCCCCACCCCCCAGCATTGACGGGCACCTGCCAGCAGGCCCCGACTCATGTCCCCTAGCACCCCCATCCACCCAGCATTGACAAGCACCTGCAAGCAGGCCCAGACTCATGTCCCCTAGCACCCCCACACCCCAGCATTGATGAGCACCTGCTAGCAGGCCCTGACTCATGTCCCCCAGCACCCCCACCCACCCAGCATTGAGGGTCAGGGCCCGACTCATGTCCCCCAGCACCCCCATCCACCCAGCATTGACGGGCACCTGCCAGCAGGCCCCGACTCATGTCCCCCAGCATCCCCACCTCCCCAGCACTGACGGGCGCCTGCCAGCAGGCCCCGACTCATGTCCCCCAGCACCCCAACCCCTGAGCATTGATGAGCTCTTGCCAGCAGGCCACGACACCATGTCCCCCAGCACCCCCATCCACCCAGCATTGACGGGCGCCTGCCAGCAGGCCCTGACTCATGTCCCCCAGCACCCCCACCCCCCCAGCATTAAGGGGCACCTGCCAGCAGGCCCCGACTCATGTCCCCCAGCACCCCCATCCACCCAGCATTGACGGGCACCTGCCAACAGACCCCGACTCATGTCCCCAGCACCTGCACCCCCCCCAGCATTGACGGGCACCTGCCAGTAGGCCCCGACTCATGTCCCCCAGCACCCCCACCCCCCCAGCATTGAGGGTCAGGGCCCGACTCATGTCCCCCAGCACCCCCATCCACCCAGCATTAAGGGTCAGGGCCTGACTCATGTCCCCCAGCACCCCCATCCACCCAGCATTGACGGGCACCTGCCAGCAGGCCCCGACTCATGTCCTCCAGCACCCCCACCCCCCCAGCATTGCCGGGCACCTGGCAGCAGGCCCCGACTCAGGTCCCCACCCAACATGTCATAAAGATGCACAATCATGGGCCTCATGTCCACCAAAATCCCACTGCACGCCACCCCAGTCTTTAGACACAATCAAGTTTCCCATCCACCCCACACTGAAAGGCTTATTACTTGTCACTAACCAAAAGTCAAATATGCACATCAACACATGTCCGTCACACACACACACTGGGTGCGAGTGATTGTGTAAACCCACATTGTGACATGCAGTAAATCAAAGAGCAAATACCACACATGGAAGTAAGAAATCGAAATGTATTGTGCACAAAAATAATAAAAATGATTCAAAGCATGTAAATAATCATAAACAAGAAAAAACGGCATGTCCAAAACAAAAAAAATAATAATGATGACACAGTCCAAATGAATCCAAAATAAAGTTTGACAAAAATCCTTGTTCGCCAAAGTAAATCCAAAGGAAACCAAAATCCAAAAATCCATTGATCCATTATGAGGGTAAATTATTTAAGAAAAAACATCCACTGTCCAACCATGTACAAATATTGCAACAAGGGTCCATGAGCCCAACAAATGAAATGAAACCTATATATAAAACCCTATGTAATTTACAACTATATACAAAAACGTGGGGCATTGTCCAAGCGTCCCAGAAGAAAAAAAAAAAGAAAGGAAACCTATCACTAACTAACTATATACAATGGCGGCAGGCAAGTCATGTGGCTTACTCTGTGATGTTGTGGGCCAGGGCAGCATCGAACTCCATGTCTATCTCCTGGAGGCGGGATTGTGTCCGCGCCCCGAGGTCTCGCAGGGATGCACTCATGGCCTGTTCCAACTCCCTGCGATTTGCCTCGAGGCACTCAGCCCGCCTCAACGCCCTACGCTTGGAGAACTCCGCCCTGACCATGGTGAGCTGCACCTCTTCTGCCCGCCACCGCTCCGCATCTATCCGCTGGCCCAACCGCAGCCACACGGAAGACACTCCCATTCCAGGGTCCTCCGGCCCTCTGGCCGATGCCTGCTCCTCTGATGTTGATGGCCCCGAGCCATCATTGCTCCCAACTAGAGCCTGCTGCTGCTGCTGTCCATGTGCCCTGTCTGATGATGCCTGCACCTCCTCCATCTGCTGGTCTCCAGTTGTTGGGGTGTCCACCCCTGCTGGGCCGCTGACTCCCGACTGTGGCAGAGATGGGATCTACACCAAGCTGGCTGTGTTGGTCAGGCCAGGTCCACAGGGGGCCCTGGTGGAATCTGGGCCAGAAGACGGTAGGGAGAACGACTGGCGCATAGTCTCCACAGAGGAGGAGAGGTCTGCCAGAGTGCGCGACACATGTAGGAACCCACCGACCATGGCCCCTCCCAACTGTGCCACATTGCCATGCAGCTCTTCGTGATGGCGTGCGTGGTCCCCCCAGGAAGCACGCACGTCATCACGAATGACATGCGTGTGCAACGCGACACCAATCAGGATGGAGCCCATACGGTCATGGGACTCCTCGTCCGCAGGTAGTGAAGAGCCAGATGACGTGGGCCTCCCCTCTACCTGCGGACGGGCCTGGGACGGGGCATCCCTGCTGGTGCATGGTGGTGCAGTCACAGGGTCAGTGCCAGCGACATGCACAGGCCCCTCCGCGGTGACCTGTGCTGCCTCCTGTCCCTGGCCCTGGACTGCACCACTTGCACCAGTGGTACTACCCCCACCAGGCCCCATGTGCGGCTCAGTAGCGGGCTCCACTTCCTCTGTGGAGACCACCAACCTGGATGTCTCTGCACCATCGTCCGCCATTGCAAGCCCCTGTGTGAGCTCACCTGGCCCTTCTGCTACAGCCGTAGTGGCAGACGCGGCACCAGTCCCCTCCCTCCCAGATGATGGCAATTCCTGGGAGGGTGGCTGGGCCTTGCATCGCCGCCTGGTGGAGGCATCCCCGCCGCTTAGCTCCACAGCGCTGTCTCCACCCTCTTCTACACTTGACGCTGCGTAGAGGGAGACATAGAACACAAGCATCAGGGTACTGTACAATAGTCCCCTAGATAGGAAGCAATAACACATGAGTGGCACTGTCAAACGTCACTTCCATCCTGTCCCTCCACAACACACAGATCAATGCAGGCAACACACATGCAGAAACAGGCACGGCACATGCAATCAATATCAGCATCCATGTACAAGGGCCTCTATTAACATAAATATTGCCTTAAAACTCACATGTATCATGGCTCATACTGATCCCATGAACACACATCACCGGAGGGTCATGCATCATGGCTCGTACACCACAGACACAGTGGATACAACGGTGACCAGACTGCATGAGTGAATCTACACATCATCACGGACATGTGTCATGCATCCATGGCGTTTCAAAGTCACACACACGCTTCTCAGACACACAGACATGCACACCATGCATGTACATGAGAGCAGCACCCATCTCTCACCCCCCACCCATGTCCCAGAAAAGGGACTGGCATGCATTCATGTGTGCATTCCGCATGCAGCTCCATATGTCTCATTGGAACACATGCACCATATATGTGATTCACGCATTACTGGTCTTACATGCATTATCATGATGTCCCGGCGCACATACATCCATACATGGCCTATGTTACACATACAGGCAAGTAGCTGACTACCAGCACACTGCAACATGCCCTGTTTCACACAGCAATGCATGGCCACTTACTGCTCGACTCCAGATGTGTCTTCCTCTGAAGGATCTGGGCGTGGAGGGCTGGGCTTATGCGTTCCAGGACTCTCATCTGGATGTTGCTCTGGCGGACCCGGAACCCCTCTGGATCCTCTGCCTTCACGAGGCGCCAGGCCTTGTTGAGGGTCCTGGACCTGAAGTCCTCCCAGCGCTTCCGGACGTGCTTGATTTTGTGGGTTGCCACCCCCTCCGCTTTGATGGCAACCACGACGTCCTCCCAGATCCTCTCCCGTCCTTCCTTGTTGAAGTGCAATGGTGTGAAGAGGGCATTATAATGCCCCAGGACAGGCTCCACCAGGACACCAACTTCCTTCTTGAAGCTGGTGGCCCTCTGCCTCTCTGGCTGGGGGTCGCCAGTGGTCTCGGATGGTGTTTGCCCCGACATGGCGACGCCCGAGGCACATGTGGGTGGGCAACTGGGTCCTGGGGCTGGGCTGTGGAGCGATGGTATCCCAGTCGGGAGTCTTCTGTCCCAGCAGGGGTGGACACAGCAACTGGACCCCTGCAGATGGCTGACGTGCAGGCACCCAATAGCAGGGCACGTGGGCATTAGTGTTAAACGAATCTTCACGAGATCGTGGGTTACCTCTTCTTTCTGTAGACCGTGGAGTTGAGGTTGCCAGTATGTCGATGTATGATGGCCGATGAACGGGTAGCGCGAGGAATTAGCCCAATCCCCTCCTGACGATATAAGACAGGACGGCACTGAACCAACTCCCAACGCCACGGGTAGCACTTCTCAGAATTTCGCGTGGCGTCGGGACAGTGTTTCCACTGGCTGAGAAGGCTTGATGAAATCACCGAAGATAACAGGGCTGAACACAGGAACTTCCAAGAAGGCAGTAAGGCACAGGTACCGGCAGGGCACAAGACAGGCAAAGGAGACAGACTACAAGGAAAGGCAGTACTGACAGGGGATACCTCACAACAACTAGGAACCCAGACAGGACCTCCCCTACCCTGAACCAGGAACAGGCAAGGAATCCCTAACCTAGGAACAGGCAAGGAATCTGCAAAATAGGGAAGAAAGGGTAGGAGGGCCTGGAAGCAAGAAGGAAATAAGGAATTGAGGCAGGGATAGACAGGAGAAGGTAGAACAGGAGTGCTGGAAAACGAGTGCCAGGACTCTAGCAGCGCATACACAGTAACAACCGCGTTGAGACGCGTTGTCCCTGTGTATGCGGTGCCCTTTTATGGCTCTGGGTCAAAGCGAGGCTTGGAACGCATGTTCCGACACTGCGCATGCGCGGGACGTCGAATACTGACGATCCGCGCATGCGCAGATCCTCGCAAGATGGCGGCGTCCACGGCGCCCATCCGAACCGCGGGTCGGCGTGAGGAGAGACGCCACCGCGGGTACAGCCTCCATGAAGGAGGAGACCGCTGCGGCCGTGGACCAGGGACCCCAGGACAGGTAAGTGGCGCCCGCGAGCGCGCAGCGTGACACCATACCCCCTCCCGGACAACCCCGGAGCACCGGGTTTCCAAGGAAAGCGGAGATAGAAGTCCCGAACCAGGCGCGGTGCATGCACGAAGGAGCGCGGTTCCCAAGTGCGGTCACAAGCAGGATAACCCTTCCAACCGACCAGGAGCTGCAGAGCACCCCGCCAAATCCGTGAATCACATATCTCCTGCACCTCAAATTCAGGGACCCCCCGAACCAAAACCGGGGCAGGACGGGAACAGGTACGACCCATAACATCGGGCACGTAGGGTTTCAAAAGGGAAACATGAAAGACTGGATGAACCCTCCAAGAGCGAGGCAAAGACAAACGAAAGGCAACAGACCAAATACGCTCAATGACGCGAAAAGGACCAAAAAAGCGGGGGGCTAGTTTCACGGGTAAGTTGCGTACTGGTAGATTCTTGGAGGACAGCCAAACCATGTCCCCAACATGAAGGACAGGCTCAGGGCTCCGTCTCTTGTCAGCCTGCTCCTTCATATGTGCTTGTGCCGCTGCCAAGGTACCGGCCGCCAGACGATGTTGATCGCGGATCAGAGTCACCAGGGCATCTGCAGATGGAACGGCACTGGAAGATGTAGGATGAACAGGCAGCAGTCTGGGATGAAGACCAGTAGAGCAGAAAAAAGGGCTGAGTCCGGTAGCGGAATGAACAGCGTTGTTGTAAGCTGCTTCCGCGGTATCCAACCATTCCGACCAGTTGTCTTGGGTAGCATTGGCATAACAACGTAGGTATTGCTCAAGGGTCTGATTGGTACGTTCTGTCTGTCCATTAGTCTGCGGATGATAGCCGGAACTCAGGGCTCGCTGAATGTCCAAATGCCGACACAGTTGGCTCCAAAAAGAAGAGATGTATTGAGACCCCCGATCGGACAGGATCTTCTCCGGAAGGCCATGAAGACGATACACCTCGTGTAGAAAACATCGTGCCATCTGGGATGCAGTGGGCAGTTTAGGAAAGGGCAAGAAATGGGCAGTCTTGGTGAAACAATCCACCACCACCATTATACACGTGAAACCACCAGACAGGGGTAGGTCAACGATGAAATCCGTGGCGATGGTATGCCAAGGGTACGGAGGAATAGGCGTGGGTTTCAGAAGACCAATGGGCCTTTTGCGAGGAATCTTGGTCTGGGCACATACAGGGCAGGAGTCCACATAGTGCTTTACCAGTGTAGCCCATCCAGGCCACCAGTACTGCCGTGCAACCAGTTCTTGTGTTGTGCGGACTCCACGGTGACCGCAAACGACGGAATCATGACAATTTTGTAGAACGATTTTCTGGAGTTCCAAGGTGGGCACGTACAAACGATCCTTGAAGAACAACAAGCCGTCATGTTCTCTGATGTCAGCACGTTGTAGTATCAGAGATCTTGAGGAATCCGTTCGTGTGGCCTCAATCAACTGTTGGAGCTGGGGTGTCACCATCGATAGAAAATGTTTGGGCGCTATCAGAGGTTCCGGTTCCCTGACACCTTCAACGTTTTTTTCCAAAGACCGAGACAGGGCATCAGCCTTAGTGTTCTGGGAACAAGGGATGTACGTGACGGTGAAATCAAACTGTGAAAAGAAAAAGGCCCAACGAGCATGACGGGAGGTTCTGCATTGCAACGAGCGCAGGAACTGTAGATTGCGGTGATCCGTGCGAACCACCACCGGGTACCTCCCACCCAGTAAGTGATGTCGCCACTCCTCGAAAGCAGCTTTTATCGCCAATAATTCTTTTTCTATCACTGCATAGTTTCTCTCGCTCACTGACAATTTCCTTGAGTAGTATGCCACCGGGTGCTCTATTCCCATGATTGCATCTTGCTGTAGTAAGACCGCACCAATTGCATAGTCCGATGCGTCTGTTTCAACCACAAATGGCTTTTCATCATCTGGATGTCTAAGAACAGGAGCCGACATGAAAGAACTTTTCAATTCCAGGAATGCCTCCTCGGCCTGCGTGTCCCAGAGAAACGGCACCTTGGTGCTAGTCAGGCGGGTTAGACTGTTGGCTAGTTGAGAAAAATGTGGAATGAAGCGTCGATAAAAGTTGGCGAAGCCCAAGAACCTTTGAAGCGACTTCACACCATGTGGTGGTTTCCATTCTCGTATAGCTTGCAGTTTTGCGGGATCCATCTGTACTCCTGTGTTGCTGATCACATAACCCAGAAATTCCATGCTTTCCTTATGAAATTGGCATTTTTCGATTTTGGCATACAGGCCGTTGTCTATTAGTCTACGGAGGACTTCCTGAACATGCACCACGTGTGCAGTACGAGTGTCAGAAAAAACCAGAATGTCATCAAGGTATACCCAGACAGATATCCCAATAAGGTCCGAAAAGACATTGTC
This sequence comes from Ambystoma mexicanum, assembly GCF_040938575.1. Lineage (NCBI taxonomy): Eukaryota > Metazoa > Chordata > Amphibia > Caudata > Ambystomatidae > Ambystoma > Ambystoma mexicanum. Next base: position 974,308,983 of record NC_090925.1, read on the forward strand.
CATGAACCGCTGGAAGACGGCCGGGGCGTTGCAGAGTCCAAACGGCATTACCCTGTACTCGAAGTGACCGATAGGTGTTTTGAAGGCCGTCTTCCACTCATCTCCCTTCTTAATCCGCACCAGGTGATAGGCCCCTCTTAGATCCAGCTTGGTGAAGATTTGTGCGGATTTCAGGGATTCGATTATTTCCCGGATGAGTGGTAACGGGTACCTGTCTTTCCTCGTGATCTCGTTTAGTTGACGATAGTCGATACAAGGGCGCAAAGTGCCCTCTTTCTTCTTGACGAAGAATAACGGGAACCCTGCAGGGGATTTGGACGGCACTATGTAGCCCTTGTTGAGGCAATCCGTAATGTACTCCTGTAGGACGCCTTTCTCGAGTTGAGTTAACGAATAGATCTTGCCGTGGGGAATAATCGCACCAGGCAGGACGTCAATGGAACAATCAAAGTGCCGATGGGAGGGCAGTGGTATGTCCTCAGGCTTGGAGAACGCCTTGTGGTATCCAGCATATTCATGAGGAACCGATTGAGTGGCACATAAACGAGCAGATACTTCAGCAGGATTGAGGGACTCCAAAATTGCAGGAAAGGTTTCATGAAGTACACAGTCGCGAGGACAACGTGTTGCAGAGAACACCAGGGAACGAGCGGTCCAGTCGACCTGGGGATTGTGATACAGCAGCCATGGTAAACCCAGCACCACCGGAAATGAGGGAGATTTGATGACGTCCAATGAGATTCGTTCGAGATGCCCTTCCACAGAGAGCCACAAGGGATCGGACTGTTGGCAAACCGGACCAGAAGACAAAGTAGAACCATCGATCACCTCGACAACTGTTTGTCGTTCCTTGTTATGTAAACGGATCCCATTGGCAATCGCGAACGAGGCATCGATGTAGTTGCCAGATGCTCCGCAATCCAGAAGGGCCCAGGTCTTCACACACTTCCCTAGCCAGGCAACACCGACTTTCAGGATCAACAAGGGCACTGAATTCATGGGAGGAAGGACAGATTCAAAAAGGCGGCCCGCTGCTGCCTTCGCCTCAAACAACGGGCCCGTTAGTTTTCCTGCTTCTTCAGAGGACGTAGCGGACAGGTGCCTAGAAAATGGCCAGAACCACCGCAATACATGCACAAGTTCTTCTGTTGTCTTCTTTTCTTTTCAGTCTCGGACAACGGACCTCGGATGGCACCCAACTGCATGGGTTCAGGACCCACATCGGTAGAAACAGCCGGTCCGGGGTTCTGTGCTGGAAGAAATGATTGATATCTGTCAGATCTGCGACGTTCACTCCGTCGTTCGGTTAACCTGTGGTCAATGCGTAAGACTTGTTCCACCAATGCTGGCAACGTTTCTGGCTCCGGAATGTGTAGCAGTTCGTCTTTGTACTCTTCTCGTAGTCCCCGACGAAACAAGGTTTTTTGAGTAATTTCGGGCCATTGTGAATCGGTTGCTAGTTGTCGAAACCGACTGATGTAGTGGATTATGTCACCTGACCCCTGCTTGATCTCCATTAATTGGTTCTGAGCCATGGCTGCCAAATTGGGCGGTTTAAAGACGTCCAAAAAGGCTTTCTCGAAGGCAGCGAAATCACCCAACAGGGGACTGTTAGTAGAGACCAAAGGTGCGGCCCAAGCGAGTGCATTGCCGGTTAAATTTCCAAGGATATACCCGATCTTAGCCTTGTCTTGAGCGAAATGAGTAGACCTGAATTGGAAATGGATCCGACAGTGGGTACAGAACTCTGCCACTCGACGCGGATCACCATCATACTTCATCGGAGTAGTGTAAGCCATGGAGTTCTCAGGCGGTGTTGCAGGTTGTGCGGGAGTAGCCAAACACCGATCCAACGCTTGTCTGAGGGTGTTGTTCTCCTGGCGGAGAGTGGTCATTTCAAGACGCATGGCACGCATTTCTTCACGTAGTTCCTGCATGTCGTCCATGTCGGGACTGGGGTTGAGGCGTCTCAATCTGTTAAACGAATCTTCACGAGATCGTGGGTTACCTCTTCTTTCTGTAGACCGTGGAGTTGAGGTTGCCAGTATGTCGATGTATGATGGCCGATGAATGGGTAGCGCGAGGAATTAGCCCAATCCCCTCCTGACGATATAAGACAGGACGGCACTGAACCAACTCCCAACGCCACGGGTAGCACTTCTCAGAATTTCGCGTGGCGTCGGGACAGTGTTTCCACTGGCTGAGAAGGCTTGATGAAATCACCGAAGATAACAGGACTGAACACAGGAACTTCCAAGAAGGCAGTAAGGCACAGGTACCGGCAGGGCACAAGACAGGCAAAGGAGACAGACTACAAGGAAAGGCAGTACTGACAGGGGATACCTCACAACAACTAGGAACCCAGACAGGACCTCCCCTAACCTGAACCAGGAACAGGCAAGGAATCCCTAACCTAGGAACAGGCAAGGAATCTGCAAAATAGGGAAGAAAGGGTAGGAGGGCCTGGAAGCAAGAAGGAAATAAGGAATTGAGGCAGGGCTAGACAGGAGAAGGTAGAACAGGAGTGCTGGAAAACGAGTGCCAGGACTCTAGCAGCGCATACACAGTAACAACCGCGTTGAGACGCGTTGTCCCTGTGTATGCGGTGCCCTTTTATGGCTCGGGGTCAAAGCGAGGCTTGGAACGCATGTTCCGACACTGCGCATGCGCGGGACGTCGAATACTGACGATCCGCGCATGCGCAGATCCTCGCAAGATGGCGGCGTCCACGGCGCCCATCCGAACCGCGGGTCGGCGTGAGGAGAGACGCCACCGCGGGTACAGCCTCCATGAAGGAGGAGACCGCTGCGGCCGTGGACCAGGGACCCCAGGACAGGTAAGTGGCGCCCGCGAGCGAGCGCGCGGCGTGACAATTAGGCAGGCAGCAGCAGATGGCAGATGGCAGATGGGAGTGTGCTCGGGGCTCTTGGGGGCAGGAAAACGACATTTTGGGCAGGACCGTGGTCTTCTGTGTGTTTTCGCGTGGCCAGCTTGATACGGAGTGATATGGTACGTCAGCGTCAGCATGAAATTTGAGGAAAGGCCCTTAGCGCGTAAGTGCATCTGTGACGTTACGCACGCTGCATTTCCCACAACACAGTGCATGTTTATTGTACACATGAAAAAACTGCACGTCTGGGTGTCACTGCGTGTGATTGGAGGAAAGCCCCTTAGCGTGTAGGTGCCTATGTGACGTCGCATGTGTGGGCTGGCTTAAAAGGTACGCGTAAGACATAATTTCCTTGTACGTGCTTTTTGTGGAGAGCGAGCGGGTGATTCTTGTACTTCTTGTTGGTTCACACGCGATTACTTCACAACGGTTCCAGTTCGTACTCCCTGTTTCCTCAGACAGCGTTCAATTCTTCTTTTGGTGGGGGTTTTGCCAACACGCACATGCGCATCTTTTTCACGTTATTTTTCAAGGCAGACGGTGCGTCGCGCATTTATTTTCCAACTGTGGTTGCCCCTGTGTGTCGCGCACCATGTCAGAGGTCATAGTAGGCTGTGTGTATCGTGCGTACGCATATTTTTTTGTTTCTGGGTGTCACAGCGTAGTGCGGGTTCCTTTTTCCATGCACGTGGTCTACCAGGGGTTGCGTGCACGTTTATTTTTGTTTTTGGGGTGCCTGTTTGTTGTGTGACCCGTTTTCTTTCCCCAGGGATCACAGACAGCCTTGCTAGAGCACTAGGGTACGAATTCCATCTAGTACCCTACCCCTTTCACCCCAATTGCCCAGGACAATTTTTGCTGCAACTCCCATACGCACAACAACATCAGTGCCATGGTTGGGAGGCGACCAAGCAGTAATTGAGACAAAGGTGGCCTAGCTCAAAGAGGTGGATGAGATGGGCAGGGTAGGGGATGTGGCCAGGATTTGCAGGGTGCCCCTAGAGCCCAGTGTGTGGAGGACCAATCGGGGCCACCTATGCCCCCCCCCCAATGGTTGTGGGAAATGTAGCTGACACCATCCCAGCTAAGCCCTTGTTAAACCGGCCCATTTTGTCAACTGAACCGGCACAGGATGACTCCTAGGCTGACTTCCAGGTCACCAAGTCTAAGCCACGTGTGGCGGTGAAAGTTGCTGTCACCAGGCCACGTGGATCTGGGGCAGCAATGTCATATGCCGCCCCAAGTAGCCAGGGTGAGGAGGCTGCAGGGGCAGCTGCAGCTCAATCCACCCCAGCTCCAAGTCTCCCAGCTGGGACAGTGTCGGTCCAAGTCCATCACACTGACGTTGGTCAGGCCAACATCACCCTGCAGCCAATGCCTGCACCGAGACCTATGGTCATTGTGCCTTTGCATACTTCGAGTACCCAGTCCACCTTCGCTTCTGCCCCTACCAACCAGAGCGGCGTAAGCCACTCAGGATCCGCAACACCTTCCAAGAAGAAGAAGGGTGCTCTTGCACTACAGGCTGGGACCCCAGACACGGCTACACAGTCCGGCACATCAAGGAAGCCTAGCTTCAATGACGCCGAACTAGATGCACTTGTGGGCTATGTCTCGGCCCATAGCCGCGAAATGGTGGTGTCTGCAGGGTGCAAGACTACGCCTGCTCAACGTAGGGCCCACTGGCAGACCATCGCGGACCACATTAGTGCCCTTGGATTTGTGAGGCGCACAGCTGATGATTGCTACTAGCTGTGGAATGACCTGAAACGCAGAGCAAAGAACAAGCTGGCTTCCAATCATGCCTCTACTCTGCTGATCATTTGTCAGATTATTTAAAAAAAAATCACAGGTGTTAATGGTAATTGCTACTAGAGTTATTTCGTTAAACATATTCACCCAAACTGTAGTTGCTCATTTACTTTCTGTTTGTCTATCTGGGTCATTGCTGCTTTAACTCGTTTGAATTTGTACGAAAAAGCTAACTATAATGAAACATGTTCTGGGCCAGCCCACTGAATATTTTCTCAACTCCAGCTGGGGCAGCTCTGAACTCCTTTTCTGCACAGAACACCGCAGCCACCCACCCTACTGGGAATCCAAGTTTCCCTTTGGTTGCACTGAGCTCTGTAATTCACACTAAGTTAATATACCTTATGTGTTCGCTCTAAAACCAGACTCCACTGAACTGAACTGTTGCCCTTTCCTCCCACATCTTCCTCCCAGGAATTGCAGCGACCATTTGTCTCAGCCCACCTCTTCCCTTTCTCCTTCGTTTTTGCAAGCGTGTTAGTGTGTATGGGCTGTGTCTTGTCTGGAGCTCCGAGTCTCCGTTGATGACTCCCATTCAGAGCATTCTGGGAAGTGAATACTGTGCGGTTGCCTTTGTATATTAATCTGTCTTTGGAAAATGAAACACTGCACACACCCTGCTCTACTTGCTTTATAGTTCATATTCGCAAAAAGGCTCCACAGTTGGATAGGGTTTGTAGTGTTACCACTTTTTCCCCCCACCGGTGTTTTCACAGGCTGGCAGCAACCGTGGAACACACCTCACTATTCCATTACCTGCTGTTCTCCAACAGGGATTGACTGCCAGAAGTGCCTTTTACCGCTAAGTGACCCGCTCGTTCAGGGGCGCGTCAGGGTTAATTAATTCAGTTTTTATTTACATGTATTTGGTGGTCAGCCATGAACAGGGAAATACAACATTACATTGCTTTACATATCAGAAAATCGTACTTTATTGCGTTGTTTCTGGATGCATTTGGTGTGAAAAGGTGATATATTGCAATCTGCACCACCAGAAACTTTCTATGCGCTCAAGTGGATTTTGAAAGACGGATTAAACGATTAAGAGGACCTTAAAGCCATTGCTTGACGCACGCATGCAGCCTCAATGTATGAATGAAAGGGAATGTAAAGTTCCCCATTAAACTAAACCCCCTTTTTTTATTGTATCAGCACAGCAGAACTCACGTATACTACGCAGTTCAAAGACTGCGGACATTTTGTGACTGTTGTTTTACCTGACAAGCCACGGACGCCCAAATTCACCATGTAACTTCCTTGGTGCGCCAGTTCCTAATAAGGCCATTCATGCTAATCACCTAACATCAACGATGTGAATGCAGCTGGGCGGGAAAGGAAGGGAATTAACCAACTGTCTCGGAAGACAACAGGGAAGCCACATAGAATTACATAGTCACATGTAAGTGTGTGCTGGGACTTTTTAAGCAGTGAAAAGGTAGAAGTTTGATCTGGCTACTCGGCTCCTTGAATTTACCATAATGACTTCCAGCACAGGTTCCACAGGCACGTTGGTGTTACGGCTCTATACTGTGCCTTGGGCTGTCTCACACAACACGCCCGCATTCACACAGAGAGATACCATATGACACGACTGTTGGCTGCAGGGTCCCGGCGGCAACTGCCGTCTGGACCGCATTTATTCATAACGCGCATGCGTGAGCCCGAACGAGGCTCGCGCATGTGTAAACACGTCTTCACTTCGTAACATCCCTCCTTTTCTTTAAAACAGAAAACAAAACATTGCATAACATAACCATAACTCAATGTGAGTCTGATAACCTTGTTCCCCTCTGCTTCAGACATAGGGGTCCATAACATAGTCTCTTAATCGAGATGGAAGTTGCTGCCCCTGTCTGCTCGGTTACCTGCTGCTACTCCCTGAGGTCGGCAGTGGTACTTCCGTGGAAGGTCCGTTACCTTCGGGCGACCTCATGTCCTGCTGGGCTTCCTCTGTACCCGGCCAAACCGTTCCTTCCGGGGTTCAGTCACTGAGCTCGATTCGATCTTCTTGAAGAACAAATTGTTTCTGGTCACAGTTCCTCACCCATTGGCAGCTGTAACCATTGACCCTCTCACATGTGTTACACCAAGGGGTTGTGGCTCGTAAGTGAGAGACATCTTCCCTTTGGGATGACGGTTCTTGACTAGCACGGTGTCACCCACGGCAATGTCTTTCTCTTGGAGGTGTCTCCACTCGCTCTCTCTCTCGTTTCTGGCTATTCTCTCCTGTCGGACGTTTTCATCATAAATTACTCCAGGTGTTCTCCCCTCTAGTTCTGGAATGAATCCTCTCGGACATCATTTCAACAATACTTCTGCTGGTGGGATGCCGGAAGACTGGTGTGGAGTCGCCCGGGTCTCTCGCAGGAACTCGAATAAGGTTTGCCGTAATTCTCCCCCACCATTTACAGAGATTCAAAATGTCTTGTTCAAGGTTTGCATGAACCTCTCTGCTTCTCCGGTGACCCTGGGCAATAGTGGTGTCACCTTTCTGTGTTTGATTCCTCTCTCTTCCAAGTATTTCGCGAATTGACTACCCTGAAACGGTGGGCCATTGTCTGAGCATAGGACCAGCTGAAACCCATGGGTGGCGAAAATCTTTTCCAGCGCTAAAATGGTGTGATCACAGGCTGTCGACTCCACCAGTTCCACCTCAGGATATCTTGACCACTGGTCGACGACTGCTAGGAAATACATTCCTCTTTCGGTGGATCCAAAATCCGCATTTACAGTCCCCCACGGTTGCTCACTCCTCTCCATTGACTTGATCGTGGGTGCTCTCTCCGCCGGACTCGCTGCCTGACATGGGACACACCTCCGCACATAGTCCACTCTCTCCTCAGGTTTAGTTTTGGCCGATCCTTGGTGTCCCGTGTGTGCCAGGTCTAGTACCTTAGCTACCAGCGATCTCAGGACCACTATTTGTCGACCACATAGGATCAGGCTGTCCTCGGACACAGACAGCTAATTTCTCACCTTCCATAGCGCTTGCATGTCATGTTGAGCTCTTGTTTCCTGTCTTGCATCGTTGCCAAGCACTTCCTTCCACTCCCCACTTCCGATGGCCGCTTTGATGACCTGGAACACTTTGTCGTCGCTGGACGCGTCGACAATGTCTTGATGAGCCAGCGCTGCCAGCATGGCCGCTTCCACAATGTTGCGTACAATTTCTTGGCTCTCTACGACCTCCCCCTGGTTTTGTGCATGTCCCGTGCTGAGTTTTGCATGACAGATAGTCTGCGGGGTTATTGGTGCCCGGCCTGGACTGCAGCTTCACCCGTACACGATGAGCGACAGCATCCAGCGCTATATGCGCGGGGGCGGTTTCGAGGATGCGCTGGACATAATTGGTATGAGGTGCTTGTGGTCGGTGATAACTGCCACTGGTTTTCCAAGAATGTATAAGTGGAAGTGGCGCCAGCCCCACAATATCACGAGCGCTTCCCTCTCTATTTGAGAGTACCTCTTTTCAGTTTCAGAAAACGCTTTGCTTGTATGGGCAATGGGACACATATTTCCTTGTGTGTTGTCCTGTAACAGTACAGCGCCCAAACCCACTGGGCTCGCATCTAGCATGATTTTGGGTTCTCTCGCTGGATTGAAATACGCTATGGTTTCCTGATCGGACAGGGCAGACTTGATGTCCTGGAATTCTTTCTGCTCTTTCTTGTCCCATGTCCACGCCACATCGTTTTTGGTTAATGCTCTAAGCGGCTCGGATAGCGAAGCCAGTCCTTTGATGAATCTGCCGTAGTAATTGACCATGCCTAGGAAGCTTTGGACTTCTGCTGGTGATTCTGGAACGGCTGCGTCACAAATATCACAAACTTTCTCAGGGTAAGGAGAGATCCCCCTGCATGGAAAACAAACCCAAAGAATTCTATACGGTCCTTAAAGAATTCACATTTGGTTTTGTGGAGGGTGAGGCCTAGTTTGCTCAGCCTCTCCAACACCTGTTCTAGCCTCTTCATGTGCTCGGCTTCGGATGTTACAAAAACAAGGATGTCGTCGCTCATGTTGATAACACTTTTCAGCCCGGCAAGTGCTCCTCTGATGGTGTTTTGGAAAACTTACACCGCTGACGAGACACCGAAACTCAGCCTCTTAAATTGGTATAACCCTTCGTGGGTGGTGAAAGTTGTGATATAGCGTGATTCTGGATGCAGTTCAAATTGGTGGTATCCAGAACGCAAATCCAACTTTGAGAATACCTTGGCTCCTTGTAGTTCACTGATGATATTATCTAACGTCGGTGTGAGATGACGTTCCCTTTTTATGGCAGTATTTGGCATGCGCATATCGATGCGGAATGCACCTGGCTGCATGGTTTTTGGTGCAACCACAATCGGTGATACCCACGGGGTAGGGCCATCTACCCTCTCGATGATGTCCATAATCTATCGTTATCTCGAGCTCCTTTTCCACCTGCGCTCTTAGATGGAAGGGTATCCGTCTATGTTTGAGAGTGGTAGGTCTTGCTGTCTCATCAATATGAAGACATATCGGTTCCGCTTTCAGTTTCCCTACTCCCTGGAAGAGGCCCTCGTATCATTCCAGGAGCCGTTCCACTTCCGATGGTACACCGACATGGTGAAGTGTACAATGTTCACAGCCTCTGAAGCCGCGCAACTCAGGAGGGAATGAGGGCGTGGGGGTGCCCTTAATGTCTACTATGCACATAGGTTGTCTCCTCTTTCTGGCTCGAGTGGCTATGTTGGAGATGAAGAACACTTCTTCATCGTCTTCTTCCTCCTCTGCCAGGTCGAGTCTTTGTACGCCTTGTTCCATGGTAGCCACACTTCTAGGTCTCCTGAAGTTTCCACCGCTAACCCTCGCGGGACTTCTGGAGGTCGACATCGGCGCCGCTGCTCTACACACCCTGGCGTAGTGTCCTGGTGTGAAATATCTGTCACACACTCTAGATTCCGCTGGGCGGTCTTCTACTTGTGGCCAATCATATCTGTAATACTGGCACAATGACAGAGTGCTGCGGATAGGAGTTGTGTCCTGTCGCTTTTGGCTCCACCGTGACTTTGGTGGGGTAGACCTCCCCAGAGCAAAAGTGTCTTCACTTTTACCTGGCCGTACAGCCGCATCCATCTTCACCCCTCTGCTTCTGCAAGTTCATAGGCCCAACCAGTGTCCAGAATTTGTGACAGTGTCATTCCTGGTTCTCGCAGGATCTGCCTCCGCAATTTGCCTGAGCTGCATCCCTGGATGACCTGGTTTCGCACCATGCCCTCTTCATTTTCCCATCAACACGTGCTTGACAGTTGGCGCAATCTTGCTTAAAATTGATCTAGGGACTCGTCATCATGCTGTTTTTCTCCACACATTATGAATCTGTCGTAGTCCATGTTTGCCAAAGGGAGAAAATGATGTTGAAGGGCTGCTTTGACTGCTGCATACGTGACAACTTGAAGGTTTAACGATTAAAAAATGCGGTGCACTTCCGTTCCAGCTGAATACACAAGGGTTGCTACTTTTGCATCATTGTCCTCATCGGTAGCTCTGAAAAACATTTCAAGTTTCTTGACCCACAATAACCACTTGGGTCCCAGCTTGGACGGAGGTCCTGATGTGTCAAATTCTGGCATTGGTGCCAGTGTGCCTTGCTGTAGCCGTGGCATCGGTGTCGGTGCTACTGCTGCTCCATCCTGAACAATCATGTCTTCAGGTCGCACAGGCACCTCACTCAGATGTGTGAGGCCGCAAACCTAAAACACGCAGACAGCACTTCTCTGTCGGGTCAGGATTATTATATCTTGATGACGCCGCTACTGCACCAGGCAACCACTGACCTTTATTGCAGGATCCAGCTGCTTGCAACAGTCTCTGATATTGCTGTGCTCCTTCAGTATGGTTCACGTGCTGTGGGATGAGTCTTGTCTTCCTCTACACATGCTCACGGCTCCCCAACGTGGGAAACCATGAGGATTCCAAAAATTGTTGTTTTGAGCTCACACAGACAGCGCACGAGCACCCTCGCGGGCCGCAACTGTCACACGTAAATTTTCAAAATGGCAGCTCATTGTCGCCTTGGATCCGAGCTGCGTGGTAAGGGGAAATGCCACGTTTAGCATATGGTATACAATGCGGCTCCCACGCTCTTACCCCGCGATCCCATCCTCGTCGCCAATGTTACGGCTCCATGCTGTGCCTCGGGCCGCCTCGCACGCATTCACACAGAGAGATACCATATGACACGTCTGTTGGCTGCAAGATCCCGGTGGCAACTGCCGTCTGGACCGCGTTTATTCATAACACGCATGCGTGAGCCCGAACGAGGCTAGCGCATGCGTAAACACATCTTCACTTCGTAACATCTGGGAGCGGTGCTGCAGGCTGCTTCGTGTTCGATGACTGCTTATTTGACGGCTATGTTTCAATGTGCAGCCTACCTGCTCTGTATGTGTATCGCCTCAACGAAGAGCGTAATCTGGTGCAAAGCAGGGTTGAGAAGCCTCGATGTCAAGCCACAGTGCTGTGAAACTGGAAAGGACATACCGGATAAGCTGCTCTCAGCAGCTAAACAGATAGTTCCATAGATATGGACTTGGCAAGGCAACTGTAAGAAGGGCAATAACTCACACCTTAGCACAGAGTTAAGACACACATTGACCCAACCAGACTCACGATTTATCTGGCTTACCTACCTCATCCCAAACACACACAATGTAACACTGTCAGTTAATGGTTATATCTGTAACCAACACGTTGAGTAGAAGTTATACCCCACATAAAGCACAAGGCCACAAAAGCAACTGCCTACACATAATAAAGACACCCCATTTAACTCAAAGATGCAAGTGCACTGTCCAATCAGTGCAGACTCCACAGACTCCAAAAACAGTGGCCACCAGCGAATGCACACACAGCCATGGTATAGACTTCAAAGCAACATGTTCTTGGAAATGGCAAACACTAGGGGCCTGATTCATGGAAGTGTTTTATAATGGTGAAATCCCACAGGTTGTTCCATGAATCAGGCCGTAGGTGTGCCTCTGCCTACAGTCATCCCTCCCTGTAAGTCACTGCACAACAATTAGCATCATTTATGAAACACCCTAACTTACATAATTAGCCAAACAATATGGCCCTCCTGTGGTGTGCTTCTTGATCTCTCTTTAAGATGTACAAGATGGTGTGAAAGTTTGTATGAGGAAACAATAGTCTTATATGCTATTGATCACTGACATGTGTACATACAAAACAATATGCCAGACACATGGGTGTGTCTCTGTCGTGTCTATGTTAAGCTGCCACTGTTACCTTTCAACATACCTGTCTAATCTGCCCGCTCTTCCTCACCACGCATTGCTCATAGCCCAAATCACAGGCATGAACAACTATCGCCTCTCACTGGGAAAATGGCATGTGCCTCTGTATCTGAACATGATCTGGCACAGAATGAGCACACTTACACGTGATTATGTGTCTGTCAAGACACCCTTGCTATGCTACTGACATACACCTTTTTCTTCTATCACGTGCTGCTGTGTTCGCTGCCACCACCACCAGAAATCCTAACAATCCAATGGAATCCTTGCCAGATGTTAGTCAGTAAAACACATTTTGCCAGATCAATTTTGGGATACCATTACAGACAACCAAACGCAAACGACGACAGTGACAACCTCATTCCCTGACTGAAGAAGGGCAACATGTTCTACTGACACTGAAAGTCATGATTGGCATACCACTCAGACATTTTGAACCACAGCAACACCCTGATCGAGTGCAGATGTTGCCAGGTCCACAAGGCATACATATACCGGTGACACTGCAAGGTGGACAATGATGTCAGTACTGGATAGTCGACCCACATCACACAGCTGTCTCCACCCCACCATATCCAGATTCAGGCCCCAACAGCAAACTATGCAAAGGGAGACACACACTGTTGCACAATCCACCGACACAACTGCTGCTCACAGGCACCCAAAATAGCAGACATGTCAATTGCAGCAGCACCAGCCTGGTTCACTGTGTTTCTGGACCAACACTGGGCACTCCAATAATCTCCTCAGAGAAAACAAAGGTTATGTGGTTACATTGAATATCTCACAGAGGACGTCAGAACTGTGGGTGGGTTCCCTCATGTCGTCGACCACCATTTGAATTATCACAATGAGATATTCAGTCAGACTCTTCAAGCGTTCATGTGTAGATCAACTCTGCCTGAGGCCATTATACAACCTGTACCCAACACAGGAGTACATTGCCACATAGGTTTCCAGTTTGTGTCTCAGGCAGAACTGAGAGAGGCAAAACCTGACCCATTGCATCCTTAGAGACCACAGAAACTGTGTTGTGGATGACCAGCACAAAACAAACTACCAGCCTACACTCATCACAAACGTTCAGAATACCCACCTGATGACCAGTAGCTAGCTCCATCTCCATCAAGCCCAACATGAACAGTCTAAAGATCTCATGCACTGTGCTTCTATTGACCATTAACAGCTGTCTCCACCACTCCACACACTTAATCATACACTTTATTACCGAGTAAAGACCCTTTTACATCAGAATCCTCTATTATTCCATATGTATCAGTGTTGGGTGTGCAAATACAACACATGCCAACCAATCTATTATGTCTCTGGTGTGCCATGAAGGGAATACAAACACCTCTACCCATCATATGTGCTTTCAGATATTCGTCAGACTGGCTTACAACCTCAGGTTAGTCTGTAAATGGTAATCATCACACCATGTCCCAAAAATCCCTGTACTGTCTCACTACACACAGGAGCATGCCTCAAAGCCGCATAGCTCTTTTATATGGGTCAGTGCTGGCTTAAGGAGACATTGCCAGAGGAACATATACTCATCAGATTATCTGTAGAACATTGTAGGGTGGGTGCTAGTATGGACAGCCTTAGTTTGGTGTATTATTCCTTCAAGAAGGTTGAGCTACCAGCACAAAATGTTACAGCATTCAAAGGTCCTTTGGTCGTGTGTGGGATGAAAATGCCTTCAGGTTAAAGATCAGATACTGAGATTACTACCTCACTTTGCCCTCTTTGGCATGGACCACTAGGCCTGGGCCTACCGGACATTATGATGTCCATAGGGCATCAGCCACTATCCCCGTCCTAGTCATCGTATGCTGAGTTCCCTTCCTCAGTTTGCACTCAGTGGCACCAGGTTGGCTGTTGGATTTGTAGATCAGATTTTCCATGCAGGATTTTACATTCAAAGCCTACTGCTCCTCGTTTCAAGGAGGGCAAAGTGAGGTTGCGAACTTGGTGTCTAATGACCACAATGAGGAGCATGGGCATTTGGACAATGAGACTTTGTCAGGCCTATGATTGTAATGCACAAGTGAAATGTCCCCATGTTGCTGTTGTGAGGTTTCCATGCCACTCTGTGATGATACATTCATTTCTCAAGTTGTCAGATTGTTCATGGTGCAATGATACTCAGAGTCAAGATACACCAGCAAGCTCTCACATGGTGCAATCGAATTGTGGAACTTGTAGTGAAACTGGCAAAGGTGCTAGTTACTGCACCCATTTGCCCAGATAAGCAAACAAAAGTGGTGATGGCTAGAAGGTTTAGAATAAAGCTTAACCTTTGGCATTGCTCTAGGCCACCCTCCGACCATTGTTTTTCGCCTGCTAAGCCATTACAAAAGGGGAAAGACCATATGCAAATCAGGCTTGGTCCCACCCCAAAAGGGGCATGGAGATGCTGGTGATCTCATGCAGAAGGGATGTGACCAAGCAGATCAGGCAGAACTATTCCTTTTGGGGTGGGACGGAAACTTATTTGCATATGGTCTTTCCCCTTTTGTAATGGCTTGGCATGCAAAGAATGATCAGACATTGCTTCAGCATAACGTGCATCTCACGTGATGAGGAGGATTGGAGCATTGCTAGGGTCCACTTCTCAGACAGGTACTACGCAGACTCTATGGTCTCGGGACAGGCATGGCTTACAAGTAGTAGTCTTCTTATTTTAGCCAAGTGCGAACCCAAGGCAAGAAATATCTGCTGGAGTACCGCTTTAAAAGAGTCCCAGTCTCCAATGATAGTGTTAAGTAGGAAGCATTGAGGTTCATTTAGACCCTCAGATTTACACTGATTGCAAGTAAATACAATAGAACATCATGAATGAAAAAATAGCGAGATATATCAATGTTAGATATTGGTGAAAACGCAGAAATTGTTTCGAAATCCCATGAAGAATGTCCTACATTGGCACATAGAGGTTCATGTATTAGAATGAAACAAGTTGATTTATTGGTAGCCATATTTATTATGCTTCATGAATTCGAGCACTTTAGCTGTTGTGTTGTTTCAAATTTTTTAACAATCAAACTGCTTTTTTAATATTGTTAAGTGTGAATTGTACGTTTTGTTGGTTTGTTTGCATTGTCATTAAGTTTGTGCATATATGTCACATGAATATCAAGTATTAATCGGGAATTTATTTATCAGTGTTCGACTTGTGTTTTTAAAAGTGCATCTAAATAAAACATTTTGTTTATTTTTATATCAATATGGGCAAATGGATTTTTTTGTCACCTTATAATCGCTTCTCATGTGATCTCCTGTAATTGAGTGAACTAAAGTATCTGCTTCTTTTTTTGAGTTCTTTGTGGTTGTAACCAGGGTTGACCGGATTGCTAACAACCCTGGAGTTCCCCCCTTTTTAAGCATGCTGGCAAAGAATGATTGTCTGGAGGTTTGGCCAGAGCAATCACAGAGGTTAAGATTAATTCAAAGCCTTCCAGCCATCACCTCTTTTATTTTCCCAGTTGCCCACATGGCATTTCATTTTTGTAGTACAAAATATTTTGATTCAAACAACACAACATGGCACCTTACCATTGCAGCCTGTTAGTACATCAGAGTCAAACACACACCGTGGTTTATGCCGGTTTCATATCCTTCTTCTCTGTACCATGCCTGCAGTCATCCGTGTTCATTTGCCGTGATGTAATGTAGGTAGCTCTAATGTGTTCAGGATTCATGCTTGTTTCATTCACTTGCTTGAGTCGTATTTCCATATGCAGTCTTACTTGCCACAGCTTCTGTCGCAATTAAGGGTGTTGCTGCTCTGTGAGACCCTGTAGTTAGATATGGATGTGTGACATATGATTGCTTTTAGATGACTTCAGTATTATAAGTTCATGTATTTGCTAGATGAGTCGGTGATGCACAACCTTGTGTATGTACTTCGGTCCATAGCATTTAGGGATTTCATTGGAGCATGTCCACTTGCTGGGAAAACCAAAGTTCTGTAAATCACTTTCTATTAGGTTCATAGAGGTACAGTGATCAGGGCCCACCTATGTGTGATGACACATTATCTGCCAGTGTCTCTGACAGTGGCCAAGGAAGCCCAATCACAGACATTGGCATAAATGATGGTTGACAGCACTAGGCTTCTGTTGTTATGTTATGTTATGTTATGTTATAAAATGTATTGAGCGTACGCCAGAGGCATCTTGGAGCTAATAATCAAACCCGAGTAGGCAGTGCTGCCATACAGCTAAAATAAGAGAGTTTTCAGAACAAGCCTGAAACAAAGATGATCCCCTATGATTCTGATATTTCGTGGCAATGTGTTCCACGGCATGGCGGTTGCTACCGAGAAAGCACAGCTGCCAGTTCTGACTAGTTTATAGCATGGAATCACCAGAAGGAAGCCATTCGGAAAGCAGAGAGCCCGCGTAGGGAGATAGAGCTGGAATTTATCCCAAAGGTATTGCAGAGCCAGTTCATATACAGCAAGATGAAAAACACAGAAGGATCTAAACTCAATGGGCCTCATTACGACTTTGGAGGTAGCCATGGCCATATTGGCGCCATGGCTGCCTCCAAAACCGTGTCCGGCTCCGGGTTCCCTGAATGGGGAAATACTGGGCCATTCCGAGTATGGAGGGCCCGGTATTTCCCCATTCAGGGAACTCGGACCCAGACCTTCCCCATTCCCATTCAAGCCCCACTCGGGCTCAATGGGAATGGGGAGGGAGCTAACAACAGACCCATTACAAGAGGGCCCGTTGTTAGCTCCCTGGTTCCCTCGCCGGACCCGCTATGGACGTCTGGATAAACCAGACGTCTACATCGGATCCCGCGAGGGAACCTCATAATAGTGCAGAATGCGTTTAACGGCGCCGGCACCATTATCAGCGCTGTTAAACACATTCCGCACAACTTGTAATGAGGCCCAATGTGTTTTAATACAGGGAGCCAATGATGATTCTGCAGGATAGGTGTAGTATGCGCGTTATAAGGGGAGGCATTAGCCACCTGAGCCGCCAGATTCTGAAGTCGCTGAAGGCACCTGATAGATACAGAGATTGTGCAAATACAGCAAGTTGCAGTTATCAAGGTGGCGCATTACCAGTGAAGCTAACCTTCCAAAGTATCTTAAGCTGCAGATGTCCTCCCTGGCAGACAGCACCAATTTGGGCTTCCATTGAGAGTGAGGAGAACAGCTTCACTCACAGATCGATCACAACTGTCACTGGAGAAGGAAAAGGTCCCACAGAAAGAGGCCAGAGAAAGGGTTTACAGGGCAGCAGCCCTGTAAGTCCTCTGTCTTGACCTCATTCAATATGAGCCAGTTGGATCACATCTACTGCTCCAGAGCCTGCAGGCAACTCCTGAAATGAGATGATATGCAGAAGATTCAGCTGGACAAGAATCAGCGTGTCATCTGTAACACCTGAAGACATGCGAGTGAATGAGACCAACCAGAGATTGCATATATATATTAAAGAGTATAGGGGACACCACAAGAAAGTGAGACTGGAGCTGAATGAAAAGGAGAGATAAGAGTTGCACCCTTTCAGATAGGAAACAAGAGAGCCATGTCAGTACCGGGCCAGAGATACCAGCTAGGGCAAGGCGATCTGGAATGGTCAACTGTATCAAATGCAGCTGAAAGATCAAATGAAACCAGCACCCCCACTCCACCCTGGTCGGACAGTCGTCCAGACTATCCAGAGCTGAAACAAGAACACTCTCAGTCCCACAGCCTGGGCGAAAGCCAGACTGAAAGGTACTAAAGAAACCAGACTCCTCCAGAAACTGTAAAGGAGAGATGAGGGACTTGAGATGTTTTATAGGGAAAGAAAGAAGAGAGATTGGCTGGAAATGTACAGGTATGGAAGGATCCAGGGAAGATTTTTTAAGAAGAAGAACCACCAATTCCTGTTTCATTTGCATAGGAATCAGCCCGGTGGTACAAGAAGCATTCATCACCTGAGTGACCCAGGGAGTGAGCATAGGCTTGGTTTCTTTTCAGATATCCGGGACACTGGCCCACATGTGATGTTAAGTTTAGAAGTGGCCTGTGGAATATCTTTCTCAGAAAACACAGGAAAAGAAGACCAGGAGTGAATAGATGTTGCCAGATTAAGGGTAAAAGATGAGAGTGGGTCACAGAGAGAATGTGATGGGACCACCGTAGATGAAGAGTGAGAAGTGGATGAAAGTGAATGTACCAAGGAAAAACAAATCCTTTGGTTGATTCAGAGCTATTTGGACTCTCTCCTGGAAGAAAGAATATGTTGCCTTATGGATAGTGGCATGATATGCCGTGGAGGAATAGCATCCTTCCTCACCAAACGCCATCAGCGTTTGAGGGCCTCAATTGAGGTGGTTAAGAGAAAGCCACCAATGTCTTGATGGTAAAAGGCACTATGTGGTAGTCAGACCATGTGATTTGTATCAAAGGATGGACCATCACTAATGAAGTTGCAGAGATCACATGGTCAAGGGTATTACCACGTTGATGAGTTCTCTCATGGACTAGCTGAATGAATCACCAGTCCCCAATACTCACAAAACAGGAAGGACTGTAGAATCAGACTGACAATTAAAACTCTGATTAAAATCACCTATTATTAACAAACTGGAGCATTTATGGAGGAGGTCTGCCACTAGATCCATAAATACATTTCCAAACAAAGGATCATATTGAGGAAGAAGAAAAAAAGAATAGATGTAGCGCCACCAAGGGAGGTATGGTGCAACGGATGTATAATAATTGACCTTTTCAGAATTGACTTTGGGAGAATTGACCTCAGGAGAAATGACCTAATTTAAAAAGTCAATTAGGACATATATACAGGGGGAAACCGCCCACATCCGCTGTCAATTCCAACCCCCCCACAGCACCCCACCCAATCCCCTTATATTATTTATAATCCAAAACCTACCCAATATATATATAAAATAACTAAAATAATATAAAGTTCAATTGTGCAGAAGGTCAATTAGGACCACTATAATAAGTCAGTCAGTCAAACAACTTTATTCGGCCGAAAATGGCCATCAAAGTACAACCTACAAATACAGTTATAAAACTAAAAACAGACACTAATACATAATAACAAAAACACAGCATAGAAGCGACAACCGAGCATTGCAAAAGACCGCCCCCCTAATGATGGCCCCCAAACGGATTAGTAAACCAGTGGTCAGGTCCCGCCCGCCCCTAACCCCTGGTAGTTCTTAGACCGCCTCAGACCCAAGGTGGTCAGGTTTGCCCCTGAGAGGGGCTTGTTGCCAGGGGTGTCCACGGAGTGCCACACGTGGGCGTGAATGGGAGATGAACCGGCTGTGATGCCACTTTTCCATGCTTGCCCGTGGCCATTACACTTTTCCAAGACGGCCCTTGCCATTTGGCTATCCCCAAAGACTAATTTAACAGTATCCACCTTTCCTGAGGAGTTGGGCAGTCTGATACACTCCAACAAAGAGCCCCCGGACACAAACCCACATTCCCCCACTGTCCGCAGCCAATGAAGACATTTGTTCCGAAGGGCATCCCTTGGTTCTCTTGAATCGATTGATAGTTTTGGGACACCATGGAGGAACACCCTATAACTACTGCAACCTTTACGTAAATGGTGCCCAGACGGAGGCTTAAACAGGCCAGGGGTTGGGGCACCAGCCTCCCTCCCCACTGCGCGTGATGGGCCCTGGGCTCTCCTAACGGGTTTCCGCAATGGTGAGGGCTCGGTCCCCAAGTCTGTACATCTGGTGCACTCGCTGGACTCACTTCGTTCGGGGGATGCTGGGGGGAGGGCCGCCTCTGGGCGGCTCCTCAAAGAAGGGGGATGCCTAGCCACATAGGCATGGGGCAGTCCAGGGTACGAGGAGTGTGTTCCTTTTACAAAGCTAACAGTCGGTCGCCCTGGGCCGACCCCTGAAGAACCCATTCTTTCCCTTCCCACGCCTCCTTCCCCCTTGTCCCCCAACAACCCTTTAATCAGGACAAGACGAAGGTTTTTGACCTCAGCCAGCTCAGGGAGCAGGAGGTGACAGGGACAACTTAGCGGCTTGGTGGAGTCGATGGAGGGTGGAACTGAAGGGGAGTGTTCTCCTTTATTGGGGGGTTTGGAAGACCGAAGAGGGCTAAGACCAAACAGAGAGCTAGCCCCGAGCATATGCTGGCTCCCAAGGCTAGATGGAAAGCTGGACTTCACTTCCACGCCCGGCCCCAAACCATCAACAGCCACACCTCTGACATCCAGAGTCATGGGCACGGAAGGCGGACATGAGTATACTTCGGGAAGAACCAGTGTCGGGTGCAGAACTTGGGTATCAGGACCTGGGCCAGAAGTTGGATGAAGGGGGGCCAGTTCCAGAAAGGGAGTGCTGCATGGGGCCAAGGGTGGGACCAGCAGGTTCAGCGGCACAGGGGCAGGACCACCAGCAGGACCACTGGTCAACTTCAATATGCCCATTGAGAATCTCTCACAGCCATTAGCCAGGTTATTCAGAAGATCAGCAGAGGCCACACAGTCAAAGCCCCCACCGGGAGTAAGCAGGTTTATGGGAGAGACAGAACCCTCCGGGCGGAACATGCCAAGCTGATGGTTGAGGGAGGGGGCAGCATGGTGCCGCAAGTCCCAGGGGGCCGAGATAAAGGGCCTGCCAACAGGCTGTAGATAGGGGCATGTAAAGGTATAGGCTCCCCAGAGGCTCCTTCTAAGACACTCTTTATCCCACAGGCAGTGGCCAAAGGTGCTCCACTCCCACAGAGGCTCCCGTTACACGCTCCGTTTCCCTGCACAGCCCCCAGAGCCATGCACTGCAAGCCCCTTTTCATTCTTCTTCCCACAATAGGTTTGCGATCAGCCTGAGGGACTGGGGTACCTTGAAGTTTCGAAAGAAGGGAAGATTGCAGCAGATGGTGGGGGGAGAAAGGGGAAGAGATTTCTCCTTCATCCGAGGCTCCTAGGGTGGGGACCCTAGGAGGGCCAAGCATCATGTGAATTGGATTATGGAAAGCCCTGCGTGACCGCTCCAAGAAGAACAGAAAGGTTCCAAGAGTTCCAGGGCACTCAAAGTTTGTTTCGTTGTTGTACAGGTCCGCCAACACTGAGGCTCACCTGAGGCTCACCACAAAGTGAAGTCCAATCCAATCCAGGCCAGTCCAGTCCTGTGGGTCAGGTCCCCCGCGGAGCCGCTAACACCCCCAGCGGGCCGCCAACACCCCGCACCCTTTTCCTGCGGCTTAATTAGATCAATTAGGACAAAAGGTCAATTGTAAAAGGTAAATTTGGGTAATACCGGTGCAACAGACTAACAGAGCTTCCATTTTGATGGAGTGGATTAATGGAAGAACAAGCACCTTAATCTCAGATTTATAGGCAATTTCAGTGTCCCTCCTCCTCCCAAAATGGTCAGAAATCCGACCCTTATGAACAATACAATTGTTATCAGGCAGATGCTGCACTATATCAGGACCAGCATAGTCCATAAATCAAGTCTCCGTAACACAAATAAAATCAGGACAATAATAAGCAACAATAGTGTGGCAAAAGGCAGTGTGCACAACTAGTGTACGCACATTTAAAAGTAAGCAATGTAGAAAATCCCCAGATGACACTGAGAGAGAGGTAGAGAGAGAGAGATAGATGGAGAGAGAGAGAGAGAGAGAGAGCGAGAGAGAGAGAGAGAGAGAGAGGCTTTACAGCAGGAGGACAAAAGATGCCCAGTGAGAGAAGGGTATTTACCAACGCAAGGCTCAATGATACATCACGTGAGAGAGACCTTGCTAAGGTGTCTGAAGGAACAATCAAAGCAGGATCTGCCCATGGCCCATTTGGCGCCCGGACGGACACAGGTGGGCTTGCATTTTGTGCACCTTTGACCCTCATTGGGCATGCCTGCTGCACTTGCCCGCTGTGCTGTCTCGTCTGCTCGTACATAAATGCTGGTAGGAAGAGTCTGTTGACCGCAGTGTAAGCTGCAAGTGAAAAGAGACTCCAAAGTAAAACAAATGCCCCCACACGTTACAGTAAAAACAAGCACAACATCAAAGGAAGTTTGGGGACAGGGTTATTTAAAAGCACGTTAGGAAAGCAAGTTACAATATTAGAGAAATGGCATGCAGCGTACATTCAGCATCTACCTACTTAGATTAGATTAATGCCACCAACACAAGCAGTTGTGGGCAGCATGCCACTGGCAACACCTGAACTGGATGTGGGCAAAAACCATTGTACCAGTTGATGATGTATGCTTGAGGTGACTGGTGCACCTCATCCGGAGAAGCTGGATGCCATGGCCCTATATCCTGCTCCAATGGTGAGACATTTGCAGAAGCATCATCATTCCCATTCAGGGGGAAGGGATGAGGTGTTATGGGGACTGACATTCCCATGGGGGAGACAGCCAACACCTGAGAGTGGACCCCTCTGTGGGAGATCCTGTGAAATCTAGTGGCTGTCAGAGCCCTGCGGGGAGACCGGGAACTTTAGAGAGAGTCATTTGGGTGGTGGCTACACTCTCCAAGTAAGCAAAAGAACTTTAGGGGATGCCTGTGCCATGTGCGAGAGTCCGAGAACAGTTGAAAAATCAAGATTGTGACAACAGCAGGATAGTATGGGCACCAAAGGGAATGACATGTTGTCATCAGTAAGTCAGCATCTGATCAGGACATCTCAGTCACCTCAGTCACTAGTACAGCTATCTGTTCTCCAACTACTCACACCATGGAGCAAGTATGCTCCAATTTTCAGTATTTGATATGCACTGGGTAATAACTCATCATCTTCATCATCCGAGCTGGTGTGTTGTAAATGGCAAGATGTATTTCCGTAGTCTGCCGCAATTGACTTTTAATTTTTCATAAATATCAGTTGTTCGACATTTGGTTCGGGGAGGATTCTCCATTGGTTGAGACTATATCACTGGCTAAAAACTCTCTCAGAATGCATACACTGATACCAGACTGTTGGGTAGACACAGTAAAAAGAGTGAGACATACACTTCAAAGTAAAATACATGTGGGAACGTGTCCACCCGCACTATTATCCATAGATAAGGTATTAGTGTCACATAAAACGTACACGTGTACAGATTCACCCTTTACCGGCAGCCTGTGGGACTGACCAGTACATGACCCAAGAATTGAGTTGCAGAGGTAAGAGGGGAGGAAAAAGCACTTCACTTGCCAAAAGGGTCCTGGAAAAAAGAGCCAGCAAATATAATGGCGGTGTCCAAAGAATGACACTAAAAATCACCAAAATGGGGAATCAACAATTATGCTGGGCAAAGATGTATGCATCTGAGGGAGAAAGGGCCCAAGAATCCCACTTTAAAGGTGGAGCCTTTAAAAGAGCAAGCACCCATCCATGGTTCAGGCATGCAAGGAACTGGTCCCAGGCTGTAGGGGTTCTGGAGATTTGTGGATCACCAGATAAAGGAACAAAAATACATTTACCAAGAATATGCAATTCCTTTTTGGATGATTACTTAGTACGATAACAACGACCTTATCCATTCCCATGCAAATACTTTATTATGTTTCCCTCAACCTCATCATAGCTGTATATGGTACTAGGAATATATGTTGAATTGTAGCATGAGCTCACAACTATTGTTGTAATTCCACGTGGATATCCTTTAGTGGAGGGATGGCTGGGGCTAGACTTCTGAGATTGTATGTGCCCATGTGATGAGAGTTTGGTAGAGAGGCCAATTCATTGTCTTTCTTAAGCCTAGGGAGACAAGGCTCATCTCCCTCTTTTGGCTTAGCTTCTTTCTTACTCACAGCATGAAGAATTATATACAAGAGGGGCTGCTGTGGAAGCTAATGGGAAAAGGCTACCTTGGTGCTTCTGGGGTTGCCATTTGCATAGTTATTTTAGCTTCTCAGTAAATGTTTCTCGACGTCTGAGAGCTGGAGAAACTGTGACAATGTATACGCTACACTTTGCTAACATCTTTTACATTCTTTTAAGCGTTTAATGTTAGTGATTTTATGTATATGATGTTTCTTTGTTTACTCTTTTTATCTTGGCATGTAACAACCTTGATTATGCAATAAAGTTGATGATATTATAGATTTTAAATGTATTCTTGATTTTTCAGAGTAAGAGCCCCTGATAAATGGTGCATTAACCCAAAAACAATGAGTGACCACCTTTGGCCAATTTTCCAGTTTGTAGCGAGGGAATCATTTTCAAGAAGGAAGAACCCTTCACTTTGATCTGATGCTTTTTAAATAGCTGGTCAACAGTATTATTCTACTGGAATAATAATGTTTAATATAGATATGCTGAACTTATTTTAAGGTACCATTTTGGATTTTTCATGGATAAGAAATGTTATTGGTTCTTTGCTGATGCAGTGTGCCTCCTGTCGCCACTAAAGATGGATCAAAACTTTCGATACACCTGTTATTTTACCTACCTCCGGTGTACGGGTGATGTTTACTACACCACTGAAAGTTTAAAGTTGATATTTGAAGAGATAAATTGATATTGAGAATGCAAAGATTAGGCTATCATCTTTGTTTGCTCAGTCGGGGACATCATGTTGGCTGCTCCATCTCCTGAATTGTAGAGTGTGTGTGAGAGGTTGTGCCTGCGAAACACTGTGTGCAGGCTACCAAACGAGTCTGGTAGGGGATGAAGAAGGTCCTCTTTGCATGTGATGATAGAGCGTTTCAATGAAAGGATCTGGAGCATTGATGATGTGCTGACTCTACAGTCATGCGGGTCGGGTGCAGTCTTGATGATGAACTGGCAATTAACCATCATTTGTGAGACAGGTGTGAGTTTGATCACTGAAGAAGAGAAGTCTGTAGACAGTCCTGTGTCCTTGTTGCCTCCTTACTCAACAGGAAGGCATTTTATTGACTTTGAATTAATGGAAGGCTGTGACAACCTTGTCAAGAATCAAGTTCTTAACGTTTGGGTGCACAGCCATCTCAGCAGTATCTGCTGAACTATGCCAGCCTTTTTTCTATTTGTTGGAAAGAGCAGACCTAAAACAAAACAACCTTATTTGATCAAGGAAGGATATCTGCTTGTTTGCAAGGATGCGTTTACATCTTAGCAGGCATGAACAAAGAATCTAGTGTAACTCATTTCACATCGCATGCCAGTGAACCATTGTCCATCACTGAAGCCTGCCCTTTCAATCACTGTTCAAATAAAGCGTGTGATGTGGTGACAGCACACTTCAGCCAAGGTCTCTGCTGTCCAACGTTCAAAGCTAAAATCCAAGGCCACAATGACCTTTTGAATTGCAGCTCTGGATCTTCCACAGAGAAGTGCACAATTTCACATCTGCATTTAAATGTTGTTACACCCACTCTTTTTTATTCTGAAAAGCAATATGATTTGGGGAAAGACATATTTAAGGAGGGTTTGCTAATATTTCCACTGATTCTGGAGAGGACCATTTATTATATAGGTCTTCATTACATGTGTGGTGAATTTGTGAAAATAATTACAGCACGGGAAATTAACATTATCACATGTGGGTTTCTGGATCGCTGCCTAATTGAGAATAAAATCACTAGGATGAATTCAACAAATTTGCAGAAATGCCGCAAGTGATAGTTTTGGAAATTAACATGAATTACTTTTTCATTTCTTTGTATCATTCCATCCTCATTTTGAGGATGGAGACAGACTGTGTTCATGAGCAGATCATACCATTGTGGTACCACCAATTTATTCAGTGCATAAACTAGTCAATTATATCATGTGTGTACATTGAATTATAAAATATGCTGTTAAATACAACATCTGCCATTCTTAATAAATGCTGCATACACTAAGGGACCAATTCATGATGGAAAAGAGTGCAGTCATCCCACAAGTGCTATGCACCGAGAACGACACTGTGTGAGCCTGCACACAGAATAAAAAATGTGTACCATGCTTATTCATGAAATTTTCTGCACAAAGAAACCGTATGCGCATGTCGCATCCGAACACCACAACTGCCAGATCAGCTACATTTCTGTGCTCACCCAGGTGCAAATACACTCTACCTTCAAACAGTGCGTGGGGTCCCTCGCAAGTGGTTCTGCATCTCAGGGACCATGCATGGGGTCTCTGTAACTGTTACTGGCACCCCGACAACATGCGTACGATGTATCGTAACTCAGGTAACACTCGGAAAATCTGCGTGCGAACCCCCGTAGACCATTCCTGCTCCACAGTACAATGCGTACGCGCTCCCCTAAGTCTGATCGGATCCCCGGCTGCATACGCGTACCTGTAAATCCGACATGCAAACCCACTACTGCCCTGCAATTCCTATGCACAAGTGTACTTGTACCAGCCTTCTGGTGTCAGAGAGATGGAGGGATTTGCGTGGGTATTTCGAAGGTGAGAGGCTGCGTGGAGAAATCCACAAATACGCTTTGTCATGCACATTTGTGGGCATGCTATGGACTGCCTGCAGCCCGTACCTCCTAATGCCAACTTTTTCCCCTGTTCTTCCTCATTTTCCGATTTCTGCCTCCTACTACGCCCACTGCGCATGCCTCACCCATGCTCTGCATAGTGTTTCACGCAAGGCACTAAACTGCTCGCAGAGACGTGCCGAGCCTGCGCACAGTCCCCACAAGTTACAAAAAAGTTCTGTGCATTCGATTCCATGAATCAACAAACAGGGTTTTGCACGCAGAATGGTGTGCAAATCCGAGATTTTTAACTCAAATATTTCCATGAATCGACCCTGAGTTTGCCTTATCAATAATCAAGCAGGCGATGTAAACAGGCAGTAATTGTTAATACTACCTGTTTTTTTATAATTACTACCACACTCACATGGAGGTGCAAAGTTTATTGCTACTATATGGAGAAGGAGTGTAGTTATTTTTTACAATTGTACCCACCAGTATGGGGAGCTAGAGGAGCATGAACACGCCCAGCGGAAGCCCCAAACGTAACAGGGGGGTCACTCATGAACCCTGTTCTTCTGGCTCGCACATGACAGTAAGAGGAGGGAGGGGTGCGGAGTGAAAACCGTGGGTTAACTGACAAAGTAGGGAATGCAAAAAAGGTCTTGCTCCACCCAGAGCAACATGAAATCACACTTGCCAATGACTCACTCCTCAAGGATATTTTAGTTATAGACATGGCAGATAAGTGCACACCCCATTTGGTACACCATTGGGTTAGCAAGTGCTCCAGTGGTGCAGCTACATTTCTGCTCTTGCATAAGCCAAGACATAGGAATATGCCATGGGGCTGATGGGCAGCCCTTCCACTTATTAGAAAGTTACAAATGCTTCAGAGGTTGCACCTTACTGCAAAACACACTACCATTAATGAAGATCCGCTTGCACCAGCTCAACTGAGAATGCAATGCCTCCTTTCCCTGAAGATGTACCTTTGCACCGTGAA
Organism: Ambystoma mexicanum; assembly: GCF_040938575.1. Classification (NCBI taxonomy): domain Eukaryota; kingdom Metazoa; phylum Chordata; class Amphibia; order Caudata; family Ambystomatidae; genus Ambystoma; species Ambystoma mexicanum. Next base: position 974,336,318 of record NC_090925.1, read on the forward strand.
ATGTGTCAGATGGTGCCTTGTTCCAGAGCACCTTCCCAAGGCCGTAAGCTTTCAAGCCAGCACACTTTGCAGATAGGTTTAAAAAAATGCAAACGTGGCATTGTGGGGAACAACCACTCGGAAATGGGAGGACATAAATAATATGAGGTTAGTAGCTAATGCTTAATGTTGGAATTGTCCCTCTTCTGAGTTCTCTAATAATAAATGTTACTATTACCCAATGAATGGACGGTTCTGCCTGCACTGTAGGAATTCGAGCTAGCAAAGTGTATACTGTCCCCATGTCAGAGGTGGGTGCTTCATTTGTGTGTTGCCCTCTCAGAGATATTACAGCGATTCATTGTGCCACATCTGAAGGCGTTTTCTAGGATAAGCCTACTGAAAGATCCCTTTAGGTGAGAACAATCAGACCAAAGCGCTGGGGTCCATGACTAGAAGGTGGAGGTACATGCAGACCTCTATGGATCAGGAAATGGACAACACTGAAGTGTGGTTTCAAAGTAATTCAAGGGCCTCAATGGCAAAGGCCATTGGCATTGGCAGAAGCAGTAGTCTTAAGGCACAGATTAAGTCTATCACTGACGCATTGTGATAGACATGTTCCTGATGAGCAAGCAGGGTGATTTAGTGAGTTGGGGCTGCATCTAGGGCAGAAGTCAGTCAGAGGTTCGATGCCACTGCGCATGGCATGGGGCTGGCTGAAACCTGCTGCTCACACAGTTTATAGGACAATCTAAAATTACAAGAAGGAGCACTGAATAAAAAATTCAGGCTGCGGGCAGCTGCAATTCTGCAGTCCAGTGCCAAAGCGGAGCCATGATTTCAGGGCCTTCGAACACAAAGCAATTCCATCCAAGCGTGATCAAACACTATGGGTCCAAAACGTGTCCTTTCAATAGGAACCCATGGGCTCCATCTCAATGCAAATAAACCTGGCAGGAGCGCTACAGTTCATAATGCTGTGCACTATATTTCACAATGCACTAAATTACAAGTTAAGCATCCCCGGAAAGGAGTTAGGTAAAATCTGCAAAGAAGTGTAGAAGTCACCTGGAAAGCAATGCTTGAAAGGTCTTTCAGAAGGAAAAGGTTACCACTAATTAGATATTGAAAATGATTCTGTAAGTGAAGCGGTCAGCCCCTGTTATTACATGTAAGCTCTTCTGGAAGTGTACCAACAATGCAAAAGACTATGGGCCCGATTCATGGAATTATATGCAGGGAAAATAGGGACTTTGCGTGCCAAACTGCATGCAAAATCCCATTCGACGATTCATGGAATCGACTGCGCAGCACTTTTTTGTACTTTGCAGGGACTTTGCACTTTCTCAGGAAGTCTCTCCAAGAGTCTAAGTGCCTTGCACGAGACCACCACGCAGAGTGTGGTCGTGGCTTGCGAAGAGGGCAGGTAAGATGGCAGAACTCGGAAAATGAGGCAGAACAAGGGAAAATCTGGGTGTTACGAGGGATGGCCCGCAGGCAGGCCATCACACTCCCTCTATTTAGCAAAACAATACGTATTCATAGATCCAACTGCGCAACCTCTCGGCAGGGAAATTGCCACGCAAATCCCTCATTCGATCCACCACCTGAAGGCAGGCATACAGACACTTGCACATAGGAATCACTGCAGAGTTAACATCGGATGTCAGATTTAGGGCTGCATGTACACAGCCGAGGCTCTGAACTTACATTGGTGTGTGCGTGTATAGTGTAGTGGGGAACATAAATGGTTTACAGGGGTTCTCAAGCAGTTTTTACAAGTTTTACAGGAGTTGCGAAAAATTGGACACATGTTGTTGGGGTGCCGGTAACAGTTATGGGGGACCCCGCGCACGGTCCCCCCATACATACAGGCCGGCTTGCGTGGGACCCAATGCACTGTTTTGAGGCTGCATGTATTCGCGCCCGTGGAGCACGCTAAGGTAGCCGTTCCTGGCTGTTTCTGCTTGGTGGGGGGCGTTTCAGGGGCTTTCCGGCCACGGATTGCATATACGGTTCCTTTGTGCAAACAATTCCATGAATACACAGAACACGCTAGTGAACTTCAGCACACAGGATTTTCAGGATCAATTCACACTTTTCCATGAATCGGGCCATATGGGGATATTTTCTAAAGAAAATATTAGGGGATAATTCATAAAACATAATGGCTTCTTATGTGATTTGCAGAAAGATATGATGAGCCCTGATTGACAGGACAGGGTTGATATCATTTACACAAGGAATGGAGATGTGGGGCCTGATTCATGGAATTGTTCGCACTGGGCAAACTGGCTTTGCACTGCCAGCAAACACCCAGATTCACAGAACGGATCAAAGTGTATTTTAGCAGTGCCACAAACACCCTGATTCACAGAGTGGTGCAAGCGTCCTTTTTCAGTGCAAAGTCACTTTGCTCTGCAAAATTACTCTTTGCACGCTGAATTAGGACCATTTAGCACAGTGCAAAGAGTACTTTTGCAGTGCAAAGTGACTTTTCACTGCAAAAATATACACTTTGTATTGCCCTGAAAGTCACTTTGCCCTGCCCTGGGATTCAGGGTGTAATATACACTTCGCACCGCTCTGAAAGTCACTTTGCACTGCTCTGTGAATCAAAATGTTTATTGGCAGTGGAAAGTCACTCTGTAACAGTGCAAAGTCACATTGCACAGCGCTAAACATTCCATGAATTAGGCCCTTGGTGATGTAAGCAATTAACAGGTTTAGCAAAAAAGATGAAGATTATCAAAAACATGGTATTAGGCAGTTGTAACGCGGCACACGAATCCCAGTAAGGAAGCGTCATGCTCCTGCCCTGAAAGCTAAACAAATGTATACAAGTGCATTCAAAATAGAAATGAGTCAAAATAAGTTTGGTTGGTAGTATAGAGTGGGTGAGTGGACAATTGTTTAGTGCATAATTGCAAACTGAACTCTCTGTGGAATATATCAGTTTTACCACACTTGGTTGAGTATACACACCTGTGTAATGAGTTTTTAGGTTTTGTAGCGAGCCTCGCTCCGACCCCTATCTATTTATGCAAGAGTATATACAGTCGTGGGCTCGTTCACTGATGTGCCTAGTGGATGGTCTGAAACATGTCTGCGGATGTCTGAGCTCTCTTGCACAGAGACTGTGGACACCAATTCAGTTTTAACTGCTCCCATTGGTGACAGGGTCAAGAATGGTTTGCATTAAGATGGCACCTTCTGTGCTGCCAGAGGCGGGATAAAATGGCCTATAAATGATGTCTGAAGACAGCCGAGTGGAATTCCTAGTGTTTACATACATTGCTTTCAGTGCATGTGGCTGGAATTTCTGTATAACGTGCATAAGGAGTTATGTGGGAACGACCTTCCTGTCACATTGAGCCGGTGCCCAATGTTCCCCAAGCAGGACCCTAAGACCCTCGGATCTGTCGTTACCTTCTTGAATAAAGTGAGACAGATGCGATACAGTAGACAACACAGAGGTTGCTAGAATCACAGCTTTCGAACATCCTAGATCTCCGATAACAACCCAACTATCTAACATTCCAAAAAGAACACAAAACTGAATTCATCTCGAAAACCTTCACTCATGGAAAATGGAGGCAGATTTCGTCAAGCTCCATGTCAAAGGCAAGAAAGCAGCACGCTGAGTAAACCATGACGATACTGGACACATACCTAACAACACACCAGCAAACTGCATTCAGATAACCACGCCCTGAGGTTCCTTTAATCCGATGACCTCGGGACCTTGGTCAATGGCCCTCCATGCCAAAAGAGGCAAAACACACTATGAAGCAGCCAGAAGGACATGCAGAGAATGCTATAAGGGCTGGTCGAGAGTTGTGTGAAGAATGCAAAGAATCGGTGGAAGGAATTGCACAGTAGTTCTTTCTGTCATGTTGTGGATATTTTATATTACTTGAGTATTTCCTCTAAATCCCGAATAAAAGAATATCCGTTTTGCTTTTATTTAACTTATTCAGACAGCTGTTGAATACCAATAAAGCAGCTCATAGTCAGAGAGGTACCCTTTGTTGGCAAAGATACTGCTTAGAGCAAGACAGAAAACCTAGTGGTGGCTGCTGTTGGCAGTCCAAATAAAATGTGCCATGATAAATACATTTAAAAAAAAAAACTTTTCACAAAGAGAAGCATACCTGGCAGACCAACCAACTCCACAAAACCATTGAACTATAATCTGATTTTGATGGAAGATCCAGTTATGAATGCAGACTTGTAATGTGTATCAGTTGTATTATAGTGTATTTTAGTTTCAAACTAGTCCATATAAACATGGAATGGAAGATGACCTTTGCGCCCGCCTGGAAAAACCTGTGTATAGGCACATAATATTATTATTATTATTATTATTATTATTATTATTATTATTATTATTATTATTATTATTATTATTATTATTATTATGCAGCTTTTCAATCAAAGAGCTATAAGGACAACCATTTTGCAGCCCATAACCTCACAAATGTGTTTAAAACACATGAGTTAGTGTGTTTCCATACATAGCCCTCAATGCGTGGCCTTTTCAGTATTATTTCACTCCAATGCATAGCAATGGCTTGCCTGCATATGCTTTGGATCAGAGAACATTTGCCTGCTTTGTCCGTGAACCTTTCTGAAAATATGATTATAAAGTGTACTTGTTGGTTGCTTACATGAATAGATATAACATAACATAACAACAGATCTTTACCCCACTGTGAAGCCATGTCAAAGCAGTGAGTGTGAAGAGAAGGTTTGGAAGAGACGCTGTGTGGGCGTCGGGAGATGCTCAATCAGAAAAAGGCGAACATAATGCTACGTTGTTTGTTTGTATATCACTTTCCATCACCATCAGGACATTGTTAACCCCTCAGGGTGAAGCAAAGAGTTAGAGGGAATGAGAAAACACAGTCCTATGTTCTGGTGGTTGTTAGCATAGTGCTGTGATCTCGGCTACACTTTAAATCACAAAGTGAACCCACTACAAATTCACATGTACTTTCCTTTCAGCTTTTTTCCCCTAATGTTATGCTATGTTTCTGGGCTCATGGCATGCTCCACCACCATGTGCATAGCCACTTGCACTCTGGAGGATATGAGGTAGGGGCAGTAGGTTTTGGCAGTTGGAAAAGAGGGAAAACGCACGAAAGCTGTGCTTTTGTGTTGGTAGGTGTCGTTCGGAAATACCTGGTTACTGTGTGTGTGTCTTTTCTGGGCAGTTCGTGACAGGAGCACTTGAGGAATCTGTGTTTAGAAGGGAGCCCTGTGCAGTCCAAGTGTGATGCATTGTTTCAGTATACAAGTGGGTTCGAGAAGTGTAGCATTGTGATGTTTGATGTCTGTTGGGAGGGGGCTTCAGATCACATGGCTGGCTTAGTTGATGTGAATATTTTGTGTTGGAGTGTGGAAATTAAGGACCTGATTAATGGAATTAATTGTGTGGTATATCGGAACATTGAGCGCCAAACCGCATGATTCAACTCAGTTTGTTGATCCATGGAATTGTCTGTAAGGGACTTTTTCGTACTGTGCAGGAATTTTGAGCAGGATCGGCACGTCACTTCAAGTGGTGGAGTGGCTTGCGCGAGACACCTCGCAGAGAATGGGCGCGGCCTGGGCATAAACCGGAGTTGGGGCGGAATATGCAAAATGTGGAAGAACAAGGGAAAATGTGGCCATTACGAGGGACAGGCCACAGGCAGTCTAACACACACCCACTATTGGTGGGATGACATGTATTCATGGATCCGACAGCGCAACCTCTTGGTAGAGAAATGACCACGCAATGCATTCAAACGATCTTCCACCCGAAGGTAGGCATACAGACACTTGTGCATAGGAATCTCCATTGGGGGTAAGATCGGGTGCCTGATTTAGGGATGCGTACACACAGTCAGGGTTTCTGGTTGCACTGTAATCTGCAGGTGCTCATAAGCAGTGGAGCGGGGTGCAGGAACCGTTTATGGGAGTTTGCACGCATGCGTACCGGAAAATTATGTTTTTACAGTACGTGATACGCATGTTAAGAGGGTGCTTGGAATAGTTACGGGGGCCCCACACATCTCCGCCGGGGTGCTCGCCTGGTTGGGAGGGTATGCAGGCTGTTTTACATGGGTGCATTGCTGCGCACACGAGGAGTGTGCAAAGTTTCCATGGCTCTAATGGGTCTGCGTGCAGGCATGTTGGCATTCCGTCCGTGACTTGAGCATGGGATTACTCTGCTTGGAAAATTCCATGAATACGCGTGGTCTACAGATTTTCTTATGCACGTCTGGCCGTGCAGGTTAGTTCTTAGTGTGCAGGCTTTGCGGGATCGATGCACACTATTCTATAAATCTGCCCCTAAGTTTGTTAATGTGGGGTGCAGTTTTTGGAGATCTTGATCAGCCTTTGGAGAATTCTTCTGGTGTGCCTGTGCTCAGGTCCTGGTAGTAGTGTACCATAGGTTGGGAAAATGTGAGGAGAAGACACACGGTACCCAAAAACAGGATGGTATTCCCAGCACTTGGTTAAATATCACATATGATAAGGAAAGGGGCCGGCAAATGGGAGCAGGCTGCAGTGACAACAATTTCATCCATTGACTGACTTCACTCCAGGGGAAACTCCCAATAGGGACAACCAAGTCTAGAATGATAGTGTAGAAACAAACACGACGGTGAACCATTACAATGGGGTACCTTGAAGCAATATCGCAGTGGGGGATAAAAATGTAAATAAGACAGACTGAAACACATCTACATTGAGACATATGAGAGCAAAATCAGGGGCGTAGCTTGGAGCAGAGTCTCATTTTGACACTTTGGTGCAGTGTAATAATAAGGTAGAATGTCAAATGATGAGCAAGCATCGGCCACAAACAAACAAGACACGACATATAGCAAGGAAATGCATGTCTTAGCAAGGAATAAAAAAAGGCATGAAAAATCATAATAAGTCATTGCTACCAATGGCCTCTGCAGATAACTCACATTTCACTTTCTCACCTTACAGCTTTCAATGTGTCTCTCTCTCTCTCTCACTCTCTCTCTCTCTCTCTCTCTCTCTCTCTCTCCCTCTCTTTCTCTCTCTCTCTCTCTCTCTCTCTCTCTCTCTCCCCCTCTCTCTGTCTCTCCCTCCCTCCCTCTCGCTGTGTTGTACACTGTGTGCCACACAACTCTCTGAATGCAGAAGAGGCTGCATTAGGACTCGATTCAGAACCCTAAGCGAAGTGCTAAGGGTTGAGGAAGCATTCACTTTTTGGTTTATAGAAAGCAATGCCTGAAATATGAAAACCCCAGGCTTTCTCTTTTCTTTCCCGAGTGTGTTGGTTGATAGACAGTAGTCACCTAAAGCTCACTCTAACTTCTTTAGGTGGTGTGCTGTTGGGCCTGCTGGAACATTGTATGACAGCCCAGGAACTGTGTTTGTCAAGCATCCGACAGGCAATTGGGTCAGAGTCCGGAATCCCTAATTGCTTCTCCAGGATAGCTACCAAGTGTCTCCAGCATACCTGGAAATCCCTTTCAAAAAGCACACAGCCAGGGTACATCATTAAATCCCTGTACCCCACCACCCCCCCTGCTGTTGGGTAACTCCACACTTTGGATTCATGATGTTTCCTCACAGCGCCATTTCACCGAAACCCAGTTCACCAAGCCCAGCATTGGCATTGCTGGGAAACATAATTTCTTCCGAGTGCCCCCTTCCCTACCCTCTCCCAACTTGGGGGACACACCACAAACCCCATTTGTATCCCCTGCTCTCCTCCTCCAACACTCTGTCTTGTGTTCAGCCGGGAACACCGCAACCACTCCCTGAGTCCCGACCTGCCCTCACCATTCACACACGCACACACACACGAACACCACACATAGATACAAACATAAGTACACAAACACCGCTCATACCCTCACCCCAATCCCCCTCCTTACCTCACCTGCCACCATTTCCTGGTCCAGCAACAACTGCCCAGTAAGTTCATGCCTTCTTTTGGACAGGCCGCCACTCAGCGAAAGCAGCCCTTCATGAAGTGTTTTCAACAAAACTGTGCAACACCCCATATCTTCGCTTTTATAATGCTGTTGAATCTCTGCACAGCTTACTTTTCTGGTTGGTCAACAAAATGAGTGGCAGCCAGGATACAAGTTGGAGAGTGGAATCCTTGAATTGCCATCCGGGTGCACCATGCATGTGCCAGACGGGGTGCCATGACTTGCGCAAATATAAGCCCCCCCTTAACTGTCTACTCTGGGCCTCTAAATTTCAATACTCCAAAATAAAAAGACCACTGTTTCCATATTTTTTCGGTGTCACAAATCTAGAGAATCTAACGTTCATACCGTTACAAGCCCTAGACCCCTTTCCATGGCACATAGTAAAGATAGCACAGAAACCAAACAACCTCATGTCTACATGAATAAGTAAAGAAACGCTTTCTGAAGTAACTAATAAAAAGTATGTCAGTAGTAATCATTTACACTGTAAATTACCAAAACTGTGAAACAACTATCATAAAGAAAGCAGACGTATTGAAAAACCTTGTCTCCATTACAGAGTTAATCAAATTACAGGAATGCTCTTAATTGAGAATTTGTGATGTAAGGTCAGCTAGCCGCTGTACTATTACTACCTAAATAAGGCAATTTATCAAAGTAGAAGAACGGATGAGGGGGTCTGCTGGAGGGGTTTTGGTGAGCTTGTGGTGTTCTCCCCCTAAAATTGTCACTCACATGTTAATCACAATCATTGTTTTCTGCTAAATTAGAATCCCTACTATTTTTTTAACTGCTGTAATATTGCATCTCAAAATGTTTCATTCTATAAATATATTATCTAGGGCAGTCAGTGAATCCCTGCTTTGCTTCTCCTTCTTTTCTTACATTCTGTGAGGCTCGCCGTTTTAGGGAGAGGAAATGCAAAGCAAAATGAACAGAGTAACAGATGCCAGTCATTTTATCCTCACACCCAGATCCCAGGTACACTTCTCCATGCAATGCAACCTTCAGATGGTACATCTTCATCAGCATACATAACATTGGCTATAGTCATACGATGAGAAGCTAATTCATGGATCTCTCCGAGCGGTTGACTGCCTTGTGTGAGACACTGCGCAGAGCGTGGGTGAGTTCTGCACAGAGACAGGGCCATCTTAAGCACTTTTGGGGCTCTGGGCACGGACATCTTTGGGGCCCCTCTCCACCAAACTAAAGGAATTAAGGGATCAAGAATACTGGTCGCTCCCCCCACCCGCTGCGCTCCCAACCTATAGGTTGATATGCTGTCTCGCATCATAATAAGCATGTTTACTCCCTTTAAGTCGTCTCCTTGCCCTCTTCATTGTTGCTCTAATCAGAATTATAAACAAGTAGCATTTGAAGACCAACATTAGCAGTCTACAAAGGGGTTACTGTTCTACTACATACATGATACTTTTTATCAATAACATCCACGAAGGTAGATGTAGTATTAATGCAGGACCATATGTAAAAGGCACAAGTAACCCATACTAGACAGAGAACTCACATTAGCTGCCTCACATAATGCAAAAGTGTTCAAGCATGGATAGAGGCCACCAATTGGAAGGAAAGAGAACGCTACACGTACCATAGCATGGATACTGGAGGCAGATTAGAAGCTACCAGGAAGGTGTCTTTATCCAGAAAGACTGATATTAGAAGTGGGATATTGTTGTGTTGCCATTAGCTATCAAAGGAACAAATAAATGCCTGTGCTGTGTGATATAAATATGCTCACTATTAACACAGTGAAACCATGAATAAGGCTTTTATGAAGATCATATGATGAGAAGGAAATCACTCGGAAGGGCTGACAATTTTGAAAGGTTTAGAGACTGGCAAAATTGAGAGGTTAGGCAATCCAAGAATAAATGAGATGCCCAGGATCACACATTGGGTAAGGGGTGAAGCTGGGATGTGTGCCAACTCTGCAATTTCTGCATTTGGGCACTTTGTTTTAGTTCATGGTATGAACTTGAAAATAATCTAATTTTATTTAAAATAAACTGACTTGGAAAGTACAAAAATCACATTACCAAACATTAGCATTTTTAAACAAAATATTATAGAAGGGTGTTAAGCAAAATGGGAATGATTCTAGCTTTGTTCTCTCCATCAAGGGAAGTAAATAAGAGCCAGCATACCAATCGATGTGATTTAACAAATTTAATCTGGGTTTGTATTTGTATTTTAAAACTTTGAATGCTTCCAAAACAATGGCTTGTGACATTTTCATTTATAAACGTGCATACAAACCTTTGACTTTTACCAAAAGACAAACCATTTTTTGTATCAAACAAGCAGACCTTAAAATATGCTTGCATGCGGCATGCAACATATGGTCCGCTCTGTTCTGTCAACCAGCCTTTCCACCGAAATGGCCTACATAAAAAGAAAGATCAAGTAATGGGCTAAACGATACCAGCAGCATGCAAAAAGGAAAACCTCACAGAAGACAGCACAGTAATGTAAGATATATTAGATGATTTGACCAGGATCACCGTATTGTCTGCTGGCAAATCCAGGATACAAACATGAATGCTCTCATTCCATAGTCTTGAATTTGGATACTTATTCACCTCTTGGACTAACCGTTTATGCCATCATTGGAGGCGATTGCCTAGGTTTTACAACACCCCATCTGAACTACCCATACGGATGATATGTTAGTTTTTATAGCAACCCCTATCTGGTACAGGTACATTGCTGATAATAGCAGATCTTGTTCTGCAAAACCAAGTACATATGCAGGCAGGTTTATAAACCTCAGACATAGGAAACACTCAGCCAGCTTTGCTGGAATGTGCTATTCTAATTTTGCTTATGAACACATATCTTGCAATGGGTGCTTCAAACACTGAGCTAACTTCTGAAATATTGTGGCACTCAATGTATCAATGTGCATTTCACCATTGCCTAATGCACATGATCAACATAATTCCCACAGGAAGGAAAGAATGCTACAGAGTTGTGCCATAAGGAACACACAAATTATGTATACCACAATGAACGCAGAAAACAATACTTGATGAATTGATCAAGGTAGAATGCACTTGCCAAAACAGAAAGGCAATGGGTTTCGAGTCTAGCAGCACCCCATAGAATATCCTGAATAATGCTATTTTTAAAAAAAAACTTTTATTTATTCAGCTCGGCAACACAGATACAGGTGAGTAACAATAAAGCATATGGAATCAAAACAGTGCAATCGGCACAAATTGATATAGTACATTTAAACGAAGTACATAAAGGAAAAGGAATCAACATATGCACATGGGGGACCCATAGAAGGTCGGAGCGAAGGCAGATGGAAGATAAATCAAGGACCAACTAAGGATGAACTAGGAGAAGGAGCTGGGGATGCAGGATCTGAGTCGGTGTCAGTGGAGACATAAATGAGCGGAACTTCAGCCAGATATCTCTAGGTCTGGAACGGGCGGGCTGTTGTATCGCCCAGGACTCTTCAGTGTCGGAGGCCCAAGTAACTGCCCTGAGCCACTGTGCGTGAGTACGGGTGATAGGCCGAAGCCAGCAAAGTAGAATTGTACGCACAGCTAGTAGCATACAGAGGCCAGACAGTTTTCTGGAGTCACGGTGGAGCTCGGGGAAATCGTGAAATAGGCATTTCATTGGGGATGGGGGAATGGGGGATTCAAGGATGGACGACATAGTGGAACACACTGAGGTCCAGAATTGAGTGAGTCGGGGACAAGACCAGATCATGTGGATATAATCAGCATCCTCATAGCCACATCTAGGGCACCTAGGGGAGGAGTCGCTCGAGATGCGATGTAGCTTGGTCGGGGTGTAGTGGTACCTGTGGAGCACCTTGAATTGAATTAATTTGAATCGGGAGTTGAAGGAGACCCCCTGGATACATGCACACATATGGGTCCAACGCTCATCGGACATCTCGAGGCCGAGATCTGTCTCCCAGGAGCGCCGTAGTTTGGAGAATGTGGGGGGTGATCTGGTTTGAAGCAAAGTGTATAGTCTGGAAATGTTGCCCCTCATAGGGACAGGTGAGGACAGTTCGGTGATTGCAGGTTCATCAGGTGGCAGTGCTGGGAAACACGTGTACTTGTGCTTGAGTACTCTATGGAGGGATGAATATTGAAGCCAAACGGAGGGTCTCCGTCTAAGGGGCGCCGGGAGGTCAGGCCATTCTATGAAATTACCCTGTTCGAATTTGTCACGCAGCAATTCATAACCCGCCTCGGCCCATGTACGACCACAGAGGGAGGGACTCGTGGGACCTCCGGAAGGAAATTCCAAATTGGGAAGATACCATGGAAGGGATGTGCGGTGCCCAATATTTGCCAAGATTTGGATAAGGCCAAGGATGTGCATGTCGCTGGATCCAGTGAGTCCGAGACCACTGGCATTGGTGTGATCACCAGAGATCGAATGTCGCGGTCACTGACTGATAGCCTTTCTAGTCTGACATGAGGAGGGGGGTCCGATATATTGAACCAGTGCGCAGTGTGTTGGAGTTGTGCCGCCAGCCAGTACTTGAGGAAGTCTGGTGCCCCAAAGCCGCCAGCCTCCATTGGGGCGGAAAGGGTCTTGAGCTTAAGGCGGACCGCACTAGAGTGCCAGAGGAAGGTGTTAAGGGTGCGTGTCAATGCCTGAAAGAAGTCAGCTCCCGCCCACTGCGGAATATTAGCAAATCTGTAAAGGAGTTGGGGTAGTACCACCATCTTCAGTACCCCTATCCTACCCGCCAGTGATATCGGAAGTTTGTTCCAGCCCTGTATTTTTATCATAAGGTTTGAAAGGTATGCCTGATAATTATCTTCCAAGACCCGTTCAGTGTGACGGGACACCACTACGCGCAGATAAGTAAATTTAGATTGGGCCCATGCTAATCCCATGGTATCGGGAGGGGGGAGTGTGCTGGGAGTGTGTGGAAAGAGGGTTGATTTAGAGCAGTTCACCGTGAGACCAGAGATACGTCCAAAGAGAGCAATATCTTCCAGTATTGGGGCCAGATTAATTTCGGGGGAGTGAATATAGAGGAGAGCATCATCAGCATACAGAGAGACTATATCTGAAGAACCGGCAGTACGTAGACCCCTATGCGCATGGTTTTGGCGAAGCATGTCCGCAAACGGCTCCATTGCCACAGCGAAGATTAAGGGTGAGAAGGGGCAACCCTGTCTAGTGCCCCTAGCTATATGGAAGAGGGGGGAACAACGGTCCTCAGTACGAACTCTGGCAACAGGGTTGGAGTAAAGTAGCCTGACCCTGGAGACAAAGGTGGGGCCAAATTTGCATTTGTCGAGTACCCAGCTCCACGAGACCGAATCAAAAGCTTTTTGCATATCAAGTGTCGCGGCCACCGCGTGCACACCCGGGTGCACCCTACTTATAATGTTGAAAAGGCGTCTCAAATTCAAGGAGGTGGAGCGGCCCGGGATGACCCCCGCCTGGTCTGGGTGGATGATATGTGGCATGAAGGGGACAAGTCATAGAGCGAGTAATTTTGCATAAATCTTGACGTCACAATTGATTAATGAGAGTGGGCAGTAAGAGCCGCATTGAGTGGGGGGTTTATTGGGTTTTAGTAGGACTGTTATGGTGGCTTCGCGGAGTGAGGGGGGGAACTGGCCTACCTCCACCGACTCCTCCCAGAGAGCAGCCAGGTGAGGGAGTAGGAGTGATTTGAAATGCTTATAAAACTCGACAGGTATACCATCCGATCCTGGGGATTTGCCTGAAGATAGGGAGTCTATAGCCTCCGAGAACTCCTCAGGGGTGAATGGATTCTCGAGGGATCCGATGGTATCGGGAGAAAGGACCGAAAGGGGGAGTTTATCAAGGTAAGCATAGATTCCTGCCGTATTGGCGTTGTCTGAGTGTGCATATAGGGATTGATAGAAGGAAAGGAATTCGACATTGACATCTCCAGGGGAGGTAGCCAGGGATCCATCAGGTCTCTCAATTCCGGGAATGGGTGGGGCACCAAACTCACGGCGGAGAAGTCTAGCTAGGAGACGGCTAGGGTGTTCACCCTCACCATACCTCCTCGCCCGCCCGGGATTATCAAGAAACCTCAGCTCGCGGTCCGCGAGCGCACAAAAGGTGTCCAATCCCGTGCCAATTAACGCAAGGATTTCAGGGGTTGGGTCTAGAGTATACTGGGTCTCCAGCGCTGATAATGTGGCCTCGCTCTCGGCGTTTTCCCTACGAATAGTTTTGAGGATACCATTTTCCTTGGAAAGGGCAATGCCTCTGATGTAGACCTTAAAGGAATCCTAGTGAGTGGCCTCTGAAGACACAGAGTTGGTGTTGATCTCGAAGAACTCCTCGATCGCCGACTCCATCTCCGAGCTAAAGACCGGATCGAGGAGAGAATGTGGCTTCATTTTCCAGTGTCTGGTTCGGTCCCGATCTGGGCCCCAACATAGGGTGACAGTCACAGGGGAGTGATCAGATAGGGACCTGGAGAGGATTGCCATACCAGATACGCTCCTTATCAGACCATCGGATATCAAACATCTGTCAATCCGAGAAAAGGAATCGTGAACCGAGGAATAAAAGGAATAAGAGCGGGAGTCGGGGTAGAGGAGCCTTCAGGCGTCAAACAGGGCCAAGCAGGGAAGGGAGGAAAGTGTAGTGTATGCAGCTCTGGAGAGTTGACGGGGTCTGGAACCAGATCTGTCAAGATCCACGTTGAATATCGTGTTGAAATCGTCTCCCCAGAGAATCGGTATCAGAGGGAAGCCATCTAAGAGAGTTATAAGGTGTGTGTAAAATTCGGGATCGTCAATGTTGGGACCGTATATATTTAGCAGGACAACTTCCCTATTCTGTAGGGTACCATGGAGTAACACGTATATGCCCAGGGGATCAATTATCGTAGCAATGGGGATGAATCTAAGGCTCCTGTGAATAAGGGTCATAACCCCGCGGCTCTGGGTAGAGTAGGTGGTAAAGTACCTTTGGGGACCCCATGTTTTAGCAAATTTTTCACAGTACTCTGTGCATGCATGCGTCTCCTGAAGGAACAGGATTTTAGTCCCGTGTCGCTCGGCCTGAAGTTGTAGTAGCCTCATTTTCTTGTAATTACCCAGCCCCCGTACATTCCAGCTCATAAATGTCAAAGTTTCCTCACTCAACCCTCCAGGGGTAGCCATAGAGGAATACGGGTGGATGGGAATGTGCCCCCCATGGACGGTGCCCAGTGCGGTCAGATCTGTAACGCCGACGGGACCATGGTGCTTCGGACTCTACCTTCTCTGCGAATACCAAGCTTTTTTTAATGTATAACCCCATTCCCACCTCCCCCTTCCACGTCCCTCCCCCAAACAGAGGGATGATCACCCCATAGCCAAACAACCAAAACCAGCACAATGGCATCGACGCCTGGAGGGCCTGCGAACCGGCCTGGCGGCGATGCTCCGAACCATGAGGCAATTTTAGGATAAACATAAGGCCGACAATAATATCCATTCCCACCCAGGGGAGGTCCCATGGGGGAAGGGGCGGGCATGGTCAACAGATAATGAACCAATATAACGGGATTGTAAGAAGTAAATACCCGATCAACTGGACCGAGATAGTGTATGGGCTCAGCTACAGAAACTGAGAGAGTGCCCTAATGACATAGGAGCACCGGGAAGGGGAGAGTGAGCCATGGAGAGCCCAGAAGCGAGCGGGGGAGCCCAGGGCGAGATCAGACAGCCTAACAGGAGACTGTCGAGTGTGGGCCGCAGCTACCCGGGAGGGCCACAAGGGTGCCTATTTGGCTAGTGGGCTATGGGCGTCCAGTAGGGTCTCCCAATGAAAGGTGATCGCCTGGAACGTCATTATCTCAATCAATACAATGGTAGTGGATAGATAGCATTAAACGTAGTGTAGTTCGAAAAGACAGTGAACACTGGGACCAAGGGGCTTCAACGGACCTCCCGGGGAATCAAGAGAGCAAAAAATGCATGTAGCGGGTACCTGGAGCACATCAAAGGAGGATCGGACCGCACCAACGACTGCCCAACAGCCCGACCACATTGTGATAGGTCAGTGAGTCAGGGAGCAATAACAACAGTGATAAACAGCAAAGATAATAACATTATTTGTTACAGGTGCGACCAAGTCACCTCATGGGAACCACATCAGGTAATGCCGGAATGACAGAAGTCCAGATAAGTTCTGAGGCAGGATATAACGGCATCCATTCAACAATTAGACTAAGCTGTGGCGAGCCAATGGCGGTGCCTGTTACGAGTACATTTCAGCCGGGAAAGTGTTCATCTATGAACCTGGAGGCCTCCTCAGGCAGCATGAAGAAGTACACACGGTTTGCATGCTCGATACGCAGTTTGGCGGGATATAACATGGCATATTTAACCTGGAGGTGACGTAGTCTCCTCTTCACCGCCAGGAAGGTCTTGCGTTCACGCTGAACCGCCACTGAGAAATCCAGATATAGGTGGATCCTGGCTGCGCCTAAGAGAAGGTCCCCCTTGGCCCTCGCCGCCCTGAGGAGGGCATCACGGTCGCGAAAATGTAAGACCTTGGCTATGATCGGGCGTGGAGGTGCTCCAGGTTTGGGTTTCGCCGTGGGTGAACTGTGGGCCCTCTTGATCACAAACTGTGGGGAGAGTTTTGGGGAGTCCAGGAGTTGGAGTGGCATGCCCTCCACGTAATCCTCCATGGGTTCTTACATACCATCCTCTGGCACCCCGACAATGCGGAGGTTGTTGCGCCTTGAGCGAGATTCAAAGTCCTCGTTCTTCTTCTCCACCTCAGTAACGCGGGCGGATAGCGTGGAGACCTCCGCACGGAGGGAACCCAGGCCGTCCTCGGCGGTGCTTACCCGTGCCTCAATCTCGGTAACACGACCATCAGTTCTCTCCATATGTGCTTTAATAGAGGATATCGTGCCGTTCATGTCATCCAGTTTACTATGAATTGTGGTGAACCCCTCGCGGATAAACTCCATCATTTTCTGGGAGTCGGATGGTTCCAGCACCAGTGAGGGGGAAGGTTCCTGTGTAGATGCCTCCATCCCGGGGCCTCCCGAGGGTTTTGTGAAAATATTGATAGAGGATTGCTTCTTGCCGGTTCGTGTCGACATGTTGCCGGTGGGGGGATAAACTTAAGTCCAGGAGCCCAAACAGGAGAGTGGATAGGGCCACAAGGGGAGGCACCAGGATCGAGCAGGCGGCGTATGAGCGGAGGCCGAGCCGAGCACCAGGAAGGAAGGAATATGGCGTCTCCGCTGGGGGGCCTCCCGGGCCAGCCAATCTATGTAGGAGCCAGTGAACAGCAAGCGGTCCCAAAAAATTCTCAAGAAATTCTGTAGGGGGTCAGGGCCCAAGAAGCAATGACCAGCGGGAGAGGCAGAAGGAGCCGGGGTCTTGGGTGTTGATGTAGTGCAGGGGAACACCACTGTATTATGCAGTAAGATGGATGGCACTCGGTGCAGGTCATTGAGGGCAAGTGGAGGGGCCCGGGCCCTGGAACAACCGTAGCAATAGGCCCAACAGTCGGGTGGTTCGGTGGGAGACAGTTGAGGTTGTCTCTGTGTCAGTATAGAAGGTAGTCAAACTGTCTGCCACAGCCAGAAGGCTTAAGGAGGAGCTGGCCACAGGGTCCTGGAGGGGGGTCCCCCGTTGGGGTCAGGATGGAGCTGGTGGCTGGGGGAGAGACCAGTGGAGGGTATATCCCTGTATGAGGCAGTAAGGTGGTCGGCTCCCAGTCTGGTAGGTGGAGGATGCCAAGGGCAGGTGGGGGGGGCCGGAGCCCAGGAACAGTGGCGCGGGCAGCGTTGGAAGTCAGTAGCCACAGCGCACCCAGGCGCAGCAGGAGGTCCAGCTGATGGGTGGCTCGGCAATGGTAGATGCCTCAGGTTATCCCCGAGCCAATTTACAAGGCCGGTGAGACCCCCAACCACAGGCAAATGATCCAGGGGGAAACGAGGTCAGGGCCCCAGCGGGGATCTGCCGTTGGTGGTACAATGAAGTTGGTGGGTGCCGTGGCCTGGGGAAGGACCCGGCGGGGGTAGAACCTGAGCTGAGCGGAGAGTAGAGTCGCCGTGACCAGCCAGCCGTGCGCGTAGCACCCGCAACCAGCCACAAGGGCAGCGGTCCAGCACAGGTAGCGGGATATTACAGCACCCGCCGCGTATCAGGGGGCTCGAGCGCCGCCCAAGGCCTCCGGGATTGAGGAGGCGTAGGTCCGGGTCAGCTGCCAGTGAGGCGAATACTGTGGAGATCGGGCCCGGGGCAACTCACTGCCCGGAGCCGGATCAATGGAGGCTCAATCATAAACAGCACGCCGCCCAGGATGGGGCAGCGGAGTGGAACGCTCTGGAATCCAGCGAAGGTCCCATCTCATGAGGCGGAGGAAGAGGCCACAGTGTAGGCCAGCTGCTCTCATATAAGGCGGGAGAGGGTGGCCGCGCAGGGCGAGTAGAGCGCCCCTCCCCCACAGTAGGCCGCAAGCCGCGGGTCACAGGCGCGATCACCCGGAATCAAGAGCGGGACCAGGGAAGCACTCGCTCCTGTCCCGCCCGCAATGGGCTGTAGCTCCGCAGCAGGAGCAGCTCCGTGGGCGGCGCTCGGGCAGCAGACGCCCAGTCCCACCGGCAGTCCCAATAATGGGTCGGTTGTTCGTGTCGCAGGGACAAACAGGAGAATTCCAGCAAAAAGGTGCCTCACAGAACAGAGCAGAGCATCAGGCGGCCATCTTCTCTGAGCGCAACAGCGCCCCCCCTGAATTATGCTATTTAAGACTGGTGCAAAATGGAATCTTACTTCTTCAGATCAACTAGCCTTGTGGGCCCCCCTCCAAGGTGGGGGCGCTGGGCAAGTTCCCCATTTGCCCTCCCATAAAAATGTCTCTGCACAGAGAGTGGAGTAGGGGACGGAACTCAGGAAAATGGGGAAGAACAAGGGAAAAAGGGGGCATTATGAGGGATGGGCCACAGGCAGTCCACAGCACACCCACAAATGCGCCTGCGTAATACCCACGCAAATCTCTCCATCTCTCTGCCACCCGAAGGCAGGCGTAAGTGCACTTGCGCATAGGAATCACAGTGCAGCAGTGGGTTTTCATGTCGGATTTAGGGATGCGTGTTTGCAGCCGGGGATCCGCTCGCTGTTAGGGTGCACGTACGCAGTGGAGTGTGGTGCAGCAACAGTTTACAGAGGTTTGCACGCAGATTTTCCTGGGCTTTACCTGAGTTACGATACATTGTACGGATGTTGTAGGGGTGCTGGTAACAGTTACGGAGGACCCTGTGCAAGGTCCCCGAGATGCAGGGCTGCTTGAGGGAGAATACATGCACTGTTTTAAGGGTGTGTGTATTCGTGCCCGGGGAGCACGCAAAGGAGCTATTCTGGTTGTTTTTCCTTTCCGTGGGTGCGTTGTGGGGGCGTTCCGGCCGCAACTTGTATATACAGTTATTTTGCCCAAGAAGATCCATGAATACGCAGGGTGCACATTTTTATTTCTGCGCACAGGATCATGCCATGTCATTCTCGCCACACTGACTTTGTGGGAAAAATGCACACTTTTCCTTGAATCGTCCCCTACATGTATTACTCAACGGAGTGGTAAATGGTTTATCTATGTTTTTGTACTAAATATATATATATATATATACATATATATATATATATATTGGCGTTTTGCACTTTTCTAAGTGTTAAAGTTTTTAGCACATAAGGGAGCAAGGGTACCAGTAGATAAACATATTGGACACGGTCATCAAAATGTCAGAAGCCAGGTTTAGGCCCAAGATCACTTGATCGTTCAATGTTGTTTTATCAAAGTTAATACACTGTGGTATTTATTTTGACAGAATAACTGATTGTTTTTTTTTTTTATGGGGTGTGGTCACGCTCATACCCATCTTACCCCAAACATTACCAGCACTACAACCGCCCCTCAACCCTAACCTTTAAAAACACATATGTATATAGTAAATATAAAGTAAAGTAATATTGTCAAAGAAAATTACCTGGAGTAATTTACTTTGATAAACCAACCGTATACACACTTGAGACCAGAGCGCCCAACTTACTCACTAGACTATATTTCCTCCCAAGCCGAATGTCTCTGGCCTACAGGAAAAACAGAAGATTTTCGCACATTCAGATAGCCCTGACATTCTAGTAGGGCTGGGGCAGAGGCAGTCACACGCAGATGTTTGCTGGAACCCACCTGTTCTCCCCGAATTGTTTTCACCTAAAATAGAATGCAGTTCTTCAAATCTCCCTATCCAAAAAGGTTTTTTACCACTTCGTGGCTCCTTTGTGCGATCATGTCTGTCTGATTCCTGTTCCCAGCACGAGTAATTCTTCCCCCTCCCTCAACCTCTGTGAAACTTTTTCCACATGTGTTTGCATTGGGGGGAGGGGGTGGCATTCCACTTACCCTAATTTCAACCACTGCACCCGCTCCCCAGTAACATGTTCTTTCCTTTCAGATAGGGTTCCCCATCAGCCTTTCTCCTGCTCCTCCACCTCCACAAACCCCCCTTTCCCCATCCCGAGCTCAGGCACTTGCACAGCTCTCCTCACATGATGGGGAACCTTCGTCTGCCTCATCATGGGGCTACCCATCCACTGGAAACATTGAAGACGGACGTGTACAAGTGTAACAACCACTGGCCTTTGCTCCAGCCCGTGCATTTAGCAACAATGATGGACTAACTCCACCTGCAACTTCGTGGGCGTGGCAGCGGACACTGTAACCCGATCTATTTGCAACATTATAATCGAAAGTGGGAGAATTTGTGAGATGGGATCCTTGCTATATAAGTAAAGCTGTTTGCTTGCCTTTAGGGAAAGCAAGAGCAATCTAACACCACCTCTGGTCAGAGCTGGTTATTCTGGGGAAAACCAGTCCCAGGCCTTCTCTGTGGTAGCCAAAAGGAGAAGAGCACCACGTCCCTGCTCTCCGCATCCTGCCGGCCTCTGCTTGGCAAATGATGGAAATATTTAGCAAATTGTGGGAACACCTGAATAAATGATGGTGATACCTGCCAAATTGACTATGACAATATTTGGCAATAGCTGGTACATGATATACCTGTGCTTCCAATGGCAACACCTGGACATGGTGTGTACCTGGACATAATGCGGATCAGGCATTGAAACATCTGTAAAATCCTGCCAGGCCTGCAGGTCAAGTAACTCAGTGTATTCACTTGACCCATGAACTGGATGGGGTAATGTTCTTTTTAATGAAAATAACTTGGTGGCACACGAAAAAACATTACCAGTGCAATGTTCCCAAATGTGCCCATCCGAATAAATATACTCCCAATAGATGGGCATTGTGTTGGAGCTGGCCGAACCTTACAGAGCGCACCTTAGGTCACATCAGGGGGAGCTTGGACCTTGGGAAGGTCATTCTGCTTCCCTCTGGACACACATTAGCTGCATGGGCACACGATTTCAAGAGTACCAACATAGCCTACCTTTTCACATATTCTAAAGACTCATTTCATGGTATCTTTATTCAGAGATGCGATTAATGAGCCTGTGGTGCAACTCTGATTGCTAGCAACACATTACTCTTCTGTACACTCCCCACAGACCTAAAGTAGCGCAGAAGAAAAATGCTAAAATTGATGTTCCTGCAAAATTCTAGCAATTGATCATGACAAATTGGTAAATATAATTCTGCCCCTTGAAACAATATCCAAGCTGCTGTCAGTATCCTTCCTACTTATCAAGGCCTTGGCTTGCAGCATGTAAGTATGTACCTGTTGCATGTGAACACTTGCAGTTCCACCAGCATTTCTTCTTCAAACACTGGATACTATGGAGGAAACTGCCACAGCATAATTCTGATATGAAAACACTGAAGAACCCCACATGCTTGATCAGTGCCAGCCTACTCGCACCCCATCACCTCCCCTGGAGTTATCGCCTCCCCACTTTGCCTACTCCCACAAACTTCTTTCGAGAGTTAAATCCCTTCTCAGCAGCACCTAATACTGTGTTCTAAATCACTGGCTTAAATGCCAGGTGAGGCGAATTCTCAGGACTGTGGAATATGCATGGGCGTAATTTTAGGGGGGGAGAGGGGTGTGTGTGTCCCAACTTTCATGGCACACAATTTTGTCTCCATTCATTTGAATGGGGCATTTTTTTTTCAGATGTCATGTCCCCCGCCCCAACATTTTCAGCAACGTTACTCCACTGTGTATATGGGTGGCCCGTTTTTTTGTTTTTAAACGCCGATCCGGGATTCGAACCTCTGTTGCTGTGGTGGTCTTGCTTCCAAAACCAGCAAGTTGCCCCTGTGCTATCTAATGAGAGCACAGAAAAGATTGGGGTTCTTCTGCACGGCTCAGTCTTCATTATATATGAAAGGCGTCCTGCTCTTGCAGTAGGCACTGCAGGAGCACGGAGCAAATCGACGGGGCAAGATACCTTCTTATCAGCCGTATCACTTTTCATGTCATAAGTGCTTGCTGAAAAATACAGTCTGGGTTGAATTCATTTGAACTTTTTGTAATAAAACACCTGATAATCATTTATTAAGTGAAAGCCCAGACCAGGGAACATGAAGTCCCGTTTTAAGGCGGGTCATTTAGCCACCCAAACTGCATGGGGACAGGGGCGGAATGCCTATAGGGATCGCTAGCCATTTCATGCTAGGCCTCTTTAACATTGGCCTCCCTTGTGTGGTAACCTTTTTTTTGTTATCCAAATGTACTCGTAGGAAAAGGCTTGAGCTTATTGAAATACATATGGGGCCACTTTGAAAATGATTTGCTGGGCCTCTTTTGGTCCCCAGTCCACTCCTGCAGGGGATACTGCTGCAGTGATTGATGCAGCAAAGACTGGATTGCTGAGAATTCTGCTGCAATTCCTTTTTATTCTGCAGCACAGAGCAGGGTGTGCTTTTCCGAGACCCTGTCTGGCATGATGCGCCCTGGGCTCTCATACTTTCCCATCCATTACACAATCAGTGCATTCAGTCCTATTTTCCCTTAACAGTTTGCCACTTGCAGTCCTAATTTTCCCATTTTGAATGACACACTATCCTCACAATGTATTTTCAAAACAGCACTGGCTGAACTAATCGGGGCCTGGCTTGGACCATCTTGGGATCAGTGTGCAGCCAGGGATGATAGTGGCGTGCTGCTGGGATGCTGCTGTGAGGCCTCATTCTGTGGTGGAGACGGGTCAGAAAGCCAATGCTGCCTTGGGTCCTGGTCTGGTGCTGTGCATGAGGGGTTGCCTTGGCATGCTGCTGTCGGGACTCCTGTTGCGCGTTGCAGGCAGGGGTGTCTGTGTGTTGCTGCTGAGATGTCTTCCAGCCACATACAGCACGATCAAAGTAGTTCACACCCCTCATCACACACTGAGGGTCACATTTATGGAACGTTTACGACGATGCACCGTGACTTTGCACTGCCAACAAACACGTTGTACCGGTGCAGTGCAAAGTGACTTTGTTCTGCAAAAAGACACTTTGCACCGCTCTGTGAACCAGGGCCAGTTCAATGTGTTTGTTGGCAGTGCACAGTCACTTTGCACTGTGCTAAAAGTTCCATGAATTAGTGCCTAAAGGTCTCCTCGCCTAATGAAAAAAACGTCCAGGGGTCAGGATGCTGGAAATACTGTTTCTCCATGCGCAAGGCACAGTTTTTTAGTGGCGATATTAACCCATGGAACCTTTGGTGGACAACCCTGCAACCTCCATATTTTCCTTAAGGGAGTGGGGGACACCCCTGCATCCCCCGCTCCCGTTTACCGCATAAATTACCCACTAATAATATGGCCTATGGCCGTTGCCGAGGATCTCATATATGGTGATATTATTGGTGGGGATAATATTACCTGATACCCAGACAGCCTGGTAGTAGCTGCATCAGCTCTATTATAAGTCATTCAATGCCCTTCAAGTGTGATCCCTGACATAGCAAACACCTCAGATGGGGCACTCGCTCTGAGGGTAATGTGCCATGAAAATGGCACTCGACCATCCTAGAAAAGTACTCAACTATGCTAGTGATCGAGTGGTTTTCGCGAGGCCTGCCACTGTCTGCCCAATGGCAGAAATACAGTGTTTGCTATATAATCTATGCAAATGGTGACAGTGACTACCCGCTACACTGATGTGACTCCCCCTACCCTATTCAGTCCATCTTCCAAACTGCAAATGGGATGGAGACCACTCTCCTGGGTTTCGGGGATGACACCCAGACATCCGTGGATGGAGTCAAGTGTGATCACCTGATCATGCGTGCTGCATCAGCTGCATTTAAAAAGGTGAGCCATGCTGCAGTCCTCCACACCCTTTCAGAAACTGTCCACCCCTCTGACAACACGTATGAATGACGTACACGCATCCTCATTCCTAGGCTACAGAGAGTACACATGGGACCTTTCTGCTCAAGCTCCTCCTTAGTAAAATGAAGCATGCCTCAGGGATCCACCCTTTCCCCTGTCCTCCTCGGCATGTACCTGACTCCGCCGGGTGCCGCTTTTCAATATGCCAATATACTGAAATCTGTTCCTCTGATGCTTCAAATCTGCACAAATAATGTCCAGTTGTATGCTGGGGTTTCTGGGGTGGAGAACGATTAGCAAGCAGGTAAGGTGATCTTAACATCGTCCAAACACGCACCAGAGATCTTCATTACCAACGAAATTGATTGAAAACAGTAAAATAATCTGGGTGTTACATTGGATTCCTCCCACACCCCGTCACATAATTTGCAGATAAAATGCATTAGTTAGAAATAGTGTTTATCTTTCCTAAAGTATAAACTAAGTACCACTGCCACTCTCCTCTTACCATCAAGCAACAGATGCAGGGACACTAGTATCTTCTCAGCTGGGCTATGCCAATGCATGCTGTCCTCTTTCCCTCTCTATTGATAGTCTGCTGGGGGTCCAGCATGCTGCTGTAAGACTCGCCTGCAGCCTTAACAAGAAGGATCACATCCGCAGGTTCGATATTCCTTGCATGGGCTCAGGGTGGGAGAGAGAATGCATTGGCCTGTGTAGCCTTTACATGATCGCACAACGTGGCTGAGTGACAGACTCAGTCTCTGTTCTAACAGTCCTTCGAGAAGCTTCAGTTGTTTGTTACTGAGCCTGCCTCCGTTTAAGCTTTCATCTAAGGGGGGATGCCGGTTGGCTGCCCAGGCTTCTAAATCCTGCAATGCATTGCCTGCACAGATCCAGAATTCTGTCTTGCTTACCAGGTTTGAGGCTCACATGAACTCTATGTAGTTCCACGAGCAACTTGATGACCAGAGCCCAAATACTGGAGGGTGAGATATGAAATACGGTGTGAGTACATGGACATATGATGTCAATAAGTATGAAATGACATACCTGGGCAAATGTCGAAAATACATGGCACATGGATTGTGAATCTGGCAATATTATGACAATAACTTACAAATGACATGGGTGCCGCGCTATTTAATGGTGAGACCTAGTAATTGATGTGTCTGAGACTGTAATGACAATAGCTTACAACTGGTTTGAGTACATGGGCATAACATGTAAACATCTGGAAAACAGAGGCAAAATACTCGATTGTGTTGTAGACGGACAGCCCATCACAAACATCAGCAGATGATGTGAGTATCATGGTATTGTATTCAAAGAGCTGGCAAATTGTGTGGGAAGCTGACACTCCGATGTCAATACGCCACAGAGATATAAGTTCCGTGTCATAGGATGGCAGAATCCGGTTAATGATGGTAATACCGGCTTCATGCTGCCTCATTACGAGTGTGCCGGTGCTATAATAATGTGCTGGTATTACCGCATATCGGCACGTTACCGCACCAGCACACTCCAAGTTTCTGGGCAGCTAGTCTTTGCTGTGGAGTGGTGTATTGTGTCCCTGCCAGGGGAATACAAACCTTGGATGGCTGGAGGAGAGAAAACGAGATCGGGGAAGCTATGTGAATGGGAAAACAGAAAAGAGATGCTGTAGACACAAGGCATGGGAGATGCATTGCAGGAAGATGTTTTGTGACAGCATGGGTGCATGTCAGTCCCGATGATGCCAGAGGCGGATATGTCCTACGGTGTGGTGATTTTTGGACTATGTTTCAAAGTCAGATTTTAGTCTGCAATGCAATTTTGGATGCATGAGTAGCTCAAGTGCGGGACTGGGCAATCCTAGAAGGTTGGTGGCTTATTGGCCTTGCCATCTATATATGTTGTATTAGAGGTCAAAATCCAGAATGTTAATTCTGCGACTTGAAAGGATGGCATAATCAAGCATAGACTGTGTATAGAGGTGAATGTTGTTGGTAACAGACGGTAGGGAATGGAGTGGTCAATGCAGTGCGATGAATTGAAAAAGCCTGGCACCTTGATATCAGTAAGATTATTATTTAGATTTTGTTGCATAATATGTCATGATAAGACTTTGATTTCCTTCACAGTGAGACAGGGAGGCACCTTTCGTGGGAGTAGTCAATAGTGTGAAAACCTCTTGTCTAATCTGCCTGTGCAGGATGAGCTCACTAGACTGCGTGAAAGGCAGAGGTTGGTATGCCACAAAAAGGGTAGGTGGGGAGAGAAGAGTGATGGGACGTGTGTCTGTCCTTCTGTGTGCACTGACAGACTTGCACCCTTCTGTTATGTTGCTGTGCTTTGACTGTTAGCATAAGGCTCATACAGCGCTGTATTGCACAATAAAGACACCTCACAGTACTGAGGGGCCGGGTGGGAATCTTTCCGGTTGCAAGACAACAACAGCATGAACACCAGTGTTTCCAAAGTTCAGGTCTGAGGGGCCCCTCAGCTAAGCTCCCAGCCAGCCAAACTCTCAAAGCGGGCACCCGTGATGGCAATTCCTTACACATGTGGGCACACGGTCAAATGGACCTGAAACCTTTAAACACACAACATAGTTTTACTGTACAACATCGAACATTATTGACATCGTCGTGGCTCTTTTATTTGTTGCCAAAAGGGCAGCAGTGCCAAATGGCTGCAGTCAATTTGGTCATCTTTAGCCTTCACTGGCTTTTTAGCACAAAAACCTCTACGTGCTAAAAAAATGTGCTAATGGGAAAAAAACTAAACATCAGGTTCCATTATGCAAGGTACTGCTGAATAAAAAGACATGACTGGCTCAAGGTTTCAAACATGTATTGGGTCACGCGCAGCTAATAATTGGTGTACGACACAATGAAATTCTGACAGGATGGCAGCTGACTGCATGTGTGTCGTGTTCACACGGTCAGTGTTTAACCGTAGTTATATGACCAGTATTCTGCTGGACTGGCAATTACACTGCACATGAATGTATGTACACTTTGTTCAGCGCTGGGCCTACCCTGAAGACCTCGGTCGCTTTACAAAGTATAAAAGAAGGAGGCGCAAAAGAAGTTACCAGAACAGGAAAGAGGTGGATACGTGAAGTGCTCAAAGTGACACCATTGCAGCTGCAATGTATGTATTCTACATGTGGGAGTTTTCTTTCCCGACTCTGAAATGTATTGGAATTCCCCTATATTTTCTGCGACACACCCCTTCGCAAAAGCCCCTAAAGGACTCGTCTGTACAGTCAGTGAGAGAAACCTCAAAGGCGAGACGGATTTTTTTTTTATTAAAACCAGAAGTTTTTCTTTTAGAACATTTTTGAAATCCGGAGTTTATTTTCCTTCTAACTTCGCTGTAGAGAGCGAACAGGAATTGGGGGGTCGTCGCCCCCTCCCGCCACATCGGTGTTTGTGTGCCCACTTATGAAAGACATGTGTGTGACCCCTATTCCCCACGAAGGTGCAAAGAAGCGGGAAAAGGTGCAGCCTCGTCCAGTGACCTGTCTCGCTTGTCTCGGGACTCTCGAACAGCTGCGAGGAGAAGCGAGATGGTAATTTCACAAACCAAAAGCCAGATGCTCCGCGAATATACACCCCGAACAGCTTTTCGCTTGGTTTATTTTTTCGTTTTCTGAAACCATTTTTCACCGGTCTGTTTTCTCAGCTGGAAAACTTCTGGTGTAATGTTTTCAAAAAAATATTACATTTGGCATTACAAGAAAACAGAGCCTTTAAGACATTAAAAGAACAATATCCCTGTTTAACTTGGCCCCGAGAAGTAGGACTGCAGGAATCCGACATCTCAGTACCACCCAAAGAAAAGGCAAAGTACATTTTCCACTCTTAAACCCAGTTTACATGGTAAGCAGAGAGCTTAATTTAGCAAGGTAAAACACCAAAAAAACGCCCCTCTCACGCTCTGGTCGTTGAATGGAAGCAATATATCCAGAAAGGGAAGGCATTATTATCCATTAGTGCCCATGCGGGGTTACGTCTCCCACGTGAAAGGGACCCGTAAGGAATGTTGATTATGGGATGAGTTTAGTCATTCAGATGGAAGCGCAAGACACCAGGCCCACCTACTCCACTCCTTTTTCTTTCTACAGTGCACAGATTTCAAACATATTATTTGACTTACCCCTGGCAGTAAGTAGTTGAGGTAGCTTAGTGAGGTAAGCGCTCGTTGAAATCTGTGTGCCGTCATCTTTGAATAACGATAGAGCTGTCGCAGCCTTTCATCCTCCATATTAAATGAAATGAGCCATGTTAAATTGAGTAATAATAACAGTTTTTATTACTGTGCTTTCGCACATAACTCGAATAACACTCTGCACAACAGCCCTGCTATGTGGATTCAGCTACCTGTCATGACACAAATTTGAAAAGTAGCTACGCACATAAGGCCCGATTCATGGACAGATTTGAGCGCGAAATAGGGCACTTGCGCATCAAACTGCATGCGTAATCCAGTTCGTCGATTCATGGAATCAAAATATGCAGGATTTTCTGTGGACTTGCGTGGAGTTTGCATAGGCTCGGCACGTCTCTTGGAGGGCTGGAAAGGGGACGGAACACAGAAAATGGAGAAGTACATGCGAAAAAGTGGGTGTTGTGAAGGACGGTCTGGAGGCAGTCCCTCACGTGCCCAAAATTGCACCAAGCAACTCTTATTCATAGAAGCACCCACACAGCCTTTTGGCATAGAAATGGGCACACAAAACCGTGGATCTCTATGCTACTCAACGGCAGGCATAAAGACACTTGGACATAGGAATCGCAGCTCAGAGGTAGGTTTGCATGCCGAATTTAGGAGTGCGTGTATGCAACCAGCATTCAGATCTAACTTGGGGGTGTGCGTACGCAGTGTTGCAGGGCGCAGGAGCGGTTTACGGGGAGTCACACGCAGTTTTTCCGCATTTAACATGGGTTGCAATGTACCATATGCATGTTATCGGGGTGCCGGTTAAAGTTACGGGGGACCCTGTGCAGATTCCCCGAGATATAGGCCTGCTTGCAGGGGACCCCATTCACTGTTTGAAGGGTGCGTGTATTTGCACCTCGGGGAACACGCAAAGGTAGCTGTTCTGCCTGTTTATGCTTTGCATGGGGGTGTGTCAGGGGCGTTGCGGATCTGGCTTGCGAATACGGTTACTTTGAGCAGTAAATTCCATGAACACGCAGGGCGCGCATTTTAAATTCTGCGCGCAGGCTCGTGCAATGTCGTTCTTTCCGCACGGCAATTGCGGGGAGAAATGCACACTTTTCCATGAATCAGGCCCATAATGACTATCCTCTTGAAACTCCCCCACCCCAGTATACCTATAACCACCCAACCACGTGATGATAGACATGGGTGGATAACCAGGAATTGGCCATCCTTCACAACCTTTAACAGCTATATGCACACGCACATACTAGCACCCCCACTTGTTTTCCTGTACTCCAGATTTCGATCCTTACGAGGGCTTCAACCGACAGTTCATTGGGACCATACCTATGGTGAAATGTGCTATATAAATGACGAAATTAAATGAAATTTGGTATAAATTGCTATATATAAACAAAGTATTATCATTTTCACCACCCCTTATGCCAGGCACATCACATGTCATTGACAGTTTCTAATTGTTTTCTTGGATTTTCCACCTTGCTAATCTAGATTTGGCATTACAAGCACCATTCACACCTCCTCAATTATCAAAACACAATCAAGCACATTCTGGTTGATGCTACCTGCTAGCTAGGCTAGAGTGCTGCAAATATCAGGGTGTGGCAAAGGCGGGTGGCATCTGCTGCCTTACAAGACTTTATCAATTGCCTACCTTCTCCTTGAGGCCACACAAATCACAAAATACTCCAGGCAGCTGGCCCACATCTTGCAAACGATCTCCTGCCAGCAATCGATTCATTCACAGAGGGGAAATTATCTCTTTCACTCTGTGTCCTGCAGCTTTCAATACAAGAAGCACTGGGGCAGATTTGATGGCCAAATGGCTAAGGACTAGACCCCAGGCTGATTGCCTAACAAATTGCGGATGGACACGTAACACATTACTAGGATGCCCATTTGGGCACAGCACCTGTGCAAGGTAGGGTGAGACATTAGACTACTTTCTGCTTATCGCTCTTTGGCTTTCATATTCCCAGGAGCCCATTCTTTCCACCGAAAAGTTGATGACATCTGGAGGTCAGCATTTTGGACCACAATAGGTGTTTCCAGGATGACTCTCTTTATTGTATTTATTTATTTATTTTAATTATTGTGATGCGCCACTTGCCCTTGGGCCTCAGGGCGCACATAAAACAAGACAAGACAGAACTACAAAAAGCAGTAAACAGTTACACCAGAAAAACAGTGGCGAAACAATAGTTGCAGATTATTCAGGGCTAAGATTAAAGAGGTGTTTTAATAGCTTTTTTGAATGATGAAAGGTTGTTCATAAGACAAATTGAGGCAGGAAGAGAATTCCAGAGAAGGGGTTGCTGAGCATCAAAACGATTGCTGCCAAAATGCACCAGTTTAACTCTTGGTTGAGCAAGCGTAGGTGCCAAGGACGACCGAAGATTTCTAGTGGGTATATTACGCTTGGCACAATCAGATAAGTATGCAGGACATGAATGAGATAAACATTTGTGGGCAAGTGTGAGGATTTTATGTGAAATTCTTTGTTTTACGGGAAGCCAACGTTGAGCTTTCCTGGATGTTGAAACGTGTTTGGCAAGAGGCATCAAAAGTTGCTTGTACTGCGTTATTCTGGGTGACTTGCAGAGCTCGAATATTAAGAGTAGTGGTACCAGCCAGCAGACTGTTGCAGTAATCAAGCCTGGAATTTATTAAAGCTGCAGAAAGTAAGGCACAGTTCTCTGTAGTGGTAAAGGGATGAATGTAGTGTACACTTTTAGTGATAAGGCTGCATGTAGAACGGATGTATGATACGTGAGGCTTCATGGGTAGTTCATCATCCAGAACTACTCCCAAGGTTTTAACCTTCTTGGAGACCAGAATATTGTGACCCGTGATTAAAAAGCTAGAATAGTCAGATGTGAGTTTACTCATACCTACTTTGGTGGCAACAATCTTAAGCTTTTTACAATTAATGCCAATGAATTACAGGCCATCCAGTTCTGAATGGCATTGTAGATGGAAATGAGGGTGCAGAGGTCCTGTTTGTAGTGCCCGCTGAGCTGAAGAACGACCTGGGTATCATCAGCGTAGTTGGTATAATAGACCCACAGGCTGTTCAACAGGTAAAGCAAAGGTCGGATATAGCTATTCAACAATAGCAGGGATACAGAGGAACCCTGGGGAACACCATAAATTTGTGTAATGGGAGATGAATGTTAATTCCCAACACATTCCTGCACAATGCGAAGACCCAGAAATGAAGCAATCCAATTGGATGCTGAGGTGGAGCATTGGGCGACCTCTCTAAGCCTGGTCACTAGTAGTGCATGATCAACACGATTGAAGGCTGCAGAGAGGTCTGAGAGCATCAGCAGGGCAGGATGACCCTTGTCTGCCATGCCAGGCAAGGTGGATTTGAGGTTAAGCATGGTAGTTTCTGTCTCGTGCTGTGCTCTATAGCCAGACTGTCGCATACACAAGATGTTATGCTCTTCAATATGTGGATGGAGTTGAATGTATGCCAATTTCTCTAGAATTTTTAGGATGAATGGCACATTGGTCATAGGCCTGTAATTGTCTATAATCAAAGGGTCCAAGTTAGCTTTTTTCAACAAAGATATAACCCAAGCAGCCTTGAGAGCAGATGGAACAACACCCTCATCAAATTATAGGTTAGTTAACTTTGTAAACCAGAGAACCAGTAGGTCAAGAGAGTCTTTAAAGAAGCCAGTACTTGATATTGTTGCACAATGTTTACAATATGTTTACTTGGGGGAGAGAGAGAAGAGAGAAAGAGAGATGCCCTTCATATGCATATAGACTGCACTCCCTCTGTTTATGATCCCATTTGTAATGGTGTGCATCACTATGATGTGCTATAATGTATTGTATTATGTTGTGCAATGTTTGCAATTTTGGGCAGTTTGCAAAATTTTACAATGTTTGTAACATCAGTGACTTCTTGTTTTGTTTGCTACTTGAAATTGTGGCTAACAAGTAACTCATCCTCATCCTCATCCTCCAATTCATACCATTAAATAGTTGAACTAGGGTGTTGCATGAGATCATTGACTAATTTTGACTGTTGCAGTTAATGACTTCAGTGGATGCCTCTGCTCTGCTTTCTGCTCTCCTTCTTGTCATCCCTATATAACAATGGCACATGAACAAATGGATTTCTTAAAAAAAATGAATACAAAAATGCATTTGCAGTAATCAATCTGAATGTTATACATAGCTATAATTCAGTAAAAAAAAAACTTTGTTAAAGGGAAGTTATGGTTTCAAGTAAAACCAAAAAACGCCTGAAATTCGCCAGTTATGGTAAGCTAAGCAACCATAGCTCGCGCCACCAACGTGCATTGCTAAGACTAACACCTAGGACATCACAAATGTCATTGATGACATCACTTATGACATCACATGTGCATTTACTTTTTATGAAAACTCTGTACAAGGGATTCTTATTTTAATGTTGAGAGAAAAAGTATCCTTATGTATATGTTTCATATGCTATGAGTGGACCCTAAGTGAATTATAAGTCTACAAATAAAGTACTTTTAGATTTTTTTTTCCTAACTATTACTGGCCAAGATATATCACTAAAGGCAAAAAGATTGAGTCAGACATGTGATGTCATCAGTGATGTCATCAATGACATTTGTGATGTCATCTTTGATGTCCTGGATGTTAGTCTTAGCAATGCACGGTGGTGGCGTTAATTATGGTTGCTTAGCTTAAAATAACTGACACATTTCAGGGTTGTTTTCGGTTTTACTTGGAACCATAACGTCCCTTTAACAAAGTTTCTTTACTGAATTTTATAGGTTTTTAGTAGCGCAACTTAACCATAACGTCCCTTTAACAACGTTTTTTTTACTGAATTTCATAGTTTTTTTAGTAGCACAAATTAACCATAACATCACTGACTTTATATACATGTAACATAGAACATACTGAACCCCCAGCTACTGATTTTGATATCCGCGGACTGTGCGTATGTCTGCAGACGGACGTGGACAACAACACTAACCAAAAACTCAGGGGGTATCTTAAATTGTTCTATTAAGTCATATAAACACTGCACAAGTTCAAAAAGCAGCATATAAACACACTATATGTAATAATAAATAAGAAGTGGAACCTATATATGTAACACATCAACCATCCATTTAAATACCATATGTACTAAAATGGAATATACCAAACCAAAAAAGATAAGCCTTTAACATAATTACCTCACAGAAACTGCACAGCTAGGAGCAACAGCAGACCTACACAACAGTAAGAACACAATTTACCAGAAGCTAGTAAGGAAACTTCATTTTACTTATATATTTCTAAACTTTCTGTTTAGATATAGACTAAAAGTAATATATATTTTTTTGTTTACACAAAAATGCCCAGTACTGTGGAATGGCTTGAGGAAAATGTTCCACGTGAGGAAATGACTGAAGATAATGATACTAATGGTAGACACTTCTCTATATAACCAAATTAATAATCATAACTTTATGTGTACTTAACATTTTATTTTTCACAGCCCATACAAACATTGATAATAATATACCTAAAGACACCTTAGAACATACTCTGCACCGCATGGAAGAAGAAATGGACATGATAATGGAAAATGTCAATCTTTTGAAACATTTTGTGGAGGAGCACCATAAACGAAGAAAATAAATATCATTTTCCCACATGTACCTGTTCCCACTCTCCATGTTCCAGTCAACTATCCCCAAGCCTTCCCCACCAAGAAAAACGTTACAATGAGACTTCCATCCCTTCATCTCCTCCCATCCATCCTCTCCAAACCCCCAATTCTCCTCTGTTTGTGTCAGTTTCTGCTTCCCCCTCTCTTTCATAAATTTTATATCTGTATATAATAAAAAAAATATTAAATGTGTTTTAATTCAGTCCTTTGTGTCTTATTTTTTTTAAAAGGCAGTTAAGATGTCCACTGGCAGCGCGGGTGTCCGGAATGTTCGTAATTAACCAAAATGGCGGTGTTCTAAGGACACTATACCCGTCCGTACTGTCCGCAAGCAAGATGGATGTGCTCTAAGAACACACTCGGTGTCCTGAATGTCCACAATTAACCAAAATGGAGGTGTCCTAAGGACAATATGCCTGTCCGTAATGCCTGCAGGCAAGTTGAAACTGTTCTAAGAACATGCGCAGTGTCTGGGTTGTCCGCAATTTACCAAAATGGAGGTGTTCTAAGGACACTATACCCGTCCGCACTATCCGCAAGCAAGATGGAACTGCTCTAAGAACACACTTGGTGTCCTGAATGTCCGCAATTAACCAAAATGGAGGTGTCCTAAGGACACTATACCTGTTTGTACTATCCGCAGGCAAGTTGAAACTGTTCTTAGAACACATTTGGTGTCCGGGTTATCCACAATTAACCAAAATGGAGGTGACCTAAGGACACTATGCCTGTCCGTAATGTCTGCAGGTAAGATGGAACTGTTCTACGAACACACTGAGTGTCCTGAATGTGGGCAATTAACCAAAATGGAGGTGTCCTAAGGACACTATGCCTGTCCGTACTGTACGCAAGCAAAATGGAACAGTTCTTAGAACACGCACGGTGTCCGGGTTGTCCGCAATTAACCAAAATGGAGGTGTCCTAAGGGCACTATTCCTGTCCATACTGCCTGTAGAACATCTACGCACATGCGCACCACACCCATAAGTCCTACGAACATCGCTCCACCTTACTAATACAAACACATAGTAAAATGTAACATTAATGCTTCTTTGTTACAATGCAGATGGTACCAAAAACAACTGCAAGCTGACTGGATTCACACATGGTCAAGTATCGCTTGGTAAGAAAACATTCACAACAATAGGTATAATCTACCACGCAGGAGCCACAACCAATGCAGGTCACTATACTGCATATATAAAAAAAGAATTGTGGATGGTTCGAATGTAATGATAGTACCATTACTCTAAAGCGGAGATTACTAGCAAAACTTAAAATGCTTATTTAATCTTCTTAAAACCAACATTTAATAACTAATCTGTACTTAAACATTAATAAAACTTCAATTATAAAACTATAAACAGTTAGAATACGCCAACAGGTATCTAACTGCCCCAAGATTCTGCAACAACCAAACAGATAAATCAATGCCACTAAATATTAATAATATTAAACAGTTAAAATATGCCAACAGGTATCTAACTGCTCCAAGATTTTTCAACAACCAAACAAATAAATCAATACCCCTAATAACTAATCTGTGCATAAACATTAATAAAACTTCAATTAAAAAACTATAAACAGTTAGAATACGCCAACAGGTATCTAACTGCCCAAAGATTCTGCAACAACCAAACATATAAATCAATACCACTAAATTATAATAATGTTAAACAGTTGAAATACGCCAACAGGTATCTAACTGCCCCAAGATTTTGCAACAACCCAACAGATAGATTAACAATTTGAGAATATAAATAAAAATTATAATCAGTTACAATTCAACAACAAGTATCTAACAATCTGCAACAAGCCAACATTAGCCAGAAGCAAAACAAGTAAACACTGAAAAAACAAAAATAAATGTACTATACCAAAAGAAAAACAAGTTTTCTTTTTAATCCAACATGGATTTTTTTTCCCACAGACCCAATGATTTAACAACAAACACAGAAACTGAGCAAATTGCACAGTACACTGGTTTGCAATCTACTAAATATGAGGGTCGAAATGAATAAAAAATGTCTATTATTCAATGTTATAAGTCCTTACAAACTACCGACACTAACATGATCTTTTCTTTTATCACAGAAATTGACAAAGAAATATATGTACTCCAGTTACCAAGCCAAACAGTAAGTATATTATAATAAGTACAACTCATAAATACTGCTCCATAACACAACCATTGAAGCAAACATGTAACCATACACCATAATGCAAAATGTTTACTTGCATGGATATGTTATACTGCAGTTCTTGTTACCAAACAATACAATCTTTATGGCATGATGTAGCCAAAACTTCACATACAAATTATACAAATCAAACAGTGCATAAACTGTAGATTTGCAAATATTTCATACATATTTGATTTTATGGGTGTCATCTATGGGTGTGATATGGGTGTGATATGCTGCAGTGGCCATGCACCCAAGACTCTAGGCCCTGGCCACAACCAACATAGCATATCACACCCATAGATCACACCCATAGAATCAAACCATGCAGCATGGGCATTTTTTATGTCCGCTGACACCTAAAGTGTTCTAAAAACAGTTTTATTTTGCTTGCGTACAGTATGGACAGATGAAGTGTCCTGAGGACACCTCCATTTTAATTGCTTACGGACATCCCAGAAACCGCGCATGTTCCTAGAACAGTTTCAACTTGCCTGCGGACAGTACGGACAGGAATAGTGTCCTTAGGACACTCCTGTTTGCCCAATTACGGACATCCCGGACACTGCTCATGTTCTTAGAACAGTTTCAACTTGCCTGCGGACAGTACGGACAGGAATAGTGTCCTTAAGACACCCCGTTTGCCCAATTACAGACATCCCGGACACCGCACCTGTTCTTAGAACAGTTTCAACTTGCCTGCAGACAGTACGGACAGGAACAGAGTCCATAGGACACCCCCGTTTGCCCAATTACGGACATCACGGACACCGCGCATGTTCTTAGAACAGTTACAACTCGCATACGGACACTACGGACAGGAATAGTGTCCTTAGGACACCCCCATTTTCGGTACGTGCGGACATCCCGGACACGAGGCCCGT
Organism: Ambystoma mexicanum; assembly: GCF_040938575.1. Taxonomy (NCBI): domain Eukaryota; kingdom Metazoa; phylum Chordata; class Amphibia; order Caudata; family Ambystomatidae; genus Ambystoma; species Ambystoma mexicanum. The sequence continues at coordinate 974,373,473 of NC_090925.1, forward strand.
TCTTAGAACAGTTTCAACTTGCCTGCGGACAGTACGGGCAGGAATAGTGTCTTTAGGACACCCCTGTTTGCCCATTTATGGACATCCCGGACAGCGTGGCTGTCCGCGGACATGATGAACACAACAGGGGTGCCGGCCACCTAAATAAATACAGCATTTGACCCATCTCTTACTCCCCTACCCTCTCCAAACACTCTTAAACACCAACACACTTGCCAAAGCTGTATTTCTACACCATTTGTCACCGCGCTGTCAGTGGATGTCTGTGGATCCAAGATGACTGGCGTTTCCAGAAATCTGACGCACTTCACTCTCTTCACCATCCAATCAGCAAACACGTCACATGTCCGCGGACATGATGCAAGCCGATTAGCCAATCAGGACACTGTCCACGGAACGAACAGGGAAATGTGTCCGCGGAGCGGACATAGATATCACTAATTTTTTGTGACCTACTTTTTGATCAATTTAAAAAAACAACTTGACAGATTTTCACCAAATATAGAAAAGCATGCTTTCGGGACCTAGCCACTGCTCCTGTCGTAAATTTGGTGAAAATCCTTCCAGCGGTTTGGGCTATAGGCGTGAGCAAAGTTTTTTACCCATTCAGTCTATGGGAAAAAATGAATTTTTGGGAACCCCCCCTATAACTTTTGCCCACTTGGACCAAATCTCACCAAACTTTGCAAAAAAATATTTCAGAGTGAGCCATATACTTTTTTTGCAAAGTTTGGTGTGGATTTGTCCAGGGGGAGCGAAGTTATAAGCCACCCAATAACTGCTCTTCGTATGGGAATAGCAATTTAACCATAAATACTGAATATCATAAATAGACCGTTCATTTCACCATATTAAAGCTCAATCTTTGAGAATGTAATGACTTAGTGTTTCCAAAACATTATCAACCTTTTCCCTGCTTAAACGTGTGATACAAACCACATCCATAAATCAACAGAACACAAACCATGAGAAACTCATGAAAAACAATACATAGACCCTCACAAATTAACCAAACAAATTTAACATTGAATGCATTTGAATCCATGAACAGAAGAAATCCGAAAAAAAATCAATGTGAATGAATGAAATGATAATTACTATGAAGAATTGATCATTAAAACAAAAGCTCCTTGTCAGAATGAAATCACTTCTTAGTTTGTCGAAACTAACTTTCATGAAGGACCCCAGGACAGAACATATTTGTCCAGACACAAAAGACGGTGGGATCAGCTAGTAGAACACTTTTTCATAATGATCACTTCTCCAGCCATTTACGGCAGAGACTACAACTCTGCTTGCTTTAGCGCAATGGAGGGAAAGTATAAGCCCCAAATGCGCCCGCTCAGCAATCAGAGTAGAGGTCGTCATGACTTATCTCATAGTGTGGATGTATGCGCATGCCGATTACTGTGGGATAGCCATTCCATTTCGACAGATGACTATGGGTTGTTGTTAACATGGATATGTGTGTATCTTCCCTTCAACAGATCAGCTCTGGCTGCTCTATCTCCCCCTTCATAGTGTTCATTTTAACCCTCTCTCGGATTCACCTGCATGACCTGCTTCTTCGCTCTCATCAACACATGTCAATGCATCTGTGCATCTTGCGGAGCATAGCATCTGTACCATCAGTACCCTGTTAACATGCTCTTGCATGAAATGAAGCAGTCAGAAATTAAACAAAACAGCAGTCAGATCTTTTTTGTTCACCATTGGACACAGGCGGTCATACATTTATATAACTTTTACATCCATCCCAAGAAACTCAAGAAGGGTTTCTTCTATTGATCAGTATGTGAACACTTCCTAATGAGCAATGCTTTTGTCTTTGAATCTCAAAAGGAAATCCCATAGTCTCACAGAACCTTTGGCTTGTTTAACACAAGTCTCTAGAGCCATTGTGAGCAATGCTATGAAAGTGCCTCTTCTTACGTTTATCCTTGTGCAGAAGGGAGACATTTGACTTGTTCGTAGTAAGTCTTCTGGTGCACATACTTTATTGCAATTTCATTAATCATGTGCATTGGCTCCCGGTTCTCTGCAGAGCTGTTCTTGATATATGCTGCCTTGTCTACAGGGGTAACCAAATCTCGGCTGCAGTTATACACAACGGGACCATTTTGTTTACTCTGCAGACTTACAAGATGCAAAGTTTGATGGGTTTGATGTGTGCTGGTTTTGATTTGGATCTGATTTTAACGAGGCCCTCTTTAACCTATTTGGCCGAAAACAGAATCACCCAACCATTTTGATTTATTTCAGTTAAAATAATCATTTAAACTTTTAAGGATCTAGACTGCTAAGTATGTTTTACTTTAATTACAAAACCTAGCTGATGAAAGGTGTCAAGAATTATTGGTTGCCTGTAGACTCTGAAAACAAACAAAGTGTAATGCTTGAGTAGAAGTGTGTCTAATACTTAATACATATTTACCCTGCGGGGCGGGGAGGATCCTTGAATTACAGCACCTGCAGCAGAGATCCACATTGTGCTGGTCTAGAAAAAAGCACATAGCCGCTTTAAACCCACAACATCCTAATAGCAACAGTCCAAATGGGGCTCATTTCAGCACTGTCAGAGGGCCTGAATGGCTGCATCATTCATGCCTGGCGAAGTGATTGACTCTGCTCCAGCCAGACAGTCCTTTCTGGAGCTAAAGGCCTGCTATGGAATGTCTACGTTTTACTACTACCAGTCTCAATGTTACTCATGTTAGCAAACTGGGAAGGGGAAATATATACATCACGCATGTTTGATTAGTGACGGGTACTGCCCCAATGCATCAGGCCTATTTCTGCCATAAGCTCTTCTTATTGCAATGTCCCATCTCGTCTCTTCCTTCCTATAGTTTTCCCTCCCCATGAAGCTACCTTGGGAATGTTCTTTACTAGACATTCTGCCTTGGAATTCAAACCTCCCTGAATATGACCTTGTGAGTCTTGGTTTGTGAAGCATACTAAAACCCTCCAAAATCTTACTTGAAGATTTTGAATGAACCGTGAAACTTTTTTTGAAAAGTTTCACAGGGCCTACCTTTCAGGATAATGTTTATAAATAAAATACTTTTTAATATGTTTTTTTTGTATTGGGTGGTGGGGGATTACAACTATGTGTGACGTGAGTAAGTATACAGAGAGACAACCAGCAGAAAGCTATACCCAAAACAAACTCATATGCAATCGGAGAATGGCACGACGAGGGAAGCAAATGGGAGGGAATCATGGCTAACAGTAAGCGTGAATGAAGTAGACCAACAGAGGAACATTTTCAATGAGAAGCTTCAATGATATATCCGTAACTACGTTTACGCTAACTGGTCATGGCGGGAAAGTGTGGAAGGAGTTGAGGCTATGGAAGAATTAACTGAGAGAGGGTATAGGAGAAAGTGAGGGGAGGAAGCATCAAAAATGGTGCAGCGGTAGTCCTCAGAGAGACATTCTTATGTGATGCTTTATTTATGTCCGACTTATTTTGCAGAGATGTAACATCTGGGTGATTGTGGATGAAAAATATTCAGTATGATGATCAACAATGCATTTCCTGACCTCTCCAATGACCTCAGGGTGGCGTCTAGCTTCAATATTGTGATATCTCTTGAAGAGGTGGTCAAGTCTAAAACCGACCAAAACAGAGTATGATCAAATCTCATGAGTGTACCCATGTTCAACTGTACTTGGCATAGTACAACAGATTTAACGAGAATAATAGAGACAATGTGTGAATGTGGTTGTTGCAGATTGGAATATAAAGAGTAATCGAAGTCTGTGATATGTAGGACCCTTCAGGAACCAAAGAGACCCAAGTAGGACATAATCAAATGTATAACCTGCAGGCTCCTAGACTTCACAATACAATTCTTATCAAGATGTCAATTAAAGGGCACATTGAGGTCAACAGCCACCACAAAGGGGTCACCTGAAAAGGTGTGCAGTAACTTTGACAGGTTGCTCCAAAATGTAGAGCCAGATTTTCATCAAAGTCAATTTCCGTTTGCCTTGGTCAGTTTGCACAACTTCCCACCTATACTCTGTGTGTGTTTCAGTGAGTAATATTTTCACTTCCAAAGACCTGTCCAGTAAAATGGATGCACTTCTCGAGCAATCTATTTCTGGGGCATAGATAGAGGATGATACCCAGTCTCATTTTTATTTGAGGGACTCTTCGGTGAAAGGTGTGTTACTTGCAGTGATAGAAGTGTACCAAAAAAGTAGTGGAACTGTGACAGATTAGGGAGTAAGGGAGCAACGTGCAACACATGTTTCAGAGGTTGCAGCCATGCTGGTTGACAGCCAATTGAGTTTAAATAGATTTCAGTTTAGCTATAACTGCTTTAATTTCATAAAGAACACTGTGGAATGGTGAAAATTGTTAAAAAAGTAGTGGAGCTGTTAACAGTAAAAAAATAAAAGTAGTGGAACACTGCTCTCGACCGTTCCGCTCACTTCGACCACTGGTTACTTGTAATTAGCAATATCACATGTATATTTCTTAATGGCTGCCAAAACCTTTAACAATATTCGAGATCCCATGGCCATTTCGATATATTATTTTGACAAAAAACAAGAGAAGAGGACAACCAATATACTTAGTGTGAGTGGGCCGTAAGAAACATCTGAAAATGTTACATACTTTAGTTAAAGACACTTTTTGGACTAACAAGGTGGGCAGATATTGAGGAAAAAAGGAGCACACGTCTACTGAGAGAAAACAGCAAGAAAAGAGAAATGCCAGATATTAAGCCTGTTGCCACCAACATCTGAGTTTTCTGCTCAGAATTGGTTCTGATGTCACCATCTCTGAGAAACATCAGCAAGCTTATGAATAAAGTAAACTTTCACTCCATCAGCTAACATGGCACACGCATTTCAAGTTAGCTACGGCATGAGACAAGTTTACCAAGAAATCATGCAAAGTCATCACCTGAGAGTACTGTCACAAAAGGGGAGGTAAACACTGCCACTGAGAATCATGTCCGCAATGACACCCAACCAACCAAGATTGCCTGTAGCTGTCAATCAACCAGGATCAGGTGCGAGGGTGATGTCCATTTCATTTTGGATTAAGAGACTCATATGCATTTGTCGATCACCTGAGCCATTATATGATGTGACTCTTCCACTGTGAGTAGCTCTCTTTTGAGCAGGACTGGTCACACGATACTTAATATGGCTTGGTCAAAATTCAAAAAACATTTTTTGTGCTGTCAAATTGTAAATGTTGACTCATGCCACTTGAGGAGGTCACACTCTCTCAATATGTCTTCAATCTGATCATAGCAGAGCACGTACAGAATAATGACTTTAGGTGTCTGGCCTGAATGTGGGGGATTTATGTTGACGCAGGCAGTGCAAGGTTTCGATGCCTATTTGGTAGATCATTGTAAGAGAGAGGATCTGAGTTCGGAATGTTGATAGGAATTTGATAATGCATTCACCTTCTTTGTGTTTGAGTAGTCTATAAATATTTAGATTATTGCACCTATTCTTAACCTTTTAAATTCTGGCACTAAGTGATGTGATTTCAACTCCTTCCTGCAGAGTTTGGCCGTCTTCTCCTCGCATATGCACACTTGCTCTTCATAGCTTCCATTCAAATGTCATATGTCTTCATCCTGATACAGATGGAATTGGCATCATCCTTTATATACTTTTTTTGTGGCATCGTTTTTAAAAAAAAAACATTTTTTAGTTAGGGCACGAATGGCTTAGCCATTTCTTCAAAAAGCTCAGAAACAGATGGCTCCATGGCGCATGGGTAGGGGGTGGAGTTATTAATTTCCTTTTCATGGCCACTCTTGGTAACACAATGATGTGCAGTTTTAGAGTTCACAATTGGTGTAGTATTAGATAAAGAGTTAAAAGTAATTGGAATTGGAGGGTGGACTGTATAAAAAGGTGTTCACCCCGTAGGTCTGCTTGCTTGGGCATTGTTTCACAGGCTATTTGGCCATCATGAAGCGAGGCCGCAACCCTCAGTGGAGCCTGACCCTGCTCCTTTGGAGGAGGGCTTTGTGTGTGCTGTCTTTATAGCTGAAGCCCCACTTCTTGTACACCATGGATGCAGTAAGAGGAAAAGCCTGGGGTTGTGGTGGAGTTGGTACCAGGATCTGAAGCCCACAGCTGCAGCATCTAGACGATTGGCCCCTTTTACTTCAGAGTTATTGTGGCAGATGGTAAGCACCCACTCCAATCACGGGCTCCAAAAGCTGCTATTCCTCCACAGTAATTCAAATTAAAAGATTCAGTGCAAGTATAGTGGCAAGAGAGGCATCACCATCACTAGTTCAAAAGAAGGGACATTGGCAAGCTCTTTGGCAAGCCTTCCACACCTGGATATTCTCAGAAATGAGCACTGTAGACAGCAAATCTACATAACATAAAGTGAGAGGTGCCTAAGCAATGTCCATGCGTGTTGTATGCAATAGATTTCTGTCCTATGCAGACCTATACTGTGAACATTTATCTCAATTGAATAAAAGGATTGAATCATTATTGGTCAGAAATTGGGCCACCCAGACCATCATTTGAGAAGACCATGAGTGCAAAGGAGCATTTTGGGCAGTCTGTCACTCCCTTAGATGGCCACTCTCCTGAGGATCGGGAATTCGCTCTACATTCATCTCTGTCCAGAGTGGTTCAGGGTGATCGGTATGGAAAATATGCTTAAACTGCATGGGTGATATGCATTTAATTTCCATGGGAAGTGTGGCATCAGTTCGAGCTTCTAGTGCAGCACAGTTACATCTGTGCTCTGACAGCCTCCCAGGTCGATCAAGCTCCAGTGAAATGACGAACTTCACCACAGGTACACTGACTCCCACAGCACATTTATTTATGTATTGGTTGATTGATTGATTGATTGATTGATTTATACAGCCCCAACTGCTATGTAATAATTACTTTGTGGCATCCCAAGAAGGAGGAGGAGCAAAGGAAGAGACACGTTGGTGGTGGGAAAAAAATGAATTGGTCTGTCACAGTTCTTGCCACATTCAGATCATTGTAAGTGGAAGAGCTAAGGCTATCAGAGAGAAGTGTAGTGAACAACCAACAAGCAAACAAGTGCATTTTTTAGGAGGAACATAGCTGTTCAGAAAATTAGCTGTTAAAAAGCTGTTAACAAGTTTATTATAGCTGGACTCAATGAGGTGCGTAATCTTGTACAGCAGCAGGCGCTTCCTGCACGGATAGAGCTTTGTGCCACTTAGAGGGCAAGAGTTTCTTAGCAGATGAGAAACGTAAAGCTCTTGACATACAATATCTTCTGATTCTAGGAGTACGGAGGCATCTTGCCCTGCAATGCTTTGTGGAAAAGTAGCATCTATTTGAAGTTAATTATTTTTTCCAGTATAGAGTCTCCAGGGCAAATTGATGTGATGATGCATTTTAGGATTAAGGATGACCCTAGCTGCTTTGTTCCGATTAAGTTGAAGAATGTGGGTGTATTTTTTGGTGAGGTCAAGGTATAGGCAGTTACAGCCTGACTAAGAACATCACCCTAACCACCTTCAATTTGTTGTGTATATTCAAGAAAGGAAGCATCTGGTTGAGCCTTTGTGACTGAGGGTATCACTCTGAGTTGGTAACCCTTCTATATAATATTCCCGGTTTAACAAAGAAGAAGGGGCCTTCTTTTCCTCTGCCCTCCTCCTCTGAGATGATCTTTGGGAAGGCCTCAGATAAAAGTGGGTAGTTCCTCTGTGAAAATGCTAGGTCTGGCATGATTTCAGTATTTTCTATGTCGGGTATTCTGATAGGTTTGGGTCTTGGTCAGCCGTCTACCAATCCCTAGCTTTTTAGCTCAGTGTGGTCTTCTCCCTCTACCTCAAGAAGTTTCGGAAAGAGGGCTACCTCCAGGACCCCCTTGCACAATTTTCTCTCCTGCCTTTACATGATATGTGTATTTTTCCTTTGTTATGAATTAGCACCTTTGCATCCCTCCTTTAGTCAGGATCTACCACCCCAGCCATTATATCTAGCCCAGGCCAATCCTGATTTGGAAACTAGTTAAATGTATGTTCCTGTAGGGGAAATGAGTGTTTTGTCGGTAGGGACAAGCTGTCTTTGTCCAGGGACTAATTTTACATCCTGGCTAATGGAGATGTCAAACCCTATGGACCCGAGAGTGACAATGGTGGGGATTGAGTCTTGATCACTAAGTCTGGTGAATGTAAGGGTCCCCCAATTTTTGATCCCACTCTCTCTGGCACCATATATAAGGGTGCATAAGTAGACTCAAGGACACAGAGGTGACATGCTTGTTGGTTTAGACTTTTATTGAACTAAAAATAAGGAAGAACCCCCTCTGTATCTAAGACTAAGAGGGGTTTGTTTTCCACAACCAAAATTAATGCTAATGTCAAAATGTCTGTCAAAAGTATAAAGTTCACTGTCCTGTGTCCTAAATCTTTGACTGCCCTTTGCATTTCAACTGAAAATCTTTAACTAAACTTCACCCTTCTTATAACAGGCTGACTCCCTTCTTCGGGATGATTTAGGCAGTTCAAAGTTACAAGTTACAAAACAATATTGGGAAGCTATCTCCCTTTCCCAAGCGTTCCTGAGGTTCTCTTTCTCAAAAGTCTCTTTATCACAGTTCTGTCTTCATCCAGAGGATATTCCTGTGGTCTTCTCGTGATTTGTGCCAAAAGAGTCATTCTTCCCCCTTTGGGTTTTCCGTGATTTGTGCCAAAGGGTCTCTTCCATTGGACTTCTCACAACTTATGCCAATGATTATTTGCCCCTGGCTTACTCATAACTTATGCCAAAGCTTTTCTTCCACGGGAACTCTCATACTTTATGTCAAAGGTTCTCCTCCCCTGAAGTTCTCGTGATTTATGCCACATATTCTCTTCCCATGGACTTCTTGTCTCATTCTGTGGGTCCCAGACCACTTGTTCAACTCTGTAATGTCTCTTAACTACATCTGGTTCACTAACATGTCAGGCCTCTCTTTCAGTCTCTCTGGGGTACTTGTTCACCCTCTCCATTCTCAACTGGTCTCTCTTGATGCTTGCGTCATTGACCCTGCTTCGAGCTTTACAATCTCTTTGAACTAGGCACGGTTCACTATCCTGAAAGGCCTCTCTTCCTGTCTCTCTGGGGTGCTCTTTCACCCCCTCGGTTCTCAAATTGTGTCTCTCTTTGGTCCCATTGAGATGAGGAAGATGGCTCTTCAAGTATTCCCAACCACAGCATCTCAGGTATCATTGTGTCTTCCTGGTCTCCCTACACGTGCCTTTGTACTTGGTCTGCAATGGTTCCGGTTCTCAGCAACACTGGACAGGTTCTGCTGCTTCTGACGGGCTCTCACAGTCTTCTTTCTAAGTTCAGAGGCTGCATCACGCTGGTTTATCTCTGTGCATCAGGTCTCACCTAGACCACTCGGGTGGCTTTGCTTATGCCACTGGAGATAGGATCCCACAACTAGGTAACTTGTGGTGCTTCCCCGCCTTGTCATTCTCCGTCTCTCTGTTCCAGGTGGTTGGATCTGCCGCAGGACCTCTCCTTGGCATTCTGCTCCACGGCGAGATGCTACTCTGGGGCAGGACAGACTCCAGACTTTATGTCCTGACTGCTTTCTAGCTTCCAATAGCTAGCATGTTTGTATCAGTTATGCATTGGGCTCTGCATCGCCCTGTTTTTCCTCATAACAGTACTTTTGAAGTAATCGACCAAGGCTACCTGCCATGCAGCCATGGTGTGCCACCAATTATTTCTGCCTCAATGCCAACAAGAATGAGATCCTTCCTGTTGGTACTCCTGCTCCCTCTTTCTTCCCTTCACTCTGGCCACACTCTAAGGGCTCTCCCCCTTCTGCTTCATCTGAAGCCAGAAACCTTGGAGTCATCTTCGACTCCTCCCTTTCCTTCATCCCTCACATCCTGGACTTTGACAAGAAGGCCCACTTTCAACTCCACATTCTCAAAGGAATCCTTCCTTTCCTCACTTTCCCCCAGAAGCTCAATGAGTCTAGTGCTCTTGTACTCTCCAGGATGGACTACTGCAACATCCTCTTCCTTAATCTACCCTCCTCTTCTCTACGCCCCCTCAAGGATATCCAGAATAGGGCTGTACAGGAGCAGCCAACTGTCCCTGGAGGAAGTCCCGCCCCTTCACACCTATATCCTGGAAGCCAGAAATTGTGACATGCTTGACAACAGCGATTGTGACTATTCCGTGTCGAATCTTCGAGGAAAGGTATCCACTAAAAAGACCCTTTCAGATGTATTCCCAACGAGATGACAATCTCTTGGAGGAGATCCCCGAAGGAATGTGAAAATGAGAGAAAGAGAAGTTGGTAACGTCACAAGAAATGAGCATGACACACTGAGAAGCCTGGCTGACAAAGAGAATGTATGGACCTTATAGAAGCTGATGACGAAGTAAAGAATCAAGTAAACTTTCATATGTGAGAGAAAGATTGCACATCTGAAGAGCACTGCAGAAAATGCGAGCCGTTAAATAACTGTACCGATGCAGCAAAGCAAGTAGACTAAGTAATCATAAAAGATAGCTATACGTGGTGAATAGACTGCAGGCAGAGTGAACATTATATAGAAGCTGGACATCATTGTCACAACTTTAGTAAGTTCAAACTCATGGAGAGAAGAGCAGAGGATTGTGTTGCAGCAAAGAAGTAGCTGGGAGCATGGAAGAATCAAGAAGGGCTGCCTGGCCTGGTGTCAAGGCTGGAAGCTGTCAAATAACTGTTATCTATCCTTGAAGAACAGTGAATGTGAGACGCTGAATCATCCCTTGTTAAGGTGCAAAGAAAGAACACCATACGTGCCAACTTTATTCATTTAATACAATTAAATGCTGAAAAATGTGCCGAATTCCAGTCTCCTGTCAAGTGAGCCAAGAATAGAAATAAAAGTTAGGCATGAAGTCCAGAACTATGATAGCACATGCTCACACTTCTGCGTATTCTCAGAAGCAAGGATACTTTACAAGGCCAAGTTTAAAGACAATTTTCATGGCAGAAGGCATGGGTGATTAGAGATGTTGGGTTAATTGGGTGGAGAGGTAAAGTCATGTTCACCTCCTGGCACCTGGGGTATGAGCTTACGTGCTTCTAATGAGATGAATGTTCCAGAAGGGCCTTATATTTTGAGAGCCAATGATGTGTATCTAATTATTCATGAAGAGGACTTGCACTACGGGGGGCATGCGTTGTCCACCTGATAGTGGATGTCCAATCACAACCCAATCCCTTATAGAAAGTATATTTAGAAGTTCCCCGTTGAGCTATCACAACACCCAATTGTTTTTTCTTATTTGCCACATAGTATGACATCACGTATGACACATTTTTGATATAAAAGTATAATTTTTTATGAATTTTTTTAGAGAATGCTGTGCGACGACCGCTGAGGTCTGTAGTAACTCCCTGTTTTAGTCAATTTATAATAAAACAGTAAACAAACTTTGTCATCTTCCTGAGTTGGTTTGATTATTTAGTGTAGAGTTACTCTGCATCCCATCCACTGCATGACACGCTACCCGTCAAGGGCCATAAGTTCACATGGTAGTCATGTTGGATAGTTCCAGACCCATCAATCAGTTAGATCCAGAATTTCAGACGATCATACATCCTCCGCCATGTAGCCAGAAGAATGCTGGGTTTCCTGTGGAGAGTGGCCAAATAGAAGTCTTGCAAGAAAACCGAGACGGTGGGCAGGGTCCCTCTTTGACGAAATCCCTGCCTGGTTTACATGGTGCGCTCTGCGGACGGAAGGAGAAAGTGGTCAGTTGGTGGAGGAGACAATACCAAAGGCCTTGAGTCAAAAAACAACCGAATGGTGAGTAGACCGAGGAGAAAGGCAATTTAAGGGGTCAGAGTTGTGGGTTTAAAAATGACGGGAAATATTGTGTGGAAATAGAGATAGAATTGTCTAGCAGCCTGATCTAAAGGGGTCTAGAAGAAGTCATCTCACACTCCAGTGGGAGTCACGAGGCTAAGTGTGAACATGTTCACATAAGGAGATGATTGAAATCCTGTGGCAGGATATTTGAATAGTGGTGAAGAGAAAAAAAGGTGATCACAGAGTATTTTTAGTAAATGTGTTAAGTTGACTAGTCTCGCTATGTTATATGCTGAGTTAAGTTGTTGAAGAGTGACACAAGTTGTGAAGGAATTGAAACAACGTTCAGGATTTAAAGTGACTATATAGGGAAGTGGTTGGTACCAATCCAGAAATAGACAGAGATAATTTGAAAAAGTATAGGTTTGGGCAGAGATTGTTGGAGCTCGCTCATGTTATGTTGTTTTAAGAGTATTGAAAAAGTGGTGAAAGTACTGTATAAAATCTGGGAAGTATTGACAGTCAATTGAGACTTGTCACAATGGGAGACACTCCCCTGGTGCATTTATGTAAGACTTTGCCAAAGCACATGCCCAAGCTCAAACAGTATAGTGCGAAATTGGTGAAAGGCACAGAAGACAAGATGTTCTGTGGCCACAAGGGGGATCACTGTCAAATACAGTATTGCAACACATGACCACATACTTGCATGCTGCGTACATGGGTAAGACATTGGAGAAATATTAGCTATTCTAGAGCTTTGGAAAATGTTCCAAGAAGAGAGAGAAGATCCGCCACCTGAGGAGTGGATGGTTAGCCAGTGTAAGGAGGAAGGTGTCGAGCCTTCTGCCCTCTCGCCTGAAGTAAAAGGCACCAGTGCAGAAAGAAATAGGGTTATATTCTTAAAAGGAACTGCAAGCGGCAATGGGGTATAGTAATCAGATTAACGAAATGCCCGCTTAAATCAGTGACGATAGTCCAGAGGAGAATAAAAGAAAAGAGGAGATCTTTAAGATCATAACAGATAAAGAAGAGAAGAGTGAGCGATTGAATGCATCAACAGAAAAAGAAAGAAAGAGATTAAGAGATGGAAAGGAGAGAAGGACAAAGCTGACAAGTTAACACTCATGCAGAACGAATGGATGGGAAGACAGATTTTACTCAAACTAGATGGGAAAAGCATTGAGGAAGTAAGGCAAAGAGAAGATAAGGATGAACAGGATAGAAAAGACAGTGAGCGAGAAAAGAGGCCAAAGGAAGACAAGCATAGAAGAAAGTGCAGGGAGCGACTTGAACAGATGTATCAGGAGCAGCAAGAGAAAGAAGAGGAAAAGGCAGAGAAGCAAAGAAAATACAACAAGAGGCCGTGAGCAATAGAAGATAGACGAGAGAGGAGGAGGAAGTGCAGAAATTAAGAGACAAAAGGATACAGAGACAAAGAGAAGAGGAAGAAAGGAGAGCAGGAATGAGGAGAGATGAACGAACACAACAGGAAGAGAGGATTAGAAGGGAGGCAATAAAGTGAGGAGCATTAGATGAAGAATTAGAACAAAAAAGGAGACAGTGGGACCTAGATACTAGGCTCATTCGAAAGGAACCAGTAGAGCCAAACCCAGCAATATGATGGGACAGAATAGACAAGTTCCTTCCATTAAAGGGAGCAATGTCAGGGGCATCTAGAGTAGCATTAGAAGAAGAGAACTTTGATAGAGGAAGTATTATGGGATGTTTCAACCCACACATCTAAGCCCTGCAACATCATTGTGCATTACTGGCAGCAGAACCATCAGAATGGCCACTGGAAAGCATGCTGCTCGCTCAAAACCAGCCAAAAATGCACAGTAAAAATCTAAAGAATAGGCTCCCACCCACTTTTGCCTATATTAATGAGCACAGGAGGTCACTGCCTAAAACCACCACTGGGCTACACACACAGTAGCCTGAAACCATTTGGGAATAGCAATACTGATTACTAAAAGCAACCCAGATCTGTGGGGAATTACATTATTTTATGTCAAAAATTGCTAAAATTAGGGCTCACCAAAACCACTAAAAAGAGCCCACCTCCTTGCTGGGGGGGGTCAACATCAATCTCCCGCAAAAATCTACATGAATCTGAGGTCCACAGAAGTGCCTCCATATTTGAACAAAGTATATTTTGAGGATTGCTTACTGGTAAGGCAGCTGTTAAAAATGGGTGCAATACTGGTGCTTGCCACTGACCAGCGCTGGTGCTCTAAATTCCGACAGGAGACCTGTATTTCTGAAGCTAAACTGTACCCGGAGTTAGCTGAGACTTCAAAGGCTGGCTGTCCCCGGGAAGTCTTAACACCTATTCTTCTCAGCAACAAGGCAGGAAATCACATGGTTCTGTTAATCAGATGGAGAGTGGCACCCTGGACTGGTGCCCTGCTAGCAAGAAAAACAGGACAAAGGATTCCTTCAGCTGAATAGGGTATGCTGATTTTGGGTGTGACCTGTCAACACTGCTCTGGGGGAAGGCAAGACATTTGACCTCTGAGTCAAGCCAAGTTTCTAGTGGCGGGGACAAACCAATGGGTGTACTGAATTGAGAGCAAATGTATGTTTTATAAAAAAACTGATAACTTATTACACCAAGCGGACAAAAATTTACAATTTGGAGATTCTTAATATGAAAAATTCACCCACAATTTGAGACCAAGCTTGATGCTGTGGGATGTTCTGAGACCAAACCCCATAATTATTAATATTGTCACTGCTGTGTTTATGCTAGAAACCTAAGAAATTACTGTCATATGCACAGAGAGGGTGTGTACCTCTGTGTAAGGTTTGGGGCGAACGCAATATTGCGAAACCCACGAAAATCGCGAATAAATTGTCATTTCTGAACCCAAGCTCTTAGAAAGAGCAGGGTTGAACAGAGATCTGTCTTAATTAATTTGTGAAGTGTACATGTTATTTCAACAACTTGTGTATCTGGGAAGAATGTTTGGTTATGAAAAATTGTTTTGTAAGTAAATGCAAGGGGGAGTGTTCTTTCAGCCAAGCCATAAACATAGCATCACTCTGACTCATTCTGACTCACTACTCCGTTCTCCAATAAGGTCACAGTAAATCCTTTAACCTATCAGCATCCTCAGAGGGTTGGGCATAGAAAGTCAGCCTTCCCACCCACTTTCAAAAGACATAAAAAGAACCACTGAGACCCAGATAGGGACACTCATTTTTTACACTACTCAACGATTCCTGTGCAGCACTTTGCCGGACGACTTCAAACCCAGATAGATCCAGAGACCAGACTCTTGAACCCAGCTCTAGAACCTTAAGCAGGGCCTAACCCAAAAGCTGAACTCTTTTCAGAGGCCCCAGAATCCAGCAACCTAACCAAACTATTCAACAGCCGGGCGAGCTGTTTGATTCTGGCAAGAACCATATCCAGACCCAGAAAGCAGTACCATATCCAGACCCAGAAAGCAGAGCTGTATCCAGACCCAGAAAGCAGAGCTGTATTCAGACCCCGACCAGACCTCTGTGCAGTGCCGATAGCAGACCAGAGGCCCCACTGTGAGCAGAACCAGTGCCAGAGACCGTCCCGTGGTGAGAGAACCGCAGCCCAAACCTGACCAGATCTGTGGCAAGGTCCATTCCCTTCCAAAACTAGGAGTAGGTATCTAGAACTGTCCAGAACCCATCTCTTAGTTTAAAGTAATCTTATTCAAACCATTTCAACCTGTCCAGAACTGCATAGAAATCGTGTGTCCATTCTGTGATTTCCAACCTGTAAAAGTGTCATCTGTCATTCTGAAATCTTGACTTCATTTCTGAAAATCTACCTCCACAAAAACTACAGTATCTTTTGAAACGTATGTCCTAGAAGCAAGATTTAACTGTCATGTTAAAGCTAAAAACCTAAGCTCCTTATAGTTTTTCCGTAATCGCGATCGACGCACTCAGAAAAAGTGCTGCAAATTGCAAACTAGCTCAATTTCACCACTTGTAACAATAGCTGCTTCTTGCTTTCCACTGCTGAAATTCGTTTTCACTCTGATAATCATTCATGAATCATTGCTAGTGTTGACCTGAACTAATTCAAAGTAGCTATCACCTACCCTGAATCTCCTATAGGGAATTAAATCATTTTTAGCATATTTTTCACTTCATTGCAATCACATTTAAAAGTATTTGGCCTGAGTTTCAAAATCATCCCTGTTTCTCTAAGCTTGCTGGGGGGGAACAGGAACTGAACTGCTTTTGATTGTATTCCTGAAAACCTGAGTGACCTCATTTCCATCTCTTCATATTGAATAGGTGAGTTGTAACAAGGGAAAAAGTGATCATATTATCTCTTGTTGAATCCATATCGAGTTTTATTTCTGTTCCTGCATTATTTCCATCTTGCATTTCCTTGTACCATAAAAGTATTCTCTGCTACTTTATCCTTCCTATTCCTACTCCTTTCTGATTAAAGAGTTGTTGCTACTGTAATATTACCCAATACTGATCACGGTTCATATTCATAAGTGTGCTATCAAATATTAACTTATTCATAAAAGTGTGATATATATATATATATATATATATATATATATATATATATATATATATATATATATATATATATATATAGTTTAATTTGTTCCAATAAACCTTTTAATTTGCAAAACAACCTACTTCTTGGCTCAGTGAGGTCAAGGGGATTCAAAGAGAGGGGCGTTATATGAGGGTTCATCATCCAGATTCAAGAACTTGACATAAAAATATATAAATAAAGGCTTCCATTGGGCATTCCAGACTAGGCATTGACTTAGTGGGATTGCTAGATTGAAGTCACTTACAGTATCAGAGACAGGATCGATAAGGCCCACCAAGAATTAAAGGAAGGTAGAAAATATAGAACACAAGAGAAGGGAGTATTCCAATCATGAAGCGAAGAAGAAAATCCATTTAGTCTTGAGCACAAAGCCTTATCATTAAGCAGACTGACCTAGATAAAGGCAAAGGAGACAAGAGTCACACTAGTTGATGACTAAACATGTCAGACGCGGAGAGAGAATCCTTCTTTGGGGAAGAGGGAGAGAGCACTTGTGTCCCTGAGGGCATCCTGCAGATGGACAAAGATGGAAGATGGTCCAATCTAGAGCAATTTAAGGATAAGACACCAAATCCCATAGCATAACCAGAACATTGCAGAGGATGATCATATAGTGAAAAGGGAGAATCACAGCCATATGTGAGCAGGTTAATATTCCTACCATGAAGGAGATGGTCAGGGATGATTGTCCCTGCCATAGATTGACAGACAATGGGAGCCGAATGCGGGTTAGGGTTTACACAGTTTCCCTTATTGGAAAAAGAGGGAGCCAGACCACAGTATATTCCATGGACACAGATGAACCAGGATAATTTAAGGTGCAAGCTCCTGAGTTTGTTCTGGTGCTGGGAAATGGATATATACCAATTGGCGAAAATGACAGGAGAGAACACATTAGCTATAGGGGACATTAAGGGTCTCTCGGCAGCTATTCTTGGGGACAGAGCTGATGACATTTGGAGGATAGCAGGCTATTCATGTGTGACAGCACAAAACACAGGGCATGATGGAGCACCATTTAATTATTGCAACGCAGATGTTTGGAGGGCTCTCAAGGTGCAGTATATCGATACATCAGATATGGCTGCAGTTTTGACATGTAAAATGAAGGAAGATGAAGACCCTATTGCTTACATTCAGGATATTCTAGAGCATTGGCAACTTGAAACATGAGAGCAGTGGGGAAATCTGTGGCATTATTTTACCACATTTTATTTCAGCGGTTGCCCGAGCCAGTACAAAGACAGATGAAGAAATAAGTGGGAATGGAAGCAAAACCATGGGCTGAAATACAGTTGACGATAGTGCATCACTGTGGGCTATTACAGTAGAAAAACAAGAAGAAAGATGAGGCTAGAAAAATTCAGGAAGCCAAGTTAGTTCAGAAGAAACAGTCAAAATTTGTCATAGAAGAGGAGGTATTGACAAGCGGAGAAGGATTTGGAATGCAGCAAGCAGCGGGTGCATCACAGGTGAATAGTCAGCGCCTGATGGACCAAGGAGGGAATGGGTTCATGCCATGAGGCATAGGTATGGACTATAGAGGAAGAGGTGGATTCCAAATCAATCAAGGTGGGTTTAAAAATGTACAGAATGAGAATAAGAACACACAAGGGGGATTAATCACGCGGCCTCCCCCTGTATGTTGGACTTGTGGGATGAAAGGGCACATTGCACACGTATGTGGGAGCCATGGACATGTACAGAATAGCCCATTCCCAAGACGGGGGACAGCTTATCCTCCACCATATAGCCCACCATTTAGGGAAGGGTTTGCCCAAGATCAGACTGTGTATCAGACCCAAGCACTGTGAATGCAACATACACAGCAACAAGAGCAAGTGCACATGAATACACCGCAAGAGCAGTCACAACACGCGATCATGCAGACACAACAGTATGCAAACACGGGACACTTACTGATACCCAGAATAGAAGGCACCACTGTGGTAGGAGGAAATCCTTTCACAGGTACGGGGGTATGCATGTACCTACAATAGGACAGCTCAAAGGGCAACTTGATGTGTTCAGTGCTATCAGTGACACCAGATACCCAAAAGGAACAAAGGGTTGATATGACCATAGGAGGCAAATGTTTTTCTTTTCTAGTAGACAGTGGGGCTAGTCGTTCATGTATACGAGAGGTAAAATATCCAATGTTGGGAATTGCCATGAATGCTTAAGGGTTCTCTGGAGCTACGAGTCGAGTTCCTTTTACTGATTAATTACTAGTCTCTATAGGAGAGTGTGATGTGTCTGTTCCACTATTGTATTCATGACAGATACCAGTTAACATTTTGGGAAGAGATTTGATGACAAAACTTACCATGATGATTTAATTTACTGACGGAGGAATAGTGTGTTCCACTCCCAGAATGCACTACATAAATGTGGACACATGTATACTGACATTCACAGGGAACGTGGCTCTGCAAGGCATTCTAGTAGAGCCAGAGATTTTCCTTTATGGGTTGAGCATTCTACTGACATGGCTACCTGGCTTAGTGGGAAAGACTGTGAGGATACATGGCACATTCTTCTTCAGACCACAGATACCTATGGACAAAGAGAGGGGACAGACAATCCCTATAGAGCTAGAAAGAGCCATAGTATGAAGGGAAATGACAATGCTCGAAGGAATGGATTACCAAGTTAGTCCATAGAGGACAGTTATAGCTATTGAAGGAGGATATAGGTTAACTGACATTACTGATGATGACATGTTTAGAGAAAACCCAACAGATGATGAAGTAGTGTTCTTTATGAGCATCACATATTGGATTAGAATAGAGGAATGGAAAATCCCACAGCAAATCACAATAAAACGGCAATGTCCAGCATTATTTTTAGTAAGACTTCGAAAATGTGCCAAGTGCCCTAAGGACTATAGGCCCTTATGATGTAGGAATAGGGGAAGTCAAAATAAAGCTAAAGCCAGGGGCAATATTACCTCTAGAAAAACAGTACCCCATGTCTCGTGAGGCTGATGAGGGTATTTTCAAGACCATTTCAGCACTAATGAAACAAGGTATTCTGGTGCCATTAGAATCATTGTGCAATACTGCAGTGTGTCCTATCAAAAAATCGTGGAGATTTATACAAGATATGAGACCGATAAACCATTTTGAACATGCAGAGTTTCCTTTAGTTCCTAACCCGGCGATGATACTATGTAGTATCCTAGAGGAAGCATGATATTTTACTGTGATTGATTTGAAAAATGTGTTTTCTCAGTCCCGTTGCATAAAGACTCACAAGACTTGAGTTTATTTACGTTCCACCAAACTCATCTGAAACATAGTAGGCTGCTCCAAGGCTACTGTGAAACTCCATCAGTCTCTAAAAGGGTCTTCCAGATGGACTTAGGAAATATTTATTTGAAATGTGCGGTGATTATGAAAACTGCAAAACCACACACAGTAAACAATTTTTGGTACTATGCAATTATGTTAGGGCCTGGGTGTTTGACTACAGTTTGTGCACAAGACCCCTTTGCAGGCTTTAAAGAAGGCACAGGTGAATGAAGTTACAATAGAATGGACTGAGGAGATGGAGGAAAGATGTGAGGAGTTGAAAAAAGCAATTTGCACAGCCCCACTTTTAGGAATTCCCAATTATGCAGAGGAATTTTATTTTATTTTCGCAAACAAATGGGACAGTCATGACAACAGTACTTACACAGAGGACTACATTTGGCTACAAGCCTACAGCATAATACAGTGGGATTTTAGACCTGGTTAATAAAGGATACTTTCCTTGTGAACAGTCAGTGACAGCCACCACGTTCGCAATTGAGAACTCTACAAGTATTGTCATTGGCTGCTCTATGAGTCCCTTCGTGGAGCGTTCTCTGGTTGCAATTTTCAAAGAAAACCAAATGTACATTGACATCTCAGAGAGCTTTTGCATATGAGGTAATGATTTTGAACCCTACGATGAAAATTGTCAGATGTAAAATAGTGAAACCTGCCACATTTGTAGCTGAACCAGTAACAGAAGGTGCTAATTATGGTGAATTATATACCACCTGTGAAAGAAAATGCTTTATCAGGAGGGGAAATTCTCTTTTATTGATGGTTCTTCGAAAATTATCAGACAAGTGGGGAAGGCATTCTGGAACAACTGTAGTAAGGGATAGATTGAATGGGGGATTTGAAGTTGGAGCAAGTTCAAGGATACCATCTCACCTTTCAGTGCAGGCATCAGAATTGGTAGCGCTTATTGTCACGCTCGAGAATCACGAAGGGCAGGAAGTGACGGTGTACAGTGATTCCGCCTATTCGATGTCAACCGTGCATGCAGGGCTAGCATGTTGGAAAAGGAGGGGCTACCTCTGAGCGGACAGCACTCCAGTGCAGCAGACATCCTTATTGGACAGGCTTATTAAGGCACTACAAATCCCAGTAGCCATAGCGTTTGTTAAATGCACCATTCGCACTAATAGAACAGATTTTATTTCTTGCAGGAATGAAGCCACAGATACAGAAGCCAAAAGGGTTGCATATTCCCCTTATCTGCCAAGGTTTGACACTCCAAATGTCAAAGAGAAAGTAGCCATGATTATGGTCATGCAAGCAGGGTTTAATCATTTGCCAAAGACCCAATTAATGGAGATTCAAGGTAGTGCACTGCAGGAAGAGCAGGAATTATGGAAATTAAGGGGTTGCTCACTATCCCCCACAGAAGCATTTTGGCGACAGGATAGCACTGGAAAGCCGGTGATGTCACTAGCATTGTTAAAGATAGCGCTTGAACAGCTGCATTGCCCCATGCATGCAACTAGGGAGAGTCTTGCTACAATGATTGCAGAAGAATGGTTTATTTCAAATTTGTAATAGCACGTTGCATTTTTTGCAGTAAACTTCATTGTATAGCAAAGGTTTACCGCTGGGCATAAACTGAGAAAGATTAGAGGAGTAATACCTCAACCAAATGTTCTTTTTCAGAATCTACATATTGATTATATTGATATGCTGAAGGTGTGTAATGGATATAGGTATCTGTGAGTGGTGGTGTGTCACTTCAATAAGTGGATTGAGGTAGATCTGTGTACACACCCTGACACCATGTGCACAGTGAAGCTTTTAGTAGGTGAAGTCTTTCCAAGATGGGGTGTGTGTGAAGTGCTGAGATCTGACAATGGGCCACATTTTGTTAATGAATTGTTTGAACAGATAGGACTATTATTCAGTATTAAGTACAAGTTTTCTTCAGATTATCACCCACAAGCAAGTGGGATATGTGAGAGACTCAACTGCCTTCTTAACGAAAGGATTGCCAAAATCAAGCTAACTTTGAAAAAGAGATGGCTATATTTCCTGCCCTTAGCGTTATATGGCCTACGGAATCAGCGTGGTTCGGACCACCACCTCGCCCCACATGAAATAGTGACAGGAAGGTGAATGGGAATGCCTCTTACATCTCCATCGAGGAGTCAAAGTGATGCTCAGAGTACAGCGAAACTGTTAGGTGATGAACTAAACAATTATGTGACATATGTGACTTCTAGCATCTCTCTCATTTCAGATCAACTCACACGTCAGAGGGGTCAGTCTCAGAACAAAGATTAATACAATCCACCAACCAAATCTCCTGAACTTTTCTTGGCACCTAAATTGTTTGCTGGTGACACTGTTCTAATTAAAAAATGTCACCCGAAAGTGGCATGATCCACGATTCAATGGTGCCTTTTACATTGAAAATATAACCCCCTCAGCAGTAAAAGTCCAAGGCAGGCGAGCTTGGCTTCACTTGAACCATGTGACATTGTACAACAGTGAGACCGCCCCTCCCACTGTTGCCGATCCAGAAGCAAGACAAGAAGAAGAATTTCAGAATGTGCAGACTTGATCGATGACGAAGAAGAAGGACGATGAATCAACCAACTATTAATGCAGATTTTGCATTTGGACTAAGGTTCAGTCAGACAATCCTTATAGATATTATAGTAGGAGTGCAAACTCTTTTTGCGGGCCTTGGGAATCTTTTGAAAATGACTGTAGAAAAATATTGATGTATCACAGATATTCTTGAACATGATTTTGAGTTTGAAGATTGGAATCGAGATCAATATCCAGATTCATTTCTCACTTAGTATTTATTTAGTTAGCCCCATGGTCCTGACCGACAGGGATGTACACAGGCTTATAATTGCTTTTTTTAAATATTTGTCCTTCAAGCTTATCCTGTTCTTGTCAGAAGAGACGTTGATGTTCACACTTTTTTACAGGATCCTCAAAATGGCCCTGTAATCAGAAGAGTGCTCATAGCAATACTAGAGGAGATATTGCAATTGCAGGAGTAAACACTTATTTTTTCCTTATATGATCACAGTAGAAATGAGGTATGTTGAAAGTAGTATGTTTTAGGGAATGAGCTAGCACAACCAGTACCAGGATGCAGAGAGAGGTGGATGTCAATGGTCTTGTGCATAGTATACGCCTGTGCAATTACTCTTTTTGTCTTTCTGTTTCTCCGGTTTCACACTCTCTATCACATTAGTCCTAAGAAAGCAGATTTCCAGTTCGTTCTTCCCACTATGAAAACCACTTTTGATTCACTTTGTAGTCAGTACACAAACCTTGCATATGGGAGAGTTAGGAGAAATGCAGAGGAAGACAATGAATGGATAAACACTTATCTAGATAATGCAGCACACTTGGGTAATAACATGGGTATCAGCACATGAGAAAGGTTGGAGAGAGAACATCTAGGGAGAGTTGCTAAGTATGTTCCTTATGCTATTGAAACCTCAAAAATTGTCATAGCAACAGAGGTATCAGTGAAAAAAGTATATTGTCTGACACATCTCCCACTTTGCCTGACAAGAGGACAGTTTCAAGGCAGAACAGCATCCATAGTGTTGATGAATAAAGCAACATCTCAAAGAGAAGACAATTATGTGCAAGATTAAAAGACAAGAGAGAAGCCAGAAACAAAGCATCAAATAATAAAATATGAACAGTCTGGAATAAATGGAGCAGGAATTAAGATTGAAGAAAACAAGATTCTGCAATGCAAAGATAAGAATGGGAAGGAAATGCGAGAATGCTGGGAAAGAGGTTAACAAATCAAAGGAACAGTGCTTACTCATGAAGGATGGACTGATGGACAGCAGCAGCATTAACCGAACAGTGGGAAATAGTTGTGGCAAATACAGAAAAAGAATGCAAAGATCAATGGACGAAGATTGCAAGATTGTTGACAATGGTCGACGATAAGGGAGGACCATTGCAGATATTACCCCTGTAGAATGTGCCCCTATGTTTCAGAAATAATGGTACTTGGAAAGTTGGAGAGAATCACCAGTGTGGCCACATTTTTGATGTACCAGGCATGAAGGAAGGAACAGCAGTCCTGATGGATCAATATTGGGCTTGTGGGTCCAGAGCCTACATTAAGCTGCCCAAGGACTGGAGAGGGAAGTGTTCCTTTGTGCTCATCCATTTCCGGCATTAGTGATTCCTCAGAGTGACCTGAACATTGGTGAATTTCCAAAGGCAGATGCGCATTTATAGAGTAGAATATCACTCGAATGTCTCAATCGAACGAAGAGGGATACATATTTCTCGTCAAAATCAATGGAAGCCTTTGATGCTATTCCATATGAGCACAGATTGTTTAGCCAGACTGCAGCAATATTCAGCAATAGTCACAAATATCTTTATGCCTACAATCCAGATGATGGCCAATGTCAAATGGTTACACATTACAAGATGGTAACTTCTGCAGACCATCCACACCACCATAAAGGGATTCAAAGGCTATCAGGGAAGAATTGAGGACCAAAAGATAAATGATCCTGCAGAACAGATATGTCCTTGACATGATCATTGCAATGGAAGGAGGAGTTTGTGCCAAAATCGGGCCTTCATGCTGCAGGTTAAAACCTTCTCACAAGGACAAGAATGGGAACTTGACAGAGGCCATAACGCTGCTGATGAACCTGCATAAAAAGATGGAATATGAGTTAGAAGACATTGCAGATGATGGTTGGGTTTTGTCTATCTTCTCATGAGTTCCACAGTGGATGGCGGACATCTTCAATTTTCTTGGAGCAGTATTGGATTCTGTGTGCTCAGGAAAATAATAACACAGTGCATAAAGGCAGCGAAGAAGGCAGTAGGTGTGAAGATCATGATCGATGTTGAATCAGGGCTTGGACCCAAGGAGTTGACAGATGATGATATCAGAAAATATATAGCGGCCAGCATCATAGCAACTGAGGGAACAAAGTTGCTACACCCAAAGTATCACAAGAAATACATAGGACAATGGGTCTATTGTAATCCAAATCAACACTACCGCTACTTGATCTGGAATGTGGATAACATGTAAAATTAGCAGGATCCCTTAAGGGAGTAACGAAGATCTGGACCCTGAAGAAACATTTCTTCAAAAGAAGATACCAAAATGTGGAGATTAGTGAAGGTGTGGTCGATGAGTCAAGCAGAGGGGGGAGTGTAGAGGAGCAGCCAACTACCCCTGCAGGAAATCCTGCCCCCTTCGAACCTAAAAGCTGGAATCCAGAAATTGTACCATGCTTGACACCAGTGATTTTGACTATTCCGCGTTGAATCTTCGAGAAAAGGTATCCACTAAGATAACCCTATCAGATGTATTCCCGAAGAGATGACAATCTCTTGGAGGAGATCCCCAAAGTAATATGAAAATGAGAGAAAGAGAATTTGGTGATGTCACAAGAAACAAGTGTGACACACTGAGAAGACTGGCTGACCAAGAAAATGTACGGACCTTATAGAAACTGATGACGAAGCAAAGAATCAAGTAAACTTTCATATGTGAGACAAAGATTGCACATCTGAAGAGCACTGCAGAAAATGCAGCCATTTAATAGCTGTACAGATGCAGCAAAGAAAGTAGTCTAAGTAATCATAGAAGCTAGCTATATGTAGTGAATATATTGCAGGCAGAGCTGCCACTATATAGAAGCTGGACACCAGGGTCACAAATTGAGTAAGTTCAAACCCATGGAGAGAAGAGCTGAGGGCTGGGTGATAGCAAAGAAGTAGCTGGGACCATGGGGGAATTGAGAAAGGCTGTCTGGCCTTGTGTCAAGGCAGGAAGCTGCCAAACAACTGTTATCTATCCTTAAAGAACAGTGAACATGAGACACTGAATCATCCCTTGTTATGGTGCAAAGAAAGAACACCATGAGTGCCAAGTTTATTCATGTGACACGATTAAATGCTGCAAAATGGGCCGAATTGCGGTTTCCTGTTATGTGAGTCATGGATGGAAATATACATTGGGCATGCAGTCCAGAACTATGATAGTGCGTGCTCACACTCCCGTATATTCTCAGAAGCAAGAATACTTAGCAAGGCCAAGTTTAAATACAATCTTCATGGCAGAAGGCATGGGTGATGAGTGATGTTGGGCTAATTGGGTGGGGGGGTAAAGTCATGTCCACCTCCTGGCATCTGGGGTATGAGCTTATGTGCTGCTAGTGAGCTATATGTTCCAGAAGGGCAGGGGCGTGCCAGCCAATTATGGGGGGCCATATAATGAGTGGTCTTATAGTTTGAAAGCCAATGATAACCATGTATCTAATCATTGATGATGATGACTTGCACTAGTGGTGGGCATCAGTTGTCCACCTGACAGTAGATGTCCAATAACAACCCAATACCTTATAGAAAGTACACTTAGATGTTGCCCTTGAGCATATCAGAACACTCCATAGGTTTCTCTTATTTGCCACGTAGTATGATGTCACGTATGACAGGCTGTTGCTATAATAGTATTATTTTTTATTATATGCTTTGAGAGAATGCTGTGCAACCTCCTTTGATGTCTGTTTTAACTCCCTGTTTTAGAAAATTGATAATAAAACAGTAAACTAACTTTGCCATCTTCCCGAGTTCGTTTGAGTATATGGTGTAAAGAGTTACTCTGCATCCCATCCACTGCATGACACGCTACCCGCCAAGGGCCATAATATCAGGGCTGAAAGACTTATCCTTGGCCTCCAGCCCAGGGACCACATCTCTCCAGCCCTAAAATCTTTCCACTGGCTCCCGGTAGCTGCAAGGATCAAATTCAAATCCCTCTACATCACCCATAAGGCCGTCTGGGACCAGGGACCACACTATCTACAACTGGCTATGACCAAATACTCTCTGCAGATCTTTATGTTCCTCCGGCGCCAAGTCTCTGTGTGTCAAGCGCTTCTCTAAACATAGAGCTGGTGGACGAGATCTTTCTTTAGCTGGCTCCCTTCCCTAGAACAGCCTCCTCCTTCTTCTTAGTCTTGAGCTGGATCTTCTCAAATTCCAGAAGCTCATCAAGACTTTCCTTTTCACCTATTCTATCCCCCTTTCCTTACCTTGCTAAATGCTACAGTCGCTGAGATTGAGGACCAGGGCCTTTATGTATGCTTATGGGTCCTACATCCCCCTATTGCCTTCAGTTCCTGCCAACTACCAGCACATGTTTTGGGCACCACCGGCCTGTGCTGTCTCACAGGCCTGCACTTATTGTATTGGCAGACAACCTCTCTTACCAAGTGATCTCTGCTAGGCACTTAACAGCTGCTTGCAACTTACTTGCTAGCACCTCCCTCAATGGAACTCCTAGCATTTACCGCCCTACCCCACTTCTCTCGCTCAGCACTTGCACGCTTTGAATGCTCGAAAGGCCTAGTAGAACCACCTCTTTCTTCATCTTCATTCCTTGTTCCCTCCCAGCTGCCCTGTGGGAGCGAACACATAAAATAAAATTCATAATCACTCTTCCCTCACTCTTCCTCATCATAGTGTTATTTTCCTGATAAACACAATTACTATGTCTAAGAAATGTGTGGAAGCAAGAGGAGAAAGAGAGGATGGGGGTTTATGAGTCCAACATATAGGGCTGGATAGCTCATGTTTAAAAGCATGATGGTGTGTATACCACATTATCCCTCGACAGTCCTCACTTCTCCAGAGAGGGTATTCCCACCCATGGGATCCTCCCACTGAGTACCACCCTAATGGGACTATCGGGTAGCAGCCTCAACTCCCTGGCCCCATGGGAAGGGTCCCCCTCCTGGGGAGAAGTGATGACATTTAGGGATTTGTTACAATGTGTTCATCATAATATTCAGTTAACCCACTCAATCCCTAGTGGACCAAGCAAATGGAAATGACATTTGACATTGCTTTCAGAGCCTCCTTAGTAAGAACAGTATTTAAAACTGATCTTACATACTGTTAAAGGATAGTTCCGGGACTTTTTTTTTATTGTCCCTACGGTTCGGCCATGTGTTTTTAAGCATAAATCGGTAGATCGTAGAAAACTTTCCTATGGACCCTACCCGACTTTTCGTCCATTAACGCACTCGAAATCAGCCGCCATTTTGTGATAATCCTATCATTTCCCCCCCATCGACCTGGCTCACCTGCGTTTGCGGCACTAAATCAAATCCCCCGCCCCTGAGCCTGACATCAGCAGACGCGTACCGCCCATTTCCCAATGCCAAAGCACGTTCGTGTCAACAATTGCTGCGCCTCAGCTAATGAAGTGTCGCCATGGAAATGGCAGGACGCCTCTTTCCTCAATAAGTATAAACACACTGTTTCACAACACACAGCAGCAGATTTTCGATTCCATTACTCTCTCTGTGTTACTTTGAGTATTCTGTGACTCGTTTCTGTGCTCTGGTCAGCTACCTTCGCCGCTTCTAGGCCTTGTGAACACCTGTATCATCTCTGTAAATTATTTTACTTTCTTTACCACACAATGGCTACAATAATGCCGTATATGAACGAGCCCGAGTACACCGAGGAGGAACTACTGGAAAGGCAAGCACGCGAAAACGATGGGGATTCGGACGGCAGTTGGGAGGACCAGTCAACGGATGAAGAGCCTGGACCATGTCGCATGGACGGCGTCTCCACCTGGTGCACGTGCAATCGGTGCGAGCTAATGCCAACTGAGGAGGAGAACTGCTGCTGCCGTGAAAATTCCGGGTGCTTGGCCTACATTTCGGAAGGCGAGCCAAGTCCGCAATGCATCACCAAGCTGCCAGAGTTCAGGGAAGCCTGCCTCTCACGGACCGTGTTGAGGATGATGATGGTGCTTATGCACGAACTTCGCGGCACTGTTCGTCCGCATAATCCGAGTAACGAGTAAGTATACTCTGGTTGTGATGTCAGTGATGCCACTACTATTTCATGGTCGTCTCCCACATATAAAATTACATCTACATATCATTCGAACGCATGTAAATTGGTTCCATATTGTGCATTTTCTAGATAGAATTTTTTTCAAAGCAGAATGACATTTTTTACCTGAATCGACATTGATAAGAAAGTTTTGTCATTTTAATACAGTTTGCATCTTTCTTTTTCACAGGTGGTACAGGCTGGTGGCCTATCGTTGCTTCACTTGGTGGCTTCACGGGAGGCTCGGACACCGCGTTCGGAGAGTAATACGTGCCTGTGCGGTACTTGCCTTTAGACAACATTTCCCCAGCGACAGTGGACAATACCGCGGATTTTCCCTGGATGTGCTGCAACCGGAACTTTACAATGTGTAATGTTTATTATTTATGTTCAATTGAAATTAAGATCTAAAATAAAACCCAACATATATTTTAACAATGGTTGTTTTGATTTTTTAAATGAATCTAGTGTGTCTCCATTGAATAGTCTTCCTGTGCCTTGTCTTGTCACACCACATGTCTCCGGCCAGCATCCTCCCTCACGCTGGCCGCCCACCTTCAATCCACATAACCGTTGAACCCATATGCAGCAGACATACATATGTTATTTTGCGGGTTGGCATCAAGCCTCCCGGCCTTGCCTCCTCCCCCAAAAATACTTACCACACCACTTTGTTCAAGCGTTGGCAATAAAAGGCCGTTGGATTTTATTGATACAAAACGTGGTTATAGGTAAATAATCAATATGGTTGATCATAATAAATCATCCTTTTGGGCTTCGGGTACAGAGATGACCCCCTCTGGCCCGTGCCGCCTTGCCACCACAGGCCAGCCTGCTGCTGACTAACTGTCTAGGCATCCAGGGTCTCCAGGGTGAACTGCACCCATATATTCTCCTGGGAGGGTGAGGTATTTATAAACTCACCCCCCTGCCTTCCATGTACTAGATCCTGCAGCCTGCCTCTTACATGCAGTTAGATGGCCTCTCCTTGGTGAGGCCCTGCGGCAAACGAGTCTTGTCTGCACGACCACCGCCCCAATCCACCCCCCGCCCTATCAAAGGCAGTTCGCACCGGGGTACTTGCGCTGGCAAGTGGAGCTGTCAGGGAGCGATAAAGGCCAAGAGGTGCCAAAGACCATGTACACTTCAAAGTGGTCTATAGAGCATGGGTTGTTGTTCCCATGTCTACCTCCAGACCCCGTGTCTCCTGCCAAGCATCCCCCCTCACGCTGGACGCCCCCCTGCAATCCACATAAGTGTGTCTCCATTCACGAGTCTTCCTGTGTCTTGTCTGCACGACCACCGCCCCAATCCACCCCCCGCCCTATCAAAGGCAGTTTGCACCGGGGTACTTGCGCTGGCAAGTGGAGCTGTCAGGGAGCGATAAAGGCCAAGAGGTGCCAAAGACCATGTACACTTCAAAGTGGTCTATAGAGCATGGGTTGTTGTTCCCATGTCTACCTCCAGACCCCATGTCTCCTGCCAAGCATCCCCCCTCACGCTGGACGGCCCCCTGCAATCCACATAAGTGTGTCTCCATTCACGAGTCTTCCTGTGTCTTGTCTGCACGACCACCGCCTCAATCCACCCCCGCCCTATCAAAGGCAGTTCGCACCGGGGTACTTGCGCTGGCAAGTGGAGCTGTCAGGGAGCGATAAAGGCCAAGAGGTGCCAAAGACCATGTACACTTCAAAGTGGTCTATAGAGCATGGGTTGTTGTTCCCATGTCTACCTCCAGACCCCGTGTCTCCTGCCAAGCATCCCCCCTCACGCTGGGCGCCCCCCTGCAAACCGCATAATGCCACGACATATACACGTCATTCATTCACAAACACACCCCTGTTTCGAATTCTTTATAACCCACTTCATATTTCTAATGAGAACTTCTTTGCGCTTTGCTAGTCAACCCGTGAAGGTGCTGGTTATCTGCTCTTCGTCTCTGTGAACTTCCGTGACCACTTCGAGCAAACTCGTCAGCTTGCAACCTGTGAACTGCTCCCTGTTCTACGACAAGAAACTACTCTGATCCCTGCATCTAACTGTTTGTTCGTCAAGGTAAGGCCATGTACCATAATCATTTTGCGTCCAATTTTTTAATTTATATCTATTTGCTAGTAGTCATCAAATTGCATCCATGTTTTCTTTTCGTTCAAGACAGTACATGCAAGGAACTAGTCACATGTTCTGAGTTTAGTCAAATTATTTTTCTATTTTTTTAAAGTTATTCAAATACTAATCCGCATGTGAATAACTTGTATAGTTCCAAGAACCAAAACGAACCTTGCATTGAACCTTTTATGTGTCATTTAATTTTTTAACACATTGGTATTCATAGAGAATTGTTGATCTTTACTTTTCAGAACTTTCCACAATGCCTGCCTGTTCCATTGGCGGTTGCCCTTCGAAGACCCATAATAAATCTGAAGGTACTATAATGCATGTTTTCCCTAAGACAATAGATCAGATAAGAGAATGGGTCCCATATTGCGGATATCCACCGTCTGAGCTTGAAAGTAGAGTCCTAGAAGTCTTTGCGGAGAAGAGGGGTGATAGATACTGCATCTGCAGCAGGCACTTTAGCTCAGACATGTACTCCACATCATTGCTAATAAAGAAGAAAACACCGCGAGCGACGCGAAAATTGCTCTCAACCGCTATTCCCACTCTATTCGTCCACATCCCTCCACTGGTGAGTCAAGTTTACGGATTTAGCTCTCGGCCTTGCGGTAGTGTGTAGCATTAGCTAACAATAATTTCCCCATTTATGTATCCACTCAATATAAAGGCGGAAGATTCTCCATCCGTGTCGTTATTGCAGTCATCAGCCACTTCAAGCGCCTATCGGGTAATCTTACTTAGCTATTCTGCCACTGACTTGTTTTAGGCATGTAAATCAATAGTTTTAATTTATCGTGTAATTATTTTACCTAATGGTACACCCTAGTACTCGTCCTCTAGTCTTTGTTTTCAGTTATAATTATTGTTATCCAAAATAATGCAAGTACTGTCTTTCAGGGAGATGCTGAGGAGTCCAACGCATTGACGACAACCGTTGATGTCACTCAGATGCTCGAGGTACGTTTCCGGACAGTTTCATCGATGGAGATCATCAGATCTTGAATTCTTGTAGCGTGATTGTTACACACAATGTTTCTTTCGTTTTTAGCCATTGATATGTCCTTCTGTTGTCGCCCTCCTATGTGTCTTCTTTTTTCAATATTGTGTTCATTACTAATGAAAGTCCTATGTTTCAGGGAGTCGATGGAGCATTAGTCCAAAAAGAAGGGGGAGCATGCAGTTACGGGTCGGCGCAACAGCTTGCAGAAGTGTGCACCGCAGTTACAGCGTCCCTTGATGTTCTTATGCATTTCGAGGTATGGATACTGACAGTTCGATCAAGCGAGATCATATGACGTGATTACATCCGCTATACTTCCTTCTTTATTAACGCAAGTACTATGTTTCAGGGAGATGACGGAGCTTCTTCTACAAGAACATCACCCCTAGTAGTTGATGCAGATCTCTGGGTGGTGACACTTCCAACGATCGAGCAAATCGAATCATATTTAGATATCCATTATTTATTTTAGACAACTGATCATTTGTGCAGGTCTATTTAGATGAGCCGTTGACGCCTGCACAAAGTTTATGTTCTTTTTAACAAAATAGAAAACCATACTAATGCAATTACTGTGTTTCAGGGAGTTGCTGAAGCGTTATCTTCAATAATATCATCAATGGAAGTCTATGCGGAGCCCGAGGTATGGATCTTGACAGTTCCATCTAACTAGATCAACAATGCGTGAATAATTGTCGTTTGAATGTTCTACACAATGCGTTCATTCGTGTTTTGCTATTGAGATGTACGTGGGTATTGGTCCGCAAGTACATTTTGTGTTTTCAATATTATTATACATACTAATGAAAGTTCTATGTTTCAGGGAGTCGATGGAGCGTTAGTGCGTGATGGATGTGCTTATCATGAAAATATAGTCGTTGCAGCGCAAGAGGAAGTGGAGACATGCACACACGAGTCGGAGCAACAGCGTCCAGATGTTGAAGTTCGAGGCAAGAAAGTTTCAAAGAAAAGAAAGCAAAAGAAGGTTTGTGTCCTGGTCACTATATTATGTTGTTTTTCACTGTTAATAGTTCAATACTGTAAGTTGTGTTTAAACTGAACATCCCTTTTCCAATCTGTCCTCTAGGTGCGAGTGGGTGTACGAACTAGATCTACACAGACAGTGAAGCGAACGAGAGATGTTGCTT
This sequence comes from Ambystoma mexicanum, assembly GCF_040938575.1. NCBI lineage: Eukaryota > Metazoa > Chordata > Amphibia > Caudata > Ambystomatidae > Ambystoma > Ambystoma mexicanum. The sequence goes on from NC_090925.1 coordinate 974,406,286, forward strand.
GTGAAACCTTTTGGCAGGGACTTGAGACTGGAGATGCATCGTGCCAATGGGAAGAATATGAAGTGATTGACAACGGAGCTATACCACCACCAGCCATTGATAGTGAATGTCCTCCTGGTAGTTCGGATGCAGTCGGAGATCAATTCACAGAATCCAAACCCGCAAAAACTAAGACCGCGAGAAAGTTGAAGAAATTGTTTTATTCTCCCATCGCCGTAGAAGGAACAGATGTTGCAATGGAAGAGAATGAAATGGACGACAATGAAACACCATCAATATCACTGAACATAGCGGAAGACGATATCAGAGATTGTACCTTTAATGTGAGTGACATGTCCTCAACGTTACAGGCCGAACCAGCTGGGATGCAGAGTGACAGTATAAGGAAAGAGGCCAAATTCATTCTATTCGATAGTTGTTTGATTGATATTATTATTATGATGAAATGTGGGCATTCGGTTGGTGGGGAAGTATGTGGGGAGCCATTGATTAATGTGACTCGTGCAATTCGAGGCACTAACCTTAAAATACATGCCACCTGTACAAAATATCATCCGTTCTCATGGTCTGCACAACCCATGCTGGGGCAACTGCCAGCAGGCAATCTACTTTGAGCAGCGGCCACACTTTTTAGTGGTTCAAGTTTTAAAAAGTTAGAGTATTTCTTTCAGTTTGTGGGAATCCATTTCATTGCGAAAACTCAGTTCTACAAATACCAAACCGATTATCTATTTCCAGCCATTAGCGAAGCTTGGAGAATGGAAAAAATGTCTATTGAAAGTACATTCGCGGGTAAACGGTTCAGGCTAGCCGGTGATGGACAGTGCGACAGCCCAGGATTTTCAGCCAAGTACTGCACCTACCACTTTCAGGACATGGAAAGTAAGAACATTGTGAGTTTGGTGGTCGTGCAGGTGTCACAAAGTACATCCTCACTGGCCATGGAGAAAGTTGGCTTTGTAGCATCATTGCAAGAACTACAATCGCGGGGAATGGTGATCGACCTGATAGCCACGGACAGACACGTTTCAATTGCCAAGACAATGAGAGAAGAGTACAAAAATATAAATCACCAATTTGACCTATGGCATCTTGCAAAAACAATCAATAAATAAATGTCGGCTGCAGGAAAAAAAAAAGATATGCAAGGTATTTCACAGTGGTCCAAGTCAATCAGCAACCATCTTTGGTGGAGCTCAAAAACATGTGAAGGGTCGTTGGAAATTCTACTGGAAAAATGGCGGTCAGTAATGCTACACTGTAGCAACGTTCACCGCTGGACCACAAACCAACATTTCCACAATTGTGAACATGGCCATTTGTCCACAGAGGAGGCACGGAAGAAGAAGTGGTTGATTCCTTCATCACCCACTCACAAAGCCATTGAAAAGATTGTATTTGATAAAACTATAACAAGAGATTTGAGGGGACTCACGGAATTCTGCCACACAGGAGATTTGGAGGTGTTCCACAATATGTGCCTAAAGTACAGGCCAAAACGATTGCATTTTGGCATGGAGGGCATGATAAATCGGACTCTTCTAGCGGTCTTGGCACATAACCATAATGTTGGCCGTCAACAAAGTAGGACGACCGGAACTTTAGGGACGCTTCGCTACAATAAGGCCTTCATTAAAAGAAGTAAACAATGGGTGATCAAACCAGTGTTTGAGGATATGCAATATGAGTTTATTGAGAGACTTATTGTTGATGTCCTAGATAGGCACATACATGGAGTTGTGAACGAACCTGTGCAGGGGACAACTGCATTGCCACCCAACATTGCCTCTGTTCCATGTCCACCTAAAGCAGAGCTCATTGAGAAATACACATCACGGTTTAAATGATTGTAATTTGATTGTCTGTTCTCTCGAGTCTCCTCATGTTACAGGCCCATTGAATATGTGTATCTATGTAATGTGTAAATAAAAGTGATTGCTCAGTGTACATGCAATGTGTCTCTCCACCCTTGGCCCTCCCTTCACCGTGCAGTAGTGCGAACCACCCGGGTGTCACCTGTGACTTTGCTCTGGAGTCTCCTCATGTCGCAGGCCCATTGAATATGTGTAGCTATGTATTGTGTAAATAAAAGTGATTGCTCAGTGTACATGCAATGTGTCTATCCAACCTTGTTCATTTGCGCATTAAATTAAACCAAACAGTAATATAAATCATTTTTCAAAAAATATAGAATGTCTCCGTATTTATGGTTCTCTGGGGCTGCAAAGCACGCAGACAAAATGCAAAGATGGAGTGTAAATTTCAAGTCCTGTGAAATGGCCTTACACTGAATGTAGCTAACTAGGAATGTGTGCTCGTTCAAAGTGAAGGTCAGCTGCTTTGATTTTTTGCTCGGGTGCCGGAATGGCCCACGACTCAGTATAAGGTTCTTTTGTTATTTGACCTTCACAGGCCGGGACCATCCCGAAAGACTTCTTTTTGGGGGTGTGGTGCAATAACGTAAGAAACGATAATTAATAAAATTTCAGAAACGATAGCCATTTAATGTTCGTTCATTAGAAGAAATAACGTCGGCATAGAAGGAGTGGTATTTCGGGGCTTCCCTACGCACAGACACAATGGAAAATGCAAATATAATGTAAGTAACTCTTTAGATGAGTTTATACCGCAATTTAATTACTATACAGTAGCTTTAAAGACGGGTTAAGTTGTACTTGTTCGTTCTATGTGGCATATTGTTTTGTACCGCGCACTATCTTGAGGAGAACAATCTCCTTTTACGGAAGCACCTCAAAACCTTCCTCTTTGCTTCTGCTTTCTCTCTCCCTCTCCCCTGCTACAACTGGTCCACTGTCTGCGACCTCAGTCCTGGGCCCTTCCACTCTCCACCTGCACTGCCTCCCTGTCAACCCCTGCACTGGGGGACTGTCTCAGTATCCTACAGCCCCCCCTTCCCAGCACTTGTTCTGCACTTACCTTGCACTCGCCACCAGCTGGCCCTATGTATTTATTATTTTATGCTACTTACCTTGTACTCCACTTCCCCCCTCCCCTTCCCCTTGCACTTTTACCTTCCCCCTACCCCTGCACTTGCGCGATCTGAATGACACCTGGCCTAGTAGGATCATTGTCTGTCTTCTCCTTGTTCCCCCCCCTCCCTGCCTCGCCACGCCTTGAAACACTTGTGTATAGGCGCGTTGCAAATGCCATATTATATCATATCAGTGACGAAGTGGTCCACTGGCGCTCAGGCGGCTCTGAAAAAGGCGGAGGAGAGGGGGTGGGTTACTGGAAATTACGTATAATACCCAGTTGCACTGTCCTAGCTATGAAATAATTTCCCGACCTAATATATAAAATGAATAATTTTAATAAAGATCTGATGGTGAGACTAATTTCATTTTTTATGTTTTTAAAACAGGTACATCCTTCATTATTGTCTGTGTCATGAGTACCAGACACCGGCGGATGGCTCTTCTCCGCGTGAACAACGTTACCACCCTGACCATTTTATGGGACGATCGCCAAGTACAAGTATGCCCTTATGCGGTACTAATGGCTAGATGCAACATACATACCGTTGTGGTGGCCTAGTGCCTCGTTGTTGGAACAGCCATGCGATTATCAGTGCGACAACAGAGCTTATTTTATCGTAAACCAACACCCTGTGTACTGCACACGAACATTGCTTGCCTCAAGATGAACTATTTTGGAACGAGAGCAAAGAAAAATGCAAATCGCTGAATATTCTCTAAACATTTGATGTCAAATAAATGTACTTTACCAAATTTACAATCTTGCGGTTTGATTTAAAAGTACAGTTTCATATTCCGAATTGTGGCGCGCTGTGTTGTGAGCTGATCTGTGTTGGTTTCCGGGTTCTGTGTGGAGTCGCGTAGAAGACGCCTGGGCGCGTTTGCCTACGCAGCACAGTCACGGATAGAGGCGGGGAATATGAATATTTTGATAAAGTCTGTTTCAGGGGCGGGGGATATGATTTAGTGCCGCAAACGCAGGTGAGCCAGGTCGATGGGGGGAAATGATAGGATTATCACAAAATGGCGGCTGATTTCGAGTGTGTTAATGGACGAAAAGTCGGATAAGGTCCATAGGAATGTTTTCTACGATCTACCGATTTATGCTTAAAAACACATGGCCGAACCGTAGGGACAATAAAAAAAAGTCCCGGAACTATCCTTTAAGTTTTGATTAGTTTAAAATGTCTGTGATAGTGCCATTTTTTAAATTTTTTTTATAAAAAGGTAATCGCCATGATCCTAAATGTTATCCTCCAGTTTCTTTATTGGACTCAGTTTAAAGCTTTTTGTGGGAATGTTGTTTATAATACTGCTAAACTCTGTGTCCTCTTTTTATCCTATACCTCCTGCTCCATTTGGGTTCTGCAAAGGCTTAGCCGCAACAGAGAATGTGCTTCACATATCTCTTGTAATGAGCAAATATTGGGCACAGTACTATTCCATCAGCTACCTGGCTTTTATGGACCTGTTGAGGGCTTTTGATCGGATTGACATAAACTTGATCTGGGCACAAGTGCTTACTAAACATCTTAAAGCTTTTGGAAGTACTTCTCCTCTATTTAGAGTTATATACTATATATGGTCCACGCTGGAATTTGACCAACACATTTCCATCTCAGTAGAGCGTGCTGCAAGGCTATGGTTTGGTGCCCCTATTTTTCAATTTGTGCTTCAATGTTTTAGATTTATTTATTTCTATTGGCATTGATTCCCCAAAAGTAGCTGACAATTAACTACCATTACTGCTTTATGCAGATGATATGGTACTAATGACCCAGAAAACAAGAGCACTGCTTACATTAATTGATAGATACACAATGGTTAAGGACAGAAAGGGCTTACTAGTTCATACATATACATCTAAGATATTGGTGATGGGCCAACATCCTCTGCATCGTAGGTTGTTAAAAACACTAACATGCAAATGAATTAACATGGATTTAGATGCTTGACTGTGACGAATGTTTAGATGTTACTTTCCCTGATACATTGAGGTAGACTAACTATGTCAAAAGGTAGACCAATAGGAGAAATCAAATCAACACATATTTACCCCAGTTTGCTAGATCTACAGGCTGTCACCCTGCAAAAACAATTTGGTTCATCCACAATGGGTGAGGGGGCACCAACCCATTTACACCCTCACCCATTATGGAGGAGCCGCGGTTTAAATTGTCAAAGGGAGACAAAGCTTCACTTTCACAGTTTATGTTCCCTGTGCACCTGTCCAATGGGCATTGCAAGGCCAGTCTTGCTGGCACTGCCCCCGGGCCCACCGTGTACTTAAGGACTGTAACTGTAACCCTACAGTCCCCTGCATCCTTACACTTACCCAGAGCCCCACTTCCCTGGCTGCTCGACCTCAGAGCAATGATGCTCTTATGGCACTTACCCATTCCCTAGCACTTCCTCCTTCTCCCACCCCCTGCACTTTGCGTTGTTTTGTACTTGCACGATCTGAATGACACATGGCCTAGTAAGATCATTTATTTGGTCATCCCTCTGTCACCCCCCCCCTGTCTTATCGCACCTAAAAATAATTGAGTACAGCAACGTTATAACTGAATTATCATATCAAATCAAGGCTGGAGGCGCTTTGCTTCCCCCATATTGCATGGCCCATTGGGGATGCAGGGTGGGGAACTGCATGTATGAATGTACAAGGAGGCTTTCATGTGCCTTCCCACAAATACAGTCTCAATGGGGAGCTGGAAAAGTGTTGCACTGGATCCTAGGAGCATGTGCACTAACTAGGAGTCACTTCCTGGTTCCAGTTCTTGTTTATGGGAGCCGGTGGTCCCTTGTCACAGGAGGCAGCATCAGGGAGAAACAGGATCTAGACCAGGGTTGAGTAAAGTGTAAAATGTATTTCATGTAATATTGTATGTGTATGTTGTTGTGTATGTGTGTGTGTGGGTATGCTTGCATGCAGGGACGAATATGTCATGCATGGGTGGTTGGGTATGGGCATGTTTGAATGAGTGAGTGAATTCTGTGTGAAAGTCTGTTTGAATGAGCAAGTGAATGCTGTGTAAATGCTGGATGAAATAAATGTTTTATGAATAAGCAAGGGAACGCTGCTTGAATGTGTGTTTGAATGAGTGAGTGAATGATGTGGGAATGTTGTTTGAAATTATCGCTGTGTGAATGATTGAGTGAACATGAATATGTTTGAATAAGCGAGTGAATTATTTTTTTTAAATGAATACTGTCTTTGTGAATGCTGTGTGAATGCGTTTTTGATTGAGTGGGTATATGTGTGTGTGTGCTTGTGTTGAGCTTTTGCCAGCCCCAGGAGGCTGATGTAGGCTCGGGACGGGGAGGAGAATTGTTTACTGGGCATCTATGATACTGTATCAAAGATACAGCAAATGTGATACGCGTTATGATGCGGCTAGACAGGCATTTTGATGTAGCCTGTCTAGCCATTTCTTACTGTGGTATAACATTTTTTACTGGGCATCTAAGCTAAACGAAGGATGATACACGTTATTACATGGCTAGACAGGCATTTTGGTGCAGCCAGCCTTGCTATTATATCATATTGTGGCATGGCATTTTTTACTGGGAATCTCTAATGATGGAAATGTAAGTATTAATATGTGTCTGGACTAGACTGCACTGGAGCAGACATTTTGAACACATTTTTGAACACATTTTCTTTTCTTATTTTGGCATGGTATTTTTAATGACAAAGACAACAGGAGTATGTTCTTACATGCAGTTACTGGCATATTTGGCAGAGCCAGCTTGGACATAATTTCTTATGGTATCATTGCTAACATTATGCTCAAAGCAAACATGAGTATGTTCTTCGATGGAAATACTGGCATATTTGGCTGCATTGAAATGTATGGGTACAGTCAGCGTGAACATATTTTCACCCTGTCATTAATTTAGGGGAAAGACATCATGAAAATGCGTTTGGAAATGCTCCTGCACACTGTTGGGTGCTTGCATCTATTTGATTTTTTCATGAATTACCATGCAAACCTGATTGCAAACTATGTGGCATTTTCCCAAATTTCTCACTGAAAGTTTGTTGTATAAAGCTCCATTTTATTGTTATTGTCATTATCATTCTTGATTTGTAACATGCATATCCTAAGAACCGGGCAGAGATTGCATCAATGTGCAGATGTCAAGAACAAGAAGATGAATAGTGAGACAGTAAATCATTTTTGAACAATGTTAGGGAAGTGATCTCAAGACAGTCGGCTGGTAGAGAGTTCCAAGCTCGTGGCTCTTATCAGTTGTAAATCTTTCTAAACCGTCCTTGCTTGATTCAGGCTCCCTCGCTACACTGGGTTGCTTTTGCATACTTCAAATTGAGTGCTAATGGTTATATCAGGGTCTATCTGTGGCTCTTAGGTCTGGGTTATTGATAGTCTCACACATAATCCCTTGGATCCAAGTCTAAAGGACTATTTAATTCTTGATTGTATGTATTATGTGACAGTTAAGGGAATTAGTGAAGCCCTCAGCTCATCGTTGTTTATTGTTTGTTGGTGAAACCATTGCTGATTGATCACTATTTATTGTGACGTCTGCATATGCATTCTTCTCCTTGTCCTTTTATCAATTTAGAAATAATTTGCTACTTACAAATGTCGTAATGGGTAAACGAAATTTAAGACAAACCACCCCTAAACCCCCTATTTGTGGTAAAAAACAGTTTTTTTTTCCAAAACGGAAACCCAAAACAAAATATATATTTAAATAAAATAAAAATAAAATAAAATATAAAATATATTTAAACAAAAAAAAAATCGACCCTTTTGTTTTAGGTCAAATTGACTCGATCCTATGGCATTCGATCCTTTTGGCCGGACACCATGTGTTCTTAGATAGAGAGGATGGGTGCACTGGTGCAGTCAGTAAATACATGTGCTATAACTGTAGCATGTCTTGCTTTACTGGTATTAAGGGCAAAGTCAATATATGACAACTATTCTTGTATGGTGGGTGGAGGCATTTGTGCAGCTGAACAAGAACATGTTTCCTTATTCTATTAGTGTATGTTTCACTAGCATTGAGGGCAAAGCCAACATGAATAGTATTCCTACATGGTGGTGCCAATGTGGGGCAAGCAGTTGTGCAGCCAGAAATACATTTTTGTCTCTCTGTTGCAGGAGATTTGTACTGGCATTTAGGACAAGACATCAAGACATCAAGAGAATGTTCATACATGGGGATACTGGCATATAATGGCAGAGCCAACACAAACAGTGTTTATGGTATAATTTCTGTGCAGATTATTACTGTTCATGCCCAGGGTTCACTGGTGAGTTGCAGCAACTCAGCAGTGTACCAATGAATGGGAAAACAAACTTTTAATGAGGCAGTCAGGAAAGGAGAGTCATCAGTGGACTGTGGAATGTCACCAAGACAAACACAAAACGAGCATTGAGGACAATAAGTATGGGTGGTGTTCCAACCGTACCCCTATTAGTTAATTTTGTTTGTAAAAATCCAATTGTTTTTCTACTGAGCACAGACAACACAGACAATTAAATTGTTCTATGGGTTAGTTCTGACTCAGGAGTGTTTACAATCACATTTTAGCTCGCCATACCTTACCAGAAAATGAGTGCATAACACTGTGATCCTAAGCACAGGAGACGTCCAGGACCAAAACGCTATGCAATTAAAACATTTGCTACCTTTCAAACTTACTGAAAAAGAAAACAGTCAAATAACCTGTTCCACTTAGGAGAATCTACAACCACTTATTGTGTTATATTCACATTACCAGCTAAGAAATAACCATTTGCATATCAGTTCTGTCCCAATCACAAGGACAGTCTAGAATTGAAATGCTAGGCAATTCTCCTCTGAGCAAAAGTACCAACAGCAGTTTGAGACATTTGTGATGTCATGAAGGCAACTGGACGCCACAAAGAATGCAACCCAAGCATTAGTTTCCCAAGGCTTAATTGGGACAATGTGCATGGTTTGGCAACTCAAAAACTGTCAGAATTACAACATGTCTTGTCAATTGAAAAGGGCTTTCCAGGTGTCTCTCTGTGACTCTCCCACTAATGTCACACACAGTTTCTTGTATAACATTGTTTCAGTGATTGATGTCCTTGTGGGTGATTGGACTTCCTTGGGATAGCATCATCAAGGTGTCTCAGACACTTCTGTTGCATCTCTAGGTTTTTATAGAGTAGTTTCCACAGCATCTCCCATATGTGAGGTAGGCTTGGATGGTGTCCACGTTTCTGCTTGGGTTCATGTTCATCTAATTTATTTAGGGTTCTGAACCTGTGACATCACATCCCATCTTGCTTCCCTATTCAACGGGCTGATGCTAGCGTATACCTGCAGGCCTCAAACTATATTTTGTCTTTGGTCCTCATGTGGACTGTCATCTAGTCTCCTCAATGTTCCACCAAAGGCTTGTTCTCCCTCCCACTTCTAACTGACTGCAAAGAAGAGGTTAATGTTTTCTCATTATCTGACTGCGACTCTCCCTACATCTCCATGGAATTTCTCACTGTCCCCCTTTCTCTCCTGCTGTTTCCTCTCCTCCTCATTAACGTCCTCTCATTCCTCCTTCAAACCTCTCCACTGTCCCAACTTCTGGCAGTCTTCCACTTTCCTTAGCTCTGCCTGCACCACTAGCTGAACACGCACTATCAATTCCTCCACTCCTAATCTCACTGCTCTAGTATTCCAAGCTACGACACCAGACTGATCCCTGTGCAGGCTTTCAAAGGTGTTGCTTTTCCCCCTGATGTGGGATTGGAATAAAGATCTTTATGAAGTGAACTGTCTTGTTTAGGAATTGGTGGATCTGCCTGTGTATCCCCTGCTCTGTTACCAGGCCTTTTCAGATTAAGACTTGAAAAGGCTGATTAACCATCATGGATTTCATATGCTCAGAAAAGTGAGTATAGATGCTGCCACTGAGACAGGCAGCTGTCAAGGATGCAGACAAATACGCACATGTTTCACCTGTGAGGAACCTAAGGGCATCCTCAATTCTTTCCCCATGTATCCTCCTCTCGGGTGACCAGGGAAATGCTATCACTCTTGAATCCTGAACGTGGGGATGGATATGCGGGGAAGGATCATCTGGGTGGAGTAGACTTGGGGAGTGGGGAGAGGACGTCCTTAGGGGAGACATGGTGTGCCACATTTACTTTTCATAATGAACCCTCTATCCTCAAGCCTTTGTAGGCTATTGCCAGCCCCTTCCCTGGTTTTCCCTTAACAAATTCCCCAATAAACACCACTTCGACACTGGGACGAAGAAGACACCAACTAGAGAGACACATCCTCATTTTCTTAATACACACATACCAGCCCCAGCTGTGTACTGAGACGAGGAGGAGGACAGCAAGGGGAAGGCAGGACTACTGTTTCAATAGTGCAAAGTCTAGTCTTTTCTGGACTCATGGTGGCAGAAACATTAAAAACCGACATCCTTTTAGAAATGCTGTGGAAGCAGGAGTACAGACTGCTGGGTGCTTGCCGACCTCTCCGGATCAGCTGTGTGGCAAGCAGAGTGCTCGAGACCCTTTCAAGGATGCATAGTTTATGCAGCGGGAAGTGAAGCTGAAGGGCGCAGGAAGCTGGTAGCAGACCCCACAAGAGAGAATGGCGTGATCAAGCAAAGCAGTCATAAGAGTCCTGAGCTGCAGGAGGAGCATTGCTGGGTGAGCAGAACCACAGCGATCCACTGGGTGAAAAAGTGAGTTAACACAAGGGATGGAGAGAACTCCTGGTGGCAGAGGACCTCGCAGAGAAGCTGTAAGCTCTGACCAATGAGTGTACCAAGAAGGTGGAACACTGGGCTGGCAATCGAATATGCAAAGCAAGCAATGGACATTGATTTAAATATGGAACGAAGTGAAAGCAAATACAAGGATTTCTGACTACCGAATGTAGTGAAAGCAAAATATAATACCTTTGAATACCGAACAGAGTGGAAGCAAGTTTTAAGCACTCTTGAAGAGTGAGCAGAGTGAAAGAAAGTTTGTGAATCTGCCGGATACCAAGAGCTGCACTATATGAGCAAATGAGGATTGGCAACAGCAAAGAGAATTCAAGGAACTGTATGTCATGAGGAAACACGTATTGGAAAGGAGAATGCAAGAACATGTAAACAATGCACAGTGGCAAAGCAAGCCAAGGTACACTGTCAGCAGAGTGTGACACAGGTGAATAAATTAAGAATCACTGTACAAGTTGAAACAGTGGCATACTGCTGATGGCAAAGCAGCGAACACAGAGTATCGGTTGCGTGACCTGCAGTGGGTGGAGCATGTGGTCCGACAACTGCGCCTACACCAAGTGTAACCCTGTATGGAAAAGCCCCAGAAAGCACTAAAAAAAAAGCTTGTAATTTACAACAACCACTTCTATTTTTTTGAAGTCAAGAAACTGAACTGCTTCTGATCACTGAACTGCTTATGTGAATTAGTGAAAAATAACCATATCATAAGAGCTGGGATGTGTTCCACTGAATTGTGTTGTTTTGAAAAACTGGAAGATTTGAACTCTTGGGGAAGGAAACACGTGTGTTTGTAACTATTTATAACTTGGCGAAGGGGAAGGTGATTGCAAGCCAAGAGCTGGAAGAAGCTCTGAACATTACTTTGGGCATTATTTATTTTGATGCTGACATCCCTACACATTGTATACAGTTATACATGAGAGCAACTCTAGGTTTCAGACACAGGCAGACACATTTGCTTTGAACTTCCTGACACAGACTATCCTTAGTTTTCTTTAGGTAGGGAAATCCCACCGTAGCATAGGGCACGTTAGGGCTTACTTCATCCTGCACTTTAGTTCATAAAACTTTGTGGACCAAACAGGAACCTGTTGTCTGTGTCTGCTTTATGATGCCTTCACACACCCTAATTAGGAGTCATCTGTGCAGAATAGTCTGATATAGCAATAGACAGTTTCCCAGTCTCAAGGTGGTTTATAGCGACAATAACACAATTACAATTTCACAGCAAGTGATGCTGCATGAGTGAAAAAGACCACAAGCAGAATATTAGCCCCTGCATCTGGCTTGTTCAGTTGCTGACATAGTGATTCAGATATGTCCAAATGTGTGTCACCCAGCTCCCAAATTTCTGCTGATCCACCGCAGAAAAATAAGTTAAGTGTGCCTCTCTGACAAGCTCCCCTTAGGGATTAATGGTTACTTCTATTCCTCCTTCTAGGTGCCAGTTGATGAAACATGCCTCGTCCACTTGCTTCACGAGACAGTCACTAATTGGTGTGTGACCTGATGTCTCTGTAAATCTATGCTGCACCCTCTTAGTAATATTTGGTGAGCCTGCCTCTCCCACCAACTACCCTCAGGTGTTTTAGCAGCTGCTGCTTCTCCTACCAGGTGTCACCTGATGGAATATGTTGTCTACTCATTTTAAGAGAGATGAACACTGACTGCTGAGTTACCCATTTCTTGAAATCTCTGCTGCTCCCTCCCACTACAATCAGGCAAGTGTACCACTCCCTTAACCGCCATCATGGATTCCCAGATCTTCCCGCTCTTCCTCATAGGTGTCAATCGATAGCATGAATATGGTCCACTGACTTTGAGAGATGGACACCGTCATTTGAGTCATATGCTGCCTTCCCGAATCTATGCTGCTCCTTCCCAGCAAAACCAGGTGAGTATGCCTACCACACAAGCTGCCCTCTTGGATATGCCATCTGATCCTTCCAGGTTTCCTCTGATGGCACATGTCACATCCAATTGCTTCACGATACAGAAACGGACTGGTTTGTCAACCTTAATCGCTGCTGTTCCCTCAAGGCAGAATCAGGCCAGCATGTTTCTCCCTGATGCCCGACCTCAGGGTCTTGCTGTTCCCCATGGTTCTCCTCCCATGTGTTATCTGTGGTGCGTCTTTCATCATTTCACTTCAAGAGATGGATGCTGACTGGTGTGTCCCCCACCCCCTAAATATTAGATGATGGCAAATGTATTGTTCACCCACACCAAATCACAGAATGTATCACACAGCATTGTCTAAGCAAAACCAACCCAGAATCTCACTCTCAACTTGGTGCCAGTTACTCACTACGTTTAAGTACCCTTCTACCTACAACTTGTGCAAATCCACTTCTATGCATGAAGCCTTTGTCTTGACTTGCCGCGTCATGAAGAGTATATGGGCCTCTGTCCCCAAGTTCCCCACATGGAGAGAAAACTACTCCCTGTGCGAGCCTTGAGGCCACAGGTGGTTTTGCAGGATTAGACACCGCCGGGGACCCCAGAGCTGTTGGAATGAATTCAGGTATTAGCACAAACAAGCACAGTACTATAAACAATGTAACTGTATTGCAAAGGGCTTACCTAAGTTTAATGGAAAGGTGTTAGGAACTCTGAGGCTGTGGTGCAAGGGAGCGTCAGCAATCCATAAAGCCAGGCATCAGAAGCATAGCTCTGGCTACACACCTGATGATCCTGGAAGTATTTGTGGCACTATAGTACTCGTGCAGTTCAAGGAAACTCGAAGACAGGTCGAAAAGCAATCCAATAGTCGAATCCGAGTAGCGATGAGTAAGTGACAAAGCAGAGAAGGAAAATCCGAAACAATCCGTTAACCGTTAGCCAAAAATCCAAAGTCCGTGAATCCGAGCAGAAACCAATACCAAAATCCAAGGAGCAAGAATAACCAGTCCGTAATCCGTAAACTGAGGTATTTTTCCAAAGAATCCGAGACGTGAATCGAGAACGCCAAACAGTGTCGTGAAAACAGCTGTGAAGCGGCGAATGATTCAAATTGCCCGGCTTTTATGTCTGCCGACTCCCGATCACGTGAGCGGAGCTCAGGGCACGTGATCGGGAAGTCGGCCCGAAACCAGGAAGTGGTTGTGGTCGGCTGCTCCAGCCCGCTCGCAATCTCCATGGCAGTTGCCACTGGAAACGAGGGAACAAACAAAGTCGCCCTCTGACTGAGCCTTGGAACAACTGCTGATGATGCCTCCCCCGCACCACAGGTAGTGTGACATTATGAGGGGCTGGCTGTGACTTGGGGAGTCTAGCTGTGCAATGTGTTGGGGAGTCCCCGGGGGTGAGTGTCCCTATCCATATGGGTATGAGTGTTATGTAAAGCAGTGTGCCTGAGGGTAACCTTCCTCCCACGCATGATAGAGCCCCCCCCAATGGCCCACGACCACGTGGGCAGGCGGGATGGTCCAGGTGAAAATGAGAAACATGCCGCGGGGCATGGACATCTGGCGCAGGAACCCAAAACGGTTCCTCCGGGCCAAAACCCACCCAGTCCACGAGATACTGGAGACCACCCCTAACAACACGGGACCCCAAAATGTTCGACACCTCATACTCCTCAAAACCACCCACAGAAACGGGACCAGGGGTAGACCGGAGAAGGGTAGGAGTGGGACATGGTTTTAATAGGGAGGTATGGAACACGGGATGGATGCGCCAAGAGGCGGGAACAGAGAGGCGATAGGCCACCGGGTTGATCACTTCAGAAATCCTATAGGGTCCTACAAAACGGGGGAGCAATTTGCGACAGCCAGGCAGTCGGAGGTGACGTGAAGAAAGCCAAACCCTGTCCCCCACAACATAGGAAGGCGCCACAGCCCTCCGTCTATCAGCCGCAGACTTCGCTGACGCCTGAGCCTCGCGAACATGAGTGAGCGTCTGGGCATGGACAGCTGAGAGGTCCCGGGCGCATGCAACCGCAGCAGGATTAACAGAAAGCGTGAAATCAGGAATAGGCAAGGTGCGGGGTGCTGACCATACAGAACATGAAAAGGAGAAGAGCCGGTAGAAGCGTGCAAAGGGTTATTGTATGCAAATTCAGCAAGGTGAAAGACACTTAGCCATGATTGTTGGTGCTGTAAAATGAGACAACGTAAATACTGCTCCATGGCCTGGTTCAGCTTCCCAGTCTGGCCATCCGTTTCCGGATGATAGGCGGATGAAAAACGGGAATCAATGCCCAAGAGACCCGTGAGTGCCCACCAGAACTGAGATGTGAATTGCGGCCCACTGTCCGAGATGATAACTGTGGGTAGCCCAAAAAGACAGAAGACGGATTTAAAGAAAAAGTTGGCCAACACTGGGGCAGACGGAATGCCAGAACAGGGAATAAACCAAGCGACCTTAGAGAAGGAATCCACCACCACCCAAACTGTGTCGAAGCCCTTGGTTCGAGGCAGGTCCGTCACGAAATCCATCGAAACTGTGTGCCAGGGTCTAGGAGGTACAGGTAAGGGATGTAAGAGTCCCACTGGGCGCCCCCGGCGCTGTTTACACTGGGCACATATTGCACATGTGTTCACATTGCCTTCTACATCGCGTTTCATGGAGGGCCACCAACACCAGCGTCTGAGAAGGTCCAACGTCCGCTTTTGTCCAGGATGTCCATTAATGGCTCTGTCGTGGGACCATTCCAAAGCAAGGTTGCGGGTGTCTGCTGTTGCTAACCATAATTTATTCTGGATGAATGGTAACCCATCATGAAACACCGGATCCCACTCGGAGACTTATTCGGGATGTAGCGAAACCCATGTTTGAATTGATTTCAGTAGTGGTAAAGGAGGTGTACAAAGACAAATGACGTGCTGGTCTAACAGGGTTTCAGGGAAAATGGGTAAGGAGACCCCACCAGGGGAACGAGATAATGCGTCTGCCTTTCCATGGGACAAACCCGATCGATGTTTGATCTGGAAGTCGAAGGCCGCAAAGAATAAATGCCACCGCACCTGCCGGCTATTGATAAACTTGAGCGAGGCGAAGTCCTGGATATTACGATGAACTATGAATACCGTGATTGTATGTTTTGCCCCTAACAGGTGATGCCGCCAGACTGGCATCCTTGATGGCCAATAATTCTTTTTCCGTAACAGTGTAATAGTTTTTGGTAGGAGAAAACTTTCGGGAATGAAATGCCACCGGGTGTAGCTGACCTGAAAAGGGACAATGCTGGGATAACACTGCGCCAAGAGCAAATGAGGATGCATCTGCTTCCACTATGAAGAGAAGTTCTGGGTCGGGATGTTTTAGAACGGGGGCAGTGGTAAATGCTGTCTTTAATGCATCAAAAGCTATCTGGTGTTCATCTAGCCCCACAAAAGGCATCTTTGGGCTGGTTAATGCAGTAAGGAGTGTTACAATGGAGGAAAAATCCTGAATAAAACGCCTGTAGTAGTTTGAGAAGCCCAGAAATGATTGTAATGCCTTGAGGTTACTGGGCTTCGGCCAATCTAACACAGCACGGACCTTGGAATGATTCATGGATAGACCCCCGGGGGTAATATGGAATCCCAGGAATTCCACACTGTCAGTGTGAAACTGACACTTCTCAGGCTTAGCGAAGAGTGAATTTTGATCAAGACGAGACAAAACCTTGCGGAGGTGTATCACATGTTATTTTATGTTTTGTGAGAAAATGAGGATATCATCGAGGTATACCGCTACACATACGTCCAGCAAGTCATGGAATACCTTGTTCAAAAAACGTTGAAACGTGGCTGGAACATTACAAAGCCCAAAGGGCATAACCACGTATTCAAACAGCCCGTAACGAGTACAGAAGGCCCTTTTCCACTCGTCTCCGGGGCGAATCCTAATCAGGTTATATGCTGCACGGAGATCGAGTTTCGTAAAGACATTGGCGTGACTTAGTCTATCCAACAACGGGGTGATCAAAGGGATTGGATACCGCTTCTTTACGGTGATGGAGTTCAAGCGGCGGTAGTCCACACAGGGACGTAAGTCGCCCTCCTTCTTGGAAACAAAAAAAATAGGGCTGGCCGCCGGGGAGGTAGAAGGACGTATGTGACCAATTTTTAGGGCTTTTTGGATGTATTCCTTGAGAGCCTGTTCCATCCAAGGGAGACAGTGAGTAAATGCGTCCCGAAGGAATGATGGAATCAGGAATAATGTCAATGGGACAATCGTAAGGGCGATGTGGAGGAAGAATTTCGGAAGAGCCCTTATCGAAAACATCCTGAAAATCCGGGTATTCTGCAGGAATACCGGTTGCAACGGCCCCCACCAGGTGTGGCTCTGAAGGAGAAGGGATGTCATCGTTCAGTGTGAGTTGCGCGATGGCCCCCAAAGCACGTGGGGGTGATTCAATGCCTTTGGTGCGGTGAGGCAATAATTTTGACATAATTCTGACTCAAAATGAACATGCCCAGACTTCCAGTTAATCAGCGGATTATGTTGTTTCAACCACGGAGTACCCAATATCAAACCAAACTGTGGCATCGAAATTAAATCAAAGGAAATCACTTCCTGATGGGTGTTCTGTATATTCATGGGCCCTCATTACGACCTTGGCGGAGGACCATGGTGCAATTTGCACCATGGTCCATGGCGCTAAACTGCCAACTCCGCCATGGGGGTTGGCGGACTTACCGCCCCATTCCGAGGTTGGCGGGGCGGTAAGTCCCCAATCCCCATTTACCCTTCCCCATTCCCATTCCTGGCCCCATAGGGCATAATGGGAGTGGGGAAGGCGTTAATTACGCCACCGTAAATTACGGTGGCGTAATTAACAACAAGGTCCCTTAGCGCCATGGATTTTAACGCCTGCTAAAAGCAGGCGCTAAAATCACCATGGCGCTAAGGGAACTCGTACTCAGGCGGTAAGGTACGCCATGGTTTACGCCGGCGTAAACCCCTTTCCGCCAGGGTCGTAATGAGGGCCATGGTGATTTGGGCAGTTTGTTGTCTGATCGGACCAGAAATCAGTGCCGTGCCGTCCACTGCGTGTACGGGTTCTGGGTGTTGTTTGGTAACCAGGGGTAGATTCAATGACTCGGTCAACGTTATATCGACATAATTGCCTGTGGCACCTGAATCAATAACAATGGACAGTGTATGAACAATATCTGGTGTGGGTTTTAAAATAGCCTGTACCACAACTGGCCTATCCCTCCCAAACGCGGGTATCATTTCTGAGGGAGTAGATGAACTGCTCAATCCGGCCCTCGGATCTAGGGTCGAGCAGTCCAAAAAACCGAATTTTTAGTCTTGGGACGCTGAGGACAGGTCTTTACAAAATGTCCGTTTAGGCCACAATAGTAGCAGGCGTTGTCAGTTCTTCGGCGTTCTCTCTCTGTTTGCGAAATCGGGCTGCGTATTCCGCCTATTTGCATGGGTTCGCCACCTGTATCTGTGGAAGGGGAGGTCTGAACGTTATTAGAAAACCCTGCTTCGGATTTGCGTTCGGAACGCTGTGGGTCTATCTGTAGGGTGAGGTCTACTAATTCAGTGTGTTGTGTGGGCAGAGAGGGGACAACAGCCATAGCATCTTTCATGGAATTACTGAGTCCTCTATAGAACACCACTGCCTTTTTTGTTTCGGGCCAAGATGTCTCAGCAGCCAATTGATTGAATCGGGCAATGTATTCTACGAGTTAGCCCTTTCCTTGAGTTAAGTCCAATAACTCGAGGTCCCGGGACTGGGCCTTATGACGTGTGTCAAATACATGAGACATTTATGTGACTAGTAAATCGAAATCATAAAGAACGGGACTGTCATTTTCCAATAACGGGTTGGCCCAAGCGGAAGCTGTACCAGCTAATTGGGATAGCGTAAACGCCGCCTTTGTGGTGGAATCCGGGAAGGCCTGGGGTCTACAGAGGAAATGCAATTTGCATTGGTTTAGGAATGTATGAAATCTTCTGGGATCTCCATGGAATCTTTCAGGAGCGGCCATGGCAAAGGGCGTGGGCACGAGCACAGGAACCTGAGGAGCTGCCGTGGGGACAACAGGTGGTGCTACTGGGGGTTGGGCAGCAGCATCCCCGAACTCTGCATCAGCGGGTAAGGGGTTTTGAGCACTTTGGGTGAGGTCAAACCGCTGATGTATAGCGGTATTGGCGGCGGTCATATCTGCCCTCAACACTGTGATTGCCTGTACCAACGCAGCCATGGAATCATTGGCTACAGCCTCCATACTCAACACAACACAAGGCTTCACAGTCTGTCTTGACTTGCCGCGTCGTGAAGAGTATATGGGCCTCTGTCCCCAAGTTCCCCACAGGGAGAGAAAACTACTCCCTGTGCGAGCCTTGGGGCCACAGGTGGTTTCACAGGATCAGACGCCGACGAGGACCCCAGAGCTGTTGGAATGAATTCAGGTATTAGCACAAACAAGCACAGTACTATAAACAATGTAACTGCATTGCAAAGGGCTTACATAAGTTTAATGGAAAGGTGCTAGGAACTCTGAGGCTGTGGTGCAAGGGAGTGTCAGCAATCCATAAAGCCAGGCACCAGAAACACAGCGCTGGCTACACACCTGATGATCCTGGAAGTATTTGTGGCACTATGGTACTCGTGGACTACTTGGAGGCACCGTGGCAGTTCAAGGAAACTCGAAGACAGGTCGAAAAGCAATCCAATAGTCGAATCCGGGTAGCAATGAGAAAGTGACAAAGCAGAGAAGGAAAATCCAAAACAATCCGTTAACCGTTAGCCAAAAATCAAAAAGTCTGTGAATCCGAGCAGAAACCAATACCAAAATCCAAGGAGCAAGAATAACCAGTCCGTAATCCGTAAACTGAGGTCTTTTTCCAATGAATCCGAGACGTGAATCGAGAACGCCGAACAGTGTCATGAAAACAGCTGTGAAGCGGCGAATGATTCTAATTTCCCGGCTTTTATGTCTTCCGACTCCCGATCACGTGAGCGGAGCTCAGGGCACGTGATCGGGAAGTCAGCCCAAAACCAGGAAGGGGTTGCGGTCGGCTGCTCCAGCCCGCTCGCAATCTCCATGGCAGTTGCCACTGGAAACGAGGGAACAAATGAAGTCACCCTCTGACTGAGCCTTGGAACAACTGCTGATGACACCTCCCCCGCAACACAGGTAGCGTGACATTATGAGGGGCTGACTGTGACTTGGGGAGTCTAGCTGTGCTATGTGTTGGAGAGTCCCCGGGGGTGAGAGCGCGAGTGTCCCTATCCCTATGGGTATGAGTGTTATGTAAAGCGGTGTGCCTGAGGGTAACCTTCCTCCCGCGCATGACAGCCTTCCTACCTGCTTCCAGCAACAATCTTCTTTCACATTCAAAGCTGCCGAAGACTGAGTAGGAGCGCAAACGACACGTACTTCTTTAAGAACATCAGAACCGCATTTTTTTAAAAGTTTAATCCTGGATGCAACCCCTCACAATTCACATGATTTGAGTATGTTGCAGGAAGGTTTTCCAGGCCTTGCCATTAGTGTACGTGGGAGGAGGCATATCGTTCCCCCTTCCATGCATTCCTCTTGATGAACTGATTTCCCAAGAAGATTGGGTATGCTGATATGTTTTGAAATCCAGCAGTCGAAAAATGTCAGAAAGTCTTTTTTGAATTAAGACATCTTACATTTCTTTGAATAATACCATAATGAATGGGTCATTTATTGGAAATGAGTGTGACATATTTTACAAATTAGACCTTCAGGAAAAAACAGTGACCTAATAATTAAGCAATATGACCCAAGTGGCAGGGGCATTAGCGACTCAAGTAATTCCACAGGGCCCATAGGTATATCCCTGTGTCGGTAATGCCCCCGCCGCGAGGGTCATATTGCTTTTAGTACCCCGGCAGCTTCTCAGCCGTGGGAGGCTCGGAGCAGGGATGGCCCACTTCGAGCCTCCCCATTGGCTGAAGGGCTGACATGCCCCCGCTGTGGGCAAGGAGGCTGCAATCCCGGCCGAGAATCGAGTGATTCTCGGCCGGGTAACGACCCGGCGAGAGCCAAGCAGAATGCGTGTTGCATTCTGCTTGACTCTCACCGGGTACTAATGTATATTAAATTACTTTCTGTACATTTGGGGAAATCTAATGTGCATCTTCAATTGTTAGATCAGTTGAATGTTTGAATGAATTTGCTGCACAGAGGTTGTTTGTAGTGGGTGAGTGTTTTGTGGTTCAAACGTATGGAACACTATTGGAATTTGAGACAATGGGCCTCATTACAACCCAGGCGTTAAGGGGTTAACAGCGCCGTAAAAAGTGTTGGCGCCGTTAAACCCTTAACGCCTGATTATGAGGTCCCTTTTCGGGTTGCACTTTAACGCCTGCTTTTAGCAGGCGTTTAAAAACCAACCCGCAAAGGGACCTAGGAGCTAATTACGGCACCGTAATTTACGGTGCCGTAATTAGCGCCTTCCCCATTCCCATTGAGCCCTATAGGGCAAAAATGGGAATGGGGAAGGGCCATGGCGGCATGGGGAATTACTGCCCCGCCAACCTCGGAATGGGGTGGTAATTCCCCATTCCGCCATGGCGGACACCGGCATGGACCATGGTGCTAATAGCACCATGGTCCTCCGCCTGGGTCGTAATGAGCCCCAATTTATTATGAAAAGAAGTCGTATATGTACATTTAAAATTATGTTTGCATTTCTGTCCTTGCTTCATTCATCTTGTCCCCTTTTAAAATGGATTGTGAACTGTTTAATATAATTTATGAACAAAGGGGAAATGAATATACCTCTAATTTGAGTTAAAGTGATTGGAGGCTGTGCAAGGCAAACAGCAAATTACTTTTGGATTGTGTGGAGTTTCCCTTTGAGAATATGTCTGTGATTAGCCCCTCACAAACGAGGCCAAGCAATGTGGATACGTGTGGGTGTGCTTTTTTGTGCACTGGCCAGCTCACATTACTGGCAGAAACAAGACTAATTTGCATATTGGAAAGGCCACAAATGATGTAATGGAAGTTGTCCAGAGTAAATGCTAGATTCATTCTAAGCCTTCCATCTATCACATTTTGGTGTTTATAGTGAGTCTTCTTAAGCAGTAAGGGGAATGCCCAGACAAGATGTGCTGTTCCCAAGGGGGCGAAGCTTCAACTTACAAATTAGGCAAACAAGGCCCGTACATCCCTCGAAATTGTGTGTGCTCCCATGCATCAAAGACAAGGCCTGACAATTTGGGATGAAGTGCTCCAACTGGACGCATGACCAAGAGAAATGTGTATATGGTTTGTTTCTTTCTGTAAGGGCATAGACAGATTATAAAACGATAGACTAGAGGGTGCCCAGTTCATTTGCCAGTGGTTAGGATTCATGCATATCTTTCCATACCTTACTTGTGCTGAACTCTCCTTTTACTGCTTCTCTTTATTATAATGATTGCTGTGAGCACAGCTCCTATTTAGCTGTTTGCATTCAAAGGAAATTATCTTCAATGTTCTAGGAGAGCTAAGACTCCTAAAGGAAGCTCCAAAGTCCAGGCTTTAGCACCATGAAATAGTACCTATACCGTCAGCATATACCCGTGGCCTTTTCTATGCACAATGGACCAGTTCAACTAATCCGCTGAGCCATTATGACTTCAGCCCAATTGATTGTTAAATGTGGTATGTGCTTAGTTCAGCTTTTACTACAACAGTGCTTAAAATAGTTGTCTGTATCTTGGAAGTCCCATGGACTTATATTGGGTTACTCCATAAGGGAAATGGTTTGATGGTTTATTCATATTTTCTTGAAGACATGCGTATCGAGCAAGTCACAAGTTCATTATTTCGAGAAGTTGGATAATTGCCGGAGCACTATCCTTAAAAGGTTTTGAGAAATAGCATCATCGTTACATAATGATGATTTGGTTATTGATAGACATTTAAGTTGAGTTGGGGGGTTCAATTCTTTGAAAGGAAATCCACTTTGGGCTGGATCTCTTTACAGGAAAAGAGACATACGTTACCGCCTCTTGCCAATGTCATAGTGTACTTTGCTTTTTATTTCTCTGAGAAGAAGCAATCTATGTTGTTGACAATTTCTTTGAAATGCGACAGGGATGGTTTCTTTACAAAATTCATGCAGTTTTTAATGGTGGAAGGTAGAATCATTGGGTGATCATCAGCATTATCAGTGACTTAATTTCTGTATTTATTTATTTATTGAAGGCTCTAGTTGGACATTTAATGTGCGACCTTTCGGTTACTTCAAAGTGTATCAGCCTACACACTTGATGGAAAATATTTGAAATGTAAGTCTAGGCCCATGCATTAGTATTTACATGCCCAGAATGGCTTGTCTATGGGTATAAGTAGGCAAGCTGGGTTTCACATAGGTTTTGCTGCCCTGGGGGCAGATCTGTTGGTGGTTAGCTTGGATTTACCATTGGCTCTTCGATGTGTGATGGGAACCAAACCCGCTGAGAATTATGTGATTTGCCACATTGATGTTTTTAATGGTTCATGGCTTTCTTGAAAAGTGAGGTTTAAAGCTCTTTCCTAAATCTCGAGTAGTTTGATTCATTCATCAGTGACTGGCTGAGGATGTTCCAAAGTTGAGTGCCTTGATAACGTATTGACTTATCTCTGCAATGTGCTCACTTTGAAGTTGCTACCAGAACAAATCACAGTTCCTCAATCTTCTTTTGTTGTATCGGGGTGAAGTGTGGTGCTGGTGTCTATAGGCGGTAATGCCTTTGTTTCACAAGGCCCTTTGCATAATACAAATGGTTTGTGTGAAAAGTCATGATAATGATTGTTATGGCTAATACAAAATAACATTTTAAAAACAAAATAATATATAACATTTTGGACAGGATCCATCATTTCACTAGAGGGAGTTGAGCAATGTTCTCTTTTTCTTTAGTATATATATATATATATATATATATATATATATATATATATATATATATATATATATATATATATATATATATATATTGGTTTACTGACTCCTGGGATATCTTCTTGTGCTAGCACATGGAAATATAGATGATTGAGAGAGGAAAGTGACAATGATACAATAACAACAACCTTAGAGAGCCTTAGAACTATGATCAAAACAGCAGATAAGGGCCAAGTCATGTGTTCCTTAAATAATAGGAGGACATTGAAGTGGGAGGATTGCAACCATGCAAACTTATTCCCCTTGCCTTTTCTAACATAATTCCAATAATCTAGGAGATTATGGTTGAGGACCCTCTGGATTTGCCATTAATTTGAGGTTCATACGATACTATTATAACAGACCTCGAGACATTATTCATCAAACTGTTTAAAATTGTCTCAGACGCACAACTAACAAAGGATTCCTGATTTGATAAGGAATGTAGAGCAAACAAGATAAATTTAGTGAAAGCCCTAAAAGTATGGGCAACAAGAGATAGTATGTTAACAAACTACAAACAGAATTCAAGAATCTGATTAAATTTAAAAAGGCTAAGAAAGCTGAGGAGAAATGGGAATGACTTATCGAGGACACTCAATTTAAGGATTCTAAAAGCTTTTGGAAAATGGTACAACAAGGTATCAAATCTGAGGATAATGCTTTCCAAAACTGTATTGCTGAAAACATAAGGTTCGAGCATTTTAAATACTTTTTAGGGAAGATATGTCTGCCTCGGTTGAAATTCCCACTGCCAGAGATAATAGCTGCAATCAAGAGCCAGACAGTAAGGAGCTGGTTAGTGCTGTCAACCAGTTTTATAGGCTTACCCTAATTGTGAACAGTATTTGTTTATCAACAGTGGGCCACTCTGTTTCATGTTGATTGACTTGAAAGCTGTCTTTAACAGCATACCTATACATGAGCTATAGCAAGCATTAAAAAGGAAAACCTTACCTCTATTATTGCTTCAAACAATATTTGAGGTATCTAGTAATATCATGGCCACAGTGAGATGGGGACCAGGAGGAGAACGCACAACACCTTTCCCAGTTGAAAAGGGAGATAGGTATGGCTGCATTTTAGCTCCTCTAATGTTTAACATCTTTTTTGATGGGATGGTCGATTGGATACCATCATTATCTTCTGAGGGGCAGGGGTGGTGGAAAGATGTCCACTGTGTTTGCAGATTACATTGTGCTAACGTCCCAGACCCCCCATGGCTTAACTAAGATCAAGGAGCATGTGGAATTTTGCAATAATCGTGTGCTGTGCTAAAATGTACAGGTTTTGTGCACCACTACACCACTACACTTACATATAAAAGAATCCAGAGTAGCAGAGTAGCGACGAGTAGCAGTCTTGCAGGAAGGCCTATTGTCAGTCTGTCTTTACTGGCAATTGTGTGTGGAGGAGGAGTTTTTTACTTCCGAAAGGACCCACTGCTTGTGGTGCGGCGCAATGTAGCAACAAGTAGCAGTCTTGCAGACTTTGTTGGCTGCGTGGTGGGGTGCCAGTGTTGCTGTTACTTAGAGCGCTCCAGTGGAAGTGGTGAAAAGAAAAAGTCTGCATTAAATCCAGTGCTGTCCATCTGGACACGAAATGCTAAGGTAGTAGCTTTGAGTTTTTACTACGTGTGTTAGGGGCAAAGTGGTTTTTCATTACTATACCCTGTGAAAGACAACAATACTGCCTTCTTGTGACTGCCTCAAAGAGACTAAATCTAAAAAACAGTCCTCCAGCTAAGTACTGTTCGAAAATCTAGAAAGAGCAGTATAGGTGGAATTAGCCTGTTCCTTTCATCCTCCACTGTGTGACAGTCGATGACTGCGGGCAGACTGCTTTTGAGTCGACAGTTGTTTGGAGCAACTATTATTTAGACATACATTGCTCCCTCTTGCAAGATGGCCTATACACTTTGTTTGGGGATGCCAAGCTGTAGCCGATTGTTGGAGAAAAACATGTCAGCTACTATGTCCGACGCAGTTTACGCTAGTACAAATAAGGCTGTGTTGGTGCCATCTGTTGCGGGCTCTGAACAAAATTTGGATGCAACATTGGTGGCAATTAAAACATGGGATTCACCCAGATTACAGCCTATTTCCCACCGGTGATATCAGGGACGCAGGTGGCAGGCCTTGATTCTGACCGTAATTTGTCAACAAAACCAGACTCACTATTAGGCAATTTATTCCTTCTGGCTACCCTTCCTGAGGACTCACCTTCTTTAGCGCACATGGATTTGGAGGAGTTTGTCATCTCCCAACATATAGATTTAATCTCGAACACCTCGCTCTTGGCTGTGGTTGTGTCACGGGAACTGGCAAAACATGTAGGGCTCTCTTTGGATTCAGCAGCTTTCTGCCTTCCAACTGATGACCAAAGGGAAAGCTTTCTTTTTTCCCCATTCCAAAGACACCGACAAACTAATCGGCTCCTAAAGGGGTTCCATCGGAGGGTTTGTTTGACACTTCAGTGACCACAAAGCCTGCTATGTATAAAACTTTGAACCATTCTCCAGTAACTTTTAACCCAAATGGTTTTCACCAACAAGTTCAAGCAAATGTTCCCACTGACGAGGCACCTGTTGATATTTTTACTTTCCCAGTTCTATCGAGGCTGGTATACTCTATGGACAAGGGATATTATATGTTGCATTATAAATTGCGGGATGTAAGGCAGGTATTAAAGGAACTGTCTGGGAAAATGTCTTTTATAAAAGGTTTTATTACGGCAACCGCATGATTTATACATTTGTCTGCACCTGGAGGCATACGAGAGAAGTAGTATCTCCTAATTTGGTGGCTCCTGCGCCGGAAGCTATCCAGGTCTTTAAATGTGATCCCAAGATGGACGGAATGGTGTGAAGGCAAGATTAAAAATAAAACAATTAAGTTATTTTAATATTGTCAAGGATATCGAGAAGGTTAACATTATAAAGGAAGGTCTAACTGGGTTACTGGGCCATTCCGGCTCGGGTACGAACCTTCCCGTTTAAAACCTTCCTGAAGCCAAGTCCCTAAAACAGCAAACAAAAAAGAAATAAAAAAAATCAAACGAATTCAATTAAGTATTGTTCTGAGGGTTCATGTAAACCTTTATGCATATTAAAACAGTGTTGCATTCTGCAAGTTAGACTGGCTAATGAAAGTGTGATTGGAGGTGAGTTGACCAGAGTTGGAACACTGGTTTGAATAGCAATCCTCTGAACACTCGTAAAAATAATAAACAAACAACCGGTGGCAAACATCGGATGTTGGTAAATAATCAAGGGAGTATAACTAATTATTTAACCAAACTCAGAAAGGTCCTTTAATATTAGTATCTTGACAACACACTCTACCTCTGACCGAGATGAGAGTGTATTGAATACTGATTTGGAAACTACTATTTGCAAGGTTCGGAATGGCGAAGGAAAAACCCAACAGTTAAAAGGTAATGATAAGAGCGAAGGTGAGAATGCAAGGCTCTTTAAGGGTGACATGATATTCTGTCAACCACCGATGGTAATCCCCCTCAACCTGGTCAGTTCATCGGTGGCCTCAAAGAACACTGTAGAAATACCTCAGAATATGGACGTTTTCCCATTTTCCAAACTTTGGAAGAAAAACGCCAGATGCTTAAAAAAATAACCAAAAACCTTAGTGAACCAAAATATGTCTAGGAAAAAAAAAACACAAGCAGGGATAATGGATAATGGAAGTATTGATAGGGTCAAAATTGGGTTTTCATCTAGGATGATACATAATATTGTGATAAATGAGATCTTACAATTTAAGATATTGGGCTATGACTTGCAAGAGGCTGCAGAGGTATCACTTGGTGAGACTGGACCCACTAGTGTCTTCTTAAACACAACTTGAATTATTAGGGAACCCTTAATGATAAGAGTCGATGGTATAAAGTCCCAGGGGGCTTTGGTGGGTAAGTGCTCTGGAGCCAACCAAAGGGTTTTATCATATAACTGGGCATCCATGGTGAGCACCTTGCAAAATAAAAACAACTAGGTACAATATTAAAATGACCCATAAAGGTTTTTCATGGAACACCTTTGGTTTTCAGCACCTGCTAAGTAAAACCGACCTATGGTCATAATTTGATATAATCTGTCTACAGGAAACGTGGATTATGGATAAACCTTTGCTGGATGGTTTTGAGGTTTACCATGTCCCTGCTGTTAGGGGGGAAAAGGGTCACCCAGTAGGGGGCCTACTATGTGCAATTAAGATTCATAAAGATCTAACTCTTGATGCCTTGTTAGTTGACAACTTGGATATTTTGCTGGTGAAACTTAAGGGGAGGGACCATTTATATCAAAGTTATAGATACCTTGTGATTGTTATTGTGTATCTTTGATCTATGCATGCTGCTCGTAATTGTCATGTCTGACAAAGCTCATGTTATTATGATGGGTGATTTGAACAGTGATTGTCTTGATTCAAAATTAGAGAGCTCCAACAGTAGGAGCAAGCGCCTATGCAAAGCTAAGTTTAGGGGCTCAAGGTTTACGGAGGCTTTGAGTGATTGGAGTCTAACATTTGTCAATGATAACATACTTGGTGACCGCCCTCTGAACCCATCATAGTCTAATGGTGTTACTTTTTCAACCTTGGATTGTATTTTTATCTTTCAGGATCTTTTTACTCATTGTGTGTCAATGCAGGTTGATGAGTCCCTTAAGGGTAGTGGCCACATACCCCTTATTTTGCCCATGGATTGGGATTTAGGTCCATTAGATCTTGGCCCCTCTCCTCTTTGAGTAGAGGTGGTGGTGCAGAATCATGCTCTTCTCTTGAAGCCATCTGTATCAATAGGATTTAATAACACTATGGAAAACTAACTTCTTCAAGACTGTTTGTTTCCCTGCATCCTAATGATTATGCTGCTTTCTGCCAAACAATTTTGAAGGGGTTTTCAACACTCTTCCTCAACCATGGAAATACTTTGAGTAAGCCTTGTACTCACATGTTTGATAGACAGACTCAGAATAAGAAGAACATTTTGGAAATCAGTTAGATCCAAATAATTATAGGCCAATTTCACTTTTAGACAGTTCATGTCAAATTTGTAGTGTTTTTTTATTGAAAGAATTCCAGACCTGGGCGAAAGCGGTGACCATCATTGATTCTTTTCAATCTGGCTTTAAAATAGGTGTCAGCACTGCCTCAAATTGTCTTATTTTGCAACTACTTTTTAAGCAGGCTAAAGGCCTAAACAGGCCACGGTATGTGGCTTTCTTCGACATCCTTAAGGCCTTTGACTGTGTCTGTAGAAACACACCACGGAAAAAAATCTATGATCAGGCAAGCCTGAGAGGCCAGCTTGATTTACTGATCGCTATTCATTCTGAAAAAAGGCAGGATCCTCTTTTAATTGGGTCTTGCTAATCGTGGGGTGTGCCAAGACTGTGCTTTTGCCCTTCTTATTTAGACTGAACATTAGTCTGATTTTAAACTGGCACTTAAAGACATCAGAGTTAACCCACCTGAATTGGGATACGTGGCTTTTAAATATCTTTTGTTTGCAGATCACATTGTTCTTATCGATTACACCCTGAAAGGCCTACAGTGTGCCCTTAAGGCTGTTAAAGACTATTGTCAGAAGCTAAACTTAACCTTGAATGCTGAGAAATTAAAGATTCTGGTGGTTAATGAAAAGCAATGTTGATGATTGAAGTCGACTTAGCCAAGCCCCCAGTAGTTTATTTGAGGGAAAACATTGGAAAAGATAAACAAGTTTAAATGCTTGGGTGTAACACTGGCCGCAAATCCTTGTCTTCAGTCAAATTGCAAACCGGCAGAGTATTTGGTTCTCTCAGCAAATACCCAAATGCGTTGCCTTGATGGGAACTTTTGAAAATTCTCCTTATCCCCAGCTTGACTTTACTATGACCAGAAACTAGTCCCGAAATTGATCTTTGAGGTCGAAGCATACTCTGTTATGGGAAAATGAGCCTGGGTCAAGGGAAAGATGTTTAGAAGGGTTCTGGGCTTACCAAACGGTGTGCCTCTTCCACTAATTCACCACGTTTTGCACATTTCCTCTTTAGCCTCAAAGAGAGGTTGGGCTTGCTTGCGTTTGATGTGTTGTTTTTTGGATCCTCCAGTAAACTCTTTCTTTGTTTTCTTGGTGGACATTTTGAACTCAGCCTCTTGCTCTGTTTGGAACACCTGGGGTGGAGAGTGTATATGGGCTTTAACCAAAGCGGGTTCATCAGTTAATGAACTGCTGTGCTCCCCTCTAAAAGTCGAGAAAAATGTGTCCTTCACTTATTGGATCCGGAACTGACGGAACTGAAAACATTTAATGGCAAATACAATATAAGCCCAATTCAGTATGATTTAAAGGCTTGCATGGTATGCAATCTTTTCTGATTATACACCCATCGAGATGCTATCGGAATATATTGATTAACAAAGTGAAGATGGATTTATGCCTGACACTGTATATCCTTGAGGCAAGAAGAAAGGTGCCCAAAACAGAAAGACTGTGTAGGTTGTGTGGCAACGTGGTTGAGACTTTGGAACACGTAGTTATTAGTTGCCACTAGTTGTCTGACCATCGTAATACTCTGTAGTTTTCTAAATGTATCGATCCTGGAATGAATGTAGACGAGGTTTTCATGCATATGTTGCCTGAATGATTATTCCGCCTGTTCTCGACCCTCCCTTTTCTCCTTTCCTCTCTGCTTTTAGCATCGGGAATGTGGCCATTAGGTTTAGCAGTGAGCATTCCCTGACTTTGATGCCTCCACTTCATCTTCTCCTCTCTCCTCTCAGGATCTAGAAGCCCACAATTGGGTTTAGGTGCGAGGATTGCCCATCTTTTCTTGTGCCTCCCACCCCTTTCCGCTTTAACTTGCGCTTTGAAGCAATAAATGCAGTGCAATGTAGCACATTAACAAGCAACATACATAAAATACATACTTAAAGTGCACAAGGGGGCGGTCGGGTTGCTTGCTGAGGATGCCAGGGAGCGCGTCCTCACTCCCTTTGTTAGTAGGGAGAGTAGGCCTGCCGGGCACACCGCATGAAAGTGGTGTTGCATTCAGAAAAAGGTGATCATCATTACCCCTTGCCCCCATCTAATGGAGTGCAGCGCACTTGGTTGCAGGGAAAGGGGCAGAGCAGGACTCACTACACGCAATCTCTTTGCATGTTCTATTAGTTTTTGTCCGAGCCATGAAGCATATCCGTCAGGAATTCGAATGTCTTAAGAGGGAGGCATACTTGTTAGAACCATGATTCAGAGATTATTCTTATTCTTAAACTACGATTCGAAGTTCAAGCATAGCCAAAGAATGTGATGGGTGGAAGGTTTTGCATGAATCTTAATCTCTGGCAGTTCTCTGGCAACCTTCTACACTATTGTTCTTTAGCCCATCTGTGCCATTGCAGAAGGCTCATCCATATGCAAACCATTCTCGGGTCGTAACACTCATGGGAGCAGTCCATCATGAAGGGCTAGGCCACACCCACTCGGCACAAAAACAAACCGAAACCCAGAAAGATTGTGGCCTTATTGGGTCTGTAGTTTGGTTCCCTATGTTGCAGTAAGCTAGGAACTCACTTCTGGGCATACACTCTCTCAGATAAGAAGACAAACCATAACCAAAAAATGTGATAGATGGAAGCTTTAGAAGCCATTCGAACCTCTGGCATTCCTCTGGCCCCTGTGTTGGAGATGAACAGCAGGTCCAGGTTGTTGGACTGGACTGCATCTGCAATCTAAATTCAGTGGCCGAAGCATACAATGTAGGGCAGATGTCATTGGTGGGCCACGGGAGGCTAGGTGGTGGAGGAAATGTGGATGCAAACGAGAAGGCATTGGTATTTCCATGGAATGTACACTGTGGAGGATGATGAGCTTCAGAGACAATATTGGCATCATTACAACTTTGCCGGTGCAAAAATAACGTGACAGTAGTACTGTATACTGGCACATTTCCACACCGGTAAAGTATACGTTTGCTGGTGGGGTGGGCGGAATTAACTCCAGCAAAAAATGGAGGTAATTCCACCACCGTGCCAGCAAAGACTAGCCGGTATTACCAACGTCGGTATTACCACTGCCGGTAATACTGGCAATCCCCCCATGGAGTTCATTGGGATTCCATGGAATGGGGATTTACTACTGTTACCTGCAATCATCATCTTGCAGTAATAGCGGCGGAGTAGATGCTGGTAACGTTATTACCATTTGCCAGTATCCTGACGTTATTACTGCCAGGATAATGGCATAGTTGTAATATTATTGCCCTGATTCATGGAGTTTTTTGCGTTTAAAACTGGGATTTTTGTGTCATTCAGCCCGCAAATCCCCATTCATCAAACGGGGATTTGCGGCCAGAAGGAAAGCAAATCCCCATTTTACATGCAAATAATTCAATGAATCAGGGCCTTTCAGTTTGTAGGTGCAGTTAAAAAGTGGTAGTAATTGCTGCCACTGTTTCTGCACTGCCGAGTTCGGAGGTAAAGTGGAGAATTTACCTCCAGGAAAATGGTGGAGGTAAATACTCCACTTTACTTTAAATAAATTGGCAGATTTAGTGTGCAGTATTACCGCTGGCAATAATCCTCTAAAAATCCCCACGGAGTACTGTGGAATCCAAAAATTAGGATTTACCGTGCCATACCACCACTCATAATCCCACGGTGAAGCCATGGGAGCAAGGGGCAGAGATGGTAAATTAGTTTGGCATATATCAGAGGGTTTACCACCAAACTCGTAATGAGGCACTTTAAGACAGGTATTGAAAAGATAGAATGTTGTGAAAGACCACAGTGTTGATGCAATGAAAACATGAGTAATATACAAGTGTGCTAATATTACGTCTTAGGTCTTGGGTGTTGTGGTAGTTATTACTGCATAAGCAGCGTGAGTGATTAATGGATGAGTTCTAACATATTGTGTAAAGCATTGTGGGGTCAATGGAGGCGAAGGTGGAGGAGAACTACAGCCAGAGAGGGGGGATTCAGCTTCCAAGTGATACAAGCCATGTGAGTATGTTGGGAGCCTCCAATATCAATTGTGAGCACAGGTTGCCATGCGAGTATGTCAAGCAGCACTCACAATAAAAAGCAAACGCTGCCTTGTATGCAACCATGCCATGCAGTGTTTACTCACTTTGCACGGCGCAGTGCAAAGGTGCAGGCAAGAGACGGCGTAAAGATGTGTATGCCGCATTTGGCCATTCACGTTTGCACTCTGTCCTGCAAATGATGAAAATATGGTGGCAGGGAACAATTTGTGTTACAGTGCAAACGTAACGGTTCCACGATGTCAAATTACATTTTAGATTCAAATGAGCTCCATTATGGTGTCTGCTGTTCCAGCTTTCAGTTTGATTTTCCTTTCTAACAGCCATGAATATCTCTGAGCATAGTTAACATCTTAATACATGTGCAGTGCAGACATCTGGATACGTTAATCAAGCATTAGCAAGGCTTGATTGCATGTCCGAGCCCTGCCATTGTTTCAGGACCGGCTGCGATCCACTCGTTGAGTGACTGCCACGCTGCTTCCGATGCATGTTGGAGGGCTTCTCGGTTCACAGAGCGCTTCCTGCCAGGCGGGAAAGCCTGGGAGGACTCCTGGGGAAAAGAGCTTTTCCTGTATATCCTTCCCATCCCCATCTCCCTGGTATCATTCCCAGACCGCACCCACACAAGAGGTGTTTTCTTCATAAGGTACATTGCACTAGGAGGACCAATACGTTTGCACTTGCACGCGAAAAGGTCCCTCTCGTGCAATGTTCATGATTCGTACTATGGAGTGAAAAATAAATGTGTAAAACCAGGCGCATTAGCCTGTGTACCTACGTTTTGCAATTCGTAGTGCAAATAAAGTAAATGCTGCTTTCATGCATGCACGGCAGGCGGCATTGGCAATGGATTCCATAGGAAATCAGTGCATTGCCAGCATCAACATTAGATGCTGTCAGTAATGCAGGCAGGTTGTCCAGTGGAGAGGATGGGGTGGCAGAAACGCTAATCCACCCCCGCCAACCCCCGCCGCTCCACCGTGCAAATCAATGAAAATCTGGCAGAGCCTGAAATGCATGGATGACCGTTGAATGCGTGATTTTTACGCATGATGTTTACTTTCCGGAAGAAGGGAATTGAGACCTCCAGATGGCTCAGTGTGTCCGGTATTGGACTACAGAAATATATATGTACTTACACTCAGAGAGTCACAGAGAAAGACTCTGCACTTGCTAAACAGCTGACTAGTAGCCCACAATAATTTGCTCGAACACAACATGTAAAATAATATGATGTGAAAAAACGCAGAGCAGGCAGGCTTAGACTGACAGGCCTCCTACTCTGGCCTCTCTCAGAAATGTGACTTTCATAGGGACTATAAAGGTTTAACATATTAGAATCAGCTCTAAAGAACATGAACATTTAATATATTCATGTGGTTGTTTTTTAAGTTAGCTTTCTTATGGAATATACAGATAAACAATAACGAACTGCTTTAAATCTCGGATAATGTGAGACTGTGTATTAGCAACGGCAATCAAATTCAATAGTGAACGATGGTGGTGAGTGGCAATTCATTCAACGATGTTGGTGAGTGGCAATTCATTCAATAGTGAACGATGGTGGTGAGTGGCAATTCATTCAACGATGTTGGTGAGTGGCAATTCATTCAATAGTGAACGATGTTGTTGAGTGGCAATTCATTCAACGATGTTGGTGAGTGGCAATTCATTCAATAGTGAACGATGGTGGTGAGTGGCAATTCATTCAATAGTGAACGATGGTGGTGTGTGGCAATTCATTCAACGATGTTGGTGAGTGGCAATTCATTCAATAGTGAACGATGGTGGTGAGTGGCAATTCATTCAATAGTGAACGATGTTGGTGAGTGGCAATTCATTCAATAGTGAACGATGGTGGTGAGTGGCAATTCATTCAACGATGTTGGTGAGTGGCAATTCATTCAATAGTGAACGATGGTGGTGTGTGGCAATTCATTCAATAGTGAACGATGGTAGTGAACGATGGTGGTGTGTGGCAATTCTGATCAGTGCAGAGGGCCAAAGGGATGAAATGTAGAATTAATCAGTGAAGATAGCAGTGCACCAGGTGCAACTATATCGAAGAGGCTCATATCAGAGGAAAAGCACGTATGTATTTTATAACACGTGAACATATTTACCATTTTATCCAAGAGCAATCATTTTGCTTCGTTCTATGTGCAACATATGTTAGTCAGTAAAAATAACATCATAGAAACACCCTTTTATAAACGCCAACAGCAATAACGAGTGATGTGGAGTTCTCTTTCTGTGACTGCCTTTGGATAGAAAAGGCATGTGCCACTCTGAGTCCCACGGCATGTTCTTCAAAAGAGGAAAAGGGGCACCTCCCAGAGTCAAAAGGCGGTGAACAGCACCACAACAAAGGAAAGCCACACCCTTCACCCATGCACTTAATGTCCTAGGTGGTTGCCTTCCCTGCCACTGCTTATGGTCAACCCTGACACTACCTCCACACCCCATATGCATTAAGTGTGGACATGAGCCACAGAGCTGAGCAGCACATTGTAAATACACACAGCTCCATAGGCATACAGCAGAAAATGTGTTAGTTTGTTCCTTATCCATTTCCACACCGTTCCAACAAGCTGCACCACATTTTGCATAGTTACGTGTAAGGACACTCCAGACATACCTGACTACATGCAATGTGGCCACCTCACCACTTTCCACGTATTTCAGCACCTTCACACATGAAACAGTTGCCTGAAATCGGTGAAACATCAATGTGGTCATAGAAGTACCGAACAAATCTCATTTTCAGCATTTTGATGCGATTAACAAAACTTGAAGGTCCCTGTTGGACCTCGAAAAACAAGTTTCAATGCACTAGGATGCACGGTTTCTGATATATTTGCAATATTTGACAGGTGGGGAAAGCCACAGAAGGTCCCAGTTTGCTGCAACACGCCAACTCTTGCCTCCCCTCCACATCTGCTCCGGGGTATGTCACCCACACATGCCCATTCTCAATGCAGTTTACTGCAGAGTGCACAGAACATCAAGCGATAAACCACTCAGAACAACAACCTGAAGGATCATTGAATTTCAACAATTGATGAGAGTGTTATCATGTCTGTCTACAGAACCCGTGCGGAGTACTGGTACTTCTGCTACTAAGTATATATAACGGAAATATGAGGCTTCTCTCTGTAAATGTGCAGCTCATGGGGTCCAACCCCACCCCACTCTCCCTGTGTAATGTCATCAGGAATACCAACTATGCAGAGGTCTATCTGCTTTGTAACTTACTATTCACATTGACAACTGTCTTTCTTAAGAGTTTTAACATTAGTTGTACAGTAAGTGGAAAAGGACTGATCTAGAAGGCGTATACAAGATACATAACCAAGACTTGGCAGCCATTTCTCTAGACATTCTGGAGCACATCCCCTGCGTGTGGACAGATGTTGTTCTCCCTTGCTGCATATGCACATTGATGGCTACTCTGCACATTCTTACCCGTGTGCAAGGCTGCACGCATCTATCAGTGGATACATTCTATTCATTCTGGGTGTTTTGACCAGGGACCTGCCCCTTGCAATGTCACTTTTTTCCAAGTGGTCACACAGTTATGACGTGTGGTCTCTGGATCATATGTAGTTATTGGTTGTTCCCCATAATGTGCTTCCTGTCGGCTCTGCGTTCTAGCTGCTCGCTTGTTGCTTGCAAGCAGTGTATCCTTCTCTGCTGCAAGCTACACACTATAGGGTCTTGCTGGTTTTCCCGACTACACCTTCCCTTGATGATTTCTCCTGGGCAACCTTACCTGAGGAGTACTGACTGAAAAGTATAATACAGAAGAGATCCAATAGCATCTCAGAGCAAGGAATGGATTATAGAAGAACCATTTAAGCTAAAAGCACACTAACAAGGAATGAAAAAGCATGATCAAAAGACTCATTTAGCAAGCGATCTGCTTTGAACTCTACAAACGTCACCGAGAGATTGGCTAAATTACGTGACAGAGAGATGTGATAGGTTCAGTTCTACAGGAAAGGAATTCCAAATACAAGAAATTCTATAGGAAAAAGCCCATTTTGAGGTGAATGCCTGTCTCGCACAAGAAACATCTAAGAAGGCAAAGAATGTACTAGAAACATCTAAGAAGGCAAATAATGTACTGCACGTATTCCGCAGGCCCCCAGGAGCTTACGCTTCACTGCTATGGAAGGAAGGTTATTGCAGACGCCAGACCTTAGAGGATCCAGTTGGAGTCATTGGATCAAAGTAGGAAAAGGGGAAACATGGTCATATGTTCGGGCACACAACACAAGATGGGCTGTGGAATGGAATTCTGACATGAGAGGTCAAAGAGTACATTGTGAACACCCCACCACCCCAAAGAAGGGTGTTTCTCTCCATCATTATTGGACAGAACGAAAACCTGAACCACAGATCAAAACAGGTCAGCAGGAATGAATGGTTTTATCCAATAAAGACGAGAAAACTCAACAAGTGTCATCTGGGATTTCATTTTTTCAAGTACACCATCAATTACAGCATATTGTCCAGCCAAAAGCCAAGAGAATGGGCTGAAGAATCGAATGGCGGTGAAATACCACAATTAATTAAACAGGATTGTTTCACATCAGTGGACCAGCTGTGCCACCACTGGAGAAATTCTGTGATGGAATGATTTCATGTTAGCTTTGCAGACAGCGCTCTAAGGACTAGCCTCTACTCTTTCCTTGCTGATTCTTGGTCTGACCCTTTCTGTCCACTGGACCCGATTTACTCTTTCTGCACACTGAGGCCTTCGGGTAAGTTGTGCGTTATAACAATTAAATAATAATAATAATAATAATAATAATAATAATAATAATAATAATAATAATAATAATATAATAATCCAGGACTCAAACTGATCTCATGTGTGTGACATACTCCTTAGATAACACCTGTGGAGGAAGTGGGGTATCATCAGCATAGTATTGAATGATGACTCCACACTTGGCCACAAGACACCACGTGGCTCTATATAAGGTTGAACATGATGGGGGTACGGTGGTACCCTGAGGCCCTCCTCAAAGTACGTGCAGGGGATGGCGAGCAAATAGATCACATCTGGACAGATTGCAATCTGACAGCCAGGACCGGATGAATCCAATGCAAGACTCACCCTCTTAAGTTCATAGATGCAGTTGGAATAGCAAGGGGCACTATATGAGAAGCTGCCGAGCGTGTGAGAAGCAAGAATAACCAGAAACCTCCATCATCAATAGCTGCCCGGATATCCCTCACAAGGGGACAGGCAGCTCTCTCAGTACCATATTGAACCCTGAATCCAAACAGTTAAGAGCAAATGACTTGATGCTGATTCAGATGCTCCAGCAATTGAGATGAGGCAACATTTCTAGGATATTGCAGAGGAAAATCAAACTCAATATCAGGTGGTAATTACTTAAAACAGCAGGATCTAAGAAATTCAGCAAAGCATAAATAAAACCCACCATTAATTGTTGAGGAAAAGTACAATGAGTGTAATTTCAAAATCTTCAATTAAATGCTTAAAGCATCAGGTTAGAGAGGCTTTATAAACTTTGAGAGATTGGGATCTTCTGTCTGTGCTGTAGGCTTCAAAGAGGCTGGAATAGATATTCACATGCAGGGAAGGGTGCTTGGCCAATCAGGTGGCTGGAGACATGGACACAAACTGGCAGTGCACTGCTCGTATTTCCAGCCTCTCAATGCTCTTCCCCAGATGCATCAATTGTTTGTCACCTCGTTGGCCCCTCCACCCGGCCCCTTTCCCCTGCTCCCATCCTTCCATGCCCATCATCTCATCCTCCATGCCAACCTCCAACCCCCATCCACCCTCAACCCAATTACTTGTTGGGGCTCCCATCATCTCTGCTCCATCCCATCGGGTTGCCTTCATGTAAATAGAAAAGGGATTTGATCCCTTTTCTATATGCTTTGACAGCAGCCATCTTGTTTTATTTCACGGGAGAATGGGCTTGCGCAAAATGCACAGAACTTGTCTCCAATGAAAACATAAATAAAGCTATTTGCACCCCAGACCGAGCCCTGGGATGCAAATAACTAGCACCCCCTTGTCAGGTGCATACCAGAGTCAGGAACGGCCCTGAGCCCTCGCCGACAAGGCTCGGGCTGGTGTACCGGTACCGGTACTTTGTAGCTGTCCGATGGGGGTGTGATTGCCATAGAAATACAGAAAGATAGGAATAAAATCCTCCGAAAGTGGATTTTGTTGGGGGGAAGAAAAGATGAATTGAAAAGGGTTCAGATTTTTGGGCAAGTTCCTGCGGAACTGTAACAATTTTTCAAAAAGAAGGAATTGATAGACATGCGTTTTCTAAAGAAAAAATAGAGAGGGAAGCAATGGATAAACACAATCGCACCTGTTTTTAAAGGGATCTACGTGATTAGAACACAGCGAGAAATAGTGAATACGAAAATCTCGCATTTGAAAATCGTGCCATGCGCACTGATCGCATAGTTTACTTTACCCAGCATCCCGCATCCCCCCTACCCCCCCCCCCCAATTTCCTTTTTGGCGGCACACACATAAGTGCGCCGCCGACTCTCCTGTACCACTGCAGCGTCACCCCTTCCACGAGCGTGGGGCACAGCTGGCGCCGCAGTGTCCTTTCTTACATTTGTTTTCCTTTTTTTCTTTTCTTTGTTGTCCCCCGCTTCCAATTGCATGGAAACAGGGGGCACCTCCGCCACCTCTAAAGCCCATAATGTCGAACAAGGGGAGCAGGTGACACCTACACAATCCCCTCTCCCCATGTTCAGCATTATGGTCTTTGACTTTTTAGTCCAATCCGAATGCGCAGTGAACACGCATTCGGTTTTTTTTTTGGCATTTTTGGGCAATAACTTTTTTAAGATCTTATTAGATTTAATAAAAGCAGCGGTAATTATGGATGCAAGGCAACATACAGTATGTGTGTCGCTTCTGTTGTCTCTGCCAGAGGCGTTGCTGGTGGGGGCTCAGGGGGCTATAGCCCCTGGTCTTTTGGTTGTAGCCCCGGATAGAATCTCAGGAGCTACAGCCAAAAGGCTAGCTCGCCCCAAGTCCTGACAGTTCCGACACCAGTGTAGCCCCTGGTCTTTTGGTTGTAGCCCCGGATAGAATCTCAGGAGCTACAGCCAAAAGGCTAGCTCGCCCCAAGTCCTGACAGTTCCGACACCAGTGTAGCCCCGGGTCTTTTGGTTGTAGCCCCGGATAGAATCTCAGGAGCTACAGCCAAAAGGCTAGCTAGCCCCCAGTCCTGACAGTTCCGACATCAGTGTAGCCCCGGGTCTTTTGGTTGTAGCCTTGGATAGAATCTCAGGAGCTACAGCCAAAAGGCTAGCTCGCCCCAAGTCCTGACAGTTCCGACACCAGTGTAGCCCCTGGTCTTTTGGTTGTAGCCCCGGATAGAATCTCAGGAGCTACAGCCAAAAGGCTAGCTCGCCCCAAGTCCTGACAGTTCCGACACCAGTGTAGCCCCGGGTCTTTTGGTTGTAGCCCCGGATAGAATCTCAGGAGCTACAGCCAAAAGGCTAGCTAGCCCCCAGTCCTGACAGTTCCGACATCAGTGTAGCCCCGGGTCTTTTGGTTGTAGCCCTGGATAGAATCTCAGGAGCTACAGCCAAAAGGCTAGCTCGCCCCAAGTCCTGACAGTTCCGACACCAGTGTAGCCCCGGGTCTTTTGGTTGTAGCCCTGGATAGAATCTCAGGAGCTACAGCCAAAAGGCTAGCTCGCCCCAAGTCCTGACAGTTCCGACACCAGTGTAGCCCCGGGTCTTTTGGTTGTAGCCCTGGATAGAATCTCAGGAGCTACAACCAAAAGGCTAGCTCGCCCCAAGTCCTGACAGTTCCGACACCAGTGTAGCCCCGGGTCTTTTGGTTGTAGCCCCGGATAGAATCTCAGGAGCTACAGCCAAAAGGCTAGCTCGCCCCAAGTCCTGACAGTTCCGACACCAGTGTAGCCCCGGGTCTTTTGGTTGTAGCCCTGGATAGAATCTCAGGAGCTACAGCCAAAAGGCTAGCTCGCCCCAAGTCCTGACAGTTCCGACACCAGTGTAGCCCCGGGTCTTTTGGTTGTAGCCCTGGATAGAATCTCAGGAGCTACAACCAAAAGGCTAGCTCGCCCCCAGTCCTGACAGTTCCGACACCAGTGTAGCCCCGGGTCTTTTCCAGACCTAGCAACACCGCTGGTCTCTACAAAGTATCCCTTCTTTGCATAATCTTGCACTTCTCTCCTATTCATACGCACATGTTTCGCTTCTTGGCATAATCATGATGTTCTCCTCTTTGCATACTTTGGATGTCTCTTCTGAGTATATTCTTGGCAGTCTCTCCAGTGCATATTGTGGCATACTTCTGAGTTTCTCTTCTGTTCATTCCACTC
Organism: Ambystoma mexicanum; assembly: GCF_040938575.1. NCBI lineage: Eukaryota > Metazoa > Chordata > Amphibia > Caudata > Ambystomatidae > Ambystoma > Ambystoma mexicanum. Next base: position 974,447,281 of record NC_090925.1, read on the forward strand.
TTGCATGCAAACTGTGCTGAGTTCCTCTTTTGGACTTACCCCTGAGTTTCTCTAATATGCCTAATACTTATTTTTATCTCCTTATTACTTTACTTTATGATACGACTCTGTGTTCTGCAGCCTACAGTTTCCCCATCATGTCAGTAACGTGTCTGTTCCCCTCCCCTCCCCAGTCCCTGTATTGTATGTCACGGTTTAGCTCTGGGTAATTCCACCAGGGTGTAGTAGTAGTAAAATACCTGTTTTCGATATCAGTCTCCAGGCAACAAATATGTAAAACATTTCATGTTACACCCCAATACATCAATTGATGCTTAAAACAATATTAAAAGATTAGGTCTGCCATAGTACAATGGCAAGTTAGTTAATGCCGCCTGTATCATCTCGTATATGCAAAATAGCTAATTACTTATAATGGTTTCGGATATTCGGCCCCAATAGGTGATGATAAGCTCATCCTCAAGGGGATGTAGGTGTCAAGTAAACATAGTACATCAGAATAAGGGTAATGGAGAGTTTGGCTAGCACATGAATCCACTTCCAGATGCTGTAATAATCTTAGTCCTGTAAGCCCGGCACAGTGCACGTATCCAGCCCCCACAAGCACAACTATGAAGCGTGGATTCACAGCAAGCCATTGCTTGAAAAGAAGACTCCTCAGTCCTTCCACAGAGTAATGCCCAGGTTGGTGTCTCCCCATGACCTTGTAGAAACAGCCCCCCTTATTGTGCTCATCCTAAACTGCAGACAGGGTGTCCGGGCCTAGGGGGCGGTTATAATATCAAGATACCTCTCTGATCCAAACTCTAATTTAATTGAGAGGTAGCCCGGAAGGAGCAGCACTCTACTACAGGCTTCCTCCGTCTTCTTCCTCGAGATGTTTAATGCAGCTTTCTTAGTTCTCTTAATTGTGGCTTTATTGATAGTGAACGGATTAAGCCATAAATTGCCCTCACCTAAAGCGCAGAGGATTCTTTTTCACATCTGCTAGCCAGGGCAGAGGTTTTCCGCCCTCAAAATTCCAAAAAAGGAACAATGGCTCCAGATACTGCCCAATATCAGATGTACCCCACAGTCGAATCCAGCACATAACTGGTTTAGTTGGCACTCATCCCCAATGGGGCATATGCCGCTCTCCATATAAATTCATGCATTCTGTGAGCTCTGCGGGGGCATTCATATATTTTCATAAATGTGTTTTCTGTTGTTGCAAGAGCCTTTGCATTTGCGTAGCCCCACAGGTCTGCGCCATACAAGGCAAGTGTCTTTGCCCGCCTTTTGCTCAATTCAAGCGCTGGTGATACAGCCCCTCTCCAATGTCTTTTAAAAAAGCTTCTTGCCGATCGACTGTATTTTTCCAAATTCATGCAGGCCTTAGTGACATGAGACACCCAGCCGACACACTCTTCAAATCTAACCGCCAGGTAGTCATAAAAAGCTCCCTGCTCCAGCCTGCAGCCATCCACTCTGATCACTAGCTTGTCGCGTTCTAGATCCAGGCTTACAATTCAGAGACTTTGCCTTCCCTACATTTAATGTTACACCCAGCTCTTTGCATTTACCCAGAAAACACGCCCTGGTGGTTCTGAGACCCATTGGGGAAGTAGACGGAAGAACGGCATCGTCTGTAAAAAACAATGCAGAAATGTTATGAGTGCCCAATTTCAGGGGATAAGCCAGCCAATTTGATAATAGTCTCTCAATGACTTCATCGATGTATATGCAAAATAGGAGTAGGGCCAGGAGGCACCACTGTCTTACGCCTCTCTCGACTTTATATGGGGATGTAACCTCTCCCACCAAACCATGAGGAACTTGTTATCTCGGTATAGGGACTGCACTGTTGCTATCAAGTGGGCAGGTGCTTTCTTCTTTATGAGCACCTGCCATAAAAGTGCACGTGGTACCCCATCAAAAGCTGTCTTGTGGCCGACAAAGATAGGATAACATTTGACTTTCCTTAAGACAGTATATGTTTGTATGAAAAGGGACAAACGAAAAATCTGATTTAGACTGCTTTTGCCCTTTTACAAGCCTGCATGTAGGTGGCTGAGGATGTCATTAGCGTCTACCCACTCTTGTATGTGTTTTAAAATAACCTTGGCAAACACTTTCCCAGAGCCAACTAATAAATACATTGGAAGATAGTTGCCTGGGCTGTCCCTTTTCCTTTTTTTATAAATTGGGACGATCTCCGTGTTGTGCCATGACGCTGGAACAGTATTGAAATTGAGAATCGCATTCAAAAGGACCCACATGGAGGCCACAAGGGCGCGCATGGAACGCCCTGTGTGGTCCGAGCCTAATAGAGTAAAGGGGTTCTGAGCCCCGTCTTTTGCCCTTAAGGCAGTGGAATGGACAGCAGTCCCCGAGAGAGGATAGAGTGGAGCACACTTGCTCCAAGTTTAAAGAAAATCCGACCACGGGCAGCTGATATAGCCATTCCGAAAGTGCAGCTGAGAGGGACAGAGGAGCCTGCGCTGCAGCGGTGATGGGGGAAGTGAAACGAGTGGCCTGGTCCCCAAAGGCAAGCGACCGGGGGGCCTCACGGGTCCATGGCAGCAGTGAAACCTGCCCGCCAGGTCTTGTAAGGAGTGCAGGTGCCAGCAGATATAAGTCAGGAGACGAGCGGGGTTCTGCAGCGAGGAGCAAGGGGCAAATTAAATGCTCCACTGGGCCTGGACCATCGGGTTGTAACCAACGGTCCATGAACTGGAGCGACGCCCTACAGAATTTCCAGATCGAGAGTGAGGTGAGAGGGGGCTGTCCCACCTGCCCCATGGGTCAATATGGAAGGGGACCCGGCAGCCACCAAGTATGACGTGGCGGCCCTCATTGAGGAAATTAGGGGCATGAGATCAACTCTTGACCAGAGATTAAACAAGATGGACCAGATAATCCTTTCAGTTTAAGGCAGGATCCAGGGCGTGGAGGCAAATCAAACTTCAGTGAATACCATGGAGCTCCAAACGGGGCAGAGGTTGGCAGAACTGGAGAGGAGGGAGGCTGAGACCATGCTAAAACTAGACGATGTGAAGAGCAGGGAACGCCGTAACAACCTGCACTTTTTTGGCTTCCCAGAAAAAGATGCAGAGACGGAGGGTGATATTAGGAGAGTCATCAGGGAAGTGATATGCACGCTTTTCGGAGACAATGCCATGGATAAAACCACCATTCACCGGGCCCACAGAGCAGGGAGAGGCGGAAGGGGCATGTGCTCAGTATTGGCGCACTTCCACCACTACGAACAAATGACAGGGATCCTTGAGCGTGCAAGGAGAGCAGGCCCCATCAACTATGGTGAGGTCCAAGTGACCATTTTCCAGGACCTCTCAGCGGTGACTCTTACAAAGAGAAGGATGTGCAACCCACTCAACAAATGGCTGTCAGATAAAAGAGTGCAATATCACTGGGGCTTCCCTTTCTCCCTCACCTTTGAATATGGAGGCCATGACTACCGCCTAGCAATGGAAAGCGACATAAGTAGAGTTTCAGATGAACTCAGGGGGTACCCACCGCTCCATGTGTCAGCCCTGAGAGAGAACGTCAGATCAAAGGCCCAGCCTGCAGGAGCCAGAAATAGACCCAAGATGGCAGGGGCCCGCAAGTTTAAAAAGCTCAATACACAACCTGAAAGGCCCATCGGACACATGACCTGGCCATATGAGGGGGAAGAGGCTAGTATATGTCACTGTTGACAGTCAGAGCTGATGGTGGGCTGACTATGTGGGAGATTATGAGAGGGCATAGGGAGAGGAATTAGATTGAGTTAATGTAGCCCTGCAGATTTGAATGTGATGTTGGGGAGGGAAGACTTCTTGCAGGGGTGGAGAGGGGCTCAGTAACAATAAGGGATTGCTTGAGAGAGTCCCGTTGATCCTATTCTGACTTGGAGTGGTGTTGGTGTCAGGTTCGGATGCCTGGGGGTTGGAGACTCGAGTGGGGGGAAGGGTAATTGACGGTGCACCCAGGAGGAGTTTATGTGATTCAAAGTTTTTTCAGTGGTTCAGGGGGCAGCCCACCATGGGGTACAGGTGCTACCACAAAGTGGTGTGAGTTTTAGAGTGAAGGGATATCTCAAACAGAAGAAATGGAACTGTAGCTATGTCTGTAGATGATGAACTGGTGATTGGCTCCCTCAATGTTAGAGGGCTAAACTCACCTGGCAAGAGATTAATGCCCGTCAGGAATTTAGACAGGCCAAATCGGACATCCTTATGGTACAGGAGACACACTGGCAGAGGGGCAAGAAACCAAGATTTCGGGTGAAACAGGCAGGGGAGGTGCTCACGGCTTTGGGTACAGAGAAATATTTAGGGGTGGTGATTATTGTGTCTACCCGCCTGGGACTGGTGGTGGACGGGGCACAGAGGTACCCGGTTGAGCACTACCTGTTTATTAAGGGAGCCAGAAGGGTGATAGGATTACCCTATGTTCAATATATGCCCTCAATACGGGACAGGCAGATCTCTGGTAAGGGGTTAAGGCTGAACTGATAACGTTTGTGGAATGCCACCTGGTGGTGGGGGGAGATCCCTATCTGGATCAATACTAGTATAAATGTTCGGATACAAGAGATTCCTATTCCCTAAAAGAATCAAGGGGCATCTTCCACAACAATGCCTGACTCTTGTACTGGCTCGAGTAATGCTTGACCATTTACCATGTGGCATGTGGCCGTGTTATTAGGCACATAACTAAATCATTATTATATAAATCTATATTTTTCTTGGCTTTCTGCGGTTTCCCACATAGCATGGACCACTGTGTTGGCAGCTTTTCTTCTCCTCTGTGCGCACCGGTCTTCTCGCCTTTAGGACTCATCCTTTTCTTGTCCCAGGGACAGCTCCATTCCACAACCTGGTCCTCCTCTTTGGGCATCGGGCTTCAGCAAACGTCTTTGGAGGGAAATGAGTTAAGCATTTCTATAACAGAGTAGAAAGAGAGACAGGTTAATGACCAAGCAACAGTATTCCTATACAAAGGTTTCCTTCTTTTTTTATTTATTAACCTCAACATTTCCTACCTTTCTTTAAGTACACTAAACACACATAATTAGCTGCTATGATAAAACATTTTCCTCTTAACTCGTGTCCTGCCCCTTGTGGACCATCATGGACCATCATGACCTGATTTACTCACCTAGATCATGGTATTCCTTATTTCTGGTATAACCATTACATGTTTCAATCCTTGTTCATTTTGCCTGCTTTTTCTATTCTTCATATTTCATGTTTTTGGTGGAACATTTTTATTTGATTTGCGTGGCCAAACTGTTGTACAGCCAGATCACCATCAGTATTCTATACACCAAAGTTGACATGTTTTCCACAATTTTGAATGGGACATACCAGGACTACATGAATTTAGAATTCTTGCCTTTTCCTTTTGAAAATGTGTATTCATATATCTGGTCACCTATCTCATGCTCTCTAACAGATGACTTTCTGTCATAGTATGATTTGGCACCCATAGCTACTTTTTCTAGAATTTGCTGGGCAAATGCAAATTTGCGCCTCAAAACACTTATGTTTGTGCCTAGAAACACTTGTGTACAGGCGCGTTATAAATGCCACATCACATCATATCATATCAAATGTGTGTTACAAATGCTTTCTCAACTCTTCCACATATTCATGAATTGTGGATGCATTAACCAAGACTTGCTCATTGTTCCTGTACTACAAATGTTGGGGAAGAACCACATGGACTGAGATTAGTTGATTTTGATGCTGTCATTCTAATGGTCATGAGCACAAAAGGGAGTAGAAAATCCCAACTAGACCCTGCATCAGACAAGTTAGCAATGTTCTGTGCACTGCAATCAGGAGCAGGTACGCATTCCAACCATTTTGACATTAAACTTTGGACCGGAACAATGAAATCTACTCGCAAGTTTTCAATGGAAGGGTCAATCCTCTCTTCATTTATGGTGCTCTATGTGTTGGGAAAGTGGCCTGGAACTGTGAACATGCCAAACACCACTGCATGTATAACTCCTCATCCTGAAACAAATGAGGCCTATAAGCATATTACTTTAATATGTGACACTTTTTCTGAGTGCCTCTGTCACCCGCTGTTCTCGCATCATGGGCAGGATGTAACATTAGCCCTCGAAACGAAATAGGGATCACCCATTGAATATGACCTGAAATGGATTTTCGTACCCACAATCTGTCTCGTAGCTGTAACTGTTTTTTAGTCTTCATCATCACCCTCAATTCTTCGCTGCACTTGCAGTCCTCCTCTCTAATGGGATTCTTTTCAGCCTCTACCATATCTGCTGCCACCCACCACATGAAGGAGAGGCTCCTCTTTCTGAAGGGGGCCTGCACTGAATGACAGCTCAAGACTCAAAGTTGTATTCTGCCTATTGCAAATACTACCTGAATCAAGTCTGGGGGCACAGTCTAAGCATTGCTGGGTGCAAGGGGGAGCTCTGGGCCATGATGGGAGCTGCTGCCAAGTTATTCAGCACAGGCCTCAACCTTATTGGGGACAGGCCCTGAAAGCTTTGATGTTGCACGATATGCTAAATTAGTGTCATAAAGACCAATCCACCTCGTTTCTGAAAAGTACTTATAATAATTACCCTCTGAATGAAAAAGTACAAACCTCAGATTACCAATCACATATTTGTTCTAATCAATTTTAATGATATGAACATAGTAAACTAAATTGCACAATATTTCCAGAAACAGAATGTGTACTAGAGACCTGTCCAGTCAGTTGTTTGATCCCAGGTTTCCACCGACACGATGAACGCTTCAAACAACGATGCAAATAAAACACAAAACTGTACCATCACACTTTCCTTTTAAAATAAGGTCCTTAAAGGAGAGGAAATACATTTTTTTTTTAAAAAAACTCCTACTCAGAGCTGCCAAGCCTCTGTTATTGGCCCATATACAATGCATGTTCTATCTTTTCTCTGAGGAAAGAGATGGAGACTTCTGGGATTTCTGGTGTGCCACAGATGTCCTGGTGGGGAGGGGAGGAATAAGGATGAGGCTTGCATCCCCTAACGTGTTCTGAACCTGTGCCCAAATACACTCAGGGTTATGGGTGAAGGAGGCATTAATTAGAAAGGTGTAATCAACCGGACTTCGCTGTGTTACTGTAATAGTGTAATAGATTACCTGACACATATTACTTTGCCTTCGAGCAGTTGTAGTCTTCCATTCAAGATTTGATTGATTGAAAGCCAGAATTATAGTGTTTCAGCTTAATATATATATATACAGGAGTTATATATTTGCCAAGTTGGTTTATAATGCTTTGCGTCATTTTCAGCAAACTGTCACTTGAGGCTTGCAATACACACATTGAACACATTTCTACCAAATAGACCTGAGAAGATATATGGTCAAGTCCCTCAATTGCAAAATGGTCTGAAAATATATACAAGTACACACACACAAACTGTTTTTTTTTTACCCTATTTAGGGTGCAGTGGCAGAGTTTTGTACACTAACTATAACACAGTAGTCATCGAAGGTATCACCTTCACCTACATAGCATACTATATATAATTATATAGAACTGTCTCTCACTGTCCTACTAGGCATGTCTTGACTCTGACCTGCAACCCAAGCCAGCTGCTGACAAGTGTTCGCTAATCTCTCTTTGTTACTGTTTATCGCTACGTTGTGTACCCAGAATACTGGTTACTGTAAGTTTGCAACACTGTAATATTGTATATTGTAACTATGTAACATCCTGTATATTGTAATTATGTAATACTTTGCATTGTAATTTTGTAACATGCTGTGTACTCAGGTAAAAGCGTCCAGATTCCCTTAGGTTAGGCGTGCTATATAAGTAAATAAACTAAACTAAACTAAACTAAACTAAACTAAAGTACGGTGAAAACCCCTGCTGAGATCAGCAGACATCTCATTGGTTTTCGATTTTTAAAGCTAGGCATGGCTGCTCTTACTATTTTCAGTGATGCACCTTGTACTTACTTTAAGCTTAATGTGTCATTTTGGTTCGGAAAGGGCACGTTTTCACACATCACCTCTGTGACGCCTCTTAGAGGGGTGAGCTGCTGGATACACCATGGAAAAACAATGGGCCTAATTCCCAGAATGGTTTTATAATGGCAAAACCCCATTGGAAAACGCTTTGTGACCCAGGGGCAATGTGTTTTCTTTTTTTTTTTCATGTGCGCGCCATTTTACTTCAGTGCTGCGCCATTCTCGGAACATTAGCAGAGACACACATAAGCCTACCTATAAACATACCACACAGTCACCACAGGAAGATTTTCCCAGGGCCCCTTCCAGCAAGGCCTGGTCTAAAATATAACCCTCTGGAATGGACATGCAAACCACAGTCCATTGCTTGCTGTCATAATAAATCCGCCCTGGCCATCGAGTGATTGGGAATGTTTACAGGGGATAATTCCTGACTAAACAGAGGGGGGGTGTTTTAAGAGCCTTCTGCTCACGTGCCATACCATCACGCAAAGGCACAAGCAAGAATGCACTCATGCACTGCAATGTTTAGCCATTGCCCATGTGTTGCTGTGAGCGTGCACACCCCTGCGTTCGCGGACACTGAGCAGGAGGCTGCACGTTCCTGCAAATGACTCCTACAATTTGTATTCCAACGAAGTCTCTGCCCACAATCAGGTTTGCCTTGTCACGTTTTTTTTTCATCTTTTTTTAAACATTGCTTTTTGACTGTAGTAGATGTTTGTCCTCAAATGTGGCGGTGGGGTTTGTGAAAAGGCAGCGGACATATTCGCAGTAGCTGGGCCGTGAATAATTGTTGGCCATCGTGGATTGCAATGTGTTCATCAGTGCTGCACTGAAATGCATGACACTCTGAGAACACATATCGTAAGGTGCAAAGCTGCAAAAACAACTTGTGAGCATTAGAAAAGTATAGAACAAAGTGAGTGGTCGACACAACCCAGCACTCGGATATCTAAAACTCTCTGCAATATCTGTATACAAGCCTGTAAATAATGCTCTTCCTAACGGCTAGATGTCACATCGCTACTCCACTGTAATAAGAAAATGACATCACTGCTGTAAGTGTAGTCAGTTATTACAATAGTTTTTTTAAGGTTGCAATGTCTTCTACTTGGGCCATCAGAGAAAAATTCCAGCTGTCACTGCATCATTCAATATACAGGGTGATTCATGGAATTAATGTGTGCTGAAAAGGGGAGCGCAAGCGTGAAAATCGCAGCGCACCCATGCTAAAGCCGTGCACGCAGCCGTTTGTCGATTCATGGAATGCGCTTGTCGTGGCTTACCTGAAGTGCGTGCTGAATTGGCGTGTGGCGCACATGTCATTGCGACATCCCGAAGACTGTGTGCGAGACGGCCAGTGAAGGCGCACACAGGGCAGCGCACACACCTAAAAGGGGGCGGAACACGCAGAATGGGGAACAAAATGTGAAAATGTGGGCGTTACGGGGAAGTAGCGCTACTAAATCCTCGCAACGCCCACACGTGCGCTAACAACACGTATTCATGGAATCGAATAGGGGAAACCCGCGCACCACAAAAGACGCGCTAATCCGCAAACACGTACGCCAGCAGGAAGCAGGCGTAAGCGGCCCTGCGCAGCATAAAAGTGCACGCAAACAACAAAGAAGCTCATACGCTACGATGAATATACCGTTCCTCGTAGCAGTGGTCGTGGGACACCACAGGAGGAGGAGGATAGCCAGGACCCCCATTTTTTTATCCAGGACCAGCCTTTTTGGAATGCCTGATGACCAGGTCTATGGGAGGTAAAGGTTTCCACCCCAAATCATCCTAGAATTGGTTGCTGAGTGGGAGGATGACCTCAAATCACCCACCCTGTGCTCCAAAGCACTGTGCCCCTTGGAAAAGGTGCTCATTGTACTGCGTTTCCTGGCTACTAGGTCATTTCAGCGGACAAGTGCCATAGTTGGGGGCATCTCACAGGCCACGCAGTCACGCTGCCTACACCAGGTGTTGGCGATCATGACTGCACGTCCCTCAGTCCGCAGGCACATATACAAGCCCAGAACACCCCCAGAAAGGCAGTCCGTGGTCCAGGACTTTTACAGGGTGGCACACTTCCCCAAAGTGCTAGATGCCATTGATTGCACCCATGTGGCTCTACATCCTCCTATGGCAACTGAACACATCTATCGAAACTGCAAGCACAGGCTTTCCATCAACGTGAAGGTTGTATGTGATGCCAAGGGAATCATCAACTCTGTATATGCCAAATATCCGGGGTCCAGTCATGATAGTTTTATATTCAGAATGTCACCCCTAAACCAGGACCTGGAAGCTGGGAGGCATGGCGACACATGGCTCATTGGTGAGTAGAAATGCCTCTGCACATGCATACATGTCAGACACTGACTAATGGCAATACCAAACTAATGACAACCATTATCACCTCCCCAGGGGACAGTGTCTACCCTCTGAGCACCTACATGATGACGCCAATACGGAACCCCACCACACCACCCCAGGTAAGATACAACACAGCCCATATTGCAACCCGGGGCATAGTGGAGCCCACATTCGGAGTGCTCAAGTCACGTTTTCGCTACCTTGACCACTCTGGTGGCCAGCTGCTATATGCGCCCCCAGTAGTGTGCAGGATCATAGTGTCCGCATGTGTCCTGCACAACGTTGCAACCCGGCGGAGCATGCCGGTGGACATGGTGGCGCCCTCACATCCCCAACCACATGCATGGCTGATGCGCATAGGAGGGGAAAGGGCACGTGGTGAGGCAGCCCGTACCCAGCTTTTGGCAAATATTTTCACCTAAAATCGAACCCCTGCGGAGTGCACACAGGCCTGGCATATATCAGATGATAATTGATGATGATGACAAAAGGGAAAGTTAACTGTCATAACCATACCACCCTGATATTGTTTTCCTGGAAGTGCTACATTGTGTGCATCCCTAGCTACTTAAACAGACCCAATGCTGTGTCAGTAAAAGGCACACATTCATGCAGCATGAAGGACTACCTCCTTGCAAAATAGTACACCCAAATAGTGGTATTTCACCCAACCCCTCCCAAACCCCATCTCAGCTGCCCAACACACCATGGCTTGCAATGTCAAAGCAACCAAAGGAATGCAAAACACATGACACAAGTGTCACAAAGTACACAGTTCCAAATGGAAACAGGCCAGAGACAATTCCCTCTCACCAATGAAAAAGGAACAGCACACATGAACACATACTTACCAGCAAGACAAAACATTAATATGGGTCCCAACAGTGGCATTGTATGACAGTAAGCAATCCTAATAGTGGAAGTGTCACAACCTGACAAAGGCAGCACATCGACCCCTTCCATCTCCAGTGTGTTGCTGGTTGGTAAATGTGGCAGTGTAATGCATACAACATGAACTACATCTGCAATGGAGACAGGCAAGTTAAGACATGAACATGAATAATGGGCAGTATGGAATAAAATATACAAATCAACCAGGCAGTGGAAAAATCATCAGCAATCCCCACTAGGGGTGCATACACAGTTTGGGCAACAGACTGCCCACACAACTTATGGAAGCACAATGCCTCTGTGTAAGTTACTGTCACACAGTGACACCCTTGCGAGCCCATGGAAAGGGGAAGCAGGAGTGGCATATTTGTCAGGACCCCAAGTTTCAAACACAAACACAGGACAAGCCTGCATGGGCCCAGCTGGAACACACAGTGGATGCCTATGGGAGCCACACAAAGCAACACACTGTAACATGAATGTACAATCTGAAAAAAAAGGAAATGAAAATAAAATGAAAATGAAGAGTAAATTAAAACATTCAAATGAAAAATGAAAATGAAAAATATTAATTCAAATGAAAATATGAAAATTAAAAAAATTAAAAATTAAATGAAAATGCAAAATTCTAATGAAATATGAAAAGAAAATGAAAATGAAAAATATACTCAAAAATTGAAAAGAAAAAATGAAAACTAAAAATTAAAATTTAAAATGAAATTAAAAATCAAATTCAAATATATGTTATAAAAAAATGAAAAAAATATATAAAATGAAAAAGAAAAATGAAAAATCAAAATCAAAAATGGCCATGGGTCGACCAGGGGGGGACAGGTGGTACAGGGTGCACTCCAACACCCACATGCTTGGATGTTGAGAAAAAAAATACTCCATGGGCTCATGGCCTGCACGGCTACCCGATAGTGGGAGAACTGCAGTCGCTGTCATCCCCCTCTGGTGGTACAATAGAAGATGTGCATGGTATGGGAGGCAGACCACACAAAGCCCTGGCATGCTCCTCCATGGCAGCAAGCATGCAGGTCTGAAAGGTTTGGTTCTGCAGGATGAAGGTCCGGAGATCCCTATGCAGCACAACACGGGTAGCACAGACTTCTGCCTGCAAGGCCTCACGTGATGTCCGGATCTCCTCACGGGTTGCCTGGAGCTCAGCAGAGATTGTGCATGTTAGCTGCTCCAGCTGCGGTTCTGACCTTGTACTCTGGGACACTTCAAGTGCACCCAGAGTATCTGTCATGATCTCTGCTTCCAAAAGGTCAGGGTTTTCCCAACTCCCTTGGAAGCAGATCCATAACCCAGGTTCTGAGGGCCAACCAGTCCCAATTGGGACCTTTTGGACCCAGTCCTGGCGCCAGTGGCACCAGGCTCATAAATGTGCCCAGTCCCAGCGCTGGAAGCGCCGGGCTCATGATGCTTGGGTGGACTTACCTGCAGCAGACCATGCTGCTTACTTGCCTGCCAGCTGAGCCTCTGATCCTCTTCTGTTTGGAACTACTTTTCCTGTTGGGTGGGGCAGGAGCCACTCCCTAGATTCAGAACACTGGAACTCTTCTGGAAAGCAGGAACTCTTTTCTTACCTAGGCGTGGCTGTGGAAGGAGACACCTAAGCACTACAGGAGGCTATTTAAACCACACCCGGTGGATGAATCTTGCTTTGCGTTATTCTGCATCCTCTGCAGCAGAACGCTCATCGTGTCTTCTGCATCGGATCCTGGGCCTAAGGAAAAAGGCTTACCATCCTAAATCCAGTCTTCAGCAACACCTATAAAGACAAGAAAGAACAGGTTAGCCTTCCGGCATCTGAAAGACAAAGGCTTACCTACTCTTCGTGCGCTCCGGAGGTCTTCACACTGCATTCCGGCATCTGAAAGACAAAAGCTTACCGACTCTTCGCACGCTCCGGATGCCTTCGCCGCTGCATCCTGCATCTGAAAGACAAAACAAGGTGTGTTTAAAGACATTGGGGAACTCTGATACTCACGTGCCATTACTCCTTTCCACATCAACCCCAGTGGGTATTCCGGCACCCTGCAGCCGCTCCGAACTCGTACCTGCAAAATAAAAGACAGTTAGAGCGCATCGTGAAGCAGGCAACAAGCGCTTACTTACGTGCTTCCAAGCGCTTCTATTCATCATACGGACTCCATCTTCAACTCACTTCAGCCCGTCATCCGCCATCGCCGGAACCTGCAAAACAAGAGACATCATTGCTAAAGACTTTAAAGACAATAGAATTACTCGAAACTTACCGTTCGTGCAGTAAACGACGGCAGCAGTCCTCTGAAGTCAAGAGGCCTGCGCTACCGATCCAGTGAAGAAACTGGTTACAGCACCCTGCCCCGAGGCAGATGGAGAGCTCGGCATTCACTTACCTAAGGTGAGAGCGTTAACCTTTGGGGGTCTACAGGAGAGCAAAAAAGGGAAGAGATAGGGACACCCCAATAACCCTAGTTCATTAATCCCATATTTTCTGTCTGCAGACATCTTACTCTTGAAGTCAGACATACAGTGCACAGAGGTCCAGCCCAAAGAGCCAACCGGGTGCTACACATCACCTTTGAAGATACGGTAGTCGCCCAGTCAAGACCGGCGCCTCTGCGAGAATCAGGTGAGCGTTACAGAACGCAAAGCCTACCGCAAAACTCTCGCCCAGGCGCTATGGAAACCTCGGATACTGACCATCTAGCCCGGTTACTTGGGGAACTAAGGGCAGAAGTGCATGCAGCTCGTCAGGAAACGAATGCTCTAAGAAGGGAACTAATTATTTCCAAGGAGAGAACAGACGGTCTTGCTAGACAATTGCTACAGTCACAAGCCGGACAAACCCCGTTACCCGCATCAGGGGCAAATCTTCCTTCAACATCCTCTATGAATCCAGTGCAGATCAACCTACCTGGGAATGTACCTCTGGCTCCGCCCGAACGATTTTCTGGTGACCCAAAGAGGTTTGCAGTATTTATCAATCAGTGCCGGTTGCACTTCTTATGCCAGCCAGCAGCCTTTCCAACTGATCAAGCTAAAGTAGCTTTTGTACTTTCGTACCTTAGTGGCAATGCGGCAGACTGGTCGATCCCTCTAGTTAATCAAGATGATCCGGTTCTCCATGATTTTGAAGCCTTTCAGCTTAGTATGGAAAAACTGTTCGCAAGACATTCACAGGGGCAGGCCTTGGACAATGAGCTTCTTTCGTTGCGACAGGGTAATCAAGACCTTTTGGCTTATATTGCATCTTTCAATAGACTAATAGTGGAAACTCAATGGCCTGAGGACAAAAGGATTACGCTGTTTTACAGAGGTCTACGTGGAGAGCTCAAAGACGTTTTAGCCCAAGTAGTGAATCCCCCACAAGACTGTTCGGATTATATAGACTTGGTCGTTCAAATAGATCATAGACTGCAGAACAGGAAGGCCGACCGTTCCAAGTTTGATGCTCGAGTATTTTCCAAACCGCCAACTCCTTCCAAAGGAGTAGACTCCGGGGAACCCATGCAAATCGGGGGTCTGAAAGGTCCTCTAACACAAAAGGAGCGGGAAAGGAGAAAACAGTTGCAATTATGCCTATATTGCGGAAACTCAGGGCACTTTCTTCGAGACTGTCCGGTGAAACCTGCCAAGAAGGCAGTAGGAGCTGCAGTTACCAAAGTTACAAACTCTGAGCAGGGAAACGACCTCGCCCGACAAGAATAGAGGTCCTCTTGCCGAGCGTGAAAACCAGTTCCGTGACCTCGCATTTCGTGATACCTATGGTCCTCATTAGCCCTGATAATCCAGATCGATTACATGCAATTGAAGCTTACGTCGACAGCGGTGCCATCGGCAATTATGTGGATCATGAAATGGTTTTGAGGATGAATCTAACTCTTTGTCCCAAGGCTGTAAAGGACGTCATTACTACAGTGGATGGTACGGAGATAGCCTCCGGGCCAGTAACGCATACCACTCAAGAGGTGACGCTAGTAAGTCAAGATGGACACCATGAGAAGATCGTGTTCGATGTGATCAAGGCCCCTCAGTTTCAGATTATTCTAGGAATACCTTGGTTAGAGAAACACAATCCTCTGATCGATTGGCGAGCAAGAACGGTCCAGTTTCCAGAATGTGTCTCTACTTGTCACCCTCCACCTGGTGTTGCACTGGCAGCAATTTCTTCAGAGACTCCCCAGTTACCTCCCGAATACCTTGAATACCAAGATGTTTTCCGGAAGGATCAGGCTAACACTCTACCTCCTCATAGGTCTTATGACTGCCAGATAGACCTGATACCTGGATCTACTCCTCCTTGTAGTAGAATTTATGCCCTCACCGAGCCTGAGAACCTTCACCTTCGACAATACCTGGATCAATACCTGGCGAATGGGTTTATTCGTCCTTCCAAGTCCCCTGCTTCTTCAGCTTTGTTCTTCGTTCCAAAAAAGGAAGGAGACCTTAGAACTTGTATCGATTATCGCTCCCTGAACCAGATCACCGTTAAGAATAGATATCCGTTACCTTTGATCCCTGAACTCCTGGACCAAGTCAGAAAAGCATGCATATATACAAAGCTGGATCTTAGAGGAGCTTACCACTTGGTACGAGTAAAAGAGGGCGATGAATGGAAGACTGCCTTCCGCACCAAGTATGGGCTATTTGAATATCAGGTCATGCCCTTCGGACTTTGCAATGCCCCGGCCGCCTTTCACAATTTTATGAACGATGTCCTCAGAGAGCTCATAGATGTGTGTGTTGTTGTTTACATTGACGACATCCTCGTTTATTCTTCATCGGAATCTGAACATCGGAAACACGTGAAAATGGTCCTCGAAAGATTGCGTCAACACAAACTTTTCGCTAAGTTGGAAAAATGTGTTTTCAACGTGACTGAAGTTGAATTCTTGGGATTCATATTATCACCTGGCGGAGTACGTATGGATTCAAAGAAGGTCGATGCAGTTCTCAAATGGCCATCACCATCCTCCGTAAAAGGTGTGCAAAGCATGTTAGGCTTCGCTAACTTTTACCGCAGGTTTATCCCCGAATTCTCTCGAATAGTCCAGCCCATCACTGCCTTGTTAAAGAAAAACAAACGTTTTGAATGGTCTACCGAGGCGGAACAAGCTTTCCAGGATTTGAAGACTAAATTTATCTCTGCACCAATCTTCAAACACCCTCGCCCCGAACTCCCCTACATCGTGGAAACTGATGCTTCAAGCCTTGCCATGGGGGCAGTTCTATCACAAAAGGACCCGGTAACCAATCAGTTGCATCCCGTGGCATTTTGGTCCCGCAAATTCTCGCCTCCTGAAATCAATTACACGATTACTGACAAGGAACTTCTGGCTATCAAGTCTGCCTTTAAGGCTTGGCGGCATTATCTGCTGGGGGCCCGACACACCGTTACTGTGATTACGGATCACCGAAACCTGCAATATTTGAAAACCGCAAAAGCCCAATCCTCTAGACAACTCCGTTGGGCATTATTCTTTGCCGAGTTTGACTTCATAATTACCTATCGACCTGGTACAAAGAACGGTAAAGCTGATGCCCTTTCTCGGATGGGAGTGGAAGAACACTTGATCAACCCTAAACCTGTACCAATCATTCCCGAACAAAGAATTCTGGGTGTAATCGCCACAGAATCCATAGAGGAAGTTAAGGATAAAGCCAGGCAACTTGTAACTCCAGCAGACATACAAAATTGGCATCTGCAGGGAAAGGACTTTGCAGTAAAGGACAACTTATTGTAATTCCAAGAACGATTATACCTACCCAGCACAGATTTACAGAAAAAAGTAATCTCCTGTTATCACGATTCATTAATGGAAGGTCATCCCGGTATGGCCAAGACCTCAGAAAAGATCAAGCGCTACTTCTGGTGGCCGTCTTGGAAAAAAGATATCAGAGACTTTATAATGTCTTGTGGAGTATGCGCCCAAAACAAGAGTCAAAAGGAAAGACCAGCAGGCCTCTTACGCCCTATTGACATCCCACCTCGCCCTTGGCATACGCTTTCTATGGACTTCATCACCGATCTACCTCCATGCTCCGGATACAATACGATTCTAGTAATCGTGGACTTATTCTCCAAGATGGCGCATTTCATTCTGCTCAAAGGCTTGCCAACAGCAGCAACTCTGGCCCGAGAATTTCTCGAAAACATCGTCCGACTACACGGTTTTCCTTCGGTTCTAATTTCGGATCGAGGTAGTCAATTTATTTCTCATTTTTGGCGAAGTTGCTGTCGGTCGGCTCAAATTGATGTGAGACTATCGACCAGTCACCACCCTCAGACCGACGGACAAACCGAGAGGACCAATCAAACTCTGGAACAGTATTTACGCTGCATGCTGCAACAAACTGAAAAAACTTGGAAAGACATCCTTTGGATAGCCGAATATGCCTACAATAACTCTGTCCATTCGGGAACTGGGAAAACACCGTTTTTTCTTTTGTACGGCAGTCACCCTCGAACCTCGGAGTTGGATCCCCTCCAAGATCTTGAAACACCAGCAGTAGACTACCTGCATTCTACAATCACCCAAGCCTTTAAGGAAGCTGTTTCTCACCTTCAAAGGGCTAAAGAACAATACAAGAAAGGAGCAGATCAACATCGGAAGGAAGCCCCTCAATATCAAGTAGGGGACCAAGTCTGGTTATCCACCAAATATCTACCTCTAAAAGGGCCACGCACATTCAACCCAAGATACCTTGGTCCCTATTCCATCACTACCATAATAAACCCAGTAGCGGTCAAGTTGGACTTGCCCCCTCACATGAAGATGCATCCGGTCTTCCACGTCTCTCTATTAAAACCCGTGCAACCTCAAACCCGACTAACTAAATCTCCAAAACCCATCCTAGTTGATGGAGAACTCGAGTTTGAAGTCAAAAGCATTCTGGACTCCAAGATCTCCAAATCTAAACTATTTTACCTAATTGACTGGAAAGGCTACGGCCCCCAAGAGAGATCCTGGGAACCTGCTGACAATGTCCACGCTCCTCGCCTAATCAAAAGATTTCACCAAACATTTCCTGACAAGCCAAAACCCCCGGAGAAGCCCGGTTTGGGAGGGGCCTTGAGGGGAGGTACTGTCATGATCTCTGCTTCCAAAAGGTCAGGGTTTTCCCAACTCCCTTGGAAGCAGATCCATAACCCAGGTTCCGAGGGCCAACCAGTCCCAATTGGGACCTTTTGGACCCAGTCCTGGCGCCAGTGGCACCAGGCTCATAAATGTGCCCAGTCCCAACGCTGGAAGCGCCGGGCTCATGATGCTTGGGTGGACTTACCTGCAGCAGACCATGCTGCTTACTTGCCTGCCAGCTGAGCCTCTGATCCTCTTCTGTTTGGAACTACTTTTCCTGTTGGGTGGGGCAGGAGCCACTCCCTAGATTCAGAACACTGGAACTCTTCTGGAAAGCAGGAACTCTTTTCTTACCTAGGCGTGGCTGTGGAAGGAGACACCTAAGCACTACAGGAGGCTATTTAAACCACACCCGGTGGATGAATCTTGCTTTGCGTTATTCTGCATCCTCTGCAGCAGAACGCTCATCGTGTCTTCTGCATCGGATCCTGGGCCTAAGGAAAAAGGCTTACCATCCTGAATCCAGTCTTCAGCAACACCTATAAAGACAAGAAAGAACAGGTTAGCCTTCCGGCATCTGAAAGACAAAGGCTTACCTACTCTTCGTGCGCTCCGGAGGTCTTCACACTGCATTCCGGCATCTGAAAGACAAAAGCTTACCGACTCTTCGCACGCTCCGGAGGCCTTCGGCGCTGCATCCTGCATCTGAAAGACAAAACAAGGTGCGTTTAAAGACATTGGGGAACCTTGATACTCACCTGCCATTACTCCTTTCCACATCAACCCCAGTGGGTATTCCGGCACCCTGCAGCCGCTCCGAACTCGTACCTGCAAAATAAAAGACAGTTAGAGCGCATCGTGAAGCAGGCAACAAGCGCTTACTTACGTGCTTCCAAGCGCTTCTATTCATCATACGGACTCCATCTTCAACTCACTTCAGCCCGTCATCCGCCATCGCCGGAACCTGCAAAACAAGAGACATCATTGCTAAAGACTTTAAAGACAATAGAATTACTCGAAACTTACCGTTCGTGCAGTAAACGACGGACAGCAGTCCTCTGAAGTCAAGAGGCCTGCGCTACCGATCCAGTGAAGAAACTGGTTACAGCACCCTGCCCCGAGGCAGATGGAGAGCTCGGCATTCACTTACCTAAGGTGAGAGCGTTAACCTTTGGGGGTCTACAGGAGAGCAAAAAAGGGAAGAGATAGGGACACCCCAATAACCCTAGTTCATTAATCCCATATTTTCTGTCTGCAGACATCTTACTCTTGAAGTCAGGCATACAGTGCACAGAGGTCCAGCCCAAAGAGCCAACCGGGTGCTACACATCACCTTTGAAGATACGGTAGTCGCCCAGTCAAGACCGGCGCCTCTGCGAGAATCAGGTGAGCGTTACAGTATCTCTGAGGGAC
Organism: Ambystoma mexicanum; assembly: GCF_040938575.1. Classification (NCBI taxonomy): domain Eukaryota; kingdom Metazoa; phylum Chordata; class Amphibia; order Caudata; family Ambystomatidae; genus Ambystoma; species Ambystoma mexicanum. Next base: position 974,467,013 of record NC_090925.1, read on the forward strand.
CTGTGTTTAACCTCAGGGCATCCCTGTGGGCCTGTGACTCTGCAGATATGGCTGTGCGCAGAGTCTCCATTTCAGCCCGTCGGTCCATGTTGGACTCCAACATGTCCTCCCTGTGTGAGTGGCACGTGGACTCCATTGCCTGCTGCTGGAGCTCCACCTGCCTTTCTGGGGGGATAATGGAAGTGACCACCCTATCGATGGCCTGAGCCATCATCTCACACGATACCCCCTGTTGTGCTGCAATAGTATACATGGAGTTCTCCCACACAGTATTGCCTGATGGCGCACGGTCACCGTGTTGGCGGACACCACACCTGTTTGGGCCAAGGTGATGGGCACCTTGCTGTGCTCCAGAGGCTGCAGGACTGGATTCCTCCTTTGAACTGCTAGCACAGGAACAGCAGCAAATATAGTGGAGTGTGACCCTGCATCCGTAACAGCCACAGGCGGACATTCCAACACTGAGTGGCTCATTGAGGGGTCTACCCCCAGTGCAGGTGCGTTGGACAGAACAGCATCCCTGTCAGAAGCACTCACCTGTGACGGGAAATTTATCTCAATGTCTGATTCAGCACCTGAGCCATAGAGGTCATCAAAGATGTACCCAGAGACACCCGTGGACAGGATGGCCTGTAGGACTAAGGGATTTTCCTGCACCACCACCGCAGGTCCGCCACTGGTGCCTGGTTGGGGCTCTGAGTACTCCTGCCCCTGTGCCATCTCCTCCTCCTCAACAGTTTTAGTGCCTCATCACCTGCACAAAAATAAAACAAAAGTAATGAAGACAGGCATGAACAGCATAGCCAACACGCATAGGCCTCACAATCTACACATTGAATACATTAATGAGACATGTTACACATGACACTAACTCTGGCATGCATGCACTCGCAATGAAGTGGAAGGGGACCCTGAAGGCAGACACTGAGGACTCCAAAATGGAAAAGCAACACATGTGCTGATTCGTGCATAGCACCTGCATCACAAATTAGCCTATGAGTGGCATGGACAATCCACAAACATGACACATGCCAGCATGCCAGCACACAGATGGCACATAGCATAGCCATGGAAGAATTGACAAGGACACCCAGATGGTAGTAAATCAGTACTGCCCCCCCATCCATGTGAGATGCACATCATGAAATAGAACATTCAAAAGAGTCTGACAAAACACACATGTGTCACACGCTGCAACAAAGCCAGTGTTTACTAATACAGTGATGGTAGGCACATGGATACATCAATGGTAGGTCACTTGGACATGACACACGTCAATTGTCATGTTGAACATTCAAACAGGGCTCCGAAGTGATCATGTGCAGTGCATGTGTAGGTGCACAAAAGTCAATCAGCCTGATTGATGAAATCATTCCCATAAAAAGTTAAAATGTGGGACATTGTGGGGTGAAATCTATGTCTGAAGTATGGTGAATTTGGGGCAGAACGGCACAGAAATGTGTGTTCATCATGCAAAGGATTTCATCAATCAGGCAGAATGAAAAGAAAGACAGTAATAACAATGTTTTGACATGATGCCAGTTGAAGGTCAAGTGCAGTCATCAGGTGCAAAGTGTTTTCTGTGGTCAGTCGGATACTGTGAAACTCAAACCCAAGGTCGGGGGATGGTTTGGAGGCACCATATGGGTGACCTATAGCAGTCATGACTACACAGCCTGACATGGCACTCAATCAGAACACATCACCCAAGCAACATACACATGGTTTGCACACACACACACACATGGCCACTCACTGGACATTGCCTCAAGATCTGGTAGGTCTCCCATGCCTTGGATCTAATCCTGTGCGATGAACCCTCCAGCGATTGCCTCATGTTCTGTGAGTTCATCCTCCTCTGGTGGAGACCCACTGGCAGTCACCAGAGTAGAGGCATAATTGGAAGCCAGCTTGTTTTTTGCTCGGGTTTGAGGTCATTCCACTGCTTTGAGCAATCATCAGCTGTCCGCTTCACAAATCTAAGTGAACTAATCTGGTCCGCGATGCACTGCCAGTGGACCCTATGTTGAGCAGTCATAGTCTTGCGCCCTGCAGTCACCAGCATGTCGCGGCCATGGGCCGACACGTCGCCCACAAGTGCGTCTAGTTCCACATCATTGAAACTCTGCTTCCTTGATGTGCCGGAGGGGTGAGCCGTGTCTGGGGTCCCAGCCTGTTCCGCAAGAGCATGCTTCTTCCTCTTGAGAGTTGGTGCAGACCCTGAGTGGCTTACGCCGCTCTGGTCGGTAGGGACTGAAGCACAGGTGGACTGGGCACTGGAAGCAGGCAATGGCATGATGACCAAAGGTCTCACTGCAGGCATTGGCTGCTGGGTGCTGTTGCCAGGACCAACTGCCTTGGTGTGATGGTCTGGGACCAACACTATCCCAGCTGGGTAACTCAGAGCTGGGGTGGCTTGAGCTGCAGCTGCCCCTGCAGTCTCCTCACCCTGGCTACTTGGGGCAGCAGATGACATTGCTGCCCCAGATCCCTGTGGCCTGGTGACAGCAACTTTCACCGCCACAAGTGGCTTTGACTTCATGACATGGAAGTCAGCCTGTGTGTCATCCCGTGCCAATTCCGTGACCAATCTGGGCCGGGTTAACAGGGCCTGAGCTGGGATGGTGTCAGCTGCATCTCCCCGACCCATTGGGGGGGGCATAGGTGTCCTTGATTGGTCCTTGGCACACTGGCCTCGTGGGCCACGTTGCCCACGTTGGCCACCACTGCCACATGGCCACCCTGCTCATCCTGGCCACATCCCCTACCGCAGACACCTCTTGGAGGTCGGCCAACTTTGCCTCCCTTACCACTTGGTCGCCTCCCAACCATGGCACTGATGTTCTTGTGTGAATGGGAGGTGCAGTAAAGAATTGTGCTGTGCAATTGGGGTGAAGGGTGCAGGGTACTAGATGGAATACATACCCCTTTGCTCTAGCAAGGCTCTCTGTGACCCCTGGGGGAAGATGACGGGTCACGCAAAGCTCAGGCACCCCGAAAACAAAATTTAACTTCCACTTGACCCCTCGGTAGCCCACGTGCATGGAATTAAGGACCCACAGTACGCTGTGGCACCCAGAAACACAAAAAAAAGTATGCGTGTTAAACGCATGCTACAATGACTTCTAAATGGGTACGCAACACACGGGGGCAACCACAGTGGAAAAATATGTGCGCGACTCACCGTCTGCCTGGAAAAGAATGTGAAAAAGATGCATGTGGGTGCGTTGGCAACACCCCCGCCGAAAGAAGAATTGAAAGATGTCTCAGTAAACAAGGAGTACACACTGCAACCGTTGTGAAGTAATCGCGTGTGAACCAACAAGAAGTACAAGAATCACCCGCTTGCTCTCCACAAAAAGCATGTACAAGAAAATGGCATCCTACGCTGACCTTTAAACCCTGCCCACAGAAACACCCATGCATGCCACGTCACTTACGCGCTTACGCGCTAAGGGCCTTTCCTCCAATTACACTCAGTGACACCCGTACGTGATGTTTTTGCACATGTGGATTCACTATGCACCTGTGCCGAGGGAAACGCCTGCGCGCATCACGTCAATTACGCGCTTACATGCTAAGGATCTTTCCTCAAATCACACGCTGACGTGCTGTTTTTTCACATGCCAAATGACTCCGTATCAAGCTGGCTATGCGACAACACACAGAAGACCATGCTCCTGCCCAGAAGGCCATTTTCCTGTCCCCCACAACCCCAAGCTGCCTCCCACAAAACATCTGCTGCTGCCTGCCCGCTGGCCTGCAAGTCAGCCATCTGCAGGGGTCCAGTTGCTGTGACCACCCCTGCTGGAACAGAAGACTGCCGACTGTAGTTCCATCACTCCACAGCCCACCACCTGGACCCAATTGCCCACCAACACCTGCCTCGGGGGTTGCCATGTTGGGCCAAAATCCATCTGGGACCAGTGGCGACCACCCGGCAGAGAGGCAGAGGTCTGCCAGCTTCACTGCAGGAGAAGTTGGCATCCTGGTGGAGCAAGTCCTGGTGCATTATGATGCCCTCTTCAGAAGAACATGCCCCGAAAAGGATGGATGGAAGAGGATCTAGATGGACATCGTGGTTGCCGTCAACGCGGAGGGGGTGGCAACCCGCGACCTACCACACGTCCATAAGCGCTGGGCGGACGTCAGGTCCAGGACCCTCATGAAGGCCCGGCGCTTCTTGGACGCAGCGGATGCAGTGAGGTGCCGGGTCGGCCTTACCACCGACATCATGAGGGTCCTGGAACGCATTAACCCAGCGCTTCACCTACAGGTCCTCGAGAGGTAGACCCGTCCGGAGTCGAGCGGTAAGTGTCCATGCGTACTTATTGGACGCAGTGCATGTTGAGGTATGCCAGGAGTGTGCAGCTTGGATATATGTCTGAAAAGGCCCATGTATGTATGTGCAGGGGCATGATCATGCTGCATGTGAGTCCAGTCATGTGTGATGCACATCAATGGTGTATGTGTTCCAAAGCATGATGCACAACTGCATGTGGATATGCACACATGTTAGCATTTCTGTGTATGTACTATGGCATGGTTGGGGTGTCACACATGGATGCTGGTTCCACCTTCATGTACGTGCACGGGTACATGTGCGTGTTTGACATGTGTGCGACTGTGATACGCCGTGGATGCATGTGACACAGATATGTAGGAACCCGATTGGCAGATGTGAGATAGTTGCCGATGATTGCACTGTGACAGGTGGTGGAGATGTACAGATGCATGTCTGTCTGGTGGTGTGTGTGCATGTGTTCGGCACTCCCCATGTTGCTTGTGACGTCATGCCATCCTTTGGATGTTTATGCAGTTGTGTGTTTATGGATGCTGCTGCCTGCTGCACGATTCCTGTTAATTTGTGAATGTGGGTGGTTTCAAATGATATGAGTATTTGACACTGCCACTCATGTGCAATTTTCATGTGTGTATCCGACCATTGTACAGTGCCCTGATGCCTGTGTTCTGTCTCTCCCTGTCTGCAGCGTCAACTGATGAAGAGGGCAGAGACGTTGCTGTGGAGCACAGCGGCAGGGAACCCACCACCAGCCAGAGACGCAAGGTCCAACTCCCATCCCACTTAGTGATCTCTTCTGGGAGTGAGGAGTCAGGTGCTGCATCCAAGGCTGCAGCTGCCGAGGGAAGGTCTAAGAGGTGGAATTTGGAGGTGGACTCCTCGGCAGCAGTAGGGGCAGCTGAGCCCACACAGGGGCCTACGGAAGAAGATGGCACAGAGTCATCCAGGTTGGTGGGGGGTTTGGTTGAGGAGGCCGTGGAAGCCCCACGCACAAGGCCTGGAAGGGGGGGATTCCACTGGTGCTAGTGGTGCAGTCCAGGGGCAGGGACAGGAGGTAGCACAGGCTGCCGCAGAGGTGCCTGTGTGTAATCCTGTCCCCGATCCTGTGACTGCATCATCCGGCACCAGCAGGGATGCCTCCGTCCAGAAACGATTTCAGGGAGGGGGTGCATATACAACAACTGTCCTTCCTCTCACTGCGGACATTGCAATCCGTGACCGGATTGAGCTTGTCCTAGCTAGGGTGGCGTTGCACCAATGTGGTATTCGGGATGACGTGCAGGGTTCTCCTCTGGACAATGCACGTCATTTTCAATACCTCTTTGGCCGCGTCAACCTACTAGGACAGGTCGTCGGCACTGGGTTCATCTGTGTGCTGGATCTTCTTGCAACCCCCTCCTCAAAATAAACCCTCTATGCGCCAGTCATCCTCCGTGCCATCTTCCCACCCAAGTATCATCTGGGCCCCCTGTGGAGCTGCCCCTGATCCAGTGGCCAGGCTGGTAGAGGACACATCCCTGCCACAGTCGGGAGTCGGAGGTCCAGCAGGGATGGCCACCCCACAAACTGGACCCCAGCAGATGGAGGACGTGAAGGCACCATTAAGCAGGGCACGTGCGACAGCGACACCAGAGGATTCCATCAGCCTGGAGGCCATCATGGTGCCAGAGGTAGTTGCATTGGAGGCAGCAGCAGGCTCAACGTCGGAGCGATCATGGCTCGGGGCCATCAACATCCCAGGAGCAGGCATCAGCGGTCAGGCAGGAGGACTCAGGATTGGGAGTGTCTTCCGCCTGGCAGCAATTGGGCCAGCAAATAGATGCGGAGCGGCGGCGGGTGGAGAGGGCAAGGTTCACAATGGTCAGGGTGGAGAACTCCATGCACTGGGCGTTGAGGCAGGCTGAGTGCCTCGAGGCAACTCGCAGGGAGTTGGAGGAGGCCATGGCTGCACCCCTGCGAGACCTCGGGGCCAGGGAAGAGGCCCGCCTCCGGGACACTAAAGTGGAGTTCGATGATGCCCTGGCCAGGGACATCAATGAGTGAGCCGTCGCACTAACCCGCCGCCTTTGTATATAGTTATTTAAGGTTTCATTTGGTTTTTATTATTATTTGGCGTCCACGGACTTTGCTCGACTTTTTGTATATAGTTGTATTTTAGATAGGGTTTTAGGTAGGTTTCCTTTTGTTTTGGGATCATGGATGGACCCTTCAGACTTTCATTGTAAATAGTTCCGGACATGTAAATACTATACTTTTTTTTTTTTATCCCATGGTGTAATGGTTTTTTATGCTTTTCATTTTTGGATTCATTTCTATGGACTTTGGCAATGGACCATTTTTCATTTTTCATGTCATGGTTTTTCATTTTTCCTTGGATTTTACTTTCTTATTCAGATTGCATTCATTATTCCTTTGTTTGCATGTGTGGTTTTCTTTTTGTCATTTTGTTTGATTTTTAATACATTTCATTATTCTACATTATTGGTGTGGTGTACTATGATTTATTTTGTGCATGTCTCCATGAGCATTGGCTCAGTCATGTGTTGCCACTTTATGGCTCTGTAGGACATTTGTTGATGGGCATGCTTGTTCTTTTCAGACTATCATGGAATAGGTAATCTACTAGGGAGTGGGTGCAGTGGATCGTTGGGTGTTTGCACTGGGGGTTGTGGGGGTGGGATTTGGGTTGGCATTAGGGCCATGGGTCTGTATAGTTATGATGTGGTGCCCGTCACTGGGGTGGGGTCGGGGACATGAGTCGGGGCCTGCTGGCAGGTTTCCATCAATGGGGGTGGGGGTCATGAGTCAGGGCCTGCTGGCAGGTTGCCATCAATGGGGTGGGGTGGGGACATGAGTCGGGGCCTGCTGGCAGGTTTCCATCAATGGGGGTGGGGGTCATGAGTCAGGGCCTGCTGGCAGGTTGCCGTCAATGGGGGTGGGGTGGGTGTCATGTGTCGGGGCCTGCTGGCAGGTTGCCGTCAATGGGGGTGGGATGGGGGACATGAGTCGGGGCCTGCTGGGAGGCTGCTGTCAACGGGGGTGGGGGTCATGCGTCAGGGCCTGCTGGCAGGTTGCCATCAATGGGGGTGGGGTGGGGGACATGAGTCGGGACCTGCAAGCAGGTTTCCATCATTGGGAGTAGTGTTGGGGGACATGTGTCAGGGCTCCCAAGTGCATGGTGCCATGTAGGCTGCCTGCAGGTCATGGTCTGGGGTGATGGGCTGCCTGTGGTGCATGTGCAGGGGTGATGGGCTGCCTGCGGGTCATGGTCTGGGGTGATGGGCTGGTTGCAGGTCATGGTCTGGGGTGATGGGCTGCCTGTGGTGCATTTGCAGGGGTGATGGGCTGCCTGTGGAGCATGTGCAGGGGTGATGGGCTGCCTGCAGGTCATGGTCTGGGTTGATGGGCTGCCTGCGGGGCATGCCCAGGGGTGAGGGGCTACCTGCAGGGCATGCCCAGGGGTGATGGACTGCCTGCGGTTCATGGTCAGGTTGGATGGGCTGCCTGCGGGGCATGCCCAGGAGTGTAGGGTGGTCACTTGTGGTATGGGCTGCCTGCGGGGCATGGTCTGGGGAGATGGGCTGCCTGCGGGGCATGCTCAGGGGTGTAGGGTGGTCCCCTGTGGTGTGGGCTGCCTGTGGGACATGATCAGGGTGGATGGGCTGCCTGCGGGGCATGCCCAGGTGTGTAGGGTGGTCCCCTGTGGTGTGGGCTGCCTGCAGGGCATGGTCTGGGGTGATGGGCTGCCTGTGGGTCATGCTCTGGGAGATGGGCTGCCTGCGGGTCAAAGTCTGGGGTGTAGGGTGGTCCCCTGTGGTTTGGGCGGCCTGCGGGTCATGGTCTGGGGTGATGGGCTGCCTGCGGGGCATGCCCAGGGATGTAGGGTAGTCCCCTGTGGTGTGGGCTTCATGCAGGGCATAGGGAGGGGGGGGAGGAGCACACCCGGGAGGGCCCACATTGCCAAATGGCATGTAGTACTCCCTGCGCACCCCAGAATATGCGTACTCCGCTTGCGCCAACCCAATAGCATGTGAAACTCCCCGCGCACCCCCGGAATACGCATACCCTGCTCGCGCCAGCCCAATTGCGTGTGAAACTCCCCGCACACCCCCGGAATATGCATACCCCGCTCGCGTCAGCCCAATGGCGTGTGAAACTCCACGTGTACCCCCGGAATACGCCTAACCCGCTCGTGCCAGGCCATTCTCGTGTGAAACTCCATGCGCACCGCCGGAATACATGTACCCCACTCGCGCCAGCCCAATTACATGTGATACTCCACACGCATCCCCCGGAATACGCGTACCATGCTCGCGCCAGCCCAATTGCGTGTGAAACTCCCCTCGCACCCCCGGAATACGCGTACCCCACTCGAGCTAGCCCAATCGCGTGTAGAACTCCACACGCACCCCCGGAATATGCGTACCCTGCTCGCGCCAGCCCAATCGCATGTAGAACTCCCAGCGCACCCCCAGAATACGTGTACCCCGCTCGCACCTGGCCAATCGCGTGTGAAACTGCACGCGCACCCCCAGAAAACGCGCAGGCAGCCCATCCACCCTCCCCATGCCCCGCAGGCAGCCCATCCACCCATATCATGGTCCGCAGGCAGCCCACACCACAGGGGACCACCCTACACCCCAGACCATGACCCGCAGGCAGCCCATCACCTCAGACCATGTCCCGCAAGCAGCCCATACCCCAGGGGACCACCCTACACCCCTGGACATGCCCCGCAGGCAGCCCATCCACCCTGACCATGACCTGCAGGCAGCCCACACCACAGGGAAGCACCCTACACCCCTGGGTATGCCCCGCAGACAGCCCATCACCCCAGACCATGACCCGCAGGCAGCCCATCATCCCTGACCATGACCCACAGGCAGCCCACACCACAGTGGGGACATTTTCAACGCAATTTGCATGTCGCAGGCGGAGTATGTGTATTCAAGGGTGTGCGCAAATTGATTTCCACACGTTTTGGCTGCACCGAGCGGGGTACGTGTATCGAAGGGGGTGCACAGGGAGATGTTCACGCATTTTGGCTGCTGCGGGCGACGTACCCATATTGAAGGGGGTGCGCAAGTACATTTTCACGGGTTTTGGCTGCCGTGAGAAGGGTATGCGTAGTTTTTCACGCGATTACAGTGTAGCGGGCCTGTAAACTGGTCCAGGGATAGGGCGGCCCTTTGCACCATATTGGGGATTTTAATGGCTTTTCCTTGCACAAGGGGCGTTCTTGGGGGCATAACTGGCGCTACGGGATGTTCGCTGTACCACGGCTCAAAATGGCTTGGAAAATCCATGAATACGCGGTGCGCCAGAATGCTGTTTAGCGCACACGGCTGGCGCACGCTTATGCACGCTCCCTCTCTGCACTGCCCATGTGTGCTGCTTCAGCGCTGAATTCTATGAATTACTCCCCTGAAGCTTTGACTCAGTTTTCCTTTCTTATAAAATATCTTTCTGTTAAGAGTCACTAATTGAAGTTGAACTATTTATGGTAGTATGTTTATTTTGTGTTCTGCTGGGTTTTGATACAGGAGATTTACATGCATCTTAATGTAATTATTTATGTTAAATCACAAAACTATTTTAGATACTTTTTATTAATTTGAACTATTTTATGTACAAATTATATTTCAAGTTACCTCAGTATTCCATAACACTAAAAAGGAATACGTTGGTGATTTACAGCATCCTTACAGCATTTTATAATGGCACAATCCCTTTTAAAAACACTTTGTGAATCAGGTCATAAGTACTTAATTCTATAGATAAACAGACATATTAAATAAAACCTTTAATACCACATCTCATACAGTGTGGCTGATCAACATCACACAATACAGCGATCTGATGTTAAAAGCACACTTTGAAGTTATCATTTCAAAGTCTTTACATCACATTTTGTGTGTGGTGTGGCAAAGAGGTCTATGGGCCTCATTGCGAGGCTGCCACCGCTATTCTTTTTTTTACGGCGTCTAGAAATGGGCAATTTAATGGGTCATTACGGCTTTGCCGGACCCAGTATTTGCACATTCCAGGGCGCCGGAAAAAATTCTTCCCCTTTCCCGATAGGGCTCAATGGGAATGGGGACGTCAGATGCATCGGCACCGTTTATAAAGGTGCCTGTGCATCCGACATGCTATGCTCGCGGGTGCCTTTCATTCCGCCAGGTCAGACCGGGCGGAATGAAAGGCACCTGCGAGCACAACTCAGAGTTTGCCCTTCCGGATACAACGGTAGCGGCATGCTTACCAGTACCGTTGTATCTGGACCAGCAAGCTCGTAACACGGGTCTGGCGGGAGCCGTGCCTGTAACAAAGGCACGGCTGCCGCCGGACCTGTGATTTTACTGGCACCCGCGAATGGGCAATTACCGGGTCATGTCGAGGTCGGCAGATCTGGTAATTGCCCATTTGCGGGTGCCGGCAATAAGGGACTCCCCATCCCCATTCGGCCCCATAGGGCTGAATGGAAATGGGGAGCTCGGATGCACGGGCACCATTCATAACAGTGCCGGTGCATCCACGAGTTGTGCGCGCGGGAGCCGCACTGCCCGCCATGTCAGACCTGGCGGGCAGTGCAAGACCTGCTTTCTTTGCCACTTTCTCACCCCCTTCTCCCCCTTTGGCTGACTCTCACCCTGACACAGCCCTTTCCATGCTCCACTCTGCTATATCTGATACTCTTGAAATCCTTGCCCATGGCATGAGGATCTGCCTGAAGCCCAAAGCCAAGTGCAACTCCTGGCACGACTCAGACCTTGTCACGCTAAAACGCAAGTGCAGGGTGGCCAAGAGGAAATGGTGTGATTCTTGTACAACCTCTGACAAACTGGCCTGCCGCCTGCTCCAAAGGCAATACCGTCTCTCTGTCCTCACCAAGAAGAGAGGTCATATCCAAGCTCACGTCTCAGTGGCATCTAACAACTCGGCTGAACTCTTCAAAATCTCCAAGGAACTGGCCAATCCTGATGCAGTCTCTACCTCTCCTGTGCCTTGCCAGACCCTCTGCATGGCACTGGCTTCTCACTTCATCTCTAAAATCAGGACATCCTGTCCTCACTCTCCTCCTCTCCCCCCCTCTCTATACTCCCTGCTCTTCCTCTGGCCATTCTGCAACCACCTCTCCTCCCTCGTTCTCTGCCTTTCCCCTGTTCTCCGCAGACAAGATTTCTAGACAAGTCTGATCTATGAAAGTCTCGTCAAAACAGGTTCATCCCTGTTCCTCCAAAACCATCAAGGACCAAATTGACACCCTTGCTCCTGCCCTGGCTGACTTCTGCAACCACTCGTTTGCCACTGGAGTCTTCCCATCCCCCTGAAGCACTCACTTGTGTACACTCTTCTTAAGAAACCCTCGGCCGATCCCTTGTGCCCAGCTAACTATCGCCCGAACTTCATCACTCCCTTCCTGGGCAAGCTCCTGGAGAAACTGGCCATCTCCCAGCTTAATCTCCACACTGAATCTGTTAGTTGTCTTCATGAGCATCAGTCTGGCTTCAGAGCTGCCAGAAGCACGGAAACTGCTCTCCTGAACATCTGTGAAGACTTGCTCTCCAACATTGACTCTAATACCCTCTGTGTCCTCATGTTGCTTGATCTCTCTTCTGCCTTTGACACTGTCAACCATTCCATCCTGCTAAATTGTCTCCTTGATAACCTTGGTATCACTGGTCAGGGTCTGGCGTGGCTGACTTCCTTCCTCTCTAACCGACCCTGCCATGTCCAACTTGGGTCCTTCCTCTCTGCTATCTTCTTCTCTACGTGTGGTGTCACCCAGGGATCTAAGCTCTCTCCCTGGCTGTTCAACCAATACCTGGCACTCCTTGCCCACCGCATTGCCACTCTCTGCCACAACTTTCAGTGCTATGCGGATGACACTTAGCTCCTTTTCAGGCTACCTTTGGCCACCTCCTTTCCGTCCCTCATCTCTGACTGTCTGTCTGCTATCCAGGAGTGGTGTGCCGCCAATGACCTCTGCCTTACTGCCAGTAAGACTGAGATTCTACTCATTGGCACACCTACTCTCTCCTTTCCTATAGCTCTCTGGCCTGCCTCTCTTGACCCTCTTCGTGCTCCCACCTGCAAGGCTAAAAACCTCGGGTCATCTTCAACTCCACACTCTCTTTCTCACCTCACATCTCTGACGTCTCTAAGAAGTCACACTACCATCTGAACCTCCTCAGAGGTATTCTTCCTTTCCTCTCCTTCCCACAGAAGCTCACTGTCTCCAGAGCTCTGGTTCACTCTAGACTGGACTATTGCAACAGCCTCTTTCTAAATCTGCCTGCTTCTACTCTACGCCCTCTGCAACTCATCCAGAACAGAACTGCGAGACTTTTCCTTGGCCTCAAGCCCAGGGATCGTATCTCTCCAGGACTGAAATCTCTGCACTGGCTCCCAGTGGCTGCGAGGATTAAGTTCAAAACCATCTGCATCGTCCACAAGGCCTTCTGGGGCCTGCGGCTACAATACCTTCAACTCTATCTTCCTAAATATCTTCCCTCTCGAGCCCTTCGCTCATCCACCTTCAACTCCCTCATGGCCAGTCACTTCTCCAAGCAATGAGTTGGTGATAGATCTCTCTCTTCAGCTGTAGCCTCCCTCTGGAACAGCCTCCCTGCCTCCCTGAAACTTGAGGAGAACCATCTTCGGTTCCGGAATCACCTTAAAACATTTCTCTTTGCTTCTGCTTTCTCTCCCCCTCTCCCCTGCTGAAGTCCTGGCTGATACTGAGAATGCACTGGTTAGCTGGCCACCCATCTGGTCTCGGGCCCTAGCCCTGCCAGTTGCACGCCTACACTGCCTTCCTGGCAACCCCTCCACCTGGGGAAGGTTTTCTGTATCCCTACAGTCCCCAACCAGCACTTATGTCTGCACTCACCCTGTACTGCCACCAGCTGGCTGTTCTTTTATTTATCTTGTTATTTATTATCCCATGTACTGCACTTTCCCCCCCTGGCCCCCTCCACTTATCTTTTGCCCCTTCTCTTGCACTTGCGCGATCTGAATGACACCAGGCCTAGTAAGATCGGTGTCTGTCCTCTGTCTGTTCCCCCTCCCTTGCCTAGTCATGCTTTGAAACACTTGTGCATAGGTGTGTTATAAATCCCATTTCATATCATATCATAACTCGTAGTATGGCAGTACTGTAGCAACCGTGTCAGTAGCGATACAGGCGCCGGTGATGCCTTACCGCCATACTTATAATGAGGCCCCCTATGTCTTTAAGAGTGATTCACCACACCACTTTGTATTCCTCACATTCCTTCCCACTATGCTCCCTTTGCATAATCCTCTCTATTTTGAGTGCTTGTCTTGCTATGTCACCTGCACACCATCCCCGTGCATGAACATTGTGTTCCACATTTTTTAAACCGCAATAGCAGAAAATGTAGACAATAACCAAAACAAAAACGAACTAAAGGGCACATATTTTGATATGTATTTTTCAATGTGGCTATTTTTAATAGTATGATAACTTTTTTGAGTGGATGGCGAGGTCTGACATTTCCCATGTCCATGCATGAGAAAGCAATTCAGTCCCATTTTGTCTTGGAATTCTGGGAGTTATATTGTTCCTAAATTTAAAATTGAAAAAAAAAACAACACTACAATTCTTGGAATTCTCAGAAAAAACGAACAGGACTGAATGCGTTTTTTAAGCATGGAATTGGGAAAGATGAGAGCTCTAGTGGATGGTGAACCTCTATCAATGTTATGACAGGGCCCCCTGGCCAGCCAGCTTATAATCTGATGGTATCCCATAATAAAGTGAGCCAGTGAAGCGGAGCACTCCCAGCAGTGTGTTACTCTGAGCCGCAATGATTTGTCATGATTCTTCCACTGTTTCTATGCATGCTAGTTCTTCACACACCTTACTTCAGTCAGTGGACACAGCAATGCGTTGGAAATGGATAACAGAAGGGTCCTTCCTCTGTAATGTGTACCATCCCAGAGGTTTAGGGGATAATGATGATGGCGTGTCTCCACGATCCTAGTGCTGCGGAAAGCAGTGTGTGGGCTTCTTGTGATCCTCTATATGAGATTGTCACGACATAGACAGAAAGACAGGGAATGGGGAAGCAGATAATGAATGGCAGAAATGCAGCCAGAATGCACAATCCATACAATTCCCTTTGAACGCAGATCTGAATACCGGACCTAGGAAAGAACAAATGTGACACCAAAACAGAAATCAGCACAACTTTAGTTGAAAACTGGAACAGAGTAAACTGATGTTTTGCTACGTACACAGCAGGACTCAAGGGCCTGATACACTTTGCACAGTTCCATGAATAAGGGTGTGTGTCAGTAGGGCAAAGTCACTTTTCAGCAGTGCAAAGTCACTTTGAACTGTGCAACAATTCCATTAATCGGTCCCCAAGTGTTTTTCTCACTTTTAATATGCCTTGCAATATCTATTTTGTTACAACAAAAATAAACAGTGAGTTTATTTTTTAGCTCTATACCTGTGCACCACAGAACATTTTCCTCTTTCACTCTTCAAATATGAACAGTTGTCTACAGGTATAACTTGAAACAAACACATAGCTTCTCCCATACAGTTCCTAAGGTTGCCCTGTGCGCTCTATGCTCCAAACAAACATAGAGCTATGCAAGTTAAATCTCAGGAGGTAGAAAAACCACAGCCACACTGAACTATATGAAGATACAAGGTACTGACTTACCTACAGTGTCTTTTGGCTTAAACAGTGGTCGAATTGTATGAAAAGAAGTAGTGGAGCGATGTTCCCTGCTGGCCTGCCAACGCACCTCACAAACCCCATCGCCATGGCCCCTCCCATTCCCAATCCAAACCCCCAAACGAACTCACCTGCTGTTGTTGGCAATGTGTTCAGTGCAGTGCACTCAATTTCAAGTTTGATCTTCGTCCTACACTTTTAGTTTGTAAGTAAACCTTTCCAGAACATTTTCATTTTAAAATAAAAGTATAGGAAGAGTAAAACTTGTTTTTTTTAAAGAAGATGAGAACTGAGATTTTACTCATTGGATCTAAACTGAGACTTAACAAACTAGGCCCTACATATGCTGCTTTCAAAGTTGATAAGGAAGCTAAAACTCTAGGCTTCTATCTAGATTCTGCCTTAACACTACAAAGACAAATTAATGCCACTTCATCCTCAATGGCCTAGAGACCATTGCTGTCCACAAATAGCTGTATCACCCTCGCTAGAGCCCTCATACTGTCCGAACTGGACGATTGTAACACTCTATATCTTGGCACTAGCCAGAAGAACCTCCACAAGTTACAAAATATGCAAAATAATGCTCTTAGACAGCCCTTAATATCCCTCAATGCAACCACATCTCACAAACCCGATGAAATACTAAATGGCTTTCTGTCCAACATAGGATCACCTTTAAAACTCTTATGATCACCCAAAAGTGCCTTAACAACTCAGCCCCCAAGTACCTGATGGACAAATTCTCTAGGAATCAGTCCACCAGACCCACTAGAGCCAACTATGCCCACTGCCTGAATATACCTAAATTCAAACTTAGCAAAGCTGGTGGCACCAGCTTCCCAGTGCCTGCTGCCAAATCCTCGAATAAGCTACTGCCGGCACTAAAGAAAGACTCCACCTTCTTTTCATTCAGACATAAAGTAAAAGTCCGGTTGTTTGATCAATCCAACTAACCTGCATGATCATGACTTTCTGACTTCCACCTACTGAATATGCCCACAGCTCTAGAACCCCCCGCTAGTTGGCCCTGGTAGCTCACTGCAAACTTGATCTGGAGCTATGTTATGAATCTTGTACATAACGTATATGTCCTCTGCTTGTATATAAATATATCGATGATTGTATATATTTCTGTATTATTGTTGAAACCTATGTTGTAACATAAGATAAAGCGCCCAGATACCTTTGGGTTTGGTGTGCTATAGAACCAAATAAAATAAACAAAACAAACAAACACTGCTCCCAGCCATTCCCAACCACTGTGCCCACTGGGCTTAAGACCCATTTTTGGGGCACAATACGGTTTTTCACTAAAAGTACACATTACTTGCAATTTCCATAACTCCGGCACTCGCCTTCCTCCTCCGAAAACCACTAGCACCCAGCAGACCCACAATCCTATGCAGGAGCAGTGAATTATAATTAGTTGTTTCAGTTCAGTAGGCCATCTTCAGGCAAACACATTTATTGGCAAAGTAAACTTGTTTACAGTTTATTTCACACTCTAAAAAAGGGTCGCAGCATGCTCAAATGAAGACTAAACGGTTCCAAAAGTCAACAAAATGGCTTAAAACCATTTCGCAAAAAAGGGAGAGACAAGTGGGCACCACAGGATGTCTCAACCCAAAATACATATAAACACATATCTCTATGCAGTTCCTTGACATTAATCGGGACACAACAGTAAAGCCCTGGGCACAAAGGCATCTACTACAAAAAACAAATTCCAAAGTATTCCTTGTGCTCTCGACTTGCATCAGTGAGAATTAAGTGCTTAACTCTCAAACCATAATGTATTCATGTAAGCAATGTAAATACAAACATAGGGGGTCATTACAAGGATGGAGGTAGCCATGGTGCTACTAGCGCCATGGCTACCCCCTTACTGCCCACCGGGTCCGGGTTCCCTGAATGGGGAATTACCGGGTCATTCCAACCTTGGAGGACCTGGTATTTCCCCATTCAGGGAACCCATCCCCATTCCCATTCGAGCCTCCATAGGGCTCAATGGGAATTGGGACAATGCTAACAACGGGCCCTATAGGGCCCGTTGTTAGCATGCTATTCCTTTAGCGGCTCCCACTAAGGGCGCCTGGTAAAACCAGCCGTTCTTAGCGGGCCCCGCTAAAGGACCTCGTAATGCGGCAATAAGGGGTTAACGGCACCAGCACCTTTACCAGCACCGTTAATCCTATACCGCCAACCTTGTAATGACCCCCATAGTGTTATTTGTCTCAGCGAGTGCGGCAGTGTTCATACAAAGGTTTGGCTTGGCCAATGCATTTCGCACTTAGTCCGCCTTCAAGGCTAAAATCCTAAGTACAGTAAACAAAACAAGAAAAAGGGAAAAAATAAACAGAAAAAAAAAGAAAAACATGAAATTCAGTTCATCGCTGAAATCCCATGGTCCCCACGATATTATCATATGATACTGCTGTTCTAATACTTGTATGCAACACTTCAAAAGACAAAAAAACGTAAAGGAAAAAACAAAAACATACCTATCTTACATAAAAGTGTTGAAATCACAACTTTTCCACTAAACACGCCACTCGTCATCTGTGTTTCCCGTGCCCTGGTGAAAAAAATAAAAAAAAAAATAAAAAAAAAACAGTCCACAAGTGGCAGACTGCTTGAAAAGCATAACACACAACGAAACTAATTGAGATAAGTTTGTTTCCAAGACCTACATTTCTCCAACAAAGTTCCCGTGTGGTCCTATCTTAGCTCTCATTTAATGTGTGCGCAGAACGAGCAGAAACTCGTAGTGGTGAAGACATCTGCCCTCACTGTCCTCAACCAACCTTGTATTTCTAGAACGGTGACGATAATACTGACGTCAAACAATGGGCCTCATTACGACCCAGGCGGTAAGTTACCGCCTGGGCCATGACTTTACCACCATGGCGTAAACTATGTTTACGCCATGGTGGTTGGCGGACTTACCGCCCCATTCCGAGGTTGGCGGGGCGGTAAGTCCCCAATCCCCATTTACCCTTCCCCATTCCCATTTTTGCCCCATAGGGCATAATGGGAGTGGGGAAGGCGTTAATTACGCCACCGTAATTTACGGTGGCGTAATTAACTCCATGGTCCCTTAGCACCATGGCCCTCATTACGACCCTGGCGGAAAGGGTTTTACGCCGGCGTACAGCATGGCGTACCTTTCCGCCTGACTACGAGTTCCCGTAGCGCCATGGTGATTTTTACGCCTGCTTTTTGCAGGCGGTAAAATCCATGGCGCAAAGGGACCTTGATGTTAATTACGCCACCGTAATTTACGGTGGCGTAATTAACGCCTTCCCCACTCCCATTATGCCCTATGGGCGAGAATGGGAATGGGGAAGGGTAAAATGGGGATTGGGGACTTACCGCCCCGCCAAGGTCGGCATGGGGCGGTAAGTCCGCCAACCACCATGGCGGAGTTGGCAGCTTATAGCGCCATAGTCCTCCGCCAAGGTCGTAATGAGGCCCCATGGATTTTAACACCTGCTAAAAGCAGGTGTTAAATCCGCCATGGCGCTAAGGGACCTCGTACTCAGGCGGTAAGGGTTGGCGCTGTTTACGCCGTCGTAAAACCCTTACCGCCTGAGTCGTAATGAGGCCCAATGTGTCCACGTCACCCTTCTCTTGCATCTTAGATGTCGGGTGTGCATATACTCATAACCCTAAAGGTGTCAGTAAATACAAGCCCACTTTACGCGTCGCAGTGTGGCAGCGTGACGCAACGAATGCTCCATTGAAACCTAGCCAACATTCTGGGCAAGAAATGGTGCGCTTATTTCCTAAATCAGATGCCGTCATGAAAAATCCATGAACCATAATTGTTTTTCAGTAAAATTTGCCCTTACGTACACAATAATCCTGAAACAACTTGCTACTGTACATACGTTCAATTAAACATATTCGCCAGCCAGTGTAATCAGCACCCTTATGACCAAAATGTTGCTTAGGTTCCCGGGAGTACGCTTGTCACAAACACACCGGTCACTTGAAAAACCTGCTGCCAGTGACGAGCGTAGAATTGAAGTCCAGTGTAAGTGTGGTCAGCTGTGGAGGAGAACCCAACTGTGTTACTGCTTTGTTCCTGGAAGCACGCACAGAAGTGCGGTGTAAGTGTGGTCAGTTGTGGAGGAGGAGGACCCAACTTTGTTACTGCTTTATTCCTGAAAGCACGCACACAGACGTTCAGCGTAAGTGTGGGCAGCTGTGGAGGAGGAGGACCCAACTTTGTTACTGCTTTGTTCCTGGAAGCACGCACAGAAGGCGTATGTGTGGTCCGCTGTGGAGAACCCAACTTTGTTAGTGCTTTGTTCCTGGAAGCACACACAGAAGGCGTATGTGTGGTCAGCTGTGGAGAACCCAACTGTGTTAATGCTTTGGTCGTGGAAGCATGCACAAAAGTTCGGCGTAAGTGTGGGCAGCTGTGCAGAACCCTACTTTGTTATTGCTTTGTTCCTGGAAGCACACACAGAACTGTGGCCTAAGTGTGGGCAGCTGTGGAGGAGGAGGACCCAACTTTGTTACTGCTTTGTTCCTGGATGCACGCACAGAAGGCGCATGTGTGGTCAGCTGTGGAGAACCCAACTTTGTTAATTCTTTGTTCGTGTAAGCACGCACATAAGTTCGGTGTATGTGTGGGCAGCTGTGGAGAACCCTACTTTGTTACTGCTTTGTTCCTGGAAGCACACACAGAAGTGCAGCGTAAGTGTGGGCAGCTGTGGAGGACCCAACTTTGTTACTGCTTTGTTCCTGGAAGCACGCACAGAAGTGCGGCGTATGTGTGGTCAGCTGTGGAGAACCCAGCTTTGTTACTGCTTTGTTCCAGGGAGTATGCCTTTCACAAGCACACCAGCCACTTTGAAAAACCGGCTGCCAGTGCAAAGCCCAACATGCAAATGCGGTGTAAGTGTGGTCAGCTGTAGTCGCTATGGGACTAAAGGAGATCAATGTTTTCTTTGAATGCTGTGAACCCTAACCATGGTCCTGATTTTAAAGTGTAAACTGTGACCAACTGTTTCTCTATTTGTGTCTTGCTCTGTTGCTGATAACGGTTCATGTTACCTGAGCAGTAGTGCCACAAACATTCAAGTTATGGTGCATAGAGATGCACCATCGACAGGCGAGTCCATTCTAATGGGTAATGAGCAGGAGGGCCTTCTTTGTGTCCAGAGACAGTTGCTTTGCACTCACTCGCATCAGATTCGATATTGAATGACACTACCAATCTAATGTCTAAAGCCCCTATGGCGGATTACCTAGTTCACACTGACCAGCTGTCACTGGGGGACTCAGTGATTCTTGATGAGTCGTTTTTGCATATGTGTCAAGCACTGAATGACGATGCATTACTGACATCAATTAACAAGAAGCAGTACCTAAATACACCGGTTTCAGGCATGATTAATGTTGCTAATATCCTGTGTGTGCGCCAGCTGAAGGCAGAGAGAAGATTGTTAAACAGCAAGCTCACCCTTTGGGTAATGAAGCTTTATCACAATCCTTCTCTCTAAACAGTCTGGGTCCGTCCTCGATTTCAGTCCTGTATTTGGCTTTGTTCTAAGATAATAGAGACGGTTCAGACCAATGCCAGGCAGCTTGCGATAAAAACAAATGAGTTACTGGTCCGCCATTTGAGTTAGACGACTCAATTCCTAGAAATCAAAACACGTTAAGGGAACAATGATCACTCATGGCACACATGGAGGAACAGATGTATTCACTGAGTAGATTGAGTGCCACCCCAGATATGTTTTCTACTGCTGAATCTCCACTGAATGTGGGGATTCGACTAGCGCTTAACGCAAATGAGTCTTTAAATTAAGAGGGTATTATAGTGGCTTCTTCTGCACTAAATAAACAAAAGACAATAACAAACTGAAGTAAACAAATGAAGAAATCTAAATATCTTCTGAAATCAAAACCACCTAGTAGATCCTCTTCTTTGAAATGTGTAAACTCACTATCTTCCGTACAAGAGATATCAGATCAAAATGAAGTTTATTCTGTGAATCGGGAGAAACATAAGGAAAAAGGGAGGGGATGAAAGGAACAGGGAGAAGATGATACTGAAGGAAAACTAACTGAGTGTAATATTAGCGAGATTGGATAATTTGGAGAATGGTGAAGAACAAAATAACTTTGGGGAGCCTGACGTGCGCTTTCCAAAAAAAAGGTCAAAGAAAACTACAAAGAAACAAATGACAAAACTGCTGCAGGGAAACATCAAGACTTTCTTGGTCAAACAAAAGGCATAAACACTACAAAATAATCCTTGCGCCGATGTGGTACCATCGCAAGATAGGGATTGTCAGACAATTACCATAGATTCTTCATCCATAACATCTGCTGTATTATCAAGAGAAATCCTGGACTCCTCTTATAATAATCATCAGTTCTCCTCAAACATATCTGATCCGAAACGCCAAGTAACTTCACTTCGTTCCACAATTGTGTGGCAATAATATCAGAGAATGAAAGAAGAAAGAGCCAAATTAGTGAGGTAGTAACAAATATTGGGCCGTGCTGTGCTGCTTTTCATGAGACTGATACTTATCCAAAGGTTTCTATGGATTGCCGTAATTGGTTTTGCAAACTTGAAACCATTGAATGACTCAGTTACTTTTAATCACTCAGTACTGTTTCAGATATTTACATCAATTCCTGCTCTAAGATTAATTAATTCACTGGACACAGCATGGACAGATATTCCTGATAATGGCCATAACCGGTTCTAAGTTTGTGATGGGTTTACTTTGGAATCATGTAGATGATTTTAGAACGATGGGTCCTGGATATGTTATTATTTTCCAAACCAGGATCACTGAACTCTTTTCTGGATTTTCTTTATAATGTTGGGAAAGAAATACACTCAACACCCACCAAGTCTCTGAATAAAGACAGTCTGCCAGTCTTTCAGAATGTAACACGCAGTTAAAGAAGTCTGGTCATGGCGTATGAAAGCCATAGTTGAGAAATTGTGTTTACAAAATGTAGATTTAAGTCTTTAGCCACAGAAATTGTCAACATCCTCATGGAACTATTGTGATTTTGTAAATATTCGAAATCTTTTTAATAGTGGGTTTGTTTATGATATGGATAAAACATTTTTTCGGGAAATGATGTTAGTTGAACCCTTTGAATTAGAAGGTTATAAGGCTTATTATGTCAAAGCAAAGAGTAGTATGGCTGGGCGACCCCATGAGGGTCTAGCAACAGTGATTGACCTTAAGTTAAATGCTGCTTCTTCATTAGTGGCAGCATGTGAAGAAATGTTGTTAGCTATTAGTATTTAAGTCACACAAAATGATGATTTTGTCACGCCTCTTCTGAGACGTTGGTCTTTGTGGCATCGTTGGTCTCAATGACGTCGGATTTCGGCCATTTTTCCTTCCAAGATGGCCGCCACAACGGACGATGTGGGTCTAGACAATGCACAACCCAGCACCAGGGCAGCTCCGCCCTCCTACTCGAGATTCAGTTTATCTGTCCCTGTTGACAACGCACGGATGCGTTGCTACTCTTCACAGACAACGCTACACTTTGCATTTCTACTCGCCTCCTCTCCAACCACAGAGACTCCAGCTCCCTCTCGCTCACTCCTAATCAGGAATCCGGCGAGCAGACTGTTAGATTTCTTCGGTATGAAGGATAGCAGTAACAGACACCCCCTGATTCCAACAGTAATCTGTAGTTGACACATTTCTTTCCCTTATCCAATATCTAGGGATTCCGAATTCAGTCTTCTGACCCGCTTGTTCAATAACTGTTATGGCTGGTATACACCCAAGTTCCTCTCTCACAACTTGCAAGGTAAAGACCCCTTACTGTACACTCTTGCTCCCTCTATACTCTGTACTGTGCTAACGAAATTCTGTACTTCATCAGGTGGAAACCAGAAATCTCCTCTTCCAGCGTGATACTCCTCCAAATCCTTTTTAAGGGTAACTTGAGAATACTTACCTCCATTTTCAATCACTCACTTACCCTCTTATACTTATCAAACTCTCTTTTTCTTTCTCCGTCAAGACCGCCTTCCACCAATCTTCACCCGAATCTTCGCTGCAACAGACGACATCGATCCTGCAGTCGCTGACACAGGGTTTTCTTCCCCAGAGGGTTTCCCTGAGACCTTTTCTCTCCTCTAGTCTTCTAGAGGTAGGGAAAAGGGATTAGGGAGGCTTTCGTACTGATCCCCGTGTTGGAGGATATCCGAGCCAGAGAGAGGGAGAGAGAGAGAGAGAAGGGAGAGGAAGAGGAGTATCGGTGAGTCATTGAGATAACCTGTCAGTTACCTAACTTGTTCTGAAACCCTAATTATTACACATGTTAATCATTAATGTACATTTCAACCACAAAAAACTTGATTTAGATCTGTTACATAAACAAATGGAACACATATTATGTACTTGGCTTAATGATGGTCACACAAATAACTTTTTATTAATAGATGATTTAATTGTAAATTTGCAGATTTTGTGACAAATGATAAGTTATATGCTCTAAACCAAAATGTCAAGGTCAAATCCCCAACTAATAATGCCCTGCAATGGAAACAATGTATAGAATACTGGGGCTTTAGTCTGGTGTTTCCAGTTGAAAATAGCATTTCTGCAAATACTGTGACTTGGAGAAGAGGAGCGTGAAGCTCTTGGATGAATTATATGTTTGCATCAAGTACTGTTCTGCAATATTGCAAGAATTATAATATCAATTTTGCTAATTATAGTACTCATGCAATTTTAAATATTTAGCTCATGCTTCCTAACTCACAAGTTTATAATAAGCTGCATGATTTAGCACTATTGTCCCATTATAGCAGGAGTTCCAAGATAAAATGGAATGTAAACTCTGTCAAGAGGTTCACAAGGATGCTAGCTAAAGTGAGAGGAGGAAATGTGAGCCTCATGACACACTCAGGATTCTCTATAAGGAATTATCCTGAACTCATAAAATATGTGTTAGCATGAATGTCGGGTAAGGGAAAAGCAAATATGGCATTTCATTTTAAACATAGATTTAATCTGAATATAATGTGATCTAAAAAAGAAAAGGGATTCTTATTAAGGATAGTATCTAAAATAAACAAACCCTATTTTGTAGACTGTCAAATAAGAAAGAAGAAGATCTTGCAGAATTACAAAAATACAAATCAAATTACTAAACGCAGAAATTCACCAAGTGGCTAGCCAGAATATGCCGAATAAACTGGTAACAAAAAATCTGAGAAGGCTCTGGGAATTGACAAACTCCCACCAAACATCAAATACATTACAGGTCAATATGATACAAGAAGAGGAGTGGGTTGATTACTATTCTAAAGAATGTGATTCACCTAGCTTTCAGACTTATGAGTTTACTGTAAGAGAGGATCAGGAATATAATTTGGCAGATTTGTTCACAATCGTAAAGATTGAAAAGGTATTGAGGAAGCTGAACCCTTCACGAGCGGCGGGACCTGATGAACTGGTTCCTGTCACTCTGAAATATAATGTGTAATTATGGCCCCACCTGCTGCATAATCTATTTCTGGAAATTGCTGGTAAAAACGTTCTCCCCCTTATGGTGTGAAGCCTTTATTTTGTCAATCTTCAAAAAAGTTACAGGACTAAGACAAAAAGTGACAGTCCAATTGCTATTTTAGCAGCACCCAGTGTTTGCAGCAATTGTTTAAGAAGAACTAAACAGGTGGATTGCCAATCTAAATATCCTCTCCTAATTTCAGGTGGGCTTTCAAAGAGAAATTGGCACGTCATTGTATGGTAGGATATTGTCCAACACAAATGCTCAACTGAAAATACAGGGGATCTGGCAATTTAAATAGCTTGCTTGGATGTATCAAGTGCATTTGATAGAGTGGACAGAACATGCTTATGGGGGACGTTGCAGAGATTGCATTTGCCTGGAAAGAGGATTGGTCTCATTGTTCTGTCACATACACAAATGAAAATGTGAGTGCGGCTAAACCAGGAGGGGCATGTAACTAGGGCCATCCACCGTTTAGTAGGCCTTCATCAAGGCTGTTTGCTGGCTCCACTACAATTTAATCGTTATTTGGCTGACCTGGAAGAGCTATGGGATCAAGCAAATCTAATACCTGTGAAGCAGAGTCAAATTAGGTTGCACTGGCTTGCTTACACAGATGACATTCTCCTATTTGAACCCACTGCTCTGGGCTTTAGTAACAACTGGGCATCATTGATTTTTCTGGAAATTAAGAATAATATTATAGATATTGAGAAGGTATAGTCTTTCAAGTGTTTTATAAATGACATGATCGAAGTAATAAACAATGTAGATAGTGATTTCACAGAATTAACTAGGAACCCAGGAAAAATCAAGTCTAAACTTTACAGCTCTAACTGGTGTTCTTCAGTATTCCCAATATCACTACCATCAATATAAGGAAAATGCTAAGGGGCCGATTCATGGAACAAACGTGCGCCGAAAATCTACGCGCAAGCAGGCGCAAGGAGGCGCAAGCAGGCGCAAGCGGAAAAAAAGAGGCGCACGCGCACGCGTGCGATACATGGAAGTCCCTGCGCGTGTCTTCCTCGGGATGTGCGCCAAACCCGTGCATGGCGCACACGTCACTGCAACATCCCGAAAGACGTGCGCGACGCGCACAGTGAAAGCGCACAACCTCTGCGCATACACTAGAAAGTGGGCGGAACACAGGGCGTAACGCGCGGAATGGGGAACAACTTGCGAAAACAAGGGCGTAACTGGGGATGTACTGCAGGGAAGCAGAGGGAACGCCCACACGCACCCGAACCACACGTATTCATGGAACCGAATAGGGCAAAGCCACGCACAGTGAAAGACACGCACAAGCCGATACACGTCCGCCACACGAAGGCAGGCGGTAGCGTCCCTGCGCATTACAAAAATGGCAACATACAGCAATTGTGCGAGCGGGGCACGTGTATTTTGGGGTTGCGCGGGAAGTTACACACGCGATCGGGCCTGGGGGAGCGGGATACGTGTATTTCAGGGGTTCGCGTGAACTTCCTTACGCGATCGGGCCTGGGGGAGCGGGCTACGTGTATTTCAGGGGTTCGCGTGAACTTTCTCACGCGATCGGGCCTGGGGGAGCGGGCTACGTGTATTGCAGGGGTTCGCGTGAACTTTCTCACGCGATCGGGCCTGGGGGAGCGGGCTACGTGTATTTCAGGGGTTCGCGTGAACTTTCTCACGCGATCGGGCCTGGGGGAGCGGGCTACGTGTATTTCAGGGGTGCGCGTGAACTTCTTCACGCGATCGGGCCTGGGGGAGCGGGCTACGTGTATTTCAGGGGTGCGCGTGAACTTCTTCACGCGATCGGGCCTGGGGGAGTGGGCTACGTGTATTTCAGGGGTGCGCGTGAACTTTCTCACGCGATCGGGCCTGGGGGAGCGGGCTACGTGCATTTCAGGGGTTCGCGTGAACTTTCTCACGCGATCGGGCCTGGGGGAGCGGGCTACGTGTATTTCAGGGGTTCGCGTGAACTTTCTCACGCGATCGGGCCTGGGGGAGCGGGATACGTCTATTTCAGGGGTTCGCGTGAACTTCCTCACGCGATCGGGCCTGGGGGAGCGGGCTACGTGTATTTCAGGGGTTCGCGTGAACTTTCTCACGCGATCGGGCCTGGGGGAGCGGGCTACGTGTATTTCAGGGGTTCGCGTGAACTTTCTCACGCGATCGGGCCTGGGGGAGCGGGCTACGTGTATTTCAGGGGTGCGCGTGAAGTTCCTCACGCGATCGGGCCTGGGGGAGCTGGGGAGCGCGGGAAGTGACACACGCGATTGAGCGGGGTACGTGTATCTCGGGGGTGCGCGGGAAGTAACACACACAATTCCATCAGGGTACGTGTATTACAGGTGAGCGCATATCAACAGGGTACGTGCATTACAGGGGTGCGCGGGAGCAGCACACTTGAATTGCACGTGTGGGTCCTCCCAGGTGTACCCTCTACACCCTCCACGGCCCCTGCAGGTGGCTCACACCACAGGGGCCTACCCAGCACATGTCATGCAGGCACCCCACCCACCATGCCCATGCCCACCAGCCAACCCACATGTCAACTTGCACTACTCCCCCCCACTGCATGTGACCCTGCACCTCCAGCCACCAGGGGCAGCCTCCACCAGGTCCTCACAATCCCCAACACACATGCACGTCAGCGTGTAATACGAGGAAAGGGCCATGCGCGTAAGCGCGCATACGAGGAAAGCCCATGCGCGTAAGCGCGCATGGAAACTGCACGTCCGCGTGTAATACGAGGAAAGAGCCTATGCGCGTAAGTGACGTGACGCGCGCGTTTCCCTCAGCACGGGTTAAAGGTGAGCGGGCCCAGCAGTTCGCTGTACGTGCCTTCCGTGGAGACCGACGTGTGTTGCTGCTTCCAGTTGTTTCGCGCGCCATCTACTTCACAGCTCTCAAGGACGTATCTCTTCTTTTGGCGGGGGTATTGGCTACGCGTGTTTTTCTGCATCGCGCTAGTCAGACGGTGAGTCGCAAACGCTCCTTTTCCCACTGCGGGTGCCCCTGTGTATTGCACCCATTTTCGATGTCATCGTAGCCTGCGTGTCCCACGCGTACGCGTTATTCGTGTTACTGGGTGCCACCGCGTACTGCGGGAGGTCAAATCCACGCACGTAGGCTGCAGGGTTGCGTGCACGGTTTTACTGCAGTTTTGGGGTGCCTGAGCGTTGCGTGACCCGTCACCACATCACCGGGGTCACATACAGCCTTGCAGGTGCAGGGGGGCTGTTAACATCTTGCTTCCCACCCCCTTCACCCCAATTGCCCAGGACAATTGTGGTGTACACCTCCCATTGGCACCACTCCATCTGTGCCAGCACTATTACATCTGTGCCATGGTTGGGAGGCCACCAAAGGTGAGGGGCGCCTCAGCTGGGCGTACTCCTCGTGGCGGGCGTGGTCGGGGACGTGGCCGTGGTGACCAGGGAGTAGGGGGACTCCAGGGTGTCCAGGGCAGCCACAGAGGGGGAAGAGGCAGGGGTGCGCCACTTGAGCACAATGTTGTGCCATGTGTCGGTGCAGCCATGCCACCACCCCCTGTGGTTCCGGGGGATGCAGCTCCTGCATCTGGCACTGGCACCCGTATGACCCAGCAGTCCGTTCCATCGACTGCCACGGGCCCAAGGGTAGCGGTAGCTGCAGGTGCAGCTGTGGACACCGCCACCCAGGCTCAGGGTCTGCCAGCGCAGGCTGCGTTGGCACTTGAAGAGCCCTTGGTAGATCTCCAACAGGCCAGGGGGGAAACCATAGGGGCACGCCGGGCTGCTCAGACCAAGACACGTGTCCCTGGGGCAGTCATGTCATCTGCTGCCCCGAACAGCCGGGTGTTGGCAAGTGCAGGGGCAGATGCACCCAACAGCACCCCGGTTGTGAGTCTGCCAACCAGGACCGTTGCGGTCAATGACCCTGCCACAGCTGATGTTGCTGCGCAGGGTCCATTAGTGGGCACCCAGCTGCCACTGACACAAGTCAGGCCTTTGGTCATCCCTCCACCTGCCACTCCCTCGGCTCAATCCACCGAACCCACTGGCCATACTGGTCAGGGCGGCATTAGCCAGCCAGGGTCTGCGCCACAGTCCAAGAGGAGGAAGGTTGCACCTGCAGCACAGGCTGGGACCCCACACACAGCCACGACCTCCTGCACGTCGAGGAAGAAGCCTTTCTGTAAGCAGGAACTGGACTTCCTCGTGGACTACGTGCGGGGACACAGCCGTGACATGCTAGTGGGTGCCAATAGTCATACTACAGCTGCCCAACGTGACACCCACTGGAAGCATGTTGCGGAACATGTCAGTTCATTCGGCCATGAGGTGCGCACAGCGCAGGAGTGCAAAAAGCGCTGGAATGACATCAAGCGCAGCACTAAGGCTAAGCGTGCCTCAAATTACAACTTGACTCTGGTGACTGGCGGTGGGCCTGCACCAGAGGAGGAAGAACTCACTCCGCATGAGGCTCTCGTTGCGGAGTTCATACCACCAGAATTGGTCGAAGGTGTGGGAGAGATGCTGGACTTTGATGCCCAGTCCAGTGAGTGTTAAAGCGTAGTTGTTGAGGACGTGTGTGTTTGACTTGTGGGATGTGTTGTGCATGATTGCTGCTACATGTGACGTGTACATGGTTCTGAGGTGTAAGTAATGCAATGCTACCGTCATGCATGTCTCCTCTGCCTGCATGCGGGACTCCATGTGGGCATGCTCCCTTGCCCCTCCTCCGCCACTCTGCACCCCAGTTCCACCTTTGCACGGATCTGCTACATTCTTGCCAATGTGTAGTTTCTTGTTCATGTGTCCTGTGTAGATGCTAACTTCCAGCTTAGAAACTGCCAGACATATGCCGTGTGGTACAGCCTTAGTACTCGATGCAGGGTATCCCACTTGTACTGTGCATGGGTCAGATGTCCCGCAGGGACATGAGTGCCCATTCATGCTCCATGTGCATTGCACGCATGCCCCTATGTGTCCTTGACTGGATGAGCACTGTAATATGAGCCCTTGGTTACATACATTGCCTGCCATATTATCGGCCTCCCCATGTCAACTGTGGCTCAGTCCTGCGTTGCACATATGTTTAGGCAATGACAATCTGTGTGGCTCACAGGCCTCAGCCTGTTCAATGGCCAATGACTCTGTCCAACTCTTGTCGTGTCTTCTTCACACGTGGCTGGCCTCCGTATCTTCCATCATGTGTCCTGCCCACTGTCCCAGCATCATTAGCAGTGTTGTAATTTGATTCACATTAAGCTGTTGATGCCAGTCAACACTGCTTGTCAATACACAGGTGTATGGGCAGCCTTTTGATACCATGCTAGGCATCCCTGCTTTGGTACTGGGGTGGAGGGGTGCTTGGCTGCTAGACATGGTAAACATTGAATACACAATGCACGTGATGTCTGAATTTGACATTGCACTGCCTTCACATTTCCTGGCACACACCATGGAGTGCTTGTACATGTAGGTAGTGAGTGGCGTACACATTTTCAGCACTGCATAGACCCACTTCCATGCAAACTGCCACCTTTCAACAGGTCTGATCACAGTGGCTATTCTAAGTAGACCCAGCATGCATGCCAGGTCATATGTTGTGTGTCACATGTCTGCCGGATGCCTTTGCTGTCGGTGTGTGTGTGTGTTGTGTGCTTCTGACATGTGTAGTTACCTTTTCCTCTCTATTTTTCAGGTGATGATGCAATGGATGCAGAGGATGGTGTTGTCACGCCAGACACAGGGTTGGTAAAACCACATCAACCCGGCACTAGTGGGGGTCGTGGGGTGGTAGGCCACGAAAACCCCCAAGTGCTGCAGTCCATCCTGTCTCTGGCTGCCTATGAGTCCAGCCTTGATGACGACTCTGACGTCCATGTTGAGTTGGATGACCATCAAGTCCATGTGTCAGGGGTGAGTGATTCTGATGTGGACACTCCTCTGTCTGCGACACCTGCACTGAGGGATCAGACAGTCTTGGTTCCTCCGCCCGTGGTGGATCGGGACGCAGGGTCACCCTCCACACCAGTCACTGATGTGCCTGGGACATCACGTCGACGGGGGCATGTAGTCGTGCAGCCGCAGGCGGTGCCAACACAGTGAGGACCTCCGGTCCTTGGGTCCCGCAGGGGTCAAGCCCCGCAACGCGGTCGCCGCGCGCAACCGCTGTATACTGAGTGGGAGCAAGACATGACTGCCAATTCCGAACGGCAGGGGGCAGCAATGGAGAACATCGCTGACAGCATGGAGCGTGTGGCCCGATCTGTGCTCCCCCCTGCTAGGCAGGTGCTTCTCCAGCAGCAGGCGGCACGGTCCACGGCCCGCTCGCTCAGGCTGGGCATGGCGGCCTCAGACAGGGCACGCCAGGCTGAAATGTCGTCTCTGCGTCAAGCAATTGCTGCTCACGCAGAGGCGCACATGGATGCCCTGAGGGAGGAGTATGCCTCCCTCAGATCCACTCTGGGTGTCCTTATGATGTCCCAGAGGCAGCAGGCAGAGGAGAGGTTTGCACAGCTTGAGCGCACCATCTCGGCTGAGCTACAGGCTTGCTGGGAGGTGCAGCGGTTGTCCAGCCAGGCCTTGCAGGAGGAACTCCGTGTTACACGTGCTACCTTGCAAGAGGAAGCACGTGTATCACGTGAGGTTCTGCATGCAGACCTATGTTACATCGCCACACTGAACCAGGCTCACCTGTCCGGCAGACTTGCTGCCGACGAGGGGCAAGCTGTGGCTAGGCGTGGCCAGGCTACTGTGCCACGTCCTCCTTTCCAGGATGAGCCAGACTCGGACGACCATCTATCTCCCACATAGGTCGTGCTGTGCAGGCGTTGAGCCCATGGAGGTATTTTTTTTTGGCTCGGCATCATCGCATGTGGATGTTGAGCAGCACCCTGTACCTCCCCCCTCCTGGGTGCCTCCCCTCCCCCCCGGGTCGTATGTGGCCATTTTTGATTTTTCGTTTAGTTTAGTTAGTTAAGTTTCTGTTTGATAGTTAGTTTAAATAGGTAATGTAGGTTTTCCATAGTTAGTGTAATTAGTTAATAGTTGAGTTAGTTTAAAATTTGTAGTCTATTGTGCTTTCATGTGACAGTGCGGTGCCTTGTGGTTTTTGAAGGCATCCACTGTCTGTTCCAGCTGGGCCCTTCATGGTTGTCTTGTATATGTGTTTGCTGCTTGGGTTCCTTGACTCACATATGCCACTCCTGCCTCCCTTATCCATGGGCTCGCAAGGATGGTTCGGTGTTACAGAATTTTACACAAGGGCTTTGGACTGTCATATCTGTGGCATGTCTGGTGCTTTGTGACTTGTGTTGACACCCCAAGTGGGGATGATTTAGGTGTAATTGTCCACTGTTCAGCTTTTGCTAGACGGGGTGTGTCATGATTAATGTGGACATTGATTGCTATGCATTGTGTATTATGTCTCATTTCTTTCCTGTACACGTGCCTGTTGCAATTCATGCTGTAGATAGTGTTCCACACTTTGGAAGTCAAAGACGGACTGATGGTGTGATTTGTGATGTGACTCTCTGACATGGTCAAGTAATGAGATGCCTGATGAGACACACACAGATCACTTTGATGCATTAATCATTTGTTCCATGCACTTTCTGCAGGGGGATGAGGCACCAGAGCACCTTTGGCAGCAGACATGGCCCATTGGACGACGGAATGCCTGACCCGTTTGTTGGTGCCCACATGCACATGTGTGCACGAGCAGAGCCACAGTGATTGCAGACCCACATCCTAGAACTGCTGAGATGTTCCAAGGAACTCCAGGCAAGGTGAGCATCACAGGGGGGCCACGACACAGCAAAGCTTGCACCAGGCGAGTTGCACATGCAGGCTTAGTCACAGCACTGAGGGTGAGCTTAGACGAATATTGGTGTTGAAGCACACAATGCAGCTCAGATGTGTTTGTGGACTGATGGCTGTTGATAGTAGGGTTGTCTGGGACACATGCAGGGGCAGTGGCACATACCCTGCGGTACACCAAGGTTCATTGAGGCACTTGTATCAACCATGTAGCCTTCAGAGACATGGAAAGGGACAGCTCACAGGGACATACAGCAAGGGACATACTTGGGTGCAGTGCATGTCTATTCCACGTACTTCATGATAAATGCACTGCCAACTTTGTTTTGGTCATGGTGGTACGCAACTTGCTCTGTAGTCATGGCTTGCCATATGGGTCTGTCTGCTTACCCAGGGAACATTGCATGTTGTGTGAATTGTGACACATTGGTGTTCCATTTGCCACGCACCCACCAGCGCCTGACTCACTGCATTGACTGTGTATGACCCGTCACAGGGGTGATGTTATATATGGGTACGAAGCATCAAGCACTGATTGTCTGTTTGTAGAGTAGTTTGTTGCTATGGGGCATGTTTTGTGTTGTGTTTTTGTGTAATTGGCACATACAGGTTGTTGACTGTGTCTCACTTTGCAGCATTGCAGTGCTCCTGTAACCGGCCCTGAGAGTACGCAGGCAGGCGGCCAGCACTCAAAACCAGAGCTAAGTGTCTTGTTGTTTTCCTTACAAACTGCCCTGCATAGGCTTGCTGGGGAGTGTACTGATGCATGGATGTATGTGTGGTCCTATTTGGTATGTTTTTTTCCCTAATCACCCGTGATCCTATGCAATTATGAAACCTGTACCCTCTACCCGGTGTTCCTGCTTCCCGTGCCTATCCAAGCAACGTTCCCTGACCCTCTTTCCCCACTGGGGTTGCGGATGCCTGTGTAAGCCCCGAACTTGCAGGCGCCAAAACCCTAGAGGGGGTGGTTGGTTCGTACCACTCCTGAGCCTGGACTACAGAATGTCATGACAATGCTGTCCAAGTTTGTTTGGATTGTGTATGTGTTCATGCAGGTTGTACATTTTTGTGCATTCCCTAGTTTCATGTGTCATTCCTCCTCCCCTCACCTGCCACTCATTCCAGTCATCCAGTGTGTCTACACCTGTCCCGACTGCATATCCCTGAACCTCATTCCACACCATGATCTCAGGGGCCTGTGTGAGTTTGACCTTGCAGGCACCCGGGACATGGTGTGGGTGGTTGTTTCATGAGACTCCCGCGCCTGTACAGGGGACCTGTGACAGTACACATCCATTCATTGTGCATCATCCTATGTCATGTACCACACATGTCTCACATCCTGTCGTGACATTGTTCTGCTGTGCTACCTTGGTTGTTGCATCATTGTGGTAGTACTTGGCGTTTGTGAGGTACTGCTACGTCAAGTCATCTACTGGAGGGTGTTTGGGTTAGTTTTCATGCCTTGGATTTTGTGATTTTGTTAATGAGTGTGGATTCTGAGGGTTCAGGCATCTTTTTACACACAAGGTGGGAGATGGACACGAAGGGTAAAGGTGATCCTGTGGCCAGGTGGAAATGAGGGTTGGAGGCTCCATGACCCAGGTGCAGTTGTTCAGCGGGTCATGGTCATTTGCGCGGGAGGGGGGGGTTGTTGTTGATAGTTGCATTGCCCTGCAGTGTGATGGGAACTCTGACATTGTAATGTTGTTGTCCTATGTACATGTTGTGTTCTGCTGATCAATGCCTGTTCATGTGTTGTGTTTTCCTTTCAGGTGCGAGGGGATAGTTGTGGTTTGACATGCTGGGGTGTACACATGGTGGATGTTCACATGTGATGTGTAGGGAACACTGATGGTCACTTGAGTGCACATGCATATGTGGAGTGCATGTCCCTGCAGAACCACACACTTGCACTCGGATGTACTCCATGTACTCCCACCCTTGCATATCCACGTGTACACTGTTTGCCTTCTGGTGCCCACTGTGTCCCGGCAGCACATGTTCTGTGACCGATTATGGTTCCAGTACATGTTTGATGTAGTCTGTCACTTAGATGTGATGCTCAGGGTGTGCATCACATGCAATGGCTGTTCACTGTGCTGTGCGCTGAGCAGTGTGATGCAGGAGTGGGACACTGCACACATGAGCTGCAGTGTTGATTTTGCAATGCATAATGTGCATATAGACAGGCATTCATTGTGATGTTACGTCTACGACTGTTGCAATGCATTTGGAAACGACTTATTTTGGGTGGGACATTTTGTTGGTCTGTCATTTCATCTGATTCCGGGTCAGGCATCATTGTCCGATGCCACTGTACATTTAGGACATGGCAATGTGTACCTTATTGTTACTGCGTCAGTGTATGGGTATTGCTTGCCATGTCATGTTGATGTTTGGGAGGGTTTGAGTGACATGACAGTGATGGCCATGGCCTGTTTTGCAGGTGTGTGTGATGCACACCTTGCATGTCCAGGTCATCTGCTTCTCAGAGCAACTAGCTGGGGGTATGTTTCTCTCCGCAGCAGGGCCCTCCCCCTGGAACAGACTTCCTGGCTGACTTGAACTTGAGGGGAACCATCTCCAGTTCTGGAAGCACCTCAAGACCTTCCTCTTTGCTTCTGCTTACTCTCTGCCTCTCCCTTGCAGAATTCTTCACTGGAACTGCACAGGAGCTGCTACTGGGACACTCTCACCGACCTTGGTCCCTGGCCCAGCCACTCTCCACTTGCACTGCCTCCCTGGCAACCCCTGCACTGCAGTACTGTCTCTCTGTCCCTACAGCCCTCCCTTCCCAGCACTTGACTGCACTCACCTTTGTAGTTGCCACCAGGTGACCTATGTATTATTTTTTCGGGCTACTTCCCCTGTACTGGACTCCCCCCCACCCTTCCCCTTGCACTTTTCCCATTCCCCCTACTCCTGCACTTGCACGATCCCAATGACACCTGGCCTAGTAGTACCGTTCTCTGTGTTCCCTTGTTCCCCCCTCCCTGCCTCATTGCGCCTTGGAATACTTGTGTATGGCCCATATCATGTCATATGTCATATGTGTGCCTTTTGGTCACACAGGATAGCTTGTGTTTAAGTAGCTAGGGATGCAGACGATGTGGCACTTCCATGGCAACTATCTCAGGGTGGTAAGGTTGTGACAGTTGACTGTCTCTTTGTCATCATCGATTGTCACTTGGTATGTGCCAGGCCTGTGTGCACTCCGCAGGGGTGGGAGTTTAGGTGAAAAATGTGGCCACAAGCTGGGTCCGGGCTTCCTCGCCACGTGCCCTGTCCCCTCCCATGGGCAGCGCCTGTGGTTGGGGATGTGGGGGCACCACCATGTCCACCGGGACGCCCTGCCGTGTTGCAACATTGTGCAGGACACATGCTGCCACAATGATCCTGCACACTACTGGTGGTGCATAGAGTAGTTGCCCGCCAGAGCGGTCAAGGGAGCGGAAACGTGACTTGAGCACTCCGAATGTGCGCTCCACTATGCCCCTGGTTGCAATATGGGCGGCGTTGTATCTTACCTGGGGTGGTGTGGTGGGGTTCCGGATTGGCGTCATCATGTGGTTGCTCAGAGGGTAGGCACTGTCCCCTGGGGAGATGATAATAGTTGAGATAATTAGGGTATGGATATTTGTCTGTGTGTGACTTGCATGCATGTGCAAGGGCATTTGTACTGACCTAGGAGCCATGTGTCGCCATGCTGCCCAGCTTCCAGGGCCCGGCTCAGGGCGGACATTCTGTATATGAAACTGTCATGGGTGGAGCCAGGGTAGTTTGCATAGACAGAGGTGATGATTCCCTTTGCATCACATACCACCTGTACATTGATGGAATGCCAGTGCTTGCGGTTTCGGTAGATGTGCTCAATGGCCCTAGGTGGACGTAGGGCCACATGGGTGCAATCTATGGCACCGAGCACTTTGGGGAAGTGTGCCACCCTGAAAAAATCCAGGACAACGGCCTGCCTTTCTGCGGGTGTTCTGGGCATGTATATGTGCCTGCGGACTGAGGGGCGCGCTGTCATGATTGCCAGTACCTGGTGTAGGCAGCGTGACTGCGTGGCCTATGAGACCCCCCCCACTATGGCAGTGGTCCGCTGAAATGACCCAGTGGCCAGAAAATGCAGGACATTGAGCACCTTCTCCAAGGGGCTCAATGCTTGGGAGCAAAGGGTGGGGGATGTGAGGTCATCTTCCCACTCCCTGACCAGGTCTAGGATGATATGGGGTGGAAACCCATACCTGCCATAGACCTGGTCGTCAGGCATCCCAAAAAGGCTTGTCCGTGTTGCGAAAATGCGTGCCCTGGCTATTCTCCTCCTCCTGCGGTGTCCCACGATCAGTGCAGCGACAAATGGGGCATTCATCGTAGCTGTATATACGCGTTTGTTGTTTGCGCGCACTTTTATGCTGTGCGCGGGGACGCTTCCGCCTGCCTTCGTGTGGCAGACGCGTTGACGCCTGTGCACGTCTTTTGCCGTGCGCGTGTTTCCCGTGTTCGGATACGGTCCGAGTGTCATCGCGTGTGATTGGAGGGGAGTGTGCGTACACGCAAGTGGCCTGGGTACGTGTGTTCCGGGGTGCCGGGAACTTTCACACGCGATTGGTGGAAATCCACGTGTGTTCTGTCATCACGTGCAATGAGGGTAACACCTGCGTGCGTCACGTCACTTACGCGCATAGGCCCTTTCCTCGTATTACACGCGGACGTGCAGTTTCCACTACGCACATGGCCCTTTCCTCGTATTACACGCTGACGTGCATGTGTGTTGGGGATTGTGAGGACCTGGTGGAGGCTGGCCATGGTGACTGGGGGGGGGTGGGGGTGGTGGGAGACATGGGTGGGGGCCTGGTGGAGGCTGCCCCTGGTGACTGGGGGGGTGGGGGTGGTGGGAGACATGGGTGGGGGCCTGGTGGTGGGTGCCCCTGCACTGCTGGGGGGTGGGGGTGATGGGGGACATGAGTTGGACATGGGTGGGGGCCTGGTGGCAGGTGCCCCACAGTGCTGGGGGGTGGGGGGGTGGGGGACATGAGTTGGACATGGGTGGGGGCCTGCTGGCAGGTGCCCCACAGTGCTGGGGGGTGGGGGTGGTGGGGGACATGAGTTGGACATGGGTGGGGGCCTGGTGGCAGGTGCCCCACAGTGCTGGGGGGTGGGGGGGTGGGGGACATGAGTTGGACATGGGTGGGGGCCTGCTGGCAGGTGCCCCACAGTGCTGGGGGGTGGGGGTGGTGGGGGACATGAGTTGGACATGGGTGGGGGCCTGGTGGCAGGTGCCCCACAGTGCTGGGGGGTGGGGGGGGTGGGAGACATGAGTTGGACATGGGTGGGGGCCTGCTGGCAGGTGCTCCACAGTGCTGGGGGGTGGGGGTGGTGGGGGACATGAGTTGGTGTTCATTAGTTCAAGGAGACATGTGCCTTTGCTGGGGGGCATGCCCATGTTGGGTGGGCTGCCTGCGGGACATGACCAGGGTTGCAGGGTAGTCCCCTGTGGTGTGGGCTGCCTGCAGGGGCCGTGGAGGGTGTACAGGGAACACCTGGGAGGACCCACACTGTCAAATCACATGTAGGACTCCCCGGCACCCCTGAAATACACGTACCCTGCTGAAATCGCGTGTAAAACTTCCCGCGCACCCCTGAAATACACGCGCCCAGGCTATTAGCGTGTGGAACTTCCCGCGCACCCCTGAAATACACACGCCCAGGCTATTCGCGTGTGGAACTTCCCGCGCACCCCTGAAATACACGCGCCCAGGCTATTCGCGTGTGGAACTTCCCGCGCACCCCTGAAATACACGCGCCCAGGCTATTCGCGTGTGGAACTTCCCGCGCACCCCTGAAATACACGCGCCCAGGCTATTCGCGTGTGGAACTTCCCGCGCACCCCTGAAATACACGCGCCCAGGCTATTCGCGTGTGGAACTTCCCGCGCACCCCTGAAATACACGTACCCTGCTGAAATCGCGTGTGAAACTTCCCGCGCACCCCTGAAATACACGCGCCCAAGCTATTCGCGTGTGGAACTTCCCGCGAACCCCTGGAATACACGCGCCCAGGCTATTCGCGTGTGGAACTTCCCGCGCACCCCTGAAATACACGCGCCCAGGCTATTCGCGTGTGGAACTTCCCGCGCACCCCTGAAATACACGCGCCCAGGCTATTCGCGTGTGGAACTTCCCGCGCACCCCTGAAATACACGCGCCCAGGCTATTCGCGTGTGGAACTTCCCGCGCACCCCTGAAATACACGCGCCCAGGCTATTCGCGTGTGGAACTTCCCGCGCACCCCTGAAATACACGTACCCTGCTGAAATCGCGTGTGAAACTTCCCGCGAACCCCTGGAATACACGCGCCCAGGCTATTCGCGTGTGGAACTTCCCGCGCACCCCTGAAATACATGCGCCCAGGCTATTCGCGTGTGGAACTTCCCACGCACCCCTGAAATACATGCGCCCAGGCTATTCGCGTGTGGAACTTCCCGCGCACCCCTGAAATACACGCGCCCAGGCTATTCGCGTGTGGAACTTCCCGCGCACCCCTGAAATACACGCGCCCAGGCTATTCGCGTGTGGAACTTCCCGCGCACCCCTGAAATACATGCGCCCAGGCTATTCGCGTGTGGAACTTCCCGCGCACCCCTGAAATACACGTACCCTGCTGAAATCGCGTGTGAAACTTCCCGCGCACCCCTGGAATACACGCGCCCAGGCTATTCGCGTGTGGAACTTCCCGCGCACCCCTGAAATACACGCGCCCAGGCTATTCGCGTGTGGAACTTCCCGCGCACCCCTGAAATACACACGCCCAGGCTATTCGCGTGTGGAACTTCCCGCGCACCCCTGAAATACACGCGCCCAGGCTATTCGCGTGTGGAACTTCCCGCGCACCCCTGAAATGCACGTACCCTGCTGAAATCGCGTGTGGAACTTCCCGCGCACCCCTGAAATACACGTACCCTGTTGAAATCGCGTGTGAAACTTCCCGCGAACCCCTGGAATACACGCGCCCAGGCTATTCGCGTGTGGAAATTCCCGCGCACCCCTGAAATACACGCGCCCAGGCTATTCGCGTGTGGAACTTCCCGCGCACCCCTGAAATACACGCGCCCAGGCTATTCGCGTGTGGTACTTCCCGCACACCCCTGAAATACATGTACCCTGCTGAAATCGCGTGTGAAACTTCACGTGAACCCCTGTAATACACGTAGCCCGCTTGCCGTGCTGGTACAGGGTTAGCGCAGCCCTTTGCGCTGGATTGGGGATTTTGATGGCTTTTCCCTGCGCGGAAGGCGTTCTTGGGGGCGTAACTGGCGCTGCTGCAAGGTCGCTGCGCCACTGTGCGCCACGGCTGGTTTTGGTGGCTGGAATCCATGAATACGCTGTGCGCGGAAATGTGTTTCGGCGCACGCGGCTGGCGCAGACTACCGCACGCGCACACTGTGCGCCAGCCGCGTGCGACACTTGTGCGCCGAATTCTATGAATTGGCCCCTATATGTCCTAAAAGGAGAGATATGTTACTGAGGTACCTGGTGAAATTTCCATGTCAGAAAAGAAGGACATTTTATATGAAATTAAAATTATCTTGTTTACTAATGGGGTATCAGTGGCTAGGTCATGTGTACCTAGAGCTGAGAGAACATGTTGTGGTTGTGAGCTTTCATCCTCATTTGAGACACACAAACATCTGATATTATACTCTCCTTTTTTACAATGAAAGAGGTAAACATTTTAAAGAGATGATTGATATGAACTATGCTAAAATCATGGAATAGACATCAATCAGGAAACAATACATCATTGATTGAAGTTGTGTAGTTTTTAAAATGTATCTTTCTATTTTTGGATGAATTAAGTTGTATTTTTTATGTACATTTTTGTTATGAACAATTGTAATTTTTCAGTAATTTTCATGTAGGTTTTATTATTATTATTGCTTGTCACTTTCTAAGTAAGGTATTGTGAAAGAGTGTTCAAACCAGTACACAATAAAACATATATTTAAAAACAACACAATATACCCAGCAGTAGAAAACAAATCAGAACAATAGTGATTGTCACCGACTCTGATTATGCCCAGAATAGCTTTGTGGAATATCTACTGGGATGAAAGCTGAGGGGAATGGTCATTTGTAACAACAAAAAACTCTAGCATGCTAAACTGGTTCAGGGAAATGAAAACTGTTTTTCAGAACATGACATAAAAATTAATGGGATGAAAATAAGGGGACATCCCAAAACACCAGGAGAAGATAGGGAAGGGAATGTTGAGGCTAGACAATTGTCCAAAATTGTGACGATAATGGGAAACTGTTTCCCATTGAACACTTGCTTGGTGATATACAGCTAGATGCAGTGACATGGTCCAAATCTCACGGGTTAGTCAATCAACCAGTAGTTCAATGGAGCTTTGACACACCTGATCAGGATTTGATTAATCCACAAAAGGAAGACCCAACCATAGGGATGTCGTAAAATCATAACTCTCCACCTTGAAGGGGAGACTCTGTATTAGAATAACTCTCCCCCTTGACAGGGGAGGTTCTGTATCAGATTAAATCTCCTCTTGATGTTTGAGATTCTGTATCAGATTAAAGTCTCTTCCCTGACAGGGGAGGCTTTCTATCAGAATAAACTCTCCC
The DNA here is from genome assembly GCF_040938575.1 of Ambystoma mexicanum. Lineage (NCBI taxonomy): Eukaryota > Metazoa > Chordata > Amphibia > Caudata > Ambystomatidae > Ambystoma > Ambystoma mexicanum. The sequence goes on from NC_090925.1 coordinate 974,508,003, forward strand.
CCTTGATGGGGAGACTGTCTAGCAAACTACACTCTACCCCTTGAAAGGGGCGACTCTGTACCCGAATAAGCTCTCCCCCTTGAAGGGGAGATTCTGTACCAGAATAAACTCTCCCCATTGCAGGGGGAGACACTGTAGCAGAATACCCCCAGCCCCTTGACAAATGAGACTCTGCATCAGAATAAACTCCCCCTTTGATTGGGGTGACTCAGTACCAGAATACACTCTCCTCCTTGAAGGGGAGACTCTGTATCAGAATAAACTCTTACCCTTGGTGGGGAGGTTCTGCATCAGAATAAACTCTCCCCTTGTTGGGGGAGATATGGTAGCTGAATAAACTCTGCCCATTGAAGCGGAGGCACTGTGTCAGAATAAACTCTCCCAATTGTTTATGGAACGAGCTTCCCGGATACCTTAGGCTGGAAAAACATTTCTTTCCTTTAGAAAGCAGCTCAAAACATTACTATTTCGGTAATTGGACACACATTCAGCTCCAGACTCGTACTGAGTCTATCTCTTCTCTGTTCTATGTAGTCCTGTGATTCTTCAGTCCATGTGTTTTTGTCGCGCCCTGATGCTTGCGAGCTGCGCTACATTATAAATATACAAATAAATAAAAATAAATAAATAAATTGAAGGGGGACACTCTGTAGCAGAACAAACTTTCCCCCTTGAAAAAGGAGACTCTTTATCAGAATAATCTCTCCCCTGATGGGGGATATTCTGTAGCAGAATAAACTCTCACCCTTGATGGGGAGACTCTGTACCAGTATAAACTCTTCCCTTTGAAGGGGAGACTTTACCAGAATAAACTCTACCATTTGACGGGTAAGGTTTTGTATCAGAATAAACACTCCCCTTGATGGGGGAGATTCTGTTGCACAATACACTCTCCCCCTTGCTGGGGGAGACTCTGTAGGAGAATAAACTCTCAATCCCTTGAAAAATGAGACTCTGCATCAGAATAAACTCTCCCCTTGTTGGGGGAGATTCTGTATCAGAATACACTCTCCCCCTTGATTGGGGTGACTCTGTACCCAAATAAACTCTCCCCCTTGAAGGGGAGACTCTGTAGCAGAATAAACTCTCACCCTTGACGGCAGAGGTTCAGTATCAGATTAAATCCCACGTTGATGGATAAGAGTCTGTAGCAGAATAAACTCTCCCCATTGAAGGGGAGACTATGTATTAGAATAAACTCTCCCCCTTGACTGGGGAGGTTCTGTATCAGGAAAAATGTTCCCCTTAATGGAGGAGATTCTGTAGCAGAATAAACTCTACCCCTTGATGGAAAGACTCTGTAACAGAATAAACTCTTCCCCTTGAAGGGGATACTGTATCAGAATAAACTCTCCCCCTTGACGGGTGAGGTTCTTTATCAGAATAAACTCTCCCCTTGATGAGGGAGACTTTGTAGCAGAATAAACTCTTCCCCTTGAAAGGGGCAACTCTGTACCAGAATAAACCATGCCCCCTGAACGGGAGCCACTGTGTCAGAATGAACTCTCCCTATCAAAGGGGGATACTCTTTAGCAGAATAAACTCTCCCCCTTGAAAAATTAGACTCTGCATCAGAATAAACTCTCCCCTTGTTGGGGGAGATTCTGTAGCAGAATAAACTCTCCCCCTTGATGGGGGTGACTCTGTACCCGAATAAACTCTCCCTCTTGAAGGGGAGATTCTGTACCAGAATAACTCTGCCCTTTGAAGGGGAAACACTGTGTCAGAAAAATCTCTCCACATTGGAGGGGCAGACTCTGAAGCAGAATACACTCTCCACCTAGAAAAAGGTGGTTCTGTATCAGAATAAACCCTTCTCTTGTTAGGGGAGATTCTGTAGCAGAATAAACTCTCCCCCTTGAAAAAAGAGACTCTGTAGCGGAATAAACTCTCCCTTGATGGGGGAGATTCTGCAGCAGTAAAAACTCTCCCCCTTGATGGAGAGACTATGTAGCAGAATAAACTCTTCCCCTTGAAGGGGATACTGTATCAGAATAAAGTTCTCCTTTTTGAGGGAGATTCCGTAGCAGAATAAACTCTCCCCTTTGATGGGGGTGACTCTGTACCTGAATAAACTCTCCCTCTTGAAGGGGAGATTCTGTACCAGAGTAAACTCTCCCTGTTGAAGGGGAGACTATGTATCACAATAAACTCTCCCCCTTGACTTGGGAGGTTCTGTATCAGAATAATTGCTCCCCTTAATGGGGAGGTTCTGTAGCAAAATACACTCTCCCCCTTGATGGGGGAAACTCTGTAGCAGAATAAACTCTCCTCCTTGAAAGGGGAGACTCTGTACCAGAATAGCTCTGCCCTTTGAAGGGGAGACACTGTGTCAGGATAAACTATCCCCATTGAAGGGGCAGACTCTGAAGTAGAATACACTCTCCCCCTTGAAAAAGGAGACTCTGTATCAGAATAAACTCTCCCAATTGAATGGGGAGACTCTGTAGCAGAATAAACTCTCCCTCTTAAAATATGAGATTCTGCATTGTAAAAGATTTAAAGACACTGCACACTCCAGACCAGGACTCTTTGCACTGGCAAGAGATGTGGCACACAATAAAACTGCCAGGAAGCAGGCTGATGTGTAATAATGACAAATGTATTTATTTTTAAAATTCAAATGCAAAATCAAACAAATCAAACTTAGGGCAGCAATCACTACTGTTGTGATACTATACAGCAAAATGTTGTAACACAATTATTTTCACTTTCTAACATCAGTTACAGAAGTGGAGGTGGAAGCAAGATCACTCTTTGTCATACTCTTTGTCATACTTTTAGATTGCACTGAGGTTATGCACTCCCCCCTGAAACACTACCCCAAACACCTGCTGATCAAGTTTTGTGTGGGTGGAAGGGAGTAGCAAGGAGTCAGAAATAAGAGGCAAAAATCAGATTTTAATTCCGACCTACCACCCCAGAGTGGGAGGACAAAACAAAATGAAAAACCCTTGATAAATGAGCAGGCTGGCACTGGATAGTTAGAGATCAGTTTACATGTGCGGTAGAATGAATCAGACAGGAATTTGTTTGACTGGTCTAAAAAGGCAAGACAACGTACAAACTACAATGCGAGGAACTAAACAACACGAATACAGTTGAGGCAATCGACTTTGGGAAGGAAAGCATTGCAGCAAAAATCACATGTGGCAGAATTGCACTTTCTTATCTTTCACGGGGTTAAACAAGCAAACAGCGAAAGAAATGAGCTAAACAGTTAAAATCGATAAATCTGTTTTTCTAATGGGGTATAAAGGCACATAACAGATAGGATACTGAAGTGTATGGGTTACTCATATGGGGTGACAGTATGCATTTCTTTATTGGAATGGAAAATCGGATTTTAGAATTGAAACAATTTCACGGGCAAACTCGGTTTTGTTAGCAAAATGATTCATTTTACTGAGACTATGGACCTCATTATATGTTTGCCGGTCTGAGAACTACGGTACCGGTAAGCATGCCGGTACCGTAGTTCCCGGTCTAGTAAGCTACGAGTTCTGTTTGTGGGTGCCATTATTAAAGAAAGACACTGCACGCAAGCAGGTTAATTTGCAATGCTAACCTATCCGTGCCACGTTCATGCTTATGGGAAATTAATTAATTAATTTAAAAATAGTTCTACGGACTTACACAAAGGACTGTAATGATTTGAAAAGAATTACGCTAACACATGGAGACTAACACAGATTCTTCTAAGAACAGGATACACAAATGATGATAAGAATTTGGGAAGTTACTAGGGTACTCATCAGATTTGTAAAGGGTTTAGACAGAATGCAAGGCAACAGAGCAGGGTATGCTGTTTTTGTTCTGTAAAGGGTGATACTTACAAAATGCACTTGAGTTGGGTAGTTTGGACAGCTAACCTGGTCTCTGGACAGCTGGATAAGGATCTGGTCACCTGGGCAGCGGCTGGCCAGTGGCTAAGCTCTCCTTTAAGGGAACAGCGGGATGCATCAGCTGGGAAAAGACAGGTCTGGGCACTGGATTCTCCCAAAGGGATCAGCAGCTTTTCCTCCTTTTTCCCTGAATTATTGGGATTTTTGTAGGGTTTAGTTCTGGATAGGTGGTTTTGCCTGGATAGGAGGTTCTGGATAGGTGGTTCTGCCTGTATCTGGATCACGATAGGTGGTTCTGGAGTCTGGGAATCTTGCAGGGTGGATTTTGAATGTTAAATGTCTGGATCTCCCTATGCCTCCCTTTTATATAATCAGGATGACATCAGAGAATGTTTACTATGTGGGCGGAAGTAACCTGGACATACCTCTTGGATGGGATACATCAGCCTATTCGTGTCGCCACCTCCCTCTGAGCTGAATGGACTGAAGGAAGTGACATCAGTTAAGTGTATGTGTTTTATGACCCTTTTTGTCCCACAAGCCAAATTTTTCCCAAAGGGAGTTATGGAATACAACGTTATATTTTCAATAGCCACCATTATACAAATCAGAAAGGCAAATCCCATATTTCACAAGGGATATGCCCTTTCAAACGCCAAGAAAGCAAAATGCTGCTTTGCCCTTTTGACACTCTTTCGCAATTTCTCATGGAAAACATTTTTTTCAAAAATTCTACAATTAGCTACAGATAATCCTAACAGTGTTGGAAATATTTTCATCAAGATTCACATCTGCACCATCTATGCTTTCCCCATAAATACCTTTTAACTGCCGTTCACATCCACCACATGTCAGGAAGACCTGCATGGTCTCATTTACTTGTGCAAAAATTACATTAAAACTGTCATGATTTCACATTACTGCTTCTTTAGATTACTGAAATAAATGTCTTAATGTAAAACGTCTTTTAAAACAAATGGGCTGGATTTGTCCGCAAAGGCGGTCCTTCAAATCTCCATAAACAGCCTGCCCCCCTCTGTGTCAGTTCTGCACGACAGGGAGGGTTACCATAGCAGCATTTGATCCTGGGCAGTGGAAGTTGAGGAGAGGTGTAAAAAGGAATGTACACTTCTGGAACAGGGCTAGTTCCCCTTGATCCATTGTTCCTTGCAGCAGAAATGCCGGTCAGTCTGATGAGGTCGCACATTTCCACCCCTTAGTCCTTTCACATTAGTAAAGGGGCTTCCTTTCCCAGGGGGGCTGGGTACCTTCAAAGTGCCTGCCTTGCCAAACTGGTTCTGCTGTTTTAAATATATATATATATTTTTCTCTCTTTCTTCCCCAGAACCCAAGTCTTTTTGTAAATAAATATAAAATAAATTTAAACCACCCCTGTCCCACACATATATACAGTTTCTGTGCAAGTGTTTGGGATGATTTCACATTTAGCTTCCAACGTGTCATTTCACTGCTTTGCAAAAAGCGGGTTTACCAGTGCGCTTCTTAGCTCATGTACATTTGACAAAATGCGTTTTTTCTCGCATTTACATTATGAAGACTCCTATAGCTCTGGTCATTTCTATACACAGGAATATGCTTGGGAAATTGGTTATTTGTAAATGACACTAGGCAAAGGAGAGAGGGAGCTTCTTTTGAAGTGCTTTGAGTGTGTTCATTTGTTTCCAAAGTGAATGCTAGCCGTGTGGACTGAAAAGAAATTCCATGCTCTTCACAGACTTTATTTTACAAAACAATGCCATTCAGGGAATGATGGCCCTCATTTGATGGTGTTCAACCTGAAATAGATGGACATGGCTATGCTTTACTTAGAACAAAACTGTGTGATGTTTAAAGATGAAAGTAACACCAGTGCAAGGTCGTTTTAAATACAGGACATTTTCTTGTGCAGGTTTAAGTTTTGGAGATGACAGCACAGCAGTGTTGAGCCTTTCTGCCTTTGAATTCTTCTCTTGGATACACATGAAGTAAATAAATACAGCCAATCTCGGGATGTCTATGTTCCAACTTGCCCCATATGTGCTCAGCAGACACAACGCAGCCATTATTTCTGTAACTGCTACAATGGAGTTTTGTAATGCAGGGGATTTCTGTTTGGCTGGTAAATGTACTCCACAGCATCAGAATAAACTCTCCCCTTGATGGGGGAGATTCTGTAGCAGAATAAAATCTCCTCCTTGATGGGTGGACTCTGTACCCGAATAAACTCTCCCCCATGAAGGGGAGACTCTCAGGCCGATTCATGGAACAATTGTGCGCCGAATTCGGTGGCGCAAGTGTGAAAAATCCAGCGCACGCATGCGATTCGCACGCAAGCGATTCATGGAAGTTTGTGCGTGTGTTTTCCCAGGGAGCTGTGCCAAAACTGCACGTGGCGCACATGGGCGCACCCATCACTGCGACATCCCGAACACCGTGCATGATGCGCACGTGTAGCGCACACACCAAAAAGGGGGTGGTACACGTGGAATGGGGAACAACGCGTGAAAATGAAGGCGTAACTGGGGAAGTACTGCTGGGAAATACACGGAACGCCCACACGCTTGTGAACAACACATATTCATGGAATCGAATAGGGGAAACCCCCGCACACCAAAAGACACGCACAGGCGTAAACACGTCCTCCACACGAAGGCAGGCAGAAGCGTCCCTGCACAGTATAAAAGTGCACGCAAACAACAAACACGTATATAGAGCTACGATGAATGTCCCATTTCTTGCAGCATTGATCGTGGGACACCGCAGGAGGAGGAGAATAGCCAGGCCCCGCATTTTTCTGCCCAAGACCAGACTTTTTGGGATTCCTGATGACCAGGTTTATGGCAGCTATAGGTTTCCACCTCTTATCATACAAGACCTGGTCACGGAGTGGGAGGATGACCTCACATCACCCACCTTGTGCTCCCAAGCACTGAGCCCCTTGGAAAAGGAGCTCAATATCCTGCATTTTTTGGCCACTGGGACTTTTCAGCGGACAACTGCCATAGTTGGGGGTGTCTCAAAGCCCATGCAGTCATGCTGCCTACACTAGCTGTTGGCAATCATGACTGCGCGCCCCTCAGTCCGCAGGCACATATACATGCCCAAAACACCCGCAGAAAGGCAGGCCGTGGTCCAGGACTTTTACAGGGTGGCACACTTGCCCAAAGTGCTTGGTGCCATAGATTGCACCCATGTGGCCCTACGTCCACAGATGCCCATGGAATCATCTCCTCTTTCTATGCAAACTATGCTGGGTATACACATGACAGTTTCATATACAGAATGACCGCCCTGAGCCGGGCCCTGGAAGCTGGGAAGCATGGTGACACATGGCTCATTGGTGAGTGCAAATGTCTGTGCACATGCATGCATGTCGCACACAGACAAATACAAAAACCCAACTAATGATAACCATCCTCACCTCCCCAGGGGACAGTGCCTGCTATCTGAGCAACCCCACCACATCACTCCAGGTAAGATACAACACAGACCATATTGCAACCAGGGGCATAGTGGAGCGCACATTCGGAGTGCTCAAGTCACGCTTCCGCTCCCTTGACCGCTCTAGTGGGCAGCTACTATATGCACCCCCAGTAGTGTGCAGGATCATTGTGGCAGCATGTTTCCTGTACAATGTTGCAACACGCCAGGGCGTACCGGTGGGCATGGTGGTGCCCCCACATCCCCAACCACAGGCACAGGCACTGCTCATGTGAGGGGTAAGGGCACATGCAAGGCTGCCCGGACCCACCTTGTGGCCACATTTGTCACCTAAACTCCCACCCCTGCAGAGTGCACACAGGCCTGGCACATACCAGGTGACAATTGATGATGACAAAGAGACAGTCAACTGTCACAACCTTACCACCCTGAGAATGTTTCCACGGAAGTGCTACATTGTGTGCATCCCTAGCTACTTAAGCATAACCAATCCTGTGTGACCAAAAGGAACACATGCAAGGTGCATATCACACCACCCCTCTGCAAATCAGGCCAGGAAAATCACTGGTATGTCACCCAAACCCTCCCAACCCACATCACCCTCGTCGGCCACACCATGACATGGCATTCAACAGCAAAAGAGCAAACCAAAAGCACAACACATGACAAATTTTGTGTTTGAATGGGACCAAAACGGAACTAATGATCTTTGGATCCACACACGCCAGGAAAAAACTAACTCCTTCATACTCCGCATTCAGTTTAAAAAATGCCCTAATTCCAATATCCGAGAAAGTAAAGGCACTGGGAGTCTACTTACAAGCCTCACTAGGAGCAGAGGCCCATACAGCATATTTAAAAGGGAACTGTCAATACCACCAAAAACTCCTGAGAAAAATTAGACCCTTGCTCAACCAAAAAAAACAGCATTACCATAGCCAGAGCAACTATACTGTCAAGACTGGACTACGGCAACTCCTTGCATCTGGGAGCTAATATGAAATGCCTGAAGCAATGCCAGGTAATTCAGAATAATGCCGGTAGGACAATCACGGGTAGGCCAAGGAGGGAACACATCACAAGCGATAGGAAAGATCTACACTGGCTGGCCATAGTGGAGAAATTACTTTTAAATCCCTCACAATGGTCCACCGATGCTTGTATGGCAAAGCCCCAGCATACTTGAAAAAACACTTCAAGTGGCATGAACCATCTAGAAATTTAAGATCCTCCAACAAAGGACTTCTCCAGACAACCCCAGCTAAAAAGCAAAACGGCCTGGGCAAGGCCTTTCCATACAGAAGCATCCATAAATGAAATGAACTGCCCGTATCCTTGAAATTAGAAACCAACTACATACTCTTCAGAAAGAAGTTAAAGACCCTACTCTTTAAATAAACTGGACTAGCGACCTCTCTCAGCTCCCCATGATACGATCTTCTGTGTGTCTATTCTTGTCCCGTTTTTGTAAGCACTGTCCTGTCTTTTTGGATTGTGCTCTGATGCCTGCGGGCTTTAGCGCTATATAAATAGATACAGGAAAGAGGCCTGAGACAATCACACCTGACATTGAATCAGATGAAATGACTGACCAACAACCTCCCACACATACAAAGTCATACACAAATGCATGCCACCAGCAGTACCATCAACAAAACACAGAATGCCTGTTGGCATGCACATTGGCAAATCCAAATCCGCAAATCCCAAAACCGTGTGCTGTGTGTGTCTCTCCTGCAACACACCACTCAGCACACAGCACAGTGAGCAGCCATTGTGTTGGGGATACACCTTGAACATCTTATAAATAGGACAAGCAACAAAAATAACCCAGTGATGCATGTATACGATCCCCAAATGGTAAGTGATCATGTGCTGCAAGGACATAGCATGGCAGAGAAGGCAATCTGTGTGCACATGTGGGCATGGAAGGGTGGTTGTATGTGTGGTGGTGCATTGTGTAAGTGTGTGTGTCAGTAGGGACATGCACTCAATACATGCATGTGAAATGAAGTGACCCTCAGTGTCCTGTACACATCACATGTGAACATTGGCCATGTGGACACCCCAATATGTCAAACCACACCAATCCCCTGACACCTGAAAAGTAAAACCAACACAGGAACAGCCACTGACCAGCAGAACACATCATGTCAGAGAGTGCCCGATCACTGTAGCCCAAACATACTGTCTGACAACAAAAGCCCCTCCCTCATTTCCTCATCACCATGACCTTCAGAAGAACTTTGTCTGGGGTCCGTCGGCTTCTTCCTTCTAGTCTACCTGGCTTCAGGATCCCCCTTCCCCTTGGTTTGTTTGTTCTTTCTTTCATGTAAATAGGGTCCAGCCCCCTCAGAGGCCATCTTGACATGTAAAAATACCAACTCCAAGGAGCCAAACCCCCAAACCAGGGAAAAAGCTTCTAGGTACCAAAATACTCTGGAATAGTCTCCAGTAGATGACTTGAAGTCACAGAATATGGCCAAGCACATGTCCAAGCTGAATGATAGAATAACTACCAAGGTAGCATAGGTGAACAATGGTTCAACAGGATGGGTAGGAATTTGATTAATCAATAATCAATAAGGATGCCACAACCTATGGGTAGAGCTGGAACTTGAGTAGAAAATAACCAAGGAGGCTGGCACAACTGGATGGTTGAGCTGAAACCCAATCAATCCTTGACAGCGTGAATGAAGAAAGGCAGAGACAGCACAAGTCTGGAAAGGCACAGCGAATGCGAGATAGCCGGAAACAGCTGACAGCAAATTAAGAGCCAAAACATTTGAATAGCATTGGTAAAAGGCCAAAGTCAACATAAAGATATGGATGTAATAGATGAAAGACAGCAGGAGCGAGAGAGAGAAGCTGTGGAACAGAAGTGTACTGAGGCAAATCGAGGTAGCATAAGAGTACATGGAAATAACTGCCAGAGAGATGAGCAGACAGATCTGCAACAAGGACAGTAGCAGGAAGAAAAACAGGTACTAAAGGCACCAGAGTGTGAAAAACAAGTAAAAGAGCTGTAGTCCAGTAGGAAAACTGTGCCATCAGGCAGCAGTGAAGTCCAAGAGGGAAGACAGATACAACGTGCCATCCAAACGGAACAGAGCAGAGTAGTAGTATAGGCAGACATCTCAGGTGAGGACTGAACCGTGAGTTGTGCTTCTTGGGTCACATTCCTAATGCATCCTCTCTTGCCACAATCCGCAGGGGCTGAACTCAACACGTACCAACTTGACATTGTCACCACCCAGCCCCCTCCCACCATCAGTGTGGCTTTGACAGCTAAAGGGTGCAGGCTACCGTCTACAGCATGAAGTGCATCAAGCACGTATACCGGCAAGAAATGAAAATACATCACAATCAACTTCAATAAATGGACTTTCTGAAAATGCACTCACCAAAATTGATTGCAGACATGCCGTGGAGAAAACATCTGTAATCCCCACTAGGGGTGTAAACACAAGTAGTACAGCAGCAGACAGGCCACAGATATCCCGAAAGTCCAATACCCTTGTGTAAATTGTTATCACACATTATCCTTGCAAGCCCATGGAAAGGGGAAGCAGGAGTGGCATATGTGTCTGGACCCCAAGCCACAAACACATACACGAGACAAGCTTGAATGGGCCCAGCTGGAACAGATAGTGGACGCTTCCAAAAGCCACAAAGCACGACACCGTCACATGAATGCACAATAGACAAACAATATTATTAAAATAAAATAAAAAATGGCCACATACGACCCGGGGGGCGTGGGTGGAACCCAGGTGGGGGAGGTACAGGGTGCACCTCAACACCCACATGCGATGATGTTGAGATAAAAAAAAACTCCATGGCCTCAATGCCTGCACAGCCCGACATGTGTGGGAGATAAGTCGTCGCCCTGCTCACCCTCTGGATGGAAATCAGAAGTTGGAGGTGGCACAGTACCCTGACCACACCTATGTGCAGCTTGCCCCTCGACGGCAGTAATTCTGAGGGACTGGTAAGCCCGGTCCTGTGTGGCGATGGCACGTAGGTCAGCATGCAGCACCTCACGTGATACGCATGCCTCATCTTGCAAGGTAGCATGTGTAACACAGCGTTCTGCCTGCCTCGCATGACATCTGGAGCACCTCCCGGCATGCATATAGCTCAGCCGAGATGGTATTCTCAATCTGCTCCAAGCTCTCCTCTGACCAATTCCTCTGGGACATGTTGAGCACACCCAGAGTAGATCTGAGGGATTGATGGTCATCCCTCAGGGCCTCCATGTGAGCCTGTGCATGAGCAGCAAGTGCTTGACGCAGAGACACCATTTCAGCCCGCCGTGCCCTGTCTGAGGTTACCATGCCCAGCCTGAGTGAGCGGGCTGTGGACTGCGCTGCCCGCCTGCTGGAGCTGCACCTGTCTAGCAGGGGGGAGCACTGATTGGGCCAATGTTCCATGCTCTGAGCGATCTTATCAATAGCTGCCCCCTGTTGTTCTGAATTGGCATACATGGATTGCTCCCACTTAGTATACCCCATTGCCGGAAATGACACCCCCAAGGCCCAAGGAGCCGTGGTCCCCGCTGGATTGGCACCACCCGCGGCTGCAGGACTACATCCCTCCATTGACATGATGCCCCAGGTACATCAGCGACAGGTGTGGAGTGTTATTGTGCGTCCCGATCAACCACAGGTGGAAGTTTCAACATTGTCTGGCCCCTCGGTGCAGGTGTCGCGGACAGAAGATTGTCCACATCAGGGTCACTCACCGTCGACGAATGGACATGACGCACATCCAACTCAACATTGTGCTCAGAGTCATCAACAGAGCTAGAGTGATTGCCAGCCCTGGACACAATGGTCTGGAGCACAAGTGGGTTCTCGTGGTCTACCACCCCACGACCCCCACTTGTTCTGGGTTGCTGATGTAATAGCAACCCCGTGTCTGGAATGACATCACGATCCTCTGGCTCCATTGCATCATCATCTGTAATGTCAAAAAAACAAACATGAGTACACATGTCAGAAGCACTTAACCCACACACACATAGACATCACATCGCCAGCCAACACATGAAGCAGACATGTCACACACAACTGAAATTCTGGCATGCATCTAGTGGCATTGATATGCAAACGGATCCCAAAAACAGAAATGGATGTGTGTAAATAGCGAAGCCTACACATGTACTGAATGTAGTATATCACCTCCATCACACACCACCTCTGTCAGGCACATGTCACAGGCAGAAATGACGGATGGCAACAAAGAGATGGCACATATCATAAGCATGTCTGAACCGCCAAATGGCCACAGCTGCAAGTGAATCCAAACACACCATGACACACATAATATGCATGTACACATGCATCACTATATCATCATCACCAATATATCTTCATCCATCTGCAGCTCGGCCCGTACTGGGCGTCATGGGCCATGTAGACATAGTGAATGTCCCGAGCAAAGCGAGTGCCTGCAACCAGGCATGAGGGACCATAACGCCCAGTACGGTCTGAGCTGCCGGTCCATGAAGCGCCCAGTACACCCCACAGGGCCTGATTCAGCACATTGTGCATTGATTGTGCCCTAAAACATTATTCAGTGTGTCAAATCATCACGGCCAGGCCCCACCAGATTAGCTAAGAGGGCCTGGGTGTACACATACTGCACAACAGTGCTCCTTCAGGATTGTGCGAGTTGAACATAACGGGCGCAATGCTGAAATCTCAGCAGCATTAACATTAATTAACTACATATAAGTCATTCAACAAAAAAGCTGCAGAGAACACATGTGTAAATAAACACTTTCACACACACATAAGTGAGTAGCTGCAATGTTGCACTACACAACGTTGAAGCTGCTTGCATATGTACATGTGAAATTGTTCAAAAACATCCATGTTCATATACACACGTATGGTGAATATGAACAGCATCCTATACAGCAAAGCAAGCAGCTAAAACTCTGCTTGCTTTTATGTATGTGAAAGTGTACACATACAAACGTGCAAGCAGCTTCACAGTCATTACAACCTGATTGGCAGGCTATAATCAATCTGCGGCCTATACCAGTTAGTATAGGCCGCAGATTGACCAATCAACTTTGCTAAACACCCGCTAGGGTGTTCCAATACTGAGTACATGTGTCACAGGATGCACCTGTGCCCATGCCTTTCATGACAGTGAAGGGATGACAATCTGACCATACATGCCAGGTCACTTTGACATTGCAGCAGTGAGTAGGCATGTAGAATGGTGTCACATGGCTCAGAAGTGGGTTGGTGCAGCGCAGAACTAAAAAGTACATTATGATGTCAATCAACAAACATGAAGGCAGTGTAAGGGAAAGTTCAGGCATCACGTGCAATGTGCATGCAATGGGTTGCATTGCTACAGGCAACTCCCCCACCCCCCTTAGTGAAAATTCAGGGAGGCATTGCATGGCAGTGAAAGGTTGACCAGAGAACTGTGTATTGGCAGACAGTGTTGAGTAGCATCAATTGCATCATCTGAGCCAACTGACAACACAGCAGGTGAGAATGGGACAGTAAGCAGGACACACGATGAACCCTCTGTTTGAAGTTTGAAGTTTGAAGTTTAGTTTATTTGTAAAGCACAGCCAGACCCCTGGGCAACCGGGCACAAATTCTTAGATACAGGTTACGATATATACAATATAAACAAATTGAATACATGCAATACAGCAAATTGCAATTTGCAGATTATAATACGAGTACATTGGAGCGTATATACATAAGTAAGAAATATTACCAGTCGGTAGCAACTCTTAAGTGAAAGGAGCTTCATAGATTCTGCGTGAACAGCCAAGATGTGGTACTATTCTTGAAAGTTAGGAACGACGGCTCAGTTCTGATGGAGGTAGGCAGTGAGTTCCAAAGTTTTGAAGCTAGGACAGGGAAGCTCACACCACCTGCTTTTTGGAGTTTATATCTAGGCAGGACTAGGCTGTGAGTTTGAGCTGATCTAGTGGGTCGAGAGGAGATGTGGAGTGTAAGGCGAGAGGAGAGGTAGGGTGGGGCATTGTTGTCCAAACATTTATGCGTCAAGGCTAGTATTTTCAGGGCAATTCTTTGCTTTACCGGGAGCCATCATAAATCATATCTGACGTTAGAAATATGAGACCGCCTGGGGATATTGAGAGCTGCTCTTATGGCATTATTTTGGATAGTTTGCAGTTTATTGAGGTTCGACTGGCTGGTGAGCAAGGGGCTGACCCCTTGCTCACTATTCTTAGAGAGGCACAGATCCACCCTACTGATGAGGTCCAACCAGACCGAAACACGTGTCTGGGGTTTCTGTTGGTACTCTTGTTCAGAGGAGAATTGCCTGGCATTTCGGTGCTGGACTGCCCAAGGGCAGGACAAAGACTGATATGTTTAGGATATTTCTTCTCTGTGAAAGATAGTGAGCTAAAGACTCTGGGTAAGTCTCTCGTAACCAGGACTAATGTCTGGCAGAGGGACTCCCAGGACCCCCCCTTGTTAATTTGCATATTTAAGTAACTTTGGGTCTCACCCTAAGTTACTAGGGGAATCCAGACGTGGACCCCTTGCTCACTATTCTTAGAGAGGCACAGATCCACCCTACTGATGAGGTCCAACCAGACCGAAACACGTGTCTGGGGTTTCTGTTGGTACTCTTGTTCAGAGGAGAATTGCCTGGCATTTCGGTGCTGGACTGCCCAAGGGCCGGACAAAGACTGATATGTTTAGGATATTTCTTCTCTGTGAAAGATAGTGAGCTAAAGACTCTGGGTAAGTCTCTCGTAACCAGGACTAATGTCTGGCAGAGGGACTCCCAGGACCCCCCCTTGTTAATTTGCATATTTAAGTAACTTTGGGTCTCACCCTAAGTTACTAGGGGAATCCAGACGTGGACCCCTTGCTCACTATTCTTAGAGAGGCACAGATCCACCCTACTGATGAGGTCCAACCAGACCGAAACACGTGTCTGGGGTTTCTGTTGGTACTCTTGTTCAGAGGAGAATTGCCTGGCATTTCGGTGCTGGACTGCCCAAGGGCAGGACAAAGACTGATATGTTTAGGATATTTCTTCTCTGTGAAAGATAGTGAGCTAAAGACTCTGGGTAAGTCTCTCGTAACCAGGACTAATGTCTGGCAGAGGGACTCCCAGGACCCCCCCTTGTTAATTCCCAAGTAGAGGGCACTGCAGTAGTCGATTTTGGACATAACGAGTGTTCTTGCAAGGGTAATGCAGTTATGAGGGTTCAGAAAAGGTCTGCAAGCAGTGATAATTTTCAAGTATAGGCCGATGCTGACCTTACTGCATTTGTTTGTCTGTTCAGGGAGAGGGCAGAGTCCAGATAGACGCCTAATGTTTTAGTGTCTTTAGAGACCTTGATATCATTGCCGTCAATGTTGAAAGACTTGTAGGCTTGGTCTAGTTTGTTGAGACATTGAGTAGATCCTAGTAGTAGGAGCACTGTCTTGTCGTCAATAAGGCATAGTTCATGTTGCACCATCCAGGACTAAATGACCAGATAGACATCATTCAAGGATTTGGTGTTGGCTGTGTAATCCCCAGTGATGGGAATGAGTATCTGGGTGTCATCCACGTAGTTGGTATAGGAGAAACCTAGATAGTCAAGCACATCAAAAAGGGGTTTGGTGAACACGTTGTATAGCGTGGGCGATACACATGAGCCTTGGGGGACGCCGCAGTGGATAGGGGAGGGGTCTGCCGAAGCAGTGGGTGAAAAGACCCGCATGGACCTGTTGCTGAGGAAGAAGTGGATCCAGGCATTGGCAGAGTCTGAGAAGTGGGCCGCTGATTTAAGATGTTGGCAAAGTATTTGGTGGTTAACCAAATCGAATTCCGCCGAGAGGTCCAGGTGAAGGAGTAACGCTAATTTCCTGTTGTCCTTTAGTGTCTCCATCTGAGTTTTTAGATCAATCAGGGCTATTTCAGTGCCATGTTTGGGGAGGAAGCCAGATTGTTTTAGCCCCAGGAGATCGTTGGATTCAAGGTAGTCTTGAATCTGCAGGTATGCTGCACAATCAAGGATCTTGAGCAGGAACAGGACTGTAGTGATCGGTCTTTAGTTGGTTGGTATGTTAGGGTCAAGGGATGGTTTTTTAAGTAGTGGGATCACCCAGGCGTACTTGAGGTTGTCAGGCACTATGCCTGTTTTGAAGGAGGCGTTTATGAAGGCTGTGATGAAGGGAGCTAGGTCGTGCGAGGCTTCCTTGATGATAGACGCCGGGCAAGGGTCGCCTTGGCAGTTAGAAGGCTTGAGGTTGTTTATAATTCCTTCTACTTCAAGGGTAGTGAGAGGGGAGAAGGCAAACAGTTTATAGGTCGGGTTGGCTTGGCGGGTACTAGATGAGGGGTCGGTCAATGGTTGGTCTGGCTGTAGGGACTTTTGTTTATCTCTGATTTTAGTTTGGAGGGTGGCAATTTTGCCCAAGAGTGCTGTCTGTATATTAGTGCACCAATTGGTGTATTTAGTGCAGGAGTCAGGGGGGGGGTGCAGGTGTCTCAGGTTCCTTGAGGATTTTGAATAGTTCCTTGGTATTTGATTCCTTTTTAGCCTGGAGTATAGCTTCTTTATAATTGAGAGTGGCTAAGAAGAGGTTATCCTTGTGGGCATCAGAAGGGTGACTTTTCCAGCGTGACTCAGCACTGCGTTTCTCTTTGCGTAGTACTCTGAGCTGTGGTGCAAACCACGAGTTGAGGTGCGCATGTTGTTTGGGTCTCCTGAGTTTGAGCGGGGCGATGGAGTTAATAGGTGAAAGCACTGTTTTGTTATAGGTGTCGGCTAAGATAGTGGGGTCCGAGCAGGAGTCAATGGCGTTATTGAGGGTAATAAGAATGAGGGGGAGTAACTTTTCGGGGGTTATGTTCTTTTTGTTTCTGGTAGAGATTGCTGGAGCGATGGGAGGTGTAGGAAGAGGAGCAGCTTCAATATTGAAGGTAATGATATGGTGATCAGACCAGGCGCAAGGGGTGTTCGAGAGCAGGCTGATGTTGCAGTTGGTGTTGCTTAGCCAATCTAAAGATCGCCCTTTGATGTGGGTGGGTTCTTGCATATGATGTGAGAAGCCTAGATCAATTAGGGTGTTGCCAAGGTCGAGAGCCACGGGTCGTTAGGGTCATGGTGGCCTAGATTAAGGTCTCCAAGGATGATGATTTGAGAGTTGGTTTTCGCTTTGTCGAGTATTAAGGAGGTGATGTCATCCACAAAGGATGTGGGGGGCCCCGGGGGTCTGTAAATTAAGTGGATGGTGGTTGTTTGGTCGCCGATAGCGGAAGTTTGACAGAGAGTAGTTCAGCAGATTCCAGATTAGTGCACGGTAGGGTTTTGAGTCCTAGTGAATTTTTATGGATGAAAGCAATTCCGCCGCCTCTGGAGGTGCGGTCGCACCTGGTAATGGAGTACTCCGGGGGGATGGCGAAGGAGAGTGCCGGGCCTCAGGCAGGGTGCAGCCAGGTCTCAAAGATGGCGATGAGGTCAAGCTCCTGAGTCTTGATAAGATCGGCAATGTCCAGTGCGTGGGCTGCTAGGGACTTTGCGTTGACCAAAGCGGCCTTGATCGATCAGACATTGCTTGGTGAGGCAAGGTTTGTCTGGTGGCTCTGAGGAGTGTGTGAGATGGGGGTCTGAGGGGACAGGCTGTGCATCAGGGGTTTCTGGTATGCACTAGGGTACATGGGGTATCCCTTCATACCAATGAATCTGGAGCCTAATCTTGTGTTTCTTAGTAAGGTAGAGCAAGGTTGGTTAGGTGTGGGTTTTTTAGTGAAATGGTCAAGCCATAAGGCAGGTGCATTAAGGTAAATGTTGGGATGTTGAAGCTCAGTGCTCTGTAGTACACCCATTTGTGCAGAAGGCACTACACCAGTAGAACATAGTCAGGGGACCTGCAACAGGGGAGGTCTGTGCCCACACAGACTATGACACCCTAAACATGTGCGTGATGCAGGACTGAGCCAGAGTGAGCATGGAATGGAGGATCAAATGCCATTAAATGTATGTCATCCTGGACACGTACTACAGTGATCATCCTGCCAAGGACACATAGGGGCATGCATGGAATGCACATGGAGCATGAATGGGCACTCATGTCCCCGCGGAGCATCTGCCATCTGCACAGTCCGAGTGAGACACGCTGCATCAAGGACAAAGGATGTACCCCACAGTATGTGTCTGGCAGGTTGGCAGGTACACAGGAGTGTTGAACAGGCCATTGCAGTAGGCCAACATGTTACCCACCAGTGCTATGGTGAAATAAGGGTGCAGGGGGGTGGAGGGGCAAGGGAGCATGCCTACGTGTAGAACCCACATGCAGGCTGAACACACATGCACGTCAGTCATGCAATGACATAGTCCGAGTGCTGAGTGGAAAGACACCCCAGCCTACATGCAGAAGGGCCAGTGAGCTGGAACATGGACCCGAGGGGCAGCCGGGTAACTAGCATGTGAGTAGGGTGCAAGTGTGGTGATGAGGACAGTCCCCGTCTGCTATACATGTCCAGCATGCAGCACAGCAGGCACACATTAGTGAAGGATTGCATGACTCGCACATGAGAACCATGCACAAATAGCATATAGTGGCAGTCAAGCACAACACATCACACAAGCAAACCACACATGGGCTGGACAAACACGCAACAACACTCACCGGACGGGCCATCAAAATCCAGCATCTCTCCCACTCCTTCGACCAATTGTGCCGGGATGAACTGCGCAGCGATCACCTCGTCAGGAGTGAGTTCTTCCTCCTCAGGTGCTGGCCCACTGCCAGTCACCCGAGTCATGGCATAATTGGAGGCACACTTTAGCTTAGCACAGCGTCGGAGGTCATCCCAACGCTTTTTCCTCTCCTGAACTGTGCGCACCTCATGTCCGAATGCACTAACCCTCTGCAACATACTTCCAGTGGTCCCAATGCTGGGCAGGCGTAGTGTAACAAGTTGGGCCCACTAGCATATCAGGGTCGTGTTCCGACACATAGCCCACAAGGAAGTCCAGTTCCTGCTTGCCGAAAGGCTTCTTCCTCGACATGCCGGAGGCCCGAGCCGTGTCTGGGGTCCCAGCCTCTTGTGCAGGAGCAACCTTCCTCCTCTTGGGCAGTGGTCCGGACGCTGACTGGCAAATGCCGCCCTGATCAGTAGGGGCAGTGGTGCTGATGGACTGGATCAAGGGAGTGGCAGGTGGAACTAGGACAGAAGCCCTGACTTGCGTCGGTGGCTGCTGGGTGCTCTTGACTGGACCCAGCACAGCAACAGCCGCTGTGCCAAGGTCATTGACCAAGACTGTCCTGGCTGGCAGACTCACAGTCGGGGTGGCATCGGCTGCATCTGCCCATGCAGTTGCCAACAACCGGCTGCTCGGGGCAGCAGATGACAACACTGTCCCAGGGACATGTGCCTCGGTCAGAGCTGCCCTGCGTGAACTTTGCTTGTGCCTCCTGACCACCTGAAATTCTGCCTGGGAATCGTCAGGTGCCAACGCATCATGTGCTGGCCGACCCTGAGCATGGGTGGTGGTCGCCACAGCTGCACCTGCAGCTACCACTACCATTGGGTCTGTGGCAGTCAATAAAACTGACTGCCGGGTCACATGGGTGCCAGTGTCAGATGCAAGAGCTGCATCTCTCGGAGCCGCAGGGGGTGGTGGCATGACTGCACCAACACTTGGCAGAATATCCTGCCGAAGTGGCGCACCCCTGCCTGTTCCCCCTCTGCAGTCACCCTGGACTCCCCCTACTCCCTGGTCACCCTGGCCATGTACCTGACCATGCCCACCACGTGGAGGACACCCAGCTGAGGCAACCCTCACCTTTTGTGGTCTCGCAACCATGGCACAGATGTAGTAGTGCCAATGGGAGGTGTACACAACAATTGTCCTGGGCAATTGAGGTGAAGGAGGTGAGGTACTAGATGTAAACAGCACCCTGAGCGCCTGCAAGGCTGTATGTGACCCCAGTGAGAAAATGATGGATCACTCAATGCTCAGGCACCCCAAAACTGCAGTAAAACCGTGCACGCAACCCCGGTAGCCCACGTGTGTGGAATTAACCTCCTGCAATACGCAGTGGCACCGAGGGACACAAAAAACACGTATGCGTGTGACACACTGGCTACTATGACCTTGAAAACTGGTAAGCGATATACAAGGGGACCCGCAGTGGGAAAAATAGCGTGCACGACTCACCGTCTGACTAGCGTGGAAAAGAAAAACATGCGTAGTCAAGACCCCCGCCAAAAGAAGAGATACGTCCTCGATCCGCTGTGAAGTGATGGCGTGTGAAACAACAAAAAGTAGCAACACACCCGTCAGTCTCCACGAAAAGCACATACAGTGAACTGCTGCGCCCCGCTCATCTTTAACCTGTGCAGAGTTAAATGCCCGCGCGCATCACATCCCTTACACGCTTAGGCCGTTTCATTGATATACACACATTGACATGCGGACGTGCTGTTTTTGCACGTGCGGATTCACTATGCACCCGTGCTGAGGGAAACACCCGCGCGCGTCACGTCACTTACCCACTTACGCGCTAAGGGCCTTTCCTCGAATTACACACTTACATGCTGTTTTTTCAAATTCCAGTTCACTCTGCATCAAGCGGGCCACGCAACAACACACAGAAGATCATGCTCCTGCCCAGAAGGCCATTTTCCTGACCCCCAGAGCCCCAAGCCGCCTCCCACGAGCCATCTGCTGCTTCCTGCCTGTCTGCTGGCAATGTGCCCTGCTATTTGGTGCCTGCACGTCAGCCCTCTGCAGGGGTCCAGTTGCTGCGACCACCCCTGCTGGAACAGAAGACTCCCGACTGCAGTTCCATCACTCCACAGCCCAGCACCAGGACCCAGTTTCCCACCCCCACCTGCCTCGGGGGTTGCCATGTCGTGCCAAAATCCATCTGGGACCAGTGGCGACCCCCCAGCAGAGAGGCAGAGGGCTGCCAGCTTCATTTCAGGAGAAGTTGGCATCCTGGTGGAGCAAGTCCTGGTGCATTATGATGCCCTCTTTGGATGTCCACACGCCGACAAGGATGGACGGAAGAGGATCTGGATGGACATTGCGGTTGCCATCAACATGGAGCGGTGGCAACCGTGACCTACAACACGTCCATAAGCGCTGGGAGGACTTCAGGTCCAGGACCCTCAGGAAGCCCCGGTGCCTCTTGGATGCAGGGGATGCAGTGGGGTGCCGGGTCCGCCTTACCACCGACCAGGTGAGGGCCCTGGAATGCATTCGCCCAGCGCTTCACCTCCAGTTCCTCGAGAGTCAGACCCGTCTGGAGTCGAGCAGTAAGTGTCCATGCATACTCATTGGATGCAGTGCATGTTGAGGTGTGCCACGACTGTGCAGCTTGGACATATGTCTGAAATGGCCCATGTATTGATGTGTATGTGCAGGGACATGATCATGCTGCATGTGAGTCCAGTCATGTGTGATGCACATCAATGGTGTATGTGTTCCAAAGCATGATGCACAACTGCATGTGGAGATGCACACATGTTAGCATTTCTTTGTATGTACTATGCCTTGTAGGGGTGTGACACATGGATGCTGGTTCCACCTTCATGAACGTGCACAGCGTACATGTGCGTGTGTGTGTTTGACATGTGTGCGACTGTGATATGCCATGGATGCATGTGACACAGATATGTAGGAACCTGATTAGCAGATGTGACATAGTTGCTGATGATTGCACTGTGATAGGTGGTGGAGATGTACAGATGCAAGTCTGTCTGGTGGCATGTGTGCATGTGTTCGGCACTCCGCATGTTGCTTGTGATGTCATGCCAACCTTCGGATGTTCATGCTGTTGTGTGTGTGTGGATGCTGCTGCCTGCTGCATGATTCCTGTTAATTTGTGCATGTGTGTGGGTTCAAATGATATGAGTGTTGGGGAGTGTGATGCAATATGTGAAGTTTGACACTGCCACTCGTGTGCAACTGTCATGTGTGTATCAGACCATTGTACAGTGCCCTGATGCCTGTGTTCTGTCTCTCCCTGACTGCAGCGTCAACTGATGAAGAGGGGGGAGATGGTGCTCTGGGGCACAGCGGCAGGGATCACACCGCCAGCCGGAGACGCAAAGCCCAGCTCCCCTCCCAGGTAGTGATATCTTCCGGGAGTGAGGAGTCTGGTGCCGCGTCCATGGCCGCAGCTGCTGAGGGAGGGTCCAAGAGGCAGAGTTTGGAGGTGGACTCCTCGGCAGCAGTAGGGGCAGCTGAGCCCCCACAGGGGCCTACGGAGCGAGATGGGACGGAGTCATCCGGGTTGGTGGCAGGCTTGGTTGAGGAGGAGGCCGTGGAAGCCCCACACACGGGGCCTGGAAGGGGGATTCCACTGGTGCTAGTGGTGCAGTCGAGGGGCAGACACAGGAGGCAGCACAGGCCACAGCGGAGGTGCCTGTGTGTAATCCTGTCCCCGATCCTGTGACTGCATCGTCCAGCACCAGCAGGGATGCCTCCGTCCAGACCCGTTTTCAGGGAGGGGATGCGCAAACAACAACTGGCCTTACTCTCCCTACGAACGTTGCAATCCATGACCGGATTGAGCCTGTCCTAGCTGGGATGGCATTGTGCCAATGTGGTATTCGGGATGACGTGCATGTCCCGCAGGCAGCGCATCACCCCTGCACATGCTCCACAGGCAGCCCATCACCCCTGCACATGCCCCGTAGGCAGCACATCACCCTTGCACATGCCCCACAGGCAGCCCATCACCCCTGCACATGCCCCACAGGCAGCCTATGCCACAGGCCCCCCGACCTCTCACCATGCCCTGCAGCCAGTACATCACCCCTGCACATGCCCCGCAGGCAGCCAATCACCCCTGCACATGCCCCACAGGCAGCCCATCACCCCTGCACATGCCCCGCAGACAGTCCATCACCCCTGCAGATGCCACGCAGGCAGTCCATCACCCCTGCACATGCCCCACAGGCAGCCCATCACCCCTGCACATGCCCCGTAGGCAGCCCATCACCCTTGCACACGCACCACAGGCAGCCCATCACCCCCGTACATGCCCCGCAGGGAGCCCATCACCCCTGCACATGCCCCACAGGCAGACCAAACCACATCCCCCCCACCCCTCACCATGCACTGCAGCCAGCCCATCACCTCTGCACATGCCCCGCAGCCAGCACACACCACAGGGGGGACTTTTTCCATGCTATTTCCCTGGCGCGAGAGAGGTACACGTATTCCGAGGGGTGCGCAGAGAGTTTTACATGCGATTGGCCTGGAGAAAGCAGGGTATGTGTATTCCGAGTGGTGTGCGGGTAATTTTACACACGATAGGCTGGGAGCGAGCGGGGTACGCGTATTCCAAGGGGTGCACATGGAGTTTTACATGTGATTGGCCTGGCGCGAGCGGGGTGTGCGTATTCCGAGGGGTGCGCGGGGAGTTTTACACGCGATTGGCCTGGCGCGAACGGTGTACGTGTATTCCTAGGGGTGCTCAGGGACTTTTACATGCGATTGGCCGTGCGCAAGTGGGGTACGTGTATTCCGAGGGGTGTGAGGGTAGTTTTACACGAGATAGGCCGGGCGCGAGGGGGGTACACATATTCTGAGGGGACCGCGGGGAGTTTTACACGCAATTGGCCTGGCACGACCGGGGTACGCATATTCCAAGGGGTGCAGAGGGAGTTTTGCACGCGATTCCGCTTGCACGAGTGTGGTACGCATATTCCGAGGGGTGGGGGGGGATTTTTACACGTGATTGGCCTGGCACGAGCGGGGTACGTGTATTCCGAGGGGTGTGCGGTTTGTTTTGCACACGATTGCGAAGGTGCAAGCAGGGTGCGTGTATTCCGAAGGGTGCACAGGGAGTTTTACATGCAATTGGCTTGGCACTAGCGGGGTACGCATTTTCTGAGGGGTGCGCAGGGAGTTTTGCATGCGATTCCACTGGCGCGACTTGGGTACGCGTATTCCGAGGAGTGCGTGTGGAGTTTTACACGCGATTGGGTTCTCGCGTGTGGGCTTTGTGGCGTATTTAGAGCATTTTTGTTGTTGGGGGGCTGTATGCTGGTCCACTGGCCTTTGCGCCATGTAGGGAATTTGTCTGGATGTTTTTTGCGCATGGGGCGGGGATGAGGGCGTAATTGGCGCTGCTGCAGGGTCGCTGCAACATGGCTGGTTATGGTTGTTTTAATCCATGAATATGCTGTACGTCAAAATGGGTTTTGGCGCACACGGCTGGCGCAAACTGGCGCACGTTTCCTCTGTGAGCTAGCCACATGCGCCACTTCTGCACTTGATTCCATGAATTACCCCCTTTGTATCAGAATAAACTCTCCCCCTTGACAGGGAAGTTCTGTATTAGATTAAATCTCCCCTTGATGAGGGAGATTATGTAGCATAATAAACTCTCCGCCTTGATGGTGGAAACTCTCTAGCAGACTACACTCTACTCCTTGACAGGGGAGGGGAAACTCTGTAACGAGAATAAACTTGGCCCCTTGAAGGGGAGACACTGGGCCTCATTACAACCCAGGCGGTGGACAATGGTGCTATTAGCACCATAGTCCATGCCGGAATCCGCCATGGTGAATGGTGGAATTACCGCCCCATTCCAAGAGCAAAGAAAGCCGCTCAGTAGCAAGCAGATAGCAGCCTATGACCAGTACAGACAGAACCAGCAAAGGTTGGAAGAAGAGGAAAGAGTACGTGAGAAAAGAGTAAAGAGACGAGAAGATGAGGAAGTTAGAAGGGCAAATGAACGTAGAAACGAAAGGAGAAGGAAAGAAGATAAGGTCAGAGAAGAAGCAAGGAAGCATAAGGAATTAAATGATGATATTAAGCGTAGACAGAGGGCACACGATCTTGAATATTTGGAGCGGGAAGTTAAAAAACCCAATCCTGTTGTAGAATGGGAAGACTTGGAAGAATTTTTCCCTGCGTACGATTCAGTACCAAGCACGAGTGGGGCAAATATTGAAGATGACTTCGACACCATAAGCATTGGGGAAACGATTGATAAAATATATGATAAAATGGGGTTGAAACGAATATCCCAAAGGGAAAGGGAAGACGATCGCTTGGAAAGCACTCAGCTATATGACACTGAGGATGTCACCCGAAGTAGTAGGAGCAGGAGACTGTCACTGGACAGGCTAGAAATTAGTAAGAATGATGATGACGCGAGGAGTTGCACAAATTGAGAACAATCAATATCCGACTCCGGAGAGGAGACAGAGAGCGAGGCAAATGAAGAAGGGAGACGGCGCGAACAGCGGCTCCCAAGGAACAAAGGGGTACGATGGTCAGATGCTAGCGATTCTGCACCAAGGAAATCATAGTCTACCGCACAGTCTGACCCACACAAATGAACATCCCAAGGTCAGAGGGGGGTGTCAGCATCTGCCTATGCAGACAGGCTGAGGACATTGCCAAGCAGACGGCGATGCAGAAATATTACCTCAGCGATAGACAGGAGAGCTATGGGGAAAGAGAAGGAAGACTGTGCATTTCAATTCCCGCTGCTAGAAAAGGGGGGAGTAAGACCACAATATATTCCATGGCCACACAAGGATCGAGAAAACTTGAAAAACAAGCTTCCAATGTTGAAATACGTAGCCAGGAAGTGGATACACGAGTTAGAAAAAATGACAGGGGGTGTCACATTAGCTATAGGGGACATTAAAGGTCTCCTAATTGCCATACTCGGTGAGAGGGCAGTAGATGTATGAGCAACGGCTGGGTACCCGGGAGTCACCATAATCAACACTGCCCACGACGGAGCGCCATTCAATAATTGCAGAGCAGCAGTATGGAAAGCGCTAACAGTACTGTACCCAGATACTTCCGATATGGGAGCTATAATGACTCAAAGAATGAAGGAGTCAGAAGATCCATTGATTTATATCCAGAATTTCCAAGACACGTGGGTGTTCGAAACACATGAATCTTGGATGAAATCTATACCTGTATTCTACCACATATTGTGCCAAGGGTTGCCAGAACCAGTACAGAAACAGCTCAAGAAATTGGTAGGAGTAGAGGCTAAACCTTGGGCTGAAATACAGTGACTATTGCACATTATTGTAGATTGTTGCAAGAAAAGAATCGAAAAAAAAAGGAGGCAACTCGTAAGGGTGAGGAAGCGAAGCTGGTGCAAAAGAAATTATCAAAGTATGCTCTCGAAGGAGCCATGCTGACAAGCCCAGCTGAACCGAACATGCCACAGGAAGCTAACCCGCAGCAGAGCAACCAGGGTAACGTAGGATTGTAACCGAGGGGAAGAACACATTTCGGAGGCCAGAAAACTAGCCCACTGGCTCCCAATAAAGGAAAGGATTGTATTCAAAGCCCTGACACTGACACACAAGTGCATTCACCTCACTGCTCCTGCCTACCTCTCACAAAGGATCCATCCCGTCTCCACTACCAGGCCAACCAGATCACCGTACACAAACATGCTCTCTGTGCCACTAGTAAAAAGAGTCAGAGCGGGCGGATCCAGCTTCCCTTATCTCGCGCCCACTCACTGGAATGCCTTACCTCCCACTATCCGAGGTGAGGCCTCCCTCACCACCTTCCGCAAAACTCTGAAAACTACCCTCTTCACATAAGACCCGTCACATCAGCATGAATACTTATCATATAAGTTGTAATATATGACCAAATGCAATATCTGTAACAACAGTATGATGTTTTGTAGTATTCATAATGTGTCAACAATCGCTATC
Source organism: Ambystoma mexicanum (assembly GCF_040938575.1). Taxonomy (NCBI): domain Eukaryota; kingdom Metazoa; phylum Chordata; class Amphibia; order Caudata; family Ambystomatidae; genus Ambystoma; species Ambystoma mexicanum. The sequence continues at coordinate 974,534,972 of NC_090925.1, forward strand.
TTTCCTGTACCCTGTAACTAAGTTATTGCAAGTAACAGCGCCTCAATGCCCCTGGGCTGCTTGCGCGCTATATAAATATAAATAAATAAATAAATAAATAAATAAATAAAATAAAGGGGATTTAGAGGGAGAGGATGGCCGAGTAATCAGGGAGCTTTTCAGAGTAATCAGGGAGACTTTCAAAATGTGCAGATGGGCAATCCCGATATGTCAAATGGACAAATAGCCCGACCACCGCCAGTGTGTTGCCTGTGTGGAATGACAGGGAATTTGGTGTGCTTGTGCAGAAGCCAAGGCGCATGGCAAAATGGCCAAGGAATGGGAGCAGGCACGGTGAATCTGCCTACAATCTCCCAACAGGGTGGTGCACAGAATCACACAGTGCATCAGCAAGCACCAGGCATGCAGCAGGGTGCACAGTAGGGTGTTCAACCCCCAAGCATGGGGAACTTGCCACAAGGGCAATTCCAACAGGCACCACCACAAATGTCTCAGGGCACAAACTCCGGAAGGGGAGGCAACCCTGGGAATGGAGAAAATCCACAAGTGTACAGTGGACCGAACTTATATATGAACTAGGACAGCTCACTGGGAACCCTGATGTGCTCTATCCTATCAGTGACACCAGACCCTAACAGGGAACCAAGGGTGAATGTCGTCATAGGGGGTAAAGAATATTCCTTCCTAGTTGACACGGGTGCAACGCGCTCGTGCATACGGGAGGGCAAGTTTTCCTTGTCCGGCGAGGCCATAGACAAACAGAGTTTTACATGAGCTCACAGTCGAGTTCCCTTTACAGACGCACTCCCAGTCTCCGTAGGAGAGTGCGAAATTAATGTACCCTTATTATATTCACGTCAGACCCCAGTAAACATTTTAAGTCAAGACTTAATGACAAAATTGAACATGACAATCTCGTTCACGGAGGAGGGTATAGTATGCTCCAATCCAGGAATGCATTATTCAACGGTATGCGAAATGATCAGAGCATACTCAGGACACATAGCCAAGAGAGCTGTACCCTTAGAACCAAAGTCTTCGCATATATGGCATGCGTGTGCTTATGGCGGGATTGCCAGGCCTTGCAGATAGGACCATGAGAACCCCTGACGAGTTTCTATTCAGACCAAGAATACCTATGCATGAAGAAAAGGGACAAGTATTTCCCTTGACAATACAAACTGCAGCAGTGCGAGGGAAAGTAGCATTGGTCGAAGAGTACGATGATGAAGGCAGACAATGGTGCACAATTATCGCCATTGAAGAAGGATATCGAGTGACTGACGTCACCGATGATGATCGGTTTGAAGAATAACCTGACTCAGAAGAGACGAGAGTGGAAGTGAGTTTCATATTTTGGGTGAAAATGATCAAAAGAGAAGTGCCTCAGAGAATTATGTTGGCACTGATACGTCCAGAATACTTTGATGACGACATAGCCCAGGTGCCTGTCTCAGTATGGACCACAGGACCTTATGACGTAGGCCTCCTGAAGGGGGTGGGAGAAGGGAAAACGAAACTGATACCGGGAGCAATTTTACCAAGAGCGCGACAATTCCCCATGTCCAGAGAAGCGGATGAAGGGATCGCGAAGACAATTTCCGCCATGATGGATCAAGGCATCCTGGTGACGTCAGAATCACCATGTAATACAGTGATTTACCCCGTCAAGAAATCAAAAGGAGGGTCTTGCCATTTAATCCAAGATTTACGAGCATTAAACGATATTGTTGAAGCCGAGTTCCCTCTAGTCCCTAACCCATCTATGATCCTGTGTAACATACTGATCGAGTTGAAATATTTCACGGTGATTGACTTGAAAAATGCTTTTTTCTCAATCCCGTTGCACCGTGACTCACAAGATCTGACATCATTTACATTCAGACAAATGCGTCTGAAAAGTACGAGGTTGCCACCGGGGTACTATTAGTCCCCTTCTATTTTCAACAGAGTCCTACAGATGGATCTAAGCAATATTGCTTTAGACAGTGTTGTCTTGCAGTATGTGGATGACATTCTAATTTGCAGCACCACTGAAAAGCAATGCAGGCGCGATTCAGTCCAGCTACTGACTATACTGGCTGTGAAAGGATATAAGCTTGACAAGTAAAAGTTGCAATACTGTCAACAAAAGGTGCTGTACATAGGCCAGCTCATCTCGCATGAAGGGAAAAAAGGTAACCCGAGAAAGGCCTGAAGCTATCATGAACACGGCTAAGCCACTCACGATAAAGCAAATGCAGAGCTTCTTAGGCCTTTGCAACTATGTTAGAGCATGGGTTTTCGATTACAGCACTTATACCAGGCCCTTACTCCAGGCTCTAAAGAAGGCCCAGGTGACAAAGGAAAAAAATTGAATGGACTGAGGCAATGGAAAAGGGGTTTACAGAACTCAAGAGAGCGATATGTATGCCCCCAGTAAAATGGTGTTGAATACAGTTGAGAGCTGCTGGTTGTGGAATACTGGCATAAAGGGCTTTTATATCCAGTGTAACCAAAATGTCTGTCGTGTTATCAAAAGGTATGTTCTCAAATATGTTGATAGTGGACATGGTGTCTTTGAGGTACGTAGGAGTAAGTTGGCATAAAGGTTTCAAGAAAAAAATCAATGAATTTACAGAGGGGTTCAAGTATTGAACCACAACCTGACACAATAGGTCTCCCTGGAGGCTGTGTAGAATTTTTATGGAGTTTAGGGAGTGCATAAAAAGCTGGCGTTCTCTCCTCAGAGGTATTGAGGAATGACTCATCTTTGTCGGCGATCAATTACTAATATCCACTTGATGTGCTTTTCAGCCACAGCACTGCGCCTATCCACTGGGCGCTCAGGGCTCCTGACCTCATCTATGTTTCCTCATCACATGGCGTGCCATCTTCCGTAGGCTTTATTCCATGGACACGCTGGATGCCTACCTACTGGCCGCACTTTAACTGCATCCTGTAAAGTTCTCCTATATGATCAGAACATATAGGTAAGCACTCCATCTTCTGTCATTTTTTGCTATTGGAATTATCACAGTGCTGTTCAGTATTTTGCAAATATTGACAGGGGGTCCTGTTTCCCCCTCCCCTTTCTTACTTCTGGTTACAGCTACTCCCAGGAAGAGATGCCCGCCACCTGGTCTCTTTAACTCATGATGCATCTACCTCTTCACTGATGCTCGTACTAGGATTCAGCAGAACACATCACTACTGAGTTTCTTCACCTCTCCCCCTGGACACAAGCTCAAGGTTGGCTTGCTTTTCTGTTTTTAATTTTACAATTCATTGCTTTTAACCACACAGGTTTGTGCATTTGACACTACCTGTGACACCCTTGCACTTTGTGCTAAGTCTAACACTCCCTCACCTTGTGTTTACCACCCATAGGGAGACACAAGTCTTTGGCCCAGAAGAAGGCACCAGATCCTGGAAGCCGAAACGTCCATGGGTCCAGCTTCAATCGTGTTGGCCCCAATTACACCTTTGGGAATTTTTTCTGTTCCCGACGTAGACCAAGGATTGGTCACCTATAGCTAATAGACTAATATCCAGATACATATAGGCTTTGCCCTGATTCTATAAGGACAAGCACCTTTTCTATATGCTTGCGCTTGCACTAAAGAAAAGCGCCCATTAGACATGCTCTTGCTTTACTACAGTCTATCACCATACCTCACTGCAATTAACTTTTGTAAATTAATTTTATGTTTTCCTTTGCATTTAATTGTTTGTTTTTTCTATTTTGCATTTATACTCATCAGTTTACAACTAATGTGATGTTTTGATGGAATATATATATATGTGAACGACCTATACTTCTGTAAACTTTTCGCTGCAGAAGGCTTTTAGGGCTTTTGTTCCTAGAAAATGTTACTTGATTGCTCTTGTAAGCATCCAATTTTTTTTTTTTTACCTTGATTAAACCCTGGTGAATATATTTGTTGTAATAAACTTACACCATATACAAATTTTGTGTCTACATGTACAAATTAATGTGCATTGAACCCCTTTCCCTGTTGGGATCCTTTAGTCTTTGACACAAGTTCAGAATAGTGGTGACCTTTGCAAACACCAACTAATCCCCTTGTGTTTTGAATAATGGCATACAGCATTAAAAATATGTGTTAATTATCGTCAGGCAGCTACCCCTGTATGTGATATATTGTTACCTCAGCCTTAGGTTCCGCCAGTTAGGCTGTCCCTCCAGTTAATATACCTGGGATAGAAGCCCCTGGCATACTACAGTGGGAGCCTGGACCCAGTCATGAGAGGCCACTTCCTATGCGAACAGAGCTTGGCTGACGCAGCGTATGCCATAGAAGACGACAACCATTGTAATGGGATGCTCCATGATGTTATACGTCGAGCACACATTATTTGCCATCTTAGAAAAAACAAAAGGCACATTGACTTCTCAGAGAGCTTCTGGCTATGAAGTGATCATGTCTAATCCATCGATCAAAATAGTTCAACGTAAAACAGTAAACCCAGCTACGTTCATAGCTGAGCCAGTCACTGAAGGAGAGCCGATAGATGACTGTGCAAACTATGAAGAATTCTATGATGAAATCCCCAGGGTAAAAGAAAATGCCCTGGCGGGTGGTGAGATCGTTTTCATTGACAGTTCTTCAAGAATCAACCAAGAAGACGGACAAAGATACACAGGCGTGGCCGTAGTTAAACACATAGCGAATGGAGAATTTCGAGTACTCATCAGGGCACGAATACCATCTCATTATTCAGCACAGGCTGCAGAATTATTGGCATTGATACTCGCCATTGAGAATCATGCAGACCAGGAAGTAACGGTGTACAGTGATTCTGCCTATGTGACGTCTACAGTGCACGCAGGCCTAGCAGGATGGAGAAGCGGCATGCCAGTGCAGCAAGCAGCCTTATTGGACAGGCTGATTAAGGCACTACAGCTCCCAGTGGGCATAGCGGTCGTGAAATGTGCCGCCCACACCGAAGAGACAGATTTCGTGTCATGTGGAAACCAAGCAGCAGACACGGAAGCCAAGCGTATGGCATCCAAGAGTGAAATGATCATGGAAGTAGAAGTGGCGTGCACCCATGAACTAATGATGATAGCATGAGACACACCAGAAGCCTATAGTAATATGGGGCAGACCCAACTGATGGAGATCCAAGGGGAGGCCCCTCGGGACAAAAAAAACCTGTGGAGGCGTCAAGGGTGTTATTTAAACCCCTCTGACTGGTTGTGGTGCAAGACAGCACTGGTAAACCAGTAATGCCAGTAGTCCTACTAAAAATAGCATTGGAACAGTTGCATTACCCATTTCACATGTCAAAAAAGAATCTAGCTGTCATGAACTACAGAACACGCCCCTTTTGGACTTCCTGGTCCTTGTCTCAACAGGGCTTACACTCCCTAGTACTTCCAACATAGCCGTCCACTGTGAAACACCTTCCTCGCTCTACACCTTGGACGTAGTGTGTTCTATTTATAGACCATGCGTCCAGCGGCTCTGCGCGTCTCAATGCTATTGCGAAGTAGCGACCAGACGTGTGCTCCGTAGCTCATGGTATTGTTTCCCTTGCTTCTTCCAGCCTACCCCATTCCTAGTCCCTTTCCTTCCTTTCTTGATTCCTGGACTCGTGTGCTAGTAGCGCACTCTGTTAATTTCCCGGATTCCTGGATCCTTGCATCCCAGAACTTTGAACGCACGCTGGAGTCGGAAGAGACTCGTGCAGCCTTATTCAAGACTAGATCAGTCCGCAAGAAGGCATTGATCGAGAAATCCAGCTAAGATCGAACACAGGTGAGAAGGGGGGAACTCCTTGACAGTTTGAGAGGCCAACCGACCGAACTCGATATGGACATGGAAGCGGCCGTCCAGGAGCTGATGCGTGGCATGCAAGAGCTATCAACCGAGGTGCAGAATCTAAAAGCGGAAAACGCAGCTCTCAAACAATTAGTTCTATCCCGTGATTCTGCCAAAAAAGAAAGTGTGTTGCTGGGCGGCATAGTGGACAAATACGATGGGTCGGCAAAGACCATTCGCGGATTCCTGGATTCATGTTTGGTCCACTTTACTTTTAAGCCCTACTACTTTTCAACTCCCAGGGCTAAGGTGGGGTTCATAATTTCCCACCTTTCAGGAAACACCTTAACCGGGGCTACGCCCCTTGTTAATTCCGCCAATGCTCTCCTAGATGACTATTATGGCTTCATACAAGCCCTTAAGACCATGTTTGACCATCCAGAGCAGGTTTATAGTGCCCAGGAACGCCTGTTAGACTTTCAGCAAGGATCCCAGGATATGCTCACCTATGTTACCCGATTCAAGCAATTAGTCAAGGAAGCTGATTGGTCCCCTGAGGCGAGTTTTACCCTTTTCAGGAGAGGACTGAATGAGGAGATTAAGGATGAGTTGGCCAGAGTGGCTCGCCCAAACTCATTCCAGGCACTAATGGACCTTGCCATGTAAATAGATTTCCGTATCCAGGAAAGGAAGGCAGAGAAGAAGAAATCCAGAGGTAATCCTTCGAAGCTGTCCTTTGAGAGTACCACCAAGATAGACACAAACCCAGGCTCAGTCTCTGAACCAGAACCCATGAAGATAGGAGCCTTCCGTGGACCTATATCCTCGCAAGAAAGAACGAGAAGGATCATACGGGGTTGTGCATGTATTGTGCCTCAGACAAACACTTGGTTAGGCAGTGTCCTCTGGCCCCTCCTCGGCGTTCGGGAAATGCCAGCTCCCGATCCTAGATGGAGCAGAGCTTCGGGAGAGAGATGTTTGCTCCACATCAATTCCATCTTTGAACTCTCCTGGACAAAACAATTTGGTGATACTACAGGCCTTCCTGTCGCCCTCCAAGAATAAGACCTATCCCATTCTGGCCTTGGTAGACTGCACAGCTATGGGAATTTTCATTGATCAAGACTGGGTTGTTAGTCATCATATTCCGTATGAGACACGAAGCACCATGCAGCCGGTGGAAGCAATCGACGGAAGACCCCTCACTTCAGGACCCATAAACCTGCAGACAAAAGAGATCCAACTTTCCATGAACCATCACCAAGAGCGGATTACATTCGACATCATTAAGTCAGCTCATTACCCCATGGTATTGGGTATGCCCTGGTTACAGAAGCACAATCCGTATATCAATTGGACAGCAGGATCACTATTCCTAGGCTCAGAGTTTTGTATGTTGTTAAGACGGATTTCTGAACTCTGTCCTGGTGGCGCAGAAGTTCAGAAGGCCAACCTAATTACTTGGAACAGGGTAACCTCTGGACGAGCCAGACCAATCAAGGTAGCGATCGCGGCGGTCAAGACTAGGTCTCAAGAGGGGTGAGGGTGACAGAAAGCCCGCAATGAGCTCACAAAGCAAGAGCGCTTACAAACTACTCCAAACAGTTGTTATATCAAAAATATATACACATTTATTTTAAGGCCTTTAAAATAATGACCGTAGCGAGAAAATCACAATATTAAGCCAACACATACCATATCAACACAATATATATACAAATACGACAGTCACAAGCGTTATATGCACGAAATGTGTAGTCCAGCTGAAAGGGAAAGAAAACAGGAAGTGCGATAATGCTTTAGACTCAGTTCGCCTTCAGAGGCACCTAACTAGATGGAAGTCCGAGCCCTGCGAAGAGTGGAGCCTTGTGCTCAAAGTACCTGCACACGCTGGTGCCAACGGGCAAAAGGAGAAGCTCTTCGGAGGAAGTCAGGCAGTTCGGGTTAGTGCACAACAGAAGAAGAACAGGTTCCGCGACTCAAGCGCAGCCTCTACAGTGAGCAGAAGCAGAGCGCAAGTACGGACAAAAGGGTGCTGTTTTTACACAGCGGGGAAAAGCAATGGGCTACTGCAGGAGGTCGACCAGATCCTAGCTATACTACTCACCGGTCCCCGATGCAAGCAGACCCAGGCTTCTCCACGTTAGTTTCAGCAGCTGGCAGGTTCAGAAGAGCCGGGAATGCCTTGTCGTCGTGTAGAGAAAAAAGACGTCCCAATCGAAGAAACCTGCACAGTTTTGTCACCACAGCAGGGCAACGGAGCGGCCGTGTGTATCTGAGCCAAATGTACACTACTCACTTCAGACTTGGGAACGCCAAGTGTACGAAGCATGTGAGAGTGACAAGGACTCGAGATACTACACAACCTGGCGGCGGTTACAGAGCAGGACTCCCGTGTAAGCTGGTCAGTCAACTGGATGGCCCAGAGACGCTTCCGAAGGCTTACTGGCAGGAGATGATGAAGTCGCCGAGAATAGCTGTTCCTGCTATTCCAAAGGTCGAAGAACCAGTACAGGCCTTCTGGTTCGATCAAAGGAGGAAAGGGTTTCACAGGACGACAGCAGTGCAAAGGAGGGGTCCTTCAGCGGGTCACCAGCGATTCCTCGGTCCAGCCTCTTGGTTGCAGGATACTTGGCTCCTGTATTCCTTCGTTCGTGAGAACTCAGGAGATCGACATGGTAGTGGTGTTTCCAGCCCCCTCTTATCCACGGTTCCCTTCGCGCCAAAACGGAGGGGACCCAATGGGAGATCCGCTCATCAACACACACACCATTCGTGGACCAATCACGGACCACGGTGGTCCCAGGCATTCACACCACCCTAGACTCTCTGGCACCCAGGATGTGTATTGAGACCAGACATCCCAGCCCACACCCTGGAGGCACACAAAAGACATGTAGAAGCCCGCGAAAGCATCCGTGTTTCGCGGGAAAGTACATGCCCAAATAAGGAAGGCCCCGGGTCGGCTCGACCTGGGGAAGGTGAAGGGAGCAAGACGGTCAGTGGACAGGACAAAGGAGCCTCGTGGTCTGGCCATTTTGGGAGCCAGGCCACCATTTTGGGTTCAGCGCGAAAAACGCGCTCAGAACGCCAAAAGGAGCTCAAAATACACAAAACGATCGCTGCCACCATTCCAATCCCTGAATGACTTGCACCGATCAAATACAATCCTAAACAAGTATCTAGGGCCTGTAGAAGGCTAGAGACCCAAGAGAGCTGTAACTTAGCTTACAGTGCCCTCTTGTGTCATGTTGCACTAAAGCCGCAACATGATAAAAGAAACTACGGGAAACAGCGTTCCCCGGTACTGACTGTCTTTAGGGCATGTCAGTTTCCCCGTAAGAAAAGGAGCGAAAGCCCAGAGGAGTGCAGCAGAAGGCTGCACTTCTCTGGCAAAGTCAAGAACAAGGTGAAAAACAACAGCAAAAAGTTTAGGGGTTGCCACATGGAAGGAAAATTACCTACAATTACGAAATCTTTCCTAACACTCGCCCCTCCCAGACTATGGACAGGGGGAACTAATCCACCCCTGGATGAGTCTCTTGTTCAGGTCGGTTAAACATTCTGGACAACCCATCAGCATTGCTATGTTGGACACCTGGCCTATGCTCAATAGTGAAGTCGAAGCCTTGTAGACTTATGGACCACCTAAGCAACTTTGGATTCTCCCCCTTCATGTTCATTAGCCACTTTAACGGCTTATGGTCAGTCTGCACAGTGAAATGGGTCCCATAGAGGTAGGGCCTCAGCTTCCTTAGGGCCCACACAACAGAGAAACATTCTTTCTCTACCGTGGACCATCTGAGCTCTCTGTCCTTAAGCTGGCGACTAATAAAACCGATAGGGTGTTCCTTACCCTTCTCATCTACTTGTGATAGTACAGCTCCTATCCCAGTGTCACACCGCGGCCGTGGAAACTCTGGGCAAGATGGAGGCGGTGTTGAGTCTCTACAGCGGTCCGCCTGACGGTCTAGTCGTCTAGGACCGGCAGGTATAATAGGAGACCACGCCCCCCTGCAACTTGCGTTGCAACTCGCTTTGTTAGTCTCCTGACTTTCGTCTGCTTGCAGTGCCCCGTCAAGCGAATCTTATTACTTTTGCTTCATCTGTTATTTCGCTATCCTTAGCGTCTTGACCGATTTTTCTCTACTTCTGTCAGCCCTCGCTTGATTCCTCTTCTCTCGTTCCTCCCTGTTGTACCTACTTGGATTTTCTATCTTTCTTTCGCGGTGTGTTCGGTGTCAGCTGACCCGTGCTACTCCCGCGCCGATTACTCTTTCTCTCTCTGACGCTCGCTTTCCCTCTCTGTCTATCCCTCTTTCATTCTTTCTTTCTCTCGCTCTTCCGTTCTCTTTCGCTATCGCTCTCTCTCTCTTTTCCACTCTCCTTCACTCCTACTCTTTCACGACTGCTCTCTTTCGCTCTCACGCTCACTTCCCCTTTCTCTCTCGCACTCGCATCCTCTCTTTCTCTTTCGCGCTCACACACTCTCACTCTCTCACGCTCGTAGCCTCTCGTTCTATTTCCTCTCTTACCTTGGTCCAGGATTCTTTTGCGTCTAACTACTCCTTAGCCTCCGGTTGGATTTTCTCTTCGCTTCCCGAGAGTGGCCAAACCCTCATCTATAAGGATCAAACCTTGAGCTTGCATTTACAACTGATACCGGACTACGCCAGCCTCTCCAGTCTTCACATCGGACATATCAAGAGCCCCAATTGAAACACAGGGTTTTTTCTGCCTTATCAGGCTTTTTCCCTGTTTGAGGAGCGGACTCCCCTGGGTCCACCTGACTGCCAGATCTATAGGCGGGCAAGGTGGCCTCGGGGGGAGACCGCCCCTATCTCTTCGAACGAAGGAAGGGAAGAAGGACTATTCAGTCAAGTGAAGAAAGAGAAAGTCTACAAACGGAGAGAAGAAGGAGACCGAAGTCTTCAAACCCTGCTGAAGAACCAGGTGAGGAGTCTCAGGGGGCAGGAACTTTTGCACATTGTGACAGATTGCAACGCCCAACTACCGGCATGGCCTCCTTAGAACAATTCCAGGAGATGGTTACAGCTATTCAGGGCCTTCAGGCCGAGGTACAGAATCTCCGGACCGAGAACGCTAACTTACGCCAACAGGTTGCGACACGAGAAGAATCCCGAGGCGATCTACCTCCTCTGACCTTTTCTTTTGGGAAGTACGATGGTAATCCGAAACACCTAAAGGAATTCCTGAATGCCTGTATGGTTTACTTCACTTTTCGGCCCAGGGCATATGAATTGGATAGAACTAAGGTAGGGTTTCTTGTTTCCAACCTTACGGGTAACGCTCTGGCTTGGGCAACCCCACTGATAACACTCGCAGACCCTGCGCTAGCGGATTACGCTCAGTTCACTCAACTGTTGTGTGCCAGGTTTGAGAGACCAGAAGTCCAATATTCTTCTTATGAAACCCTCCTAGATCTCCGTCAAGGCAATCAAGATGTACAGACTTATGCCTCTACCTTTACCAAACTGGCCACAGACTCCGGATGGCCAGATTCGGCTCAACAGACCCTTTTTCGCCGAGGTTTACAGGATGAACTCAAGGATGAGCTGGCCAGAATGGCGCGTCCTACCTCCTTCCAAGAGTTGGTGACTTTATCCCTGCAACTGGAGTACAGATTGCATGAACGAAGGTTGGAAAGAAGGAGATTCAGACTCCATCCCATAGGAGGGAATCCCTCGATAGGTTCTCCTAACAGACCACAACAGGAAGAGCCTATGCAAATAGGAACAACCCGAGGTCCTTTGAACCCCGAGGAACGCAAGAGACGCAGAGACCTGGGTCTCTGCATGTACTGCGGATCTTCGAAACATTTGCTCCGAACCTGTCCAGATGTGCCCCCGAGACGTCCGGGAAACGCGCCTCCCCGGTCTTGAGCAGGGAAAGGAACCGGGCAGGATCAAGGAATCCCTGCAATTCTACTCACCAGGATCCCTCTGCGGATAACAACAGTCTTATGGTGTTTTCTGTGCGTCTAACATTTGAATCCTCCCTATCTGTTGAAGTACTAGCTATGTTGGATTGTGGTGCGGCCGGTAACTTTATTGACATCCAGTGGGCTCAAGAACAAGGCATACCCCTACGTCAGAAGGCCTGCCCTTTGCCTGTAGAAGGAGTCGATGGTGTACCCCTTTCATCCGGTCCCATCATTAAGGAGACAGTTCCGGCTAACATGTCTTTGTCTCAACACCAAGAACGGATTGTCTTTGATGTTATAAGAGCAGCCCATTTCCCAATCATCCTAGGCATACCCTGGCTACGGAAACATAATCCCAGGATTGATTGGTCCGCAAATACCGTCTGTTTTTTGTCACAGTATTGTTCAAAGGAATGTCTACCACAACCCTCTCCTTTGATGAAGAAGGGGAAAGCACAATCGACATGCACTACAGTGGTCCAAACGATTCCACCGCATTATCAGGAGTATGCTGAAATCTTTGAAGACAGGCTACCTCGTTCTTTACCCCCACATCGAGCAGAGGACTGCGGTATCGACCTAAAGCCCGAGTCATCTGTTCCTTTTGGTCGTATGTATCCTATGTCCCTTCCGGAAAGAAGAGCCTTGAAGGAGTACTTGGATGCCAATCTGCAAAACGGTTTAATACAAGAATCCCGTTCCCCAGCAGGAGCCTCAATGTTCTTCATTCCCAAGAAGGGAACCACTGAATTAAGGCCGTGTATAGACTACCGTGGGCTGAATAGCATGACCATCAGGGATAGGTACCCCATGCCTCTCATCAAGGAGGTACTTGAAGCTGTGGAAGGAGCCTCTATCTTTACAAAGTTAGACCTTCGAGGAGCCTATCATTTGTTGAGAATAAGGGCAGGAGATGAATGGAAGACGGCATTTAGGACTCCCATGGGACACTTTGAGTATCGGGTAATGCCCTTCGGACTAGTGAATGCTCCTGCCGTGTTCCAAAGGTTTGTTGACAAGATCTTCTCAGACATGTTATACATCTCTGTGGTTGTCTATTTAGACGATATTTTGATTTTCTCTTCCTCCCTCTCTGAACATCGAAGACACGTCACGCAGGTCCTTCAAAGGCTGAGAGAACATCAACTACTGGTCAAACCTGAGAAATGTGTTTTCGAAACCTCTTCAGTATCCTATTTAGGATTCATCCTTTCTAAGGAAGGAGTACAGATGGATTCGGAGAAGGTTAAGGCAGTTCTCCTATGGCCTACTCCCAGGAATCCCAAGGATATTCAGAGATTTCTGGGACTATCTAACTTTTACAGAAGGTTTATTCCCAACTTCTCGGATATTGTACTACCAATAACCCGTTTGCTTAAGAAGGGTCAGAAGTTCGATTGGGATAAGGAGGCGGATCAAGCCTTTCTCTTACTTAAGAAGACTTTCACCACCGCTCCCATCCTAGTGCAACCAAATCAGTCTCTTCCTTTTGTGGTGGAGACGGATGCTTCCGGAGGTGCCATAGGAGCTGTTCTCCTACAAGCAAGCAAGGATGGAGCAGAACATCCGGTGGCCTACTATTCCAGAACTCTTACACCGAGTGAGAGGAACTACTCTGTTCTGGAACGAGAATTACTGGCTATTCGTCAGGCATGTATAGAGTGGAGACATTTACTGCAGGGGGCTGCCCATCCCTTTCTGGTTCGCACGGACCACCGGAATCTCAAGGTTTTGCAACAGATGGAATGCCGTAATTCTCGTCACGCCCGCTGGGCGTATTTTTTCTCCCAGTTCGACTTTGAAATAACCTACCTTCCAGGAAAGGAGAATACCTTAGCTGACGCTCTGTCCCGCAGTCTGGAGCCCAAGGAAGAACAGAGCCTGGGTGAGATACTTCCTGGTAAGAGAATCTTAGGAATTATCAATTCCTTCATACAAGAAGTTGAGCGTTCGACTAATTTCCCTGGTGTCTCTTCTGACCATAGGACCAGTATGGAAAGGAGAGGGAAACTATTCTTTCATCAAGGATCACTGTATTTACCGTCTGAGAAACTTCAGACACAAGCCTTATTCTGGTGCCATGATCTCCCTTCGGCAGGACATAAGGGCCAAGAAGCAACCCTCCATCTGATATCCAGATATTTCTGGTGGCCGACTATGGACCAGGACGTCAGAACATACGTGAAGGCTTGTCCGGTTTGTGCGGCCAATAAACCCATTACTCATCGGCCCATGGGGTTACTCCAACAAGAACCTCTACCATCACAACCCTGGGAACACATTTCCACTGATTTCATCGTGGATCTCCCTCTTTCAATGGGATCAACGGCTATCATGGTTACGGTGGATACTTTGAGCAAGATGGCTCATTTTTCTCCCTTGCCTGGCCTGCCATCTGCATCCGAAACGGCTGAAGTTTTCCTCAAAGAAATAGTAAGACTGCATGGTCTACCTCGGACCATAGTGTCCGACAGGGGCTCCCAATTCACATCCCGATTCTGGTCGGCTTTATGTAGTACTCTAGGAATAAAGAGAGCTTTATCCTCTGGTTATCATCCCCAAAGCAACGGACAGACAGAACGCCTAAATTCCACCCTTGAACAATATCTCCGTTGTTTTTGCCATCAGGAACAAGATAGGTGGAAATCCTTTCTAACTCTAGCAGAATTCACCTACAACAACACTGTACATTCGGCAACTGGTTGCAGCCCTTTCTACTTTACCTACGGATATCATCCGAGACATATACCTCTCTTTGGAATACCTCCAACTTCAGTCCCTTCGGTAGATCAACGCCTGTTTGAGCTCCGATCCATCCAGAAGGATGCTACTCAGCAGTTGGAGGCAAGTAGAGCTCGATACAAGAAATATGCGGATAAAAAGAGATCTCAAAACCCCGAATGGGAAGTGGGAACCAAGGTCTGGTTGTCAACCAAATATCTCCCACGTTGGGTTCATCCAGGGAAATTCTCAGCCCGCTTTATAGGCCCTTTTCCCATTTTGTCTCAAGTAAACCCTGTGGCTTTTCGATTACGTCTTCCATCCAGGCTGAAAAGGATTCACCCCGTTTTTCATACTTCCCTTCTGAAGGCTTATCATCCTGATCCCATGAACCGTCATATACCCTCTTCTAAACTCCAAGAACCAGAACCGGAAGAATATGAAGTGGAGAGGCTGGTGGATTCACGTTACCGACATGGATCTCTACAATACCTGGTGCAGTGGAAGGGGTATTCGATCGCAGAACGGTCTTGGGAGCCCAGAAGGCATATTCACGCCCCACAACTTTTAAGACAGTTCCATCGCCTACATCCGGGAAAACCTGGGGGAGAGTCGATGAAGAGAGGGCATACTGTCACACCGCGGCCGTGGAAACTCTGGGCAAGATGGAGGCGGTGTTGAGTCTCTACAGCGGTCCGCCTGACGGTCTAGTCGTCTAGGACCGGCAGGTATAATAGGAGACCACGCCCCCCTGCAACTTGCGTTGCAACTCGCTTTGTTAGTCTCCTGACTTTCGTCTGCTTGCAGTGCCCCGTCAAGCGAATCTTATTACTTTTGCTTCATCTGTTATTTCGCTATCCTTAGCGTCTTGACCGATTTTTCTCTACTTCTGTCAGCCCTCGCTTGATTCCTCTTCTCTCGTTCCTCCCTGTTGTACCTACTTGGATTTTCTATCTTTCTTTCGCGGTGTGTTCGGTGTCAGCTGACCCGTGCTACTCCCGCGCCGATTACTCTTTCTCTCTCTGACGCTCGCTTTCCCTCTCTGTCTATCCCTCTTTCATTCTTTCTTTCTCTCGCTCTTCCGTTCTCTTTCGCTATCGCTCTCTCTCTCTTTTCCACTCTCCTTCACTCCTACTCTTTCACGACTGCTCTCTTTCGCTCTCACGCTCACTTCCCCTTTCTCTCTCGCACTCGCATCCTCTCTTTCTCTTTCGCGCTCACACACTCTCACTCTCTCACGCTCGTAGCCTCTCGTTCTATTTCCTCTCTTACCTTGGTCCAGGATTCTTTTGCGTCTAACTACTCCTTAGCCTCCGGTTGGATTTTCTCTTCGCTTCCCGAGAGTGGCCAAACCCTCATCTATAAGGATCAAACCTTGAGCTTGCATTTACAACTGATACCGGACTACGCCAGCCTCTCCAGTCTTCACATCGGACATATCAAGAGCCCCAATTGAAACACAGGGTTTTTTCTGCCTTATCAGGCTTTTTCCCTGTTTGAGGAGCGGACTCCCCTGGGTCCACCTGACTGCCAGATCTATAGGCGGGCAAGGTGGCCTCGGGGGGAGACCGCCCCTATCTCTTCGAACGAAGGAAGGGAAGAAGGACTATTCAGTCAAGTGAAGAAAGAGAAAGTCTACAAACGGAGAGAAGAAGGAGACCGAAGTCTTCAAACCCTGCTGAAGAACCAGGTGAGGAGTCTCAGGGGGCAGGAACTTTTGCACATTGTGACACCCAGTGTCAGAGGCGTCCGTCTGCACGATAAAAGGTCTTTGATAATCAGGGGCCCTGAGGACAGGGGCCTGGCACAAGGAGTCTTTTAAGCCATTGAAGGCCTTCTCACACTCGTCGGTCCAAGTTACCTTCTTGGGTTTCTTCGGAGTGGTGAGGGCATTCAGAGGAGCAGCTATGGTGCCATAGTCTGCCACAAAATTGCGGTAATACCCCGTGAGTCCTAAGTAGGCTCTCACTTGGGTTTGTGTAGTGGGGGTAGGCCAGTCTTGTACTGCTTGTACTTTACTGGGTAGAGGCTGTATCCTCCCTCCACCTACTTCATGTCCAAGGTAAACCACTGAGCCTTGTCCAATCTGGCATTTACTAGCCTTTATGGTCAAGTGGGCTTTCTGAAGAGCCTGGAGCACAATCCCGAGGTGTTTCACATGGTCTTCCCAGGTGGCACTGAAAACTGCTATATCGTCCAGATATGCAAGACAGAATACGTCCAACCCATTCAACACATGATTCACAAGCCTCTGGAAAGTGGCAGGTGCATTCTTCAACCCGAACGGCATTACCCGGAATTGGTAAAGGCCGTCTGGAGTAGAAAATGCTGTCTTCTCCTTGGCATGTTCTGCTAAAGCTATTTGCCAATAGCCAGCAGTGAGGTCAAACGTGCTGAGGTACTTGAAGGCACCCAAAGTATCCACCAGCTCATCTGTTCGAGGCAAGGGGTGTGCATCTGTCTTGGTGACAGCATTCAGAGCCCTGTAATCCACGCAGAACCTCAATTCCGAAGTGCCTGCCTTTGGAACCAAAACCACAGGGCTGGACCAAGGACTACTAGAGGGTTCAATCACCCCAAGGTCTAACATCTTGTTGACCTCGGTCTTAATATAAGACCGTACTTTGTCTGACATCCTGTATCCCCTACTTTTGGTAGGTACACTGTCTCCTGTGTCTATGTTATGTTTGCACCAAGGTGTCAAACCAGGCGACTGTGAAAACAGGGGGGGAAACTGCCTAAGCAAACTTTTCACCTCAGCCTGCTGATCAGAAGTCAGGTGAGGGGCCACTCGGACACCCTCAAAGGAGTTATCTGAAGGACCGCTCTGGAACAGGTCGGGGAGAGGTTCAGACTCCTCTTCCTCAACATCTGAAGCCAGTAGCAGTGCTGCGATTTCGACTCTTGGGACGAAAGCCTTCAGCCTATTCACGTGAAACACTTTTGGAGCCTGTCCAGGCCTTCTAAGGTCCACTAAATAGTTAACCTCACCCAGGGGCTCCACCACTGTGTAAGGGCCTGACCATTAGTCCTGTAAAGCTCGAGGCCTTATGGGATTCTTTATCAGGACTTGCTGACCAGGTGTAAAGTTGATGAGGGAAGCTTTCTGGTCGTACCAATGTTTCACCAGCGCTTGTCCTGCCTTCAGTTTATCACTAGCCAAGCCCATCAGAAGTACCATCCGTTTTCTGAGCCCTAGCACATAATCAACTACGTTGGTAGTAACAGGGGGAGTGGGCATCTCCCATCCCTCTTTGACGATGGCTAAGGGTCCCCGTACGGGATGACCGAACAGAAGTTCGAAGGGGCTGAAGCCAACACCCTCCTGTGGTACCTCTCGGTAGGCAAACAGTAAGCATGGTAAAAGAAGATCCCATTTTCTTCTCTGAGGCTCCTCCAGAGCCCCAATCATGCTCTTTAACGTTCTGTTGAAACGTTCCACCAGACCATTGGTCTGGGGGTGGTATGCAGAAGAGAACTTGTAGGTGACCCCACATTCTTTCCACATAGCCTGCATATACTTCGACATAAAGTTGCTGCCACGATCTGACACAACTTCTTTAGGGAAGCCAACCCTAGTAAATATGCCAAGTAAAGCTTTTGCAACTGACTTGGCAGTTACAGTTTTCAATGGGATGGCCTCAGGATATATGGTTGCATGGTCGACCAGCACCAGGATAAACCTATTGCCTGAGGATGTTTGCGGGTCAAGGGGACCAACGATGTCGATCCCTACCCTCTCAAATGGTACCCCCACAACTGGGAGCGGTACCAACGGAGCTTGGATTGTCGCGCCAACCTTACCAGACAACTGGCAGGAGGCACAACTCCTGCAGTGACTTTCTACTTGCACCCCCATCTTGGGCCAGTAGAAGTGCATGGATAACCTTTGCTTGGTCCTCTTCATACCAAGGTGACCAGCAAGGGGAACTTCATGCGCCAACTGCAGGAGGAAGGCCTAACAGCAAGGGGAACCACCAAACTCCTATGGTCTCCTTCTGTAGACTCTGTGGGCTCACTATACAGGAGTCCACCTTCCCAATAAATCCTATGCGTCCCAGGAGGTTCACCCTCAAGCTGGGAGCAGGCCTGTCTCCTTAGGCCTTCCAGAGATGGGCACTCACGTTGGCCTTTACTGAATTCGTCCCTATCAGGACCTCCTTCAACTAACAAGTCTTTTAGTTCAGGATGATCGTTGGGGTCGAATACTTCAGGCATCGCCACCTCCTCGTCAGGCCCGGGCGATTGACCAACTTCCTCCACCGCAGTGGTAGGCGAGCTCGGGGGAATATTCTCTTTCCCTCGTCGTGACTTGTCGACTCCTTTCGCCTTGGGTTTCCCCTTCGGCTGGGGCGGCGTATTGGACTTGGCCAATGCTGCCCGTGCTTGAGACCGTGTGTAGGGTCTTTCGGCAGTGTCTCCTACGAGCCCTAAAGCTCTGAGATCATTACCTAACAAGACCTTTCCCGGGACGTTTCTCTGAATGCTCACTGGAATCCTGACTGCTGTACCATTTAAAGTAAGATTTACAGGTATTACTGGAAACATACGGAGAGGGCCGTCAGCCAATTTAGTGGGCATCAGAGTAGCTCTGGCAACTTCCTCTGAGTCTACCAAGGTAGAATCCACTACAGTGCGACTGCACCCACTATCGCTAAGAGCTGGAGTATCCACTCCATTGATCAGCACACTGTCTTTAAAGTAGTGCTTGGTATTATCCGGAATCCTAGCATAAGCCTCTGCGACTTTAGCCTCCCAGGAACCCAGGGACACTAAAACTACCTCAGCCTCTATCCCGCTGGGAAATGAGTCTGAGGAGAAGGATGCTCCTGTAATCTCTTCTTCCTCGTAGGAGGAGAAGGCCAGATTAGCGGAGTGGACCCCCAAAGGTCTAACCTTACAACGGGGATCCCCCTTCACGTGGTCAGTTGCTCCACAAGCAAAACAAGATCCATTGGGTCTGTTTACATAGGGAGGCTTATTGTAACCAGAGTTTTGTTTTGGAGGCGGACCTCCACTACCCTGTAAATTCTCTTGTGTCCTACCCTTATTTTTCTTTTTGTGGCCCTTATGGGAAGAAGATTTAGCAGATTCTCCACCCTCCATATCTTTGGACTTTTTCGCTTCCTCCTGCTTACCAGGATGAGTTTTGTCCTTATGGGGCACTCGATGTGACACCCATAAGTTGGCTGCAATGGCCAGCTTCTTAGGATCTATCTCCTTCGAATCGGCCAAATGCTGCTTAAGCTCCGGGGAAGAAGATGCAAAAATGTGTTCCAGCATGACAAGATTTATCATGCCTTCGAAGGTAGAAACCTTATAACCTTCGACCCAGCCAGTTAAGTTTTTCAAGGATTCAGTGACATAAGATACCCAAGTACCACCTTCCTTTTTCTTCCCAAACTTTAAAATGAGAGTTTGCTTTAACATTGCGAAATCAGCTCGCTCAGCCTTCGACATTTCCATAATGGCACTACAGCCAGAATGGGGCAGTCTGCTGAGTAACCATGCAATCTTATCAGCATTGTCAACTTGTTGAACTTCGCATGCATACTCAAACGCATTCAGCCAGTCCATAATGTCATTCCTTTCCTCATACACACTGAGCAGATCTTTCGGAAACCGTGGATGAGAGGAAGCCCCAGACCCATGTCCAGGACCCTTGGACCCATTTGCAACCTGAAGCTTGGCCAGTTCCAACTGGTAATCCCTGTCTTTTTGTTTTTCTGCCTGTTCGATTTTTAGTTTGGCTATGCTGAATTCAAGCTCCTGCTGCCTAAACCGCAGCTCTTGCTTCTTGAATTCAAACATAGCCTCCCCATCAGCACTGGCAGAGGAAATATTAGACATCACATCCTCCCTGTCCTCGTGGTCGTGATGGATCAGTGCAGCGACAGAACCGTCAGTTCTACCAGTGAGAGCAGCCCCACCACCTTCTGCACTGTCCTCAGAAGTTATAGCGTCAAGCTGCACTTCTTGCCACGCCACGATTCTTTGGATCATTTCCAATTTAGTGCCTTGAGAGGAAACACCTCTCTCCGCACACATCTTCTTCAATGTTTCTGATTTGGAAGCATTTAAAGTTAACAAGGTATTTGTTTCCATACTGTTAGATAGGACTATGGCCTTTTTAAAGTTATACTACAACAATTCACTACGTGTCCTGGTTGGAATAACCTGAAATGCCTTAGTTCGTGCGCAACACTGGATACCTTCAGTCGTATCCCAACGCTGTACACCAATTTGTTAAGACGGATTTCTGAACTCTGTCCTGGTGGCGCAGAAGTTCAGAAGGCCAACCTAATTACTTGGAACAGGGTAACCTCTGGACGAGCCAGACCAATCAAGGTAGCGATCGCGGCGGTCAAGACTAGGTCTCAAGAGGGGTGAGGGTGACTGAAAGCCCGCAATGAGCACACAAAGCAAGAGCGCTTATAAACTACTCCAAACAGTTGTTATATCAAAAATATATACACATTTATTTTAAGGCCTTTAAAATAATGACCGTAGCGAGAAAATCACAATATCACAATATTAAGCCAACACATACCATATCAACACAATATATATACAAATACGACAGTCGCAAGCGTTATATGCACGAAATGTGTAGTCCACCTGAAAGGGAAAGAAAACAGGCAGTGCGATAATGCTTTAGACTCAGTTCGCCTTCAGAGGCACCTAACTAGATGGAAGTCCGAGCCCTGCGAAGAGTGGAGCCTTGTGCTCAAAGTACCTGCACACGCTGGTGCCAACGGGCAAAAGGAGAAGCTCTTCGGAGGAAGTCAGGCAGTTCGGGTTAGTGCACAACAGAAGAAGAACAGGTTCCGCGACTCAAGCGCAGCCTCCACAGTGAGCAGAAGCAGAGCGCGAGTACGGACAAAAGGGTGCTGTTTTTACACAGCGGGGAAAAGCAATGGGCTACTGCAGGAGGGCGACCAGATCCTAGCTATACTACTCACCGGTCCCCGATGCAAGCAGACCCAGGCTTCTCCACGTTAGTTTCAGCAGCTGGCAGGTTCAGAAGAGCCGGGAATGGCTCGTCGTCGTGTAGAGAAAAAAGACGTCCCAATCGAAGAAACCTGCACAGTTTTGTCACCACAGCAGGGCAACGGAGCGGCCGTGTGTATCTGAGCCAAATGTACACTACTCACTTCAGACTTGGGAACGCCAAGTGTACGAAGCGTGTGAGAGTGACAAGGACTCGAGATACTACACAACCTGGCGGCGGTTACAGAGCAGGACTCCTGTGTAAGCTGGTCAGTAAACTGGATGGCCCAGAGACGCTTCCGAAGGCTTACTGGCAGGAGATGATGAAGTCGCCGAGAATAGCTGTTCCTGCTATTCCAAAGGTCGAAGCACCAGTACAGGCCTTCTGGTTCGATCAACGGAGGAAAGGGTTTCACAGGACGACAGCAGTGCAAAGGAGGAGTCCTTCAGCGGGTCACCAGCGATTCCTCGGTCCAGCCTCTTGGTTGCAGGATACTTGGCTCCTGTATTCCTTCGTTCGTGAGAACTCAGGAGATCGACATGGTAGTGGTGTTTCCAGCCCCCTCTTATCCACGGTTCCCTTCGCGCCAAAACGGAGGGGACCCAATGGGAGATCCGCTCATCAACACACACACCATTCGTGGACCAATCACGGACCACGGTGGTCCCAGGCATTCACACCACCCTAGACTCTCTGGCACCCAGGATGTGTATTGGGACCAGACATCCCAGCCCACACCCTGGAGGCACACAAAAGACATGTAGAAGCCCGCGAAAGCATCCGTGTTTCGCGGGAAAGTACATGCCCAAATAAGGAAGGCCCCGGGTCGGCTCGACCTGGGGAAGGTGAAGGGAGCAAGACGGTCAGTGGACAGGACAAAGGAGCCTCGTGGTCTGGCCATTTTGGGAGCCAGGCCACCATTTTGGGTTCAGCGCGAAAAACGCGCTCAGAACGCCAAAAGGAGCTCAAAATACACAAAACGATCGCTGCCACCATTCCAATCCCTGAATGACTTGCACCGATCAAATACAATCCTAAACGAGTATCTAGGGCCTCTAGAAGGCTAGAGACCCAAGAGAGCTGTAACTTAGCTTACAGTGCCCTCTTGTGTCATGTTGCACTAAAGCCGCAACATGATAAAAGAAACTACGGGAAACAGCGTTCCCCGGTACTGACTGTCTTTAGGGCATGTCAGTTTCCCCGTAAGAAAAGGAGCGAAAGCCCAGAGGAGTGCAGCAGAAGGCTGCACTTCTCTGGCAAAGTCAAGAACAAGGTGAAAAACAACAGCAAAAAGTTTAGGGGTTGCCACATGGAAGGAAAATTACCTACAATTACGAAATCTTTCCTAACATATGTCCCACTGTCTATTCCTGGATCCCTCCATGACACCCCCTAAGGAACCACTAAGAAACCAGCAAACACCACTCATGGTTTCCAATATCATACAAGTCCCAGAGGCCTATCAGGGATATGCTGATGTATTTTCAACTGCCATAGTCCAGGCCTTAGCCCCTCACAGACCTGAAGACTGTGCCATAGATACAGATCCCTCAGCAGTGATTCCCTTCGGCAGAATGTTCATCCTTTCCGAACCAGAGAAAAAGGCCCTCTGAGAATACCTGGATACCAACCTTGAAAACGGCACCATAAGACCCTCAAAATCTCCAGCGGGTGCTTTGTTGTTCTTTGTTCCCAAGAAGGACACCAAGGAACCAGACCTTGCCTCGACTATCGTGGCTTAAATCAATGCACCCTCAAAGATCGGTACCCACTGCCCCTGATCTTGGATAATCTGGAAGCTGTGAGAGGTGCCGTAATATTCACCAAGTTGGATCTCTTTGGTGCCTATCATTTGATCCGTGTCTGGGAAGGAGACGAATGGAAAACAGCCTTTAGAACACCCTTTGGTCACTATGAATATCTAGTCATGCCCTTTGGACTAGCTAATGCCCCCGCAGTTTTTCAACGTTTTATGGATAGGGTGTTTTCTGACATGTTATTCCCCTTCGTCATTGTCTATCTGGATGACATATTGATCTTTTCCAAGGATCCTCTAAAGCATGAAGAACATGTAAAGGCAGTATTACAACGACTCTGTGAACACAAACTTTTAGCCAAATCTGAAAAATGCTTGTTTCACGTTACTTCTGTTCACTACCTAGGATTCATCCTTAGCCCAGAAGGAATTGGTATGGACCCTTCAAAGGTAAAGGCCATACTGGCATGGCCCGCTCCCACGTCCGTGAAACAAGTTCAATCCTTCCTGGGGCTTGCCAACTTCTACCAGAAGTTCATTGCTACCTTTTCCGAGTTCGTTCAGCCGATCGTTGCTCTCTTGAAGAAAGACACCCCCTTTATTGGTCTACACTGCAAGATAAGGCATTCCAACGTTTAAAGACAGAGTTCCCGCAAGCCCCCATCTTGGCCCAACCCGACATAAATCGGCCATTCCTAGTGGAAAGGGATGCCTCTATCTACGCCATAGGAGCGGACTTGAAGCAGGAACTTGAGGATAAACTGGAACACCCCACTGCTTACCTCTCACAAACCCTGACTCTCAGTGAGACACACTATTCCCTCCTGGAAAAGGAACTGTCAGCCATCCGCCAAGCCTTCACTGAATGGCGACATCTACTTCTGGGTGCTAGATATCCAGTTCAGGTCCGCACGGACCATCGGAATCTTCAAATTCTACAGTCGTTGGAGGAGTGCAGGAACAGTCGTCAGGCGCATTGGGCCTACTTCTTTGCCCAGTACCAAATTCCAAATCACTCATGTTCCCGGATCACAAAACATGATTGCTGACGCCTTATCTCGACGTCCTGACTATGTAACTACTGAAGACAAGGCATATCCTAAGATATTTCCCCACACGATCTTTGTAGCTCAAGCAGTCAACCTCCTGGAAGAAATTTGAGTGCAAACCCAATCCTCTGACCTCTGGAAGGATATTTCAAGGAAGAACCCATGGAACCTAAGAGTTAAGGAAAGATATTTATTCAAGGACAATGCACTGGTCATTCCTACACAGAAATTACAACAAAGAATAATAAACCTCTGTCATTATACCCTTCACTCCGGACATCGTGGCATAACCAACACCCTCCGACTCATACAAAGATAGTTTTGGTGGCCTGGAATGAAGACCAACATACAGCAGTACATCAAAGCTTGTTCTGTCTTCAGTCAAAATAAACATGATAACAAGAGACCGGCGGGTCTTCTACTGCAACCTACACTGCCAACAAGGCCATGGGAATTCATTGCTACAGACTTCATTGTGGAATTACCATCTTCCCAATGATACACGATCATCATGGTTACCATAGACTTGTTCACTCATATGGCTCATTTTACATGCCTGTGTAAGCTGCCATCCTCGTCCGAGCCTGCTGGAATCTTCCTGGAACACATATTCCGTTTACATGGACTTCCTTCCAAGATCATATCTGATCGAGGACATCAATACGTCTCTCAATTCTGGGAACATCTCTGTCGCATTTTGGGAATCCAACGCACCCTCTCGTCTGGTTATCATCCCCAAACCAACGGGGCCACAGAACCTGCTAATCAGACCCTGGAGCAGTATCTTCAATGTTTCGCCACCAAGGTTCAGGATGACTGGTCGCTCCTGATACCCGTGGCTGAATTTGCCTACAATAATTCCGATCATTCAGCACTTAAAACCAGTCCATTTTATTGTAGCCAAGGTTTCTTTTTACCAGGCGTCCTTACCGGGTCCCGCGAGGCAACCTCGTAATGTGGTGGAACGGGTTTAACGGGTCCGCCCCCTTTTGCGGAGCCCGTTAACCCGTTCTGCCAGGTTCGTAATGAGCCCCTAAGACTTTGTTTTGCAGAATTTATGGTATCCTCCAGAAGAAATATCACAAGGGATGTTCTGTCCTGTGTCCAATTAGTACTAGAGACATATCCATCACTTGTAGGGCGAGTCACCAGTGTCACAGGCTTTATTCAAGATCCTGCCAACAAGAAAGTAATCTGGCAACTGCTTACTGTCATCGCGGAAGCCTTCGCTGTGTTACCAGAATACAGTGATAAGGACACAAATGCTTCCACCACAGGCGATAGTAGATGAACTCACAAACACGCTTTTCTTTCGCATTATAGAAGAGTGCCCAGCAATCATCGGGAGAACCACCGATACCCTCACGTTCATTAGAGATCCAAGAAACACTGAACAGTTGCACCAGCTGTGGGCTAAGCTCAGCTACCTGGTCGCAATCCACACAGCAGGAA
This sequence comes from Ambystoma mexicanum, assembly GCF_040938575.1. Classification (NCBI taxonomy): domain Eukaryota; kingdom Metazoa; phylum Chordata; class Amphibia; order Caudata; family Ambystomatidae; genus Ambystoma; species Ambystoma mexicanum. Next base: position 974,560,653 of record NC_090925.1, read on the forward strand.
AGTGCAGAGACTGTTCACGTCAAAAGAAAGGCCTGTGATCCAGAACCCAGCAAAGCAGGACAAATGTCCCTTTCTCCCGAGGACAGCCGACTGGCACACAACATCTTGTTTCATCTAGTCATTAACTTTCCAGAAATGGTGGGGAGACCTGCCGAGGTTGACATCATCACCTTCATCAGAGATCCAGCTAATGTCACGCATATGGGAACGCTCCTACATGGAATTATGCTCCAATTGGAAATGTCCAACTTCCAAAGAGGGTATCTTGAGGAGATTCCAGTGAAACCTTCTGCCGAGGGACAGATCAAGGAAGGCAAGGAAGCTCTTCATCTTTCCGCTGAGGGACAGATCCAGGAGACAGAGTCAAAGCTCTTCATCTTTCCGCCGAGGGACGGATCCAGGAGACAGAGTCAAAGCTCTTCATCATCTTTCCGCCGAGGGACAGATCGTGGGAACAGAGACAAGAACTTCATCATTTTATTTTATTTTATTTTTTGACTTTTATTTTAATTGATTGCTATTTGATCCATTTCTTCGCATTGAACAGGTTCCAGCATGTCCTCAGGACTGAAGCAAATTCAGGGGGGGGGACTGGGAACTGACCTATTTTGAATATGCACAATGAACGTCCCTCACCAAAGTTGTTAGTCTAACCTTTTTCCATAGTATAGCAAGGGAACTGTATCCCATAACCAGAGACAATCATCACCCGCGAGAGGGGGGACACTTGAGAAGCACAAGACACTTTATGATACAAACTTTCTGAGAAACAATAATGGAGTAAGTGAAAAGAATATAATTTTAACAGTTGCTATGATTAAAATGGGGGCCCAAAACAGTTACCTGGTCCTCCCACAACCAGGGGCGCACCCGCTTCCCTGGAAGGAAATTGTCTTTCTGTCATTAACAATCAGAACTGCATTCTTTATTGGTGCACGAAGCGTTCCAATTTCAGTGCACCCACCAGATAATGTATGCATGAGTACCACGAAAGCACCCAGACCCAATATAGTTATTCCAGGTCCAAGAAAATCTGATGGTAAGGTAAACAAACTAAAATTGAGTGTAATTAGTAGTGATTCATACACACTTGAGGTAACAAATGAAGAGAAAAGCTGGAGACAGGGTCAGCACGGAATGAATGAAAACGTAGCACTGACCACTACACGCACACACACACTGAATGCACACAAACCAGGGTAAGTGTCAATGGCTACAGAACCTCAAACGAAGACAACAAAAGGCACAAGACTGCCTACCGAACAACCCATCCCAGAATATAGTAAAGGTGACCGAAAAGCACCAAGTGAAAGGCTTATTAAAGAAGATATAGCAAAAGCCCTCAAGAAGACAGAAGCGGCTACGGGAGAATTCACTGCAAGGACACCAATGTTGATAGATCATTTATTCCCGTTCATAGCTAGAGCGAAGAAACTAATAGAGGAACTGAAAAACAGAACCATGGAGACTGTAGTGACAAGCACACCAGTTCCAACACAAGGAACAAGCACCAGTCCCACGATGCAGCTTTACGTTGGGCTGATGGCAGACAGGTGGCGGTTAAAGGCACTCTACGCAAAAATACAAGAGGAGAGGAATAGAATTGTAAAACCTCTTCCTATCACATCGATGCAGATAATGAAAACAGCTTCACCGACCAGAATGCCTGAGAGTCCTCCAGCAAGGAAAAGTCACACAGACGCATTTAGAGATGTAGTTATAGCTAACTACAGAAAGACACTAAGAATCAAGAGAAGCCCACATGAAGATAACAATGAACTAAATGATTACCTGGACAGCACAGCACATCTAGGAAACAACATTTGGTACCAACACATGAAAAAGGTTGGAAGAAGAAAATCAGAAGGAGAATGCTTCATCTATGCGCTTCTACCGTACAGCATGGGAAAATCCAAGATCTTTGTGGCTGTAGAAATTGATGTTCCAACAGCGCACTGTATGTCACACGTGATAATGTGCAACACCAGAGGACAGTTTATGTGTAGGGACGCCTCATTGATATGGGCAACTGAAACGGATTACCCAGATGAAGACGGTTACATCCAGGATATCAAAACAAGAAACAGAGCGCATACTAAGAATCACGTGATCAGGTCTGAGAAGCCTGAATTTAAAGGATCAGGAACAAGATGGGAGATAAACCTGAGGCTGAACGTCCCAGGAAAGACTCCAGAAGAGGCTCAAATTTGGAAAACAGAGGCCCAATGCAGATTTGAGGGACAGTGGTTTCCCCAAATGGATGGGAAGAAGGTGGTAAACGGTATATCATATTGTGCCTCCTTTATTGTATATATTGGCCTAAGCCCAGTCGCTCTGCGAAGAAAACCGTGTTGCAAAGTTCCGATTCTAGTTCGACTTTGCCGCCATTTTAGGTCCATCCGCCATTTTGATTTCCATTTCAATGTAATTATGTGTTCTAAAATGGTGGACAGTGTTTCCCACTTGTAACTGAGCCGTCCTGAACTTTGTATTGAAGTTAATGTATAAACTGTCCATTTGCTGAATGCTTGGGTTAAGTAAAGAGACCTTGTCCCATGCCTGACTTGCAGATAGAGGATTGTCTGCACCAATAAGTCTGATCCGCGGACATACATCGACCACAATGTGGAACAAATACTGAACGTGGACACTAGCTGAACTGCATTGTAAAGGACATGTGTTAAGGCTTCTTTTTAAATCCAAGAATACACTGTTGCCATTGTAACTTGTTAGTGAACTCGGCACAAACTCTAGACCATGGACTATTAACTCACAGAGGGGCTGGGCATTATTGTCAAAAATGTTTATAATGCACAACTGTTAAGACGTCCAGTACCTCTCACTTCTCACACCGAAAGGGCTGGTATTCACTGTGATGTACTGAAGGCCATATAGCTATCTGATTTTGTTTCTTTGTAACTGTACAGTGTTAGAATAAAGATCTGTGAATCTTTATAAGCCTGTGTTTGATGTATTTCCTTTGAATGTCCACGTTCCTGCACTAGTGATCCCAAAAAGTGACCTGAATATTGACAGTTTTCCGAAAGCAGATGCTCACCTGAGGAAAAGGAGATCAGTGAAGCTGGTATCCCGGATAAGAGAGAAAATAACTTTTCTGCAAAATCAAAAGAAGCATTCCATGCAATCCCATATGAACACAGGCTGTTTAGCCTCACCTCATCAGTGTTCAGAACAATCCCCATGCCAAGATTCCAAGTTGGAGTAAATACAAAATGGTTGCAGATAACCAGATGGGAGGTATTGAAAACCATCAACGAAACCATAAAAGGATTCAATGCGATTAAGGAAGAACTAAGAGCAATCCGATTGATGACCCTCCAGAACAGATATGTACTTGACATGATCACCGCGATGGATGGAGGTGTTTGCGCAAAAATTGGAGAATCATGTTGCACATTTATACCTTCGCATGATGAAGAAAATGAAACCTTAACTGAAGCCATAAGTATGCTGACAAGCCTACAGAACCAGATGATCAATGAAACTGACGAAGTTGATGATGACAGCTGGTTCGGAACTCTATTCTCATGCGTCCCACGATGGATGGCGGACATATGCTATTAATGATACTACTAGGATTTTATGTTATCAAGATAATCATCACACAATGCCAGAAAACTGCAAAGAAAGCCACAGGGATGAAGATCATGATCGATGTCAAACCAGGATGGAAGCCGAGAGACCTGACTGATGAAGAAATTAGAGAATTTGTGAAGGCCAGCGAATTTGCGCCAGAAGGAACAAAGTTTGTGTATCCCAGAAAACGAAGAAAGTATGAAGGAAAATGGATCTATTGCAGCCCAAATGGACAATGCCAGTTAATGACCTGGAACAAAGACGAACATGTAAAAACAGCAGGAAGTCTGAAAGGAGTGATAAAAATATGGACTCCAAAGAAACACACGTCACACCATCATGTACAAACCCAGAAGACGATGAACAAGATGCAGAAGAACCAAGTAAGATGATTCCAAAGAAGGAAGCAGAAGTGGTCGATGAACCAACCAGAGGGGGGAGTGTAGAGGAGGTCCCAGATACGGCCTGCACTCCAGCCCCCATTTTGAGGTACCAGGAACATACTCGCCAAGATATGTGATGTATGAGGAACAATTAAACCAACAGAGAGCTGCACTTGGACTCTGCCCAGTGCCCATCAGAAGAGCAATGCCTGTTGAAGTGACTATAACCAGACAACCATGGGCAGCCCAGTACCCACTGAGACAACCGTACCAGCAGTTAACACAAAATGAAGACTACTTGCAAACTGTCCCCGAAGAGACCCAAAGAGCCTTAATGGAAGGCGAGTGGTGATGACCTAAGAGCCTGGACAGGCGTACAGATGAACATAAACGACAATCGAAAGATGACACACAAGGGTGAAATGTGAAGATTAATGATGTAATGGACTTGTAAGAAGAAACAATGTTGATATATAAAGAAACGTGACCATGAAGTGAGATGAAATATGCAACTAACTAACGCCTTTAAATAGGCTTGGAACACAAGAAGCTAAAGAAACGGTACTGCTTGCAATGCTTAGTAGAAGAATAGAGCGGCAAGCGCCAATTATATATCTACCTCAATGAAGCACATTATACAAGTGCGACTCCATTTTGTAAAAACAAAATTAAGCCCAGGCTGCAAGGGGCCAACCAGGCCAAGATGCATATTCCAACTAAAGCCAGAAGGAAAGAGCGGTATCAAAACTGAGCACAAAGCAGCTCATGCCTGGGAATTCGAGGTCAACTCAAGGAAGGGAGGAGAGCGGCAACTTCGAAGAATCGAAACTTCAGAGCATAGCAGCCTGCCCCATGAAGGTCGAGATAAGGAGGCCCCAGGTTGGTGGCAAGGCTAGGAAAGAATCAAATACACGAAAAGAAGGAAAATGAAGCAGATTCACAGTGAAAAAACACGTGACTAGCCAAGCACGAAGAGGTAACAATGTATGATGTCACCCAGAGTCCGAGGATGCCATAACTTTTCCTGATAAGAAGCTGCAGTTTCGAGGCCATCCTCAGCCAACTAATTGACACATAGCCCTAAAGTACTGATTGATGGAAGGGAGGCAGGTTGAATCTTGGGGCACACCGCATCTGGGTGTCCATTCTGCATGCTGCTAATTAAAGTGGAGATTTATGTCTAGGGGTGTAACCTACCCAATCATAATGGACCAAATAATCTAGTGTCCTATAGCTAGTAGAACCAATGAGACGTCGTACTTGTAGTCACGTCTATCATGACTGATGTAGAGTAATGGGTGTAGACGCCCACCCAATAAGAGTTATCCAATCCTCACACTCTGTTCCCATATAAAGATATAGCCTCTATACTTAAGTTACCTTTCCCAACCAATAGATTGCATGACAATTTTGGGGTGTAGCACGTCAGTGATGACGAGAATGTACTGTAATTATTGCTGCCTGAATGAAGAATTTGGAAGTTGAAGCGAGACAGGCGATCGCATCACTGTTCATTTCCATTTGTTTCCCCGTTTCTTTGTACTTGTCATTAAACTGACTTCCCTTTGCCAAACTACTGAGTTGTCATTATTGATTGGTGTTGGAGTAAGAGAATCCTGCACCCCATCCTCCTCAAGGTGCAGCTATCTTGTCTTAAAAGTACTTGAGGGTGAGCTCTGATCCCATGGGCCCATCAGAGGTCACTCCGCCCTCCAGTACAACTGTTTCAGAATAAACTCTCCCCATTGAAGTGAGGGATGATGTAGCAGAATAAACTCTCACCCTCGAAGCTGAGACTCATTATCAGAAAAAACTATCGCCTTAATGGAGGAGGCTCTGATCAGAATAAACTCTCCTCTTGATGGGGGAGATTCTGTAGCAGACTACAATCTCCCCTTTGATGGGGAGACTCCATGGCAAAATACACTCTCCCCCTTCAAGGGGAGACTCTGTATCAGAATAAACACTCCCATTGAAGGGGGAGGTTCTGTATCAGAATACACTCTCCCCTTGATTGGGGAGATTCTGCAGCAGAATAAACTCCCCCCTTGATGGGCAGACTCTGTACCAGAATAAACTCTGCCCATTGAAGGGGAGACACTGTGTCAGTATAAACTCTCCCATTGAATTGGGAGACAATGTAGCAGATTAAACTCTCCCCCTTGAAAGGGGAGACACGTTATCAGAATAAAATCTCCCTTTGATGGGACAGATTCTGTAGCAGAATAAATTCTCCATTTTGATGGGAAGACTCAGTAGCAGAATAAACTCTCCCCCTTGAAAGGGAGACTCTTTATCAGAATAAATGCTCCCCCTTGAAGGGGGAGGTTCTGTATCAGAATAAACTCTCCCTTGACGGGGGGGATTCTGTTGCAGAATAAACTCTCCCCCTTGATGGGGGAGACGCTGTAGCAGAATACATTCTCCCACTTGAAGGGAAGACTCTATAACAGAATAAACTCTCCCCCTTGACAGGGGATGTTCTGTATCAGAATAAACTCTCCCATTGACAGGTGGGTGTTCTGTATCAGAATGAACTATCTCCTTCATGGGTAAACTCTGTACCAGTATAAACTCTGCCCCTTGAAGTGGAGACACTGGGCCTCATTACGAGGCCGGCAGTAAGGGGTTAATGGCACCGGTAAGGATACTGGTGCCGTTAACCCCTTACCGTCGCATTCCGAGGTCCCTTAGCGGGTCCCACTAAGGCCGTCTGGTATTACCAGCCACCCTTAGCGGGAGCCGCTAAGGGACCAGGGAGCTAATAACGGGCCAGCTATTTACAGGCCTGTTATTAGCTCCTTCCTCATTCCTATTGAGCCCTATCGGGGCTCGAATGGGAAAGGGGAATGGTTTTCGAATGGGGATTAACCGGGTCCTCCAAGGTTGGAATGACCCGGTAAGTCCCCATTCTGAGAACCCGGACATGACTTTGGACTATGCATGGCTGCCTCCAAAGTCGTAATGGCCCCCACTGTGTCAGAATACACTCTACCCATTGAAGGGGGGCACTCTGTAGCAGAATAACTCTTCCCATTCAAAGGGGAGACTCTGTACCAGAACAAACTCTGTCCCTTGAAGGTGAGACACTGTGTCAGAATAAATTCTCCCCATTGAAGGGGGAGACTCTGTTGCAGAGTAACTCCCCCTCCCCCCATGAAAAAATGAGAGTCTTCATCAGAATAAACTCTCCCCTTGTTGGGGGAAATTATGTACCAGAATAAACTCTCCACCTTGAAGGGGAGACTTATCAGAATAAACTCTCCCCTTGATGGGGGAGACTCTGTAGCAGAAAAAACTCTCCCCATTGAAAGGGGGACCCTGTATCAGAATTAACTCTCCCCCTTGATGAGGGAGGTTCTGTATCAGAATGAACTCTCCCCCCTGAAAAATGAGACTTTGAATCAGTATAAACTCTCCCCTTGATGGTGGAGATTCTGTAGCAGAATAAACTCTCCCACTTGATGGGTAGACTATGTACCCGGATAAACTCTCTTCATTGAAATGCAGACTCTGAATCAGAATAAACTCTGCCTTTGATGGGGGAGGTTCTGAATCAGATGTAATCCTCCCTTAATGGCTGAGATGCAGTCGCATAATAAACTATCCCCCTTGATGGGGGAGACTCAGTACCAGAATAAACTCTTACCATTGAAGGGGAGGTTCTGTATCAGAATAAACTCTCCCATTGATGGGGGAGATTCTGTAGCAGAATAAACTCTCCTCCTTGAAAAAGGAGACTATGTGTCAGAATAAATCTCACCTTGATGGCCGAGATTCTTTAGCAGAATAAAATCTCCCCCATGAAAGGGGATATTATGTACCAGAATAAACTCTCCCATTTGAAGGGGAGACTATGTATCAGGATAAACTCTCCACATTGACGGGTGATGTTCTGTATCAGAATAAACTCTCCCCTTGATGGGGGGGAATTCTGCAGCAGAATAAACTCTCCCCCTTCATGGGGTGACACTGTAGCTGAATAAACTCTCCCCCTTCAAAGGGGGACGATGTGTTAGAATAAACTCTCCCCATTGAAAGGGGAGACTATGTAGCAGAATAAACTCTCCCCCTTGAAAAATGAGACTCTGCATCAGAATAAAGTCTCCCCTTTATGGGTGAGATTCTGTAGCAGAACACATTCTCCCCCTTGATGGGGAGACTCTGTATACAATTAAACTCTTCCCCTTGATGGGGAGGTTCTGTATCAGAATACATTCTCCCCTTCATGGGGGAGATTCTGTATCAGAATAACACTTCCTCCTTGAAAGGGGAAACTCTGTATCAGAATAAGTCTACTCTTGATGGGGGAGATTATGTAGCAGAATAAACTCTCCCCCTTGGTGGGGATACTCTGAATCAGAATAAACTCTCCCCCTTGACGGGGAAGGTTGTGTGTCAGATTAAATCTCCTCTTGATGGGTGAGATGCTGTTGCAGAATATACTCTCCCCATTGAAGGGGAGACTCTGTATCAGAATAAACTCTCCCCCTTGACGGAGGAGGTTCTGTATCAGATAAAACTCTCCCCTTGATGGGGGAGATTCAGTCGCAGAATACACTGGCCCTCATTACGACCCTGGCTGAGGTCCATGGTGCAATTTGCACCATGGACCATGGCGCAGAGCTGCCAATACCGCCATGGGGGTTGGCGGACTTACCGCCCCATTCCGAGGTTGGCGGGGCGGTAAGTCCCCAATCCCCATTTACCCTTCCCCATTCCCATTTTTGCCCCATAGGGTATAATGGGAGTGGGGAAGGCGTTAATTACGCCACCGTAAATTACGGTGGTGTAATTAACAACAAGTCCCGTAGCGCCATGGATTTTTCCGCCTGCAAAAAGCAGGCGTAAAAATCTCCATGGCGCTACGGAATGTCGTAGTCTGGCGGAGAGGTACGCCATGCATTACGCTGGCGAAAACCCCTCTCCGCCAGGGTCGTAATGAGGGCCACTATCCCCCTTGATGGGGGAGACTCTGTAGCAGAATAAACTCTCCCCCTTGATAGGGGAGACTCTGTACCAGAATAAACTCTGCCCTTTGAAGGGGAGACACTGTGTCATAATAAACTCTCCCCATTGAAGGGGGAGACTCTGTAGCAGAATACAATCTCCCCCTTGAAAGGGGAGATTAAGTACCAGAATAAACTCTCCCCCTTGAAGGGAAAAGTATGTATCACGATAAACTCTCCACATTGACGTGGCAGGTTCTGTAGCAGAATAAACTCTCCCTCTTGGAAAATGAGTCTCTGCATCAGAATAAACTCTTCTCTTGATGGGGGAGTTTCTGTGCAGAATAAAGTATCCCCCTTGAATGGGGAGACTCTCTACCAGAATAAACTCTGCCCATTGAAGGGGAAACACTGTGTCAGAATAAACTCTCCCTATTGAAGGGGAGACTCTGTATCAGAATAAACTCACCCCCTTGACGGGGGAGGTTTTGTATCAGAAAAAACTCTCCCCTTGATGGGGGAGATTCTTTAGGGGAATACTCTCTCCCCCTTGATGGGGGAGACTCTGTAGCAAAATAAACTCTCCCCCTTGAAAGAAAGGGGAGACTCTCTACTAGAATAAACTCTGACCATTGAAAGGGAAACACTTTGTCAGAATAAACTCTCCCCATTGAAGTGGGCGACTCTGTAGCAGCATAAACTCTCCCTGTTGGAAAAGGAGACACTGGGCCTCATTCTGAGATTGGTGGTAGTCATGGCACTTTTTGCGCCATGACTGCCAACAATAACGGGTCCGGCACTGGTGTAGTTCAATGGGGATTTACCGGTGTAGTCCAACCCTGGCAGGACCGGTAAGTCCCCATTGAACATGCCATTCCCCATTTGAGCCCCCATAGGGCTCAATGGGAATGGGGAAGGCACCATTTAGAGGCCGGCTAATGGCAGGCCCGTAATTAGCGGCCTGGTCCCCTAATGGGACCCATAAGGGACGTGTGGTCCGACCAAATGTACCTTACGGGTCCCGTTACAGCACCTCGGAATCGGGCGGTAGGGGATTACCGGCACCGGTCTCCTTACTGGTGCCCGGTATCCCCTACCGCCCGACTTGGAATGATCCCCACTGTATTAGAATTAAATGTCCTATTGATAGGGGATATTCTGAAGCAGAATAAACTCTCCCCCTGGATGGGGAGACTTTGCACCAGAATAAACTCTCCCCCTTGAAGGGGAGACTCCACCAGAATAAAATCTCCCCCTTGAAGGGGAATTTCTGTATCAGAAAAAAACTCTCACCTTGATGGGGGAGATTCTGTAGCAGAATACACTCTCCCCCTTGATGGGGGAGACTCTGGAGCAGAATAAACTCTTTCCCTTGAATGGGAAGACTCTGTGCCAGAATAAACTCTGCCCCTTGAAGGGGGGATGCTTTGTCAGAATAAACTCCCCCCATTAATGGGGGAGGTTCTGTATTAGATTAAATCTTCCCTTGATGGATGAGATGTTGTAGCAGAATAAACTTGCTACCTTGATGGGGGAGGCTCAGTACCAGAATAAGCTCTCCCCATTGAAGGGGAGACTCTGTATCAGAATAAACTCTCCTCCTCAACGAGGGAGGTTCTGTATCAGAATAAACTCTACCCTTGATGGGGGAGATTCTGTAACAGAATAAACTCTCCCCCTTGATGGGGGAGACTCTGTACCCGAATAAACTCTACCCCTTTAAGGGGAAACTCTGTATCAGAATAAACTCTCCCCCTTGATGGGGCGGTTCTGTATCAGAATAAAACTGCCCTTGATGGGTGAGATGCTCTAGCAGTATAAACTCTCCCCTTGATGGGGGGAGGCTCTGTACCAGGATAAACTCTCCCCATTGAAAGCGAGACTTTTTATTAGGATAAAATTTCCCACTCGACAAGGGAGGTTCTGTATCAGAATAATCTCTTCCCTTGATGGGGAAGATTCTGCAGCAGAATAAACTCTCACCCTTCATGGGGGAGACTCTGTAGCAGAATAAACTCTGCCCTTTGAAGGGGAGACACTGTGTAAGCATAAACTCTCCCCATTGGAGGGGAGACTCTATCTCAGAATAAACTCCCCTCTTTGAAAAAGGAGACTATGGGCCTCATTACACGGATGGTGGAGAACCATGGCGCTATTAGCGCTATGGTTCATGCCGGTAAAATACCGGCACCGCCTTGGCGGAAAGGGGAATTACCGCCCCATTCCAAGGTTGGCGGGGCGGTAATTCTCCGTTCCACCATTGCCCTTCCCCATTCCCATTTTTGGCCCATAGGGCTCAATGGGAATGGGGAAGGCGCTAATTACGATACCGCAAATTGCGGTACCGTAATTAGCTCCCTGGGTCCCTTTGCGGGTTGGTTTTTAACGCCTGCAAAAAGCAGGCGTTAAATCCCCCAACCCGCAAAGGGACCTCGTATCAAGGCGGTAAGGATTTATTGGTACCGGTATTTTACCGGTACCAGTAAATCCTTACCGCCATCCGTGTAATGAGGCCCTATGTATCAGAGTAAACTCTCCCCTTGATAGGGGATATTCTGTAGCAGAATAAATTCCCCCCTTGAAACAGTAGATTATGTACCACAATAAATTCTCCCCCTTGAAGGGTAGACTATGTATCAGGATAAAATCTCCACATTGACGGGGAAGTTCTGTATCAGAATAAACTCTCCCCTTTAATGGGGGAGATTCTCTAGCAGAATAAACTCTCCACCTTCCGCGGGGAGGCTCTGTAGCAGAATAAACGTTCCCCTTGACGGGGGACAATGTTTTAGAATAAACTCTGCCCATTGAAGGGGGAGACTATGTAGCAGAATAAACTCTCCCCTTGAAAAATGAGTCTCTGTATCAGATTGAATTCTCCCCCTTGAAGGGGAGACTCTGTATCACAATAAACTCTCCCCCTTGGCGGGGGAGGTTCTGTATCAGGTATCAGAATAAACTCTCTCCTTGAAAGGGGAGATTCTGTATCAGTAAAAACTCAGCCCATTGAAGAGGAGACACTGTGTTAGAATAAACTCTCCCCGTTAAAGGGGGAGACGCTTTAGTAGAATAAACTCTCCCCCTTGATTGGGGAGACTCTGTATCAGAATAAACTTTCCCCTTGATGGGGGAGATTCTGTAGCAGAATATACTCTCCCCCTTGAAAGGGGAGATTATGTACCAGAATAAAATCTCCCCCTTGAAGGGGTGACTATGTATCAGGATAAACTCTCCAGATTCCAGGGCCCGGTGTAGCAGTGAGATTCTGAATACATAACTATCATGGGTGGAGCCAGGATAGTTTGCATAGACAGAAGTAATGCTGCCCTTGGCATCATATACAACCTGAAAGTTGAAGGAGTGCCAGTGTTTCCAGTTTGCGATATATATGCTCTGTTGCACTAGGTGGATGTAGAGCAACATGGGTGCAATCAATGGCACCGAGCACTTTAGGTAAGTTCATCACCCCATAAAAATCCTGGACCACGGCCTGCCTTTAAGCAGGTGTTTTGGGCATATAGATGTGCCGTCAGACTGAGGGGCCTGCAGTCTTTATTTCCAACACATGGTGTAGGCAGCGTGACTGAGTGGGCTGTGAAATGCCCCCAACTATTGCAGTGGTCCGCTGAAATCACCCATTGGCCAAAAAATGCCGTACAGTGAGCAGCTTTTGCAAGGGGCTCAGTGCTTGGGAGCACAGGGTGGGTGATGTAAGGTCATCTTCCCACTCTGTGACCAGGTCAAAGAAGATATGACGGGGAAACCTATACCTGGCATAGATCTACTCGTCAGGAATCCCAAAAAGTGTGGTCCTTGGGTGGAAAATCTGGGCCCTGGCCATTCTCCTCCTGCGGTGCCCCATGATCACTGCTGCAACGAATGGTACATTAATCTTGGCAGTATACGTGTGTTTGTTCATCCCGCTTATTTTTATGCATTTTTTGTGTGTGCGCATTGATGTTTCCGCCTGCTATCGCATGGCATTGCTGTTTCGGGATTTGCACGTACTATTTTTGCACCCTCAATCCCCGTTTGAATCCATGAATACGTTTTCTTTGTGCGCGTATGGGCGTTGTGATTGTTTGACTGTGTAACCTCCCTCGTAACGCCCGCATTTTCACTTTGTGTTCCTCATTGGACGTGTTCCGCCCCCTTTTTAGGTGGCTGTGCAGACCCAGACGGCCCTTTGCTTGGGTTCTCACGCAAGGTGTATGGGTTGTCGCATTTACGTGTCGGACTGGTGTAGATTCCTCCAAGTCCCAGATAAGCATTGTGTTCCATGAATTGGCAAACGGGCGCAAGTCCCAGATTTTCTGCGCAATATCTTCCATGAATCAGGATTTATATTGTGAAAGGGGTTGCGGGGGTGTCCCCTGCAGCTAGCCCTTCCCCAAAAAAAGGAGGGCTGTGGGTGAGTAGGGGTGTCCCCTGCACCCTTGCTCACTATATTGTGAGCAGGGGTTGCGAGGGTGTCTCGCGCAGCCATCCTGAAAAAAACAAAAAAAGGAAAGGACCCTGCAGCGCCGGTTCCCGGTTACGGAAGTGAAAGGGAACAGGCTATGCAAGGACACAACGTGTCCCAAGCAAGGTAAGTAGGGGGCTGGGGGTGTGTTGGGGGTGTGAGTAGGGTTGTGGGTAGAGGTGTGGGCCAAGTTTGGATGAGAAAATACTGAAGGATATTTCGGAAAAATAATCTTTGGTCTTTTCTCCCTCGAACATTTCTACCTCAGTCTTTCAACCATGATCCTTTTTTGACTTGGTACCTGAAGTTGGAATCATCCAATAGGTGGCACATCCATTATTTCAAGGTCTCGATATCTGGTATTTTCTGATTGGGGTATGCCATGGCCAAGCGTTGCATCTGCACAATTGTCATCTGGTGTTTTTGCATGCAGTACACAACTCTAAATTGTGCAGAGGCGTAGAACATCTGTTTTTCAAAAATGTTTTTACCACCACTGTCAAAACTAATGACCAGGGTCTGTGATTGTAGACAGTCCTTGGGTAAGGTACCATTACAAAAAAATATTATTGGATTCAGCAAGGTTAAGCGGGTAATGACACAGCCCTTTCCATGCTCCACTCTGCTATATCTGATACTCTCGATGTTCTTCTCCCTGTCATGAGGATCCACTTGAATCCCAAAGCTAAGTGCAACTCTTGATACGACTCAGACCTCGCCCCCCCTTAAACGCAAGTGCAGGGTGGATGAGAGGAAATGGCGTGCTTCTCATATATCCTCTGACAAATTGGCCTGCCGCCTGCTCCAAAGGCAATACCAGCTCTCTGTCCGCTCCAAGAAGAGAGCCCACATCCAAGCCTGCGTCTCCGTGGCATCTTAAAACTTGGCCGAACTCTTTAAAATCTGTAAGGAGCTGGCCAATCCTGCTGCAGTCTCTACCACTCCTGTCTCCTCCCAGGCCCTCTGTACAACCCTGGCTTCTCATTTCATCTCTAAAACGCAGGAAATCCTGTCCTCTCTCTTTTTCTCTCCTCCTTCTACTCCCCTCTCTTCCTCTGGCCCTTCTTTGGCCACCTCTTCTCTCTCCTTCTCTGCCTTTCACCAGACAAGGTTTCTAGACAAGTCTGATATATGAAAGTCTTGTCAAAACAGGTTCACCCCTGTTACTCCAAAACCATCAAGGACCACATTGACACCCTGGCTCCTGCTCTGGCTGATTTCTGCAACCACTCCTTTTGCCACTGGAGTCTTCCCCTCCCATCTGAAGCACTCCCTTGTGCACCCTCTTCTTAAGAAATCCTCTGCCGACTCGTCATGCCCGGCTAACTATCATCCAATCTCCATCACTCCTTTCCTGGGCAAACTCCTTGAAAAGCTGGCCATCTCCCAGCTTAATCTTCACACTGATCTGTTGGTTGTCTCCATGACCATCAGTCTGGCTTCAGAGCTGCCAGAAGAACAAAACTGCTCTCCTGAACATCCATGAAGACCTGCTCTCCAATCTCAATTCCAACACCCCCTGTGTCCTCATCTTTCTTGATCTCTCTTCTGCCTTTGACACGGTCAACCATGCCATCCTGCTCAACCATCTCTGTGATAACCTGGGTATCACCGATCAGGCCCTGGCTTGGCTGACCTCCTTCCTATCTGATCGACCCTCCCAGGTCCAACTTGGGTCCTTCCTCTCCTCTATCTCTATCTCTACCTGTGGTGTTCCCCAAGAATCTAACCTCTCCCCCTGGCACTTCTTGCCCACTGCATTGCCGCTTTCTTCCCCAACTTTCAGTGCTATGCGGATGGCACTTAACTCATTTTCAGGCTCCCTTGCGCCACGTCTTCTCCTTTTCTCATCTATGACTGTCTGTCCGCCATCCGGGAGTGGTGCGCCACCAATGATCTATGCCTTAATGCCAGTAAGATTGAGATTCTCCTCATCAGCACACCTGTTCCCTCCTTTCCTGCCACTCTCTGGCTGGCCTCTCCTGGCCCTCTTCCTGCTCCCACCTGTGATGCTAAAAATCTTCTCTCCTCACATCTCTGACATCTCTAAGAAGTCACACTACCAGCTGCACCTCCCCAGAGGCATTACTTCTTTCCTCTCCTTCCCCCAGAACCTCACTGACTCCAGAGCTCGGGTTCTCTTTAAGCTGGACTACTGCAACAGCCTCTTTCTAAATCTGCCTGCCTCTACTCTACACTCTGTGCAACTCATCCAAAACAGGACTGCGAGACTTGTCCTTGCACTCAAGCCCAGGGATCGTATCTCTCCAGGACTGAAATCTCTGCACTGGCTCCCAGTGGCGGGGAGGATTAAGTTCAAAACCCTCTGCATTGTACACAAGGCCTTCTGGGGCCTGGGTCCTCAATACCTTTAACTCTCTCTTCCTAAATATATTGCGTCTCAAGCTCTTTGCTCATCCGCCTCCAAAACCCTCAGGGTCAGTCGCTTCTCCAAGCAGTGACTTGGTGGAAGGTCTCTTTCTTTTGCTGGGGCCTCCCTCTGGAACAGCCTCCCAGCCTCTCTGAAACTTGAGTAGAACTATCTCTGGTTCCAGAACATCTCAAGACCTTCCTCTTTGCTTCTGCTTTCTCCCCTCCTCTACCCTGTTGATCTCCTGAATCTAAACTGAACTGGTTCCCTGGCTACCCTCTGATCTCGGGCCCAGGTCCCTTCCCCGCCAGTTGCCCACCTGCACTGTCCCCCTAGCAACCCTTTTGCTCAGGGATTGTTTCTGTATCCCTAGTGCCCTGACTAGCACTTGACCCCTGATGTCTGCACTTACCCTTCCACTTGCCACCAGCTGGGCACACCTTTTATTCATTGTCTTATTTCATGTATTTATTGTCTTTCTTTTATTTTACTGTTATCCTATGAATTGCATTGCCCTTCACCCTTCCCCCTGCACTTTTCCCCTTCTCCCCTCCCCACTCAATGTCACCAGGCCTAGTAGGATCATTGTCTCTTTCTTTCCTCTGTTTCCCCTCCCTTGCCTCATCAAGCCTTGAAACACTTGTGTATAGGCACTTTATAAATGCCATATCATATCATAAAGGAGTAAAGGTGGAAACATACACGAGAGGCAACAAGAAGTAGACAACAAATGCATTTAACAGTGTAAGCCTGTGGCCAACATTAACACATTAAAAATGTACATTACGTAGTATTGAGAGCAGACTTCTGGGGACGTGGGTAGGGAAATTAGTTTGAATAGGAAGATTAGAGTGTTAATGGTTCTCCATACTTCATTACCAAATGGGGTTTGGGCTCAGTTTTGAAGAGTTCTGCAGAGTATCAGTAAGAACGAAGCAAAAAGTTAAAATATAAGGTGAATTGTGGAGCTGCACTGTAATAGAGATGTGTTGATGTAAAATAAAGATAACTGTGCATGATACTGCAGGCATGGTTGCAGTATGACTTGATAGGATTGGTTATTTATAACGTGTTCAATACCCAGAGGTTTCTAAGCACGGACCCGGGCATACGAACCTTCGGTGCTCTGTGTTGAGCTACCCTCCCAGGACGTGTGTGGACATGCTATCTGGAGATTGCCGGTTAGTACATAGTTTGTAAACATGAATGTAAAAGCGTCAATATTCCAAATACGTACGCTGCGTCCATTTGCAGAACATGATTTTGTGACAGAGTCATCATTATTGTGAGGCACGCACAATTATACACGGTGGACTGAAACCAAACAAAAAAAATAGGAAAGCGGTAATTAGTTCCCATTAACAGGCAACAGCCAGAACCACAAACACATGCACAGAGCACACCATTGATGTCCGACTGGGGCTTTCGCAATGGCCGTCCATCATTCCCAGGGACAGACAACTCTACGCCTGCGCCTAGTCACGAGCTCCAGCCACAGGCAGCGAACGGCACAGTCCCAAAGTGCGCGAGATCAACAGGAGCTCACACACCCTGAACCATCGATACTTCCCTACATTGCGACTGCTACAATAAGACATGTGGCAGGTAACAGCACCAGCAGTGGGGCGGAGGGCACCCATGGAACACAGATTGGCCCCAAAAACACCATGGTTCCATTTAGAGTGTGACATAAAATAATCCACAGTGAAATGTTCACAAATGTGACAGAATTGATCCAACCCCTTTCTACCAATCATAAACTGACCTAAAGAAATGGCACAAACAACTCCAATCTGCCACATACGTCACCTTTTAGTCCAACAAACAACTGACAGAACACCGTCGGCAAAGTTATCCATCAGCTGACAGGTGACTGCCCAATAATAGCGGCAACACAATTATGACATGCTCAGATTAAGCTCTGGAAATCATTACCAAAAGGGAACGGGCAGAAGTAGTATACAATCAAGCGAGGCACTGACTATACACATCTGCGTACAGGTCGAGCCACGGAGCACTTGCAGAGGAGCAGGACCAGGTGGAGATGGAACATCAGAAAGAGAATGGGGTGAGCACGAGATGCAACACCATCACATGTGGGCTAAACAAGGAGATGGGGACTCGATGGGCCCTGTGTGCACATTACAAAGGTCGGATTCAGTACAACAAACATACATGTCGGGTGGTTTGTAGAATACATGAATACCTCATTGACAACATAAACCTTTCACCAATATCGATGCATCCTGGGGTAATGGATTGTGTACCATGTGACACGCCTGCAATAACCCTGTAGAATCATGTAGCATGAGATACCGGGAGTAATGTAGGACTCAGAAAAGATCACATGTTTGTACACCACTGGTATTTGAAGATAATTACAAGGTTGGAGGTATCCTTGCCGGTAAAACCAGTAAGGCTACCGCCAGACTTGCAAGAAAGTCAGGCACAAACCAATGGGCAATTACCGGGTATTCTGGCCCCACCAGACCCGGTAATTGTCCTTTCGTGGGTGCCGGAATCGGGTGATCCCCATTCCCATTTGAGCGCCATAGGGGTCAATGGGAATGGGGATGCCTGTAGCACCGGCACGGTTAATTAACGTGCCGGTGCTACAGGTAAGCTGTGCTCGCGGGTGCCTTTCATTCCGCCAGGTCAGACCTGGTGGAATGAAAGCCCCCCGCGAGCGCAACTCAGAGTTTGCCGGTCCAGATACAATGTTACCGATGCAGACATGCAGAGTACCAACCTACCAACCAAATGCACGTCCACAGATGTTGACTGCAGAGCTGTTAGCACACGTTCACCGACTGGATCAACAGACCGTCATTTACTTTGGCCGGTGCAATTGCTGTAGACCTGGAGCCGAACATTAACATCCTACCAATTGTGAAGGTGACGAGCTTCCGCTCTCCTTCTGAAGGGAGTAATTCCAGGCTACTGTAGGGAGTTCTACCAACATCCCGAAGCCAACTTGCAGTGCCAGGTACGGAATGCCATGATCCAGTGTGCTGTCATTTCCTAAAGGTTCTCCAAGCAGGAGCCCTCTATTAGCAATATCAAAGTAGAGTTGTGCAGTGTGGCAGGCCTATCTACTGTACGTAATGGGATTCATGAAATACATGCGGCTGCCATACCAGCCTCCCGAACGCATGCTTCGAAACTTTAAAGGACTCCACAGTAGGAACTTGCAGGCTGTCTGCGATACCATCAAGATCTTCAGAAACAGCTGTGCTCAATTCCACAGTACCCACCCATCATGCTGTGCAGAACAGCAGTGTCCCACGTCTGAAAACGCGACCAACAGGAGAACATGGCTGCTTGGTGAGCGCATGTACAACCAAAGACACACTACAGCTGTTAGGATGTTCAGTAAACCCATGACCATGTGGCACTCCAGGACCGAAGATCAATATATGATTTTCTTCATTTCTACATCTGACGCAGGCTATGACTGCAGACCATGGTCCCTAAGGTCTGTGTACAACCCGCACATAACAGGCTACTTCCACAACAAAACACATACTCAGACATGCAAGGTGACTGAAGACGCCTTTGGAGCGCCGAGTGATCCTCGGGGCTGCCTGATCCCCAGTGGAGTCACACTCATGGGTGCACCTACCAGGCTGGGCCGTATTATTCTCCTGTGATGCATCCAGCACAGCATGTCTGTGTGCAGCGGCGGCGGGCCCATGTTATCAGATGCAGATGAATACAGTGATGATGATGATGATGATGAAGATGCGGCAGGGGACACAGCAGATGAGGGGTCACCAACACATTCTTGTGACCCCTGAGCTATGAGATGGGCATTAATGCATGATTACTTCTAAAATAAGCTCAGTGCATACTAAACATGGTTTTATGTCGGCACACGACTCAGGTAGATACATGAAATCACATTATTTGATCTATTAGCATTATTATTATTATTATTATTATTATTATTATTATTATTATTATTATTATTATTATTATTATTATTAGAGTAAAACGTTTATAAATAGATCCACCACAAAAAAATTATTGCGCAGTTTAAAACCTACCAACACCATGAAATCAAAATGTAATATTGTTATCTACCATTGTGTTATCATGTTATTAGTATTAGTATTATTATTATTATTGAATGTATTTATGTAATGGCATGTATCCATGTTGGGGTACTCTAGGAGCAGGTGCCCAGTAGCCCACATAGGTATGTTGTTGTAAGGGGACGGTGGGCAAACGGGCCTGTTCACCCTATGCTTGCCGTGGACTTTAGAATATCCCGGTTATCATGTGCATAAGACAGAACAACTCCAAGTGAATTTATGCAGCCTAGGTTACATCTCAGGTACATGTTCTCACCTGTACACGACCTTTGTATATGCCTGACAATATTGGGTTGTCCATTGGCTTTGCACATTGCCTCATGTGCAGCACAAGGGATGGCTTCCTTCGTGACTTGCTGTGGGCACATGGTGTTCCACTTGCACATCCTCTCATGTGCAGGTCAGGGCTGGCTTTTCCCATGCCCAAAAGGGGCACACAATGCTCCACTGGCATGCTACCTAATCAGTAATCTGGAATATCTGCGCTGTGATCAAACATGGATATTGACTGTCATATGTCCATGCTGCTACATCACCTCTTTCGACTCCTTGCAGGTGGTTCCTAGGTCTGAGACCAAGACCCACTTCGTTTTGGATCTGGAGTGGGCCAAGTCTGCGTCATGGTTGGGGGTATCTTCTTTGAAGTTATGGTGGACACTTTTGATGTTGTGGATGGTGGTTCCTGCAGTTATTCACCCTAAAAGTGGCCTCAATACAGCACACATAGTCGAGGTACATCCCCTGTTCCAGGAAGCCAACTGCGGGACACAGCATTGCTGAGACCTCTACTGGAGGCAGTATATGTGGAATCCTGCGACTGTAGCCTCTCCCTGCTTTGAATGTTTGCTCGAACAGGCTCTGCAGTGCTGACTTTGTCCTGCTCAAAACATGAATTCCTTATTGAGGTAGCTCATTTTGCTCCTTATGCTGTTGGAGGATCCTGTCTTGTAGGTGCAGTTGCTGCCTTGCTGGAGGCTTGTCTAATTGGTCCACATTGCCCTTCTACCAACATGGCAGCGTCTCCTCAAATTCCGGAAGCTCCTCAAGACTTTCCTCTTCGCCTCCTCCTTCCCCTTCTCACTCCTTTGCTAATACCCCACAGTCGCTGAGATTGGTGACCTGGGACCTTATGTGTCTTTCTGGGACCCGGCCTTCCACCCCATCCCAGGACTTGCCTTCGGACACACACTGGCCTGTGTTGTCACAGGCCTGGACTTAATATTGGCAGGTGATGTCTCTGTAACAAGCGATCTCTGCCAGGCACTTGCTGCTGCACACAACTGGCGTCTAGGCACTTTCCTCTGTGGAACTCCTAGCACTTACTCCTTTCCTTGTCCCTTCTCTCTCTCCCTGCACTTGCACATTCTGAATGTTCACAAGGTCTAGTAGGACCACCCCTTTCTTGTTCATCAGTTTATTCTATTTGCCTTTGATCCCAAGTTCCCTCACCTTTGCCCTGTGAGCGCTTTGAAACACAATGGCCCTCATTACGACCCAGGCGCTAATGGTTTAATGGCGCCGTAAAAGGCGGTGGTACCGTTAAACCATTAGCGCCTGATTACAAGGTCCCTTTGCGGGACCCGTACTTAACGGCTGGTGTAGACCAGCCGTTCAAGTGGGCGCCGCAAAGGGACCTTGGCGATAATTACGGCAACCGCTATTAGCGGTGCCGTAATTATCGCCTTCCCCATTCCCATTATGGCCTATGGGGTGAAATGGGAATGGGGAAGGGCAAATGGTGAATGGGGAATTACCGCCCCCGCCAACCTTGTGATGGGGGCGGTAATTCCGCCATCCACCATGGCGGAGACCGGCATGGACCATGGTGCCAATAGCACCGTGGTCCAACGCCAGGGTCGTAATGAGGGCCAATGTCTTGATGTAAACACGTCTTACAAATGCATAATAAATAAAATAAATACATCAGGATTATTTCATAATTGGGCAGAGGTGGTGACTGCTAGGATGTTGTCACTAGCTGAAGTGTATTGGGACAAGTGTATGCCATGTCATTAATACAATGGGCATTGTCATGAGGCACTGGCAATGCTGTCTCTTTCAAATGTCTTCTTATCTAAAGTTGCACCTGCTGTCTCTTCCGCCTGCAATACTATCCTCAATAGTGCAGATGCAGAAGTGTGCAATTGCTTTTTCACCGGTAGGCACCACAGGTTGATGGTAATCACGACCCTTGCATGGGTGGCTGAACAGCATCTGCCCCTTCACCTCTGCCCAGTTGTGTACCATGAGTGTTCGGAGTTGATGTTCAGCCAGGTAAGGGTGGATACTTAGGGCCCGATTCGTGGGATATTTTGCACGGTTCAAAGTGACTTTGCACTGCTGAAAAGTGACTTTGCACTGCTGACACAAATTCTGATTCAAGGAAATGTTCAAAGTGTATTTTTGCAGTGCAATGTCCGTGCCAAGTCAGTGCATGGTCATTTGTACAGTACAACATGACTTTGCAGTGTAAAAATACACTTTGGACAGTTCCGTGAATCAGGGTTTGTGTCAGCAGTGCAAAGTCACTTTGAACCATGCAATTCACATTCGCCTCTAAGGTAGATGATATGCTTGCAGGATGAGAAAAAGACATGTGGACAGTAAGTCATCAGCATTTGGACATGTGGGAATGATTGTGGCACTTGTGTCTCTACAGCCGGCGCCACATTGGCTTCTCATGAGTATGGCACTGGGATTAGTAATGTTCATTTTTGGCTTATTTCAAGCTTCCAACATGTGTTCATGGTCTGGCAGTCATGAGTTGCCATGCATTCATACTTTCTGTGGTCCACTCTGTAGCAGTGTCAATATCCCAACAACATGTGTGTCAATGACATGGGGCCTCATTACAACCTTGGCGGAGGACCATGGTGCTATTAGCCGCTAAGGTTGCAATTCCGCCATGGTGGATGGCGGAATTACCGCCCCATTCCAAGGTGAGTGGGGGGTAATTCCCCATTCACCAATGGCCCCTTCCCCATTCCCATTTTTGCCCCATAGGGCATAATGGGAATGGGGAAAGGCGATAATTACGGCACCGTAAATTACGGTGCCGTAATTATCGCCAAGGTCCCTTTGCGGCATGGATTTTAACGCCTGCAAAAAGCAGGCGTTAAACAGCCATCCCGCAAAGGGAACCTTGTAATCAGGCGTTAAGGGTCGGCACCGTTTACGGCGCCGTAAACCCCTTAACGCCTGAGTCGGAATGATGGTCTCACACTGGAATGCCTTACTTCTTCGTGGTAGTCGACTGACTGAACTGTTTAATGGAATGTGTATTATAATGTGTGCCTGTGATTTGTGCTTCTGTTGTGTGTGTCCATTAATTACACATGCACATGTGTACCCTTTGGTTATCATTAAGGAACGGGTGATGGCACTGTGTACGCCCAGAGCCAAGTCTATCTATGCTTCCCACATGGGTGCTATTTGCATATGATATGATAAGTCATTTATTACGCGCCTATACACACGTGTTTCGAGGCGCACGGGTCTCCAAGGGTGGGTGTCTCACTTACCGGTGTCATGTCCCTCTGCCAGAGAGGGATACTTTTACCTTCATTAAGGGGATTAGGTCGTGGTCTGTGGATGGCAGATGGGATACTTGGTGTAAGTCTGATGGAACAACTACCTCCCCATATCTGACCTTGTTGCATTGGAGATGGTGCCAAAATGGTGTAAATCCATGGACTATCTTTGACTTCATGACCCACATTATTTTCATAAGTTATATAGTGCCTCATTTCAATGCAAGTTACATAAGTCAAGTGTTTGTGATGGAGTTGTGAGTGAGCCATTACAAGGCAATTGGGGTCATTACAAGGTTGGAGGTAAGGGAGAAACGATGCCTGTAAAGGTTTACGGGCATCGCATACTGCTCCGGGCTATTCCGACCTGAGAACCCGGTATTAGAGGCACTGCTAATAACAGTGCCTCTAATAGCGGTATGGGCGCGGGCAAGCAGCCCTTCATGCCGGCAATAACAGCATGCTGTATACAGTAGGCCATCACAAGTCAGGCAGAAATGCAAATACCGGCATCAAGAAGGCACAAAAAGTGGATACCGGCATGCCGGCAATACTGGCATCGCGAACCACCCGTAAACTGCCATGTGCAGTGTTCTCAACTGCCACAGGTGCACACAATCAGCACAGGTGGAGGCAATGTAGTCTGGGCCAGCACAAAAGGAGCACACCACACCCCTTCCCACACCAAAATGATTCCAATACTAGTAGCAATACTGGGGCTGGAGGACATGCTTGCATTGCTACACCAGCAACAACAACAACAGGCAGCACAGAGGAGACGCAGGAGGAGAAGGAGGGTGAGACAGGCACAGCATGCCCCACCAGTGCAAGCAGTCGTACCATGCAAGCAGCCCCCAATCCCTTGCATCAGAGCCAGTCCATTCAACCTAACCCCTGAGCAGATCCACACCCTGTACCGTCTGGACCGGGACGCCATCACCACCATTGTGGACATGATACACAACGACATTGCCAGCATCATTGACATTTGTACCGCCATCCCCCCTCTACTGAAGGTGGTGTCTGTGCTCCACTTCCTGGCCAAAGGCACCTACCAGAACACGGTGGGGCAGATGCATGACATATCACAACCATTATTTTGATGCACGCTGAATCAAGTGCTCGATGCCCTCCTGAAGCACACAAGTGACCACATATCCCTGCCACGGACTGCCCAGGAGATCTCCAACACCAAAATTTGCTTCCATGCACTGGCAGGCATGACAAACTGCATCAGTGCCCTCAACTGCACCCATGTGGAATTGGTGGTCGCACATGCCATGGAGGTAGTGTACCGCAACCGTAATCTATACTACTCCATCAACGTGCAAATGGTATGTGACTCAACCAAGATCATCACACATATGAACGTATGCAGTTGTTCTTCTTCCTGGTCAGATAGACTAGGCTTGTCATGGTTTCCTCTGTGCCACTGGCCTGATTTTATGCCCTCTTGTACTGTTTGTATGAGTTTGTCGTCTTTTGTGGCTTCCACTAGTTGAGCTGTGGAGATGGATTTTGGGAGTGCTTTGTCGATGAAGTAGTTGATGTATTGATTTGCTTTCTCTGACTGATGCTCCTCTTGCGCCGGCAGTGGATATCATCGATCCGATATCATGGATATCATAAGATGCTCCAGCGACCCCATTTTGGGCCAAATTTTGTTTAAAAATTATCTCCAGCTCCTGAATGGCTGAGTAGCCCTGGGACCACTTCCTGGTCTCCCTCCCGCCTCCCAACCCACCCACGCCTCCCATTGGCTATCCCTCCCATAGTTCTTTGGGTCTAACGACCCTCTTCCTGCCCCCTGCTTCCACTTGACATCATGGAAGCAGGTGAGTGCAGATGCCCCAGCAACCCCATTTGCGCCAAATTTTGTTTAAAAAGTTATCTCCAGCTCCCGTATGGCCGCGTAGCCCTGGGACCACTTCCTGGTCTCCCTCCTGCCTCCCAAAACACCCCCCGCCTCCCATTGGCTATCTCTCCCATTGTTCTTCGGGTATAGTGACCCTCTTGCTGCCCCCTGCTTCCACTTTACATCTTGGAAGCAGGTGAGTGCAGATGCCCCAGCGACCCCATTTTGGGCCAAATTTTGTTTAAAAATGATCTCCAGCTCCCGTATGGCCGCGTAGCCCTAGGACCACTTCCTGGTCTCCCTCCCGCTTCCCAACCCGCCCCGCCCCGCCTCCCATTGGCTATCTCTCACGTTGTTCTTCGGGTCTAGTGACCCTCTTGCTGCCCCCTGCTTCCACTTTACATTAACATCGCAACACGGCGATCCCAGGTGAGCTGCAGGGACCCCCTGCTCCATTTTGCCATCTTGTGGCCAGCAGTCATGTCCCCATGTGCCCTCAGGCCCCCTCGTGTTGCTCCGTTCCCTCTCTCTTTTGTTTCCCCCTTCACCTCCATCCGCCCACCTCCCAGACCTCCCTCCACCCTGTCATTGGCTGACTGGTCTTAAATGAACCGACCAAACCAGCCCTCTGCCTGCCAGCCCCTGCGACTAAGAGCCCCAAGGCCAAGGGCGGCTCTGACGTTGGCAGCTCCAAGATGTGTCTGCAGGTGTCAGCAGGGGAAGCCAAGGAAGCCAACAGACACCAACAAAACCGTGAGTGTGGTATGGGTGGGGTGTAGAACAATTACTCTACTCCAGAAAGCCCCTGTCACTCTACCTTACCTTCCATAATGTAGACTGCCATAGACTTAAACAATACATCCTTAGGAAGACTTGTGACCACTATAAATGGACTGTAAATGACACCTTGTGATGCATATTAACTTACTTGCCATTTTAGCTAGTGCCACACATGTAGGAAACTGAACTTTAGCTTGCACCGAATCTGGATAGAAATGTGCCTATTAACGCGCCGTGGTTGAATTTAGAGATGTGCCTATTAACATGCCCTGTTTGACTCTAGAAATGTGCCTATTAATGTTCCCTGGTTGACTTTAGAAATGTTCCTATTAACGTGCCCTGGTTGACTTTAGAAGTGTGCCTAATAGCGTGCCCTCATTGAATTTGAAGTGTACCTAATATCCTCTCTGGACAAAGTTGAATCTAGAAGTGTGCCTAATATCCCCTCTGTGCAAAGTTGAATCTAGAGATGTGCCTAAATATCCTCTGTGTGCAAAGTTTAATCTAGAAATGTGCCTATTAGCGTGCCTTGGTTGAATTTAGAAGTGCGCCTAATATCCTCTCTGTGCAAGGTTGAATTTTGAAGTGTGCCTAATAGCCTCTCTGTGCAAAGTTGAATCTAGAAGTGTGCCTATTATACTCTCTGTGCTTGAATCTAGAAGTGTGCATAATATCCTCTCTGTGCAAAGTTGAATCTATAAGTGTGCCTATTATCCTCTCTGTGCAAAGTTGAATCTAGAAATGAGCCTAATAGCGTGCCTTGGTTGAATTTAGAAGTGCACCTGATATCCTCTCTGTCTAAAGTTGAATCTAGAAATGTACCTAATATCCTCTCCGTGCAAAGTTGAATCTAGAAATGTGCCTATTAGCATGCCTTGGTTGAATTTAGAAGTGTGCCTAATATCCTCTCTGCAAAGTTGAATTTAGAAGTGTCCTCTCTGTGTAAAGTTGAATTTAGAAGTGTGCATATTAACATGCCCTGGTTGACTCTAGAAGTGTGCCTAATAGCGTGCCCTAGTTGAATCTTGTAGTGTGCCTAATACCCTCTCTGTGCAAAGTTGAATTTAGAAGTATGCCTATTAGTGTGCCTTGGCTGAATTTAGAAGTATACCTAATATCCTCCCTGTGCAAAGTTGAATTTAGAAGTGTGCCTATTAGCATGCTTTGGTTGAATTTAGAAGTATGCATAATATCCTCTCAGTACAAAGTTGAATTTAGAAGTGTGCCTAATAACGCGCCTTGCCTGATTTTAGAAAGGTGCCAAATAACACGCCCTGGTTGAATTTAGATGTGTGCCTGATATCTTCTCTGTGCAGAGTTGAATTTAGGAGTGTACCTATTAGCGTGACTTGGTTGAATTTAGAAGTGAGCCTAATATCCTCTCGTGCAAGGCTGAATTTTAGAAGGGTGCCTAATATCGCGCCCTGGTTGAATTTAGAAGTGCGCCTGATATCTTCTCTGTGCAGAGTTGCATTGGGTTGCCTAATATCCTCTCTGTGCAAAGTTGAATTTAGGAGTGTACCTATTAGCACACCTTGGTTAAATTTAGAAGTGTGCCTAATATCCTCTCTGTGCAAAGCTGAATTTTAGAAGGGTGCCTGATAGCGTGCCCTCGGTTTACCTTAGAAGTGTGCCCATTAGCGTGCCTCAGTTGAATATCCTCACTGTGCAAATTTAAATTTGGTTGCCTAATATCATCCCCATTGCAAAGTTGTTTTGGTTGCCTATTATCCTCTTTCTGCAAAACTGAATATAGAAGTGTGCCTATTATGCTCTTTGTGCAAAGTTGAAGTTAGAAGTGTGCCTAATGGCGTGCCTTAGTTGAATTTAGAAGTGTGCCTAATAGAGTGCCCTGGATGTACTTAGAAGTGTGCCTTTAGCATGACTTGGCTGATTTTAGAATTGTGCCCAATATCCTCTCGGCACAAAGTTGATTCTAGAAGTGTATATAACAACACCCATCTGGCATAGCGAGATTTGACAGTGTCCCCAATAACGTCACTATGCCAAAGTCTAGAAAGTCTGCCCTATATCGGGTGAGCGGGTGAAGTGGATACCCTATATCGCGTGAAGTATGTGGATGGAATGGGTGAAGTATGTGGATGGAACGGGTGAAGTATGTGGATGGAAAGGGTGAAGCACGTGGACAGAAAGGGTGAAGCATGTGGAGGGACAAAGTGAAGTATGTGGACGGAAAGGGTGAAGTGTGTGGATAGAACTGATGAAGTGTGTGGATGGAACGGGTGAAGTGTGTGGATGGAACGTGTGATGTATGTGGTTGGAACAGATGAAGTATGTGGATGGAACGGGCGAAGTATGTCTATGGAACGGGTGAAGTATGAGGATGGAACGGATGAACTGATGTAGAATGGGTGTATTAGGTGGAACGGGTGAAATGGTAGAACGGATGAAGTAGGTGAATGAACAGGTGATGTGCTCGGAACCGTCGAAGTGGGCGGAACTAATGAAGTACATTGAACAAGTGAAATGGGTGCAATTAGTTAAGTGAATGGAACGGTGAAGATGACATATGTGGATAGATGATGCATGGAGTAAGGATAACATGGGTAGAACGAATGAAACGAGCAGTGTGAAACATGACGTATGTGTATGGATGATGCATGGAGAAAGGATAACGTGGGTAGTACGAATTAAAGGAGTAGTGCATAAAATGGTGGAGAGCCTAAAATGGTTGAAGGACATGGAATGGATGGGAGTGCATGGAACGGATGGGAGTGCATGGAACGGATGGGAGTGCATAGAATGGCACGACGTTGGAATGGAATGGTTTGGAGGGCATGGAACGTCTGAAAGAGCTTTGAAAGGAACGGTCTGAGTGCTTGAAACGATCGTAATACATGGAACAGTCAGAGTACATGGAACGGATGAAGTACCTACAGTAAACCACCTTATTCACATCTCCACGCGTACTCTCTTCTTTACACCACCACTCAAATAGAACACAGCGATACTATGACACCATTAGGTATAGCTGTTCTCATACCAACATCTGCCTCAAATTCCCCATTACCCTAACTAAACACTGCTGGTTACACACCCTCAGCCAGGGGTTCTCCTCAGGCCCAACGCAGCCACAATTCGGTCTGGTTAAATCCTGCCAGAACTAACACATACTATTGACCTCTCAACCACCACACCTACCGCTAAGAAGCAGCTATTTCACGAATACCACAGCAGCTGCACACATATCCGGTGCTCACACGCACCTTTGACTCTCTCTACTCTCTCTCTTGACTTAAACTTCGGTTTTCCAAGGGCGTTCCACCTACCAGCGCCTTCAGACCATACCAATGGTCATAAGGCGCTATATAAATGCAAAGTAAAATATCATAACATAACATTGTTTGCCCGATTTCCCGGATCAACCCATGATTCAATGGTCCTGCGGAACTCCACAATACCCCACTATATGGAGCGACATGCCGGACAACGTGCCTGGCTACCTGGTGAGTTGCATGGCAAGCACATGGCAGTGTGATGGGGAGAGATGCATACTTCACCTGGGTGAGAAGGCGGGGGGATGCATACTTCACCTGGGTGAGAGGGGGGAGATGCATACTTCACCTGGGTGAGAAGAGGGGGGATGCATACTTCACCTGGGTGAGAAGGGGGGATGCATACTTCACCTGGGTGAGAAGGAGGGGATGCATGCTTCACCTGGGTGGTATTAGTTGAGAGACTGGACAATGCCCATACTGAAATACACTGTGCCCCAAAGCATCCCAGACTGAACCTGACACCTGAAACCAATATGCAAGATGTAAGCTGAACAACAATGACAACATGCCAGTACTGCAACCATACAATATCCATCAACACGTACACTACACATCATCAGGCTATACCCTCTGCAACACAATGCAGCTACATGCTGTCAGTATGCCCAATGCAAATGACCGCTGAACAGCATCACACCGGACATGCGTCCATGAGTGCACACAAAGGAATCACACAAAGCCAATATACAGAATGTCAGTGGCACACCACCACAGAAGTGCAGCATGCCAGCATGAGGACATCAAGCATGGAATGGCAGATCATTAAGAGTCTGGTGCCAACGGTGACAGGATCAATGCATACGATTAACTACACATCACATAGATCATGGCAACAACTGCCGTAGGCAACCACAGTGCATGAACACTAGCAAGGAATAGGACATCCTGCATCAACTAGACGATGCTACCCACACCTGTGGACTATGTGACTTCACAAATTGGGGTTACTTTGAACATCTCCATTCATGCGGAGATATGTGGATATGAGCAACAACTGCAGGCTTGTGAGTGATAGGTACAGGTTCCCTTTGATTAAATCACTTAAACATAACCAATGTTGCACCCATGCAGGTGATGCTGGCTATTCCTTGAAGAGGTAGCTCCTTACCCCTGTCCGGAACCCGCAGAACAGGCATGAAGAGGACTACAATTGTGCACATACCCATACCCGTGTGGTGATCGAGCAGACCTTTGGCCTGTTGAAGGCATGGTTTTGCTGCCTCAGCAGGTCGGGTGGGGCACTCCTGTACGGGCATGAGAAGGTGGCCAAGATCATCATGGCATGTGTCTTGCTGCACAACATGTGCATTAGACGGAACGTGCCTCTGCCCCCTGGCATTGAACTGCAACCGCCTGGTGAGGCTGAGGAGGAGGAAGTAAATGGGCTTGCACGTCAGGCAGGTGGCGATGCACAGGAGGGTCGTGCTGTGCGCCAGAATCTGATAGACCAATATTGCTAATGCACATGGATGCAGAGGGTGCCTTGGAGGTGGGACTCAGGGCACTGGGTGTGGGAGGGACATGGACACTGTGGACTGTTCACCAATAAAGCACACATACACAATAACCAATGTCCAGTCATGTGATTATTCTTGACACAACGCGTGTATTAACCATAAAGTGTATAGAAAGTGCATACACCCTCCACCCCAAACACCCTCTCTCCTCCTCCCCACACAACTTCCCGAAACACCCTCTCCCCCTCCACCTCCCCCCACAACTCCCCCAAACCCCTTCTCCCACCTCCCCCACAACTCCCCCACGCATGGTGTGCACTTCAGTGCAGCATTAGTCCGCAAGAGTTACCAATAACAGGCTGCCCCTACTTCTCATGTCCTCTAACAGCATCGGGTGGCTGCATTTCTGGCTGCCGCAAGGTCTGCGCGGACCTGCTCAGGGGGCTGGTCAGCCTGGAGCTGGCAGAGGAGGAGGTGCCTGGTTGCTCCAGTCCCTGTGAGGGACGCTGGCTCTCCATGGCATCCGCGATGCGGCTGAGGACCTGCCTCACAGCTGCATACTCATCACAGATGCGTGTGGTAATCGCTTCTATTGCGAGTTTAATTGCCGTAGTGCATTCACGGCACTCCTCCCTCGCCAGGGCACCTTCGCTCACATGCTGGCCAACCAGCGCAGTGAGCTCCTCCTGACGTTGTTGGATGAGGCTGATTCCCTGGTCTCTGTCCTTGACTCTGGTGGGTGTTGACACAGCATGCGGCATGGGTCCCCCATCAGGTGAGCTCTCCCTGGTGCTCCATCTCCGTGACAAGGACTCACCACCAGACAGCTCATGGCTGCTGGCATTGGATGTAGGGTGTGGGGTGAAGTGGGGTGACAGCTGCGGGCTGGGTGTGCCATGTATTACGGGCGTTTGGCAGTGTCCCTCTTCATCCGACAGGGGTTCCGTGGCAGCTGCTTCTCCAACCGAACTATTGGCAGCGGACAGTGAGCCTTCTGCCACTGGCTCCTGTGTGATGTTAGCGGCTGGTGTGGGTGCTATCCTGGTGTCAGTGCCCCTTTCACGCCTTGGTGACATTGCATCCTGAGCGGCTTTGGGCTTCTGTGGCAGTCCTGGTTTGCCAGAGCCCCTTGATGTGGTAGGCCTGTTGCCTCCTTCCATGCCCCTGGCCTTCTTCATGGGTGTTGTGGCCTCCGCACAGAGACCTGGTTCTCATTGTCAGATTATGAGCATGTGGGGGACCAAGAGAGGGACAGCATCGGTGATGGTTCTACATGCATCATGCATATATTGGTGTTGTTGCAGTTTTCTACATTTGAGGCTATTTGGACTTTGAGTTGTGACATACAGGTTGCTTGCCATATGGTTTGGTCATGCAGGCATACGCCTGGGTGACACATGTATGAGGTGCTGCATGCATGGGGATGTGATGGTGCTGTGGACAGCCTATAGGCAGGGTTGTGTACATGTGTGTGTGATGGCCCATGCATTGGCTCATTTCACTGCCACATTTGGGGTACATCATCAAGCTTTGCATTACAGTGGTTTGTGTGGACACTCACCTCCATCAGCCAATGATGGCGCTCAACGGTCCATTTCCCCCACTCCCTCAATTGTCTCTATGCCAATTGAGCTGGCACACGTCTCCTCCCAGTGTGTCTTCTTGATCGTTGAGCCTCTGCCGCCACCTGTTCCCATGCCCTGGCTCCGATTGTCTGCAAGAATGCTCCTGACAGGTAGGCGCAGGTCATCCCAGCGCTTGCGCACTTCTTTTACAGTGTGGGGGGGTGGTACCGACCGCACTGACTTTGCGTGCCACCTCCTCCCAGATCTCCTTCTTTCTCATCTGGGCAGCTCGCTGAACATCTTGCACAAACACGACCTCTGCATTTTCGGCAAGTGTGTTGGTGTGTTGGCATGCATATTTAGCCCCTCCACTGAGAAACGGACCTTGTGCTGGCACGCAGCACCTTTTTTCAGGGCCTTGGGCATTCTGATGGAGTGTTAGGTGAGGTTGTGGCTGCTGTTGTGCTGATGCAGGTCCTGGGTGGTGAGGATGGCAATGGATTGTGTTTTTAAAGATGGCCGCCGTGCTCTTTCCCGTTCCTGTTTGATGACGCTACTTCCGGTTCCGCTTATTTACGGTCACCACAGTGATCGCTAATGCCGGATCCATTGATGGCGGTAGTGCTGTCAGCGCATTCCTTGATGCCGCTAAGGGCCATTTTTTGGACTTTAGTGGCTAGCCGGTAATGTCCTTACCGGCATGGAGCAAAGCTTGTGCCCACAAACTCGTAATGGCCGGCTATTAGCGGGCTATTTACTATACGGACACAGTATTTGCTCCATGCCGTTAAGGACAGTTGCTTACCTCCAACCTCGTAATGAGGCCCAATGTCAGATGAGCTTGAGCCTTATGCAATGGAATACAGTGTTTGGCAATGCTGTAGTCTTAGCAAGGAGTCTTGTCTTCAGGAGCTGTTGAAGAAGTGAGGGCTTTTTAATGCGAAGGAGATGTGCTTAATATCTATTTTGAAACATACTCAGGCATGTTAATTCAAAGGTTTATGTTTTTAGTGGAGAGTATGCAAGGGAGAAAAGATCCCAATTCTTAAGGAGGTACTGGAGTGGTGTGCGGTGAGTAGGCCTGGATCAATGTTGTTAAAAATAATAAATTGAAGGGTCCCACTAGAAGGGTCCATGAGAAGGTTACAGGTGTTTGATGCCGATGAATCCAAGTGGGAACTTGCAGTGGACTTCCTTGTCTCGCTGATCACAGGCCTTGCTTGGGTCTATTTGCCGTATGCATATACCAAACGAGAGGCCTCTCGGCCGATTAGTTGTGTTTGTTCACGTATTTTCAGCAAGTTCGAGCCATAGAATCCCCTAAAGGATATCTGAGCCACTATATACGGCCTAGCCCCTTCCCATTCCTTTGTGTCTTTTACCAGGCTGTGAAGTAAGGAGTAAACAGGGTAAGCTCACACCTGTTGGGGGGCTGTGGGGATCGTTTTATCAAATTGTTGAGGAGTTTGCAGAAGTGTAGCTGTTTAATTATTAGGAACATTGTATACTCAATTAATTTAATATTCAACATTTAAAAATGACTCATCATAACCTAATCACAGATTTCCCTAATAAATCTAAAGTGCAGAAACCTATTATGTGTACAGTACATTCAGCATTTATAATTACTCATCATATCCTGATTGCATGAAAAAAAGAATAACCAAACGTCTACTTTCTTGGTGTTTAGTGCTTAGTGTCTCTGTTGATTGTTGTTTCTTCATATACAGAAAAATAACGTTGCCCTTTTTTCGAGTGCTTTTTCCCTTTTGAATCCCATTTAAAATGTTAAAATATGAAAACAAGCTAAAAATAGGTTTCCTACCCCCAATCCCTTTTCCCAAAATGTGCACACATTAAAACAGAGTGTTTGCTCTTTCCCAGTTTCCCTTGACGTCTTTATTTTAGTCTTAATTAATATAGATTAGGATTTGTTTGCCTGTAATACTCGTAGCTTTCTTTGGTTCCAAGTGGTGATTTGATGTTTCACACTTTTGAATTCTTGTTGGATTGCTCCCACACAATTTCCACTCAGCTTTGCCAATTCCCATTTGAGGCTCTCACGGTGTGCATGCAATGATTGGAGGAAAAGGGGGAGAACTGTACAGGGGATGTGGAGGAAGAGGAACCCTGTTTTGCCTCACATGAGGAAGAGGGTTCCTCTATGTTGGGTGAGAAGTGGGTAATCTCGTAATGTTTCACGGTGCACTCACAAGCCTGGGCATCATTGATCCTCTGAATTATCGCAGGAGGATGAGGCACTGGGGCCCTCCGGCAAAGAATTAGGGGATGAGGCAGGGTCACCAGAGGAAGCACTGGCAAATAGCACAGAAGCTGGAGTAGCAGGCCCTCTTGTGGACAATCTCACAGAGATCAGGCCTCTGGTGAAGACCCCCAAAGAGTCATGCCAACTGGAGGAGCAGGAGATCATGTTTCTTTTGTCGGAGGAGGAGGGCTCTAGCAGGCCCCATAGAGGGCAAGTATGGGGGAGCTCCTAAGTGGGTTGAGGGAAACTTAGGAGGAAGTGCTAGGAGTAGGAGCGGAACAGCCAGAGGGCGTGCCATAGCCGGTGTTGGACCTACATGAGGGGGAGGATCAGTTATCGAGGAGTTTGAGGAGACTGTAGACACTGTTGTTTCCGGACTGGCAGATTAAGAGTTCTGCAGGCTGGTGGTGTCACTCCCGCCAGGTCTGAACGGGCGGGAGTAACGCCACCCGCCTGCAGACTGAAATGGAAACACTGGCACCATTAGTTAGGGTGCCAGTGTTTCCATGGTCCCCATCCCCATGGATCCCCACAGGACTCCATGGGAATGGGGAGTAACGTTATTCTGCCTCCGGAATTACCGGATCACCAGGGCTGTAATGCCCCGGTAAAACCGCCAAATCAGGAGGTGGACATTTTTCCGGCATGGCTACCGCCGGACTCGTAATGAGGCCCACAGTCCTATTTTGTCAGGCCGCTAAGTGGAAACTAGCAAGCAGAACGGGGAAAATGCAGCAACAAACAAAAACAATTGATGGGCATTCCGTCTAACTAGTAGACTTATGTCTGATTCTTGTTTTATAGATGTACTTTGAGCATTTGATTTTAATATTTCGTTTGCTCAATGTTATTGACTATGTGGTTATGATATGTTTTGATATGTTGTGTTTAGATTCATGTTTGATTGAAGGGGTCTATGACTTTCACCTTATATTCTTCTGCACCTTCTTGAGTGTTCCCAAAGGACTTTTTTTTTTCTTATTTAATTTCAGATAATATTGATCATTTAACCTTATTGCATTTGTTCTTTGTGTTGTTGTATGCCTACTACAATTATTTTCTTTATTAATTTAACTATTAATATCTACATTAAAGTAATTAAAACATATGCATTTATCAGTTTTGTTTTATCATTTTGAATATATTTGATTAAAGTCAGCTATACTCCAGGGAGGTCATTCAGTGGCCCTACAAAGCAGTGTTATTGTATTTTCATTAGATGTATCCCTTTAGGGACTTATGTTTGTATTTTCACCCAGTGTGAAGCGACAGCCATGTAGTCACTGCTCTGACCACTTGTCCACATGTCCATGGATGGTGAAGTGTAATTTTTTGTCTCTCCGACACACATTTGTAGCTATGCATTAGTTGTGCAATTTTTGTACTGCTCTGAGAGCGAAAGAACATTGGGGTTCTTTACAAGTTGGGTGGTGCGGGTAAAATGCTGCAGTATTACCATATAATCCTGCATAATTGCACCTCACAACTATAACTTTGGTGGAAATTTGGAGGAGTCACCTCCAACTATGAGCTGGAAGCAAATTCAACAGCTTTTCACCAAATTTCACCAGAATTACTGTGGCAGAATTACTGGTGCAGTAATTCTGACATAAATGCTTCATTGAGTCCTATGGGCAAAAAAGAAATTGGGATTTACTCTGCCACTAGTAATCCAGTGGTAATACCGCCAGACCAAGTGGTGATAGTGTTTATGCAGTTTGGTGGCATCTGGGTGTATTTGCCACCCAAATACCACCAAACTCGTAATGAGCCCCATTGTCCAGGAACTTCCAAGTGGTGATCAGCTTTTCCCATAAACAGCCAAAATCCAATGTTTTCCTCCAGTAGTGCAAGTCGTCCGTTACCAACATTATAGTCATGGCAGCATCAAACAAGCATTGTCTGTCATGGGTATTGTGATATTTTGGCCATGCTCACACCTCTTCCACAACAATGATTTGGTCCAATGGGCTGACGTACAGGGGGTAGAATTTGGTGTCCCACTTCAAAGCACTAACACAACTGCAGCATTGTCAGGGCCAAGTGTGTCTGCTTGTGGAGGTGAGCTGCACATCTCTGATCATTAGACTTCTTCACATGTCTGTGCATGAAGTTGCCGCTAAAGAGACCACCTTCCTTCGGCAAACTGCATACCACCAGAGGGTGCAAATGACACAAAACAGAGACAATGTTAAGACTGTTAAAATAACACTTTTTGTTATTTCATAAGACTCCCATTTGGCCTACTGATATTATTATAAAATCACAGTGCTCATACCATGGTAACAATGATAAAAAATAAAAAATAAACATTTTTGTAAAAATAAATCCACTCTAGGTTCACAATATAAAACACAACCTTTAATATTTAATACAAAACAAATATAAGAATAATTCAAATTTTGTTTTGTGTGGGATTACTAAGGTGAAAACAAGTTTACACAACATTATATATAATAAACGATTTGTACTGTATACCGTCGTTTGGTCGACAGGTGTTTGCTTGTGTAATTTTTCCTGAAAAAATTCCATTGAAAAAACTCATTGAAATATAGTGGATATTAAGGGGATAACAGAGGCAGGCACGGGTTGGGGGTTGGTTCACAATATTGGGAAGGTGGGGGATTGGGGCACGTATCACTCAAATAGAATTAAACAAAGATTGGTTGAGTTTTTCAACGGAAGTTTTTTGGGTAAAAATTCCAATAAAAAACACCTGTTGGCAAACGGACATAGACCCATTTGTACACAGCATAGAGACAACAAAATCACATGGTCACGGACTTCCATAAGAGAGATTTTAATCTGAAAAATGTCTACCTGGCAGGACATAGAACCACAGACTAATGATTATTGTGGCAAGCTAATGGAGCATTTTGGAATGTAAGCATTGTGAGTTTTCAGTATGTGTTGATATCTCCTCGTGTGTCATAATAGTGAAGTCTATGTGCCATATGCTTTTGTTTTCAATATGGTACATACACATGATTTAGGAGCACTGCACGTCTCCATGGCGGCAATGCCTGCCTGAGGCATAGTGCCCACAGAGCACAGCTGTAGGTCATAGCCTCTGGGCTCTGCAGACAGATTTACAGAGATCTCCGCTTTGCCATTCCACAGGCCTTACATTGTGGGAACTGCAGGCAAGGACATGCCAAATCATTTGGATACAATGCATGCATGGAATGGCTGTACACCATTCGCCCCCTCGGGCATTGCTCTTAGTGGACTGTGGCCAGGGTATGGCTGGAGGCGCAAACAGAGGCATTTCATGAATACGCACGTTGTCTGGACCAGGGCCAAAGGGTGTGCCATGTTGGCACTGCAGCTAGCAATGTTTCCCTGGGGCATGACTGCAGAGCAAGAAGTGGATGCCTGGAAGACATTGGATATCAGTAGGAAGACCTATGAATGTATACCGAGCCTGCACCGTAGGTTTGGCATGACTTCAAGTAAAAGCCACCAAAAGGCTCCTGCTCAGTGGCCCTGTCCAGTTCAGTGGCTCATGAAGGGTTTCTTTTCAAAGGAATATCTTGTGTGCATTATCGGTGTTGTAATGTCGGTCAGTACACAGAATTTGGTTTGCCTTTGAAGGCAAGATTGCAAGGTAACTTTATTGAATATATAAGAATATAGTTGCATTTTAAATAATATTTAATAGTCTTTCTGTGCGCATTTAATGCACACTCCTTGTTGGAGATTGCAAATTGAGACTTACACAAGTCTCTAGAACAGGTTTTCCAGCTCCATGTGTGAGTTTAGGAAGGGAGTTCATTTAAAACGCATGTCTTTGCCTGGACATGAAGAGATGCAGCTTGTTCCACCTGGGCAAATCTGCAGGGACCCTG
Organism: Ambystoma mexicanum; assembly: GCF_040938575.1. Lineage (NCBI taxonomy): Eukaryota > Metazoa > Chordata > Amphibia > Caudata > Ambystomatidae > Ambystoma > Ambystoma mexicanum. The sequence continues at coordinate 974,599,109 of NC_090925.1, forward strand.
GCTGCTGCAATATTATGTATAATTCGCGGGAGCTGTTTTGTGTATGTTTATGGCACATGTATTCCCCAGTATTTTACGGCCTCTTGCACAGTATGCACAAAATTTCAATGCTTCTCTGGGAGAATATTACATATGATATGATATGATATGATATGGCATCTGATCATAGGGTATTAAAATGAGCTTTCAAATGCGTGGACATATCAGTGGGAACATTTTTCTTCATGCCTCCAATTGTAAGTATTATAGTTGGAGGTCAGTGTTATTGTGTTTTTAATTTATTTAATGAAAATTACAGGGACAACAATGGATTTTTGGTACAACAATGTGTACAAAACATTTTAACATTGATTTACAGAGCAGAGAGGACCAGCGTCCTTAGCAATGGGTGACAGGATGTGGATATTAGATCAGATGATGAGCGGATGTAGAAACATGAACCAGATAGAGCATGATATAGGAACGGGACAGTGGAGGACGTGATAGGATTTAGGATGAAGGGATTTGAAATAAGTGTTGTATTTGTGTTTCTTTGGAAAGATTGTACGAATGGCTAACATTATGGGATACTGCCACCAAAGTGCAAATGACTTTTCAGCGAAATACAGGCAATTGTTTGTTATTTTATGTGGTTTTTCGTGTCAAATCCTGCCCACTTCCACTATATTAACAGGTGCTATTACGACACCGCTTAACGGTGCGCAATTTATCTCCCTCTGAAACTGAATTTGCAAAGTGCAGGCTTCCTCCTTATGTTAGGCAATCACCTAGCGGTTAGCCAACAACAAATTGGGTCTGCACATTTCATATGTTGTTTTACAAAACATATACATACGAAAATTGCACATGATGTGAGTGAACATTAAAACAGTCTGACTTTTTTTCTCAATGTTACTTAGGCAATTAAGACACTGACTAAACAATCACTCCACATGCGATTTAAATCTTGCATATGTACTTCTCTAAGGATGTCTGTGCAGACACACTCTTCTTCTCCACTCGTACCCTCCTCTTCTAAAATTCTGCAAAGCCTTTAAATTTTAGGAAAGGAAACTGGGCAACTGGTACGCAGGACACAGATATTAATAGCCTATCTATATATATATATATATAAAAGTGAAATGTTATGTGTGGGTTTGTAGGTTTGAACGTTTGTGGCTTAGCATTGTTCCGTATACAATTCCACACTGTTTCACCAATCTGCACCAAATTCTGCATACTGATCTGTTAGGAGCCTGCGGACATTTCTAGCTACATGACATTTGGTCACCCCACCGTTTTCCCTGGATCTCGGCAAGTCAAAATGTGTTTTGTGGCTTTGCGGCCTGCCGATCAAGCTGTAAACCATGTTCAACTGGAAGTGAAAACAAATATGTATGAGGCGATTGGTCCTGAGAGGCGAAGGTGAAGGCAGGTAGCATTCCAGAAGTTTCCAAATGTTTGCTGCATCAGGTGAAATTACTTTTCCGGAGGATTTTAGCGAAATGGTGCCTGCCGACGAAGCCGTAAACCATGTTCACCGGGAAGGGAAACAAACATTTTTGCTGAATCAGGTGAAATTACTTTTCCAGAGGATTATTGCGAGATGGTGCTTGCTGATGAAGCGGTAAACCATGTTTACTGGGAAGGGAATCAAAAAATGTAGTTTCTTAACCGGTTGCAGTACAAGGAACTAAATTTGAGGTCCTGCAAACCATGTTTCAAAGCCCTAGAATGTACTAGTTTCTGAGATATTTGCACCATAATGCACCACAACAAACTGCACCATGCCAGGGTGACGCGGAACAGCAACCTGCTGGATCAATAATTTTCAACAATTGATGAGAGTGTTATCATGCCATTGGTTCAGAGAATGGGTATTTATGTAGGTCCTACATAAATGTTAATACTCTCTATTAATTCCCTAGAAATGTGACGGAGGGAAAGTGGGGTGAATAAAAATAATTGTTTTCTTTAGTCATTGCATCACTCTGCACAGTGCATATCTAGTGTTTGAAGTCCAAGACATATAATATCTGTGCAATACAAAAGAAAACAGCACTTTGAAAAGTGTCAGCAACAATATTGTGCATAAGGTATACCAAGATAGATAAGCATTATATATAAAATTAGTTATTTATAACAAGCTCAATAACTAGAGGTTTATAAGCGTGTCCGCATCGTCTTGCTTTTAAGAGGACGCATTACCCCTGAGCTATCCTCCCGAGACATCTACAGCACCTGACATTTCTTTTCATTTGACATAATAAATAGCCCAGAATTTTTGGCAGCATATATAGTTTTAGATACACCCTTCCACACATTTCATTGTCAAAGTTTGCCAATTTCTTGAAATGTGAAATGTTTTGGGGTACAATTTCTCTGAGGCAGAGAATTTAAGCAACCTTGTTCCACGTACTCCTCAGCAACTTTCTGTGTGCCTTGGAGAGAAGCTTCAAAATCAGCACCTTCGATGGCACCGCCACAAGCTACCGCATTCAATTAATCAACCTCTGAAAACGCTGTGGTGTCTGCACTTTCCGTTTACCGAAAACATTATTCAATATCTGGTCATATCCAAAGTGATTAATGTTATTCTCTCCTTCTTGGGCTAACGTCACAATTTATTTTTCCCTTTGCAGCAAAACTTGAACTTTGCCATTTGGATTCTCTTGTCCTTCTGCTGCTCTTTCCTCACCTTCTCTGCAACCCATAAGGGATCGCTCTCAGTCTATGGGCACTGTCAAAATTCCTTAACTTAATCTAGGAGTGAATCCACTTGAAATGTATCTCTTCTCATCAGCCTGAATAAATTATCATCTAAAATCCCCACATTATCTGTCTGTATCTCCTCTCTCAAATGCATTTTCTCATTTGAGGCTGACTGACTATTCAGGCATTATTGTGGGATATTTCAAAAAAGGTAGCAGGCGCTCCTCTCCAGAAAGAACATGGCATGATACCTGTTCTGAGATGAGAGTTTGCAGCACACGCTTTTTGCTCACTGTATCTTTCACAGATGGGAAATATCCATTTGCATATACGTCTTTGTCACACCCACATGGGCAGTCCATCAACGAAATGCCATGGCAATTCCTCTCTGAACAAGAGTACCAACAGCAACCCCATACATGTGTTTCAGCCTTGTTGGGCCTCATCAGTGCGGTGAAGCTGTGCCTCTCTGGGCACAGTGAGCAGGGAGTCCACCTCTGGTTGCCCCCAGGTAACTCAGGGTGACCAACCCCAATTTCCTTGTAAATATTTCAAAAAAGGTAGCAGGCTCTCCTCTCCAGAAAGAACATGGCATGATAACCTGTTCTGAGATGACAGTTTGCAGCACACGCCTTTTGCTCACTGTACCTTTCACAGATGGGAACTATCCATTTGCATATCAGTCTTTGTCCTGCCCACATGGGCAGTCTAGCACCGACATCATAGGGGCAATTCCTCTCTGAAAAAGAGCACCAACAGCAACCCTGCACTCTGCAATCTAAACAATTGGGATTACTTATTTCAGCAAGCTCATTATGTCGAGGTTTTAACTATTGTTCCTGTTTAACCATTTTAATGAAGTTAGAGATATTATTCATGATTATTTTAGCACATTAGGGGTATTTGAATGTGTGTGTTAATTATTCAATTTGCACATTTGCACACTTGGAGGCAGCTAAGTTTGTTAGTCGTGCAACATTTTAGGGAGGCATAAAACAAATTTATCATAACTTTCCTCTTCTTGACTACTATTTAAAAGAAGGCTCTGGTGTACTTGAAGACAAATTCCTTAGAGTTGAGCAGGCATTGTAAAGTGATCTAATAATGGTTGGATAGCCTTACCTTATGAGCTTCAGAGAAGAGATGAACCCATTGCAGAGCTCACTTTACTGCCTCAAATGGGACACTCTGGAAAAGTGGGCGAGGAGCCTGGACCACCAAGAACAACATGGCAGTCAAATGCCATGAATGATGCAACTATTGATATACACTTGGAGGCAGCTAAGTTTGTTAGTCGTGCGACATTTTAGGGAGGCATAAAACAAATTTATCATAACTTTCCTCTTCTTGACTACTATTTAAAATAAGGCTCTGGTGTACTTGAAGACAAATTCCTTAGAGTTGAGCAGGCATTGTAAAGTGATCTAATAATGGTTGGATTAGCCTTACCTTATGAGCTTCAGAGAAGAGATGAACCCATTGCAGAGCTCACTTTACTGCCTCAAATGGGACACTCTGGAAAAGTGGGCGAGGAGCCTGGACCACCAAGAACAACATGGCAGTCAAATGCCATGAATGATGTAACTATTGATATTAATGGAAAGATTCTAACAAGGCTCGAAAAATTCAATATGGAAAGTCCAATCACATTACATGCTGATGGTTGTGTTATGTTGGTGAATCACCCACAAATTAAGTTCAAATGTTAAGGATCTGCAAGAAGGTCTTAATAAGGAGATTAACTCTATCACCTGCGATGTTTATACATTTCAAGATTTCCAAAGAAAGTTTTAAAAAGTTGTTTAAAATTAATTAACTATAATTGATGGCTTAATTAGAAATCTGAGAAGTTCTGCATTGCCAAAGGTTAATGATTCACTGCCTAAATAAGTGGATCCTGGAATGAAAATAATGGATGAAGAAAGGAAAAATAATGGTGTTCTCTGAAATTCATCTTCATCCCTAAGTTTCAATGCCACCAGAATGGCCAAACATTATAGCAACTGCACACCTTATAACTTATGTGAGAACGGCTTGGGCACTGTTAATCTGGATATACCACCTGTGGCTGCCCCGTAAATTAGGATTTTGTTAAATATCTTCCCACACATTCATGAAGCTATTGAATCAACAATATCCCTTATAACTATGGTAAACCATTGGATAAATAATAATTTAAGAGTGTCACATATTAGACACAGATCACGGGTGAGGTGAATACTAACAGCATTGATGGTAATTTCATTTTAGTCACCTTTTCTGACCCTAATATCGTGACTCACCTACTATGATCGAATTTGGCATTTAGAATGTCTACACAGAAGTCTAGAATCATATTGCTTCCTTTTTTGTTTTTACCAAAACATTTCACAGGATGTATCTTTTACGAATTTGCAAAAGCTGAAGTTTAGTAAAAGGTTTACTTGTTCACCCTCCCAGTTACAAATGCTTTCCTTCATGACAATGAAAGTGATAGACAACATTTTGAGGGAACTGTTCAGCTGTGTATTGCTATCCAACACACAACTTTGAAAACACTTGCTGGGAAAAGATGTTCTAGGACCACACAGGATCTCCAATTAACAAAGATGGAATATCAGAATGTTGTGGTATTGGCAGAAAACTGCTTTGATATTTTGCCAATGATTGAAGAGTTTGATTGTCTTGCTCGGGATCATGACAGTGTAACCTTTTGTCCCGTTGTCAGCAACAAGAGAATTGTTGTGCCCGAAGAACTGTCCCTCATGCTCTTTCTGTTGTCCACTAATCTTAATCATTCTTTAGCAGAGGATGAGCCAGTTTACCAATTGCTACTTTTAACTTGTATTTCATGGAATGTAGTCAGTAACAAGTGGAACTTAGACAATGCAGGTGCAATTAAGACACCGGAAGAAAATTGGGCGCCGCAGGCCCTGTGTTCATGTGGCTTTACCTCATATTAAATACAAGCCTCTAAAAAACATTGAGGTAGACCTAGTGGTGGATTGGTGACCTTTATAGTAATTGCTTTGGCTGTTGAAATTAGTCAAATACAATTTGCAATTACATGGGGAGACTTTAATGTAAAAATAGGAAATGGCCCTCCCACTTAACAATTGCATTTCACTGAAGATATTGTCTATGATGTCACACTACAAGAAATGTTGAAACCACTGCTGTGTGCTGAAGGACTACAACTATCCACCTCGTTAATAGCATAGGGTTACCAAACAACTATTAGGTGCTTTTTCTCAGATAAGCCCAGAGTTGTTACATTTAATAGTCACGAAGGCGGCTCAATGATCAGTTATTTTTTTGTCTCCATAGGTAGGTGGAATTCTTTACTGGATTTTAGGGTAATTCCTGAAATGCTTAGAGGCCATCATGATATCACTTCAAACTTAATTTTACTAATAAAGCAGTCATTAACTTTACCGGAGGCTCACATGGTTACCTAGTCACTTCAGTTGGCTATGAGAATTCCAACTGCACTGCAAGTGAACAAAGAACCCAGGCAGGCTGAAAAGGCGAGGACAGATGGCATGCAGGTAGACTGGCGGCCACCGGCAGCTCCCACCTGTTGAGAATTCAATTTTACAGGTGGCCCAGAAGTTGGAAGGCAAAATGTGTGAATATAAGGCTAAAGTGCAATAAGGACAGTTGAAGTTGTACCATAGCGTGTACGCGCACAAACTGCTTCAGCAACAGCTGATCAGCGTTAGAGTAAAGCACCATTAAATGTCACGCAATATGCCACTACCTTGGATTTGAAAATCGTTATGGCTTGGGTGGTAATCCACATTACTCTCAACCCTCATTTCAGTCACAGTACTTAAAACAAAACAAAAAACTTTATTTGAAGGGCATACAGAAAGGAGTCTGGCCTGATTGGAATCCAGCCTGGTTCTGACAGTTCAGGTGAGAGAAGGGATTTTTGTTTGGCTTGATTCCCATCTCTAATGTAGTTCAATACATTCAAGGCATTATGGTACACCCAACAGAGAGGTTTTTGCTGAATCCTGGTAGGCCAGACATATTGTAGCCATAGTGGAAAGAATACTGGAAGAATTACATTAAGACAGTTGAACAAGTTAATCTGAGCACACCGAAGAGGAAGTTACTATTGCTACATGCCTTGGGGCCTGAGGGCCAATGCAAATATAGAGATTTACTAGAATTGTCGGGTGACGAATCTGGGGATTTGAACAAACACAAACAGACTTTAAGACAATCAAATAAGTATTATGCCCCAGAAATGAATGTCACCATCCATAGGTACAAGTTCTACACTAGGTCACAGAAGAAAGATGAATCAGTTGAGGAGTACGTCTCAGCCCTCAAGAAGCTGGCTCACACATGTCGATTTGATGCAGGCATTACATTGGATGAGTTATCCAGAGATCAAATCATCATACACACAAAGGACCCGTATTCAAGATCGCTTGTGGATGGTGGGAAATCCTTCACTTTTAGAAGCCATGGCCATAGCTAAAGAGCTCAGCATACACATCATTGCTTGAAACAAATTATGAATACGAAAATGGAGGTCCTTCAAGCACAAACTAGTCAGGTGGAGAAAGAGTCTTCCGAACAGGCTCTTGTGAATGTAGTAAGGAGCAAGAAGGATCCAGTGGATGGTGACGAAGCTGTACCAAATGACAGTCATTTGAGATCAACAGAACAGGATCTCAGAGAGGTCAAGAGGGGAGTGAAGTGTCCGGCATTAAAGAGTGAAAGCAGAAGAAAGGATAGATGTTTCAGATGTGCTAAGATTGGTCACTATGCCAATTTGAAATAAGTTGTCCTACTTTCAATCAAACGTGTGCAATTTGCAAAACAAGGGGTCAGTATGCTGTGGTCTGTGGAAATAAAAAAAGAGTATCCTTACTGCAAGACGACTCCAAAGAACAGTGTGTAGTAGTAATATGTGAGTCAACCAAAGGGGAATTGAAATGTCCCAGATGTGACATAATGATCGAGAATTGGTAGCCGTTTTTTAATTATTTTTTTATTTTTATTGGTTTGTTATAAACCTTTAAAATAAAGTTGAGAGCAATAGAAGAAATACGTATGCTAATCTATAATGGCATTATTAAAATTAGAGAAAGGAGACCATGATCATTAATTATTGAAAGGTCAAACATTAATTGGATAACAAACAAGAGATTAAAACTACAAAAATTAAAGCACAGGAGAGTAAAAGTAAGGCACAGAATAGTGAAAAAAACGAAGAGCAGATAGAACATTTCAAGAATATGTGAAGGAAGTAATAACAAGTTCTTTTGTTCAATCTTTAGCTGTCAGTTTGTTTACTACCTTTTCTAAAAAGAAAATTAAATCATTTATCAACTTTCATTCAGAGTCGGAGAACAGTTCACGCCACCAGTCGTCCGCATCCAAAGAAGGTCTTGCTACAAAAAATCTACCCAAGTGCAGGTTACGTTCTTGCAGCAGGTCCGGGCAGAACAGGGTGAGGTGCTTCAAAGTTTCTTGTGGATTTTAGCACAATCGACTTGACAATTGTGTTTGCTCGTCACTTTTCCAGAAATGTTGAGTTTCTCTTGTTGGTAACTGAATAAAGGGGAATTTGATGAATGTCAACCTCTGGGATCTTCCAGGAAATTTTTCCAAGTACAGCTGGTTTGTATTGTACTTCTTGGATTCAGTCGGAACCAAACTCATTGCTTTGTGTTTGAGTTTGGTCTCTCCCGTATCGATCCAATCTTGAATCCATAATGATGTTTTAACTTTATTTGGATTAGTTTGCATATTTTATTATCTGAACTAACGTCAGCTAATATTTTTTCCGCACACTGAGCCCATAGTGTTATTATATTTTCACTGTTCCCGGTCACTGGATCTTTCAATATTTCATACTGAGGAGCCACCTGAGGTGAACTCATTTTGCAATATTCGTTAAGAGTGTTCCACATTATTCTTGCGTTGATGGAAAGCAGACCAAGCTCATATCTTATATGTTAATGTTAATGTTAAAGGACATTTGTACCGTGAAATATCACCACCACAGTGGTCCCCTGGTGCTCTGGCAGCTCTGAAAGAGGAGGGGGGTTGAGTTAGTGGGTCGAAGCAGAAAAAGTGCAAGAGAGCAGTGATGTGCTGTTGGCGGCCTCAGCCCGGTGGGTCCGTTGGCTGGGCCTGGGGTGTTTACGGCCAGTAGTCGTTGTGTACTGTTGTGCGAGTCTATGTGTGTTTTTGTTTTGTTGTTGCAATGTAGTGATGTTTGTGCGGTTTGCTGTGCTGTAGGTTTTGGTTGTGTTTTGGTTTGGAGTTTGAGAGGTGTATGCAGCAAGGGAAATTGTTAGTGGGGTTGGTTAGTTTGCATCTCTGTCCTGAATTGAGGTGCTCGGCTTGCGTAGTCTCCATTGATGCGCCTCTGTCCTGATCTGGGTCCGGCTGGCAAATAAGGTTCCTTACTCCTCTCGCCCCCACCTCTATCACTTTCCCTCATAGCCCCCCCTGTCCTCCCTTCATAGTCCTGTGGCCAGTGCACCCGCTGATGTCAACATCTCAGGTAGTGTGGTGATTGCCAATATCTCAACAATTCCACAACACTGTGGCGCCTGGCGGTAACTAACGGAGGGCCGGAAGTGTTGGTGTGGTTGGCTGGGTTAGTTGACTCAGTCTCCGTGCGTGTCGCCTGTGTTCCGGTCTATCCGGTGTCCCCCTGTCCAGGTGCCGCGGGAGCTTCCCTGTCGGTTCTGGGTTGTCCGTGTCCTTTCTAGTTTAGTCATCCTTTTTCCTGTTTCGGTTTTTTGTTTTTAATCTGTGGTGTTGAAGAGCCAGGTTTTTAGCAATTTCCTGAATTTTAGGTTATCTTCAGTGTATCTTATTTCTTTTGGGATGTTGTTCCAGGTTTTTGCGGCTAAGTGGTAGAAGGAGGTGCCTCAAAGTTTTTTCTTGAGGCGGATTTTGTTGCTTGATCGGAGGGGTCTTGTTGGTTTGTAGAAGTTATTTTCCTTTGTAGGAATTCTCCTCCTTGTCCACCGATTGCCCTGTGCGTTATGCACATTGTTTTGAAGGTGATGCAATGTTTTACTGGGAGCCAGTGGAGTGTTTTTAGGGTTGGAGTGATGTGGTCTCTCCTGGATATTTTGAGGAGTACTCTTGCTGCTGCATTTTGCATCCGTTGCAGTTTCTTCAGGAGGTATTCTGGTATTCCGAGGTAGAGGCTGTTTGCATAGTCTATTTTTGACATGATTATGGTGACTATAGTGAGGGTTTTGTGCATGAAGGAGAGGAAAGGTTGAATTCTTCTTACTGTATGGAGGAGGAAAAAGCATTTCTTCACTGTTGCATTTATTTGTGGTTCTAAGGTTAGGGTGTTGTCCATTAGGACTCCCAGATTTTTTACTACCTTCGATGGAGTTGGTACTTTTCCCATTTCGGTAGGCCACGGGATGGTGGTTTCATTTTCTTGGTCTTTGGATATGATCATGAGTTCTGTCTTTCCTGGGTTGATTTTCAGGTTGTTGGCATTCATCTAGTTGAAGACTTCTTTTAGACAGTCGATTAGGGTCGAATGGTCGACATCAGTGTCTTTGATTTTGTAGATGATTTGAGTGTCATCTGCGTAGATTCTGATGACCGGAGTCTGATAGATGTTGAAATATAGTGGAGATAGTGAGGATCCTTCTGGAACTCCACAGTCGTTAACTCGTGAGGTGGATTTGAAAGGTTTGATCCATACCGTTTCTGTTTTGTCTGCTAGGAAGGATTTGGTCCAGCATAGTGCTGTGTCTTTTATGCCTATGTCTTCTAGTCTTTTGGTCAGGGTGTCGTGGCTAACTGTGTCAAAGGCTGCAGAGAGGTCGAGCAGAATAAGGGCTGAGGTAGTGTTTGAGTCTGCGTTAGTTTTGAGGTTGTGTCAGATGGATAGTAGTGCTGATTCCGTTCCTCTTGCTGGTCTCAAACTGACTTGAGCTTGGTCCAGCAGGTGGTGTTTTTTTACGTGTTCTTGGGTTAGTTTGTATACATAGGTTTCTAGAAGTTTTGCTGGGTAGGGGATGTTAGAGATCGGCCTGTAGTTGGAAAGGTCGTCTACGTCACCACTTGTGTTTTTCAAGAGTGGCTTGATGTATGCTGATTTGAAGATCCTCGGTACAGTCCCTGTTGCCAGTGATAGATGTAGAAGGTTTCTGTAGTGTTCTGCTGGCGATCCTTGCGCTAGGATTGATCTGTAGATGTCTGGGGGGCAGGGGTCCATGCGTGATCCTGATTTCTTGATTTGTCTTACCAGCATTGCGAATGCCTCTGCTGATATTTCAGGAAAGCTTTTATACATGCAGTCGGGACACCACTAGGAAGCCACAAGACTTTAGACCAGAACGAATTTTCCAGTGAAGACCAAAATTCAGACGAGCAGCCAAGAGCACTTTCAGCTCCATGTATTAGAGCGGGGACGGCTTTTTGCTTGTAAAAGTTCAGCACCGGCCTTAGGGAAAATTTGCCACATTTTTGTTCAGCATGCAAGCGTGAGCTATCAATTGCTTGCATTTGGCTTTAGTTTTTTCAACCCAAGGGGTGTCATTGATGCTAGCACTAACACACATGCCTAGATATACAGTTTGTGTTACTAGTTCAATGGTTTTGTTTCCCATTTTCCATGTGAACTTTGTCTTGTTCCTCCCTTCTCTGTTCTTCTGCAGCTTTTGTAGCACTAGAATCTCAGATTCTTTTGGGTTGACACATAGACCATTTGTATTCACATACTTTTGAATGATGTTTATTTTGCACAATATAGTCCTATTGGTTGTCAAATCCAGCAAGACCAGATCATCTGCATAGAATATCCCATTTAGTTTGTTGCCATTTAATTTCGATGGGAACACATTTGCAGTTGCATATGCCTTGCCTATGTCAGATATGAACATTATTGATGCTAGTGGGCACCCCTGTTTAACACCTCGGCATGTTTTATATGAGCCGATAGGGATCCTTTCTGGTTCAGTCTTACTTTAATCTCTGTATCAGTGTGCAAGTCTTTTATTGCAATCAGGAGGCTATCTGGGCACTTCCACTCGCTCATTTTTTACCACAGCAGTTCCCTATCAATTCTATCAAAGGCCTGCGATAGGTCAATGTACGCAAGGTACATTTCTGTATCTGTTCTGATAGCCTCCATTTTTAGTAAGTTGAGGGTCATGAAATTTAACCAACAGCCAACACCCTTCACAAAACCAGACTGCTGATAGTCCAAGTGGCCACTTAATGTTATCCACTTTGACAGTTGTTTTTGCAGCGGGCGGCATATAGTGTGCCTAAAACGTCCAACAATGCGATGGGTCTGTAATCGTTTGGTTCAGCAGGATTACCCTTTTTAAAAATTGGTACCACTATTGCGCTTTTCCAAGATGGCGGGGTTGCTGCTTTACTGGCTATGTTTACTGGAAAAGTTTTGCACCGAAAATTGCCCACTCTTTTGAATTTTGTTTTAAAGTAAAGTTGGTTAGTCCATCTGGACCCAGAGCCTGAGATGAACTACAATGTTTAATACTTTGGAAAATGTCCTCTTCCTGAAACTGCAGATCCCATTTAGATAATTTAGGCAATTTGGGTTTAGCTAAATTTCCTTTTTTTTCATACAATTTTCCAAAGTGACGGACCCACTGTGCTTCCGTGATGTTTGTATGGCAAACTGTTTGCAGAAAGTGTTGTTTATTAATTTCCAAAAGTCTTGGGAATTTTTAATTGACTAAGCTTATCCTCATTGCTTCTGTGTCACGTTGTTGTAGGATGCCCCTCTGCGAAATTATCCAGTTTTTATATTTTTGTCTGCTTGCTTTTTTTGCAGGTTGTCCCTCAGTACTGTTTAAGCGATCATTCTTTCTGAGTTCCTTTCGAAGTTGCTGTTTTCTTTTTATGATTGCTTCATCATATTGCTGCATAGGCTTGAAAGAGCCTCTTTTCAAGCCTTGTGCTTTGTATGTGAACTGCTGTAACAGGTGAGTGTATTCCACTTTATTATTCTTTGAGTCAGATGACCACTCATTGTAGGCATCTGTGACTGATTTTACCTCATGAGGATTTATTTTCAATCTTATTTGGTTTGTTTCCACTGAGACATGCTGATCCCAGGTTTTGGGCTTACTTCTCTCTTGGAAGAGGACAGACATTTTCAGTTGACTATGATCGCTCGAAGGAGACTTGGTTGAGTGCAGAGATGATACTTGCCGGTTCAAATTTTCAGATGCATAGAAATAATCTATGATCAATGACTGATCCTCGAGGCTCCATGTTGTTTGCGCAGAAATGTCACCTTCAATGTTACCATTTATCATCATAAAGTTTCTCTCCTCCAGGGCAATGCCCCACTTTACTGCAATTTTTTCTGTTCTTTCCCCGCTTTTTGTGGCTTTATGAGGTCCAAGTTCAAGTCACAACAGAGTATTATGTTTGGGATTTCCTGGGCACCGTTGATCTCGTCAATTAGGTCACAAATCATAGTCATAAAGTTACTGGTCCCTGGCATTTTATGGTGCCAGTAAACATTAATTATGTGCAAGCGATTTTTGTTCACGGGTGAGATGCAGTTGATTTCAACCACACTATGTTGCATAAAGGCAGTGTGGTTTGTTGAGCTCATTATCTGCAAGCCTGAATTTTTCTTGATTAATGTCAGCAACCAGCTGAAGGTCTGCCTTTTTGTCTCATTATGGCTGGGTCCATTGCCAGGTCAAAATCATCCGAGATGGGAGAACTAGCCATCCACGTCTCTTGTAGACATATGATGTTTACTCATCCGATCCATTTCAGGGGATCTTTGAAAAGGTGATAGAAGCCTCTGGTGTTCCAAGATACAATATTGAGGTTAGGGTCTTTTCGGCCTTGCTGGCTTAGCTGTGTTGGCCTCCCAGGACCCCAGCCAACCAATTCCATTTCATTAATTTGCTTATTGTTTTGCTTACACCACTCAGTGCATCGATGAGATCGTACTTAGGAGTTGGTTTACAAGTGAATGTGATTTTGATTTTCTCTCCAGGCATTATTTCTTTTAGCCCAACCGCCTGTTCTCCCGAGTTCACACTCTCTATCTCAGCCTCGTTTTCATAGAGGTCCCCAGAGATGACCTCTGCTAAGTTCTGTTTGTAAAGATTTAATTTGACCAGGGTGGGACGATCACTTTGATTCATTGAGATTTCACATTTGGACATTTTTGCTGGAGATGGCATCTGGGACTTATTCATGAATATCAAAGCCTAAAGACAATATAAAAGGGACGGCATTTAGCAGCAAGTCTCATATCAGTCTTGAGTTGATGTGAAGGCGCACTCTGTCATTGTGTAATTCATCCATGAATTCTACTGTTTGGATGTCGCTGGACTCTATCGATCTTAATCCAGGGACGTGGTGAAGGAGACGCAGCACATTATTTCTATTCAGAGTTAATCCATCTTTGCAGGTTAGAATTTGTTCGATGATTAATTGGTATTTTGCTGTTTTCCCCTGGAGTTTGGCTGTTTTTGTCCTCACGTTAGCTATGCTCCTTTGATCTTGGACTTCAGTGCAACCTTTTTTTTTGGATGAATTGTTCTGCAGATTTTGTTGGTTGCTTACAATGAAATCAGGCTTAGACTTCATACTGTTTACCGTTAGCTTGGTCTGGGCTTGTTTATGGGTTTTCTGATTGGTTGCATTGGGGCCTTTTAGGCTCAACGCTACCAAGCACTTCCTTTTTTCATCCAAAGTTAGAAAGTTTAGATCTTGGTCGATCACAGTTGGTGTCTCGAGAATTTCTGGAGGCAGCAACAGATGGCAAGTTCATCCAAACATTTGCGAGTTTGGCTCAGAGGGGTCTGTGAATATTGGAATCACTGGACATGATGTGGATGCCGAAGGTTGAGCATTGGACTCGTGAACACTTTTAATAGACAACGATGATTCCAAGTGTATGATTTTGACAGCAAGTTCATTATTTTCTTCAGAAAAGCTTCTTTGGCTATCGTCCAGGGAGACTTTATCCTCATATGTGGACATGCTCATTAAGTCATTTGAGGAGTTTTCTGCCGCTGTGTCTGTTTTGGCCTGTCGATTAACCTGAAACTCAACATTTATCTGGGCCACTTGCCCCACCATGTCAGGTTTACAGTTATTTCACTCGGAGTTTACGAATTTTACAGATTTAAAATTTTACAGATTTAAAATTTCTCAAAAAGTTGTTTCATTTTCTTTAACATTTTTAATTCTTTGGTTTCTTTTCCTGAGGCATATTACCCATAGTTGGGTAATTTTTTTGAAAGATTGCATAAGTTCTGTCATTCTCTCCAGCAGGAGAGGCTTCACTCGCCTTCGGGTGTCCATTGGTAGAGGTGGACGGTCGTGGAGGATTCACCTCTATTAAGGATGTGTCACAGTGAATTCCTTCATTTTCGCTTAATTCCAATCGAGTTAAAGCAGATGGAGCTTCAGCGTCCACCTGTGTTTTGTTGCATACATCGATATCAATTACTTCAAGACTCACGCGGGTGCCATCACAATGCTACATTTTGCTGGGTGCTCCAACGCCACACTCAGAGCTCTCGCCGTTATTGTAACTAGTTTGGGTGGTGAAGGATCAATGCTGGAGGGGGCAATAAGACCAGTGATCTCCCGAGTTTTGTCCTTCCTCATCAAGTTCATTGAGTTTGTGCTTGAGCTGATCTCTACATTTGAAAAGTTGAGGGCTTCCGGTTGTTTTTCAACCTTATGCGCTGATTGATTGTATTTAAGGAGACCCAACCCTTCATGGGCCTGATCTGCCAATAACCTTGCATCTTCACTGTTGTTTCTTTTTTGGTCCACCAATTCCTTGATGGAAGCATCAATTCTTCGTATGTTGTCCCATATTTTTGACTTCGTATCAGCATTATCCATTTCTCTGTTTGCAAGTTTGGAGTTCATTAATGCTGAGAGAGTCGAAAGATGTTTTATGTTGTCATTGATTTGTTCATACAGTTTCATCATTGGGGCGATTGTAATGGATAGTGATGACATTATGTACAGCCTGATGTCATTTAAGACTTCTTTCACTATGTTTGCTGTGGAGTGGTCTTTCATGGCTTGATGTTTGTTCGCTTTGTAATGTAGCCGTCGTGCTTTTGGATACTGGCGTTCCATGATCGAAGACTCTGAGGTAGATTCGTCAGTAGAGGATGAGGAATTGCAATCAATTTTGTGGCGTTCCTCCTTTTCGTCATTTGTGGAATCGCGCATCTAGGACTCAGAGAGTTTAAGGAAGGACTTAAGCAAACTTTTTTTTTTCAGGCTAATATTTCTGTTTTGTGAAGACCGCCGGCAAAGGACTCAAATCAATCTGACTTCTTTTTCTTGAACCAGCTGGCCATTTTGTAACTGGAATGTTTTGGAATGGCATTATTCGTGGGGGGAAAAGAATTGTCCAAAAGCTGTTTGTACACAGCCTGCTTTTCACAAATAGCATCCGTTGTTACCTCTTTGTTATTTAATGTGCCATTCATTTTGGTTATGTCCTGTAAAAGTTTATTTACTATGGCCAAAGATTCACGCCATTTCCTAGGATTTGGACTTTTATTGCACGACTCAATGGGTGAGTTGTTAATGTTCATTTGAAACAAGGGGTCAGCATTTGTTTGAAGGGCTGAAGTGGATTACTTGAAGTCCAATGCGTCATTCTCATTCTGGCAAAGGTGTTCTTCACAACCCGGCAGAAGTGGCGCAGAGTAACTAGACATTGGAAGAGCACACGGGGAACAACAATCTCAAGCCAAGGCTCGATGGGTGCAGTCAACTGCAGATGCAGCTGTGAGGGGGCTACAAAGAATGCTTTTGATGAATAACTGGCACTTTCCATCCAGCTAGCGCTTTCAATCCAGGCACCAGTGCTATCAGAGGTAAGTCGCTGCAGCCTGGTAGGTCGCTTGTTGGCTAACATCTTAAGAGGTGTTTTTAGCTTAATTACTTCATCCCAAGCCAAGGCGTGCAGTGCAGGCAAGTGAGCCATGCACCTCAATACTTTTAATTCAGCAACAGGTGGTAATATAATGTTCTGAAGTGTGCATTTGTTTAATGTCTTAACGTGCAAAGGCAATAGTTAATGTGTCAACGATAGGATTACATCCTGCTCTGAACTTTGTAGTATCAGCGTGCATTGGGCCAATGCGCAAGCCGCAGCATCGAAGGCTACATAGGTTGTACTGTTAATGTCGCCCACCTGACCATTAGTATGCGATCATTCTGAGTTGCTTGCATTTATGTGGAAGAGTGAGTTCTTATCAGAGGTCACTTCGCAATTTACAGCAATGTTTGTCAATACACCGACAGGTTTTAAAGCACTTACGTGCATTGTGCCGCTGACGTCTTCCAGATGACTCGGATTCTCAGTCGCTTCACACCCACACCGTAGTTGGAGGCGAGTGACAGGGTGGCGCTGCTGCTTCCTAGCATGTTCCTTATTGCGTTCCATAATAAGGAAATATTTTCCGTGAAAGCTCTCGCCTCGCGAGCCTCATGAGAATTACGAGACTCTGCTTGATTCTGCGCTGCTCCGTGGGCTACCAGAGTTTTTAACAGGAGAGTCCACCCACAGTAAATGAAAATAGAAGGCAGACCACAGTCTCAACAGCTCAAAGCAGACTCACAAGACTCTGCTTGACTCTGCTCCGCAGGCTACCAGAGTTTTTAACAGGAGAGTCCGCCCACAGTAAATAAAAATAGAAGGCAGACCACATTCTCCACAGCTCACAGCAGACTCACGAGACTCTGCTTGGCTATGCGCCGCTCGGCGGTCTACCAGAGTTTTTAACAGGAGAGTCTGCTCACAGTAAATGAAAATAGAAGGCAGACCACAGTCTCCACAGCTCAGAGCAGACTCACGAGACTTGCTTGAATCCGCACTGCTCCGCGGGCTACCAGAGTTTTTAACAGGATAGTCCACCCACAGTAAATGAAAATAGAACGCAGACCACGGTCTCCACAGCTCACAGCAGACTCAAGAGACTCTGCTTGACTTGGTAGCTGTCAGTGATGGTAGACAGTTGTTCCCCATACACTACTGTGACAGCTGGAACATGGGAAAGTCTCAACAACCACGGTTTAGGAGGGTGTCGACGGATCAAAGATTTATATCACAGGTTGGTTCAAGAGCTTGGTGCAATTTAAGAATCACTGAGCGTGAGTGAAAGTCTAAATTGCAAAGAAAGGCGTAAATGCCCTGGGCTGTAAGTATCAAGCTGCCATGAAGATCAGATGGGATCACTGTCAGGATGAGCTTGTGCTGATTGTGAAGAGCAGCAAATCAAGTGCAAAGAACATTTCTGTAAGGGATATGCTTAATGTGTTCGAGCAACAGTTGGGGTTACTGAGGAATTACTTTCATAGAAGTATTTTGAAACCGAGAGCAGTTCTAGCTGTGCACTCTAAGGTGAAACTGATTCCTTTTGCATTAGTGGAGGGTATTGAACAAGAGCTGCAAAGACTTGCGAATGAGGGAATCATTGAAAGAATTGAGTCATCTCAATGGGTGAGCTGCATAGCAGTCACAGTCTAAAAGAATGGAAAGGTGAGAATTTGCTTTGATCTCTGAGACTTAAATAAGAGCACCTTGGTCAACAAGTGTCCACTACCCATAATTTCGGAAATGTTGAATTGAATACAGAAGACAGATCTGTTCACTATGTTAGACATGTCTAACGTGTACCACCAAATTGACCACACAGAAGATTGTAGGCATTTGACAGCTTTTCTAATGCCCTTTGAATGTTTGTTTACAGAAGAATGCTGTCTCTCCGGCGTGTGCAGCTGCAGTATTTCAGAGGGCAATGATGCATGTTCTGAAGGATTTAAAGGGGACTTTGGTCTACTAGGATGACATAATCGTTTTTGGGAAAGGAGAATGTGAGCATGCTGAAAGGCTGAGCGAGGTGATGTGCAGGTTGAGTGAGAAGGGCTTGAAAGTAGCTAAGAGTAAATGCAGGGTTAAGGAGCCAGAGGTGGAGTATTTAGGCCATTTGGTTAGTAGCAAAGGATACAAACCTAAGGTTGATGCCATGAAGGCTATCATCAGTATACTTGACCCCCAAAACAAACAGAGCAAATATCATTGCTGGGTTTATGTAAATATTACAATATGTTTATGTAAAACTTTGCCAGTTTAATAGAACCTATGAAAAGGTTACTCAAAAAAGACGTGAAATTTGAGTGGAAGGATGATTGTAAGAAGTCTGCAGATTGCATAAAAAAAACAGTTTGTGTGACTCTTTGAACCTAACAGGATTTGTGATTGGTAGGAAGACCAAGCTATCGTTTGAATCTAGTTGTATTGAACTTGGGGCGGTATAGTCGCAGGTGATGAAAGATGGTTATGAGAGGATTGCCTGCCATGCTTCCAAAGCTGTTACATAAGTAGAGAGTAGATACTCTGTAATTAAAAGGGAATTACTAGCTTGTGTATGGGTGGTGAATTATTGCAGGAAAAATGTATTGGGAAATGTACTGGGAAATATGCACCGATCAAAAACCGCTTGTGGAAGTCCTGTTGGTTTGAGGAATGTGCAGAACTTGCTCGGGCTTGTGAGGCTGAGTTTGAGGCTACAGGACTATCACTTTGAAGTCAAGTAAGAGCCTGTAATCTCAATAAGGTGGGGAATTTTCTTTCCAGGTTACCCCTAAAATTGGAGGAGGTTTTCAAATTGAGAAGTCGGAAGTAGTTTTGGATGTTATTCCTAGGGAAAGGTGGATACAGGAGCTGAAGAGTGACAAAGTGTTGTGAAAGGTCATGGACCATACAGATTGACCAAATAACTGTTTGCTGGATGAAGCATGTCTTCCATCCATTTTGGGAGGGTAGGGAGGAGTGCTCCATTGAAGATGGTTTGTTATTGAGGGGTGATAGTTTGTTACTGCCCCAGAGTCTGAGACAAGGTTAGATTGAGAGGGTACATCAGGGACACCCAGGATCAACAGAAACCAAATGGAATGTCAGTTCCAAGTATTGGTGGCCTGCTATGGATCTTAAAGTTGAGTGGTTTTTGCTAATTGTTGGTAATGTCAAAACTCGGATAAGAGTTGTAAGGTGTGTAAATCACTACCGGTGAGTATGCGACAAACAGAGGAATCCTGGGAACAGCTTGGTATTGATGTGGTAGGTTCATACAGCAATTTGGGTAGTGAGAGGAGGTTTCTGATTGTCATTGTGGATTATTGTTCAAAATGGCTAGAAATCAAAATGGTTTGCAAGGTGGGTACTTCTGACATCATAAAGTTATTGGAGTAGGTGTTCAGAAGAGAGGGTTATCCTAAAACTGTCATTAGTGAGAATGGTGTACTGTTTAGGAGTAGTGACATGGCAAAGTATTGCAGGTCGGTTCGCATTGAATGTAGTGGAGACTAATGGGCTTGTGGACAGGTGCAATAGAGTTTTTGAAGCTGTGGAACAAGCCATTAGAAATTATATGTCAGTAGAAATGGATTTACAAGAAAGGTTATTGAGCATTAGGACTTCTGCTCGTACTGGCTCAGGGACGTCCCTGTTTTTGGTGATGAGAGGCAGAGAACCCAGCATAGTTTTGAACCCTGGATGTGTGAACGGTAGTAATTTGAGAGTTGATCAGGGTGCCAAATGCAGTGAAGAAGTGGTTTGCAGTTCTGTTTAAAGGCGTGTGATGTCAGCGGATAATGAAGAGAAGGTTGGTGAGAAAAGGAGAGTCAACGTATTGCAAGCATGTGAGGTTAAAGGAGGTGTTTCACAATGCGGTTAGAACACAAGATGGGTTCATTTGGAACATGGATTGAGTAAGTAGGTGAAAATGGGAAGATGTGAATATTGTTGTTGAGTGTTTCAGTAGGGAGGAGCTTAATAGTAATGAGTTGGTTAAATTTGATACTGCAGCAAAGGAGAACAGGGCTGTAGAAGAGGATGTTATCAACAGTAGAGGTGAGGAGGATCGAGAGGAAGACCAGGCTGTTGGTTCGAGAGGAAGAGTGAGGAAACCTCATGTTGTTGCATCATTACTAATGAAGTAGTTATAAACTTAACCAGAGACTCAAGCCCCTGATTACCTAGTCACTTCACTTAAATTGACAAAGCAAGCCCATGCATAGGGTCTTCTTGCCCAATAAAACATGTTACTATCTGTGCTAATAAAAGAAGAATTAGGGGGATCTCACTGAGGAAGTACTTATGAAAGAGAATATAATTTCTAAGAATGTAGCATTCATGTATGATCTTTTGAGCCCAGATCTATATTCTACTGCATTCATTGAGCATTATGACAAGTTTGCGAAATCTGTGCCAGGATGTTCAGGATGGTTTGATGAAAAATACAAAGTAAAGGAGGTTTGTAGGTAAAGAAATCCTGTTACACTAATTTTGATTTGAGTGCAGGAGCTATGCACCCCTAACCCCAGCACACAATCAAACGCTGGTACACCAATAAGTAAGACATAGAGGTAGGCGTCCAAAGAAGAGCACTAACCCCAAAATCATTGTGAAATCCGTACTTTGCTGCTCATACCAAAGTTGGACTTTCTATTTTGGAAGCAGAGCCACGTATTGAACCAATTAATATATGGTTTAATTTATGGATTAGGGTATGGGCTAATCATAAAGTATCGGTGACACTTAACATCCTGAAACATATACTAGCTTCAGAGGGATATCCTGTGGCAGTGTTTTTTTAAAACTCAACTTAATAGAATAAATTATGCTTTTTGCTTCACAAATCCGACCAATGTAAATAGAAGGCTCTGCACTGAGATTAAGGGAATGCTATCAAGTATGTCACAATCGAGAATGAAGAGAAATTGCAAAATCATCAAATCGTCATTGTGTAGTGTTAGCTCCCAGTTGCATATCAAGTTACCTTACATGGACTAACCACAATCAGGAGCAAACTCCTATTGCCAGAACTATACTCAATGTAATTCAACTAAAAGCAATAATGGCTAAATGGCTAAACCTAGGGGTTGGAGGGAGTGAATCAGGTAACTGTCAGTTGTGTCCTTCTATTGCTTAAGATCCAACATACTTTATATTTGTTTGTCCAGTCTACCAAGAATTGCGGCAAAGCATCATAGCGCCTCTGTTTAAAAACCTGGAATTTACACAATGCAAACCAGCACTGGTTTATGTATTATTGCCTGACACTCTATTGGTGACCTGAACGTTATTTTGTTATGTGAGGTCACCACTGAGAAGAGGAGACAACCTATTGGAGGAGATGAGCAGACCTTCTTTCTTTACATAATAACGGTTCACTTATTTTATTTATTCTCCTGTTTTAAATGCAATTGTATGTAAATATTTGGATATTTCCATCAGGAAACAAAACATTGGTGTATGTATTTGTGTTCTGATGGATTTTATTATTTAAATAAAGTTTTATAACAACAAAATGTCATCCCGAGTTCTTTTCGATGAAGGAAGTGATGCAAATGGATTCTGGTTTCTTTATTATATGTTTGACATTGTACTAAGATCACTTAATGGTAGAACAACCTTGGATAACCTTGACAAGGACACTTTTATAATCACGAGTTAAGGTTAATCTAGCAAAATATTACATGTGCTTACAAAGAGTGTAAATAACAACGTTAGATTTAATATAACAAAAAAGAAAGTGCCCATATACATGTATATATGCCAGTGCTGGCCTGCTTTCATCTTTTCATGCTGGTTTTTCTCAAAGAAAGTCATGAGGCTTCGCTAGCAATATATGCCAATCCTCTTCAATACACATTGTGCCCAAAAATAATCAGAAGACATGTCACAACATTATATACCAGCCATCCCACTATAAACGAAACATTCTTACAACCCGTTTCCAATAAAATAAATAGGCTTGTCCCAACAATATATGCCAGCATAGCCAATGTAAAACATGTACATGTTGCTTTAGCACAAATAAAACCATGATGTTTGTCTCAACAGCATATGCTAGTGCTGCTCTCATTCATCAGGGTTGTGCCAAACGAAAACCAAGAACCCTGCTTTAGCAATATGTGCTCAACTTACCACTGTAAAACACAGTGCTTGTGGCTAAAGAAAATTATGAGTGCCCACATTTGCTAGAAATGTCACTGCCTGTGCCCAGATTTCATCGTATTGTTCACTGCCCAGTCTTCCCCCAGTCCTACCCTTACTTGGCTACCATTGCCTAATTTGCCACAGTGCCATTCTCAGTGACTCCAGGTCTGCCACATATGGCTATCACTGCAAACCTGAATTTTCATATCCTCTTCAGTAATTCCTTCACATGCTAACATCTCTCTTCATGCACACACGCATGGACATACAGACCCATGCAAACACACACTCAAGCATGCACACAAGCACGTGTGGGATGGTACTGGGGGGAGTGTAGGGATTCCAGTAGCATCCCAGGGGTGAAGTGTGGGATGCAAACTGAGGGGAGCCCAGTAACCCTTAGAGGTGAAGGGTGCGGGAAAAGTGAACAGAGGGAGCCCAGTAACATTACAGTGGTGAAACGGCGAATGAGGGACAAAACTAGACCCGTATTAGCCCGGTTGTTTGGGTGGGGCAGGGAGAGTTAAGCAATTACAGTAGCAACACAATAGTTTAGAAAGGGCTGGGGGCAGGCAGAAGAAACATCCTTTTCCCTTTTTCTCTGCCATTGGAGTGGCACAAAAGCAGGAGCAAGTGGATAATTACAGAGTGGGTTTAGTGTTAGACCCTCTTCCAGTTCTCCAAGTTGGCAATCACATGTGCAGTAGGTACCCTTAGACATGGTTTCTGCAAAAGTGAACATGCAAGATAGAATGGCTTTCGCTCCACTTCTCAGAGGATGGAAAGGCACAACACAGGGGCTGGTGGATAATAACATGTTACTTTTGATTTCAGATCATTTTCTGGGTTTCATTTGGGTGATCACATGTGCCTCATGGTCCCCAGCTCCTGAGGTGTAAAGCATGGACTGCAAAGTTAACATCCTGTTGAAACGGGGGAACAGGCAGATGGAATGGCCTTTTGTCTTCTTCTCTGGTGTCGGAATGGTATAAAACTGCCCACGGCTGAGAATATGTGATAAAACCATGGAAAAAGAAGCCACAGGAGGATCCATCAGTGACCTAGCAGAGTCAATATAACAATAGATGGGCAGTGCGGTGAGCCTGCAGAGCTATACTGCTGTTTAATGTCTGCTTTACAAGCTCCCTCATTAGCTGTGACGAGATGCTAATTTCTGTCATTTCATCTTCTTTATTTATGTCATTGTGTTAGGTAATAATTTAATTTTATATGTAAACTGAATTATCAACTGTCCAATGTACAACACTTATTTCAGGAAATATTGCAGTTTTGCATTGTCTACTGTGTAATCCTTTTCTGCTAGTTCTGTCAACAAGTGCACTGAGTCATTTCGGCACTGGCCTTTGGACCGGCTGCTGATCAAAATGTCATCTACATACTGAATAATGGTACTTTCCAACTGTATGTTCCCTAGGTCTATTTGGAGGTCCCTATTGAAAATAGAGGGTGATTAACAGTACCCCATGTGGTATTCCCATGTGTTTACACTTCCGATTTCTATATAGAAAGCAAGTCAAGTCCTGTGACTCCTCGTGGAGACCCCATGTGGTATTCCCATGTGTTTACACTTCCGATTTCTATATAGAAAGCAAGTCAAGTCCTGTGACTCCTCGTGGAGTGGTATAGAAAAGAAAGTGTTTTTCAAATCTATTACGGTTGACCATATGGGTCTTAATTCAGGTAGCGTGTCATGCAGGCAGTTGGGAACAGAATACCTCTGTACTCCAATAATCAGACCAACTCAGGAAGAAGGTAACGTCTTTTGACTGTTTTAATATCAATTATCTAAAACAGGGAGTTACGACGGCCATCAAAGGACGTCGCATAGCATTCTGTGAAAAGCATTGCATAAAAAAAAGTAGTTATATAGTAAAAGCTCATACGTGTTGTCATACTATGTGGCAAATAAGAAAAATCTACAGGGGATTACAGTTGGCTCAAGTGGAACAGCTAAATATACTTTCTATAGGGACTGGGATTGTGATTGGGTCTCTACAGTCAGGTGGACAACTCATACCCACCTCTAGTACAAGTCATCTTCATCAGTTTATTAGAAACACAGTACTCTATTGACTCTCAAACTATAAGACTCTTTATTATACAGCCCTCTACAATTGATTGGCACGCTTGTGCCCTTCTGGAACATTCGGTTCACTTAGCAGCACGTAAACTCATACCCAGGTGTCAGGGGTGGACTTGATTGTACCTCTCCACCCAATTAGCCCATCATCTCTCATCACCCATGCCTTCTGACATGCAGACTGTCTGTGAACTTGGCCTTGCAATGTGTTCTCGTCTCTGGGAATTTAAGAGAGTACAGGCACACTCTTATCAACGTTCCGGACGGCGTACCCTACTCTATTCTCATCCTCTGCTCACGTGACACGAGATCATAATTCGGCCCATTTTATAGCATTTAACTGTCTTGAATTAATAACTTGCCACTCATGGTGTTCTTTCCTAGCACTTTAACGAGGGATAATTCATCTTTTCTGTTCTTTGAGGATAGATAACCAGTTCTTGGCTGCCTTCAGTTTTGACACAAAGCCAAATAGCCCTCTCACTTCTTCCATGCTTCAAGCTAATTCTTTTCTGTGACACAGTCTTCATCCCTTTTTTTCATGGTCTAAACTTACTAAAATTGTGACACTGATGTCCAGTGTCTATATAATGGCGGCTTCACCTGCAGTCTATTCACTACGTATAGCCAGCTTCTATGATCACTTAGTCTACTTGCATTGCTGCATCTGTACATTTATTAAAGGGCTTGCATTTTCTATAGTGCTTTTCATGTATGCAATCTTTGTTTCGCACATGACAGTTACTTGAGTCTTTACTTTGTCATCAGTTACTGTGAGGTCGATACATTCTCTTTGTCAGTCAGTCTTCTTAGTGTGTCATGCTTGTTTCTTGTGATGTCACCAACTCCTCTTTCTCTCTTTTTCATATTCCCTCAGGGATCTCCTTCAAGAGATTATTGTCTCTTCGGGAATACATGTGATAGGGTTTTCTCAGTGGGTACCTTTTCTCAAAGACTCAACGTGGAATAGTCACAACTGTTGGTGTCAAACATGGCACTATTTCAGGCTTCCAGTAGACAGGTAGTATGTAAGCAGTACTTCCTGCAGAGGCAGTCAACTGCTCCTCTACACTCCCCCCTCTGGTTGATTCATCAGCCACATCTTCACTGGTCTCCACATCTTGATTTCCTATCTTAAAGAAGTGCTTCTTCGGGGTCCAAATCTTCATTATTCCTTTCAGGGATCCTGATGATTTTACATATTCATCAACACTCCATGTGACTGCACTGTCTTTTCGGATTACAATAGATCCATCGTCCCACATACTTATTATGATTCTTCGGACACATGAACTTTGTTCCCTCAGGTGCTACGATGCTGGCCTTTATGAACTTTCTGTTATCCTCCTCTGTCAATTCATTGAGTCTCAACCCTGATTTGACATCGATTATGATCTTGATCTCTACTGTCTTCTTTTCTGTCTTCTTGCACTGTGCAATTATTATCCTAATCAGACAGAATCCAAACATCACCATCACCAATATCACTCCAAGAAACGTGAAGATGTTCGCCATCCATTGTGGGACACACGAGAACATGGTTTTGAACCATCCATCATCTGTGATGTCTTCTATCTCATCTTCCATCTTGTTGTGCAGATTTGTCAGCAATGTTATGGCATCTGTCAAGGTTCCATTCTCATCACTGTAAGAAGGTATGAACATGCAACATGATGGCCTGATTTTGGTGCAAACTCCTCCTTCCATCGCTGTGATCATGTCGAGGACATATCTGTTATGTAGTGTCATCAATCGTATGGCTCTCTGTTCTTCCCTGATAGCATTAAATCCCTTTGGATGGTGCTGATGGTCTACAGAAGTTCCCATATGGTAATCTGCAACCATTTGCCATTGGCCATCGTCTGGATCCCAGCCATAAAGATAGTCGTGAATGCTGAAGCAGTCTTGCTGAACAACCTGTGCTCATAAGGATAGCATCAAAGGCTTCTATCGATTTTGCTGTGGAGTAATTCCCTCTCCATGTTCAATTGAGAAATTCAAGAGATCTTCTTCTTCTTAAATGAGCATCTGCTTTTGGAAATTTACCAATGTTCAGGTTACTCTGAGGAATCACTAGTGCTGGAACATGGATGAGCACCAACGAACACATCCCTCTCCAGTCCTTTGGCAGCTTCATGTAGGCTCTGGACGCACAAGCTCAATAACGATCCATTAGGATGGCTGTCCCTGCTTTCTTTCTGGAGACATTAACTATAGTTGTGCAGCCTTTGTTATTTCCCACACAAATCCTTCCTTCTCTCCGAAAGCACAATGTTGTATTCACCAATGGGATCACAATCATAGGACCTGATTCATCTTCTATCCACGTCAGTAGTTTGGCATATTTAGCCCATGATTTCAAACATCCATTGTTCACTCTCTGTACTTCTTGTACATATTCTGCCTTTACTAAGTGAGCTGTACAGGTCATTAGACCTTCTTCCCATCCCTTCTTGGATTTCACTCGACCATAGACTAAAACTTGAATTTGTTCCCAGCACCCAGGCCATACAGCTACTTACGTTTTATCGGAGCAGTTCAGTCTCTTCATTTTTGCAATGATTATCTCTTCCTGTCCTGTCACCGTATTTGTAAACATCTTGCTCTTCCAGGCAGGTTCCTTTAACATCTGTGTGGTCTTGATGTAAACATCCTAGAATGGAAACAAACATTTTGATCTCCACCGCAAAGTGGCCCAATTTCCCTGGAATTTTCCTCTGGTCATACATGCTGCAAGATGAACAAGGCATCTGGCATTGTGTTCCGGGATTTCTCTCGCAATAAAAGTTTGTGTTGCATCCATGCCATAGGGTATGAGAGAGCAAACATAGCAACCTGCCTTAGATGTACTCTCTCACACCTTTTTCATGTGCTGATACCACATGTTATTACCCAGGTATGCTACATTGTCTAGATACGTATTTATCCCTTCATTATCTTCCTCTGTACTTCTCTTAAGTCTTATTTCTACAAGGTCAGTACTTGCATAAGTATCATGAAGCCAATCAAAAAGAGTAATTTCTTTGGAGAGAACCATAGGCACCTCTATTTTAGTGGAAGAGGGTGGATAAACAACAGTCCCTGCAGTAGGGGAAATCATAGTGGCATCTATCTCAACTGGAGCATCAATATAATAGGGAATGCTAAATAGGAGAAACAGAAAGACACAAATTATGGTTGGTTACATATACGTATATCAAGGACCAACATATTAGCACCCAGCATTTGTAGCATTCTGGAATAGGATGTACTTGTTCATTACTTAAAATGGTATTACTTTCAACATTTCTCATTTCTACTGTGATCATTTAAGGAAAAAGAAACACTTTTTACTCCTGTAATTGTAGTGTATCCGGGTATCGCAGTATATGCTCAATGATTACAATGACCAACCTCCTAATCACAGGCTATTTTTTTTAGGATCCAGTGAAAAAGTGTGAAAATCAGCATCTCTTCTGATAAGAGCAGGATAAGCTTGAAGAATAAATACAAAAATAGCAAGCACAAGTCGATGCACATCGCTATCGGTCAACACCATGGAATTCAAATACTTAAAACAAATATGCACCAAGAAACATGTCTGGATACTGTATCCTTTTTCAGTTTTTAATAAGAAATTGTCATTTACGCATAACTTTGATATGTCAACACATTTCTAAAGTTAACTTTTCAAATTCCTGTGACTTCTCCATAAAGGTTTGCACTCCTGCTATATTATCTATAAAGAGTATCTGATTTAGTCACAGTTCAAATGCACAATCAGCATTATTCAGCTAGTGGATTTATCGTCCTTCTTCTTCATCATCAATTGAGTCTACACGTACTGAAGTTTTTCTTCTTTTCTTTCTTCTGGATTGGTAACATTAGGAGGGGAATAGACGTTGAAGGGGTGGTCTCGCCGGTACACAATTTTACATTGTTCAAATGAAGCCAAGCTCGCCGTCCTTGGACTTTTACTGTTGAGGGGGTTATGTTTTCAACAATAAAGGGGCCATTAAAACATGGCTCGTGCTACTTTTGGATACATTTCTTGATTAGATCTATGTCACCAGTAAATACTGTAGGTGCCAATAAAAGTTCAGTTGAACCATTTGCTGGATGGTTTTCATCTGTGTTCTGAGACCGACCCCTCTTACACTTGAGTTGATCTAAAATGAGAGAGATGCTAGAGGTCATATATGTCAAATCATTGTGTAGTACATCACCTAAAAGTTTCACTGTACTCTGGGCATAACTTCTACTCCTTGATGGAGGTGTAAGAGGTGTTCTCACTCACCTCCCAGTCACTACTTAATGGGGAAAGTGATGGTCTGAACCAGGCTAATTCCTTGGGGCATACAAAGTTAAGGGCAGGCAATGTAGCCATCCCTTCTTCAAAGTCAGCTTGATTTTCACAATCCTTTCCTTTAGGAGGCCATTGAGTATCTCACATTTCCCGTTTGCTTACAAGTGATACACAGAAGAAAATGTATGCTTAATATTCAATAATAGTCCTATCTGTTTGAATACTTCATTAACAAAATATAGCCCATTATCGGATCCCAGCACTTCACACACACCCCATCTTGGGAAGACTTCACACACTAAAAACTGTGCTGGGCAAGTGGTGTCATATTGCGTGCATGGACCTGCCTCAATCCACCAGAGAAGGGACACAACACCACTATCAGATACCTGTATAAATTAGACACCTGCAGCATATCAACATAATCAATATGTAAATGCTGAAAAGGACCATTTGGTTGAGGTATTACTCCTCTAATCATTCTCAGTGTCTGCCCATTGGTAATCATCTGACACACGATGCAATTCACTACGAAGAATGCAACATGTACTAACAAATTTGGAACAAACCAGTCTTCTGCAATTGCTGCGGCAAGACTTTTCCTAGTTACATGTGCGCGGTAGTGCAGCTGTTCAAGCGCTACCTTTTACAATGATACTGGCACCACCGGATTTCCGGTGCTATCCTGTCGCCATAATGCTTCTGTAGGGGATAAAGAACACCCCCTTTGTTTTCATAACTCCTGCTCTTCCTGTGGTGCACTGCGTTGAATTTCCATTAATTGGAATTTTGGCAAATTAATAAACCCTTCTTGCATTACCATCCTTGTGACTACTTTCTCTTCAACATTTGGAGTGTCAAAACTTGAGATATCTGGTGAATACACAACCCTTTTGACTTCTGAGTTTGCGGCTTTATTCCTGAAAGAAATAAAATCTATTTGCTTAGTATGCTTAGGATGAGCAGCACATTTAACGACCGCTATGGCTACTGGGAGTTCTAATGCCTTAATAAGCCTGTCCAATAAGGATGTGTGTTGCACTGGAGTGCCACCAGCTCGTAGGTAGCCCCTACTTTTACAACATGCCAGCCCTGCTTGAACAGCTGACATCACATAGGTGGAGTCACTGTACACCGACACTTCCTGCCCTTCATGTTTCTCGAGCGCAACAATGAGTGCTACCAATTCTGCCACTTGCATGGAAAAGTGAGATGTAGTATAGCACTTGGTACAATTTCAAACTCGCTATTCGCTCTATGCCTCACTACAGCTGTGCCAGAATGCCTTTCTCCACTAGTCTGATCAATATTTGAAGAACCATCAATAAAGAGAATTTACCCTCCTGGGAAAACATTTTCTTTCACACAAGGTATACCATCATACAATTCAACATCATTTACACATCCTGCACATGTTCGCCATCAGTTATTGGCTCAGCTACAAATGTGGCAGGATTCCCTATTTTACATCTGACAATTTTGATCATTGGGTTTGAAATGATTACTTCATAAGCTGAGGCTCTTTGGGATGTCAATGTGTCTTTGTATTTCTCTAAAATAGCAAATAGAGCATGCTCCATGAAGATGGTCATGCAGCAGCCCTTCACAATACCTGTACACTTCTCGAATGCGAACACAGCAGCTACCAATTACTGTTCAAAAGAAAAATGTCCTTTCATAACTGGGTCTAAAATCCCACTCTAATATGCTAGAGGCTTGTACCCCAATGTCGTCCTCTGTGTAAGCACTGTTATGATATGATAAGATATGATATGGTATTTATAAAGCGCCTATACACAAGTGTTTCAAGACTTGTTGTCATGACTGTCCCATTTGTGTTTGAAAATACATAGAATTCCTCAGTATAATTGGGAATTCCTAAAACAGTGGCTGTACAAATTGTTTTCTTCAATTCCTCAAATCTGTCTTCCATCTTCTCAGTCCATTCTATTTTAACCTTATTCACCTCTGTTTCCTTTAAATAATGCAAAAAGGGTCTTGTGTATGAACTGTAGTGAAATGCAAAAAAATTGTTGCATCTGTTTTACTGTGTGCGGTTTTGCAGTTTTCATAATCGCCTCAGCTCGCTCAGGTGTCACATTTTTTTCCCTCATGTGAAATCAACTATCTTATGTATAACACCTCTTCTTGACAATATTGTAGCTTCTCCTTGTCTACTTTGTATCCTTTGTCTGCTAAAAAAGTCATCATCCAAATCGAGTCCTGGCTGCACTTATCTTCTGTAGTGTTACACATTTTAAAATGTCATCTACGTACTGTATCACCACATTTTTCAAATCGACATTGCCTAGGTACATCTGTAGGACCTTGTTATAGATTGATGGGGACTCACAGTACCCTTGTGGCAGCCTAGTGTGTTTCAGACAGGTTTGGTGAAACGTAAATTAAGACAAGTCTTGTGAGGCTTTAAGCAACGGGATTGAGGAAAACACATTTTTCAAATTGATCACTGTGAAATATCGAGCTTCCACCATGATACTGAATAGTATCATTGCCGTGTTAGAAATGAGAGGAAACTCTGCTTCAGTCTCATGTCTTCTATGAACCTCCATTATCCTCCCTTTGATTTCTTGATAGGATGCACCACCGTATTATATCATGATTCTGATGGCACCAGAATATGTTGTTTCATCAGTGCTGAAATAGTCCGAAATATACCTTCATCAGCCTCTCGAGACATGGGGTACTGTCTTGGTCGAGGTAAAATTGCCCCCAGCTTCAGCTTTATTTTAACTTCCCCTATTCCTTTTAATAATCCTACGTCATACGTGCCTGTAGTCCATAGGACGCTGGGCACTTTCTCCAAGTCCTCTTAAGAAAATGCTGGTTGCTGCTCATTATTGCCATTCATTGTGGGATCTCCCTTTTAGCTATTCTAATCCAGTTTGTAATGCTCATAAAGTACACTACTTCATCATCTGTTGAGTCTTCTCTAAACATATCATCGTCAGTAATGTCAGTCAACCTGTACCCTCCTTCGAGAGCTATTACTGTTCTCCATGGTCTACCCTCATCATCCGTTCCTTCAAGCATTACCATTTCCCTTCTTACTATGACTGCTTCTAAATCTAGAGGGATAGTCTGTCCCCCTCTTTGTCCATAGGTATCTGTGGGCTGAACATAAATTTGTAAGGTATCCTCAAAGTCTTCCATACTAACCCTGGTAGCCATGTTAGTAAAATGCTCACTCCATAAAGAAAAACCTCTGGCTCTACTGGAAAGCCTTGCAGAAATATTTGGCATGTAAACACCAGTATAAATCTGCCCACATTTAAGTACTGTGTTCCAGAAATAAAACAGACTATTCCTTCATCAGTGAATGAAATCGTTATGTTAAGTTTTGTCATCAAGTCTCTTCCCAAAATGTTAACTGGTGTCTGCCATGAATACAAGAAAGGAACAGACATGTCGCATTCTCCTATAGAGTTTGGTAGTTCGCCAGTAAAAGGAACTCAACTCGTAGCTGCAGAGAACCCTTCAGCATTCATGCCAATTCCCGTCATTGCATATTTTCTGTCTCACATACATGAACGAGTAGCACCAGTGTCTTCCCTCTCGTATACATGAACAAGTAGCACCAGTGTCTACCAGAAAATAAATTAAAAAAAATAAATTGTCTCCTATAGTCAAATCGACCCTTGGTTCTTCTTGGGGGTCTGGTGTCACTGATAGTACTGAACACATCAAGCCCCCCTGTTAGCCTTCCTACTGTGGGTACATGCATACCCCCGTACCTGTGAAAGTATTCCTTCCTAGTAAAGATGCACCTCCTATTCTAGGTGTCAGTAATTGTCCCATGTTTGCATATTGCTGTGTCTGCATGGGGGCGTACTGCGACTTGCCTCAAGGTGGATTCATTTGCACTTTGTCTGATTGCTGTGTCTGTTGCATTCACTGCGTTTGTGGTTGATATACTGTCTGATCTTGGGCAAACCCTTCCCTAGTTAGGGTGCTATATGGTGGAGGATAAGTTGTGACCCCCTCTTGAGAATCGGGCATTCCGTATATTCCCTTGGCTTCCACATGCGTGTGCAATGTGTCCTGTCATCCCACAAGTCCAACGTACAGGGGGAGGCCGCCTGACAAAACCTCCTTGGTTAAATCCTCATTGTGCATTCTGATTTTCATTCTGCATATTTTGAAATCCACCTTGATTGTTTTGGAATTCACCCCTTCCTCTACATCCCATACCTCTGCCTTGTGGCATGAACCCATTCCCTTCTTGGTCCATCTTCCGCTGATTAGTCACCTGTGATGCACCCAATGCTTGCTGCATACCCAGTCCTTCTCCGCTTGTCAATAACACCCCTTCCTTGGCAATTTTTCACAGCTTCTTCTGAACTAATTTGGCTTCCTCTATGTTTCTAGCCTCATCTTTATTCTTGGTTTTCTCCTGCAACAGCTGACAGTGATGCATTGTATTCAACTGTATTTCATCCCATTGCTTCGCTTCCATTCCCACTTGTCTCTTCATTTGCCTCTGTACTGACTCAGACAATCCCTGACATAAAATGTGGTAAAATACTGCTACAGGTTTTCCCCATGGTTCCCGCGTTTCGAGTTGCCAATGCTCTTAAAAATCCTGAATATAAGCAAGAGGATCTTCATCTTCCTACATCTTACGTGTCATAATTGCACCCATATCTGATGTGTCTGGATACTGCACCCTGAGAGCCCTCCAAACATCTTCTCTACACTTATTGAATGGTGCTACATCATGTGCTGTGTTTTGTGCTGTCACACTTGAATTGCCTGCTCTCCTCCATATATCATCAGCTCTTTCCCCAAGAATAGCTGCCAAGAGACCCTTAATGTCCCATGTGGCCATCGTTTTTTCTCCTGTCATTTTTTTCTAACTCATATATCCATTTCCCAACACCTGACATCAAACTGGGGAGTTTGCACCTTAAATCATCCTTATCCATCTGCAGCAATGGAATATACTGTGGTCTCGTTCCCCCTTTTTCCAATAAGGGAAACTGCGTAAACCCTGACCTGCAACCGGCTCCCATCATCTGCCTATTCATGGTAGGGACGATCGTCCCTGTCCGTCTCCTCGCTGGTAGCGATCTTAACCTGCTCACATATGGCGGTGATTCTCCCTTCTCACTACACGATCATCCTCTGGGATGCTCTGGATATGCTATGGGATCTGGCGTCCTATCCTTAGGTTGCTCTAGTTAGGACCATCTTACTTCCTTGTCCGTCTGCAGACTTCCCTTGGGGGAAAACACACTCTCTCCCTCTTCCCCAAGGAAGAATTTTCTTTCCTCATCTGATATGTCTAATCCCCAACTAGTGTGACTCTCATCCTCTTCACCCATATCTAAGTCAGTCTACTCAAGCATAAGGATCTGCGCTCGAGGATGAATGGATCTTCTTCTTCACTTCATGATTTGAATGCTAGGGACTAATATCTTCCCTCGGGTTCCAGATTTGCTACCTTCCTTCAATTGTTGATAAGCCTTTTCAATCCTGTCTCCAATACTTCCTATATCAAAATGTTCTTCTAATGCTACTCTAGATGCCCATGACATTACTCCCTTTAATGGAAAAAAACTCTTCTATTCTGTCCCATCGTATTCCTGGACTTGGCTTTACTGGTTCCTTACAAACAAGGCTAATGTAAAAGGCTTGCTGTCTTCTTCTTTGTTCTAACTCTTCATCTAATACTCTTTGTTTTCTTGCTTCCCTTCACATTCTCTCCTCTTCTTGTCTTCTCTCTTCTCTCCTCACTTCTGCTGTTCTTAACTCCTCTTCTTTTGGTCTCTGTATCCTTTTGTCCCTTAATGTATGTGCTTCCTTCTCCTCTCTCTTCCTTTCTTTTCAGTCCCTATTTTCTATTGCTCTCAGCCTACTGTCATACTTTCTTTGCTCCTCTGCCCGTTCCTGTTTTTCCTCTTCCTCCTCCTGATACATCTGTTCTCATCGTTACTTGTTCTTTCTTTTGTGCTCATCTTCTTTCAGTCTTTGCTCTTGTTCTGTTTTTTCTATCTTGTTCATCCTTATCTTGCTTTGTCTTACTTCCGCAATGCTTTTCCCATCTAGCTTGAGTAATATCTGTCCTCCCATTCATTCGTTCTGCACGAGTGTTACCTCATCAGCTTTGTTCTTTTCCCCTTTCCATCTCTTAATCTTTCTTTCTATTTCTGTCGATATATTCGACCGCCCACTCTTCTCTTCTTTACCTTGTATGATCTTAAAGATCTCTTCTTTCCTCTTACTCTCCTCTGGACTATCGTCACTGCTATAAGCAGGTGGTTCTTCTATTGAATTTCTATACCCTGATGCTGCTTTCAGTTCCTTTAGAGGATACAATCCTACTTCTTCCATACTATCACCTTTTACTTCAGGCGAGGCAAGGGGAGTTGAGGGCTCAACATCTTCCTCCTTACACTGATTAAGCATCCACTCCTCAGGTGGTGGATATTCCTTTTCTTTTTGGTACATTTTCCAAAGCTCTAAAATAGCTAAACTTTTCTCTAATTTGTTCCGCTTGTACGCAGCATCAAAGTATGTTGTCATGTGTTGCAATTGGAACAAGATACAGGTGAGTACAGGCTACCCCACCCTTTGACACAATATGTTACAGGAAGGAACTAACAGTGGGACAGGATTGTGAATCGCTCTCTTGTTAATGAACAGGTTATATGCTAAAACTGGTCAAACAAAATGTTTTCATAATTTAAAATACACCAATATTAAAACAACACATGGATATATGTCTAAGACATTTCTAGGGAGTTTTAAAACAATTGCACACAACAGGACAAATGAAGTGTGCTAATAAGAGTGTGCCTATAGTCTCTTTTATTCTCAGGAGCAGGGATAATTTGCAAGGACAAGTTCAAAGACAATCTGATTGGCAGAGGGCATTAGCGATGAGAGATGTTGGGCACTCGGAGGTCTCCGTTGTGGTCCTTTTATAATATTAAAGTCTCCCAACTGGGGGAGCCTTCAACAGTGCAGCCTATGTTTTCCGCCATGAGGACGCATTCCCGCCTGCCTGAGCAATGGTCTGTGTGGCCCGCAAAACGCACTAAAGGAACTGTCTTCACTCCGGGAACTACTGCTTGGGGGAGCATGGACTAGGAACATTGAATCGCTGTCTCTCTTCCCTCCGGTTGGGGGGGAGCTGGGTCGCGGCACAGCTGCCACTACAAGTAATAAGATTACTCCCGATCGGGAGAGTCTGATAATGGCTCAACGCTGAACACGTTGCAATTGGAAGAAAACATATATATAAACGAAATGTGGACTCCTGCCTCGCGGGTGAAAGGAGAGAGGGTGAGTCAATGACGACCACACTGCTGCAATAGGTGAAATAACTCCCACCCAGGGGTAGAGAGGGCCTGTCCTTGCCACCGCTGTAACAATGTGATCAACACTGCCTGCAGCCTGATCCACTCTGCCAACTACTCCACCATCCTTATGGTGGGTCACCAAAGGGCACTGCCATCCTGCCCCATTGCCGAAGGGTCTCTGCATGGAGCGAAGTTGCAGGAGCACCATGGAGCTGCCAGCAGGACCTGTACCAACCGGCACAGTATTCCTTTTTGGGGGAAAAATAGAGTGGCCTGCCACCCACCACAGCTAATGCCTGTCTGGGGAGCCTCACTGCTGCCCCCGGGCAGACCCACTTCCATTTATGGCATCCCCCTTGCTGCCGGCTGGCCAACCATAATGCAAATTAACAGGGGGTGTCCTGGGAGTCCCTCTGCCAGACATTAGTCCTGGTTACGAGAGATTTACCCAGAGTCTTTAGCTCACTATCTTTCACAGAGAAGAAATTTCCCAAACATATCAGTCTTTGTCGTGCCCTGGGGCAGTCCATCACCAAAATGCTAGGCAAGTCTCCTCTGAACAAGAGTACCAACAGAAACCCCAAACACGTGTTTCGGTCTGGTTGCACCTCATCCGTAGGGTGGATCTGTGCCTCTCTAAGAATAGTGAGCAAGGGGTCCACGTCTGGATTCCCCTAGTAACTTAGGATGAGACCCAAAGTTACTTAAATATGCAAATTAAAAAGGGGGGTCCTGGGAGTCCCTCTGCCAGACATTAGTCCTGGTTACAAGAGACTTACCCAGAGTCTTTAACTCACTATCTACTGGGCAGGGCAAAGACTGATATGTTTGGGATATTTCTTCTCTGTGAAAGATAGTGAGCTAAAGACTCTGGGTAAGTCTCTCTTAACCAGGACTAATGTCGGGCAGAGGGACTCCCAGGACCCCCCTTGTTAATTTACTATCTACTGGGCAGGGCAAAGACTGATATGTTTGGGATATGTCTTCTCTGTGAAAGATAGTGAGCTAAAGACTCTGGGTAAGTCTCTCGTAACCAGGACTAATGTCTGGCAGAGGGACTCCCAGGACCCCCCTTGTTAATTTGCATATTTAAGTAACTTTGGGTCTCAACCTAAGTTACTAGGGGAATCCAGACGTGGACCCCTTACTCACTACTGATGAGGTCCAACCAGACCGAAACACGTGTCTGGGGATGCTGTTGGTACTCTTGTTCAGAGGAGAATTGCCTAGCATTTCGGTGCTTGACTGCCCCAGGGCAGGACAAAGACTGATATGTTTGGATATTTCTTCTCTGTGAAAGATAGTGAGCTAAAGACTCTGGGAAAGTCTCTCGTAACCAGGACTAATATCTGGCAGAGGCACTCCCAGGACACCCCTTGTTAATTAGCAAATTTAAGTCACTTTGGGTCTCACCCTAAGTTACTAGGGGAATCCAGACGTGGACCCCTTGCTCACTATTCTTAGAGAGGCACAGCTCTTCCCTACTGATGCGGTCCAACCAGACAGAAACACGTGTCTGGGGATGCTGTTGGTACTCTTGTTCAGAGGAGAATTGCCTAGCATTTCAGTGCTGGACTTCCCCAGGGCAGGACAAAGACTGATATGTTTGGGAGATTTTTTCTCTGTGAAAGATAGTGAGCTAAAGACTCTGGGTAAGTCTATCGTAACCAGGACCCCCCTTGTTAACAACCATAATGCAAGCCTTGACCCAACTGCAAACGTCCACGGAGAGGGTGCTTGTGTGAAAGGGCCTATATGGAGGTGAGTGACACTTTGCCACCCCAACTGTACCACAAACACCCAAGAGGACCACAAGATCCAAAGTCTGCAGGAAGGAGAGACTGAGAATGATGGGTACTGAAAATTGCTGTCCTGCACCTCTTCTTGTGCTTAAAGTGAACCCTGTGACAGTACCTGACAGATGCCTGTAGCTGTCCGTTGGCATAGACCCACGGGCCTGCGGGAGTTCAAATGTGGAACAGCCAAGTACGCTGCCTCTGCTGCTTCGGATTGGAGAAGCCTAAACGTGGCTCACGGACCACTCCTTGCCACCATCGTATGAACTACAGCGGACATGTCCCCTGGTGTCCCCGGGGATGGCTTTACCGTCTGCCCCCAAATGCACAGACTAATAAAGGTGTAACCACATGTCTATTAAGTAATGTGTATGTAGTTATAATGCATGTCAATATTTGTCATGTACATACCAAACCTTTAATCGAGTGTTGCATCTTGATGTTGTTGTTTTAACATTTACCCTGGGCATGGGATGTGTGACTTAAGCCCCTCCTCGGCTCGTGCCAAAGTCACGTGGGAGGAGGCACGTGTCGCCAAGTTAATAAAAGGCGCACAAGGCCAACTGTGACAAGTCCACACAGACCAAGAAGAAACCAAACCCACGACTATACACTCAACCCGAGAATATGGAGTGATGAGGCACAAGCCTCTGTGTCCAAAAATCACCACTGATGGATAAAACCCATCAGCAAGAAGAAGAAGAAGCGCTGTGCGCCAGTTGATACCAGGGACGTCATTTCACCAAAAGCCCAGGGGTAGCGGAAGTGACATCACACGACCCTTGACCCCATGATGACATCACAGGAAGTGATGTCATTTGACCCCACCCTGAAGTGATATTGCAACCTTTCACCTGTTGACAAAACAGGAAGTGGCATCACATAGCATTGTACACTACGAAAAATATAGTTACGACATCACTTTAATGTGATGTACATGTCATGCAAGAATGGATCCATACGTAGCGTTAAGATCAGTGTGTATAGGCCCATATTATCAAATTACTGTGACTGCAAGCAGACGTCCATGACCAAATGGTAATGATGTGTTATTATATAGCACTTACGCTTAAGCGCTTTATATAGAAAAAATATACACCCAATATCATCCAACCAGTGGCGGTACTCATTTATCACCCTCAGAAGGATGAAAGGCTGAGTTGAGGTGCTTAAGAACAGACTAAATCAGTGACTCACCCCCTGAAGTGTGCCTGACATAAACCTTTAATGAGTCTAGCAATTATTGTATAGATATCCAGAAAGACACATTATTTAGTATTCCTATTCTTTCTTATTTAGGGTCAGTGCTGAAAGTGTTAGACTTGTGGCACTCCGGTTCTTATTTTCATATTTATTTTTAAAGGGCTTGAACAAGAAAGTCAGCCACTACAGAAGTAAGGAGCCCAGGAGCTTGCATTACAAAAAACAAAAAAAACTTTTTTTTTTACAGGGGGGTCGCCATGGAGACCCCAGAGGTCGCAAGGGAGACCTCAGGGGTCGCAGTTGCGACCTCTGGCGACGCCTAGGTGACGTCCCTGGTTGATACCGAGCAATAAACCCTTCTGTTGTATGTTGTCTCCCGAGATTCACTCCCGGGGACCAAGACAGTATAACACATGGGGGGCTGGATAATTGCAACCCAAATGTGTCCTACAATGTTCTGATGGAAATAGAACTTTCGGCTCTTTGTCCTGCGAGTATTCGCGGGACACGTTTTTAGAAGTTCTGAAGCCTAAGCCTTGAAACTTTCCCGCACAGTGCACAGTGTTTATTAACCAATTAACATATGGATTTTCCTCTCATCCATCGTTAGGGGACTTGGCCAAAAAGCATTGTGCAAGAAAAACATTGGCAAGCTACTTCCCGGCTGCTGCCAGCGGCCTTCCACCTCCTGCTCATCCCTTCCAGGGGAAGCTCGCTGGACTCGCTGCAGCCGAACAGGAGACTTGGCGAAGGTTATCTGCTTCCTCCTCCCTCACATCGCCACTCTGTGGCTTGGACTTCAATCAACCTGCAGACAAAAAAACGATAAGGAATAAATAAACTTGGGCAGTACACCGGCCAGCAGTTTACAGGCTCTTTTTTTCAGCACCAGATGCTATCTGCTTCCTATTGTTCTGCCCACACTACATCCGGTTTGGAATGGGTTGGAGGACATCGTCATGTGGTCGATATTATGTGCTTGCGTTTCAAATCAAAACCATACTTCTGTGTCTGACAGCGTGCCATGGAAACAAGGTGGTTCGCGAACATGTTCCCTCTGAAACTGATTTGTATGTCTAATTCCGAGTATAATGCGCTGTAATGAGGCAGTAATTGATTTTTAAACTGGGTCGCTGTTGTTTCCATCTCGTCCACGTGGGGGAACCTAAACGTTTTATTATTTTATTATTATGTTGTGTTTTTGAACTTTCAACCCATTATTTTTTCCTCGTTTCTGTGTCATCGTTCGACTCCATGGACACATTCGTGTATACATATATAGGTATTTATTTTAATGTTTCTTTGTGTGTGTGTCTTTGTGTGTGTGTACACGTACACTTTAGTTCATACGTAGAACTGTATGTAAACTGTAACCTAGAGACTAATAAGTGCTTTTTACTGTGTCAGTATGTTACTGTAGGAAGGTTTATTGTGGACTTATAGTTCCACTTTTTCGGTTTGAAGTTCTCTGTGTAAATTTCCAGCTTTGTGCAGCACTTGCTGCAGCACTTCATATTAATGTGAGTATTATATTTTTTATTTAGTGGCAACATTTGTTATCTTATGTTGAACTTTTTAAAGTTAGATGATGTGGATGAACGAGAAATGTATTAAACATATACTGTCTGGGAATTCTTGGATTCATTTGTTACAAGACTGTATTATTATAGCTATGTTAAATATGAACTTGGACTTAGTGCAGACGTTTTGTAGTATGAACACGGTTATGTTAGCTACATTTATATAGCGCACGTTCACCCAAGGGCATCTTGGCGCTAGGGAGCACACAGACAGACTGAAACAGAACCATAGCCTAAAACAGAAGTGTCTTCAATGACTGTCTAAATTCAAGCTGAGGGCCAGGGGCAGAGCATTCCACAGTTTGCCAGCATCAATTGAGAAAACGTGGCACCTTACCCTAGAAAGGAGGAACTTGGGAACTGGGACCAAGCAGGAGCCAGTGGAGAGAACACAAGAAATGTGTGATATGAACTCCATAGGGGGAGTTAGTGACCACTCGGAAAGCTAGATTTTGCAGCAATTGCAGCCTGATGGATAAGACCGGTGGGCTGGGCTAAAACCAAGGCTGTGCAGTAGTCTACACGACTTAAGACTACTGCAGCCACAACCAAAGTTTGTAGATGGCTAAGCAGAAGTGGCAACACTTTGTGCAGCACCTTGAGATGGAAATGGCCCCCTTTGCAGACTGTGCCGACCTTGGAGGACATTGAGAGTTACAAGAGGTACACCCCCAAGTTCTTAACCACTGTCGCTGGCATAGAAAAATTACTGCGGGACAGAAGGCCACAAAGAGGGAGTCAAAAGCATAGGGTAGGAGGAAAGCCCAACACCAGAGCCTCCATCTTGTCCAGATTTGGCTTCAAACAGTTATTGTTCATCCAGCCTCTCACAGCCATCAAGCACTGACAGAGGCACAATGACACATCAGCATGGTTATCTAAGCGAACCAGAATCTGGGTGTCATCAGCATATGAGTGGCACTGGAGGACGTAGGAGCAGATGAAACGAGCAAGAGGCTTAACATAGATGTTAAATAACATAGAGGACACGGCGAATATCTGCGGGACAGCACAGGACAATAGATGGGACAGAGAGGAAAAAGGAGGTAGAGAAAGTGATTGGCCCCTATCTATCAAGAATTATGTGCACCACGCTAGAACAAGGGCAGAAAGACCCGTCAAGACTGGGTGGGACAGTAGGATGTAGTAGTCCACAGTGTTGAAAGCTGCTGAAAGGTCTAAAATATCAGGGCTCCCACTGCAGCACTGTCAACCAGTCTGGCCAGTTTGTCGACTACAGAGACCAGGATGCTCTCTGTGCAACAGCCTGGACAGAAGGCTGAATGGAAGGGGTCAAAAAACCCTGAAAACCCAAGAAAGGGAGAGAGAAGAGGAGATACCAGAAATTCCGAAATGTTCATAAAGAAGGGAAGAAGGGAGATATGGCAGAAGTTAGCAAGAACAGAATCATTGTGGGGTGCAAACAGAAGACCCTTTCACATGAATAGCAGGCATTTAAACATTGCAACAAAAATGGCCTGTTCTTTGCTTTTGTTTTTCACATGAATGGTAGGCATTTAAACACTGCAGCAAAAATAGACTGGCTTTTGCTTTTGTTTTTCACATAAAGTTAAAGAGCAATGTAGAAAGGGGCCTACCTGTCATTACCAATGGAAAATCAACAGTTTAATTTAAAAAAGAAGGAGGAATCAAAGATCCCTGTGACATGGAAAAATCGATTTTTAAACATTAAAAGCAACGGCCT
Source organism: Ambystoma mexicanum (assembly GCF_040938575.1). Classification (NCBI taxonomy): domain Eukaryota; kingdom Metazoa; phylum Chordata; class Amphibia; order Caudata; family Ambystomatidae; genus Ambystoma; species Ambystoma mexicanum. The sequence goes on from NC_090925.1 coordinate 974,641,770, forward strand.
GCACATGTGTGTGCAAATAAAAACAGAATTAAAAAGCCAAAATGGAAAAATAATATAACTGCTCACAGAAAATTGTCAAGAAACCAAAACATGATGTGTGGGTTGACAAAAGCAATGTATATTATGTTTCACCTACTAAACTCCAGTGACATTTGGAGAGACACTTAGGGCCTCATTACACGGATGGCGGAGAACCATGGCGCTATTAGCGCCATGGTTCATGCCGGTAAAATACCGGCACCGCCTTGGTTGAAAGGGGAATTACCGCCCCATTCCAAGGTCGGCGGGGCGGTGATTCCCCCTTCCACCATTGCCCTTCCCCATTCCCATTTTTGCCCCATAGGGCATAATGGGAATGGGGAAGGCGCTAATTACGGTACCGCAAATTGCGGTACCGTAATTAGCTCCCTGGGTCCCTTTGCGGGTTGGTTTTTAACGCCTGCAAAAAGCAGGCGTTAAATTCCCCAACCCGCAAAGGGACCTCATAGTAAGGTGGTAAGGATTTACCGGTACCAGTAAAATACCGGTACCGGTAAATCCTTACTGCCATCTGTGTAATGAGGCCCTTAGTCTTCAGGAAAAAACTGTTTCTGCCTAAGGGAAAAACTTCACAAAGGAAAACCCCACTTCAAACCTGGTCACATCTCCCTTCTAATGACCCCCTGCAATAGAATGCTGTGCTGAAGGTTTGGAAAGCCCACCGTTCCCCAGACTGGCTGGCACTGAAGGCAGTTAAAGCAGGTACTTCAAGGGAAAGTCATCCTTGACTGGACCATGACTAAAAGGTTTGAAGATTGGGGGCACCAACTTCAAAGAGACTCATAAAAAAAAAAGAACTCTGATCCCAGGCTGGCTGAGGGCGAAAGATGGCTGTGCTGGAAGAGGCACACCTCCCATTTGCTGAACAGGAACACTCCCAATTAATTTAAAAAAAATAATGATCATTTAGGCATTTTGTCCAGCAACCATACAGTGGATTGATTTTATTTTGCTACCATTTATCATGTAATTTCAAGGAGATTTTGGAGGTTTAAAATGCATCTACCTGTGACTCTGGGAACTGTAATGACCAGTTAGACTAGGTTTCTGGCTGATCTGAACATGTTCCAAATGTGAGAGTTGGTGAAAAGGTGGAAATGAAATTAGGGATATGCTTAATAACTTCCATCTTCAGAACTGTTGAACCTTTTATGGAAAGGACAAAAATGTGCCACATGGACGTGTGACCTTATACGGATTTGGGGGTCGGCTTATCTAATTCTCCATTATCAGCTAAAATAGAAAATATGTTTAGTATGGCAGTTGCTAGTACAATTATGAAGTTGTGATACATAACTACTTTTTGGCAAAAAGTTCAAAGGAGAACAAAGGATGATGACAAATGTGAATAGACAGATGTTGCTCCAAACTCCTAAACCAATCCTGACTGGGGGCAGAGAGAGATAGAGAAATTGTCCAATCCTAGTGCCAGGGATTAATGCAGGGTACCTCCCCAAGATTGTAAAATTGGTGATGTCATTTCTGCCATATAAAGGGGACTGCACTAGGACAGAGGACACACAAAAACCGGGCAGTCAGAAAAAGGAGAATGACAGGAAGGCTGCTGAAACTTACAATCTGATAGCTGGAAAGAGATACCAGAAGAGATTGCTGAGAGTGCCTCTGGGTGGAGTTGTCTATTTCTAGGAAGGTCTCAAATCTGACATGGTCCTCTGGTGGAGAGCGGGAGGCCATCTTTGAGAGTGGAGTGACCAGGCCCTTGCCCTATCTTTCCAGAGTGGCCTGGGATGAGCTGGCTATCCTGAACCTTAAAAAGAGGCATTTTATGCAAGTAGAACTAACCCCTGGAAAACCAGAAGGTGGAGGGGAGTCTGCTTGCCTTGAATCCTTTCCCTTTATAGTGGGTGGGAAGGAGGGGGAACTGTGTAGATCCTTAGCCTATGTAACCAAAAATATTAATTTCATTAATTCCCCATTTGGCAGAACACTACAGGGTGAATTTTGTTAAAATTTGAAATTAACAAAGCTCAATTTCCAGTGTGCACTGGAAACTATAGCCTATAATTGAATTAGGTAATCATTGTTGTCCAGCTAAACCCAACTTCTTTTAGGAAGAGGGGTGTATTTGTTCTTAAATCAGTCCAACCCTTGTTATACAGCTTCCCCAACACAGGCCTTTCATGAAGGGAGTCTGAAATACCAAAATGCCCCAAAGCATTCCAATATTTCTGTCTGACTTCCCAACCTAGACCAAAGCAAGGGAGGGACTGAAAAACAAACCAAAAAATCACCATGTGTTCATTTTAAACCAAAAGTGTGGGTGAAATTATAATTTCCATATGTATTTTACCAATCATGAAATCCTACTGCTAGCCTTTTAAGCCTGCAGGAAAATCAAAATCACACAGCATTACATAAGAACCTTTGTTATTGATCAGTGTAACTATTTTGTGAAGTGAAATTTACAGAAATAATTGTGTCTCTGTTGTTTTTATCTCACTTTTGTGATGTATCTGTGCTCAGAGAAGTTGATTGCTTGTGCCACGGATAAAGTGGTGTTGTTGACATTTTCATGCTAATTTCTATTCTTTTTTATTTAAATTAATACCAATACATTTCCGGTACATTTGCCTGATTGTTGGCTCATGTCTTTTGTTCCTCACATTCATTGACATATGTTAAGTCTCGGAGAAAGTTCTCGATGTTTGGTGGGAAAGAGTTTGCCCAACATTTCAGTATGCATTTTTGGCTACTACACAGGAGACATTAAACAGTCTCCTGATTGTTTCTGCATTTTTGCCAATGTCCCCAAACAGGTATTTTTGAGGGGTCAGGGCTGATGGGAGCTGTGTTATTTCTTCTATAATTTCTGCCACCTTTCTCCTGAAGTCAGCCACTGGAGGACATTCCCAGTACATCTGAAAGGACCCCGCGTGGGCTGTTTTACATTTAGGGCATTCCCCAGTTTGAGATTTTGGGGGTTTAAAATGCATCTACCTGTGACTCTGGGAACTGTAATGGCCAGTTAGACTAGGTTTCTCGCTGATCTGAACATGTTCCAAATGTGAGAGTTGGTGAAAAGGTGGAAAATGAAATTAGGGATATGCTTAATAACTTCCATCTTCAGAACTGTTGAACCTTTTATGGAAAGGACAAAAATGTGCCACAAGTCCGTGTGACATCATACGGATTCGGGGGTCAGCTTATCTAAATCTCCATTATAAGCTAAAACAGAAAATATGTTTAGTATGGCAGTTGCCAGTACAATTATGAAGTTGTGAAACATAACTACTTTTTGCCAAAAGGTTGAAAGGAGAACAAAGGATAATGACAAATGGGAATAGACAGATGTTGCTACAAACCCCTAAGCCAATCCTGACTGGTGGCGGAGAGAGAGAGAGTAATTGTCCAATCCTAGTGCCAGAGATTAATGCAGGGTTCCTCCCCAAGATTGTAAAATTGGTGATGTCATTTCTGCCATATAAAGGGGACGGCACTAGGACAGAGGACACACAAAAACCGGGCAGTCAGAAGAAGGAGCATGACAGGAAGGCTGCTGAAACTTACAATCTGACAGCTGGAAAGAGATACCAGAAGAGATTGCTGAGAGTGCCTCTGGGTTGACTTGTCTATTTATAGGAATGTCTCAAATCTGACAGGGTGTTCTGGTGGAGAGCGGGAGGCCATCTTTGAGAGTGGAGTGACTAGGCCCTTGCCCTATCTTTCCAGAGTGTCCTGGGATGAGCTGGCTTTCCTGAACCTTAAAAAGAGGCATGTTATGCAAGTTGAACTAAGCCCTGGAAAATCAAAAGGTGGAGGGGAGTCTGCTTGCCTTGAGTCCTTCCCCTTTATAGTGGTTGGGGGGGAGGGGGAACTGTGTAGATCCTTAGCCTATGTAACCAAAAATATTAATTTAATTAATTCCCCATTTGGCAGAACACTACAGGGTGAATGTTGTTAAAATTCGAAATTAACAGAGCTCAATTTCCAGTGTGCACTGAAAACTATAGCCTATAATTTAATTAGGTAATCATTGTTGTCCAGTTAACCCCAACTTCTTTTAGGAAGAAGGGTGCCTTTGTTCTTAAATCAGTACAACCCTTGTTTTCCAGCTTGCCCAACACAGACCTTTCAGTAAGGGAGTATGAAATCCTAAAATGCCCAAAAGCATTTCAATTATTCTGTCTGACTTCCCAACCTAGACCAAAGCAAGGGAGGGTCTGAAAAACAAAGCGAAAACACAACCATGTGTTAATTTTAAACCAAAAGTGTGGGCGAAATTATAATTGCCATATGTATTTTACCAATCTTGAGATCCTACTGCTAGCCTTTTAAGCCTGCAGGAAAATCAAAATCACACAAGAACCTTCATTACTGATCAGTGTAATTATTCTGTGAAGCAGAATTTACCGAAAGAATTGTGTCTGTGTTCTTTTTAACTCACTTTTGTGATGAATTTGTGCTGAGAGAAGTTGATTGCTTGTGCCACGGATAAAGTGGTGTTTTTTACATTTTCATGCTAATTTCTATTCTTTTTTATTTAAATGAATCCCAATATATTTCCTGTACATCTGCCTGGTTGTTGGTTCATTGTTATCTCAGGGGCTAGGGATCAAAGAGGCATGATATGTGTCTGAGCTATGGCTAAAAAAGAATATGTTAAACAGTTTGTTGAACAACCACTTGAGTGGGGAGGAAAGGGACTCCCCATGTTTTTTTTTAATCTCTATTTATTGATGGTCATTGCAGATACAACTTATTGCACATTACACCATACAGTACATACATGACTTATGTTATTAGATACATATTCAGAAAATACACCTACATTTATATGGGTGTTTCATCATCTGAGGCTATTTCACACAGTTGCATCCTGAGCGGGCCCATAAGTCTTTTGGGCGGTTGCTCATTGGTACAGTCAATGTGTATTGTTCCTCACATTCGTTGACATATGTTAAGTCTCGGAGAAAGTTCTCGATGTTTGGTGGGAAAGAGTTTGTCCAACATTTCAGTATGCATCTTTTGGCTACTACACATGAGACATTAAACAGTCGCCTGGGGGGCGCTGTTGCGCACGACAGAAATGGCTGCCTGATCAGAGCGCTCCGGCCCGGGAAACATCTGTTAAGCAATAAATCCTTTAATCGGAGCTCGCTATGGGGTGCCGCGCACACCGAGACATGTCATAAGCGTGGAGTTACCAACACAGAAAATCCTGGAACTTTTGGTGCCTTGGCTGCGGAACTACATTGAATGGTAGTTTTGGTGGGGTGGAGCTGGGACGCACACCGATCCCCAGTACCAGAAGATTGCAGCCTTGGGCCGCTGACGCTCTAGCCATGAGGAGCATCGACATGAGGGCCTGTGAAGCTAAGGAGCACAACGCCGGAGGGGAAGTAGGGCGACCTGATGTGGACGGCCTGTCCCCCCTTTTCACATCCGCATTGGGATTGGACGCAAAGGTACCTGAATAGCGCTGTGACTGTCGGGGGAGGCTGACACCACCCTTGCTGGGAGCCGTGCGCCTGGACGTGGTTTGAGAGGAGTTCCCACGTTCGTGGAGCCTGCGACCCGGGTGAGGCGAGTCCCGCCAGCACTGTGCAGCTCTCGGATAGAGTTCCCCGCCTGACGCGGACACCCCATGTAATCCCGCTTGAGCGAAGAAGCTGTGCTGGAGACCGGGAGACGTCTGGCCTGCGCGGACCCCCTTGGGTGTGCGGTGACGTGGTGGGGGATATAGTGACCCTGTGGCGGGGTTGACGCTGGCAACATACCGCCCTGATCTGCGGGCACTTTATAAGGCAGTGGGAGGCTGCAGAGCCGCATTTTGCATTAGCATTTTGCATTAGCAGTGAACACTAACGGTTACAAGACGTGACGCAAGCGTCTCCCTACACACTACGCAGAGGCCCCACTGGAAGGGCCCAATGCACAACGAACACTATAATTTGTACACCTGGCTGTGTGTGGGTGTGCAGAAACCTGGCTCCGCCTGGCCCTAAGTCAATTGTAACATAACGCTACTGGGCCGCTATCCGTGAGAACCCTGCTGCACTGGGCACTGCCCGAGTATCTGAGCCCACAAGTAAGTGAATTTCACAATTGCCAGCGCCAACCTGAACAACTGCTAACGCCACAAGCACTTGCTAACCATTAAGACAATCAGTGACGCCGCAAGCAGGCAGGTGCCCTCACCCTTGGGAAGCCTTAACATCCTGTGCCCAGAAACGTGGGGGAGCACAATCCATTAGCAAAATTGGGCGGGCTGGACAGTCCCTGTGCTGAGTTATCACCTACGAAAACCCGATAAGATAGCCTCGGGTCCAGTGCAGTAACTAGGCAATGCCCAAGTGTGCGGAATAGACCAGTCCTTTGACAGCCCAGACTATTCAACAGTGGCCATCACTTCTCTTGGGATAGCCTGGGGTCAAACGCCCAACGACACGACTGTCATGGGGAACATGAGGAAGCAAGACAAAATGGCGGAAGGAGCAAGTGCTAAGAAGAAAGGGCAGATGGATTCGTACACAAGCAGCCAGGCGGGAAGCAACGAGCTTGAACCACCATCGGTATCTGACCCTGAACTCAGTGTGGAGAGTGGAGCCAGGGTCGAATACCTGACCAACATTGTCCAAAATGGCTTTCTATCCTGAAAATATCCTTTCTATCATGAAACTGGATGATATCGTAACAACCATTGGAACATTGAAAACTACGGAGGACAAGCATGACCTGAGACTGACTGAGGCAGAGAACAGGATTGGAACAACCGAAGATACGGTTGCGCGACACGACCAAGATATTGCCCAGCTCAGAGAAAACATGAACAAATTACAAAATAAGTGTGAAGACCTTGAATCACGTTCGAGAAGCAACAACGTGCGAATTGTGGGGATTCCAGAGTCATTTGGCAGAGATAAAATGGAAATACGGATAGAAGCACTCCTCAAGACCCTTTTCGGAGCAAACTCCTTTTTAGAACACTTCCTAATTTAATGTGCACACTGCACTTTGGCTCCAGTGCTGAAACCTGGGGCCCCACCTCACACGATTATTGCAAGACTGCTCAATTATAGGGTCAGAGACATAATCCTTCGGATGGTGAGAGAGCTTGGGACACTGCAATACGAAGAAAGTCATGTACATACCTATCCCGATTTTGCTGCTGGAGTTCAGGCAAGTCGAAGGTCATACGAGCCAGTTAAAAAACTTTTAAGAGCACGACAGGTCCCATATGCACTAATATTTCCTGCCAAGATGCAAATCCAAAATGGAGGAAGGGCACACTTCTTTGAGACTCCTGCCCGCAGCCTTGGCCTATGTAGAGGCCACCATTCCGCTGCCCCCCAGAGGCCATGGACCAGACCAGAATGGGAGACAACCCCCTGCAGTGGAGGACTGAGACTCTGTCGATTCAGTCCATATAAGTATCCTTATGTGTTTGGAGGTGTTCGGCTCCCATGGGGGGCTCCAAGTAATGTTAACAGGTCATGAGCCTGATCGGGTAGCCTTGTGATGGCAACAAAGCACCCTCAGGAATGTTCCTAACTGTTAAGAGGGCCCATCGTCAAGTTGGGGCAGATGATGGAGGGGTCGTAGGGGAAGTGGGAATGTTTTGCACTATCGTGACCACCTGGATGAGTTTGAGTCTTGGGAAAGAGAACGCATTGTTGGAGGTTTTAGGTTAATTGAAACATGGTCTCGCGGACACTGGTGCTATTCAAATGTTGTTGAGCTACACACTAATAGTCATTACAGTATGTCACAAAATGTGTACACGAAATATGGGTAATGGGTTAAAGATAAGATTAATGTCATGCAATGTCCAAGGCCTAAATAACCCACTGAAAGTCAGAAAAGTTGGGAACTATGTCACTAGGCACGGGCCACATATTCTGATGCTGCAAGAAACACATGGACAGAGCTTGGTTAATGAGAAAATATTGGCAAAATGGGGCAAAATGCGTTACTACACGGACTACTCCTCGCAGTCCAGAGGGGTTTGCACTCTCATACATCACTCGCTGGGCTTTCTTGCCAGGGGCCACTTGACGGACCCGATGGGCAGATATGTATTGGTCTGGGGAGAAATAGCGAGGAAACAAATAACCCTGGTGAACACCTATGGTCCAAACCTGGACGGCCCCGAATTTTACTTGAATATGTTCGAGATCCTTAATAAACACAATACAACTAGGGCCTCATTATGACCCAGGCGATAAGTGTGTAACAGCGCCATAAAGGCTGCGGCGCCATTAACCACCTAGCGCCTAATTACAAGGTCCCTTTGCGGGACCCGACCTTAACGGCTGGTTTTACCAGCCGTTAAAGTAGGGACCCGAAAAGGGACCTTGGTGCTAATTACGGTACCGCAATTTGTGGTACCGTAATTAGCGCCTTCCCCATTCCCATTGAGCCCTATGGGGCAAAAATGGGAATGGGGAAGGGCCATGGCGGCATGGGGAATTACCGCCCCACCAACCTCGGAATGGGGTGGTAATTACCCATTCCGCCATGGTGGATTCCGGCATGGACCATGGTGCTAATAGCACCATGGTTTAGTCAGGAGTCCTAATGAGGCCCCTAGTGTTATATGGGGAGGAGATTTCAACGTTGCACTGGACCCTGCCCTGGATAGATCTGCCAGCGTGACCAGGATGCCCACTAGGATGGCACTAACTCTGGGGCAAATCCTCCCGCAATTATCCCATCCAACCAGTAAATGATACACATTCAACTCTTCGGTGCACGATAGTAAGTCACGTATAGATTACTGTTTTATATCCTCAAACATTTCACATACACTACAAGATTGTGAAATCTTCCCCCGCACGCTATATAATCATTCCCCGGTGCTGCTGGAGATCAGTTTGAAAGATGCCCCTAGACCAACAGTGAGATGGAGAATGCCTAGAGATATACTAAAAGACCCAAATGTCGTTGAAACCTTACATGTTGTAATTGCCAACTTTTTTGCAGACAATATTGGGTCTGTAGATCACATGTCATCAGTGTGGGAAGCCTTTAAAGTCTGCGCTAGAGGGGCCCTGATATCCAAATCCACGGGCCTTCTGAGGGGTGTATGCCTTGAATTGGAGGGGGTGGAAAAGGAATTGAACGAACTAGAAGAAGCTTACAGTCGCACACATAACGGGGACACCCTGGCTAAAATACACAAGCTCCTTAGAGACTTTGATCGTCTAGCAGTAAGGGAAATACAGTATATAGAAGCCCCTACCCGGGCACACAGATATGGAGAGGGTAATAAAGCAGGGAAAATGCTGGCCAACTTGGTAAAACATGAAAAGTAATTAACCTCGATCACCACTATCCAAACGACACAATAGGAAATAATTGCAAGCGAACGAGGAATAAACAATGAATTTGTTAAATTCTACAAAACCCTTTACGCGAATAGAGATAAAAAATCCCCCGCTGAGCTTAGAAATTACCTCGCTACACTAGATCTCCCTAGGCTCCCAGAGGAAAGCAAACTGGCACTAGAGCAACCTATCACGGCGGAGGAGCTCACTGAGGCAATCAAGGGTCTCACATCCGCCAAAGCACCGGGCTCAGACGAACTGAGTGGTGAATTTTATAAAGAATTTCGGGAAGAGCTAGTCCCGATATTGTTAGAAATATGGGAATAGGCCCTGGGGAAGCAAATACTGACCGCGACAATGCCTGAGGCCATAATCACAGTACTACCTAAACCTCGATGCCCGCCACAAGACATGTCATCCTGTAGGCCCCTATCTTTCATAAATGTGGACGCGAAGATCTTCGCGAAAGTACTAACAAAACGAATGCTACCCATAACGCCCACATTGGTGCATGCAGACCAAAGTGGATTCATTCCTCAAAGGTCCACTGTCCTGAAGTTACGCAGGCTATTCAGCATAATGTCGCAAATAAACCCAAATAAGCAAGCGGTCGCAGTGTCCCTTGATGCAGAGAAAGCGTTTGATTCGGTCTCCAGGGAATAACTTTTTTCAGTGCTGGAGGCGTTTGGAGTGGGCCCTTACTTTATTAAATATGTCAGATTATTATACACTGCCCCAGGTATGAAAGTATGTACCTATAGAACCATACCTGGGTTGTTCGAGCTGGGTAGAGGCACAAGGCAGGGGTGCCCCTTTTCCCCCATCCTGTTCGCCTTAACAATAAAGCCCATGGCGGCGGCGGTTCGATTGAGACATAAAAATAGGGGTATCACACTGAAAGGAGCCACCCAACTAATATCACTATACGCGGACGATACACTGTTATACGTTCATGAACCAGACATCAATGAGTTTGCTGAGTACTCTGGATACACAGTAAACAACTCTAAATCAGAAATGTTCCCGATAACCCCCTCCACAAAGTGCCCTTCACTGACGTGTGGCCTTAATTGGCGGAGCAACATATTAGATACCTGAGAGTATTGGTTTCTGGGAGTAGACAGACCCTTTATACGGATAACCACGAACAGGTGTTGCAAACACTCAATACCAAACTACAGGTCTGGAGGCACCTCCCAATTTCATTACATGGTAGAATTGCAATTCTCAAAATGATTGTACTTCCAAACCTGTTATATTTATTTGTAAATATCCCCATATGGCCAGGAAAAGAATTTTTTTTCCAAGCTCCGATCTATGACTGTGTCATTTCTTTGGAGCGGAATGGTGGCCAGGATGAGTTGGGAAAAGATGACAGAACCATACGACGCAGGTGGAATGGCGGCACCAGACATCGAGCTCTAGTAGTTGGTGGCACAGGCGCAGTTTGCAAAACATTGGTATGACGAAACAGATAACTCACCCCACACATGGATAGAGGAACACACCACCACACTCACAGATATTAGATCAGTTATCTTTGACACACGACATAAAGATTAATGTGAATTTGACCCAGTTGGCTGCACCGCGAAAGCCTGGGGGGCAATATATAAAAAATAGGAAATAGAGATTCCATATAACCCTGAGATTCCCCTATGGGACTACCCGAACATTCCCCCTCCCCATTCGACACCAGCATACAGGAAGCCTAGGACCCCGCTAAAGAAATGAAGGTGAGAGATATGTACATAGATGGGAAGTGTACGACCCTGGCAGTATTTACGAGGGGCATGGGAGGGGGCCCGCTCCAAACATTAGAGTATTATCGAAAGAAATCTGGATATCAGGCACGATGGCCATCCTTCCCTGATGAACCCCAATCCCACCCATGCATACAACTTGTTACAACACAAGGTGGGCTGGGAATTTCCAAATTGTATAGGACGATACAGACCCACAATCCTACGGCCAACCGGGTTAAAGAGAAATGGGAAATAGACATGAAAATGCTGATACCTGATGACAAATGGGAAAGATATCGTGCGCTCACGAAAAGGGTGTCACTGAATGCGATATTGCGCCAATACAATTTAAAATCCTTAATAGATTGCACTACACGCCTGCTAAAATTGCTAAATTCACACTTGACGACTCAGGCAGCTGCCCCAAATGCAGGACCCCGCAGTGGCATCCTATCATATGTACTGGGAATGCCCAGCCTTGATACGGTTTTGGGAGATGGTGGCCGCAATGCTGGCAGTCATTACACAGATCCAACGTAGAAATGAGTGGGCACCAAGAGGTAAACAATCTTTCAAATTCAGAATCAATGTAAAAGTAAGGGCACAATCTTCAAAATACGGTTTAGAAGGAGCTGGCTGTGACAAGTCTGAAGACGCCCTGACTCAAAATTGCAACAAAAGCTGGAGACCGAGTAACAATACTAGGTCACACAGCCGCTCTCATTGGGGCCCAACCTGGGCAAGGAAATGTTCAGAGTTCAAAGCGGTTAAATCAGGTAGCAAAGGTAATGTGCTTTTTCAAAATAAGAGAGTCTGATAGTTGTTATAATCAAAGTGATGATTTATCCAAAGGAATTCGAAACAAGGCTATCACTAATGAATTCTTAGTTGGGAAGCAGTTGCCACAACTCATACGTGGTTCAGACTAAATATGCCAATGCATTTCGGAAATCATTTCCTTCTTCAGGGCAAGTCTGGTGAATTACAGGTAAGTAACATTTTGCATCAGTATCATAAAACAGAACACACATAATTGTACTAAAAGTAAAAATAAAACATACCAATCAGTCGTGATTTCAAAGGTGATAAATCAAAGGAAGAAATAGAAAATAAAAGACACAATGAGTGAATTGTCAATGTAAATGACGTGAACAAGGAACATGTGTAAAGCTAAGTTTACCTTGATGGTGTGGCAAATGGTACAAGAGAGAACAACGTTCGTAGTTCATGCCCAAAATGAAATGGGCCAACAGAATGCCATGGATACAGCGGCTGAAATGAAATACACAAATGTGTTCCCAAGAGGTAGATTGTGTCTAATTATAGAATTAGATTCCAGTTACATGCCGTGGCATGAAAAGCACAGATGTGTATAAAAAGGTAAGTACAGTGTGCTGAGATCGAATCTCATACCTTGGAGCAAACAGAGCGCTCGGATCCTCCTGTATGCAGCTGCAGGCCGTCTCTCCGATTGCCGTGTTAGGCCGTTGCTAGGACAACGGCTCTTTTACAATACACGTGACCACCTCGCGTCTGAGAGAGGCCGGTGGTCACAAACAGAAGTGTATTGCAGGTGATAGCCTGCACGGATTGGTAAAATAAGCATTTATGGGGCACAACAGGACAAATGTGCACAATTATGGTGACATAATATCCAAAATAGAAAAAATAATGGAAATCAAAAAAATACTAATGAGAGCCCGATGGGACCCGGGGGCAAACAGAAACTTGGGCACACGTGCATGTACCGCCAGAGGTAATCAAGCTACAAAAGCATATCACTCAATTACATAATAAACATAAAGATAAATATAAAATAAACATAAAAGTAAACATAAAAAATCCATATCGTAAAGAAATATGAACCAATCAATTCTAAACACTAAACATAGAAACAATACGTAAGATAATACACTTAATGATGCACATAATCATAACACTGCAATCATAACACATGTAATGGGACTACTTCAGATCAATGAAATATGTAGACTCAACCTCGTCGCAGAAGGTGTCGCCAACAGACGGCACCTTGGGTCCAGACATGGTCCGGGATTTGCGGCAAGGTTGCTGCTAGGCAATATAAAGAAACAACAATAAAATATCCAACCAGAAATGGTACGAAATTAGGAAACATGCGGCCAATTAGAATAAAATACAAGTAATGAGATCAGCAAGCACCGGACATGAAGTGCGCCAGTACACCAGAATGATGTGTCGTTGATGAGCAAATATACTCTAGCGTAGCAGTAAGTTTCAAACATAACAGTGGCAATTGATTTCCTCATTCAGACCATTCGGGACCAGGCTACAGAGTTTGTAAATCCAAAATGTCTCCCTGCGATTGAGACGCAGGCCTAAATCTTCATGGGAGTTGTTTCTGGTCACAACCTCCAGGATCAAAAACTTTATTTGTGAAAGGGTATGGTTATTTGTGGCCCAATGGCGGGACACAGCTGAATTCGGGTTGGAATTTCGGATACAGGACCAGTGTTCATTCCACCGTATTTTGGCTGCTCTGGTTGACTGACCCACGTAGTATTCCCCAATTTACAGGTATTTTTGAGGGGTAGGGCTGCTGGGATCTGTGTTATTTCTTCTATAATTTCTGCCACCTTTCTCCAGAAGTCAGCAACTGGAGGACATTCCCAGTACTTGTGAAAGGACCCAGCTTGGGCTGTTTTACATTCAGGGCATTTCCCAGTTTGATCGATTGAACATTTAGCCATTTTGGCCGAGTTATAATGGAGCCTGTTTAGGACCTTGAATTGAATCAGACGTAGGCCTGCGTTTGGTGATACAGATTTTGTGAGCATACAGTACTAGGCGCATTTCTCATCTTTAATAGTTATATTCAGGTCCTTTTTCCATTTGGTTTTAACTTCGTTCATTGTGGGGATGTATGACTGCCTTAATGAATACAACTTAGAGATTCCCAGTCCAGTGCCAGATGTTGCTGCCTGTAAGCATGGGTGCGTAGGTGGTTCATCAGGAAAGAGTGGCCAGTGTGCGTTAAATGGCGACTTCATCCTGTAATACTGGAGTGTTCTGAGTGGTCCCCTTCCCACTGCAATACCAAATTTTTCCAAGCTCACGAACTTCCCGTTCAGGAACATATCTTGCATTCTAACTTCTTTGTTTGGGTCCCAGAGTTGCTGCATCGCCTTATCCATTGTGGGTGGTATACCAGGGCATTTCCATAATGGAACATTATGTTCATATGGAATATCTATTTTTAACTTTTTATATAGTGTTATCCATGCTCGATCTGTACTTACCACCGGGTCTTAGGGCATGAGTCTTTGTAATGGAGGTTAAAGATAATGGAACGGAGGTCTATGGGGGATGCTGCAAATTTCTCTAGCCATATATGGGTGAGCAATCTTCCAGATCATACCAGTGTTTTGCAAACTGTGCTTGCGCCACCAGGCAATATAATTCAAAATCTGGTGCTGCAATTCCTCCCGTGCTGAATGGTTCGGTCATTTTTTCCCATTTTATTTGAGGGGTCTTCCCATCCCAGACAAATGCTATTGCCATTGATCATACTTTTTCAAAAAAGGTTCTACCCGACATATGGGTATGTTTACAAACAGATAGAGCAGCTTGGGGAGAACTACCATCTTGAGAATGGTGACCCTGGCCATTTAGGGATATGGGTAGTTTAGACCATGTTTGGAATTCGGCAAATCTGAAATCGTGTGGTTCGTGAGGACTCTCGTGCCAGTTTCTGTATATAATAATGTGACATATTGGACAAAATTAGTGCATATTCCAAATTTTCTGAGTACCTCAAGGAGATATATCCATGACACCGAGTCAAACTCTTTCTCGGCGACTAGGGAGACCGATATCGCTTGTGCTTCTGGGTTGGTTTGCACCATTATTGCAAACAGCCTGCATAAATTCAGAGCCGTGGATCTTGTGGGGATGAATCCACATTGGTCGGGATGCACCAGTGTTGGCATGTTTAGCAGTAGTCTGTTCACCAGTATTTTCGCGAATACCTTGACATCTGCATTTATTAGCGACAGTGGCCTATATGATGACATGTCCTGTGGAGGACGTCAGGGTTTTGACAAGACAGTTATTATTGCTTCTCTCATTGAGTCAGGAAGTTTGTTCCGTTCCAGTGCCTCCTCCCATACTTTCAACATGATAGGGGCCAGTTCTTTTTGAAACTCCTTATATAATTCGCCCCCTAGCCCGTCCGATCCCGGCGCCTTCCCAGAACTTAATACTTTTATTGCCTCAGTGATTTCTTCCTCAGTTACCGGTTGTTCAAGGGCCAGTCTAGCTTCTAACAGGAGTGTTGGAAATCCCAGGTTATCGAGGTATGCTTGTATTTCTGTTTTTTTATCACTATTAGAGTGTAGTTCCTGGTAGAACTTGGAGAATTCATGGTTTATTGCCTGCCCCCCGGTGATCACCACCCTTCCTTTGCATTGATGCTTGTGATTGGTGTATGATGGCGATCTGCTTTGATGAGGTTGGTCAGGGACCTGCCCGCCTTATTGCTCTCCCGGTATCTGCGTGCTCAAGCTGTAGCTGCCATGTATTGTACTTCCCTCGTGGCCAGCCTATCAAAGTCCTTTAGGAGTTTATTGATATCTGCTAAGGTGTCTTCATTATGGGTTGCGCTATATGAGATTTCCAGGTTTCGGAGTTGTGCCTCCACCTCGGTCAGCTTGCGTTTTACGGACTTCAATAGTCCCTTGGTTTAAGAAATCAATGCCCCCCTCACCCAGGCCTTGAACGTCTCCCAGAGTATCAAATATTTATCCACCGTTCCCACATTGTTATTGAAGAATTCCTCCATTTCTATGTGGAGGGGTTCAGCTACATTGGGGTCTCTAAGTATGTTTGAGGCCATTCTCCATCTCTTGTGGGGTTTCGAGGCGTTTCTGAATATCAGCTCGAGTGACACCGGGGAGTGGTCTGACAATGTTCGTGGGGTGTATTTCGCATTTCTCCAGTGTGTCTAACATATCATCAGATAGGAGCCAGTAATCTATCCGTAACTCTGAGTCATGCACATTTGAGTAGTATGTGTATTGTTTTGCGTTTGGGTGCAGTGCCCTCCATGCGTCCTGCAACAGCAGTTGTGGCATGATCTGTCCCAGCGTGATTGCTGCCTTGGTTGGCGATCTTTTGGTTGTGGAGGATCTGTCTACCTCTGTGTCTAGTATTAGATTAAAGTCTCCACCCCATATGATTCTGGAGTTGTCTAGTGTTGTGAGCAATTCCAATAAGTTTACGTAAAAGTCTGGGTCATCTATATTAGGGCCATATGTGTTAAATAGTACGACTGATTTTTCTGCTTCCTCCCCCCATATTATTACATATCTACCTTGGGGTCAATTTTGTGTCCTTTGGTCTGGAATCCCAGTGATGGGTGTAATAGCGTTATCACCCCTCTAGCCTGGGTGGAATATTCTGTATGGTATCTCTGCTTGCCCCAGGAGGCTAGTGTATTCGCATTGCTGGTCCCCTGTGTGCGTGTTTTCTGTAGCATCACCATGTGGGGAGAAATTCTGTTTACATATGCCCCAATGTTCCTGGACGTTGAGGCGTTATTTAGCCCTCTGACATTCCATAATAGGAGCTTAATCTTCAATCTGTTCCCTGCGTTGGCGTTATTCATATTTGTATCTATTCAACACTTTTCTGGTATGGGGGTACTGTTTAGTGTGTGTAGTGGAATTTTCTGCGAGACCATGGTTGAGAAAACTTTTACAACGTTTTAACAGTCCATTTAACGTCCATCCCCTTCCCCATCCTTCCATCAAGCCACCCACATCATCTACCCCAACTTGATGATTGTCCCTTACAAACTTTTGGAGTTCTCCTGAGGTCGTCAAGTTGCTGCCACATGGCCGCCAGTTCCAGGCTCATGACCCGGCTTTCATGTTTGCGTGTGGAGCTCCCTGCAGACGCCTTTGTTGCTAATTTCAATTATTATGAAGGATATCTGCGCAGTTTCATTCAGTTGACTGGATCGTGTCTATCTGCCTCAGGAGGGGATCTGCCGTTTTGATCCGGTCTGTGGTTTCTGGGGGGCAGAGGTATGGAGGCCTCCACGTAGGCCATGGCTGCTGCCAGAGTTTCCAAAAAATGTGCTCTCCCCATGCTGTATTCTCATTTTGGCTGGAAATATTAATGCATATTGTACTTGCCGTGCTCTTAGAAGTCTCTTAACTGGTTCATATGATCTCTGGTTGGCTTGGACTCCCGCTGCAAAGTCCGGGTATATGTGGATGCTGTTTTCCTCATAATGCAGCCTCCGTTGCCATTTTGACTATTGCATCCCTGTCCTTATAATTGAGGAGACGCGCAATGATCGTACGGGGTGGCGCTCCGGCTTTCGGCAGAGGAGCTAGCGTGCAGTGTGCTCTTTCTACTAAGAAGTGGTTCGAGAAGGCCTTGGCTCTGAATAGGGTCTTTAAAAGGTATTCAATGTGTTGTTTCATTGCCCCATTACTAATTTTTTTGGAAACACCCACAAACCTTATGTTGTTTCTCCTGGATCGCGATTCAAGGTCCTCGCACCTGGTTTGTACCTTGACTAGGTCATTTTTCAGTGGTGCTATGTCTCTATCGTGGTGGGCAATGGTGTCTTCGTTGGTGCTGATTCTGCCCTCCACCTCTGTGATTCTCGAGCTCTCTTTGTCCACTCTTGCCTTAAGTGGTCCAATGGTGGTAACTATGTCATCTAGTTTAACATTTATTGCAAGAAATACATTCTGAACTATGGCGGTCAGTCTGTCCACTCTATCTCCGCCTCAACCTGAGTATTGGAAGTGGTCGGCGTTGCCGGCACCAGATCTGATGTTTGGCTATTGGTGAACAAATCCATGGGCCTTTCTTTGTGGCACCTGCACCTTTTGTCATCTTCTCGGGAATTTGTGTACCTCTTATGCAGTTCCTCACAGTTTGTGGGATTTAATTGTTTAGTGAGTTTGGAGTTACTTTTTCACCAACCGTGCATATTGTATGATGATTGTTTGATGAGTTTCTGTACTCTTTCCATAAAGCAAGAATAATTTCAGGGCTCCCGTGGGGTTGACAGCTGGCCGTTCTTGGGCTTGGAGGGGTGTCTTGCTGTGAGGAGGATTATATCTTATTATTCTTAGGTATTTCAAGTTTCCCCCCGGTGGGTTGTTTCCTCACTGCCAACGATTGTGCTCCTCCAGGTTACTGTCACTGCCAATTCCTTTGTCCACCCTGCCCGTACAGAATTCATTTCTCTGGCTCATATACTTAGTAACTCAATGTTCACTGTCTTTTCATATAACCGTGATTTCCTCCTGGCCTATATTCAAGCTCCTGACCGTGCCCGTCTCCTATATTCCTGTAAGGATGTATTGTCCTGGGTCTAAATCGGGACAAAGCAACCCCTGAGCTGGCGTCACTGCCAGCCTTGTATAATAGAGTCGTCGCCACGTGTTTTAACCAGACTGGGATTGCTCCGATTCATCTGTTCCGGCAAGTTGGCGAGTGATAGTTTTCTGTACCTCTATTTTGTATAGAAGTTTTCTGTAGTGCAGTTAATTATCTTGGGTGGCTTACGTCCTTACATTCACTGTGTTTACCCCTTGCCTGTTGTTCTTTCACCCACGTAATTCAACGCAGGAGTTATCATTTGCTCCTGCTGTATGTCAACGAGTGGGTTGTGCTCTCCCACGTATTGTGGTGTCTTTCTGCACCGTGTCCAAGCCTTGATCAATTTTAGTAATCTTTGTTGAGGGTTAATTATCACAGTTTGGTGTCCGTTGTGCCTTTTCCTGTATTTCATTCACTCGTTCGGATTGGTAATATGCTGCTGGGCCGCCCGCCACAACGCGGCATGTTGTCCCCACTTCCAGCTCCTCCTAGTCCCACATTTGCATGGGCCCCAGTGTCAGGGCTGTGCTAGATGGTGTTGTACCCGTCCCCCAGCTTTGATGTGTCCGCAGGGGATGGGGCGCTCAGAGCCCCACGTGTGGCCGACCGCCTATATAGGCCCTGGAAAGGGGGTTTATTTGCCCAGAGTTAGTGATCAATGTGTACTCACGGCCTGTGTCGCGTTAGCGCCCCCTCTCCCGCGCCCACGGCTGGATGCTGTATCCGGAGGTTCTGTGGGCGTTGTCGTCAGTTCAGCCCTAGGCCCTCCTGTCGGTTGCTGGGTCGGCAGATCAACCTCGCGGGGTTTGAGCGATCCAGCGCTTGTTTTTTTTCCTTCTTCTGGGCACTCATCTCCAGCCCGTCTCGGAGGATATATCCACCCCTCAGACCTCTCACTCGGCGATACCTTTCTTTGTGCGGACTGTTGCCCCACACACTCTTGTGAATTGTGCAATGTTTACTCCTTTGCATCCGGGGGCTCGTGTTCAAGCATCCGCACCACACAGTGCCGAGATCCCTCCTTTCTATGGTTTGTTTGGCTGAGCATCTCCGGCTCAGCCCTAGTTTCGCTCGGTACTGGTTTGCGGCTCACGCCTTCTCGCGTCTTCTCACGGCCAACTTTCACTTCAATGTAACTTCTCGAAAACTGCACCATTTCTGGCCAGGATTTATGCTGCGTACTCGTGGGGTCCTTGTCTGCACAGTCTGTCCTTCTATAGCCCTGCAGGGTGCTCCAAATAAGGATAGTTTCTGATCAGGATGTCAGGCCGGAGCTCTTGGTTCAGGCGGCCATTTTCGTTGCGCGCAACAGTGCCCTCGGGACTCCCCGTGTTGAGGGTGGCTTCTCAATAAACCGTTACATAATCCAGTGATGGTTTTTAAAGCAGGGTGTGACTATAGACTATTTGATTTGCACAGGGTTGGAGCCCAACTAACAGGACCAGTTTACAGCTTGGGTAACCCAGGCAATCTTGCCAGGTATGATGTCATAAGTAAATTGAAAGGAACTGGATCAGAGGGGGCAGTAGTTTTGAAATGTTGAACCGCATTGGCTACGACTTCAGCAGAAAATGTAGGGAAACGCGACCAGATCTGTAAGGATGTGTCTTCTACCTTAGCCAAATCCATACTGACAGCACTCTGGCTTGCCAGATGGATTTTGGTGCGTATGTCTTCAATCTTGTTTACAACAATGTTAGATAGTTAGTCACAGAGTATTTGGGCCGGCGCGACTGGGCTTGAGGTCAGCGGAAGAGGAAAGACATTTAACCACCGTAAACAGGTCCTTAGACTGATTAGAGCAGTCTCTATTTTGTGAGTAAGAAAAGTTTGTTTAGCATTGCGAAAAGCTGTGTGGTAGTGTTTGGTGAGCTGACGGGTAAGCCATCTTCTCTGCCACCCATAGAAAAAGCGCCCCTTCCGTTCCGCCTGTCTAAGGTTGAGAAATTCAGCTTTAAGTCCATCCGAGAACCAGGGTTCTGAGGGATGTCTCTGGGGTCGAGTGAGCAACTTCAGCAACCTCAGCACTCAGCATTTGAGATAAAAAAGGCAGATCAACCATGGAACTCCTACGCATATCATTAATAGTAGATAACAGAGCATTGCGGTCTGCACAGCGCCAATAGCGTCTCATACCAGCTGGAGGGCCTGGTTTAAATAGTGGCACAGTGAGCTGTACCACAAAGCACACTAGATGTTGATCTGACCACAGAACCTGCACACCAGTAGAAACAAAAACATGGGAATCTGCTGAAAAAACAAGATCAAGGATATTACCTAGAACATGAGTGGGCTCAAGAAACATTGATAAAGACCCAAATCTAGTAAAGCTTCAAAAAATCATGCCAGAATAAGAACACACGGAGGGTTAAACCTTATATTAAAAACACCTAAGACCACTAAATTGGAAAACTTCCCTTGAAGCTCCACCACAAAATATAAAAAAGGGTTAAAAAACCCAGCGTGTGATCCCAGCGGATGAAAGACAATTAAAAAATGTAGAATAAGTGAGGCAGATGCAACGAAGCGAACGAGTAAGGCCTCCATATTTACATTGTGTGATAATAAAATAGATGAAAGTCGAAGTTTTGGTGAAGATGGATTATATTAATCTGGGAGCGTCTGCACGAACACGCGTGGAGATGCTTCAGTTAACGTCTCGGTTAAACACACAATGGGCCTCTTTACAAGTTATGAGGTAGCCATGCCCTTAATAAGGGCATGGGTGCCTCCAAACTCAGGTCTGGGTTCCCTGAATGGGGAAATACCGGCCCATTCTGACCTTGGAGGGCCTGGTATTTCCCCATTCAGGCAACCAGGACCATCCCCATTCCTATTTGCGCCAACATAGGGCTCAATGGGAATGGGGAGTATGCTAACAACAGGCCCGTTAATGACTGACCCATTGTTAGCATGCTGGGCCGCTCGCGGGACCCACAAAGGACGTCTGGTAAAACCAGGTGTCCAGATCGGGTCCCGCGGGCGGACCGCGTAATAGGGCGGTAAGGGGTTAACGGCTCTGGCACCTTTACTGGCGCCATTAACCCCTTACCACCCACCTCATAATGAGGCCCAATGTCCGGAGAATGCTTGCATAGAAATAGGTGAACAAACACTGCATGGCAACCAAGGATCACACATTAATTTAAAAAGTTTTAAAAGAAGAATTCATACCCTTCACGTAGGCCGAGTTGCTGCAGGAAATCTCAGGCAAATTATTGGAAAAACTGTGCCTTGTGGTGCATGTTCCAATATGGCTTTCCGTGTAAGTCTTGGGCTGGCCAATAAGGTAAGCTTGTCTGGCCTGTACTTAGCCCCCACAGGCCCAGACAGGCTTTACTTTGGCGCAACTTTGACACGAAATGCGACTTCCCGCTGTGCACGACCACTGCGCGGTCGACACTGATCCGCATTATTGGCGCACATGCTATAACCGTAGCCAATCCGCTCACACTGAAAATTAGCAGCGAGAACAGACTGTCCTTGGTCTGTGGATGCGGGTGGGTAAATAAAACAAATACACTGCAGTGACCGAGCACGAGCCTCCGTTTGCAGTGAGGTCAGACACCCAAAGCCAGAGGGAGCTGGCACTCAAGGATGGTGGTACAGGGACACGAGTTGGTAAGTGGTTTAATAGTGACTCTTCAAGCTGTTGGGAAATTAATGTGCAGTCCAGGTACACGCACAAACACACACACACATACACACTCACACACATACACATACACATATACACAGACACAACTTCATGCTATTAGGACAGTACAAACTCTTCAAAAGCAAATCATACGTGTGCCAATCAGAACATTGATGGCTCGAAATAAATGCCCATTACACATTGGGCCTCATTACGAGGATGGAGGTAGCCATGGCGCTATTAGCGCCATGGCTGCCTCCAAACTCGTTCCGACTCCGCCCTGGTGAATGGAGCAATTACCGGTCCATTCCAAGGTTGGCGGGACCGGTAATTCCCGATTCACCAGGGCCATTATGGGGGCTCAAATGGGAATGGGGAAGGCGCTAATAACAGTACAGCAAATTCCGGTACCGTTTTTAGCTCCAGAGTCCCTTTGCGGGTCCCGTCCTTAACACCTGAAAAAACCAGGCGTTAAGGAAGGACCCGCAAAGGGAACTCGTAGTAGGGCGGTAAGGGATTACCGGCACCAGTGCCCTTACCGGTGCCGGTAATCCCATACCGCCCACCTCGTAATGAGGCCCATTGCATTTAATAGAAATTATTCTATTACTTAAAACTGTACTTTATTTATTTTCCAGCAAATACATTCTAATCCTAATTAATCATACATGTCATGGTACTGTCACTATATGACAGTGCACTATCTACATATTTGTGAGTTCCACTCACATAATCGAAGATGCTGTATCAAGGTGCTGTTCAAACATTAAGGGTGGGGGTGTAGAATTAGTTTTACAGGAGTGCTGCTCATATATGCTGTTGTGCTCTCCAGTAGATCACAATGATGTGTTACTGCATTTGCAGATCATGCGTTTGATAGGGGTCTTTGGTGCTCTGAGATAAGAATCAGACTCACACCACCGTGGGCAGGGTTCTTGTCTTGGGAGCATAGGGCAGGCAGTAATCTGACACATATTTACAAGATGAATAACCATGTGTTATCTTCTTGTGAATGTAAAAATAAGGATTGTTAAACAGAGTGCAGGCCAGATAAGAGACAGACGGAATGCCTGTTTTACTGTGTTTCCTTCAGCTCAATGGAACAGTTTCCACATTGCCCTGCTAAGTTCACATTATCATACCAGCTTTTACGTTGTCATCAATGCACTGGCATTTCAGTTTAAACAGTCCTATACCAGTTTCATATTCCCTTAATTAAGCACTTATTCTCAGACTTTTTTGCAACATTCTCATGCCAGATTCATGCAACACAAGTTAAATACTTTGGGCCTCATTACGAGTTTGGAGGTAGCCATGGCATTTTTAGCGGCATGGCTACCCCCGAACTCAAATCCGGGTCCCGCAAAATGGGAATTACCGGGCCATTCCGACCTTTGCGGGCCCAGTAATTCCCATTCGCGAGACCCGGACACGGTACGCCCCATTCCCATTTGAGCCCCCATAGGGCTCAATGGGAATGGGGAGGATGCTAACAACCGACCCGTAAATGACGGGTCTGTTGGTAGCATCCTGTTCTGTTCTGCTAGCGGGTGCCGCTCTCCACGTCTGGTCTGGCAAGGCGCACAGAGCGGGACCCGCTGCAGAACTCGTAATGTGGCAGCCCGGTATGAACGGTGCCGGTCCCTTACCGTCACCATTCATACCGTGGCCGCTACAGTCGCTTTGAGGCCTCTGTCTTCTATGTTCCTTTCTTGCACCCAGGAAATCCTCATGCAAATTTCAGCTTTGGCATACCTGTTTCACATTGCCCCATTTAAGTACAGGCACTTTCCCATGCCATCCTTAATAGGGCCCCCATAAAACAGCCATGCCAGTTTGCACATCGAAATGCATGCACATAATCAGATGCTCTTATCCGGCGCACAACAAGCAGCGCTACATCACATACAATGTAGTGCAATATATGCACAGGTAGTGCAAGATTCTACTTGGCATGTGGTGGTAGATACCTTCCAGCCCTGCACCGCTCGTCACTTGTTAGATAATACCACATATACACACACACACACACACAACAATAATCCCCACTACACAGATACACAGAGACATGTAAACTGGTAACACCCCTTTGTGCTTTGGGCTGACAAAGCTGCAGTAAACTGTGAATGGCATCACTCTCTAGTGGAGTTTGGATTATGGAGCGCCATACAGGTCTTCAGTGGCAGTCACATCTCCATCCCACTGGGATCACAGGCCCTGCACGTAGTGCCCTTATCTGTATGCAGACCTCAACAAAAAATTACCCCTTACAATTGGGCATGGGCAACTAACTTTGGAAAACCCTGGGGCCAGATTACAGAAACCTTGCACCAATACAAGTGCAAAGATCCTTGGTATTAGCCCTAAACACAGGGACATGTAAGACAACTATTTCACCATGACAAGTGCAGTTTCAAATGGTAGGGCAAGGTATGCCTTGTTGCAATAATGCAGTGAAAATGTATCTTTTTTGCCAGGTTGCTCATATCATGCCAAAGTGCTCGTGTCATGGTGCAATCATTTTCTAATATGTCCCAGTGTATTTAAAAATAGGTCAAACTTTGCCCTAGTGCTAATACGGTGTTGTTCTGGCACTGCCCATTCACCCATTACATGCAAGTTTACAAATGGCCGGAAGGTTGGGAAGGGTGCTCAAGTGTGCCCTCCCAGAGCTTGCCAGCGTTTGGCAGCAGCAGACATATGATGTTGTCCGCATATAGTAAGCAACACTTAGGCTACTTTCATCGGTGCGCAGAAGTGTATTTTTATGGTATTAGCATACTTGATTGAAAGACATGTGACCTTTTCGATTTGACCACATTTTTTTGATATTTTTTTTGGTCAAAGTGAATTAAATAAATATATGGGGAGGGGTAAGGGAATAGATTAAAGTGGGAGGAAGTGTGAGGGGGAGTTGCGGGGGGTCTTGACCAAAATAAAAGACCCAAAAAATTGGTCAAATTGGAAAAGGTGACATCTTTTTTGACCAAGTAGACCTAAACCATATTTACAAGCGGCCCAGGAAAGGCTAAGCACATTCTATCTTAGGCAGGGTAACCCCTTAACTGTGTCAAACTCATCATTTCATGTTCACTTGGGGGATTTATAGGGTCCCCTCTGTGGCAACCCTATGCACTGAATTATTGGCTCCATGGGACAGCGCCACTAAAGGGCCCATCAGTCACCTCGCTGCCACCCCTTTCTTCCTCCCAGATCACTCACTTCACGCTCCCTTTTCGTCCAGTGCATGTTTATCTCCTGTTCCTTTTCATCCTCTGGACAGTTGGCAAAACAAGAACCCGCCTCCCACGCCAAGAAACCTTTGGCACACACAGTAAGCTAATTGCTATATATACTGTAACTTGTCAGTCCTCTGGGCTTATGCGCTCTTCAACTCTGTAAACGGGAAGTCTCACCCAGCATTAGGAGCACAGACTTCAGGCCAACAAACCAGTTTAAACATGAACACTCTGGACTCGATTCTTTCATTTCCCCCGTGCAGAATGGGCCAAGGAAAATATTAGCCAGAAAGTTATCGCTTCCTTTATATACAGAGCATTTAAAGCTCCACGCCTTCTTTACTGTTAATTGTGTGGCGCGGCATGTATAGGGGCATTTTTATCTGAGTCCCCAATGCTACTGACTTAAAATGTTACATTAAAATATTTCTCGCGTGGATTTGGGGGCCCCTCGTTCAAACCCTCTGGACAGATATAATCTACAAAGATATCCAGTTCCGAGGGCTATTAGAGAGCAAAGTATTCCCCCTCTCCTCCCATCACCCCGAGCCTTTCCTGAACAAGGAGGCTGCATTTGGCTGGATTAGAACATTCATAATTATGAAAAGTGGAGCGCTGGATTACAAATGGCGCTCTCGCTCATCCCAGAGAGGAGTTTGCAGGCTCCAGCCAAAGAAGACTCATGGGGAATGTGAGTGTGCCAAAAATTCTCAACTCGGGAACACAGAAGGCACGATGATGAAACAGAACGAGAGTGGAGGCAAGAACAGCACAAGAGCACATAAAACGAACGTAGAAAGAAGCATACCACAGAGGAGAAAATGAAAAGAGCGAGATAAAGGGACAAACAGAGGAGTAATCTGCAGAAGAGGTCTGTACGGATTGAGGGAGAAGTTAAAGTGGATGAAAGAGAAGGCAGGGGTGTGGGGAGAAGGATGGTGGGGAAGGAAAGGTAGTGGGTGAATGAATAAGCAAAGCAAACTATGCAAAAGAGGCAAAGGGCAAGGGAAATATAAGAACAAGCGAGGTAACGGTTGAACTGGTGAGGAAAAGAGTGAGGGAAAAGAGAGCGTGTGAGGAGTAAATATGAAGTGTGAGGGGAAGACAGAAAGGCCGAATTAAAAGATATGACGAGTGAGGTTGAAGACGGAATGACTTATGGAATAGACGAGAGGATCAAAAAGCAAATAGTACGGGGAACACTGAAATAAACGGTGGTATGATACAGCCCAAGAGTTGAAATATGTAAAGAGCAAGAAAATAGGTGGAAGAGACAAGGCTGATAGAAAAAAATGAAGATACGGGTGTCATACGTTTACAAATATAGGTAATTGGGAAAAAGAGACAAGATGGTCTGAGAGAGGGGAGGTAGGGAAGGGCAATTTACAAAGAAATATAATGATGAAAGAAGGACAGAAAATATGAGATACTAAGGAGGAGAACAAGAGTAAGTGAAGATAAAAGACAAAGAAGACAAAGAGGAGGAAAAGAGAAGGAGTATTTAGATGTGGAGCGAAAGAAAGAAAAAAGAAAGAAAGGGAAAAAGAAAGAAAGAAAGAAAGAAAGAAAGAAAGAAAGAAAGAAAGAAAGAAAGAAAGAAAGAAAGAAAGAAAGAAAGAAAGGAAAGAAAGAATGAATGATGGGAATGAAGAGAACAAAAGAAAGAAATAAAGAAATGCATGTACGATGGCAATGAAGAGAGAAAGAAAGAAAGAAAGAAAGAAAGAAGGAAAGAAAGAAAGAAAGAAAGAAAGAAAGAAAGAAAGAAAGAAAGAAAGAAAGAAAGAAAGAAAGAAAGAAATGTACGATGGGAATGAAGAGAGAAAGAAAGAAAGAAAGAAAGAAAGAAAGAAAGAAAGAAAGAAAGAAAGAAAGAAAGAAAGAAAGAAAGAAAGAAAGAAAGAAAGAAAGAAAGAAAGAAAGAAAGAAAAAAGAAAGATATCTGTGTGTGTGTGTCGTGCAATAAAAATGTATTCCTCTTCTAGACAGAACAATTTAACCTGGCCAATAAAAATCCAACTAATTCCTTGAATCATCATGTAGCCAAGTCAACCACCCAGTGGCTCTGTCCTTGGGCAATATTACTGGCGCTCGCAGAATCTATACTAAAGCAATCAGCATCCCTGTGGCCTGCCAAAGGGATGCGTTAGGCGAGCCCAAAGTATGACACCAGGAAATTTATGTGCAAGTTTTACACATAATATCTCATTAAGACTCTTCCCAATCTTTCAATTTAAAAAAAATAAACGGCCTTTGTAATGATTTTACCAGGTGGAGGTTGGAAGCGAGATGGGAGTCTGTGGATGGGGGTGGGAGGGACAACAGTAACTGGGCTCCTGTCATTTATCTCACTCTGACCCTCTCCACTTTCCATTTTCTTAAAGCGCCTTCCTCCGAGCACCCCGAAGAAGCAGCGTTTTTTTCCCCAGAGTTTCAGCAGGGGGTCGGGGGTGTTCTGTATTTAATGAGGCTGCCTGTCGATAGCAAGATGACGTTGACTTCCGTGCGCGTTAATGGAAAAGTCCACTTATGCGCAAGCATGCTTCATCCAAGAGAACTTTTGGTCTCTTTCCAGGTCGAAAATCGCCCACAGTCCTCCTTTGAAGGCACGCGCGGCTTGCTAATCCGATCCGGTAAATCTTTATGTGGCACGAGGAGTAGTTATGGCTTTGCTGTACCCCAACATAACAGATGAAGAGCAGGGGGTAGGCAAGTGGAGGCACCACTATGGCAGAGGTTCAGTTGGTCGCAGTTAGGGTGAAATACACTGACTGGTGGAAATGGAAATCGCTCGTGAGGACAAAAATGTGCACCCAGCATAACATGTTTTCCAATGTGCATTTACTTCATACACAAGGCTGCGCATCTGAAAAGGTACATTGACTCACAACTGACCTTCCAGCTCGAAAACGTCCTCTCAACCATCCTTGAGACTGTTTCCTACCCTGGAATCACTTGAAAACCAGGATGCACTAATCCAGATTGTATGGAATCTGGCCAATAAGCTTCGGACAAAGCAGGCAGAACACGAATCCCTTGAAGTTAAAATGGTTCAGAAAGTTTGCAGGTGAAGAAAGCGATATGCCTTTACTGGGCAATGTTCTGAATCAGGGAAGTTGGATGGAAAATGTGGGGGCATTGCGTGCCTATAAAAACTGGATGTAGAGATGATTGATGAAGTGGGTTTCCAATTCATAATCTATTTGATGAAACTTCCTTTCTCATAACAGGTCACAGAGAGCTGTCTTGGATAATGATGTGGGGAAACACTTCACATGCTGCAAAGGTGAGAGGGATGTTGGCTTTTACATTGATCTGGTTATTTTTCACACAGCCTGTGTTGCGCAACATTTTTTAAGAACATGTCATCATATACCAGGTTTGTAAATCACAGTCAATTGTTCTGAAGTCACCTTCATTATAAAGCTCCATGCAATGCCCAACAAAGATGTCCCTAAGTCAGCTGGGAGTGTTTGTGTGTCTCCCTTGAAATTTGTTACGATCAGATAAAATCCTAAAGCCCATTAACAAACCCAAGGAGCTGCTCAGAACTGCAACATGAATGCTAATTGTTGGTTATAGCCAGTCAAATGACCAGCATAGTAGTGTCATAGCGACTTGGCTTGTCCGGGAATTGGTATGTCGTGCCTCTGCCAGGCGTACCCAGATCTTCATCTGCAGAACGAAAGAGCAAGGAAAACATAGTTGTGAGAAAACTAACCTCAATGGAATGTGTGAAATCTGCCATTCCTTGTACTCATGAGATTTGTACATCTTTTCAACACCAATGAGACTATTACAGGCGCCTGGATGCCTCTGCACTTGGTGCGTTATACAATTGACAAAATAAATAAATAAATAAATAAATAAATACAGTGGACAATGTTTGAGCCTCTTGCTAAAATTCCATAACCCAAGCCCTTAACTCAAATATCCCTGCAGCTCTGATCCCCTACGGCACATTCAATAGCATCCTGCCTGTGGACAGCTAGCCCTTCATACAATATCTCAGATCCATCAAGTAATGGAACGGTATCTGCCCTACCGCAGCGATTGCAGCTGACAGAGCCACCCAGATGCTAGTTGACCTCATCAACTTCTTCTAGTAAAAAAAGATCATTCCCAGAGCCATTAAAAGGATCCATTATCCCTCCATTACTTGACATGCCCACACTCGACACAGTATTGCTAGGCATCTACTGCCCCATAGTGCGTGTAAAGTGTATTGCCAAAATACGTGAGCAAGTTGTCACCAAACAGCTGGAATGTCAGTCACTTTGGGAACGCTTTGAATCCTGCTTAAATTGAAACAGGACACAGGATCTGCCCTTGTAAACCTTGCAACCTATAACTCTACAGATGTGTTGGACTGCAACTCCCATGATCCCTCACCATTGATAATACAGATAGGAGTTGTAGTCCGAAACATCTGGACAGCCAAAGGTTTCAAACCCCTGAGGAGAGAGGAACGGCTTCCCATACTATAGTACATAACCATGTTAAACATGGTAACCTAATCCGTGGCATTTTTGAACAGGGTATTTTAAACTCTGAGTTGTCGATCTCTTGGCCATGACGTATGGTGTTAGACGTGTGAGCAAAAGGGAGCAACCCAAGGGCTTTTCCATGATCTCCCTTGAAATCCTCTGAGTGGTCAGACCTCATTCCAAGTAAGACCCCCTTAGGGAGCCACGCCAGAAGCAGCAGGGTATGACCATTGTCGCTATGAATATATAGTCCTTCGCCCTGAGTGAAGGGCCACATTACTATGGAGCTTAGGTTCGTCTCCCTGAGGTAACCTATAGATGTATTGCCCTCAAGACAGTCCTGGCTCTACACTGTGAGATGTATGTGGAGCGAGGTTCATCGACTGAAATTTTGGGAGGGAGGTGTTGGCTCTACTATCAGTGAAGTGTCTGCTCTTTTCCCAACGAAAGGTAAACAAACCAATAGCTCAACCTATTTTCATAGTGATTCTTCTCCCTGAAGCAGAAGGGAACCCTGGGCCGAGGCAAACAAAATAGGGAGTCAAAGGTTTCTATGTTTCCACCCATCCTAATATTTTACTCAATTAAGAGAATACGGAGGAGGTAGGGAACAATCTCTCCTTTTCCGAGTGGATGAGGACCCTGCCTTGTCCTTTGATTTTACTAGTGCTCGAAGGAACTATTAATTTCTATATGTCGCCTTTAATAAGGTAGTCACCAAGAGGAAGGACACATGGAATGAGGACTATACTACACCGTGACAGCAGGCTATATGTATATGTCAGAGACTAGTGCTGACATGGATGGATTCATGAGATGTCAGTTATTGGTGCTGCAGCATCTTGAACAGATCACCATGAGGTGGGCCATACCCCACTCACCGCCCGACATCAAGGCATTTAAAAAAGCCAAGCCTATGCATTGAGCCGATTCTACTGGCCCAGGATTCATGAACAGACCAAACCTTCTGTGACACTTGTCCCATATGTAATGTGGTGTAATGCACATGGTCTTGTACCGACCCAGTGGGGGTTTCCTCACAGAGTCCTGTAAAAGAATTTTCAAATAAATGAAAAAACGTAAGGACTCTTTCAAATAAAGATGTATATAAACATACAGCAGTGGGTACAAAAGAGTTAACGGGTTTGATTACCTTTTCAAAAAAACCTGGTCTGTTGACACACAGAATTGTTCCCATAAAATTGTTCAGTTTTTATTAATTCTTTTGTTGTAATCTCAAAACTTATTTCTATTATCTCTACCCTTTCTTGACTTTATTAGAGATATTTTCTTTCTCTCTTTCCTCTAGCACTGGGTTTCGGTTCACCTATATTTTCACTTGTATTACTCTCTTTACAACTGTTTCTCTACTCCATCATCTGGAACAATATGATTGGAAAAAGATGTAATTTTCTCTTTTCATATACATATATAATTTTTTGTGTTCAAGAAAAATCTTTTGGTTCAAATTTGGTATTTAACATTCTGTAACTTTTGTCTGTATTTCTTTCATGCTAATCAGAGTGTAAAAGCATTACAAATTACATATTGAAAATGTTGTGGTGTATGTATGTGGCAATTTTTTTACATGAATCATGCATTAACATGGTTAGAACTAGGGGTTCGATTTGACACACAAAAAAAAAACAGTTACTGAAAGGTACTCCACTAACTTAGTAATTGTGTAAGGTGAAGAGTACACTTTTTCTTGCAGCAATGTATTTTTATGTTACATGGTCTTGTATAGTGCCTGAATGCTACTATTGGTTGCCTCGCTGTGCTTGGCTCTGTAACAGAAAAGTGGGGTAGCGTTAATTAGTGGGACATTTGGAAAGCTATATGCAAAACCTTTGGTGTTGATGGGTACAGATTGGAAGTACCCAGTTTCTGAGTGCCAATCTGCTTTGTATGGGTTTGGTGGAAGAAACCTGGGAGTATGTTATCCATAGGGAAGGGCCCAAGATCTAATGGACTACAGTGCTTTGGGTCTGGTTAGCTGCTGATGTGGGTGTGTGAGTAGAGGTTAGTCATGGCTCAGTTGGTGCTGTGTAGTGTAAGATGGTAGGAGATCTTAGCGGGGAGCCAGTTAGTCAGGAGAATGTGGAAGTAGGCCTTGCCAGGAAAAACAACCTCCAAAGTTGCCTTCCTACCCCTGACCAATTGTAGGAATGTCCCATTTCTCTAGCTCCCAATGCCATCCCTCCTTCTCTCTATATCCGGCTGTGTCCCTGTCTCAAATATACACATTGGGCCTCATTATAAGTTTGGCGGTAGCCTTGCCGGTAAAACCGGCAGGCTGCCGCCAAAGTTCCGAACATTTCCGGTGCCCGCGAATGGGCAATTACTGGGGCATTCCGGCCCCGCCACTCCCGGTAATTGCCCATTTGTGGGCGCCAGAAAAAAGATGCTCCCCTTCCCATTCAGCCCCACACGGCTGAATGGGAATGGGGAGGTCAGATGCACCGGCACCGTTTATAACAGTCCCGGTGCATCCGTGCTGTGCTCGCGAGTGCCTTTCTGCCATCAGATCCAACCGGCAATCTTATAATGAGGCCCATTGTCCCCCATGAGGAACAAAATAAGCATCTGCAAGTTGGCAGATGAGGGAATGGGTCGGTGTGGAAACTCAGACATCACCATAACCTGCTAAGACTTATGGGAGGCATGAATGTTCGGTTCAGTGGAAGAGCAGTTTACAATTTGAGGACTGCAGTTACCCATTTCACCTTCCTTAGTATGTTGATCAGAAGTCTGACAGATGCCTCAAACTTCCCTCTAACATGCTCTGGTGCTGTGCTCCGTGGTATGCTGGGACTTTTGCCTGTTGAGGAAAGGACCAATCGAGGAAGGGCAAAGCGTTTGTCAGGAATTCATCAGGGGATTGGTCAGGGAAGGGGCCAGAATATCTTCTCATTTCAGCCAGAGTTCTACCCTATTGTTTCCCACCAGCCCACACCTCTACCAACAGACACAACTCTCCAAGCTTTTGCTGTGTCACCAGTACTTTGGTATCAGAGTGATGCAGCAACCCTGTAAGGGATTCTTCACATTGAAATGAGGAGCATTAAAGATGAAGGTGAAATATAATTCCTCAACAGAAAAGTGCAGCACCTTGGCCTAAAAATGGCCATGGGGAGGTGAGACAGCTGCAGTATGGTCAAGAGCAGTGTTTCAGCAGTGATAGACAGGGATCTTA
This sequence comes from Ambystoma mexicanum, assembly GCF_040938575.1. NCBI lineage: Eukaryota > Metazoa > Chordata > Amphibia > Caudata > Ambystomatidae > Ambystoma > Ambystoma mexicanum. The sequence continues at coordinate 974,674,783 of NC_090925.1, forward strand.
GGAGCGAGGACTAGCATGGACTTTCTAAAAAGGCTGCAATCTCGAGAGTGCAGTCTCTCTGGTCCCTTGCTTACTAAGGGTCACAGAGGAATGTCTTTACTTGTGCCCTACATGACGGGACCAGGGCAAAAATAACCATCCTTTATTCATTGGGATTGCAAGGGATGTTCTTCCAAGTGTACAGAGCGTCTGTCATGGATTAGCATATGTACAAGTGGGCAACATACTCCACACAGGGTGTCTTCTGGAGCAGGGGAAGGTACTGCCTCACTAATTAACAGCTATTTACACTACAGAAAAGAGAAAAGGGGGAGAGAGGCCGGGCTGCCTCTCTGAAACATATGGGGCCTTGACTGGAATAGTGCTTTGATATTTACTGCTTATTCCCATCCCCGGAATGGAGAATAGCATCCCGGAAGTGTCTCCTGAGGTTTCGGGGGCGAGCCTCTCAGAATGTATAAAAAGAGCTGGTCTGGAGGGTCGGGTGGGTTAGGAGGTTGGGAATGGATGAATGGCTAGGAAGCCATCTGTTTGTCAGAAAAAACGCCTACATAGATGTGGATGAGGCTTAAATGCAGACCTTTCCCATTATTGAAGTACCCTTTTCCCACCTAGTGCATGGCATAATGTGAGCTTTAAACCAGGCTGAGAATTGTAACATCCTGGTAGCTGTGTAATCTGCTACCAGATACTGGAGGCTTTTTCATTTAAAAAATACGATGTTTAAGTTTAAGCATTTTCTTTTCTCATATTTTCCTGGACGGGGTTTCCTAAATAAATCCTGATGGACTAGGTTTGTACCTTTAAGCACTTCTTAGTGGAGGAGGTAAATAATAATAAGGCCCTCTGTGCCTCAATCTCTAGACACCAGACCAATATCTTAGTAGAACACTTTAAAGAGACCATAAAACAGATATTTCGGAAGATTGTGGCTGAAAAAGTGAGAATTTGTATGGCCTACTTCCATTAACCCTGTTCTCCTACTGCAAGATGGAAATTGACCCATAGGTTTCTCTCCGTTTCAAATGGCTTATCCTAGGAAGCCATTGGGTATTTGGGTATGTCAGGCAGTCAGGCATGCTAAAAGATGGCTCGGAGAAACAAGAAGAGACCGCCCTGAATGAAACTTAGTTTGTTCAGAGAAGAAAGGAAAGGATTATCTTGGTTTGGGACCTACTAAGCCTGCACATACAAAAGGGCGCAGGACAAACAGAAGATATTATATGATGATTAATCCCATCTTCGCATGGTCCAGGTGGGAGACAAAGGGGCTCATTACGAGTTTGCCAGTATTACGGTGGTAAATTCACTGGAGTACTAGCAAATGGAATTCTGATACTGCCACTTTGTCATTTGTAAAAGTGTTGGTTTGGCAGCGTAAATTCCCTTTTTATTTTCTTTTTTAAATTATTTTTAAAAATGTATTTATTGGTTAAATAAACTAGAATTCAACCTGTAACATTCCGCTAAAATTGCATACACGAATAATACAAAATGAAAAAGACAAAGGAAGAAAATAGAAAGAGAAAACAAAAAAGAAATATATAATGAAGTAAAAAAGAGATTATAGTTCCAAGGCATTCCACTTTTAACATTCTGAATACATAAGAAAACTCATTTTTGTGACATATGAAAATACTTTTTGTAGATGAATTTTGACTAACAGTTTTATATCTGCTCCAGATTTTCTCCATTTTATGGAGTGCATAGGACTACATAGCGAAATGTATGCCGGTGTTACCTCTTGCAGTATTACCAGATGGTAATGCCACCAATTTGTAGCTGGAGGTAACTCCTCCACTTTTACCTCCAAAAATCGTCAGTATTACCATCTGGTAATACTGTCGGAGGTAATACCGGCAAGCTTGTAGTTTCTGCAGGAACAAATTGAGGTAAACAGAATTACCTCCATTTTTTCCCACACCTCCAAACTCATAATGAGCTTCAAAGTGCCTTTTATGTTGCCACCCTCGGAGAATAATCTGTTAGACCAGTGGTATGAACCCTACCTTGCGATAGAATATTGAGTGATCTCAATTGAAAAGCCCACAAACAGTACTCTAGGAAGCCATCTCAAATATATCATGTGAACTGGTTTAAGGTACAGAAGAGCCCCGAAGATCAGGTAATGGCAGCCCATGTTAATGAACACTTGACAATAGAGTCTATTTAAGCATGGCCTGAAAGATGGTTTTAGCTTGGCAGAAACCTTACAACACCCAATATTTTTCACATGTCCTGCACTACTTCCAAAACATCTTATGAGATAAAACTGAAACGACGAGATCCTTCTGCCAATGAATCATGACAACTCTGGGATCATTTATGTGACATTATTCCTATAGTCTGCTGGAAGGGTGGTATAAGAACAAAGTCGAAAGATGATGGATCGAAATATCATTGAACCCAAAAAGAGTCACAAGACCGAGCACACCGTACACATGAGAACAACTCACTTTAGTTTGTGATTTTTCCTCAGAGTGAACAAAATCTATTGCTTCAATGCATATCGTATGCAGAGAATTAATCAAGTGACCGACAGGATAGGAAACGCCATCTACTTCACTATGCAGAACTTATGAAAGAGCTGCTGGCAAATTCTATGCACTCAAGCACACAAGGAAAAACTGTTTTTTCCAATGCCAGACGGGTTAGTCCATTTTACAGTCTTACCCTTTTGTTTGTATATGGCCAATGCAACCATCAATTCCTCATATATAATGTCCTACAACTTCACAAACCCTGTTCCACCACTAACCAAGATGGACGAATGATACACAGCTATACTTGGGAAGAGCTCATGCACGACTTACAGATGGTGACCCACAACCTATGAATGTTTGGCCTAAAAGCAAAACGAAGTAAGTCCCATCTGGCTCTGTCTACAATCAAATCTGTTATGTTCCAAGTAGTGAAAGGCCCAGTTAAACAACATGATGGGAAAGTGGAACTGGTCATTAGGTTTTTACTGCACTTTCCAAAACATTCATCCTGTCAACTAATGCTTCGGAGATCGGCTTTAGAGCAGTTCTCTCCTAAGAACATCATTGTAATTAGTGGCTCATCTGGCACATTAGGAGAAATTCATTTTGGAGAGAGAGAAGCTATGCCAAAATCAAGCTGACATGTCTGGTCATTAAGTGGACATATGAATCCCACAAGTACTATTCAACTGGTAGACAATTTGGACTTGTTTCCCATATTGCTCCTGTAATTTGGTTAGCAAGAAACAAAGAGAATAATACCTGCTTCATGAGTAGGATTATTACCCTACAAACGTATGCATTCACTATGCCCATACAGATGGCCATCTACAGGCTAATGTTGATTTTCTAAGCCACCACTCTATGGACTATTCTTGTGGAGGCATGTTACAAAGTTATTTTTTTAGTTTGGTTGATGGCACAGGGGGTTGTCTGTGGGTTTATAGGACTGTTAGTGCGTTTGGGCCGGGATCAGGGGCCACCACCTGGCATAGAGAGTGTACATGAAGGATCCCTTAAGTCTCCAGTTCTCCCTCACCATTTATGTATCTGTAAATCTGCTCCACAGACCAATCCCCTCCAAAGTGTGAGTGACATGTTCACCCTTCCCATTGATTGGTGCATTTTAATTAGTACCAGATGCAGCGTGACCTACTCCTTCCAGCCAATGAGAAGGCTCGGAGCAGGGGCATTACCGTACGGTAATCCCGCTACTCCGATCCTACGTTGTGCTGGAGGCCACCACCTTGCCATGCCAGGTAAGTGCTCCCCTGAACCACGTGTCCTCCTCCACCCTACCCCCAAACCTCTTTTACACATATTTTCACCACTCCCACCCCGCCCCACTAACCTTGTGCTGCCTGGTCCCTCGCCAACACCGGCACCGGGAACAGCAGTGTTTCCGGCGCGTCCCATCAGCTAAGGGAATGGCTGCCATGGAAAGGGAGAAGGGACTACATGTACTCCCTTCTGCCCGTTCAATGTTGGCTACCTTGTTTGTTTATTTTATTTCCACTTTTGAATGGCGTACTTTTAGTCCCTTCTCCCCATTCCATAGCAGCCATTTTGTTTGTTTTATTACTTAGTTCTTTCTCCGGATTCACGGCAGCCATCTTTATTTAAATTTGTTTAGTTGTGAAACTATTGTGTTCATTCTCAACAAAAAAGCATCCGGTACATTATGAGAAATACTAAAAGAAATATTTCCGTTGCAGGGAGAGGTGGGGGCATTAACGAGCCTGTTAATTGCCACAGGATTACAGTAAAGCTTTGCTTCGCTTTGGTTTCTACCTGGCCCGGGGTCTTACCTGGTCCAGTAATGCCCCCGCTGCTCAGGTAATATTGATTTATTAAAACTTTATAATATGCTTAATACTGAAGAACATTCTCTAAGTGTGGGACTAGGATTCAAACCCATGTTGCTCTTTGTTTTCTTGCTTCCAAGACAAACATGTTGCCCCTGAGCTATCCCCCCAGGCCTTTTGTAGTAGTAGTGTTCCCAATGTTCCTGACAATTTGTTTATTCTACCCATGTAGCCGCTGCTCTTGGTGGAATCTGTACCACTGGAAACACTACTATTTGAGAAACACTATCCTTCGAAAATTACTTTCATGGGAACCACTCATAGACAAACAAGTGAAAATCCTGGCGGAGACTCAAACATGGATATTCTGAATATTTTGCATTGGTCTGCTAAACGAAGATATCAAGCTGCAAGCACTGGTCTCAGCAGCATCCATTTCACAAGACAGATGGACTCAGAGCAGCATGACCTCAGCACCAATACGGTACAAAGAACCAAAATATAGGATGGTCCTAATAAGTACTGGCTCTGCGGACCTTGTGTAAACGCAGAGCTGAGGCAAAATCAGCTAAGACACCCTATTCATACCAGGGAAACAATCCACAGGTCTAGCTGAGACAAAGAAACATCTGATTATAATCACAGAATTGGGGCTGGATGGATATATGCACAAATATGTGCTGCATTTTGTGTTTCCGTGTGGTTGTAGAAAATGTTGCCCCTGCCGAGGAGTCTTTCTGCAGTGGCTTTCTTTTTAGAGGGGGTGGCTTTTCTTTCAAAACTTCCACACACGGTGGAGCGCTGCAGTGTGTGTTTCCGTGTTCCCGTCGGTCCAGAGGCTGTGCTGTGTTCCAACTTTACTGATTTCAATGTCGGCTCTCACTGTGGCTTCACCAGCTTAGACGTGACTTTCTTCGATACAGGTCAAGAATGGAATTAGGCACTACTCTGATTGTTTTTACATACCTCCTGTTACGACTGCGCTCTAAAGCATGATTTTGTATTGTTTGTTTTTATTATCAAAAGGTCAGTCCTCGGCTTGGAAGGTGGTCGTGTATGGCTTTGTTAGTTTTTAACCATAATAAAGAATACAGAATATAGAATAAAGAATCCTACCGTTCCTATCATTCGCCAACAAAACACTTACCATCATTGCTCTAGTCATGTCCACAGTATACTACGCCAACAGTGTATACCTGGGTATGCCTGAACGACTCCTAAAAAAATTACAATGCAGACAAAATGCAGCAGCCAAACTTCTTCTAAAACAACCCTGAAGAGAACAAATCACACCTGCTCTAAAAATACTACATTGGCTACCAATAAAACAACGAACAAAATTCTAATCAATGTGCATCATGCACAGAGCAATATACAATTAAGGCACAGAATTCCTGAGAGATAAATTGTGCCTACACCTCCCGACAAGAACACTGAGATCAAGCAATGACATCTGCCTAGAACTCACCAGGCACCAAAAGCCTAGAATGACCTACCAAAGAATATACGGAACACAAGAAACCACCTAGTATTCAGGAAACTGCTCAAATCCTGGCTCATCGCTGCATAACTAGAAGACCACCAACAAGAACGCCCACACCGCTAAAACAATGATGAATAAAGATGAATGAATAACCAAACACGAATGGAATCCAAGGAAAACCCCACGGCATACCATAAGACACAATGAGAGATAACCACAAGAGGAGGACACGAAGTACTGAACACATAAAACAGACCAACATGGAAGAATTGCAACAAGTCATCCCCCACAACCCGAAGTTCAGACACACATACTCACAAGACAGTAGAAAAGAGGATACCACAACCCCTGCTGTGACTCCCAAGGAAGAGAATAGACACCCCGACATCCCTATACATAGCCAATCAAAATACAACACTACACATAGTTCTAGATTACAGCAGGAGTGTGCCGCCCAAACAGACATTTCTGTCAGGCGCATGCCTTTATCCCACCGTGCAGGACGACAAAACCAGCAGGGCTTTAAGAGGCTACCGAATCATTCAAACTGTCCCTCAAATCCAGCTGTGTGTGGTGCTATACTCAATTGGTCTGTTGGGCATGGGCCTTTCCCATTGTACAGGACCCAAATATAGCAGTTTTCGCACCATGCAGGGTTCCCGAAACCTAGGCAACTAGCCATACTGTGAAGATTAGATGCCAACATATAACCCACTAACCAAAAGCTCAAACTTTCTGCATACTTAACTCACTCAAAATCACACATCCACCTCTCGCACCGCAAGCCGCATGCACCTAACTACACTGCAACAACACATAAAGTACCCCTACAGCACACGAGGACTGACATCGCTTCAACACTCGCACCATAGCTCGTCGCACAGTTTATACTGAGATGAAGCTGCCAACAGAACACCACCACTCTCTTTCCGTTGGTGACGGCGAATGGTACCAATACCCTTAACATTTAACATTTCCCACACTTGGATGGAAATGTGGACACTGGCCGGAGTTGCATCTGGGTGGGATTGTGGGGGTTGGCGGGTGCCGCACTTTGATGGAGTTGTGGGTGCTGGCAGGTGCCGCACTTGGACCGAATTGTGAATGTTAGCATGTTAAATGTCATATAACCCACTATTTAAAAAGCTCAAAATCTCTGCATACTTATCTCACTCAAAAAGCTCCCCCAACCATCGCTTACACAACAACCCGCACGCACTTCACCATACCGCAACAACAAATAAACTGCACCAACAGCACACGAGGACTAACATCGATCTGATACTCATACCAAAGCTCAGCACCTGGTGTATACTGAGTTGAAGCTGCCAACACAACACCACACCTCTCACTATCCTACTCCCTCTTAACATTACTAACCCATCCCACCTTCTTGTTTACAGATCTGCCAGAGCGCCTGGGGACCAACTCCGTTGGTGACGGTGCGCGGTATAAATACCTTCAAGATTTAACATTTTAACATTTAACATAAAGTACGATAAGAATTTCCCCTGGATTGTTATACTGGACAGTGAACTTATAAAGAGTAATTTGGTGGGCCGCTGTATAGTGACAACTAAGTGTCTCCCTCGGGGTGTCTACTATATCAGAACCAATGAAGCATAAACCAGCTTGTACGATGGGCATGCAGAGGGAAGTCTTAAACAAGGGGAAACAAGATTCTAGCCCGCTGCAATCGAGAAAACCTTTGAGTAACAAGCCCAAACCTAAAAAAGGAAAGAAAGTACGGGTACCTGGTGAAGGGTGGCACCTAATACACAACCCAAGATTACTGGGTATTTTTCAGGATGTGGGAGTACCTTTCCCAATCCCCCAATAATTAGTGGCACTATTGGCACACTATCAGTACCAGCTACTATACTTGTGCCTACACATATAGAGACAACGACTATTAAGGCTGATTATTATCCTCAACTCTCCTGTTCTGCCCACTCATTGGACAATAATGGATCTCTGCTGACATTTTGTAAAAGCATAAGGTGGAAATCATTGGGACCACAACATATGGAGTGGGATGTTACACAGTTTCTTAATTTGTTGGCCAGCCCTAATTTAGAGGCCCTGGTGTGACCACTGGATGACACTGGGGGCCTAAGTGGATGTGTCCAAGTTTCCACACAACTAACTGCATCTAGGGGTATTGGCGAGGTAGTTACCCATCCTGACTTGCTGCTTGAGTTAATAGCCAAGCTAGAAGCATGGTTTGCCCTGTGCTCCGTAGTCACCACCGATCTGCGGATCTTACATACTGTGATGACCAGATTGCTGGAGCCTAATGGGACTGTTTACTCTACCGCATATACCCTTCAGAAGAATATTGTTGCCCATGACCCTGCATACTTGGACAACTATGCAGTAGGAGCTGCTGAGAGGAATCCTAAATGTCCTATGGAGGGACTGGATACTGTAGACCTAGATTTTGCGAGTGATACAATTGTGGCCTCTGATGTCTCAGACGTGTCCTAGAGGTCCCAAGATTCTATAAATATTGTGGCCGTCTCAGAGGAGGAAGCCCTTGAGGCACTGGGTACCGAGATATCTATGATGGAAGTACTTCCCCAAATAATAAGATCAGTCTTCAATTGAAGTAATGAAGGGGCAACGTTTTGGTGGGGTCCACACTGCCTATCCTCCCTCCAACTGGGACACAGGGCTACCTCGATTAGGCATTATACCAAAACCTTTGAAAGCACGTACAGTGATTTCCAGGGTGCAAGGTGATGACACAAGTCGCTCGGTGAACCTTCTTGGACCTCTGGATAAGTGGGCTTGCTCTAGGCCTCCTTTGCCCCTTTCTTACCCTTCTTCACCAGCAACGCTCCTGACGCCTAGATTGACCCGGGGTAAAGGATTGGGTGGGCTAAGTGAACAACCATCAAGGCCAGCCAATGTTAATTTTATAAACACTGATGCTTTATCTCCACTGGGTGAGGAGAAGCGGGGTAGGCATGCCAGCTGGGAAACAGCAGTAACAATTCAGGGGCCAGACAGTTCTTCTTTCTTACCCATACCTAAGGGGGTGGCTATGGCCCGTACAGTGCACCCTCCCACTATCCCTAAAGTCATCTATGAGTCTGATCCTTACAGTGTGTCTACTGGCAATAGAGTGGCGGGGAAACTGAGGCTGGGCTCCTCTGTAAGGCTAGAGGAGATTCACACCTCAGATACCAGACCTTTCTTAAAAATAACTGCCCAATTGAGACTATGGGCCTCTATCCCCTGGTTGTCCACTATCTCCTCTGAAGACATGCTGCAGACAACGCTCCCAAAGTGGGGTAGTCCCTCGAACTGGGCTTTGATTAGCTTTGCCACCTCTACGGCCATGTCACTACTGTGTGCCAACACCAATACATTACTTACCTTGGGCTTGAAGCTCACAGTTTCTCATCATTGGCCAATGCTTAGAAACTCTCTTGGGCAAATTCAGTGACTGGCCTACAATACAGATCCTACATGTATAGATGGCGTATGGTGGGACAGCCTACCCCATGAGAATTGAACAGTTACTAGGGATTATGGAGATGGGTGTTCTGTGTACGAAGCTATAGCATGGGGTGGGCTGTCAGCTGCTGAGGGACCTCAGCACCCGCATAATGGGGAGTACTGACTGGCTAAGATTGCCAGCTGGAATTCACGAGCGTACAGACATCTATTGCATCCCACGGTTCCTTGTCTGTTTTGACAAGTTTTAATATATTTATGCTACAGGAGACTTGGGTAGATAGCTCTCTCCAGGTGGAGGGCTACCACATCTATCAGACTCTGGTTAAAAAGGGCCAGAAGGGTAGGCCATTTAGAGGTGTTATAATTGGTGTTAAACACAACTGTTTCTCCTGCTGTTTGGTGGCCACCCCGGTTGAATATAATGTGATGGCAATTGAGGTGTGGAAGGAGGAAAGTGTGAACGACTGGAACATTTTGATGATTTTATGTGTACATACCCAAAGTACTGAAGTATTGAATAATATACAAGGAAGCACTGAAGAGATTTTGTTATCATGTGAAGGGAACTCAGTTGACTATTTGGTCATTCTAGGGGAGATTTAAATGCCAGGTTGACGAAAATCAATGTCAAGCTACAGTAAAGTTACACAAATGAGTGTGATGACGCAAGAGATATGCAACTCTAAAGGTAAACCATGGGTCGCTCTTTTGACGCAGTGGGACCTATATTTGTTAAATGGCAGAACTGAGGGAGACATCCCAGGGAAATGTACCTGGTGGGCAATGACTACATGGTCACCTTGGACTATTTGTTCAGAAATAACGCCACTCTACTTCTGGCTGAAGAGTTAAAGGTCGTCCCCGTAGAGTTTAGTGACCACAACATCTTTTCTCTTTTTATTACCTTGCAACATACTAGACTTAGGGAGAGTGGATGCATTGGTATTCATACTAACCATGCTGGCAATTGCATTCACTGTGTGGTGAAGCATTTGCACAAGATGGATACTAGGATCTCTGGATTATGAGATGATGATATCGTTGACATTGGGCGTATGAATTGTGATGAGATAGAGGCATGGATTACAAGCCTGTCTACTAAAATTGGTAGTGGTGATCAAACCCAGGGGTGATTTGTAGTAAACCCCGGCACGTGTTTGACGGGGCCATATGGTCGGCCAAGATATCAATGCACAGAGACATACGTATGGCACGTAGTTTGGGACTGTGAGCCCCTTTATTGGCCAAGAAAATGTATCATGGATAGCTTAATAAGAGTTGGAGGTTATCCTGTCTTAATGCACGTTGGTAGAACATGATTGTGACTCATCAGAGCCAAAATCATAGGAAGATCTGAGGTATGTTGGCCGAGGACAATGGGGTCCGTAATAAACGAATGCCGACTCCTATTCAGGAAATGGAATGGTTGGGGCACGTGAAACAGCATACTGGAGATAGTACTATGGTTCTCCCGAATTATATGAACAGGTTGTGGCCCATGACCTTTTATAAAGTTGACATTTGCATGGTGATTTAGAAACTTAAAAATTCTAGGGCACCCGGTCCTAACGGTCTGGCCAATGTGGTATTAAAACAGAACCCGAATACTGGTCTCGTATTTTAAAAATTCTATTTGATAAGGTGTGTGTGACACAAAGTATTCCGGTATCTTGGCAGCAGATTGTTCTTATTCCAGTATACTCTATGCTGACAACTTGGTCATGCTCAACTATACCTACATGGGAGCAACAGCTATGTTCAATACCCTGGTTAAGTATGCAGAGGAAAATGAGTTGGGCATTAATATGGCGAGGTCTTGGTCATCTTGACTAAAAAAGTGAAATGTCACAGCTTTTATACATGCCTAGGAAAGAAGGGTTACGTTGTATCATACCATTCCTTACGGCTAGATATGAGGAGCAGCAGGAAATATATGTATATAATGACCACCAAGAAAGCCAATGTTCTGCGTATGATTCAGCTAATTATGTTTGCAAGAAATACTGCAGGGTTTTTAATGGAGGGGATAATCACTCTTTACAGACAGTGCTTCTGCCCCATAGTGTTACATAGTCTGGAGGTGTTGGCCATGGGGGACTTGCACTGGTTAGGCCTGCTGCAGATATTGTTTTGGAAATGTATTCTAAGGTTCAGTGCCTCAACTACAATTGAATATATTCGGCTAGAGTTGGGGCTGGTCTCGCTAAAGGTGAGTTGTTCATTAGAAGAGGCCTATAACATATGAAAACCCATATGAAAACAAAATGCCAACTGCTCTTGCTGTTGGGGTTGGGAGTAAACTCGCCCTATGGTATTAGGACTGAACGATTTCATAAGTTAACTGCCAACCTGTATAAGAGTATTGGATGGTGCCCTTGATTTCATAACTGGAGCAAGTTATGGACGTCTAAAGTATATCTTCAAACGCAAAGACCAACAGTGGGATTGAACTAATGATCATGCCCACTTGGCCACTCTTTGAATTTACTGCTATGTCTCAGAGGTGGTGCATATGTATCTTCAACCTCAGAGATATCTGATGCAATGTCCGAATCCATCAATCAAGAGTTTTCGTCTGAGGCTGCACATAAAACAGCTGCCAATATATGTTTTTGTTGGTGCACAGTTAGTGATACCACTTATGGACAGGTATTGCTGTATCTGTAAAATTCCTGGAAAATTGGAAATGGCAAAACAACTGTTTACTGAATGTGCAGCCCTGGGCACTGAATACATGGCCACTATAGGTTGCATGATTCATTGTTATGATTCAATAAAGGAAGATTTGTTCTGGAACTATTGCCTCAACACTGAGACTGAAAGTACATATCACACTTTACCCATTATGGTGTTTTATTTAAACAAAATGCCTGCCCAATGTTATTTGACCCATGCAGGTTATTAATGAATGCTACCAATGAATTCATTTGATCTGTACCGTTTTAGGAAACTCTTTTATATTTTTTATTTCTTAGAATTTTTAGTATTTTATCTCTATTTAATGTTTTAGAATGTAGTGTAAAATAGTAGTATTATGATCAATGGAGTAAGGCCTGACGCCTAACACCTAATAACAAACATCAAACAAAGTAAGACATCAGGTTTGTATTTGAGTGTTTTGGAGGACTTTGTGTTTTTGTGATTTTGTAATTAGCGACTTGTAATTGTGTTTAAAAAATATATATTTGTGAATTGAATTTTGTATTGTGATATTATATTTTGTAAATGTTCTTCAGGAACTAAATACAAATAAATAAATAAAGACATAAATAAATAAATAAATAAATAAATAAATAAGTAAGTGAATAAATACATACAAACATACAATAGAACCTCATATCATAAGAGAAACGTTGGATGACCTTTTTGAAAATGTAAACCACATGGCTTAAATGGGGACACATAGTCAAGCTCTTTTGCAGTCCTAGACAGCTTTCAGAAAGGCAGAAGGTTTTTGCTTTACGCAGGCTTGGGAAATGTATAGCGTAGTGGAATAAACTGAGTGTAGATCAATTAGTTCAATAGGAAAAAGGGTGTGAGAGGTGGGGCTGACGTTGATGTGGGGTAGATTTTGCAAATACAGTGCTGCGTCATACATAATATGATTTGAAGTCATTGAATTTGCAAGTGAAACCTGTGTGAGTGTAAGGAGAGGGAATATTAGTGAGGGACTGCAGCTTGGGGGACTGCAAGAGACACACACGTGACTCTTGAATTCCCTTATGGAAGAACCATGCTTCAAAATGTCTATGGGAGGAAGCAGCAGCTATTTAGGGGATGCCAGTGAAACACCAGTCTGTGTGTGTTTCTTGCAGTGAGTGCACGAGACACATCCCCGCAGGTGACACCTGGCAAAAGGAGCTGGAGGTGCCAGGAATCCCCGAGGTAACCCCATGAAAGGGAGCAGCAGAGATTTGGGCAGGTGGTGACACACCTGCCAACATCCATCTGTTGCAGTGAGCGACATTGGGTGTGTGATGAATCAACTTCTGGGGCACCAGTGGTCCAGGGATGAATATCGGTTTCTAAACTATCAGTTGGACCCACAATTCTAGTACATCAGAAGGGATGCAAAGAGATTGGAAACACATGCAAATTATAAACCTCCTTGTCCAATTTTGGTTACATGGACAGAACAGCAGGCATAACTCCAAAGGTTTTGGATCATTGGCTATGTGCAACACAGCAAAAATACAATTATTATCCCATGGTTAAAGGGACTGTGCAGTCAAGTTTGTATACAGAATATTGAATTTATTATTATCAAAACAGACATTTCTAGCACACTACGAAATACAACCCACCCTGTAAAGGAAAGCAGAGGACAGATAGTTTCAAAGAAGGAAATGGGATGCACTCTGGATATTGACAGGAGAGTAGTCGATATAGTTATTAATCGCAATAGTTCAATGATAATTGGTTTCAACTGAAAAGGAGCAATGGGTCATAAAATGTCACTATGGGCCTTTGAAGAAGGGCCAGTGGGACAGAACTACAATGTACCCTGTACTTGTAGGTGTTATTCATGCTCAGTAGGGTTGAGGTGGTCTCAGGGCACTTGGTAGCTTCTGCGGCATAATTCAAGCTGGGAGACAGCTGTGGGTATCAGGCAGCAGGTGGTTTGGTGAGCATCGCTGGGTGGACGACTGCTTACTAGTTTACATGGAGGCTGGGAGTCAGGAATCATCTTAGTGCTGTTCGGCATTTCTAAAGGACTGGCAAGGCATCTTGGATGGCTTTAGCGACTGCAGCACGACAAAGTCAGCAGTGCAGTCGATTGCAGCTTGAAGGGTTCAACTGGCTCAAAAATGTCCTTTAAGGTGGACATCGGAAGATGCTTGTCGATGCACTCCTCCTAGCCTCTTCTCTGGGCTTGTGTCGTCCTTTAGGGCAGATGGCCCAAATCTGAGGAGAGTGTTGCAGTCAGCTGCCTTGTCCTTGGTTTGGTTCAGAGACTCTCTGCACTTCTCACCTACGAAGCTTGCTACAGAGCCTAGCAGGGCATGATGTGTGCTGGCTGGGCACATATTCTAGAGCTGGTGGAGGGTCTTCTGTATTTGGTATCTCCCTCTGTTCCCTGGGAGATGTTTAACTGTTAGCCTCTTGCTTTCCTCTTGGAGGTACTGACCTTCCTTCACTAGCGGAATCTGTAAGGAAGACTGTACCTTCAGCCAGGGTCCAATGTTGTGTTACTCCTTGTAAAGTATTCAGATGATCTGCCAAAAGAGGGTCTCAGCACCTCATTTAAAGCCAAATGGTCCACTGTGATTGGTGTAGGCAGTCCTTGTAGGGTCTTGTCAAATAAAAGGGGCCCATACTAAAAATAAACCTATTGCCAATTCTTACAACTAAATACCAAAAGAGTGTGGGATCATTTGTGAACACTTCTTTCTTTCTTGTGAACATTATAAGTCTGGATGTGGGTCTCCCTTCCCCTTGTTTTGAGCATAGCACAAGGCGGGACTCCTGAGCACAGCACACCCTCAAGCTTTCCCAGCAAGAGACGACAGTTCCATTTTCAGCTATCAGGACCCTCAGGGGTGAAGTCTCTTTTCTACTAAAAGTCTCTTGCCTCCGAGGACCTGATGTGTTAAAAATAACAAACAAAATGTTGCATTCCAAATGTACGTTGGTTGATGACTTTTCACCCACTGGATACCCCTCTTCCAGGCTCATATCCACAAAGGTTCCTAGCGATTTCAGGGCCTTCGTGGTTAAGTTTCTTGCTTCCGAGGGCCTGATAGGTTCAAAATAATAAACACAAGTTCCTTTCTTATTGTTGTTAGGGTGATGAGTCTTCACCCCTGGGCCCTCCTCTTCCGGGCTCAGACTCCTCTCAAATGTCAGCCTCCCTCGGTCGGGTTCACTATGGCTTGAATTCAAAAGATTTCATCTGCTATATTCACGTGTTGTTGGGTGATGGCTTTTCACCCCTAGATGCCCCCTCTTCTGGGCTCAGACCCTTCACGACTGTTTGCCTCCCTCCGTCAGGTTCACTATGGCTTTTGTCAGTAAGTGATGGCTTCTCACCCCTGGATCTCCCTCCTCCAGGCCCAGGCCATTCTCAAATGTTAGCCTCCCTCTGTCAGGTTCACTATGGCTGTGATATCAAAACCAATGTAAGCCTTAATATCTTTTTAAACAGTTCACTGTGGACATTCCTCTGTCGGGTTCACACCTGTCAACACAATGTTCCATTTGCTTTCTTACTTTTTAAGTTTCATATTCCATAGCTTTCCAATGGTTTGTCGGTCAAAAACTTTCGACTGTACAGAGGATTTTGCTACACACCTGTATTACCACTTTGACCATTTACTTGTGGCTCTCCTAAGGCTTTCTGGTATTGGTAGTTTCAACAAACACGGGATCAACCAGAGTCTCGGGTAAGCACCCAAATGGTGCCAGACCCTTCAGCAGCTGGTTTTCTCTTAGTGTTAACAGTTATTTGAATTTCCCTTATTTTGCCACTCTGCAACTTTTGTTCAACATAGTTCATTTTCTTATTGGCTCTCCCTTCGACTCACCAGCTGTTATGAACTGCTTGGCTGTTCCTGGTTCTGGAGTTAAGGATGGTACCATGGTATCAGGCATCTTTCTCTGTCCTGCTTATCAGTGTAGACATGTTCTGCGTACCGTTGACATCTGCTGCAACACACGTTGGCTATTGTTTGCAGTCTTACGATTCCATTCCTTCTACAGAGGCTTTGCAGGTCAGGATCGGAAAGGGCAAGGTCTCTTCTCTCCTTGTCACCCTCTCAATTCTCACTGCCTTTCTTCTCCTCTTGAACTGCTGTGCTTGAATACATGTCTCATTGTGCGGTCTGCCCTGCTTGTTGTGTGCTCTTGTGCTCCACCTTTTATCCATGTGGGGAAGGGAAAGGGCAGTCGGGTTTGTGTGATTCTGGTCAATTGCCTTATTTTAACTGACCCTTGTATTGGGACATGGCAGGTAAATGGCTTTGGTGTTAGTCTGTTGTCTTTTGTTGTGTGCAATAGTGTTGTTGGAAAGGGGGGATTGGGGTTTCTGCATATCCAGCTAAAGAGGATGGGGGAAATGAGTCATATGAAATTGTGTCCCTCGCCCTATGGGGTTTGGTAAGCTCGGAAGGGTGAATTTGGCAGGCTTTGTGAAATGAATAGGGGGGATTGTAGGGACAGTGGTATTTTGTCAAAGTAATCTGGGAGTTTGGAAAATAATGATCAAAGGGACATTCAGGAGAATGACTGGCATCATCAGGGTAGGACACAGGAAAACAGGGATTCTGGGAGTTGTGGTTTTCGAGTGCAACAAGGTTTGGGCTCCTAGGGGATTTACCAGGTATGGAGGGGTCAATGGTTTTGGATAAGGGAGGTTCTTTAGGTGGAAGGGAGGTAGATGTGGAACAACCAACAAAAGCCTCAGGGACTTTGTCACTCCTTGCCTTCGTCCCTGGTATAGTACAGTGTCTCCCCTGGGGTATTCTCATGAGCATAACCCTGGGTTCCCCTACCCAGGTGATCCTCCCTTGCTCGTCTACCCCTAAGGTTGGGATCTGAGAGGGCCAGTTCTTCCCTGGCCACCTGAATAACGTATTCCCGGGATCTACTTAGGAGAACACCCTCAGGTTTTCTCACAGATTCCTGGTGGTGGGTGACAGATAACGCACCATTCAGTATACTGGTGAAGTGAGTAGACAAGACATCTTACATCGAGTGACATTGGGTTGGGAAGTAGAGAATGGGAACCTTGGAATCTTTTAGGCCAGTTTGTGAGCGAGCCATGCTTAGAAGTCTTTGGTGGGAAATACAACAATGATTTAGGGATGGTTGACATGCCAGTAAGTGAGTTTAATGCATATTTGTGACAACATGTCATTACCCAAATGAACCAGAAGCTAGGTGAGACATGACACTTGTGGTGATTCAATTGTGAAGCAGTGCTTGTTTTGTGCATTGGAAATGCCAGAAATTCACATGGTCAATTACAAGTATCATCCATCTTACCTTCTAAACCTCCCATCACTAGTCACTCTACAGTACATGCACCAGTAATGAAAGCACAGACTTTGTGCCACAACAATGAACATCAACTGAGTCCTACAGAGTGTGTTACACTGTCCATTCATTTGACAATCTCAGATGTGGCAGTCATAGGTGCATGGATCTTACCTAACAAATATCAGTGAAGAACCATCAACAACACACACAGTAGTAGAACATGAGGAGGAATTGGAACATTATTTTTCTCTATCTCTGCCACTCCGATGCACTGATAAGTCAGATAATAATGATGATGATGATGTGGATGATCAAGACAAAGATTAAGATCCATCAGATTCCTTACATAAATTAGCATTGGTACTGAAAAAGAGTGAAAATGAGGAGAATTACACCACCGATACCGACAGAATAGTAGGAATATAAATATGCCCCATCCTATGTATAGCTTTTTAAAGAAACACCCTTCCTGCCACAGTCTGAAATGCACACTACATAATGACAAGGCATCCAGAGCACCACCAGCACTACAACTGACAGCAACACCATGCCTATATGAGACCATTCTATGTGCTGTTATCCCAAAAAAAAAAGATGAAGCGTGGCTTTACTTCACACGGAATAAACCCAAACTAAAATCTGGCCACTTGGACACTTTGGTTTACTATGGTCTACTGAGGGAAGGCAGCTACCATCCTGGGTACCACGGTGAGGTGGCACCTAGGGATGTAACGGTATAACGGTATACCGTTAAAGATACCGTGAACCACTTAATTGAACAATAATAACCGTCACATTGTTTATACCGTTCTACCGTTCATACCGTTAAGTGTGCTTTTCAATCTGATTTGGAAAGGCTGCAGTAAGCAATTGCTGCACAGTCTTGGTTTTGCACTGTTGGATGTGCCGTCTGCCAAATAGTTTCAGTTGGAACAGTTTAATGCCATTTCATAAACCACACGTGCCTTACACAAAATCAATATGTTAGCAATAGGAAGAATAGATACAGTGCCAAGAAGGAAAAGGGTTTACTTTGGGGTGGCGGCTTTGGGGTTTATATATTTATAATGGATAATGTTCTCTAAACATATGCCAATGGGGGATTTCCCTGGTGCTATCATTGAATTTACATATAATAAGTCACACTGCGAAATTCACTCATCTCTGTGGGTATTCCCTGCTGCCATACCAAAGGGTAACATGTCAGTGATTACTGAACACCTTTTGGCCCGCAAGTAAACTAAAGGCTGTAACGTAAAAAGAAAGTGCGTGTGTGTATGTGCACAAGTTTATACTACCATCAGCCTCCATTGATCTGTGGCATGCAGGTTATCAAGATGGCAACATGTTCATCTTCACCAGTAGCCAGTGGGGAAGCAAAAAGCCTAAATTACCACTTAAGAAAAGCTTTTCAGTTTGCTTTGCCAGTTGCAGCAGGCCTCCACCCCACCCCCTCCTCTCCACACGTGTGTTTGTGTTTGGTGGAAGCAAGGCATTTCAGTGGAAAGTATGTTGAAAAGCCCAATTCTGGCTCTGGGTGCCTGGTTTTGTTTGTGATGATAAATCTGTCAATTTATGACCTTTTAGAAAATATTTGTTAAGATCAGTTAACTCCACCTGCTATACCGTGATAACCATGATATACCATCATTTGGCAAGAAGGTTATCGTACCGTCATAAAATGAATACCGTGACACCCCTAGTGGCACCATGCATCGACATAGGAAGTAGTCCAAAAACCAAAGTGCATCCTTTCCCATATCATCAGACTTGCAGACTACTGTTTTTTTGGGCACTGATGGCAAGAGGGTCCAAGAACTGGCCACTTGCACTGATTGGGGAGCTGGAGTGGTGCAGGTGTTGTCACAGTGTGCCCTATGTCACGGTACCCTACAAAGACCCTCACACTTGGAACAACTTAACTCCCTCTTTATCACCACTGGATGGGGTAATGTTGAAGCAAGGTAATTATGGGGCTTAGTGAGCTCAGCAGAATCAGAGGCCTCATCTACCTAGTAAATATTTTTGTGTCATGGGAAAACATGGTTCCTCATAGCTCTCATTCCCAAGGAAGGGACTGTGTATTTTATATTCTGACCCTGCTTGATCCTCTTGACACATGCCTCTATCATGCAGAAGACCTCAGACTCCTCTCCCTATTGTATTCCACAGCAGCATGGCAAAATACTCCCACACCCATTAGTATATAGGTCTGTATATGGGGAGAGAGGGTTCTCCTCTTTTGGGATGCTTCTCTTGCCTGATTTTCCCCCTCTTATATGGAATGTGCAGGGCAAGGATTCTCCTCAACTATCTCCTTGTAGTCCTCCTCTAACTCCTCTACCTCATGCTCCCCCAGGTGAGTTCACCACTTTCCCTGACCCCTCCACCTGCTGATCCTTACCCTGAGGCACCTCCAAACAGATCCCCCCTTTAGTAAAACCGTCCTTGCTCTGCTGGGTGGAAAACACGTGCCCAAACAGACGCCATCCCATACTCCACCTGGAGAGCACTTTCCGCATTTGCCAACACCACTCATGTGAGTGCTCCACCACTGACGCCGTCTCTACAGGAAGATCAAAAGGAGACCCTGCCTCCCCTGTTTCTGTGGGGGCATTCACAAAAGGCACTTGATCCCCTACGTCAGGTGTAGCATCCACCAGAGGTCCTCCCTTTGTTGTCCCTGTCATAGTCAGTACCTCCTCCAACCAATGACCCTGGCCATGTATTTTCTCAATTGATTCTCCTGGGAACCCCCCCAAAATTCCTCAAGCTCCCTGCTCAATAAATTGACTGATGATGTTGTGCTGCCTAGGCCTGTGAACCAGCACCGACTAATAGCACAAATCCCCATCTATCATGAAGGGTAAATGCAAATCCTCCCCCTCCTACCTTCTTTCCCACCCAGCATTTCTGGCATGCCAGGCCAAAAGAGAACTACCAAATTAGAGAACCTGGAGAAGTCAAACACACCTCAGAACCCAAAATTGTGAAATAAATAACCCCCCCCGCGCCCCTCCCTGAATGCCTCCCCCTGCGCAAAACCCCCCATCTGAGAGCCAAGAAGAAAACCCTGAGAACAAGTCAACTCCCAGTCCTGGAAAAAAGACCCTTACTAACAAACCAACACAACCAAGGGAACAGCACCTTGAGAGATGACATGACAGATAATGATATGGAGGGAGAAAATGGAAAAGTGTAAAGACATTTTTTAAAAGGAAAAAAAGAAAAATGCACAAGAGGTAATATATTTCCTTTAGAAGGGACAAACTCAGTGGTCGAAAAGTGGGCAGGAGCTGTTGGGGGCACTGCTCCTCTACTTTTTTTAACAAGGTTTTACTGTTCCTATATATATATTTTTTTTTAAACCCATTTCGGAATGGTTTAGTTTTAAAATAAACATGTAGGAAGAAGTTGAAACTTGGCCTGACATGCACTTCATTGCACATTGCCTTACATAGCAGGTGTGTTTGCTTGGGGGTTTGGATTCCGCGTTAGAGGGAGCATGGTGATGGGGTTTGTGGGGAGTGGGGCCAGGTCAGCAGGGAACATAGTTCCACTACTTCTTTTTGTACGCTTTGACCACAGGACAAACTAACAACACACTGATGAAAGGGCCACACGATGAACAACAAAATTACGCCAAACACCAACAAACTAGACAAAAACAAACACATAACTCCTACAACTCTACACAACTACTCAAACATGCGTAAGACCTCTGAAGCCTCTGCTCAAACCGCTGAAAATACCCTTAAAGACCTTCCAAGTTTGAAATTTGATTGAGTAAGCCTAAATATCAACCTGAGACCCAAGGCTGCCTACTGGATGATAATCCTCGCCAGAGACATGGAAGTCCACTGCATGTTTTTCCCAGTATTCAACCATGGCAACACCTGTCTTACACTACTAGTGTACGCTGATCCAGACCAAACATTTTTGAGATGGCTATGGATCAGTTTAAATGAAGTTTGTCCAAGCATAGCATTATTTATTAGTCCCATGGATTGGCCAGTGCAGGTATAAATGTTTACAATGTGCAACCAAGGTTTGAGAGATGGAAGTTTGAGGTCCAAAGAGCGAGAGAGGTTGGCAATCGGTCCACCTAGATGGTTGCAGTGCAGAATGAGGAAGGAACTGGAGAGCAGTAGGAAAGGAAGATCATAGGAAGTGGTGGGGCATAACAAGGACGAGGAAAGGAGGAGAAGTAGGAGAGAAAGAGTGCAAAGGAGGTTGGAAAAGGTAAGGAGGCGGTGAAGCAGAATGAGTAGGCTGGGGAGCAGAGGGCGTTGGAAAAGAATACTGGGTGTTGGAGCAAAATGTGGATGCCCGGGAAGCAGGAGACAGAAAAGAGAGCGAAGTAGGTGAAAGGTGGTCAGTCTGTACATTTTGATTGACTTACAGCAGGCAATTTATAAACCAGCAGAAACAGGGGTGGAAGGAGGAGTAGAGTAACTCTAGGAGGAGGAAGGTGGAGTCTTCCCCCTCCTCCTCCTCCAACTCTCTGCGGGTGAGACTCTTTCACAAATGGAGATTTGGGGGTAGATTGTTATTATCTGCAGGTGCCTCCCTCTGCAACAGCCTCCCTGCCTCTCACTGTTGTAAGTGACTTCAATCAAGCACTCCAACTAAGTCAATTCCTAGTCTGGGATGCCCAATGGAAGCCCTTATTCATATATTTTTATGTCAAGTTCTTAAATCTGGATGATAAACCCTTATATGACGCCCCTCTCTTTGAATCCCCCTGACCCCACTGAGTCAAGAAGTAGGTTTGTTTTGCAAATTAAAAGGTTTATTCGAAAAATTAAACAATATATATATATATATATATATATATATATATATATATATATATATATCACACTTTTATGAATAAATTAATATTTGATAGCACACTTATGAATATGAACAGTGATCAGTATTGGGTAATATCACAATAGCGACAACTCTTTAATCAGAAAGGAGTAGGAATAGGAAGGGTAAAGTAGCAGGGAATACTTTTACGGTTCAAGGAAATGTAAGATGGAAAGAATGCAGACACAGGAATAAAACTCGATATGGATTCAACAAGAGATAATATGATCACTTTTTCCCTTGTGACAACTCGCTCCCCCCCTATGCAATATGAAGAGATGGAAATGAGGGAACACAGGTTTTCAGGAATACAATCAGAAGCAGTTCAGTTCCCGTTCCCCCCAGCAAGCTCAGAGAAACAGGGATGAATTTAAAACACAGGCCAAATACTTTTAAATGTGATTGCAATGAAGTGAAAAATATGCTAAAAATGATTTTAATTCCCTATAGGAGATTCAGGGTAGGTGACAGCCTCTTTGAATTAGTTCAGGTACACACTAGCAGTGATTCATGAATGATTGTCAGAGTGAAAACAAATGTCAGCAGTGGAAAGCAAGAAGCAACTCTTTTTACAAGCGGTGAAATTGAGCCAAATTGCAATTCGCTGCACTTTTTCTGAGTGTGTAAACCGCGATTGAGGAAAAACTATAAGGAGATGTTAGAATGAAATAAAATGACAGTTAAATCTCGTTTCTAGGACATACGGTTCAAAAGATACGGATGTTTTTGTGGAGGTAGATTTTCAGATGAAGTCAAGATTTCCGAATGACAGATGACACTTTTGCAGCTTTGAAATCACAGAATGGACACACAATTTCTATGCAGTTCTGGACAGGTTGAAATGGTTTGAATAAGATTACTTTAAACTAAGAGATAGGTTCTGGACAGTTCTAGATACTCACTCCTAGTTGTGGAAGGGAATGGACCTCGTCACAGATCTGGTCAGGTTTGGGCTGTAGTCCTCTCGCCACGGGACGGTCTCTGGCACTGGTTCTGCTCACAGAGGGGCCTCTGGTCTGCTATCGGAACTGCACAGTGGTCTTGTCTGGGTCTGCCGGGTTCTCGATACAGCTCTGCTTTCTGGGTCTGGATATGGTTCTGGCACAAGGTTCTAGCCAGAATCAAACAGCTTGCCCGGCTGTTGAATAGTTTGGTTAGGTTGCTGGATTCTGGGGCCTCTGAAAAGAGTTCAGCTTTTGGGTTTGGCCCCTGCTTAAGGTTCTAGAGTTTAGATCTAGAGTTTCGTTTTGGAGTCTATCTGGATTTGAAGTCGTCCTGCAAAGTGCTGCACAGAAATCAATTGAAGAGTGGAACATGAATGTCCCTATCTGGGTCTCAGTGGTTCTTTTTATGTCTTTTGAAAGTGGGTGGGAAGGCTGACTTTCTATGTCCAACCCACTAAGGATTTGATAGGTTAAAGGATTTTCTGTCCTCTGACTGGAGAATGAAGTTGTGAGTCAGAATGAGTCATCAGGTATCATCTTTATGGCTCAAGGAAAGGACACTCCCCTTTGTGTCCGTACAGCATATCTTCTTTTTCATAAAACACATATTTACAACATACCCCACTTGTTAATATTACCTAAATTACATGACAGATTGCTTAAGGTATAGTTCGGTTCAAGTCACATGTTTCTACGAGCTTGGGTTCAGAAATGACAACATTTTGCGCTTTTGATGGGTTTCGCAATATTAATTTTGCATCAAATCTTACATGGAGGTACAAACCCTCTCTGAGCAGATTACTGGATGTTCTTAGGTTTCTAGCATAAACACTGCATCCACAATATTAATAATTATGGGGCTTGGCCTCAGAACATCCCACAACGTCCAGCTTAGTCTCAAACTGTGGGTGCATTTTTCATATTAAGAATCCCCAAATTGTACATTTATGTCAGCTTGATACAATATGTTATAAGCAATTTAATAAAACATACATTTGCCTCCACTGCAGTACACCCATTGGTTTGTCCCCGCCCCAGAAACCTGGTGAGTCAGAATGGTCACATGTCTTATTTCTCCCAGAGCAGTTGTTGCTCAGGCACACCCAAATCAGCATATTCTATTCAATTGAAAGAGTCTATTGTCTTGACTGAGGTCAGCAGACCAGGTTGCTACTCTGCATCTGGTTAACATGACCATGTGATTTCTTGTGCTGTTGCTGGGAAGATTAGGTGTGAAGGCTTCCCGGGGACAGCCAGCCTTTTGAAGTCTCAGCTAACTCAGGGTACAGTTTAGCTTCAGAAATACAGGTCTCCTGTCAGAATTTAGATCGCTAGCACCGGTCACTGTCAAGCACCGGTATTGCACCCATTTTTGACAGCTTCCTTACCAGTAAGCAATCCTCAATATATACTTTGTTCAAATATAGATGCACTTCTGTGGACCTCAGATTCATGTAGATTCTTGCGGGAGAATGATGTTGACCCCCCAACACGGAGGTGGGATCTTTTTAGTGGTTTTGGTGAGCCCAAATTTTAGCAATTTTTGACATAAAAAAATGAATTCCCCACAGCTCTGGGTTGCTTTTAGCAATCAGTATCGATTTTCCCAAATGGTTTCAGGCTACTGTGTGTGTAGCCCAATGGGGGTTTTAGGCAGTGACCTCATGTGCTCACTAATATATGCAAAAGTGGGTGGCAGCCTATTCTTCAGGTTTTTACTGTGCATTTTTGGATGATTTCTGGCAAGCAGCATGCTTTCCGGCGGCCATTATGATGTTTCCGCTGCCAGTAATGCACAATGATGTAGCAGTGCTTGGATGAGTGGGTTCAAACATCCCACACTGTCTTGAGCCGGAACACCTTAGGTTATGGAAACTCCTCAAGACCTTCTTCTTCTCCTCCTCCCTCTCTCTCTCCCCTGTTTACCTATGTTCTCTTTCTCTCCACCCTCCTTCCTCCTTCTCCTTCCTAGTTCTGTTCAATTTTTTTTGACTGGTTTCCTGGTTCACCTTCAGAGCCTTACAGGTCCCAGGCGCCCCGCCAGTCTTTTGCACTTTCCTACGGCCTGCAGCATTACTGCACTTTCAGCTTAGGCTCCATGAGCGGGGCAACCCTCTCTGCACTTAATCAAGGGACCTGCTGGACGGAACGCTTTTCTTTCCCCCACGCCCTTCCTCACACCTCTGTATGTACGCATACATGACCTAAATATACTAGTATTAGTAAGTTTGTCTGTCCTGTCCCCCCATCACTCGTTTTTTGGTCCACCCTCCCTAGCTTGGTCACAACTCTAACACTTCATGCACTTGCACTAGGAGAAATGCCGTCAGGCCTAGTATACTAGTTTTTTTTCTTAGATCATTCAGAAACTTCAAGGCCTAAGACTGATTACTGTATTCCCTTGTTCCCTTCCCACCTTGAAGCGGCTTGAAGTACTCCACCTAAGTATAAGCACTGTATAAATAAACAATTACAATCACAATTGCAATTACAACTGGAAAGACAGAGAAAGAGTTTGTTAAGGTGGCAGAAAGGAAAGCTAAGTGGAAAAGAGGACAAAGCCAGAATGCTGCATGGTGATGGGGACAAGAAGAGGAGAGTAAGAAAACATAGGAGAAGAGGGAACTGAAAAAGATCAGGAGAAGGAAGAGGTGTCAAAACCAGGGGCCTCGGAATTTAACAAAGCCTCCCACCCTGGGGATGTTAGAGACTGTTACAGAATGAGCCAACTGTACCAGTGTGTCTGGGGTTTCCAGTTCTGGGACCAGTGGGGTCTGTTACAAACTCATCAAAACATGGTGACTCAGTCTATGACCCAAGGAGCTCACAAATCTAAGATGATGGACATTTCTGCAAAAAAGGAGCGCAATTTCCTAAGAAGTGCAGCAAAAGATACAGATGGCCATGTATCAAAGCTAAACAAGAATTATCAGGCTTCTTAAATCCCCAAAGGCAGTATCTGTGTTTGACTGCTGGCTGCTTTAGCCAAACAGACGAGAGGAATTGACTGATGAACTATGATCCTAAAGCAAGTTGAATGTTCTCACTGTTTTGTTCGTTCTCTTATACTCATATCCTTGACCCATACCCTTCCTGCCTAACTTTTACTCTTACTTCTTTTTCTTTGTAAAACAAACCCCTTTGAACTAGATACTCTGGGCTGAGGGTTGTCTTCTGAACCCTAGGCCCTGTTACTACCCAGAACTGATAATCTCCATCAGCTCTCCTTTCCATGTCAAAGGTTTATTGGTGGCCTCACCTGCCACATTCTTCCTTGGTTATTGAATGTTCAAGACAAGCATGTAGGCATATGATCCATTCTCCACTCCTATTTCCAAATACGGCAACTCCCAGTTGCCACTTAAGAACATTTACTTGCTTCCCTTTACTTTCCTGCATGAAAGATGTGTCTACTTACCTTTTCCAGGGTTTCAGGGATCATAATAATAAAAGTGACCAACTCAGAGACATGGGGATTAATATATAATCAAAAGAAGTTCCCAAAGGAAGAACATCTTGAAAAATACACCAAACACAAGCAAATTAATAACAACTTGTATAAACATAATTTGTACTGGACACATAAAGCAAAGGACAAATTAAAAAAAATGTGTTGAATATTTCATTTAAAAAGAATGTATGTGCATATCGATATACAAATCAACAAAGGAGCATGTGACAATAACCCGCATAGGGAAATAAATAATTTGAAAAGTGTTTGACAAGCAATGAAAAGCCAAAAGCCAAAATGTTCATATGAATTGTTTTGAAAGTCCATTTTCAAAAGACAGTCTTTTAGGTAGGTAGCAGGCATTCCAAGCTTTTTTTGCATGAATATGATCTACGTATTTTTCAGCTAATGCACCCATAGTTTAATGCAAAGCCTTTGTCAGGACAACAAATAACTTTAAGCACATCCAACATGTGAAAATGATTTAATCTATAAATTATGATACCATACCAACCAAGCACTCCAAATGAGGAGGCATTGTATAACACCAAACGACTCCTATTCCCTAAAAGACAACATCATTTTCCTGGCACATGGGTTTGGTGAGGAAGTGTGGCTCTTGGTGTTATACCACTAATACTGCTGTGTCTGAAGAGGGCAATGCAGGCTCAGAAAATGAGCCAATCCATGAATGTTAACCAAACAATGCACTTGCTGGCATCAATAATTACATTCCAATGTATGTATTTTGTAGATGGTTTATTGTAATATAGCTATGCGTGTATGCTTCCACACCTTCTCAAAGTAACACTTATTAAGCTTCATTGATGTTCATCTTGTAGATCAAAGTATCTGTGCACTGCAGCGGAGGTGGCAATTGGCAACAACCCCTTGCTGAAAAAGTTACAGTTACCCGGGGATATGTCTCCCGTGTGCACCTGCACTCCTTTGTCTCTGACTTTCATCTAAACTGAGAACTTTGAAGAACCTCGTCAAATATTGCCTCGACAAAGTGTGGAAGCATGCACAAAACATGCAGGACACACAGTTTAAAATAAAACGCACTCTCTGTTACAGTAAAACAGCTCTTAAAAATGGACATGTGTAACAATGCAAACACCAACAAACTAGACAAAAACAAACACATAACTCCTACAACTCTACACAACTACTCAAACATGCGTAAGACCTCTGAAGCCTCTGCTCAAACCGCTGAAAATACCCTTAAAGACCTTCCAAGTTTGAAATTTGATTGAGTAAGCCTAAATATCAACCTGAGACCCAAGGCTGCCTACTGGATGATAATCCTCGCCAGAGACATGGAAGTCCACTGCATGTTTTTCCCAGTATTCAACCATGGCAACACCTGTCTTACACTACTAGTGTACGCTGATCCAGACCAAACATTTTTGAGATGGCTATGGATCAGTTTAAATGAAGTTTGTCCAACCATAGCATTATTTATTAGTCCCATGGATTGGCCTGTGCAGGTATAAATGTTTACAATGTGCAACCAAGGTTTGAGAGATGGAAGTTTGAGGTTCAAAGAGCGAGAGAGGTTGGCAATCGGTCCACCTAGATGGTTGCAGTGCAGAATGAGGAAGGAACTGGAGAGCAGTAGGAAAGGAAGATCATAGGAAGTGGTGGGGCATAACAAGGACGAGGAAAGGAGGAGAAGTAGGAGAGAAAGAGTGCAAAGGAGGTTGGAAAAGGTAAGGAGGCGGTGAAGCAGAATGAGTAGGCTGGGGAGCAGAGGGCGTTGGAAAAGAATACTGGGTGTTGGAGCAAAATGTGGATGCCCGGGAAGCAGGAGACAGAAAAGAGAGCGAAGTAGGTGAAAGGTGGTCAGTCTGTACATTTTGATTGACTTACAGCAGGCAATTTATAAACCAGCAGAAACAGGGGTGGAAGGAGGAGTAGAGTAACTCTGGGAGGAGGAAGGTGGAGTCTTCCCCTCCTCCTCCTCCAACTCTCTGCGGGTGAGACTCTTTCACAAATGGAGATTTGGGGGTAGATTGTTATTATCTGCAGGTGCCTCCCTCTGCAACAGCCTCCCTGCCTCTCTCTGTTGTAAGTGACTTCAATCAAGCACTCCAACTAAGTCAATTCCTAGTCTGGGATGCCCAATGGCAGCCCTTATTCATATATTTTTATGTCAAGTTCTTAAATCTGGATGATAAACCCTTATATGACGCCCCTCTCTTTGAATCCCCCTGACCCCACTGAGTCAAGAAGTAGGTTTGTTTTGCAAATTAAAAGGTTTATTCGAAAAATTAAACAATATATATATATATATATATATATATCACACTTTTATGAATAAATTAATATTTGATAGCACACTTATGAATATGAACAGTGATCAGTATTGGGTAATATCACAATAGCGACAACTCTTTAATCAGAAAGGAGTAGGAATAGGAAGGGTAAAGTAGCAGAGAATACTTTTACGGTTCAAGGAAATGTAAGATGGAAAGAATGCAGACACAGGAATAAAACTCGATATGGATTCAACAAGAGATAATATGATCACTTTTTCCCTTGTGACAACTCGCTCCCCCCCTATGCAATATGAAGAGATGGAAATGAGGGAACACAGGTTTTCAGGAATACAATCAGAAGCAGTTCAGTTCCCGTTCCCCCCAGCAAGCTCAGAGAAACAGGGATGAATTTAAAACACAGGCCAAATACTTTTAAATGTGATTGCAATGAAGTGAAAAATATGCTAAAAATGATTTTAATTCCCTATAGGAGATTCAGGGTAGGTGACAGCCTCTTTGAATTAGTTCAGGTACACACTAGCAGTGATTCATGAATGATTGTCAGAGTGAAAACAAATGTCAGCAGTGGAAAGCAAGAAGCAACTCTTTTTACAAGCGGTGGAATTGAGCCAAATTGCAATTCGCTGCACTTTTTCTGAGTGTGTAAACCGCGATTGAGGAAAAACTATAAGGAGATGTTAGAATGAAATAAAATGACAGTTAAATCTCGTTTCTAGGACATACGGTTCAAAAGATACGGATGTTTTTGTGGAGGTAGATTTTCAGATGAAGTCAAGATTTCCGAATGACAGATGACACTTTTGCAGCTTTGAAATCACAGAATGGACACACAATTTCTATGCAGTTCTGGACAGGTTGAAATGGTTTGAATAAGATTACTTTAAACTAAGAGATAGGTTCTGGACAGTTCTAGATACTCACTCCTAGTTGTGGAAGGGAATGGACCTCGTCACAGATCTGGTCAGGTTTGGGCTGTAGTCCTCTCGCCACGGGACGGTCTCTGGCACTGGTTCTGCTCACAGAGGGGCCTCTGGTCTGCTATCGGAACTGCACAGTGGTCTTGTCTGGGTCTGCCGGGTTCTCGGTACAGCTCTGCTTTCTGGGTCTGGATATGGTTCTGGCACAAGGTTCTAGCCAGAATCAAACAGCTTGCCCGGCTGTTGAATAGTTTGGTTAGGTTGCTGGATTCTGGGGCCTCTGAAAAGAGTTCAGCTTTTGGGTTTGGCCCCTGCTTAAGGTTCTAGAGTTTAGATCTAGAGTTTCGTTTTGGAGTCTATCTGGATTTGAAGTCGTCCTGCAAAGTGCTGCACAGAAATCAATTGAAGAGTGGAAAATGAATGTCCCTATCTGGGTCTCAGTGGTTCTTTTTATGTCTTTTGAAAGTGGGTGGGAAGGCTGACTTTCTATGTCCAACCCACTAAGGATTTGATAGGTTAAAGGATTTTCTGTCCTCTGACTGGAGAATGAAGTTGTGAGTCAGAATGAGTCATCAGGTATCATCTTTATGGCTCAAGGAAAGGACACTCCCCTTTGTGTCCGTACAGCATATCTTCTTTTTCATAAAACACATATTTACAACATACCCCACTTGTTAATATTACCTAAATTACATGACAGATTGCTTAAGGTATAGTTCGGTTCAAGTCACATGTTTCTACGAGCTTGGGTTCAGAAATGACAACATTTTGCGCTTTTGATGGGTTTCGCAATATTAATTTTGCATCAAATCTTACATGGAGGTACAAACCCTCTCTGAGCAGATTACTGGATGTTCTTAGGTTTCTAGCATAAACACTGCATCCACAATATTAATAATTATGGGGCTTGGCCTCAGAACATCCCACAACGTCCAGCTTAGTCTCAAACTGTGGGTGCATTTTTCATATTAAGAATCCCCAAATTGTACATTTATGTCAGCTTGATACAATATGTTATAAGCAATTTAATAAAACATACATTTGCCTCCACTGCAGTACACCCATTGGTTTGTCCCCGCCCCAGAAACCTGGTGAGTCAGAATGGTCACATGTCTTATTTCTCCCAGAGCAGTTGTTGCTCAGGCACACCCAAATCAGCATATTCTATTCAATTGAAAGAGTCTATTGTCTTGACTGAGGTCAGCAGACCAGGTTGCTACTCTGCATCTGGTTAACATGACCATGTGATTTCTTGTGCTGTTGCTGGGAAGATTAGGTGTGAAGGCTTCCCGGGGACAGCCAGCCTTTTGAAGTCTCAGCTAACTCAGGGTACAGTTTAGCTTCAGAAATACAGGTCTCCTGTCAGAATTTAGATCGCTAGCACCGGTCACTGTCAAGCACCGGTATTGCACCCATTTTTGACAGCTTCCTTACCAGTAAGCAATCCTCAATATATACTTTGTTCAAATATAGATGCACTTCTGTGGACCTCAGATTCATGTAGATTCTTGCGGGAGAATGATGTTGACCCCCCCAACACGGAGGTGGGATCTTTTTAGTGGTTTTGGTGAGCCCTAATTTTAGCAATTTTTGACATAAAAAAATGAATTCCCCACAGCTCTGGGTTGCTTTTAGCAATCAGTATCGATTTTCCCAAATGGTTTCAGGCTACTGTGTGTGTAGCCCAATGGGGGTTTTAGGCAGTGACCTCATGTGCTCACTAATATATGCAAAAGTGGGTGGCAGCCTATTCTTCAGGTTTTTACTGTGCATTTTTGGATGATTTCTGGCAAGCAGCATGCTCACCGGCGGCCATTATGATGTTTCCGCTGCCAGTAATGCACAATGATGTAGCAGTGCTTGGATGAGTGGGTTCAAACATCCCACACTGTCTTGAGCCGGAACACCTTAGGTTATGGAAACTCCTCAAGACCTTCTTCTTCTCCTCCTCCCTCTCTCTCTCCCCTGTTTACCTATGTTCTCTTTCTCTCCACCCTCCTTCCTCCTTCTCCTTCCTAGTTCTGTTCAATTTTTGTTGACTGGTTTCCTGGTTCACCTTCAGAGCCTTACAGGTCCCAGGCGCCCCGCCAGTCTTTTGCACTTTCCTACGGCCTGCAGCATTACTGCACTTTCAGCTTAGGCTCCATGAGCGGGGCAACCCTCTCTGCACTCAATCAAGGGACCTGCTGGACGGAACGCTTTTCTTTCACCCACGCCCTTCCTCACACCTCTGTATGTACGCATGCATGACCTAAATATACTAGTATTAGTAAGTTTGTCTGTCCTGTCCCCCCATCACTCGTTTTTTGGTCCACCCTCCCTAGCTTGGTCACAACTCTAACACTTCATGCACTTGCACTAGGAGAAATGCCGTCAGGCCTAGTATACTAGTTTTTTTTCTTAGATCATTCAGAAACTTCAAGGCCTAAGACTGATTACTGTATTCCCTTGTTCCCTTCCCGCCTTGAAACGGCTTGAAGTACTCCACCTAAGTATAAGCACTGTATAAATAAACAATTACAATCACAATTGCAATTACAACTGGAAAGACAGAGAAAGAGTTTGTTAAGGTGGCAGAAAGGAAATCTAAGTGGAAAAGAGGACAAAGCCAGAATGCTGCATGGTGATGGGGACAAGAAGAGGAGAGTAAGAAAACATAGGAGAAGGGGGAACTGAAAAAGATCAGGAGAAGGAAGAGGTGTCAAAACCAGGGGCCTCGGAATTTAACAAAGCCTCCCACCCTGGGGATGTTAGAGACTGTTACAGAATGAGCCAACTGTACCAGTGTGTCTGGGGTTTCCAGTTCTGGGACCAGTGGGGTCTGTTACAAACTCATCAAAACATGGTGACTCAGTCTATGACCCAAGGAGCTCACAAATCTAAGATGATGGACATTTCTGCAAAAAAGGAGCGCAATTTCCTAAGAAGTGCAGCAAAAGATACAGATGGCCATGTATCAAAGCTAAACAAGAATTATCAGGCTTCTTAAATCCCCAAAGGCAGTATCTGTGTTTGACTGCTGGCTGCTTTAGCCAAACAGACGAGAGGAAGTGACTGATGAACTATGATCCTAAAGCAAGTTGAATGTTCTCACTGTTTTGTTCGTTCTCTTATACTCATATCCTTGACCCATACCCTTCCTGCCTAACTTTTACTCTTACTTCTTTTTCTTTGTAAAACAAACCCCTTTGAACTAGATACTCTGGGCTGAGGGTTGTCTTCTGAACCCTAGGCCCTGTTACTACCCAGAACTGATAATCTCCATCAGCTCTCCTTTCCATGTCAAAGGGTTATTGGTGGCCTCACCTGCCACATTCTTCCTTGGTTATTGAATGTTCAAGACAAGCATGTAGGCATATGATCCATTCTCCACTCCTATTTCCAAATACGGCAACTCCCAGTTGCCACTTAAGAACATTTACTTGCTTCCCTTTACTTTCCTGCATGAAAGATGTGTCTACTTACCTTTTCCAGGGTTTCAGGGATCATAATAATAAAAGTGACCAACTCAGAGACATGGGGATTAATATATAATCAAAAGAAGTTCCCAAAGGAAGAACATCTTGAAAAATACACCAAACACAAGCAAATTAATAACAACTTGTATAAACATAATTTGTACTGGACACATAAAGCAAAGGACAAATTAAAAAAAATGTGTTGAATATTTCATTTAAAAAGAATGTATGTGCATATCGATATACAAATCAACAAAGGAGCATGTGACAATAACCCGCATAGGGAAATAAATAATTTGAAAAGTGTTTGACAAGCAATGAAAAGCCAAAAGCCAAAATGTTCATATGAATTGTTTTGAAAGTCCATTTTCAAAAGACAGTCTTTTAGGTAGGTAGCAGGCATTCCAAGCTTTTTTTGCATGAATATGATCTACGTATTTTTCAGCTAATGCACCCATAGTTTAATGCAAAGCCTTTGTCAGGACAACAAATAACTTTAAGCACATCCAACATGTGAAAATGATTTAATCTATAAATTATGATACCATACCAACCAAGCATTCCAAATGAGGAGGCATTGTATAACAC